>NC_064927.1:69064178-70329178 GCF_023897955.1 Schistocerca gregaria | reverse complement strand
TATAACTGCGACACAAGCAGGCTTGAAGCAGATTGCTTCAAGGAACGTAAGGAACAGGAGAGGCCCAAACACTGACACCTGGGGAACCCCCCGTTTGACTGTGATAGGGGGCAACATGATACTTGCATTAGTTCTTAAAATTGGAACAATAATTGCGATTCTATTGAAATAAAAAAGTATAGAAATACAGTATATAGAATAGAATAAAAGGCCATTCTTTTAACATATTGCACGAAAACACAATTGCTTCCAAAAATTAATTAATTGAAAATGACAACTGTTAATATTGTCAACTTGTCTCGGTCTCCCTAACTTAACCAGACTGCGCTTTCGACAATTGTTTTTCGTTTGCCAGATCTAAACTAGATAGTTTTCGTCTTGTAGGTACTGTAAGATGGTAGTGAGTCTCTACTTTCTATCATTTCAGGTAAACTCTAGTAGATCAGAGATCTGTACCGTGACACAGGCCTACGGAACAGCTCGTACGCATGCTCACGTACATCCTCGAACGCCAGCCGCACACAGTGTTTTCGTCACGTGCCTCGGAAGGTCATTCCGCTCTGTGTTTATCGAGAGCAACACAGAGCTCTCGTCTCACGAGGTACATCGCGATTGGAGCTACACTCACATAACCTGTTTCCACGCAACCAGTTCCCGATATTGCCCTTGAACGTTTGCTGCGAATGTATTAGACTTTAAAATTATTCGTTGCTCAAATGTTTCGCGAGATAGAAATCTTCTGCTGAGACGTAGTTTCCGTCTGAGTACTTTTTACATCAATGATTACTGTTTCTGCTTGGCACGTTTTGCAATGTATACTTGAGGAACAGCGGTTGACGAATTCTGTCCATAACAACAACAATTTTGGACTGAGTATACCTAATTAGGTTGTCAGATTTCATGAGAAACCCATGTTCACGAATTCACTGTAAGGCATGTGGCACACGAGTCTTTAATGGGACACTGACTACAGTTAACATCTAATATCACGCACTGAACCGTTATGTGGTTTCGTTTCAGTGAATACAGTTATACAGGGTGTTACAAAAGGTACGACCAAACTTTCAGGAAACATTCCTCACACACAACTAAAGAAAAGATGTTATGTGGACATGTGTCCGGAAACGCTTAATTTCCATGTTAGAGCTCATTTTAGTTTCGTCAGAATCAACGACAGTTGGCCCAATTGAAGAAAGGTAATGTTGACTTCGGTACTTGTGTTGACATGCGACGCATTGCTCTACAGTACCAGCATTGTTGGTGATGTCTTGATTGGGCCCCATGATCTTCCCCCTACGCTCAATGGAGCACGTTATCATGATTTCATACGGAATACTCTACCTGTGGTGCTAGAACATGTGCCTTTACGACACAACATGTAGTTCATGCACGGTGGAGCTCCTGCACATTTCAGTCGAAGTGTTCGTACGCTTCTAAACAGGAGATTCGGTCAACAATGGATTGGTAGAGGCGGACCAATTTCATGGCCTCCACGCTCTCCTGACCTCAACCCTCTTGACTTCCAAATGTAAAGACTCTTCGTGCTCGTGTGGTGGACAGCTGTGATACAATACGCCATTCTCCAGGTCTGCATCAGCGCATCAGGGATTCCATGCGGCGGAGGGTGGATGCATGTATCCTCGCTAACGGAGGACATTTTGAACATTTCCTGTAACAAAGTGTTTGAAGTCGCGCTGGTACATTCTGTTGCTGTGTGTTTCCATTCGATGATTAATGTGATTTGAAGAGAAGTAATAAAATGAGCTCTAACATGGAAAGTAAGCCTTTCCGGACACATTCCACATAACATATTTTCTTTCTTTGTGTGTGAGGAATGTTTCCTGAAAGTTTGGCCGTACCTTTTTGTAACACCCTGTATAATGTGCTCATGAGTGCTTTGGTGCTGTCCAACGAGGCTTCCTGCTCTGTGTCGAACTCTTCATTTCAGAGTGGCACGATGACTCAGCCTCCTCATTTATTTGTTGTGTATTTTCCAGACTCTGTCTTCTCCTGCAGTTTTTGGCTTCTACAATACTCCCTTAGAACCATGGTTGTTGTTCCTTGATGGCTCAACTTTGTTCTGTCACCCTGTTTCTCCTTCTTGTCAGGGTTTTCCGTATGTTCCCTCCCTCACCGATGACATTAAATTAACAATGAAATTGTGAGAACGCGCACGCTCTTGGTAGTTTGTCAGCTGAGTGCTCCAACTCCTCCGTCTCGATGCAGGCCCTGAATCAGTTATGATGGATGTCAGTCCTTGCTCTATTGAGGTAAATGACACACAACTAACTCTAGACATTCTAGGTACTGATAATGAGGTGAACATTACCTTCTATCTAGTCCCACACATCACGCATAGAGGCAGTATCTTCTATGAACGAGCGTTGGCTTGGTAAAAGATGGTACGAGGACACTGTCCCAGTGTGCGATATAGTGCTGCGCGTGCATGTTTCCTGGATTACTGCAGTAAGTCGTGTGCCATTGCTCCGAGCGCCAAAACACTGGGAGAACGCGATGTGTGTCCAAGGCCTATCAAGCACGTCACCACTTCAAAAGCAGCCTCCTTTGCTGGGAGTTAGCGACTACCAGTGAGAAGCCTTGCTTCAGCTGGTCTCCAACCGATAGTGGTGGATGACGGTGATCCCAACAGCTGTGCCCGTAACGCAGTTATAGGTGTGAAGGCGCAAACACCTCTTTTGGTGACATCTTGGATATTCGGGAATCCAGACGGCTGTTCGCTTCGTTCTCGCACGATATTTCAACAGCGTGCCTCGCTGTCTTCTTCAGGTGCTACCTGAGACTGGTCCTTGAGTCGATCGAGTCCAGTATTTATGCCTGAGAGGAGCTGGACGTTCCCTAATCGGTCCACGCCGAGTCGAGTGTTCCATCTGCATTCCGCTCCCGCCAGACTCGGTACCCAACATCTCAGATTGGGTCTGACATACCGCAGATGACAACCACAACCTTTGAGGACGGCCAAAACGGGCGCCGACGGCAGTCGGAACATCCGTGACTGGAGGGGTCCTTTGAAGCCGAGTCTGGCGGGCGCGGACCACAGATGGAACACTCGACTCGGCGCGAACCGATTAGGGAACGCCCAGCTCCTCCCAGGCATAAATACTGGACTCGATTGACCCAAGGACCAGTCTCAGTTAGCACCTGAAGAAGACAGTGAGGCACGCTGTTGAAATATCATGCGAGAACGACGAGAACATCCGGCTGGATTCCCGAAAATCCAAGATGTCAACAGATCGCCGGGAAAGCATGAAGAATTACACCTCTTTTGGTGTTTTCAGACATGGTCGACCAGAACCCTGACGACGCTGATGGTTCCCAAGCGCCTCCATTTGCTCCAGCATTGGGCCCCTGTCACATACAAACACCTCACATGTTCGACGTTGCACAATTCGAGCAGCTGGTCTCTTGCGAACACACAATGATGACCTTTTCAGATTCCGTCTATCGGTGGTAACGCTGAGTAAATATGCACGCGGCATTCTCCTGCATATATTGAGGGCATGTGCAAGCACGCTGGTGTATCTGCACTCGACCTTTACTTCCAGGTAGTTAACACATCCTGTCAGTGAGCGTTCAGATTTCAAGATAGGCAAAAATTTTTCGTGCACCCTAAGACAGGCACCCAAGGGTGCAGATGGTGTCTGTTAGGTTGCCTATCTTGAGGTGCATGAAGTATTTTCCGGGTCAGTTTTATTCTGCCGAGCCCGTACGAAGCTTCCTTTCCGTGGAGTGAATGACTGGTTACATTTCTTTGTGCAAAATAACATGAGTATGCTAATTTCACCTTAACGCTTTCTGTAGAATCAATATACAGCAAACAAAAGAATATTTGATTCTTGAAATTTTCCGGTGTAAAGACCATTCCATGAAGTCTCGCAATTTCAACCGGATATGCCATCGACTTCTTGGCAGCCTCATTGAAGTATTTTGCTCTGTGCAAAACACTCAGTTGAAGATGACTGAATGGTTGTCAGCCTAATATCGTGGCAAGAAGTCGACGTCATATCTGACTGAAATCTCGAAACTTCATGGAATAGAAGAATATTTCTCGTTTCAACTTTTTTTATAACGTATTCTTGTAATTTTATTATTTAGATTTCTGCATACACTGGTGGGATCGGATTTTTCGAACCTTTCTCGTTTTCTTGTGCAGTGCCTTTACTTGCCTTTGAGAATTGCCCCCTTTTGTTTCTATTCGATATCATTCTCTTTCTGTTGAACAATATTCTCGTGCAGAAAGTATATGTGTTTTGAAATACTCGTCTAGTAACGTTTCTTAATGGTGTTCTAAATGTACGAAAACCGAAAATACAAAGAAAGTACCTTTATTTGCCTACAGAGTAATACCAGTTGCCTCTAAAATTGTTTGCAACGTCGACGAGAGTTGTCGGGAAGTTCATGGCTTAGCAAAATGACCTCCCTTATTTGGCGAGGCCCCTGCGTGTGCTGTGGTATGCATACTAATGTGGGGGGGGGGGGGGGAAGGGGGTATCGATCGATAGCAGTATACCTGTCACGTCCAGCAGCAGCAATGGCTTGGCAAGATGAGCATCGTGCACCTGTTGTGGAGTGATTTCGTAACGGTGGTTCTGTGATTAATACTCAGCGAGCATTTCGCATTCGGATCGAAGTTGGCCGTCACGATTCTGGGTATCATACCTCAGAGCGTCAGGTTCTACACTGAAAAGAAAATCTACTGGTCGAACTCGGACTGTAACAAAAAAAAAAAGGTTCAAATGGCTCTGAGCACTATGGGACTTAACATCTTAGGTCATCAGTCCCTTAGAACTTAGAACTAATTAAACCTAACTAACCTAAGGACATCACACACATCCATGCCCGAGGCAGGATTCGAACCTTCGTCCGTAGCAGTCTCGCGGTTCCGAAATGCAGTGCCTAGAACCGCACGGCCACCGCGGCCGTCGGCTGTAACGACGCCGGAAATTGTGGCGCATGTGAGAGTGTCCGTCCAGCAATCTCTAAAGCGTTCGCATGTACTGTCCTTCCATAGCGTTGTCACTGCTGGCAGCCAGATCGCCGAAAGGCAATACCCGCTATCTCTATTTACGTCGGCGGGTCTCTTGACTATCTCTACCGCCTCTCTAACCTTCCTCCTGAATGTAAACGGCAGTTTCGCCGGTACTCGGGCTTCACGGAATATTATTTTTTACTCGCACTCATCCTGATGTTCCAGATGGATATATCTTTCATTCGCTGCAATACGTTCCGCAGCTCGTGGTCTAGTGGCCAGTGTTGCTACCTCTGGATCACGGGAGCTCGGTTTCGACTCCCCGCCGGGTTGGGGATTTTCTCTGCCCTGAGACTGGGTGTTTGTGTTGTCCTCATCATTTCATCATCATTCTTGAATGTAACCAGATTGTACTGTGTAAAGATTGGGACTTTATTCGAGTGCTGAGGACAGAGCAGTTCAGCGCCCCACAAACCAAACATCATCATCATCTGCAATATGTGTGCTGATTGGGCGGCTCGTCTCGCCTACCTACACCAGTCCACATTCGCAAACGATTTTGTAGATTCCTGCATCTTTCATTGAGCCTAGAACATCTATTTTAATTCGGCCTTGCTGTGCTGGTACTGCGAACGGCTGAAAGCAAGGGGAAACTACAGCCGTAATTTTTCCCGAGGACATGCAGCTTTACTGTATGATTAAATGATGATGGCATCCTCTTGGGTAAAATATTCCGGAGGTAAAATAGTCCCCCATTCGAACCTCCGGGCGGGGACTACTCAGGAGGATGTCGTTATCAGGAGAAAGAAAACTGGCGTTCTACGGATCGGAGCGTGGAATGTCAGATCCCTTAATCGGGCAGGTAGGTTAGAAAATTTAAAAAGGGAAATGGATAGGTTAAAGTTAGATATAGTGGGAATTAGTGAAGTTCGGTGGCAGGAGGAACAAGACTTCTGGTCAGGTGACTACAGGGTTATAAACACAAAATCAGATAGGGGTAATGCAGGAGTAGGTTTAATAATGAATAGGAAAATAGGAATGCGGGTAAGCTACTACAAACAGCATAGTGAACGCATTATTGTGGCCAAGATAGATACGAAGCCCACACCTACTACAGTAGTACAAGTTTATATGCCAACTAGCTCTGCAGATGATGAAGAAATTGAAGAAATGTACGATGAAATAAAAGAAATTATTCAGATAGTGAAGGGAGACGAAAATTTAATAGTAATGGGTGACTGGAATACGATTGTAGGAAAAGGGAGAGAAGGAAACATAGTAGGTGAATATGGATTGGGGCTAAGAAATGAAAGAGGAAGCCGCCTAGTAGAATTTTGCACAGAGCATAACTTAATCATAGCTAACACTTGGTTTAAGAATCATGAAAGAAGGTTGTATACGTGGAAGAACCCTGGATATACTAAAAGGTATCAGATAGATTATATAATGGTAAGACAGAGATTTAGGAACCAGGTTTTAAGTTGTAAGACATTTCCAGGGGCAGATGTGGACTCTGACCACAATCTATTGGTTATGACCTGTAGATTAAAACTGAAGAAACTGCAAAAATGAGAGAAATTAAGGAGATGGGACCTGGATAAACTGAAAGAACCAGAGGTTGTACAGAGTTTCAGAGAGAGCATAAGGGAACAATTGACAGGAATAGGGGAAAGAAATACAGTAGAAGAAGAATGGGTAGCTCTGAGGGATGTAGTAGTGAAGGCTGCAGAGGATAAAGTAGGCACAAAGACGAGGGCTGCTAGAAATCCTTGGGTAACAGAAGAAATATTGAATTTAATTGATGAAAGGAGAAAATATAAAAATGCAATAAATGAAGCAGGCAAAAAGGAATACAGACGTCTCAAAAATGAGATCGACAGGAGGTGCAAAATGGCTAAACAGGGATGGCTAGAGGACAAATGTAAGGATGTAGAAGCTTATCTCACTAGGGGTAAGATAGATACGGCCTACAGGAAAATTAAAGAGACCTTTGGAGAGAAGAGAACCACGTGAATGAATATCAAGAGCTCAGATGGCAGCCCAGTTCTAAGCAAAGAAGGGAAGGCAGAAAGGTGGAAGGAGTATATAGAAGGTTTATACAAGGGCGATGTACTTGAGGACAATATTATGGAAATAGAAGAGAATGTAGATGAAGACGAAATGGGAGATACGATACTGCGTGAAGAGTTTGACAGAGCACTGAAAGACCTGAGTCGAAACAAGGCCCCCGGAGTAGACAACATTCCATTAGAACTACTGACGGCCTTGGGAGAGCCAGTCATGACAAAACTCTACCAGCTGGTGAGCAAGATGTATGAGACAGGCGAAATACCCTCAGACTTCAAGAAGAATATAATAATTCCAATCCCAAAGAAAGCAGGTGCTGACAGATGTGAAAATTACCGAACTATCAGTTTAATAAGCCACGGCTGCAAAATACTAACGCGAATTCTTTACAGACGAATGGAAAAACTGGTAGATGCAGACCTCGGGGAGGATCAGTTTGGATTCCATCGAAATGTTGGAACACGTGAGGCAATACTGACCTTACGACTTATCTTAGAAGAAAGATTAAGAAAAGGCAAACCTACGTTTCTAGCATTTGTAGACTTAGAGAAAGCTTTTGACAATGTTGACTGGAATACTCTTTTTCAAATTCTAAAGGTGACAGGGGTAAAATACAGGGAGCGAAAGGCTATTTATAATTTGTACAGAAACCAGATGGCAGTAATAAGAGTCGAGGGGCATGAAAGGAAAGCAGTGGTTGGGAAAGGAGTGAGACAGGGTTGTAGCCTCTCCCCGATGTTATTCAATCTGTATATTGAGCAAGCAGTAAAGGAAACAAAAGAAAAATTTGGAGTAGGTATTAAAATTCATGGAGACGAAGTAAAAACTTTGAAGTTCGCCGATGACATTGTAATTCTGTCAGAGACGGCAAAGGACTTGGAAGAGCAGTTGAACGGAATGGATAGTGTCTTGAAAGGAGGCTATAAGATGAACATTAACAAAAGCAAAACGAGGATAATGGAATGTAGTCAAATTAAATCGGGTGATGCTGAGGGAATTAGATTAGGAAATGAGACATTTAAAGTAGTAAAGGAGTTTTGCTATTTAGGAAGTAAAATAACTGATGATGGTCGAAGTAGAGAGGATATAAAATGTAGACTGGCAAGGAAAGCGTTTCTGAAGAAGAGAAATTTGTTAACATCAAATATAGATTTATGTATCAGGAAGTCGTTTCTGAAAGTATTTGTTTGGAGTGTAGCCATGTATGGAAGTGAAACATGGACGATTACTAGTTTGGACAAGAAGAGAATAGAAGCTTTCGAAATGTGGTGCTACAGAAGAATACTGAAGATAAGGTGGATAGATCACGTAACTAATGAGGAGGTATTGAATAGGATTGGGGAGAAGAGAAGTTTGTGGCACAACTTGACTAGAAGAAGGAATCGGTTGGTAGGACATGTTTTGAGGCATCAAGGGATCACAAATTTAGCATTGGAGGGCAGCGTGGAGGGTAAAAATCGTAGAGGGAGACCGAGAGATGAGTACACTAAGCAGATTCAGAAGGATGTAGGTTGCAGTAGGTACTGGGAGATGAAGCAGCTTGCACAGGATAGAGTAGCATGGAGAGCTGCATCAAACCAGTCTCAGGACTGAAAACAACAACAATATTGAGGAAAATCCTCCTTCAGGAGTTTCGGTACCCCATAGAACCTTGGTGCCTTTGGAATTTGAGGGATGAATCTTTTGGCCGTGTCGAAGTACATTCTAGTTTTCTGTGCTTGTGTCGATTTGATTATCTTCGCTGTCTGATCACTCTTAAGTCTCCTATGAACAGATTCTCTGAGAAGGTCCTCCATTCGTTTGTTGGTGTCTGTTGTCTCCAGTACCATGGTGGAAATGCCCTTGTTCACCGCTAAGTGAGGGTACTTCTTCAGCTCTGCGATAGCATTGCGTTCATCCCTGCTGATGTTTTGTTTGGGTGGCTTTGCATGAGTATGGACTCGTACCGTTTCTTGTCGTGTCTTCTCCGCTTCAGCTCGCGGTGGATGGCGTACTGAAGTCTCAATAGATTCTATGACATCCTCCTTCGAAGTCATTGTGGTGTGATTGAGAAATTCATCGTCTTAGCCAGAATTTGTGTGGCTGCGTCGCGAAAGGTGTGGCTGGCGAGGCTGCTCACTGTCCGACATCGGTTCTTCTTCCGTCGATTTCGGCTGCAGTTTGGCGAACTTCCTCTCTGACGGTCAGTGATAATAACGCTGTATCTCGTGGCTTGTTTAGAGGTTAAACTGTCGAACTTCTCCCAGTCTCTTACCTCTAGCTCTCTTGTCAGAAAGAGATGCAATTCACACTGTTTCATGTTGTTATCGAGGCTAATAGGAATGTACCGTATCCCCTCAGCAAAGCCTTACTCGCTTGTAACCACATATTCTTTCTCTTGTTCCATTTCATACGGGAAATCAGCTCTAAGAATTTTGGCAGTACATTGGTGTCCCTACATCCCTTCAAGAATGTAAGAGCATTCATCAATTTAACTCTTCTAAACCGCAGCTATTCAATCTGCCTGATGTTTCTGTATACCTCCCGCCTTTACAGGTCCCCGTCTGCGGGATACGTCTTCAAGGGGATCTCTAGCTCGATGGAGGGTCCAACACACCCACTGGCTCGCTACTGTAAGCCTCCGAATTCCCGTAAATCTGGGAAGGGAGGAGATGAACTCTGACGCCCTGTTCAATTGCATCCCAAATGTGTTCGATCAGGTTCAGATCTGGCTATTTTGGGGGCCAGCACATCAACTGGAACTCGCCACTGTGGTCCTCGAACCGTTCCATCACACTCCTGGCCTTGTGACATGACGCATTATCATGTTGAAAAATGCCACTGCCATCGGGAAACGTGATCGTCGTGGAGGGGCGTACTTGGTCTGCAGGCAGTGCACGATACTCTGTGGTGCCATGGTGCCTTGCACGAGCTGCACTGGACTCATGGATGCCCACGTGAGTGTTCCCCAGAGGGTAATGGAGCCGCCACAAGCTTGTCTCCATTGTGTGGTACAGGTATCAAGGAGGAGTTCTCCTGGAAGTTGACAGATTCGTGCCCTCCCATCGGCATGAAGAATCGGGATTCATCAGACGACACAATGCTCTACCACTGCACCTACGTCCAGTGCCAATGGTAACACGCCCATTTCAGTGATAGTCGCAGATGTGGGGGTGTTAACATTAGCACGTGGATTGGTCGTCGGCTACAGAGGACCGTTGTTAGGAGTACTCGGAGCACTGCGTGTTCAGATACACTTGTACTCTGACCAGCATTAATGTTGATGTTAGTTTCACCACAGTTCGCCGTTTTACCAGTCTGCCCAACATATGACGTCCGAAATCTCTAATGCATGGTGGCCACGCAACCGCACAACGTCTGGACGTTGTTTCACCTTTGTTTCGCCACGTGTTGAAGAGTCACCACAGCAGTCCTCGAACACCCTACAAGTCGTTCAGTTCCCGAAATCTTCGTGCTGAGTCTCCGTGCCATCACAATCTTCCCACAGTCAAACTCAGATGGATCGCGCGCCTTCCCCATTCTACAAATGGTTCAAATGGCTCTGAGCACTATGGGACTTAACATCTGTGGTCATCAGTCCCCTAGAACTTAGAACTACTTAAACCTAACGACATCAGACACACCCATACCCGAGGCAGGATTCGAACCTGCGACCAAGCCATTTGCTGCATAGGGTTGTTTATGATTAAGTACTGCAGTGACTGTCCTCAGCACTTAATGCGTCCATCGTAGTCAATGTAAGCACTGTTTCAGCCTCGCGCGATCGAAGTGAAGGCAGAACGTGGTCGCGAAATCGTTCCTGTCACGCATGACAGAGTAGCACCGAGGTCGCAGTGGCGTGTTGGCAACTAGCTGCAGGTAGCGTTATACTAGTGTGAGTGTCTCAGTCTGTTGTTACACCCGGATTAGATAGCATGTACTTTCTGTTGCGTGGTTCCACGCAGAGGTGATCCTCAAGGATGCAGAACGTCATGAAACAATTATACACAACACAAGGAGAAAGAGATGCTAATTACCATCCCACAGATCGCACGATAATTGGTTAGAAAGACTGTAGAATAAGTATAAAAATCTTTAAAATATTTTCACCTAAAAGATAATAACAATCTCTAAACAAGCATGTAAATGTGCAATACACTGACGTGCATACGATTATTCTCAGACTGTTGTAGCCACATATCGTCAAAGAAAAAAGTAATTTACAGCAATTTTACATTTACAGCAGATTTTACATAATACCCACATTTTTTGATATTATTAACAACATATACACATCATTCGTTTCTATTGAGATATTAGTCAATCGCTAAGAGTGTATTGACGATCAGTAAATATCTTAGGCTCCTCTTAAACTGAGCTTTATTAGTAGCTTAACATTTTATGGCTACTGGCGAGTTACTGAAAATGTGTCTTCCCTAGTGACGGCCACTTTTCTTGACACAAATGAGAGACTGTTGATTCCGAAAGGAGATATATCATCTGTGAAATTTCGTTGAGGAATAGACGTGTCAAATAATTCCTGTTATACGCTTTTGGCCTCAAAGAACTTTGGCATGGATTGATCAGATATAAAAAAACTCTTATGGCATTACAGAGTGAACGTAAGTGTACATCATTTATTTTCATACCACTCATGTCTGAAAAATCCGCATTGCGTCGTTTAGACGCTTCGTCATTTTTGTGATATGCTCGTCCCAGTTGAATTTATTTTCTCTTTGAAATTACAGGTGTTTAACACTGTCAAATTTCCCTAGCCTCTTGTAGTCGTGTTTTAGTCATATGCTGGAATGAAACCTCTTACAAAATCTGAAATGCATATGGTCTGTTGTTCCAAAGTTTAGTGAGAAAGTATAAGCAACGATGCATCTCTTAATGTCCATGAAAATTTCACTGAGCATTTTTACAACACTGTATTTGATTTGGTATTTATTGTAATTTCGTACCACACATAAACAATAAAATATCGTAGAAATAAAAGACTGCAAGTCAATATTATCGGACGCTGCATCGTCAAAACTGTCCCTGTTAACCAGTAATTCCTTGGATTTGATTTCTATAGGGCTCAGTCGTCTGTCGCTCTAGATTCTGGCTGGCTGCCATCACACTTGTGCTGACGTCGCCCCGAAAGGCGTGAATCGTCTTCGTCCTGAGAGCGTCTGAAGCAGCCGTAAACACATCCTGTGCTTACTGTTGATATTCAGCACGCTTGCGTCAACACCTTACGCAGCTCTGTAGTCAATAAATTCTGATATTTATCTGTTAGTCACTGAACTGAGCAATGAGTTTCTACATCCACAACAGCTAACACGCCACAGCAATCAAATCTGTTTCCTTTTATCGTTCTCTACGCTACGCTATACTTCTTGGCATAATGAATGAATAACTACATCTGGATCATTAATTTTAATAAATTGACTGGTTTCGATCTGACTAGCAGACCATCTTCATATCTAAGTTCGGAAAAGGTAAAAAGAGATGTGACAACGTCAGAAAATATGGAAGTGTAAAGCTATATATAATACCGTCAATGACACTACAAATAATATTAAAGCATCATCGAGCTACAGGGTGCAGTTTCCCAGTGGCGGTAAGAATGATGTAAAACGCACAACAGAGGATGCAGCGGGAAAAATGAGTCATGTGATATGTGCACAGGCCCAGCTGCCTAGAGAAACCGAGAGGTTCCAGTCCGAATCATGGCCACAAACAATTTCAGTCTGTTTTCAACCTACCTCTGAGCGATGTGATAAATCAGCAGCAACGACATGTGAATCGGATTCCACGTTAAACTACGGGTCCCCTTTTCTCCGTTGGATAGCAGGGGTACCTTAGGGACACGCAAGTCGTCGAAGTGGCGTTCAGTAGAAGGACTCACTCTAACAAAGGAATGGTAAGACTTGTCATATCGAAACCCATGTTGCTTTTTTTACCACTGTGAGTTAACATTGCAAGAAGCTGCTGACATAACTTGGAAGTCTGAAAACAATTTTATGAAGTAAGACATTATTGTCGCATGGTTTCCGCGATTATACCTGCGTCTTGTACAACCCTGACCTCTCTCGCTACGTTATACCAACGCCATCTAGGGACAAGGTGGCGTTAGCTACGCGCCGCTCTCTTGCCACAGCAGTGAGAGAACTGATTCCCCCAGTGAAAGCGATCGGATGATAATTAAACATTCGTTGAAAAATATGTCTGATATGTTATCTACAACATTCTTTCCAAATAGCTATCAAAGAGACACAAATAAATATACGGTTTAGAATACATTCAAATTTTATTTCTTGTAATTACCTCAAAAATGCGAAATATTGATACAATGTTCAAAACATAGTTTTTTTGTGCACCACGAACATACAAGCAAAGACGACATATGACAGCTCTGCGAATCACAGACGATGTTAGATGTCCGTAGGCAAAACTGTGCTGGCGTTAGGAATGAATCAGACCTAGTATCAGTATATTTCGAGGAGTGCCACGCATATTTAATCAAATTCTGAAACCGTGGGGAGGGAAATCGATAATGTACTACTGATTGCAGCTTGAGAATATTGTCACGGCGATAGACAGGAAATTGCAGTGATCTGCACACAATAATTTTCTCTGTTAGTTTTCTGTAAAATGCCTTCCACTGACGGAAAAATTCTCTGTCTAAAGGTTGAATTACGTTCGTCGTGCCGGGTGGAATCTGAAGTATCTCTACTTCTTTGTCAGGGTGGGCTCGAAATACAGTTTTTAATGAATCAGACCTTATGACCTGACCACGAATCTAGAAGGAGAAGAGATTTGTTCCCGCAGAACGGAAGAAATGCATGACGCATGAAAAGTATAACGTTTTCATTTCCCATTTCTCCAGACTTCGAGGCGTCTACCACAAGTTTGTTTTCTAACTCCCAATCACGCAAAGTTGTATCGCTGACAAGAAATGACAATTGTCTGGCATCGGTAAATAGCTCAAAAAGTCGCGCATTTATCTCCGTCGCAATTTCCAGTCGACTCTTACGTCGTCCAGCGACTTCCTTTTTCCATCTATGCAATTCACATTCAGAACGGACAAAGCGATACTTATTTTGACCAGTACTGACACTTAGGCCTTTCTTACCACTTTCGTTCAACCAATACGTCACCGCTTTTTCTTTGTCTAATAAGGTAATTGTAGATGCTGGTGTTAATTTCGGAGATAACTGATGATGGTATGTGGCACTATCACTCGAAGAGTCTTCACGAGTGCAACTTTCGTCGGTGTCTTCGCCGTCTGTAGATTCACAGTCTGCAATGTCGAGTGTTTCATTTGTTTCTAGCCACGTGCCTGCGCCATTGAAATGCTCGTCTAGAAGTTAAACAACTATGTCGCACAACACATAGTTTTCACGCGTGTTTTTTGTTGATTGCTTCATTTGGCGTCTGTGGTGTATCTCCATGGCAAGCAGCAAAACATTTACAGGGTTCGCCATTACCTGTGAGGGGAGACTGAATGTTCACCGTAAAGTGGCTTGCGGAGTATAGATGAACATGTACAGAACACCTTTCACATCTCTGACCAGTTTCAGGACGGTATGTTTCGAAATACGTACCAGAAATTAAAAGGACGTGCATGGCACAGAAGCGAATATTCGTTTCCCCTTTCCACCAAAACCGAGCAGCGATATTCCTCTTTAGTGAACGCAGCGATAAGACGGCCGCACTCCCCGCCCGTGCGCAAAACGCTCGCGAATCGCCATTTCCAGGGGTGGCCAGCCGTCACTGCATGCGCCAAGCAGGAAACACAGCCATGCTCGTGATTTGTTTTAGGTGACTCCCAGTTCATGTCAGCAGCCACAGTTTTGCATACGGACCTTTCGCACAGTTAAATGACAGCGCTAAGAAAAGCAATACACGTTTCAAAATGGCTCTGTGCACTATGGGACTTAACATCTATGGTCATCAGTCCCCTAGAGCTTAGAACTACTTAAACCTAACTAACCTAAGGGCAGCACACAACACCCAGCCATCACGAGGCAGCAAAAATCCCTGATCCCGCCGGGAATCGAACCCGAATACATGTTTCGGAATGACAGGTTTGACCATTCCCTTGTAAGATAGTGAGCCTATGTAGTGGCCTCTACATTGACAGTGTAAAGGATACTCTTTCATTGTCAAATATAAGTACTCAAAAAATTAAAAAAACACGTTATCCTAATACATTTTAATATGAACGATGTGTTACAAGATAAATGATAAAATACAAATGTAGAAAACAACCTCACAGTGAACTGCACATGTAATGTAATGTGGTAAGGTCTTAAGGGACCAAACTGGGCCAACGGTCTACCCGACGGGAGGCCCTCGCCACACGACATTTCATTTCATTTTTTCATCGGTCCCTAAGCTCACACACTACTTAATCTAAGTTAAACTAAAAGACACGACAGCACACGCACCCATTGCCAAGGGAGAACTGGAGCCTCTGACGGAGGGGGGGGGGGGGGGGGGGGGGTTGGGGGGGGGGTTAGTGTTTAACGTCCCGTCGACAACGAGGTCATTAGAGACGGAGCGCAATCTCGGGTTAGGGAAGGATTGGGAAGGAAATCGGCCGTGCTCTTTCAAAGGAACAATCCCGGCATTTGCCTGAAGCGATTTAAGGAAATCACGGAAAACCTAAATCAGGATGGCCGGAGACGGGATTGAACCGTCGTCCTCCCGAATGCGAGTCCAGTGTGCTAACCACTGCTCCACCTCGCTCGGTGGGGGTGGGGGGGGGGGGCGCAGACCGTGACAAGGCGCCCTACACCGCTGGGCTACGCCGCGAGGCATGAGCTATACATATTAGTTTACACATTTCGTATAACGATAACTGAGAAATTAACACATTCAACATACTTTGCATTATTTGAGTCATCAATTTCTTAAGATACAGCTTGAAAGACTTTGGTTCACTAAAAAAATTAAAAACAATCGGGATTCTCACTTCAGTCTAAGATAGGAATGAAAAATAAATCTGGTTTCAAGTACAGCTATAACTCTTAGCAAACAATATTAATAACTGTTAACAAACCATTTGTAAGATAATAGTATGGGACACCTAGTGGCCAACAGGGTGCGCCACACACACGGCAGGCTGAGTGGAGACCGGAGCACTGGTGTGTTTACGTGTCTCGCAGACTGCAATCTGCGCCGCCAACGCCCATCTGCGACCAAATGTTGCGGCAAAAAAAGTTCTTGTTACAGGAACTAGTGAGCACGTCACGCACTGAACATTTAGTGGAGAAGGTCATCGTAATTATTATTCTGTTCATTAAGATTCTTGTCGTATCCCTTTCTTTTGAGACTGTAAATGTCCTGCTCTCTAATCCTTGTCTGCTGTATACAAAATTTCCATCTTCTTGTCGTTCTACATCTACACCTACATCTACATTTATACTCCGCAAGCTACCCAACGGTGCGTGGCGGAGGGCACTTTACATGCCACTGTCATTACCTCCCTTTCCTGTTCCAGTCGCGTATGGTTCGCGGGAAGAACGTCAGTCTGAAAGCCTCCGTGCGCGCTCTAATCTCTCTAATTTTACATTCGTGATCTCCTCGGGAGTTATAAGTAGGGGGAAGCAATATATTCGATACCCAGAAACGCACCCTCCCGAAACCTGGCGAGCAAGCTTCACCGCGATGCAGAGCGCCTCTCTTTCAGAGTCTGCCACTTGAGTTTGTTAAACATCTCCGTAACGCTATCACGGTTACCAAATAACCCTGTGACGGAACGCGCCGCTCTTCTTTGGATCTTCTCTATCTCCTCCGTCAACCCGATCTGGTACGGATCCCACACTGGTGAGCAATACTCAGGTATAGGTCAAACGAGTGTTTTGTAAGCCACCTCCTTTGTTGATGGACCACATTTTCTAAGGACTCTCCCAATGAATCTCAACCTGGTACCCGACTTACCAACAATTAATTTTACATGATCATTCCACTTCAAAACGTTCCGCACGCATACTCCCAGATATTTTACAGAAGTAACTACTACCAGTGTTTGTCCAGCTATCATATAATCATACAATAAAGGATCCTTCTTTCTATGTATTCGCAATACATTACATTTGTCTATGTTAAGGGTCAGTTACCACTCCCTGCACCAATTGCCTATCCGCTGCAGATCTTCCTGCATTTCGCTACAATTTTGTAATGCTGCAACTTCTCTGTATACTACAGCATCATCCGCGAAAAGCCGCATGGAACTTCCGACACTATCTACTAGGTCATTTATATATATTGTGAAAAGCAATGGTCCCATAACACTCCCCTGTGGCACGCCAGAGGTTACTTTAACGTCTGTAGACGGCTCTCCATTGATTACAACATGCTGTATTCTGTTTGCTAAAAACTCTTGAATCCAGCCACACAGGTGGTCTGATATTCCGTAGGCTCTTACTTTGTTTATCAGGCGACAGTGCCGAAGTCAAGAAAAATAGCATCTACCTGGGAGCCTGTATCTAATATTCTCTGGGTCTCATGAACAAATAAAGCGAGTGGGGTCTCACACGATCGCTGTTTCCGGAATCCATGTTGATTCCCACAGAGTAGATTCTGGGTTTCCAAAAACGACATGATGCTCGAGCAAAAAACATGTTCTTAAATTCTCCAACAGATCGACGTCAGAGATATAGGTCTATAGTTTTGCGCATCTGCTCGACGACCCTTCTTGAAGACTGGGACTACCTGTGCTCTTTTCCAATCACTTGGAACCTTCCGTTCCTCTAGAGACTTGCGGTACACAGCTGTTAGAAGGGGGCAAGTTCTTTCGCGTACTCTGTGTAGAATCGAATTGGTATGCCGTCAGGGCCAGTGGACTTTCCTCTGTTGAGTGATTCCAGTTGCTTTTCTATTCCTTGGACACTTATTTAGATGTCAGCCATTTTTTCGTTTGTGCGAGGATTTAGAGAAGGAACTGCAGTGCGGTCTTTCTCTGTGAAACAGCTTTGGAAAAAGGAGTTTAGTATTTCAGCTTAACGCGTGTAATCCTCTGTTTCAATGCCATCATCATCCCGGAGTGTCTGGATATGCTGTTTCGAGCCAGAACTTCCAAGGATTTTCTGTCAAGTCGTTACATAGAATTTTACTTTCGAATTCACTGAACGCTTCACGCATAGCCCTCCTTACGCTAACTTTGACATCGTTTAACTTCTGTTTGTCTGAGAGGTTTTGGCTGCGTTTAAACTTGGAGTGAAGCTCTCTTTGCTTTCGCAGTAGTTTCCTAACTTTGTTGTTGTACCACGGTGGGTTTTTCCCGTCCCTCACAGTTTTACTCGGCACGTACCTGTCTAAAACGCATTTTACGATCGCCTTGAACTTTTTCCATAAACACTCAACATTGCCAGTGTCGGAACAGAAATTTTCGTTTTGATCTGCTAGGTAGTCTGAAATCTGACTTCTATTACTCTTGCTAAACAGATAAACCTTCCTCCCTTTTTTTATATTCCTATTAACTTCCATATTCAGGGATGGTGCAACGGCCTTATGATCACTGATTCCCTGTTCTGCACTTACAGAGTCGAAAAGTTCGGGTTTGTTATCAGCAGGTCCAAGATGTTATCTCCACGACTCGGTTCTCTGTTTAATTGCTAGAGGTAATTTTCGGATAGTGCACTCAGTATAATGCCACTCGATGCTCTGTTCCTACCACCCGTCCTAAACATTTGAGTGTCGCAGTCTATATCTGGTAAAAGGACTATAACATGCTGAGAAAATTTATGTGAAATGTATTCCAAATTTTCTCTCAGTTGTTCTGCCACTAATGCTGCTGAGTCAGGAGGTCGGTAAAAGGAGCCAATTATTAACCTAGCTCGGTTGTTGAGTGTAATCTCCACCCATAATAATTCACAGGAACTATTCACTTCTACTTCACTACAGGATAAACTACTACTAACAGCGACGAACACTCCACCACCGGTTGCATGCAATCTATTCTTTATAAACACCGTCTGTACCTTTGTAAAAATTTCGGCAGAATTTATATCTGGCTTCAGCCAGCTTTCTCTACCTATAACGATTTCAGCTTCGGTGATTTTGTGTTACATGTTGATGAATGTGTTCCTATTGTAATGATGTATAAGAGTATGCTCACTGGAGTAAGAGGCATTGTACCAACGGAGATGACGGTTACCTAGGACACCTTTATATGTCTCTCGATCATGAGCAATTTATTGCACACAGTGCCGCTGAGACATCGGTCTCGTCAATCTTTTTACACGCGCTTCATACCTAAACCCCAGACCAGAAGATATAGCCACTGCAATCGTTCAGATGAATGATGAGCTGTCTTCAGTAGTAACATGGTCGAGAAACATTGGGTTTAAACTAAATGCAAATTAGACACAAGTAATCTTAATAGCTCATCAGAAATTAATAAGTTCAGATTTCCGCCAATGGCTGCCTCCCGTTCTGCTCGACGGTATTCAAATACCGTATCAGGGAACATTTAAGAACTTGGGTGTAACAATGGATGAGCATCTCAACTGGGCAGAGAATACATTCGCAGTGTGCCGGAAGACGTCCAATTGTCTCTATGCTATCAAACACTTTCGGAACGTATTTCCACAGGACGTGAAACGCCAGCTCGTGCAAGCACTCTTTCTACCGAGGCTCCACTATTGTGATGTAATTCAACAAGGCATGAGTAGTGAACAAACGATTAGAACTCACCACGACTGCCTGTGTGCGTTAGACCTGTAACATTCACCTATCCGATCATGTCACTGCTTCATACGCCCAGCTAGGATAGCTGCGGCCAGCCAAAGTGCGTGACTACCACACTCTGTGTCTACTTCGCCTGCTTCTCGTCGCCCAAGCACTCAAGTACCTTGCTTCAGAGATTAAACATCTTTCATGCCATCATAATCAAAACACGATAGCACTTGTATTTGGTATCCTAACTGCGCCCACTCAAAAAACAAAACAAAAAGAAGTTGCGAACGCCTTCTCTGCTGCTGCTGTCCGCCTCTGGAACAAACTGCCCCTTACTGTGCCCAAAATTGAATCCCCTGTTGCTTCTAAGAAGAGGTTGAAGCATTCCTTACTCTCATTCTCATAACGTTTTCCACAAAATTAATGTACAATTTTCCCCTCTGTCAAATAGCAAAGCTAGTGTATCCTATTTTGCTCCTTTCTCTTCTTCTATCTCCATTAGCTACGCAATTTTCTTTTCCTTTATGTTTCCTTAACTGCTTCTAGCACTCCTGTCTAAAATCTCTCTGTATCATAATGTCTAATTATTGCAGTACTTCTCATCTACGAATATAAATTTTATGTGTATTTATTTTCCAAGTGTAATTGTTTATTTCACTTTTTTACTATATGTAGTTTAACGGGCCTACTAAAACATATAGAAGCAAAATATATAAAGTGTCTGGTTAGAGGTAAGATATGACCTGATGGCCCTTATCTTACCAGGTTAAATAAATCGATAAATAAACAAAGTAATATATAAAATAATGGGTGTAATGAAAACTGCATATGGTTGGAAAATAAGAACTAATGAGATCTACAAAAATATAGAGAAAATATCTGAGGTAATGGCCAAACGAAGATTAAACATTTTTGGACAATGGATGGAAATAGACTAACAAATCAAATACTCCTATATTTCTGAAAGAAGAAATCGACAAGAGCATGGATTACAGAAGTAAGAAAAGATCTTGAAAAAACGACATTAAAGAATCAGAAACAGCAGAAAGAAACCGTTTTAAAAACAAAAAAAACTAAATTTGGAAGTCTTTCAAAGCATAAGAAATAAAAAATTGGGAACAACATGGACAGAAGAAAGGACGAGACTTCATGGGGAGAAAATGAGGGAATACTGGAAACAACAACAAGAAAGGAAGAAGAGGAACTGAAAAAATTCTCTTTCTGACAGCCGACATTTTTCATAACCTCTTCATCTCTGTATGATTAAGTTTGATTAGCCAATATCATTCATCTCGTGTCGCTGTGACTGCTGAGTGATTCCGCACTGTGTGCTTAGCACTATATTCGGTGCAGTAGCGCCGCCTGAGAGAAACAAGGTGAGCGAGCCATAAGTTGAGGAGTATACTGAGTGAAATGATAGGCTGTTTCATGCTGTTTCCGTGATTACAATATCGAATCAAATTTAAAAAGGACTCGACACTATTAGACGACTTGCACGTCCTCTGACTGGAAGCATACGCAAAACACTCACCAACGAAGGTCATCCACGAGAGAGCCGAACCGTGACTCATCGCTGTACACAATCCGGTACCATTCATCGGCAGCTTTTTTTTTTTCACTATGGGACTTAACATCTGAGGTCATCAGTCCTCTAGAACTTAGAACTACTTAAACCTAACTAACCTAAGGACATCACACTCATCCATGCCCGAGGCAGGATTCGAACTTGCGACCGTAGCGGTCGCGCGGTTCCAGACTGAAGCGCCTAGAACCGCTCGGGCACAACGGCCGGCGCCTATGCTTTCTGCACCAGTCCAGACGCAGCCGTTTCCGTTGTGGTGTCAACGACAACCTACGCGTGAGACCGTAATTTCGTAGTCCAGCTGCCGCGACTCTGCTCAATGGCGCAGGATGATGCAGAATATGTCAGAGAGGGCGTTCCTTATTCTCGGATGGAAAATGCAGATGTGTAGGTGTTACGATGTACTTGGTGCACAATATGACTCTCGTGTGGTGCTCAGACGTCGGCGGCGGGAACCTAGGACGTATTTGTGCCGCCGCCCCCCTCCCTCCCCCACCCCCACACGGGGCACCGAGCTATTGCTGCCCTTTCGGCCTTCCAGGCCTGAATTTCTTCCCCACGGCCCCTCCCTCGTTGCTCTCACTCGTTCCCCTCTGCCCCCCTCCTACCATTCTCTGTTTACTTGGTTATACGTTGGACTCTAGCCATCGTCCTGCTTTTTTGTATTACTTCCGTTTTTGTTACTCTTGAGTTTCTTTTTCCCATTCCTTTTTCGGAGTTTTCGGCCCCACTTTGGCGTCTAATCTCCCATTCTAACAAGGGGAGGCGACAACGTTGTGATCACATACTTCAAATTTTGCACATTCAGTAGGTCATTAAAAGAACATAACGTGCAAGTAATATGGTGGAATGTAGAGAAAATCACAAGAGAACTTTTAGGCGTCTGGCATTCTGGCACGGTAGCTCAGCGTGTTCGGTCAGAGGGTTAACAGCCCTCTGTAATCAAAAAAATTGAGTTTCTCGATCAACGGTGAACTTGAACAGGTGTCATGGGACGTCCGCTCTGAACAAAAGCAACGAACAATAACGAACAAAATGAGAGTACAAAGAAAAAGTGGTTAGCGTTCTAGCAACGGAAGACGAACGTGTATAAGGCGACGGTTTGACACCTGCACACATCTATCTATATTTTTTTCATCGCTAGTCATATTACTTAATTTATGTGACACTTCAGAGGAGCCGGCAGCGGTGGTCTCGCGGTTCTAGGCGCGCAGTCCGGAACCGTGCGACTGCTACGATCGCAGGTTCGAATCCTGCCTCGTGCATGGATGTGTGTGATGTCCTTAGGTTAGTTAGGTTTAAGTAGTTCTAAGTTCTAGGGGACTAATGACCACAGCAGTTGAGTCCCATAATGTTCAGAGCCATTTGAACCATTTGAACTTCAGAGGAAATAAGCTTCAAAAAATTTATTTCATGTTATTTGAGTGCTTACTATCTCTAATTAACCTTAATTACTAGCCAAATGTATTTCTTAGTATCGAGAAGTAAATGAAGAAAAGCACGAAGTTTTTCTGAAAATGTATGCCAGGTTGATTTGCGAAATCCCTTATACGTGCAATCTGGTAAGGTACCCTGAACTATTTTGCACCTCGACGCTTGGAAATGCAGACACAGAAACAGGACCCATTGGCAGTTAACCTGCGTAGCGGTGAGACGTTACTTATTTACCAAGACCGAATAGAGTATGCGCAATTTTTTTGAATATTGAAGAATTTACTCTTGCACTACTAAAATGAAGCTTTGAGCGGGAATCAAACCGTCGCCTCATACGCGTTTGTTTTACGCACCTCGAACGGTGACCACCTGACCGCCATGGACTGCGGCTGCCACCTAAGCACAGGTACACCAGCTACGTATTACAGGCGCAAAACGTCTCTTGCGTCTTCTTCGAAATTTCCAGGCTAGTGCACCTTACCACGAGCGCATTATGTTGTTTGAATGCCTATATGTCTCCGTACGAGTACTAAATTCTCTTATCTTCTTGGTCTTCAACGGAAATGTACGTTGGTGGCAGTAGAATCTTTCTTCAGTCAGCTTCAAATGCCGGTTCCCTACATTTTCTCGAAAGCGTTCTTCGATAAGAACGACGTCTTCCCTCCACGAAGACACATCTGAGTTCCCGAAGCACCTGCGCAGTACTCGGGTGTTGTTCGAAACTGTCAGTAAGAAATGTAGCAGCCGGCCTCTGAATTTGCTCCGACGTCTTCCTTCAGTCCGACCTGCTGAGGATCGCAAACACTCGAACAGTACTCAAGTACTGGACGCACTAACGTCCTATATCTATTCTGTTTTACATGTGAACCGCACTTTCCTAAAATTCTCCCAACATACCGAAGTCGACTATTCGCCTCCCATACTACAATCTCTACATGGTCCTTCCATTTCACAAAGCTTTACGATGCTACGTCTGGATGTTTAATGAACACGACTGAGTCGAGCAGGACACTACTAGTGCTGTGTCCGAACACTGTAGGATTGTTTTTCCTAATCATCTGCATTAGCTTACTTTTTCTGCGTTCGGAAACCTGTGTAGAAGTTTCAGAATCCGCGTCACGCAGAACTGCTGCTATATCGCCATCCAACGGCGAACCAGCAGGCTGTACTGCAGGTAACCACAATTTATCGGCTCGTCAGAGCACGTCATCATGCGCAGACCTCCTATGTGGATTTTGCATGTTAATCGACTTTATTTTTGACGATAATTTCTCTCTGAGAGGTATAGAAATTCTTCCAATCCATATGTGGCATACAGCAAACCAGTGCTTAACAGTATTGGTTAAAAACAGCCTTGGTTGCAGTTTTATTTTTTTATTTTTCAACGATGCGTTTCACCTTATTTAGGCAACTTCAGGTTATCTTTTCTAGATGGATGCGAGAGGCACCAGGATCTCCATGACGCGTTCCCGTTCACAGGTGCGAGTAACAGAGTCACTCCTGT
Source organism: Schistocerca gregaria (assembly GCF_023897955.1). Taxonomy (NCBI): domain Eukaryota; kingdom Metazoa; phylum Arthropoda; class Insecta; order Orthoptera; family Acrididae; genus Schistocerca; species Schistocerca gregaria. Next base: position 70,304,950 of record NC_064927.1, on the reverse strand, counting down.
GAACGGGAACGCGTTATGCAGATCTTGACGCCTATCGCATCCATCTAGAAAAGATAACCTGAAGATGTCTGAATAAGGCGAAACGCGTCGTTGAAAAATAAAAAAATAAAACTGCAACCAAGACTGCTTCTAATTAATACTTTGAGAGATATGTCTACCAAAAGGAACAGGTTATTTAACGGAAGGTTACTGGCTACAAGAAAAGCATCAAACTGCACATAAGGAATATTTTTTGGGGATTACTACCACGAGTCGCTATCGGACAAGAATATGTTTCTTTTTTGTACTACAGCGGTTTAAGTTCTCCAGAGAACCAGTTCATGCAAATTAAATGTTCAGGTTGCCAGGAAAACCTGCTTCCTCCATACTTTACTCCCATCTGTGCTTCTAATCAATCACGACAGGTCATGATAACGTATAAAAAATACCCTTGAGACTACAAATTTGTACCGTAACTGGTTCCTATATGTGCACAGAACTTCTACTAGATTTCAATTTTCTAACCGTGCCCAGTCTAAATTTCATGTAACAAAGGGAGATAAATAACCAGTAAGGGGGTAAACTCCACAGAGGATATTTGTCGTTGGGCAAATTGAACGCGGATCTCTTCAAATTGCCACATGCCAGATTAACCGGTTACCTGACCGGCTTTCATACATTGGTCAGTCCATAACTTGGAAGAGAGTAGCATAGAGGATGAATATATTTCTCTTCCGGAGATTACCAGTCCTATTAGAAGGGTCATAACCGTGTGAGCAGAGAGAGGTCAGTATAAGCAATCTCTTATTATTGTTACTCAGCTACATTGTATAGAGCCTGCCTCACAGCAAAAACCAGTTAAGTCGAACATTTGCAACAAACAGGTTCATTCTGGCGCTGAACTGCTACAACAGTAGGTGGAGTCGAGAGACCGAATGAGAAGTCAGTGCATTCAGATGAGGTTGTTTATTGATAATTCACGGACACGCAAGAGCGTTTTTGCAAAACTGATTTAGCCGGCGTAATATGAAATTATCTATTAATACTTCTGAATCATTGGAATAGAGGTTCAAATGGTTCAAATGGCTCTGAGCACTATGGGACTCAACTGCTGTGGTCATTAGTCCCCTAGAACTTAGAACTACTTAAACCTATCTAATCTAAGGACATCACACACATCCATGCCCGAGGCAGGATTCCAACCTGCGACCGTAGCAGTCGCACGGCTCCGGACTGCGCGCCTAGAACCGCGAGACCACCGCGGCCGGCGGAATAGAGGTACCTGCCTCGTTGGTGTGAATATCGCTAAAGGAAGTTGAATATATTTTTTAAGTTAGTATTCTAGCCTCACATCAATCATTTAGTATCATTACAAGTTTAGACGTACTACCGACTCATCACCAGATGATCCAAGAAGCAGGGTAAGATGAGACCCGCGTGCAGACGCGTTCAACCAGTAGCAAACTAGTACCTATAAGTTTAGAAGACAGGAAATCACGGGTTTTCAGACAATCACACTTGTAAAATTGCAGAATTGAGGTTGTATAGAAAGATTGTTAAGCTGTCCCTGTATGATGTAAAACAGTTATTTGGTGTTTTGAACTGATTTGACCTATACAATTTTGACCTTGATTTCGCCTAAATATTTAAGTTAAAACCATAATAAAGTAACACTGAATGATTTTAGAGCGGGAGAACCCGTTCTAATATAGAATTTATTGTAAAAGGCTTGTCACACCTGCGAAGTGAAACCTCAAAAACCTGCAGCAGAACATTTCGGATGACACTGCAATAATAACATTACTCCAGCTTCGATCAGCAACTTGCTGACCCGGTTCCAAATGTGCCAAGAGATGAATGGTGGTCACTTTCAGTATCTGCTATAGTCAAGTTAGTACCGTATTTTCTTTCGTCTGGTGTGTTCTTTGAACTGTGGAACACTGTTCTCTGGGCCGCTATTATTTACCGCACCCTGTCAAAGAAATGGTTCAAATGGCTCTAAGCGCCATGGGACTTAACATCTGAAGTCATCAATCCCGTAGACTTAGAACTAATTAAACCTAACTAACCTAAGGACATCATACACATCCCTACCCGAGGCAAGATTCGAACCTGTGATCGTAGCGGTCCCGCTGTTCCGGACTGAAGCGACTAGAACCGCTCCACCACAGCGGCCGGCATAAGTCAAACCTGATAAACGGTCTTTATGTAGATCTAAAGAGTAATAACTGCAAGGGATTACTTTCTAGTCGGTGTACCTCCAGAGATACGACTGCGATATTATCTCTGTGGTAATGCTCTTCATTTGACAAGCATAGCAGTAGAATCGTAACTGACGCACCTCGAGCAAATCAACATGGCTGTATGAAATGCAGTAGCTTTGTGATTGTGCTGTCGTAAACAGAGACGACGTGCCTCTATAACCAACAGCTCTGCTGACGCTTTCAGTATCTTGTAAACCGGTGTGGAGCAGATCTTTCTGGCGCCTAGCCGCTGCCCACCTATCTAACAAGTGTGACTGTGCATCAGATAGTGACTACAAAGAACAAAATTACCCTTTGTTTATTGGAATGAAATCAGACAATTCTTGGCACCTTCAGATTATGTATATGCGTTGCTAGTTTATTCGACTAATGAAAACATATTTGTTGCTCCATCAGGAAGTGTAGCGCGTTCTCGTAAATCACAATCTCCTGACCTTGCTAAGTGTGGCTGCGTGTGCATACAGTATTTCCCTGGCTTCGAAACCTGTCCTGGTGATCTCGATCATAAAGATGCCACATAAACTATATCTCTGTGACGGGCCCCCCACAAGGCGTGCAGTTCTCTCCCCCCCCCCCCCCCCTCCCCGGCCGCTTGTTGCTCCCTCACGGCTTAATGCCGTCGACTACAGCTTAAGCCGGAGATATGGCAGTTTTTATCGTGGCACGTTACCTTGCTTTCAGTTGGAAGCCTCTAGCAATTCTGGTTGACCTTCTTTATTGAGCAAACCACAAATAAAGAAATAAACCAGTTAAAGTAAAGGAATATGTCAATATGGGGGACTTCCCACGCTTTGCTATCTCAACTGATACGGATTGGCATCTTTCCTTGCAACTATGGGTCGCAAGTGGCTGATGAGTCTGCGTATAGAGCCGATGAGATGTTCGGTAAAATTGAGACTATATCCGGCTGTATAACACGCCTCTCGGTTATCCTAATGGCACATGAAACAGACACGTATAAGACTGCCTACTGTTGTAATATGCGTAAAACTAGTGAGCGTTAATCTTTTCATAGGATTTTTTGAGCGTATTCGTGTTTCTAAAGGATTAAATGAGTGAATCTGTAAATTTTGTTTCTTGACACAGCATTGTATCAAAGGGAGAGAATGAAACAGCAAACGGGATTCCAACGTAAGTTCCTTAAGCTAGAATAATAATATGTTTTGCAAAAACAGACATAATGTCTTAAGGGATAACAGCAATCAGTGATTTTATAGTGTTACTTAAAAAACCGTCTTCATTGCAAATTTTTTTTATTCATATGACCGGTTTCGGTTCATTCAGAACCATCTTCAGATCTGTAAAAATAATGATACTAATTTAATATTTCACGGAAGCAAATCTTTTTCATCCTATCTAATCAACATCAAATGTACCAGAGCGTACCTGATATTTCAGTTACAGGCGTAACCCGTCCAAGTCCAGCAATTTTCACATGCTACGTCACATAAAATTGGTTGGCAGAGTGCACGTTATTTATATTAATTATAACACTATTACCAACAGGTGGCGTCTGGTACATTTGTTACATTCCATTTGCACATCCTGTATTCAGTAGATCTTTTTTTTAATTAAAAATACTTAATTAAAATACGTAGACGTCAAGGTTAAAATCTGTACTTGTCAGCATTAAAAAACAGAAACTTATCATTTTTATACGATCTAAAAACATAGAGCGATTTACATATCTATGGTGATGGTGTGAACTTGTTTTCCTCTACGGTCTGCTTCCGTATTTCGGTGTTGTGCCGCGGTCCGCTCAGTCGTCTGATGTCCATCGCCGCGGGCAAGAGGGCCGCACAGGAGGGCCCCGTCAAAGACGCCATCCACAAAAATAAAGATCCGGATTTAATCCTCAACGAGCAAAGCGAATTCAATCATAACGCCTATTTTAGCATTTATGACGACCTACTAAGATGACAACTGTTGCGTGTGGAGATCCAGGCCGAGGGATGAGAGATGGTGTGCGGTGGAGAAGCCGGAAGACGCGTGCGGTGCCTGGCGTCGTTATAATAATATGAACCGAAACCAGTCATATGAATAAAAAAAAATTGCAATCAAGGCGGTTTTTAAGTAACATTATAATAATATGTGACCAGATAAGACAAAAACGGTCGCCAGACAAAATCGGAGAACTAATCTCCAAATAATTATCCTTTCCTTTATGGCCAGAATACAAAAGTAAAATAGAATCAAACAAGAACGCGTTAGCAACATCAATCGCTTGCTATCTCTGTAATGTTTTGTAATGGTACGAATGAACGAATTAACAAAATTTGCCACACTATTAAGTTTACTATTTCACCAACGCACTGCCTCGAATATAGCGACCCTAAAAAAAATTTCATGGCATTCAATAACTCGTGCATAAGCACTGATCATACACAAAAATTTATAGTAAATAAAATACACTTTGTGAACTTGTTCAAACAAAAATAAGCAAATTTAAACCAAATATTTTGGGCAGTGATTTGAGCTGTAGACCACTTGGAGCAACTGACTTACTGCAAAGCCACTGATGTTGAAAGAATGACGTCACTCAGCATTTTGAACACTATAGCAACTGAAGATCAAATAAATAATTTCACTTTTACGTCCTCACTGTAATATTCAGCATCAGAACACGACCCTAAAACAGGTGATAAGATGTGGGTAACAGTGCACACACGTGCACCGAAAGTAACACGTATATTAATTCATTTCAGTTCAGTTCAATTCAATTTATTGCTACGAATCTTAGACCTGCTATCTGGAAACTCTAAACGGGACGTACGTGTTCGATAATCATGGTGACATATAATGTTTTATATTATGTATGTAGTAGTAAATCACGTTAACAGCAATCATTGCTAATATTAATGTAGAAATAAAACAGAACATTTAAAAAATAGGAATAAATTTTTCAAAAAGGAAAAAATAAAGGGAGTTATTTCAAGCTCCGAGTGAATAACCTTCACCTCACATTACTAGATACTGGCACCCTTGGAGGAACTCGAGGTTCACCAACTCACTGCAAGTACACCCTCTTCTTACTCTATTGTTCCTACACGGGTCTACATTTTTACATCACTCACATTGGTATGTATGTGCCTCGCCAATCCTCGAGTCTATGCATACGTATGAGGATGGCCGTAGCATTATTTCCTTTTTTTATACCTTATTTCCTTTTTTCCTTTTATGTATAAAAATGAAGTTTCTCTTAACTAAATGTATAAATGCCTGTCATAACCTATAATTGGGGGTAACTTTCGCCTCCTTAGCTGGGTGGTAACGTGTTTGCCTTCCTTGAAACGGACCTCTGGTTCGATTCGCGGCCAGGTTGGAGATTTTATCTACTCGTGAAATGGGTGTTGTTTTGTCCTCATCATACTTTCATCCCCATCACCGGCGCGCAAGACGCCCAGTGTGGCGTCGACTGAAATAAGATTTGCACTTAGCGGCCGACCTTCCCCGCACGGGGTCTCCCGGCCAGCAATGCCATACGCTCATTTCATTGCCATTGGGGAAACACTTCTTGTGACCTGTTGATATCATTTTGATAGAGCATCCACTTGTCTCGTAGACTGAAAGATAAGCACTTGTGCTTTAGATATTCGATGTGCTTTCATATTAACTATAGTGCACAATTGGTTGCAGACCGCAGTCCAATTGTCTGCAGTCCCCTCTATCTGAAAAAGGGTAATTTGAGAACGACGTGACCAACCCAAAAACCTCTCCACATTCAAGGATTGGTGTGTTACTACATCCCACTCGATGCAGATGTTTATGTTATGGACTGTGACTTGTTAATAGGAGCACCATACCTTCAGTAAGGGCAATGTGGCGTAATTTGAGCCTGTTCCGAATGCTTGGGCATACGCTGTAAACACACCCCGCAGTGCTCGTAGTGTCCCGGTCAGACTGCCGTTCATCGATCTTCCAGGCTCGTAAATGTCTTTTATCAGTAATATGCGTTCCGGTGATCTTGCACACACGATCATACTGCCCATGCCCCCAACCAATAGAGCGCTGCCCCGTAACGTACCACGACATCCATCGGACATATCGCGAGAATCGCCAGTAAACCCTTTAGAAGCGTAGTGCGAAAGGCACCGGTGAGCCTCAGAAGTGCGCTCCGCGGAATCCGTCGCAGTGCTGTTTTGTAGCTGCCTAGTCTAAGGCGATTAGCCCAGACGCAGGCAGCAGCGCCCACAAGGGCGTCGAACATAGCTTGGTGATATTACCACACCAAACGCTAACATAATTTACAGTCAGCAGTGACAGCATGAGAAATCTTATTGATTTGGCCCCTTTCTATGTGACAGATTTTAAGTGTTCTAGAAAGTTTCTTTTTTCAGGGAACGATTTCTGGCAAGAGAAAATCTTCCCTTCAGAAATATGTATGTTTTATGAGCAGCTACATTCAGTCTGTTGCTCTTGCACAAACGCTGCATTTCAGCAAGCACATCATTCGCATTTTCCTCAAGTCTCGCCCTGGAGTTTGCACACACAACTACTAGGAAGCCATCTGTGTGTGTAACAACACCCTAAATAGCATTTGTCGTGTCTGGCAGATGTAATAGGGGTTCAGTACTGAGCTCCCAGAACAGTGGACGTGCTGGCCGGTGTGGCCGTGAGGTTCTAGGCGCTATAGTTTGGAACCGCGCGACCGCTACGGTCGCAGGTTCGAATCCTGCCTCGGGCATGGATGTTTGTGATGTCCTTAGGTTAGTTAAGTTTAAAGTAGTTCTAAGTTGTACGGGACTGAAGACCTCAGAAGTTAAGTCCCATTGTGCTCAGAGCAATTTGAACCACTACTGCGTAATGGTGGGACTTCTTCCAGTATAATATCATACAGTTCCTTTTTCGCGACGGGAAATATCTTCCCGCATTCGACAATACGCCACGTTACAATACACAAATATAATTTACATCCGAGGCTCGTGTATGATAGTTAGCCTGTATTTCCGTACTGTGAGTACTTGCGTGGCTGGCCACAGACGAATCCGTCCTACTGTTCGTGCGTCTACTAAGCGCCCTTAGTTAGACCGTGACCTTTGGCGCTTTATCACCTCCCAGGAAGGGAGGGGCTTCACTCCTCCTTTTCTGCCTATTGCAATTCTAAAGGTCCATGTGCATGAACCAGTCAAGTTACACAATTATTTCTTACACTTCACGCACAAGGAAAATATATCTCATAATAACATTCAATACGAGAAAGACTAGCACTATGTGATCAAAAGTATGCAGACACCTGGATGAAAATGATTTACAAGTTCCTCACGCCGTCCATTGGTAGTGCTGGAATAAAATATGGTTTTAACCAACTCTTAGCTTTGATGACAGCTTCCATACTTGCAGGCATACGTTCAGTCAGGTGGTGGAAGGTTACTTGGGAAATGGCATCCCATTCTTCACGGAGTGCTGCACTGAATTGAGGTATCGAGGTCGGTCTGTGAGACCTGGCACGATGTCGGCGTTCCAAAACATTCCAAAGATGTTCTATACAATTTTAGGTGTGCAGGCCAGTACATTACAGAGATGCTATTGTCGTGCAACCACTCAGCCACAGGCCGTGCATATGAGTAGGTGCACGATCGTGTTGAAAGATGCAATCGCCATCCCCGAATTGCTCTTCGGCAGTGGGAACCAAGAAGGTGCTTAAAACGTCGATGGAGGCCTGTGCTGTGATAGTGTCACGCAAAACAACAATGGATGCAAGCCCCCTTCCTTAAAAACACGGCCACACCATAACACCGCCGCCTGCGAATTTCACACACCCTGGCAGATGATGTTCATCGGGCATTCGCCATACCCACACCCTGCCATCGGATCTCCACATTGTGTAGCATGATTCGTCACTCCACACAACGTTTTTCCGCTGTTCAATCGTCCAGTGTTTACGCTCCCTACACCCAGCGAGGCGTCGTTTGGCATTTACCGGCTTGATGGGTGGCATATGAGCACCTCCAACCGTTTTGTCATAGTACTTCCAGTGGACCCTGTTGCATTTTGGAATCCCTGTGTGATGGTCTGGATAGATGTCTGCCTGTTACACGCTCCCTACACCCAGCGAGGCGTCGTTTGGCATTTACCGGCTTGATGGGTGGCATATGAGCACATCCAACCGTTTTGTCATAGTACTTGCAGTGGACCCTGTTGCATTTTGGAATTCCTGTGTGATGGTCTGGATAGATGTCTGCCTGTTACACGCTCCCTACACCCAGCGAGGCGTCGTTTGGCATTTACCAGCTTGATGGGTGGCATATGAGCACCTCCAACCGTTTTGTCATAGTACTTGCAGTGGATCCTGTTGCAGTTTGGAATCCCTGTGTGATGGTCTGGATAGATGTCTGCCTGTTACACGCTCCCTACACCCAGCGAGGCGTCGTTTGGCATTTACCGGCTTGATGGGTGGCATATGAGCACCTCCAACCGTTTTGTCATAGTACTTGCAGTGGACCCTGTTGCATTTTGGAATTCCTGTGTGATGGTCTGGATAGATGTCTGCCTGTTACACGCTCCCTACACCCAGCGAGGCGTCGTTTGGCATTTACCGGCTTGATGGGTGGCATATGAGCACCTCCAACCGTTTTGTCATAGTACTTGCAGTGGACCCTGTTGCATTTTGGAATTCGTGTGTGATGGTCTGGATAGATGTCTGCCTGTTACACGCTCCCTACACCCAGCGAGGCGTCGTTTGGCATTTACCGGCTTGATGGGTGGCATATGAGCACCTCCAACCGTTTTGTCATAGTACTTCCAGTGGACCCTGTTGCATTTTGGAATCCCTGTGTGATGGTCTGGATAGATGTCTGCCTGTTACACGCACCCTACACCCAGCGAGGCGTCGTTTGGCATTTACCGGCTTGATGGGTGGCATATGAGCACCTCCAACCGTTTTGTCATAGTACTTCCAGTGGACCCTGTTGCATTTTGGAATCCCTGTGTGATGGTCTGGATAGATGTCTGCCTGTTACACGCTCCCTACACCCAGCGAGGCGTCGTTTGGCATTTACCGGCTTGATGGGTGGCATATGAGCACCTCCCGCCTAATTGTCATAGTACTTGCAGTGGATCCTGTTGCAGTTTGGAATCCCTGTGTGATGGTCTGGATAGATGTCTGCCTGTTACACGCTCCCTACACCCAGCGATGCGTCGTTTGGCATTTACCGGCTTGATGGGTGGCATATGAGCACCTCCAACCGTTTTGTCATACTACTTCCAGTGGACCCTGTTGCATTTTGGAATCCCTGGGTGATGGTCTGGATAGATGTCTGCCTGTTACACGCTCCCTACACCCAGCGAGGCGTCGTTTGGCATTTACCGGCTTGATGGGTGGCATATGAGCACCTCCAACCGTTTTGTCATAGTACTTGCAGTGGATCCTGTTGCAGTTTGGAATCCCTGTGTGATGGTCTGGATAGATGTCTGCCTGTTACACGCTCCCTACACCCAGCGAGGCGTCGTTTGGCATTTACCGGCTTGATGGGTGGCATATGAGCACCTCCAACCGTTTTGTCATAGTACTTCCAGTGGACCCTGTTGCATTTTGGAATTCCTGTGTGATGGTCTGGATAGATGTCTGCCTGTTACACGCTCCCTACACCCAGCGAGGCGTCGTTTGGCATTTACCGGCTTGATGGGTGGCATATGAGCACCTCCAACCGTTTTGTCATAGTACTTCCAGTGGACCCTGTTGCATTTTAGAATCCCTGTGTGATGGTCTGGATAGATGTCTGCCTGTTACACGCTCCCTACACCCAGCGAGGCGTCGTTTGGCATTTACCGGCTTGATGGGTGGCATATGAGCACCTCCAACCGTTTTGTCATAGTACTTGCAGTGGACCCTGTTGCATTTTGGAATTCCTGTGTGATGGTCTGGATAGATGTCTGCCTGTTACACGCTCCCTACACCCTGCGAGGCGTCGTTTGGCATTTACCGGCTTGATGGGTGGCATATGAGCACCTCCCGCCTAACTGTCATAGTACTTGCAGTGGATCCTGTTGCAGTTTGGAATCCCTGTGTGATGGTCTGGATAGATGTCTGCCTGTTACACGCTCCCTACACCCAGCGAGGCGTCGTTTGGCATTTACCGGCTTGATGGGTGGCATATGAGCACCTCCAACCGTTTTGTCATAGTACTTCCAGTGGACCCTGTTGCATTTTGGAATCCCTGTGTGATGGTCTGGATAGATGTCTGCCTGTTACACGCTCCCTACACCCAGCGAGGCGTCGTTTGGCATTTACCGGCTTGATGGGTGGCATATGAGCACATCCAACCGTTTTGTCATAGTACTTGCAGTGGACCCTGTTGCATTTTGGAATTCCTGTGTGATGGTCTGGATAGATGTCTGCCTGTTACACGCTCCCTACACCCAGCGAGGCGTCGTTTGGCATTTACCGGCTTGATGGGTGGCATATGAGCACCTCCAACCGTTTTGTCATAGTACTTGCAGTGGATCCTGTTGCAGTTTGGAATCCCTGTGTGATGGTCTGGATAGATGTCTGCCTGTTACACGCTCCCTACACCCAGCGAGGCGTCGTTTGGCATTTACCGGCTTGATGGGTGGCATATGAGCACCTCCAACCGTTTTGTCATAGTACTTGCAGTGGACCCTGTTGCATTTTGGAATTCCTGTGTGATGGTCTGGATAGATGTCTGCCTGTTACACGCTCCCTACACCCAGCGAGGCGTCGTTTGGCATTTACCGGCTTGATGGGTGGCATATGAGCACCTCCAACCGTTTTGTCATAGTACTTCCAGTGGACCCTGTTGCATTTTGGAATCCCTGTGTGATGGTCTGGATAGATGTCTGCCTGTTACACGCTCCCTACACCCAGCGAGGCGTCGTTTGGCATTTACCGGCTTGATGGGTGGCATATGAGCACCTCCCGCCTAACTGTCATAGTACTTGCAGTGGATCCTGTTGCAGTTTGGAATCCCTGTGTGATGGTCTGGATAGATGTCTGCCTGTTACACGCTCCCTACACCAAGCGAGGCGTCGTTTGGCATTTACCGGCTTGATGGGTGGCATATGAGCACCTCCAACCGTTTTGTCATAGTACTTCCAGTGGACCCTGTTGCATTTTGGAATTCCTGTGTGATGGTCTGGATAGATGTCTGCCTGTTACACGCTCCCTACACCCAGCGAGGCGTCGTTTGGCATTTACCGGCTTGATGGGTGGCATATGAGCACCTCCAACCGTTTTGTCATAGTACTTCCAGTGGACCCTGTTGCATTTTGGAATTCCTGTGTGATGGTCTGGATAGATGTCTGCCTGTTACACGCTCCCTACACCCAGCGAGGCGTCGTTTGGCATTTACTGGCTTGATGGGTGGCATATGAGCACCTCCAACCGTTTTGTCATAGTACTTCCAGTGGACCCTGTTGCATTTTGGAATTCCTGTGTGATGGTCTGGATAGATGTCTGCCTGTTACACGCTCCCTACACCCAGCGAGGCGTCGTTTGGCATTTACCGGCTTGATGGGTGGCATATGAGCACCTCCAACCCTTTGTCATAGTACTTGCAGTGGACCCTGTTGCATTTTGGAATTCCTGTGTGATGGTCTGGATAGATGTCTGCCTGTTACACGCTCCCTACACCCAGCGAGGCGTCGTTTGGCATTTACCGGCTTGATGCGTGGCATATGAGCACCTCCAACCGTTTTGTCATAGTACTTGCAGTGGATCCTGTTGCAGTTTGGAATCCCTGTGTGATGGTCTGGATAGATGTCTGCCAGTTACACGCTCCCTACACCCAGCGAGGCGTCGTTTGGCATTTACCGGCTTGATGGGTGGCATATGAGCACCTCCAACCGTTTGTCATAGTACTTCCAGTGGACCCTGTTGCATTTTGGAATTCCTGTGTGATGGTCTGGATAGATGTCTGCCTGTTACACGCTCCCTACACCCAGCGAGGCGTCGTTTGGCATTTACCGGCTTGATGGGTGGCATATGAGCACCTCCAACCGTTTTGTCATAGTACTTCCAGTGGACCCTGTTGCATTTTGGAATACCTGTGTGATGGTCTGGATAGATGTCTGCCTGTTACACGCTCCCTACACCCAGCGAGGCGTCGTTTGGCATTTACCGGCTTGATGGGTGGCATATGAGCACCTCCAACCGTTTTGTCATAGTACTTCCAGTGGACCCTGTTGCATTTTGGAATTCCTGTGTGATGGTCTGGATAGATGTCTGCCTGTTACACGCTCCCTACACCCAGCGAGGCGTCGTTTGGCATTTACCGGCTTGATGGGTGGCATATGAGCACCTCCCGCCTAACTGTCATAGTACTTGCAGTGTATCCTGTTGCAGTTTGGAATCCCTGTGTGATGGTCTGGATAGATGTCTGCCTGTTACACGCTCCCTACACCCAGCGAGGCGTCGTTTGGCATTTACCGGCTTGATGGGTGGCATATGAGCACCTCCAACCGTTTTGTCATAGTACTTGCAGTGGATCCTGTTGCAGGTTGGAATCCCTGTGTGATGGTCTGGATAGATGTCTGCCTGTTACACGCTCCCTACACCCAGCGAGGCGTCGTTTGGCATTTACCGGCTTGATGGGTGGCATATGAGCACCTCCAACCGTTTTGTCATAGTACTTGCAGTGGACCCTGTTGCATTTTGGAATTCCTGTGTGATGGTCTGGATAGATGTCTGCCTGTTACACGCTCCCTACACCCAGCGAGGCGTCGTTTGGCATTTACCGGCTTGATGGGTGGCATATGAGCACCTCCAACCGTTTTGTCATAGTACTTCCAGTGGACCCTGTTGCATTTTGGAATCCCTGTGTGATGGTCTGGATAGATGTCTGCCTGTTACACGCTCCCTACACCCAGCGAGGCGTCGTTTGGCATTTACCGGCTTGATGGGTGGCATATGAGCACCTCCAACCGTTTTGTCATAGTACTTGCAGTGGACCCTGTTGCATTTTGGAATTCCTGTGTGATGGTCTGGATAGATGTCTGCCTGTTACACATTACGACCGTCTTCAACTGTCGACAGTCTCTGTTAGTCGGCAGACGAGCTCGGCCTGTACGCTTTTGTGCTGTACGTGTCCGTTCACGCTTCCACGTCACTGTCATATCGGAAACAGTGCACCTAGGGATGTTTAGGAGCGTGGAAATATCGCGTACACACGTATGACACAAGTGAAACCCAATAACCTGACCTCGTTCGAAGTCCGTGAGTCGCATGGAACACCCTATTCTCCTCTCTCTCGATGTGTAATGACTACTGAGGTCGCTGATATGGAGTGGCAGCACAATGAACCTAATATGAAAAACGTATGTTTTTGGGGGTGTCCGGATATTTTTGATCACATAGTGAGAGTTGGACAAGTGCAAGCGCACAATTTAAGTGCAAAAGGGAACGCCTGCCTTCGTGTCTGAAGTTCCTTCACCGTCTCAGTACATGATGGTAGCCAGCGCACACTTCCGGCAACCCACTGTGGACACATCGGAGCTTATTTTGTCAGCTCCTACGATCATGCTGGTGACAAGCGTACTTAAGCGTGTCATCTTCCTGACCCAACATTTTCTCAATACCATTTACTAGGGGTATCGTCCGCCACTTGACACAGTCCCAAAGGAACACATTTTAATAGGTAAAGTGACAGTTTATCGTGATCCTAGCATGGACTAGACATTCATAATTGATGATGGTTTTACCCGCTGAAGAACACTGAGGATTTTTCCTAGCCACTTCTACTGTTACTCTACAGCATTCTGTGATATCTCCCCATATCATGCAATAAAGTATTGTACACACGCCGGCCGCAGTGGCCGTGCGGTTCTAGGCGCTACAGTCTAGAACCGCGAGACCGCTACGGTTGCAGGTTCGAATCCTGCCTCGGGCATGGATGTGTGTGATGTCCTTAGGTTAGTTAGGTTTAACTAGTCCTAAGTTCTAGGGGACTAATGACCTCAGAAGTTGAGTCCCATAGTGCTCAGAGTCATTTGAACCATTGTACACACCAGAAGACACAGCTGGATTTCCGGAAGGCTTTTGACACTGTACCACAAAAGCGGCTTGTAGTGAAAATGCGTGCTTATGGAATATCGGCTCAGTTATGTCAGAGAGGTCACAGTTCGTAGTAACTGACGGAAAGTCATCGAGTAAAGCAGAAGTGATTTCTGGCATCTGCAAGGTAGTGTTATAGGCAATTTGCTGTTACTTATCTATATAAACGATTTGGGAGACAATCTGAGCAGTCGCCTAAGGTTTTTTGCAGATGACGCTGTTGTTTATCGAGTAATAAAGTCATCAGAAGACCAAAGAAATTGCAGAACGATCTAGAAAAGATATCTGAATGGAGCGAAAAGTGGCAGTTGACACTAAATAACGAAAAGTGTGAGGTCATCCACATGAGTGCTAAAAGGAATTCGTTAAACTTCGGTTACACGATAAATCAGTCTAATCTAAAGGCCGTTAATTCAACTAAATAGCTAGGTATTACAGTTACGAACAACTTAAATTGGATGAACAGAGAAAATTTCATGGGGAAGGCTAACCGAAACTGCCTTTTATTGATAGAACACTTAGAAAATGTAACAGATCTACTAAGGAGACTGTATACACTACGCTTGTCCGTCCTCTGTTAGAATACTGCTGCACAGTGTGGGATCCTTTCCAGACAGGACTGACAGAGTACATAGAAAAAGTTCAAAGAAGTGCACCACCTTTTGTATTACCGCGAAATATGGGAGAAAGTGTCACAGAAATGATAAAGGTTTTGGGCTGGACATCATTAAAAGAAAGGCGTTTCTCGTCGCGATGGAATCTTCTCACGAAATTCCAATCACTTTCTCATCAAAATGCGAAAAAAAATTTTTGACATCGACCTACATAGGGAGAAACTATTACTAAGATAAAATAAGGGAAATCAGAGCTCGTACAGAAAGATCTAGGTGTTCGTTCATTCCGTGCGCTATACGAGATTGAAATAACAGAAAATTGAGAAGGTGTTTCGATGAACCCTCTGCCAGGCACCTAAATGTGATTAGCAGAGTGTCCATGTACATGCTGATGTAGAAACCGGTTGTGGGACTCTCTGATCGACTTCCGTGAGTATGGCTATTACGGACTATTGGACTTACCATTCAGTTTTCCATTTAAAAAGTTTTAACGCCTCTATGTAAACACATGTGTTATAATGTATGTGTTGTGGTTGGCAGGAGAGCCAACCGTATTGCTAAAGGAGGCCGAAATGCACGAGTTTTAGCTCACGCAGGCTGGCGTGAGGTCTGGAACATGACAAGGGAATTAGAATTGAGAAAAACGGACGTAGCTGGTGGAATACTTAACTTTAATCCATTAATGACGAACGTCGCTCTTTATGGTACATGATTCACAATATCAAAAGCACGGATACTGGCGCCTTGCTAGGTCGTAGCAAATGACGTAGCTGAAGGCTATGCTAACTATCGGCAAATGAGAGCGTAGAAGTCAGTGAACCATCGGTAGCAAAGTCGGCTGTACAACTGGGGCGAGTGCTAGGAAGTCTCTCTAGACCTGCTCGGTCTGCAATCACTGATAATGGCGACACGCGGGTCCGACGTATACTACCGGACCGCGGCTGACCTAGCAAGTGTGGTGTCTGGCGGTGACACCACAGTATGAATGGTCAATTAATAGTGTACAATTAGCTGTGGCTACTCTAGTTGTAAAATCATCTGTACTGAGAATGATATGGTTGGGAAGAAAGATGTAGAAGAAAGAAGAATAACGAATGCCTACAGGGACAATGGTGATACTTATTGTTGCTTTAGTAGATAAGTCGTTAGCTGTCTTCTGTAGCTGGACATCTTAGTGAGTTCTCTAATATAATGAGGGAGGTTATCCCACAGTTGGGTTACTACTGCTCAGAATGTCTTCGAGAATGTGGCTGAACGATGGAGCGGGACAGAAAGGACTTTGCTCTGATGTGAATGGTTGTTCCTGCTATGTTGTTCAGATCAAGCAGAGATGTGAGGCGTAACTTTGTCAATACCCTGACGAGCCTGGAGTATTATGAATAGTATTGGGCTTAGAAAGCAGAAACCTAGGATGGCAGTGGAATGTTTTTCTCGGCCTTAGGAGCACCTGAGACACGGGCAGGAAGTGCCGCGGGTATTTCGTGTCGTGAAATGACGTGACGACCGTTCCGCCGGACTGCGACAAACTGGCAGCCAGTGCTGCCGCAAGAGTCCCTTCCACGCGTCCAAGTGACATTAGCAGCGTAAACGCCCTGCGTCTCTCGGGCACAGCGACTGCGGCTACAGTGAGCTCCTTAACCAGGGTGATCGCGTGCTGTCCTCATTTAATCCGTTAAACAAAGCCTTTGTACAAGCTCAGTCTCCAGCGAAGTGTTAGAACTGCCATTTATGCAGTGCTGGAGTTTCCAGCTGTTTTATGAATTGGGCTCCTCTGTCTTCGGGAGCAACAACTCGCCGAAAAGTCTCAAGCTCGACGAAGACATCGCGCAAGCATATGAGCTCACGAACGACCGAATCTGTTGTTAGTCTACACATGTGTTCCACATAGCGGCCTCCGGTAATCCAAGCTACTGGAAGGTCCTTGTAGGGGAAAGATCTCTACACTAATGACAGATTTAGTCGTTTCGTGAGCTCATATGCCTTCCTAGAGCTTTGGACTGAGCCCAGGTAGCAATGAGGAGAACTTTGGCGCGTTGTCACATCCGAGTTTAGACATCCGCACCTCACAAATTATCTGGAAACCGAAGCAATGGATAAATGACAATTACTCGTGCAACGATCCCCCATTTGTACTAAACTTCGAGTAAGTCTCAGTTTAGGCAAGTGAGTCCGTAGAGGAGTGTATAAAAGGAGTACAGTATCACTGGCCGTGCTTTTCCAACAGTTTTGCGTAGATTAAGGCAATCCGTCCTTGGACTATCTTATCTTGGTGAATCGTCGTGTAAGATTCTTTACACCTGTTTTGTCGCGAAGCTCTCGAAGTTTACGTCCCTCGCAGAAGCATCTGCGTCGTGGGGTCTCTGTAAACTGCAGTTCTGTTTCTCTGGTACTAAACGGTAAGTTACATTATTCGTAACAGTTTAAAGGGGATTCTACACTCCTGGAAATGGAAAAAAAGAACACATTGACACCGGTGTGTCAGACCCACCATACTTGCTCCGGACACTGCGAGAGGGCTGTACAAGCAATGATCACACTCACGGCACAGCGGACACACCAGGAACCGCGGTGTTGGCCGTCGAATGGCGCTAGCTGCGCAGCATTTGTGCACCGCCGCCGTCAGTGTCAGCCAGTTTGCCGTGGCATACGGAGCTCCATCGCAGTCTTTAACACTGGTAGCATGCCGCGACAGCGTGGACGTGAACCGTATGTGCAGTTGACGGACTTTGAGCGAGGGCGTATAGTGGGCATGCGGTAGGCCGGGTGGACGTACCGCCGAATTGCTCAACACGTGTGGCGTTAGGTCTCCACAGTACATCGATGTTGTCGCCAGTGGTCGGCGGAAGGTGCACGTGCCCGTCGACCTGGGACCGGACCGCAGCGACGCACGGATGCGCGCCAAGACCGTAGGATCCTACGCAGTGCCATAGGGGACCGCACCGCCACTTCCCAGCAAATTAGGGACACTGTTGCTCCTGGGGTATCGGCGAGGACCATTCGCAACCGTCTCCATGAAGCTGGGCTACGGTCCCGCACTCCGTTAGGCCGTCTTCCGCTCACGCCCCAACATCGTGCAGCCCGCCTCCAGTGGTGTCGCGACAGGCGTGAATGGAGGGACGAATGGAGACGTGTCGTCTTCAGCGATGAGAGTCGCTTCTGCCTTGGTGCCAATGATGGTCGTATGCGTGTTTGGCACCGTGCAGGTGAGCGCCACAATCAGGACTGCATACGACAGGGCACACAGGGCCAACACCCGGCATCATGGTGTGGGGAGCGTGATCGTCGAGGGGACACTGAATAGTGCACGGTAGATCCAAACCATCATCGAACCCATCGTTCTACCATTCCTAGACCGGCAAGGGAACTTGCTGTTCCAACAGGACAATGCACGTCCGCATGTATCCCGTGCCACCCAACGTGCTCTAGACAGTGTAAGTCAACTACCCTGGCCAGCAAGATCTCCGGATCTGTCCCCCATTGAGCAAGTTTGGGACTGGATGAAGCGTCGTCTCACGCGGTCTACACGTCCAGCATGAACGCTGGTCCAACTGAAGCGCCAGGTGGAAATGGCATGGCAAGCCGTTCCACAGGACTACATCCAGCATCTCTACGATCGTCTCCATGGGAGAATAGCAGCCTGCATTGCTGCGAAAGGTGGATATACACTGTACTAGTGCCGACATTGTGCATGCTCTGTTGCCTGTGTCTATGTGCCTGTGGTTCTGTCAGTATGATCATGTGATGTATCTGACCCCAGGAATGTGTCAATAAAGTTTCCCCTTCCTGGGACAATGAATTCACGGTGTTCTTATTTCAATTTCCAGGAGTGTATTATGTTGCATTTATGTACTAAACACCATAAACTTTTACATCGACACAGTTAGTAATGACTAAGTGAAAACTAACAATTTCCTGAGAGAGTAGTCTTTCGACAGAATTAGATCGGAAGGCTTCCGACCGGCTTACACGAGTGATATTTCGTAGCCGTTCGTACATTTTCGTTAGCTTAAAATTTATTCACTTGTTTGCAAGGTGACAGTTATTGAACTATATGAAAAAAGGGTGAATTTGTTACAAACTACGGCATTCACAATCTTTGTTCAACATGTAAATTACACTACAAATATTCGGATTTAGGTTATTACATGTTCGATTTGCCTACCATCATTGTCGATGCTGGTGCAGGCGAATAGCGGAATTCTTCGTCACCCGCTGAAGTGTCGGAACGTCGGTGCTATCGATGACTTTCTCAGTGGCTGTTTTCAGCGCAGCAATAGTTTTGAGGTTATTGCTGTACACCTTGTCTTAAATATAGCATGAGTGGCATGCGTTCATATCAGTGAAATATGGAGGCCAATCAAGTTCCACGCCAGTGACCTCTGGGTACCCCAGAGCCAGAATGCGATACCCAAAGTGCTCCTCCAGGACATCAAACACTCTCCTGCTTCGATCACTTCGAGCTCCGTCTTGCATCAACCACATCTTGTCGAAATCAGGGTCACTTTGAATAGTAGCGATAAAATCGTCTTCCAAAACTTTCACGTACCGTTCGTTATTCCGTGACACTGCACACCATACAGCCACCCGCTGAGAGTGAAGAAACTTGTTGATCGCGAAACGCAAATTCTGTCCCAAATACGCCAATTTCGACGAACTCGCCCAAATGAAAGTGGGCTTCGTCGCTACACGAAACCATCAGCATTCTCGTACTAATTCTTACTAATACGTCCCGCGGCCAACAGTGCAGTTGAACGTCCTAACACAAACCGTTCAGAAATCAACGATTATATTTCATATATTTTAATAATTATCACGCTGCATCAAGACGATGATTTCGGCGTTGTAATATTATTGTATGAAAGTACTTACGACCGGTAGGTTTCTCCTAATATCTGTATTGAAAAAAGACGACATTTACTAGCAAATATTTATGAAGCATGATTACGTTCTTCGCGCCAGAATAACTGTGCTTTCCCTACGTATCTCGCTGCCAACGTAGCGGGCGTTCTCAACTCTAGCCACAGCGCCTCACACCACCGCCCACCGGCAACGCCATACGGTCCATCCAGCGTGTGAACTGAAATCTTACTCCAGACTCTGTGCGTTCCGCAGTACCGCTTCACTCATTGGATGCTACATGGTATCTACAGATTCCATACAAAACTGAAAACTGGAAAATAAGGAAATTTAATGAGACTAGAACGGGAGGGGAACATTACACCCGGGAAACCGAAGACAATTGACAGAAAATCCATGACACAGATCGAGATATAATCAATTTTCTCTGCGTGTTCCATCGCGAATGTACTGCTAATAACTCAGGGAGAGCAGCTGGGGTAGCATATACATCCACGGTGATATCGTTTTCTTGTAGCTGACGTAGACTCATGAGCTCAGTTATTAATAGCATGCTGGTTCAGCTTTGGAACGCAGTACAGCAGTGGTTCTGTGCGGCACGGATTGGACAATTCTTTGGCAGGTTTCTAGAGACATGTGGCACCAGATGACTACACACAGGTCACGCAGTTCCTATAAATTATCAATCGATGGTGGGTGAGCGGGAAGAAAACGCCAGACGACGTCTCAGATGTGTTCCATAGAGTTGAGACCAGGCGAATTTGGTGACCAAGACGTCATGGTCCACAGATCACGTAGCACTGTTGTGGGATTCTTACACACCCTGCCGGAAGATGGCATCGCCGTCGGAGAAGACATCAGGCGTGAAAAGATAATTCCAAGATAAAGTATTCCACAAATATCATGATACCTTCTATTACTACCACGCGTGCCAGGGAAGTCCAGGTGAAGGTCTCCCATATCACGATACAGCCGCCACCCGCATGCTTCCATGTCGCTGTACTTGTTCCGAGCAGCCATTCTCTTGGATGACTCTGTATCAGGACTTGACGATCGACGTGATGCAACAGCAAACGTGATACATCCGACCAGCCGATAACATTCCATTCATCCAACGTCCGATGATCTCGAGAGCACAATAATTGTAACACTATGTCATTAGCTCAACATGGGAACAGGTAGGTGTCGCCTGCGGATTCCCAGTTCAACACTGTGTGCTCAACGATGTGCTTCGAAACACTTGTACCTACCCAAGCACTTTACTCTGTCGTCAAATCCGTCACGATTTCCGCCTACCCTTCTTTACAGAACGACCTTCCACTTCCTTGATGAGGTTGGACATCCAGCACCTGGCCGCCTACTCATGGTTTCACCTTCCTTCAGCCACGTTCCATTGACATTCAAGACAGTAGTACACGACCAGCAGACCAGTTTCACCGTTCCCGAGACACTCGTTCCAAGAGGCCTGCTTATAACGCTCTAGCCTTTGTGAAGGCGTCAGAGGATTTCCCCATTCCCGCCACGTCGCTGCAAGAATGATACCTCAATCGTCTCTGCTCCGCTCATGTACTTTCCTTACCGCGTCACTTGCCTGCAACGCTACCACACGACGTTAAATCCCGCGGTGGGCAATGGTCCTAATTGAATTTTGTCCATAGTGGATGCTGTCGGACTCGCGAGTTCCTGAGGCGCGCGTGACTCGTGTTCGTGCCATCTCTCACTTAACACCCTGTTTTCACCGTACTGCCGCCTCGTTTTGTTAATTCTTAATTCAACACAATTACTGGTGTCAGTTGCTGCCTTGCCTGCCCTTGAGCGGCAGCAGCAGCGCTTATCAGTTGCAAAGCGATTTAGAAAAGATTGCTGTATGGTGTGTCAGGTGGCAGTTGACACTAAATAACGAAAAGTGTGAGATGATCCACATGAGTTCCAAAAGAAATCCGTTGGAATTCGATTACTCGATAAATAGTACAATTCTCAAGGCTGTCAATTCAACTAAGTACCTGGGTGTTAAAATTACGAACAACTTCAGTTGGAAGGACCACATAGATAATATTGTCGGGAAGGCGAGCCAATGGTTGCGTTTCATTGGCAGGGCACTTAGAAGATGCAACAAGTCCACTAAAGAGACAGCTTACACTACACTCGTTCGTCCTCTGTTAGAATATTGCTGCGCGGTGTGGGATCCTTACCAGGTGGGATTGACGGAGGACATCGAAAGGGTGCAAAAAAGGGCAGCTCGTTTTGTCTTATCACGTTATAGGGGAGAGAATGTGGCAGATATGATACGCGAATTGGGATGGAAGTCATTACAGCATAGACGTTTTTCGTCGCGGCGAGACCTTTTTACGAAATTTCAGTCATCAACTTTCTCTTCCGAATGCGAAAATATTTTGTTGAGCCCAACCTACATAGGTAGGAATGATCATCAAAATAAAATAAGATAAATCAGAGCTCGAACAGAAAGGTTTAGGTGTTCGTTTTTCTCGCTCGCTGTTCGGGAGTCGAATAGTAGAGAGATAGTATGATTGTGGTTCGATGAACCCTCTGCCAAGCACTTAAATGTGAATTGCAGAGTAGTCATGTAGATGTAGATGTAGATGTATCGATATCGGCCCTGCCGTATAATCTTTGCTGGACTGCTATTACCCCCTGGTCGTCGTGTGTCGTTGAGGGAGTTGGAACGCGCCAGCAGTGGAGTTCGGACCTGTCAGTCGGACAGTTGGGACGCGACAGGAGTTCGGTGGCGTTGGAGCGGCAGTGTGGTTCGGATAGCCATAACTTGCCCGACCGTTGCCAGCGCACATATCTGGGGACGGTCTTGACTGATCGTCGGTTTGTCGTCTTACCGGACGACGTGTATTTACTCGCCGATAGCTTACGGGTTGGTGGTGTGTGTCTCAACTCGTGGTTCGTCCTGGTGATTGCACAGTTAGTGCTTTTAGCATTGGTCGCGTTCTCCGTCCAAGTGTTTGTGAAACTGTATGTAGCCTGTGATATGCACTGGCCAGTTATTTTAGTGCTGTCTCCGTGCTGATATGTAGCAGTTGGTCGCTTGGCCCTGTCGCGCTGTAGCACCAGTGGGACATGCAGAGCCAGGGAGGCGGGGATAGCTATCACTCGCCGATGATTGCCGACACACATGATTAGGGTGCGGACGACTTTGGTTGATCGTCGGTCTGTTGTCTTGTCGGACGACGCATATTCGCCCGGCGATCGCTTATGGGCTGACTGTGTGCGCCAACTAGTGATTCGTCCCTGTTATTGCACAGTCACTGCCGTTAGCATCGTCGAGTTCTTCGTGCAAGTGTTCGCAAAACCCTGTGTAGTTTATGTGATTCTGACTGGCAAGTTAATTTAAATGTTCTTGGCGTACTGGCTCTGAGTTGGTCTGTTCGACTGCAGTAGCGAGGAAGGACAGGGATAGCCACTATTCCCCCGACGATTGCCGACACACATGTTTGAGTGGAAACTACCTTGCTCGGCAGTATGGTCGGTCGTCTGATTAGAGGAGGCGTATTTACGTCATCCACCGCTTATGGGTTGTCTGTGATCCGTTCTTGTTGTTGTTTCGCAGTCTCTGAGCACCGTTTGAGTGTTGGTGCAAGTGTGCATCGGAACTGGTCTTGATCACTGGTCTGTTGACTGTCGGTCGGTTGCGTTCTCGTCGGATAGTCAATGGTTGACCCGGCTGCCTGTCTCACCTAAGCGAGCGTTAGTGTTTGAATTACAGGTCGACCCTCGAACGTCTGAGCGCCCTTGGGTGTACTGTCCCTTTCTTTAAAATTTGTTTTTGTTGTTTGTACTTGTCTGGCTCCTAGCCGATTTTTTTTTAGTTACCGTTGTTTTGCTCTTAGGCTCTTCAGCCTAGTTCAGAGAACTGTTTCATGTAAGACCTTGGCTTTTTAAAGGTTTTAATGTTGTTGAATTTTAAGTGTTGGCCTTCAGCCGAGTCTGAGTTGGTGTGCCTTTAAAGCCTTCAGCCTAGTTCAAAGAACTGTTTCACATAAGGCCTTTGGTATTTAAAAAAAAATTAATGTTATGGAGTTTTAAGTATTAGGTCTTCAGCCGATTTGAATTTAACTTGTTACTTCAGCCTAACTAAAGAACTGTTTTAATATAAGGCTTGCCTTTTAAATTTCTCATAATGCTTGCGTTTTAAGTTATTGGCCTTCAGCCGTTTTTAAATTAAAGTAGCTTTCATCCTGTAATTAAGTCTCAAAGATCAAAACAGTGTGTTTAAAAAAAATTGGCTCTTGTACTGTTTGATCAAGTAATAAAATTGTATTTTCGAGTGTTACTGACAGCCCCTTATTTTGGCCCCTTTCCACAATTTATACTATCTGTCCTGTCCTGCGGTTCAAGCGGGGCGTCTCAGTTCTTTAATAGGCTGTAGAAAAATTTCTGCTACCAGCAACAATAGAAGATTATTTATTCGTCACACAACCGGTTTTGGGCTTGCGCCCATCCTCCATTGTTTATATATTCATTTACATGTCTATATTGCTGGAGGATGGGCACAAGCCCGAAACCGGCCGTGTGACGAATAAATAATCCTTTAATTGTGACTGGTAGCGGAAATTTTTCTGCACCCTATAATGGTCTTAATGTTTTGACTCGTCATAGTAAAATCAGTCCACCAAAATGAAGAAACTGTTCTTACAATAGGGGTACAAAGAATTTCTTGCTGACCTGTTGTCAAAAGAGCGGCGCTGATGACGCAAAGTTGTTTCGTTGAAGTCTTTACTCTCCTTTCCCTCCTAGAGTCAAGGGCGACGCAGCAAACCAGCCCGCTGACGGGTGCGTTGTCTGCAGCACCTCCTTCAGCCCATACGGAAGCGGCTTCTCATAGCCTCCCCATGTGACATCTGGCTGGCCATATTAGCGCGGCTGCTCGCTACCTACTTGCTCGCCATACCAGTTGCAGTTGTACTGACCCTTTGCATTCGATTTTAACTGCAATCACTACGGTATCCTCAGGCTGTGATTCAACGTGCAATTTGTACCCATTGTAACACAGATTCAGGAATTTGATTAAAATTCAGTATGAAACAATACCAACGATGAGTGTCACTAATGATAACGCTACCGCCAGTAAAAGGGAGGAGGAATTACATTACATGCTGAATGGAATGGATAACCTACTGAGCGCGGAGTATGGATTGACAGTAATCGGAAGAAAAACGAAATTTATGTGGAGCAACAGAAATGAGATAAGCGAGTAAGTTAATATAAAGATTGGGGACCATGAAATAGACGAAGTGAAGGGATTCTTTCACCTTGTAAGCAAAATAGTTCTGTACAAGACGGACGAAGTAGGGAAGGTATAAAAAACAGACATAATCATGGACTGGGAAACCGGAGCAGAAGAGAATAGAAACGTTTGGGATGCCGTGCTGCACAGGAATTTTGAAAATTAGATGGGCTGATAAGGTAAGGAATGAAGTGGTTATCTACAGGGTAGGAAAGAAATATATGGAAAATATTGAGAAGAACAAGAGACAGGATGGTAGGGCATGTGTTAAGACATTGGAGGATAATCATATAAAGTTGATGCTGCTGTGAAATATAGAGTATCGCCTGTATCTCGTTATGGTAGGTCAGGAAATAGGTTCCTTGGCACTGCAGGAGATATAAATGATAGAAACTGTGAGGTAAAGCATGAACTGGAATACATCCAGCTAAACAACTTACGACGTTGTGTGTAATTGCTTCTTTGTTATGAAGAGCTTGCCAGAGGATGGGAAGCCGTGTAGGGCATCAGCAAAAAGTTAAAGGAAAATGAAACACGCAGGACCCCGACCTATTCTGGCCCATTCTTCCTTTCCAGGCTGCTTTTCCTTCCCCGTCCTCTTCCCGCCCTGTCCTCGCTCTTTCCTCTCCACCCCTCTTTCCCTTCTCTCGGTGTTCTTATTTAGTCCTGGCTATCCACCTGGTTTCTTGTATTGATTTCTGTTTTTGTCCCATTGCATTCCACTTTTCATTCTCCTTTTTGGCGTTTTTGGGCCCCCGTTTGGGATTTGACCTCCAGTTCTAAATTTTCTCTCTGTGGTGTGAACCATTTAGGAGAAAGAACTCCACCCCTAAGATATATAGCGTGGACACCTCTCCCCTCTTCCTTTCTTCCTTCCTCGCCGCGGCCCCCCTCCATACCTCTAGGTCAGCAGCACATGTAGCCAGTCTGTGTGGTGGGGCTGTTACGTATCATCTGGCTCCCTATGTACGCCTAGAAATGTTTACTTGTCAGTCTGGAGCATGGGAACTTCAGGCAACAGCCGCCATGACAGACGACCATTGTTGTGGCTGGGTGGCCCCCGGGCAAAGGTCCTGATTGGAGTGGGTGGTATCAGGGCGGATGCTTTGCCTATGAAATGTATCAAGCTCCAAAAACCTGGTCATTTTCTATGGCCGCCTCTTTGAATGGTAATGAATCATTTAATGCTGCTTCTTATGA
The DNA here is from genome assembly GCF_023897955.1 of Schistocerca gregaria. Classification (NCBI taxonomy): domain Eukaryota; kingdom Metazoa; phylum Arthropoda; class Insecta; order Orthoptera; family Acrididae; genus Schistocerca; species Schistocerca gregaria. The sequence goes on along the minus strand of NC_064927.1, from coordinate 70,278,775 downwards.
ACTTGTGCCCTTCCCTTCCCTGGCTACAACCTGGTAGGAGGGCCGGACTAGATGGCTTGGGGTGAAGCACTCTCATTGGTACCTGGACTAAGACGGATGGGGACACGTTCACCGCCACCAGTCATTAATTTTTTGGAAAATATCGAAGACAAATTGGTTAATTGGATAGTTTCTGTAAGAAGCAGTCAGGTTCATTGTCGTTCAGAACTTCTTCTGCTGTCAAATCTGCAGTGTTTCGTGCTTGTGACCATCTTGGCGATGTTTCGGTGTCCATTGCTGGTCATCAGTCTTTGAATATGGCTCAGGAAGTCACTCTTCAAACTAATGAGGAACGCCCGGTGAATCTGAAAAGGCGAGGCTATCATTTTGTTTGGTGTGTATAATCGCTTCAGTACCAGCTCCTTTGAGGGAGATACTGTCCAACAGAAGGTCAAGGTTTTGTGCTATCGGTGTGATACGAAGCTGTACGTCTCGCCACTCGTGAGGTGTTTTCGGTGCTTGCGTTTCAGGCACATATCTTCCAATTATACGGCGGACCCTCTATGAGCTGAATGTGGACGTCCATTCCTTGAGGGGTTTCTCTTCGATATGACACTTGTGTGTGTTAATTAAAATAAGAGACAACAGTCACTCTCCACGCTCGCAGGATCACCTGATTTATAAGAAGGACCAGACAGTACAGGAGGATAAATCCTTTCATCGTTTATCTTCCACTGAGACTCATCAGAAATATGACTAACTTCACCCTGTGTCAATGACTGCTATCTTTGCCTCTGTTATATCCTCTCTTCTCCCTCTTCCTTTCCCCAGTGCCACCTCCCTCTTCATTCCCCCTTCCATGCCCTTCCACTGCTACTCCCTCTCCCTGACTAGAGAAGTTTCCCTCTTCTTCCATGCCACCGGTGATGAGTCTCCGCCCCTGCATCTCCCACGCCAAAGGCGTGCTACCACAATTCAGCCACAGGACAAACAGTCAATGCTCCCCAAGGTCACAGATTCTTTTTCATTTCCAGATCTATCGTAAGCCTGCTCTCCTTCTGTGTCCTGCCATCCTTGACCTATCAAGGGAAGGGGAAGAAACATTAGTCCCAGGACAAGGCTCTCCTAGTGCCCCTGGAGGTGCCATCCTCGCAACCTGAGTCTGACCTCCATAACGCCACCCTCCTCATTGGTGACAGATGGTGACCCAGCGGCATGATTGGCTCCAGCTCCTAGTGCCCCTGGAGGTGCCGTCCTCGCAACCTGAGTCTGACCTCCATAACGTCACCCTCCTCATTGGTGACAGATGGTGACCCAGCGGCATGATTGGCTCCAGCCCATTTGCCTCTCATTGTGAAACCTGCTCCACTCTTATTCAGTTGAGCTGTAATGGATAGTATCATCACCTCCCTGAACTGCAATCCCTTATTGCCTTGGCAGCTTGTATCGTTCTCCATGAACCAAATTTACTGATGCTCACTCATCAACCATTTGTGGCTTCTGTGCATTCTGTTGGAATCAGTTAGGCCCTTTGAGAGATTCCGTTGGCATCTGCACATTGGTCTGTATGGACGTTGTTAGCACATGGACCTCTCTTCATACCACGTTGGAAGCATTTATCATCTCTGTCTACTTGGACTCTGTGGTCATGGTTTGCAAATCTTATCTACACCTGCTGCCCTGACTGCCCTCCTTCAGCAGCTCCCTCACCCTCCTCCTTGGGGATTTTAATGCCATCATCCTTTGTGGGTCCGTGCTTTTCATCTAAGGGGCTCCTTATTGACCAGTTTCTGCCGGCCACGGTAGCCAAGCGGTTGTAGGCGCTTCAGTCAGGAACCACGCGACCGCTATGGTCGCAGGTTGGAATCCTGCCTCGGGCATGGATTTGTGTGATGTCCTTAGGTTAGTTAGGTTTAAGTAGTTCTAAGTTCTAGGGGACTGATGACCTCAGATGTTAAGTCCCATAGTGCTCAGAGCAATTTGAAACATTTGACCAGTTTCTTGTGGACCACGCCTGTGCCTTCTTATTGGCAGATCCGCTACTCATTTTATTGCTGCGTATGGCACTTTCTCTGCCTCTGATCTTTCAGACACTTCTCCTCCCCTTCTTCGTTCTGTACATGGTCGCCACCCGATGAACTATGTGGTAGTGACTCCTTCTTGTTCATTCTCTTGTTCCCGTCCCTGCCTATGGCTAGGCTGACCCCTGGGCTTTCTGATTGGCCTCTATATACCTCCCAGGCGTGTTTACATCTTTTGTGTCATGTTGTATTGATGAAGTCGTATGCTGTCTGTCCAGTAATGCAATCCATACTGCTAGCATTGCCGGGACCAGCAGCACAGTCCATGACTGCAGCGTCTTAGACCGTTCGTGCCTGCTACATATGGAATGTTTACTATGGAATTGATGGTCATCTATCAGGTTCTCTGTTTTATTAAACGGTACTTCTTCACCCACGTTTTGTGAAGTGTGGACTCGATGAGTGACCTGCAGCCTATCCCACTTCCCTTTGGTTTCTGCCAACCAAGACCTTCTTGGTGTTACTGCTTCTTCCACTGATTCCTTTTGGGTTCCTGGCCATGTAGCTATCCCATGTAATGAACATACTGATAGTCTGACTGGAGGGGTGGCCACCTACCCCATTCTCCATGACACCTCCAGAGGCAGATTTGTGGTTTTACGTCAAATCCCTTTTTGCTCTATCGTTGGCCGATTCTTGGGGGAGGGGGGGCTACCCCTGTCTGATAAACTTCGCGTAATCCAGGAGAGTCTCTCCACATGGCATTCTTCCCCCGTCTCTCCTGGCAGAAATCTACCACCCTTTTCCGCTTTCGTATCGGCCATACTAGGTTGGCTCTTTGTTTTTTGCTCCACAACGGTCTGTTCCACTTTGTAGTTGTGAGGCCCCGTCAAGGTGATCCATATTTTGCTGGACTTCTCCTACCTTTTGGCTCTTCACACTAACTACACACTCTCATGTTCCCTGTTCCGGATGTTAGCAGATGACTCTCACACGGTTTTCTTTGCGAAAGGGGTTTGTCATCCCATATTTAAGTCCTTCAATTTCCCTCTGCGTTGGTATTTGCAATGGAGGCCTTGGTCTTGCCTCAGCTGCGTGGGGTACCCTTGCAGTCTAAGCATCTTGCCACAGTTCAAACGGCTTCCCCGTCGGAGGTTCGAGTTCTCTCTTGGTCATGGGTGTGTATGTCTGTGTCTTGTTCTTAGCGTAAGTTAGTTTAAATTAGATTAAGTAGTGTGTAAGCCTTGGGACCGATGACCTCTGCAGTTTGGTCACATAGATTTCCAAATTTCTTACCTCCACAGTGGCCTAGTTCTCCCGAATGAGGTGGGGAGTGGTTAGCACACTGGCTCTCGCATTTGGGAGGAAGACGGTTCAATCTCGCGTCCAGCCATCCTTATTTCGGTTTTCTGTGATTTCCCTAAATCGCCTGAGGCAAATGCTGGGATGGTCCCTTTGAAAGGGCACGGTCAACTTTCTTGACTATCCATCGGAAATCCGATGATATGGATGACTTCACAGTTTGGTCTCCTCCCCTAAATCGACTCAACTAACCTTACAATTTTCTTACTGTTTTGTGTCATGTTGTTTCCCCTTTCCTTGTGTCTTCTTCCTGTGGTGTTGTGATCATCGTATGGAGTGGGGTTCAGCAAGGTTCAGTGGCGGCGCTGGTGCCCCAACGTTTGTAACGTACCTGGGGTGCTCTCAACTGGAGCTCCCCCCACACAAGTCCCATCCTCGTTCTGTTCTTTCCTCTTCCTGCTGCCTGAGCATACCTTTTGCCTCTTTGTTTGCCTGTTTTCTCTTCTGCTTGACTGTACAGCGCTGTTGGTATTGTTCCTCGCTTGGTTTCTGTCACCTTAGATCATGGGAATAATGACTCACTGTTTGGTTGAATCTCCTCTCAACCAACCAACCATTGATTTGTTCACACCTGCATCACAGTTGTTGTGGTCTTCAGGCAGAGACACGTTTGACGCAGCTGTCCATTGTCGTATGTCCTCTGCAAGTCTCTTCATCTCTGCGTAACAACTGCAACCTACATCCACTTTAATCTGCTTACTGTATGCCTTGGTACCCCTCTACAATTTTACCTCCTACACTTACCTCAATCACGAAATTAACAGTTCGTTGAGCTCTCAAAACATATTCTGTCAACCGATCCCTTCTTTCAGTCAGGTTGTGGCATAAATTTCTTCTCACCTACATTCTATTCAGAACCTCTTCATGCGTTATCCGATCTACTTGTATAACATCTAGTATTCTCCTTTATCACCACATTTCAAACGTTTCGATTCTCTTTTCCCCTCTATTGTTATTGTCCACCTTTCACTTGTATATAACGCTGCACTCGAGACAAATTTTTTCACAAAATATTTCCTAAAACTTAAATTTATATTAAGGGGACATTGTATGTCCTATGCCACCAATGTTAAATTATCAAATTTTGTATCCCATTATCTTGGAAACTTAAGACGCCAAGTTACAATTTTCCATAATTATGGAATGCATCCTTCTATATACGCTGAATTAGAATTATTACTAAAATTATATTGTGGGGCATGTTATCTTTTTATTTTCAAACACTCAATTTTTGACAGAATTTTGTAAATAAATGAATATAAAAACAAACAACTCAGGATATTTTAATCTTTATAGTTCCATATGTATTGAATCTAACACTTGGCATGCTGTGAAAATTTCGTGTCTCTACCATCAGTACTTTTTTTTAGAAAACAGGTCATTTATTGCAAAAAATGAGTTTAAGAGATATTGAGGTTTAAACCTTTTTTATTACAAATTCTTATAAAGACACATTTCTGAGCCTTTTATGCACTAGAACTGCCCCGGCCCACAGCCTGTGTCTTCTTCAGTGTCACAACAGCCCAGTGCTCGCCTGTTCTTTCTTGCTTCTTTTGTCACTTGCTGAGCAGCTAACTCTGCTTCATGTACACCAAGCTCATCCAGTTCCCGCGGTCCTTTAGCTGTATTCTATCCATATCTTACCCCTAACTTCTCCACAACCTTAAGCCTTTTATAGTTTCCCCCATTAAAAGATATTAATCATCAGACACTGCTAACTGTCATAAAGCCAACAAATATGTTTTTAAGATCACGGCACCACACAACATTATTGAAGGACTCATTCACATTCTGGGCCTTCCCATGTAAATACCTCTTCAGTAGCTCAGGGTTTGCCAAATCTCTGTAAATAGGTTTGATTGCCTCCATTACTGCCAAAGGAAAAGAAAGTTTATGTGTAAATTCATGCAGGGTGCCAGAAAATTCAGCTTTCCTACATTTACACCAAGTGTTTGGTGGAGATGGACACAAAGAATGACATGGGTTTTCATCAGGTGATATTCGCTGAATTTCTCTAAATTGTCACAGTTATCTCTGATGGATTTCCCATTATATTTCTATAATTCATCAATTGCTTTGTCCGTTAGTCTTCCAGCATATTTTATTTATTTATTTATTTATTGTTCCGTGGGACCAAATTAAGTAGAAGTCTCCATGGTCATGGAACACGTCAATACATGAAATTATAACACGATATTAGAAACAAATAAAATGAAATATAAAAACATATTCAGGTGACAAGTAAGTTTAAATAAAGAAAATCAACAATATAACACAGGAATTTGCTTAATTTTTTAGATCTTCCAGCACCTCGACAGAATAGAAGGAGTGAGCCATGAGGAAACTCTTCAGTTTGGACTTAAAAGAGTTTGGGCTACTGCTAAGATTTTTGAGTTATTGTGGTAACTTATTGAAAATGGATGCAGCAGAATACTGCACTCCCTTTTGCACAAGCGTCAAGGAAGTGCATTAGACATGCAGATTGGATTTCTGCCTAGTATTAACTGAGTGAAAGCTGCAAACTCTTGGAAATAGGCTAATACTGCAAACAACAAACGACATTAAAGAAAATATATAATGTGAGGGCAACGTCAGAATTCCCAGATTATCGAATAGGGGTCGACAAGAGGTTTTCGAATTTACACCACATATAGCTCGAACAGCCCGTTTTTGAGCCAAAATACCCTTTTTGAATCAGAAGAATTACCCCAAAAAATAATACCACACGACATACGCGTATGAAAATATGCAAAGTAGACTACTTTTCCTGTTGAAGTGTCACTTATTTCAGATAGTGTTCTAATCGTAAATAAAGTAGCGTTTAGTTTCTGAATAAGATCATGTACATGGGCTTTCCACAACAGCTTACTATCTATCTGAACGCTTATAATATGCCCATCCTGTCTGATCAAAATGTCGGTTCTTGTTGACTTGTGAGTTAGAAACTGTAAAAACTGAGTCTTACTGTGATTTAACATCAAATTATTTTCCACAAGCCACGAACTTATTTCATGAACTACATTATTTGATACTGTTTCAATATTACACACAAGATCCTTCACTACCAAGCTGGTGTCATCAGCAAACAGACATATTTTTGAATCACCTGTAATACTAGAAGGCATATCATTTATATAAATAAGAAACAGCAGTGGCCCCAGCACCGGCCCTTGGGGAATGCCCCACTTAACAGTGCCTCATTGGGACTGAACATCACTACCACTCTCAATATTGCGGAGAATTACCTTCTGCTTTCTGTTCTTAAAGTAATAGGCGAACCAATTGTAAGCTACTCCGCTTACTCCATAATGGTCCAATTTCTGCAGTAATATTTTGTGGTCAACACAGTCAAAAGCCTTCGTTAAATCAAAGAAAACTCCAAGCGTTCGCAACCTTTTATTTAATCCGTCCAAAATCTCACAGAGAAAAGAGAATATAGCATTTTCAGTTGTTAAACCATTTCTAAAACCAAACTGAACATTTGACAGCAAATTATGTGGATTTAAATGCTCCAGCAACCTTTTATATACAACCTTCTCGATAAATTTAGCAAACACCGATGGCATAGAAATAGGTCTCTAATTGTCAATATTATCCCTGTCCCCCTTTTTATGAAGTGGCTTCACTACCGAGTACTTTAATCGGTCAGGAAACCGACCACTCCTAAAGGAAAAGTTACAGATATGGCTAAGTACTGGGCTAACATACATAGAACAATACTTCAGTATTCTGCTAGATACCCCGTCGATCCATGAGAGTTCTTGGTCTTTAGTGATTTAATTATTAACTCAATCTCTCTCTTGTCAGTATCATGGAGGAGCATTTCGGGTAACAGTCTCGGAAAACTTTTTTCTAAGAGCGCTATATGATTCCCTGTTGGGACTAGGTTTCTATTTAGTTCACCTGCTATATTCAGAAAGTGATTATTAAATACTGTACATATATGCGACTTATCAGTAACACGGACATTCCCACTACGCACTGATTTTATATCCTCGACCTGCCTCTGAAGACCAGTCACTTCGTTTACGACTGACCATATGGTTTTAATTTTTTCCTGAGACTTAGCTATTCTATCTGCATACCACATACTTTTTGCCTTCCTAATAACTTTTTTAAGCACCTTAAAATGCTGTTTGTAATGGGCTGCTTCATTTAGATTGTGACTGTTTCTAACGTTTTGATATAATTGCCACTTTGTTCTACAAGATATTCTTATCCCTCTAGTCAGCCACCCAGGCTGCCTGTTTGTGCTAGTACCCTGTTTTGAACGTTCTAACGGAAAGCAACTTTCAAAGAGCACGAGAAAAGTCTTGAGAAAAGCATTATATTTATCGTCTACTGTATCAGCGCTATAAACATCTTGCCAATCTTGTTCCTTGATAAGGTTTACAAAGGTCTCTACAGCAACTGGATCAGCTTTCCTAAACAGCTGATGACTATATTTAACACGTGTTGCAGCACAAAAATCTTTTAGAGTTAAAATTTGTGCATCATGATCTGAAAGGCCATTCACCTTTTTGCTAACAGAATGCCCTTCTAGTAATGAGGAATGAACAAAAATGTTGTCTAAGGTTGATCTACTGTTCCCTTGCACTCTCGTTGGAAAGAATACCGTTTGCATAAGATTATATGAATTAAGGAGGTCTACCAGCATCCTTTTCCTTGCACAATCACTTATACAATTAATATTGAAGTCACCACATATAACTAACTTTTTGTACTTCCTATAAAGTGAACCAAGAACCTCCTCTAGCTTTAGCAAAACCGTTGTGAAATCAGAGTCTGGGGATCTATAAATAACAACAGTTAGAAGTGTAGCTCCATTAAATTTAACCACACCTGCACGACATTCAAACACCTTTTCAATGCAGTACTTTGAAACGTCAATTGACTCAAATGGGATGCTGTTTTTCACATACATGACTACTCCCCCACACCGCAAAGATCTCATCGAAAAGCTGCCAGCCAAACTGTATTTAAGAAGTGTTCAGATACACCAATAATTTCAGAGTCAACATCTAGAAGCAATTCACTAACTTTATCTCTAATACCTTGTATATTTTGATGAAATATACTAATTCCCTCATTACTAGGATACCTAAGCTTTGTCGAAAGTGGTTCCTTTGTTAGAGAGACTTCCCTTAAGCAGGAATACCTATCATCTGACTTCAATCTAACAAAAGGTGCAGCTCTAACACCCACTACTGCAGGAATTTTCCCATCAGTGATCCCACCCACCCCACCTATGCTGTCACCTATAAGCTTTGCCAGCCTCCCCTTCCCATACCTGTTGAGGTGCAGGCCATGTCTAGTGAAACCTATCCTGCTGATAGACTCCACCGACACCACTGAAATGTGACCCATGCTTTCTGTCATCAGCGCACCCCCAAGTCTCATGTTATTACGCCTGACGGCTGTATTAAGATGAGGCCGATCGTGACGCTGAAACAGTTCCACGAAATGCACATTCGTGTTGCCAGTGTGTGTGGCTATCATTTCCAGGTCACCATCTATGTCATATTCCCCATCCCTATCAATACTATTACCAGGCCCACCCACAATCACTACCTGATCATCTTTAGTAAAATCCCTACATAACCACCTATGTTAACAGTCACCTGAGCCAATCCTGCATTAGGCTTCACAATGATGGTGACCTGGTACTCACTACCCAGCACTTCCTGCATTCTACTGCTGGCCTACACCTCTGCCATGAGAACTACCTAACAGCAGAACCTTCTTCTTCCTCTTCGACTTTGCAAGTGTTCTAGCCACCGTAACTACTGAGTTCTGCTGCATACTTCCTACATCTACAGCTACTAGAGATTCCTCTCCACTACACTCTGACGGTCATATCTATTGCAAACACCAACAGTAAAATTACCCGCAAATCTCCTTCTCCTAGCAGGTCTCTTGCCAACAGCCAACTCCCATTCCCCAACCCCCTTCTCCCTCCTCATCCTGTCTAGCTCCTCCTGTGCGTTTTTCAACTGCACCTGAAGGGCACAGATCTTGCGCTCCTGCTCCTCTATCAACTTTCTCTTGCTACATAACCTACAGTTTCAGGAGAGGATCTCACCAGAATGCCCACTGGCTTCCCCACTGCATTCCCCTCAGTGAAAATACTTCGAACAAGTCTCACACCGCAATCCACTACTCACGAACCTACGGCAAAGCTCACACTTCTCACTCATGGTAAAATTTTACTTTTTTTAAGTTCCGCTACTACAATAAGATGTTAAAACCTGACTACAATAATCAAAAACTTACTCTACAAGGGAAGTAACTACTACTATTAACAAAAACACCAAATGTGAATATAACAAAAGACTAATACAGAAAGAGTATCAAACGTCTAATGACACAGTAACGGAGCTGAAAACAGTTCCCAAAAGGTTCTTCTGAAATTATTTCACCAGAAAACACTAAAAACACCGGTTGAAGACTACTAAAGTTCCTAAATAAACCACTATACACAAACAATTAATCAGTAATTAGCTTTCGATGTGCCGCTACAGCTGCAACTGATCAGCGCGGAATGTAAACACAGCTATGATACCAAACACTCACAAATATCACGTCACAACACAAGAAAGGCAGAGGCGAACGAAGAAACCACTAATATGTCACTTATCACAAAAACCGTTAAAATATGTATCTGAAACGTAAGAATATATAAAATCTTAGACAGCGATCTCACACGCAGTCACTCGTTTATCAATATTTTATTGTCTTGCTATCAGACAGTTTTGTGTTACATAGCATGGTTTTTAGGTTACATAGGAAAATCATGTGACTTACTGTTTCGTACAGAAATGAAAGCCTTGCTTTCTTCATCGCTAAGTAATTCACATAGCCGCGCAAGTTTAACCGAGCGGTTTAGGGCGCTGCAGTCATGGACTGTGCGGCTGGTCCCGGCTGAGATTCGAGTCCTCCCTTGGGCATTGGTGTGTGTGTTTGTCCCTAGGATAGTTTTGGTTTAGTAGTGTGTAAGCTTAGGGACTGATGACCTTAGCAGTTAAGTCCCATAAGATTTCACACACATTTGAACATTTGTTTAGTAATTCACATATCTGATAATTCTCTCCTTCTCCGAACGCTGGAAAATGTTAACTGCTTGGTTTACCTCCATTCCTCCACTTTTGCCATCATAAATTTTTATACGCTGCTGCCTATGAAGTAGTTTGTTCTTCTGGTTCACTGTATAACCTTGGTCGTACTTACTGAGAACTTCAAAATCCAAAACATTTCCAGTATCAACACTTATTGCAGATGTAAAACCATTTTTAGAACTAAACCCACACTTTCGCCAGGATCCATCCACAGCAATGCTGATGTCTGTATCACCCTCAATTTGTTCAACAGCTTCTGATGTTGCAGCAACCATTTAATCTTCAGCCACAGCATTTACAGAGTCCTCAATCGCTGTTACATATTTCATATACCTAGGACATGGTTTTGGAATATTCAGCACAGTGCAGAGAACATTACCAATCTTTACACCTTTATCAATGCATCTAAGGCCCAGTCTCACATTAGTTTCATACAATTCATTACCTGAACACTTTGATGAAGTTTGAAATGCTTTTTCGTTCCTGTACTTCTGACATTTAATAATTAATTTAGACACAACATCTATTCTAGCTCCAATATCCTCATAAACTTCAGCACCATCTAGTATCAGAAACAAAGGACTGATTTGTTTATTCGTTGTGCCAGCTTCTGAGACGTATCAGTAGGCACAAAACAAAGCAATTCACAGCCTTCTACACTATTTAGTTCCCAAGATACGCTAACTGTGGCAGTATATGAGTAGCTGCGAGGTTTGAAAGTCACAAGTCAACATCCAAAATATTATTTGAAGGACTCACAATTGCCTGATTGTAATGTTTTATAAATCAAAATGTTCAGGAAAGTCCAAAGAACATTATGGAGTAGAAAACAGAAAACGTCAAATTTCAACGAATTTCACGTACAACGTTCCCTTAAATGTTAGCAAATTTTTCTTTTTAAGAACCTTTTGTCGTGCTATTGCCCGTATTTTGCCATCAGTTATATTACTGAACAAATATCAAAAATCAGCTAGTACTTTCAGTGACTCACTTCCTCGTAAAATTTCCTCAGGCATTGTTTGATTTAATTCGACCCATTATCCTTGTTTCACTTTTTCTGATGATTACGTTACGACTGTTCAATTGAACTTCCATTGTCTTTGCTGCCTCTAATATTATTTACTCTCTACATGTGTGTGTATACTGAAAAATAACTGCATTTGTTCGCCGATTACGGCGCCTAAAGTGATAAAACATCATTATTAAAGGAGGAAATCATGCTTCAGTCCTTGTAATACTAAACACGCTAGAAAGCAACTGCAAGGAAGGCCACGTGCTCACTCTTCCACTGTTTCGTGTCATGGACAGCGTTACATGGTAATGCATTGGGCATACAACACTCGTTTGATCTGTGTGTTAGTCACTGCATTTCAAAACCGTCTGCAGTACTGTTTTAGCACTAATAATATTAGCTTTTATGGTGTCGTAAATGTGGAAGGTAATTGCGGACGTCAGGGAAACGGTACTTCATGTGGGCCAATGTCAGAGTCCCCCTTTACCTGCATTCGCTCTCTCGAATGTTTCGTAAGTTTAATGTCATTCGCATGTTTTTTTCATTGTTGTTTTCTCGTAAGCTGTAACTGACTTCTGACTTAAACTGGCAGTTTTTCCTCAAAAATGGCTCTGAGCACTATGGGACTTAACATCTGTGGTCATCAGTCTCCTAGAACTTAGATCTACTTAAACCTAACTAACCTGACATCACACATATCCATGCCCAAGGCGGATTCGAACCTACGACCGTAGCAGTCGCGCGGTTCCGGACTGAGCGCCAAGAACCGCGAGACCACCGCGGCCGGCTAGTTTTCCTCAGTAGCAAAAAAAAGTCTCGTTTAGCGTACTCCAGCTAGTTGACATTAACTTTAAAATCGAAAATCGATTTATTGTGCCTACAGGATGCTGACAAATCTTCAGATATACTACTCGTATATCCATCTGAAGCGACTCATTGCCTATTAGATCTCATTCTAGATCCTGTTGAGTTAACAAAATACGAGGATGTAGCTCCTCCTACAGTGGGTACGAGATTCGTTCGGTTACTCCCTTCCTCACTTTGCGTAACGAATCGGCGACCATTATCGATAGAGAGCTTGTGGGAACCTACGGATCCAATATGATGAATCGTCACAGTGTTATCAAGCAGGTTGCGTTGTTTGAGCAGGGCCGAACCAACATCCACGTCGAAGAAAGAACTGAGAGGACGTATGTCATTTTAGACGAGCTTCTGCTGGAGGCTGGAAAAGTTCACGACGATGGTCGTCTCTCCTGACTCGGTCAGAAAAGTTTTCCACACACTTCTCGAAGTCCTGTGGGGCAAACTGCGCCAGAACGACTTGGGTTCCGAAAGTTTTGTGCACGGTGTGTGCCAAAAATGTTGACTCAGGAACAGTGCGAAGATCGCGTGTCAGCTCCACGCACATTTGTTAAAAAAATGTTCTGAATAGGAGCGAATCTTTTCTGGACTCAGTTGTGTCGTTGGGATGGGACACTGTAACTCACCAATCCTGCTCCTCTGACCTGGCATCGCCGTATTACCACATTTTCACTAAATCGAATGAGTCCTTTGGTTGACAGAGCTTCTCAAGCGATGACGACGTCATGGAGAGAATAACAAAGTGGCCTTAGGAAGTGAAGCGTGCGGTATACGACGAGGATATACCAAAGTGTATCCCGGCTTTCAGAAGTGTGTTGACCTCAACGGCGATTATGTGGTGAACTAATAACATATTTTGACATTTACGATGTAATTTCCAATAGAATATATCCAGTTTTCTACTTGTTAACAACGTATTCTTATTTATGTTCATTCAGAAATTGTGAGATGGACAGCATTCACTGACAGCAGCAATGGTTGTCGGTAATAGAAGCGATTGTGACAATCGCTTCCAGTTCCTCTGTGAGGCTGTTCGCCGTTTATGCGATTGTCAATCAGAAAGCAGTAATGCCGGAAGACTGTACCAACCCTGGAGAGCGTCAATGAAAGGGGTACGGTCTCGCAGTTGACGCTGGACGTTAGTAAATGTAATATACACAGAAGTGCCAAAGAAGCTGTTATAGGCATGCGTATACCAGACGGAATGCGGCGCTGCGGTCGGCAATGCCTGTATAAGACAATAGGTGCCTGCCGCATTTGTTATATCGGTTACTGCTGCTACAGTGACAGGTTATCAAAGTTTGAGTGAGTTGGAACGTTGTGTTATAGTCACCGCTCGAGAGATGGGACACAGCACCTCCGAGGTAGCGATGAAGTCGGGATTTGCCCTTAACGACCATTTCACGAGTGTACCACGAACATCAAGAAGCCGGCAAACATCAAATCTCGAACATTGATGAGGCTGGAAAGAGATCCCGCATGAACGGGATCAACGAAACTGTAGAAAATCGCTCAAAGTGACACAAGCGCAACCCTTCCACAAATCGCCATAGATTTCAATGCTGGGCAAGTGTCAGAGTGAGAAGTAGTCAACGAAACTTCATCGATATGGGCTTTCGAAGGTTCACTCGTGTACCTCTTGATGACTGCACGACACAGAGCTTTACGCCTTGCCTGGGCCCGTCAGCACCGACATTGGACTTCTGATGACTGGTCGGACGCGTTTCGTTTCAAATTGTATCGGGCGGATGGACGTGTACGTGTATGGAGACAACCTTATGAATTCATGGACCCTGCATGTCAGCATGGGTCTGTTCAAGTTAGTGGAGGCTCTATAATGGTGTGGGTCGTGTGCAGTTGGAGTGATATGACACCACTGATACGCCTAGATACGACTCTGACAGGTGACACCTACGTACGCATCGTGCCTGATCACCTGCATAAATTCACATCCGTAGTGCATTCCGGTAGACCTGAACAATTCCAGCAGGACAATGCGACACCTCAGACGTCCAGAACTGCTGCAGAGTGGCCTCAGGAACATTCTTCCGCTGCCCACCAAACTCCCCGAACAGGAACATTATTGAGCATATCTGGGATGCCTTACAACGTGCTGTTCAGAAGATACCTCCAACCCCTCGTACTTTTACGAATTTATGGACAACACTACATGCCACGTCATGTTGCGACACTTCCGGGTGCTCGCGGGGACCTACACGATATTAGCAAGTGTACCAATTTCTTTGGCTCTTCAGTGTATCAAGCGCACATAGCAGAAGAAATTCATTACTCCACAGTTATACCATCTATGACAGATTGCTGGAAACAGTAACTACCGCAAAATAGCTGGGAGTAACCATCCAAAGAGACTTCACGTGGGATGGCAACATGAAGCAAACAGTAGGAAAGGTAGATGGCAGACTGCGATTTTTGTCAACTTTATTACAGAAAGTAACTCGTCCACAAAGAAGTCGTTAAAAAAAATTCTTCAGAATTCATCATTGGTCTCGCGCATTTACCTAGTTCGATTAACAGAAGAGGCAGAGAAGATGCAACGAAGAGAAGCCCCTTTGGTCACAGGATTGTTAACTCGGAGCAAGATCTTTACGGATTTGGTTAACAAACTCCAGTAGCAAAAACTACAACGATTTGTTCCGAACTTTTTTGACCACTTTCTGCAAGGAGCAGTTACAAGCTGAATTACAGAGTTCATTTACTACCGGTTGTGCCTTTTAATCAGAAGACAACAAACTGGAGGTGGCGCAGGCTACTAGGAGTAACAGAAATGCTTCAGTGGAAGAGACTACCGTTTCTATGAAAATAGTCGAAATCCCGAGGTTACCCTTCAAAATACTTTTACTTTATAGCAAGAAAGTAAACGGACATGTTCAGCACTACATTCTGTCTCTGTTTAAAATGGAACACTTGGTTCTCCACTATGTGTGCTTCGACTTCCTTCAGTAAAGCACGACTCTTGAGCCTTAAAATACCACAACACATTCTTTCAAGCGGACATTCGTTGTCAGCAGAGTGTTGATTCCATTCCACAGGTCCTGTAATTCTCCGTCGCGTTCACTGAGGATAGTAATAGCCTGATATTTTCATCGATAGCTTTCGCCTTGAACTTTAATTCCATTCCTATTTTGCGTATAATTATGCAATAATAAACTTGTGACATTATAGTGATGAAGTGAAATGCCGTGTGAATAGGCCCTCCCGGCGGGTAAACGCGATCGCTTGGTTCAAGTTTTTTGAGGTGACGCCACTTCGGCGACTTGCGCGTCGATGAGGAAGTCTCCAGCGCAGCCTGGAATCGAACCCGGACCCACCGGCATGACAAGTGGACGCACTGTCCACAAAGAAACGGTGGCGGACATTAAAATAATGTCCAGTATATTATAAGACGATATTATAAAGGATGCCTAGACAGGAATCGTAGCACTCCATTAAAAACCAAATAGCAAACAGTACAAAATCAGTCGAAACATGACACTAGAAATGAATTGCTTTATATAGGATGTTTGACTGTTATGGTTGCAAGTGAAGGGGACGAATATAAGACAACGAAGCAAGCAAATAATGGCACTAAGCAGATGTTTGGGTACCAACGGTTTCCCCGACACGACATATTACGTCTGAGTGCTTGGACGTCATATAAGTGTAATTAGAAGGAAGGTCAGGTTGGTTCAAATGGCTCTGAGCACTATGGGACTTAACTTCTGAGGTCATCAGTCCCATAGAACTACGTAGACCTAACTAACCTAAGGACATCACACACGTCCATGTCCGAGGCAGGATTCGAACCTGCGACCGTAGCGGTAGTGCGGTTCCAGACTGTAGCGCCTAGAAGCGCTCGGCCACTCCGGCCGGCTAGGCAGGCCAGGGTCGGCCGTAATATTGATGGTTTATGGACAGCAAAATCGATTTTCAATCACATAGTGATCATTTTCAGTGCTGTAGTGTACTATGTAGCGATCAAACTTGTGATCGTTACACAGCTTTGGTTACTGATAACTTGACACCATTGCCTATTAGTTTAATTTGTACACTGCAGCACTAAAGATGATCACCATGTGATTAAAAATCGATTTTGCTGTCAATAAACCATCAAAATTACGGCAAACGCAGACCTTGCTTCCAATTTCACGTATATGGTCGTTGTGCACACAGCATTCTTTGGAGTCGCCAATCAACCTGTAGTAGTGTGTCACTGTAGATCCAAACTGACAATATTCACTTGAGGACAAACATATTACGACAACACGAAAAGTTAAAATCTTCTGGCTTGTTAGGCTGCGTCATATTTCCTTCTAAAATAATCGACGATTCGACCCTCTGCTGAGATCTTATTCAGGTTGTTTCGGTGTCCACTATTGCTAGAACACTGTCAGAGGCCAGTATCGCGTTTCTTTATAAAGGGGAGATTTCCAGCGTTTGTGCTGGAGAATTGGGAGTAATAGGTTAAATTCTTGTGGTTACCATTGGAGAGCCATCGTCATAGGCTAATACTCCCGCGTTGATATTGGCAAAACTCTTGTGATTACTATTGGCAGCCCATCGTTACTGGATAGAAAGGCACTATTCTATACTTAGGCTGGAGCAAGTTTACTGGTTTAAATTTCTCCTACTGCTATCGGTTCACCATCGTCGTTGGGCAGATGCGAAACGGACAGAGCAAGAGAGGGGGAATGTTTACCCAAAATATTATTGTCCGCCGGGATGACTTGCAGTGCGTTATTTGTACTGCTCTCATACCAAGGCCGCATATTCACTTCCTTGATGGCCGGGCAGTGTGGCCAAGCGGTTCTAGGCGCTTCAGTCTGGAACCGCGCAACCGCTCCGGTCGCAGGTTCGAATCCTGCCTCGGGCATGGGTGTGTGTAATGTCCTTAGGTTAGTTAGGTTTAAGTAGTTCTAAGTTCTAGGGGACTGATGACGCCAGATGTTAAGTACCATAGTGCTCAGAGCCATCACTTCCTGGATGGCGGGGTGTGACGCTGCAAGAAGCCTATAGCCTTCCTCCTGTAACCTCCGCGTGACACAGTACTCGTTACAGCCTGTGCTATGGTAAGTGAGCGGGGTTCACCTAATACGAGAAAGGATTTTTGTATAGATATCGACCGCGTGTACCTGAATGGTGGTAAATCAGACTTACACCCACTCTGTAATAACAATGATCCGTCAAGTAAGTTGGAAATGCAACTACACGTCAGGATGGACCAAAAGCAACGCTGAAGATGCTTCCAATTTGATAATAATACGGTCGCCAGCCTAATTAGGCATTAACTGAGTTTCTTCCCTGTACAAGTTGGTATATATTAATGCAGAACAACAAGTAGTAACCCTGCATAATATAGTAGAGTTTTAGAACCAGAAAATCTATTGAACTGATAGTTTCACGTTCTGTACTGATATGGAAGAACCATGAATACATAATACCACACTATAATGTATACTTCAAAACTTTATACTGTCTATTAATCTGATTAAAATCGGGCATAGGTTACCTAGAAATAGCACTTTCGAGCCACACACAGAATGTCAATTTTGATAAAGATAAAACACTGATAAATTTTGACTTTTATATTGACTTTAACTTTTTCTGATCAAACCAATTTAGAACACTTCAGAATTCAAATGAATGAGGGGGGGGGGGGGGGACCCTGAAACTGCTATGACCGCTCTATTTAAAAAAAAATGATTACTGAGTTGAAGATTTCCAGTATATAAATTACTACTCTTTTCATCTTATTTACTGCTGTTTAAATACCTTTATATCTGTCTCTAAATCATAAACTTCATTACTATATCAATATTAAAGTTATCTTTCAATTTCGTTAGACCTTCGTTATTCATTTACTGATTCATGAACAAAACATTTCTTTAAACACCATTCCAACATAGCTAGTTCTGCAAATAATTATTAACACAAATTTTAATTTTCATTTTGGGACACTCGGATTGCACAACATTTGGAAAGGACCCTTTCTAGGTTAGTTGTGAGCATAATTAAATGATGGGAAAGTTCTGGTAAAATTTAGGTTATTATTGCACAATTCATTCTCTGATCCATACGAATACAGTACTAAACGTTTCAACCTGCTTGTACTGATGCGGCAGTTGGCGGGCGGCAAGATGGCGAGGCACAGAGCACACATACAACCACGGCTATGGCTCGTGACGTATCGGCACTTAAATTTTTCTTAGCGTCGCAATACTTTTCCATTTAGTGCCTGTGGATTTTTGCCATGCTGTGTGGGCGTTGGAACGGCATACCCGAGGCTCAGTGAAGCTACGTCTTCCAGGAGAGCCTCCTCGCTCCAGAAGGTGTTGCTGAGACCCGTGCCAGACTCCAGCTACTACTGCTGAGCCCGTAGTGCCGTGCAGTGCCGGTGCACATCTTCCCGCGCTCGCCTGCCCTCCACCTTTTACCGCTCCCTGACAGGCCGGGTATTCACCCTTGGTTTTGCATTCTACATATCCTAACACCTTACCTACGTATGGACCAGACGCACAGTTACAGCTTTAAACATCTTACAACAGTTTCAAAATTTGTTACATTTGAATTCTATCACAATATTATTTGACATTTGACATAAACATTAGTATTAACATTGAAACTTGTTTACAGTTTTCTTAACACAATGGCATGAAACAAAAAAGAAATGAAATCAGAACATCAATTACACAAGTTTATCAAAAAATCAGAAGAAAAAAAATTATTTATATGTACCATAGTACAGCGTCGTTGTTGTTACACTCTCTATTGAAGCGACATTCTCGAAATTTTCAACCACTTCTCGGACTTTTCTTCTATGAATGTTCGTTTCCTTAGCCAGCACATGTACGTTATTAAAATCTATGTCAGAGCTATATGGGTGGACCCCTTTGCCAATTTTACCCTTTGCTTTAGCTGCGTATGCTATTCGCGGTTCTTAATGTGTTCTTTAACAGTTCTTCCCGTTTCGCCTGTATACACTTTGCCGCAGCCACATGTCACTTGATAGACGCCTGCATTGTGGAGGCAATCAAGTGCATCCGTTTTCCGTCGGAAGATATCGTTTCTTTTCTTTTCACCAAAGAACTTACATTGGCAATGTGACACACGGGCACCGTTCGTGTGAAGGCAGGCCTCAGCAGGTCTCCACGCTCAAAACTCAGTGGCAGTATGTGGGTTCTCGTAAGCACAAATGTGTGTGTTGCAGGTGTTTGTAATACCGCCTCGGGTAAATCACGCTTCGTCTGTGAACAACGCGTTCATGAGAAATTACGGGTCATTCCCAGATTGAGAAACAATCCATTGGCAGGAGGCAACCACCGCTGGAAAGCCAGGTGCGGCCAGGGCTTCGACACTGTGTGTATGATGGAACGTGGCACATGGTGGAGGGCGAGACTGCGTTCTGCTGCAGCAATGTTCCTGGTGCACTTCATCGCCACTGCGTTCACTTGTAATACTAACTCCTCCCTTCGAGGTGTCTGCACCGTTCTTGTACTGCCTGGACGTCGCACGTTGGGTTTACACGAACCGGTCTGAAGCAATACTGTTGGAGGTCGCGAACACACTGCTGTCTGGTTGTCTCGTCTGAGGAAACGCTTTGTGACAGAATCATGTTGCTGAAGCTGATATCAGGTATTTGCTCTTCTGAACTTGTGTTGTGTGTGTGGAGCCGTGACAACAGTTCAGATGCTACACACACACACACACACACACCGTGTTCCCTGTGAGAACTGATACCTGGAATAAACATTAACAATATTGTAACAGTAACACGGGTGCACTTGTGTGTACATCGTATGTTCGTATGTTTGTTAGAGTTATTTGCCAGTTTCATTCTCCTCTACTCGATCCATTCGTTTGTACCTGTAATAGTCAAACGTACTGCCAACCGTTGTAGATGCTTACGTCGTGGCAATAAAATGAAGTCTTCCTGTTTGCCTGTCATTTGTACATTATACTGTAAAATAAATACTGTTTCAAGGATTAGATTTTCACTCTGCAGCGGAGTGTGCGCTGATATGAAACTGTGTGCCGGACCGAGACTCGAACTCGGTACCTTTGCCTTTCGGAGGCATGTGCTCTACCAACTTTTGTTTTGTTTTAAATCTAATTTTTGTTCGAACGTTCGTTGAATCTGGTAGGGGCGGACATCGAAAGACACCCGCTTCAGTTCGTTGTTGATCCATTAACTCAGTTTTTTTTATTACAGAGGGCAGCTAGCCCTCTGAGCAAACACGCCGAGTTACCGTGCCGGCGGCCAACTGAGCTACCCAAGCACGACTCACGACTCACGACTCACGACTCCTCCTCACAGCTTTAATCCCTCCGAGAGTGCTACTTCTGCAAGGTTCGCAGAAGAGCTTCTATGAAGTTTGGAAGGTAGGAGACGAGGTGCTGGCGGAAATGAAGCGGTGAGGACGGACGCTGAGTCGTGCTTGGGTAGGTCAGTTGGTAGAACACTAGCACGCAAAAAGCAAACGTCCCGAGATCGAGTCTCAGTCCGGTACCAAATTTTAAGCTGCCAGGAAGTTAAATACTGTCATTTTGATAGATTTGACGATAGCAAACGATGAAACTGGACTTTAATATTTAAATGTCCACTCGACACCTATTTACAGTGTATAAACGAAACACATCAACTGTTCTGTTTTTCACGCTGTAAATAGTTGGATGAACGGACATTTTGACATTAATTTTTTACAACCACGATCTCGTATCATTTATGGATAAAATCGTAAAGCGTGAAACACGAAAACGTAACTGCGTCTAGCATAAATTTGGAACTAAAATGAAGATTACGATCTACATTTACATTCACTTCTATGCGAGTTATACTATGGTTGAGCAAATTGGTCACACACTCTTCCCATGAAACAGGCTCTCCTAGCGTACGCTGCTAAGTTTCACGACCAAATTGTCGGTTTTCTTCCAAAGATTTTCATTGGAGTTCCTCGAGCCCTCTTGCAACCACAGCTACCCATCGCCGTACTTTGTCTCGAATGACAGAAACTGTTTACTTACACAATAACAGTTTATTTGCACAACGTCTTTCTTAGTTTGTAACCTGCGTCATGTGATCGATTTACGTTGATTAGTACGGTATGCGTGCACGTATGATGTTACGAATTTAGTTTATTCTGTGGCACAGTCAGGTAGGAAAGTCGACAAAAAGAAGAACACTTTTTCAGTACGTGGCTTATATTGTTTGTCCGATAGAAATATGAGCCACGTACCGAAATAGTGTTATGTTTTTGTCTTCTTCTACTATATTGTGCTACATGGTACCTCAAAGTCGTAACACAAATTAAACACGTCGTACTGATCCACAGAACTCCACCTGATAACAGAGATTTAAACTCTGAATACTTACTGGTGCCATAAACTTGTTATTTCATTAGATATCAATTCGTTGTCTGTTGTTATGTCCGTCTCATGAGGACTACAAGCACTAAAACACTGCTCCAGAATCCGTCGCATCAGCGATTTGCTTCAAGTTTGCTTTACAGAATCATTTAACTTCCAACGCATCATATCTTCTACTCACTTTATCTAACGTCATTTTTACTTACTGGTCCCGTTTCGTATCAGTTATTAGTACGACCTCCAAGCACTTAGGCTCAACACTTACAGCCGGCCGCCGTGGCCTCGCGGTTAAGGCGCTCAGTCCGGAGCCGCGTGACTACTACGGTCGCAGGTTCGAATCCTGCCTCGGGCATGGATGTGTGTGATGTCCTTAGGTTAGTTAGGTTTAAGTAGTTCTAAGTTCTAGGGGACTGATGACCACAGATGTTAAGTCCCATAGTGCTCAGAGCCATTTGAACCATCAACACTTACACCACTGTTCTTGTAATTAGGTACTAAAATGGTTCAAATGGCTCTGAGCTCAATGGGACTTAACGTCTGTCGTCATCAGTCCCGTAGAACTTAGAACTACTTAAATCTAACTAACCTAAGGACATCACACACATCCATGCCCGAGGCAGGATTCGAACCTGCGACCGTAGAATTAGGTACTATCTGGCCCTTTTCCTTTGTTATAACTATTTAACATCACAAATTTTGTTTAAGTCTTTTTGCATGTCTCTTATCTTCATATTCTCTTACACAGACCAAATGCCGTTCAAAGACTCAGAGTAGATCTTTTACCTCACAAGTAGTGGCCAATGGCTTTTAGCTCAACTAAATAACCATTCTAGGGTTTCTTCAGCTTGCCGTTTATCTCAGAAGGTGTGTCACACTATTCGCAAGAATTCGCTGAGGAAGCGACAGCAGACTGTTCGCTCACGATGACTCTGCGGATTTCCCAGAGATTCTTCAGTACAACGCAACAACGATTTCTCCACTATCGTCGCCGCTGCTTCCTTTTGCGAACGTTTCGTGTCACGGGTAACAAATCACTGTCTCTAGTGACCTGGACGACAACAACAGATTGAGAAAGGTGGTCGCGCGTGCTGAGATTTTCTAGAGGCAACTCTGTATGATTCGTCCTCTTACTTACAGAATTATTAGGACCTACGTGCCCTTGGCTTTGCCTGAAAATGTTATCTGACTGCATTTTTCCCCCTCAACTAATAATATCGTGACGGAAGGGAACATAGCGCTCGCCATTTTCTAACTGAATTCGGAAATTACGAAGGTGAGTCAAACAAAAACCTTAAATTTGTAATAACAAATCACAATTTCGCGCCGTTATCCCGTAAGTTGGTAAGTGTGCTACAAACAGCGTGCAGAATGGCCGGTAGGTGGCAGCATAGTACAGATGCACACATACCGTCGCAGTATCAGTATAATGATGGCGTTTTGTTATTCAGTTTTTGCGTAAAGAAGCTGTGAAACCTATTTAAATTCATTGACTTATGAAGGTTCAGTACGGTGTTACATGCTTATCACAGATTGTATAAAGTTGTCCTACGAATGGATTAGGAAGTTCGCAAATGGTGTGACTTCAGTAGAAGATGATCCTCGTCCAGGTCAGGCACAACAAGTTGTGACTCCACAGTACATTGCATCAGTTGAAGCCATAGTGAAGGGAAACCGTCGAGTAACACTGAATGACATTGCAGCATGTTTACAGATTAGTTATGGGTCAGCACACCACATTGAGTATGATGTGCTCCAGTTTCACAAAGTGTCTGCAAGATGGGTACCACGGCAGCTGACTCCTGAAATGAGAGAACGACGCGCTGATGCTTGTGAAAAACTACTTTGAACGAGAAGGTGATGGCTTCCTTGAAAGAATAGTTACTGGGGACGAAACCTGGGTTCACTTCCACCAACCGGAAACGAAGAGACCGAGCAAGGAATGACGCCATTCCTCATCACCAAAACCAAAGAAGTTTCTAACAGAACCATCAGCAGAGAAGGTTATGCTGACTCTCTTTTAGGACGAAAAAGGCGTCATTTTGGAGCATTACATGCCTAGATGGACCACTGTCACCAGTGCATCGTACACAGATCTCCTAAAAAAATCATCTGCGGTCTACAATCAAATCAAAGCGACGTGGATTGCTGTCAGCAGCAGTCATGACAATGCAAGGTCCCACATAGCCCGTACAACAGTTTTAACAATCACAGAGCTGCATTTTGAGTGTCTTCCTCGTCCACCATACTCACCAGACCTTGCCCCAAGTGATATGCATATGTTTGGACCACTCAAAGACGCAATGGGACGAAAGAAGTTCCATTCTGATGAAGAGGTACGCCACGCTTTGCACGAGTGGTTGGGCAGACTACCAAAAGAATTTTTTTCTAAAGGAATTTATTCACTTTGTCAGCGCTGGAGGACTTGTACAGAGTGTGGGGGAGATTATGTTGAAAAGTGATGCAGCTTTGTACAACTTCTACGCAATAACTAATATTTAAAAAATATTTAAGGTTTTCATTTGACTCACCCTCGCATACGATCATCAATATAACCAGTTATCGTGGCACGAAGTCTTGATACTTCTTCGGTTCCAACTGCTTTGCAGTTTAATTCTGTCATCAACAGTAAAATCAAAACAAAATATTTACCTGCTGTAGTCGATTGTGTATTAGCTGATGGGCAATGACACATGGGTTGTGCACGAATAGATGCCATGCAGAGCGGCAAGTTCTTTCACTTACGGCACTTGAGCCATGTGTACTGTGGAAGAGCTCTAACAAAGGGCTCATAGTGACCGTAAAAACGAGCAAGTCATTCCCATTTTCAGTAATGGTCATAGTACAGTTATACATTACTAAATATCTCTATCGTCGACGTCAGTCTGTTGTTGAATTTTGAAATATACTTTATGCTCATGCATCGTGACGTGTTTACAGAACGAAAATCTCCTCTATAAAAATCCATATGTATTCCGCAGACAGAGATCATGCGAAGCTCAGTTCCCTCTCTTCGACAATGAGATCCACAGTGCTGTAGACATCGACGCTCAGGTTGGTTCCGTCTTCCTTGACTTCTGGAAGGCATTTGACGCCGTCCCACACTGGCGTTCAGTGGAAGAAGTACGAGCTTTGCAACTGGATTCAAGACTTCCTTCCAGAGAGAACTCGGTGCGCCGCTCTTAACTGAACGAGGTAGACAGATGTAAATGTAATTCCAGAGTATCCATGGAAGTGGGATGGGACAGTTAGCGTTTAGAATGTATGTAAATGATCTGGTAAAAGCGTCGCAAGCTGCTTAGGACTGTTCGCAGATGATACAGTTGTCTATGAGAAATTAGCATCGCCAGAAGACAGTATCGGTCTGCAAACTGACCTAGGGAGGATCGATGAATGGTGCAGGCTCTGGCTATTGACCCTGAGCGTAAATAAATCTAAAAGTTGCACATGCGTAGGACATGAAATGCCCCACTGTACGATTACACTATTGGCGGCAACTTGCTGGAAAGTGTACCTACTGTAAAAATAAGTAGGTGCAACCAAGTGTAGCGACCTTGAGTGTAATGACAACATAATACAAACAGAAGTAGAAGCAGACTCCAGACTGAGATTCATAGGAGGAATCTTAAGAAAGTGTAATTCGTCCGAAGAAGTGCTTTGCAAAGTATTTCTCGGCCGATTCTTCAGTATTGATCATCGGTGTCGGACGCTTGCCAGATTGGATTAATGGAAGAGGTAGACAAGATACAGCGAAGAGCGGTGCATTCCGTCACGATATCGTTTAGTCGGCGCAAGAGCGGTACTGAGATTTTCAACAAACTGCAATACCATGCGCTACAAAAGAAGCTTTGTAAATCACTGAGAGGTTTACCATTGAAATCCCGAGTGAGTATTTTGCTAGAAGAATCGGACAACATATTACTTCCTCCCACATTCGTTTCGCGAATTGGTTACAATGAGAAAAATCGAGAAATTACCTTTAATGCGGAGATTTACCGATACTCATTCTTATGATACATTATTCGGGAAGAAAAGAGGGAAGGGAGGATCAGATGTGGTACCAGAACAACCCTCCGCCAAACAACAACATGTGGTTTGTGGAGTACTGATGTACATAAATATAAATAGTGTTTTGAAACAAAAATTTCACTCAGTACTGTTAGTACGGAAACGTAATCATGTGCACGGATGAGATTATTTTTGTACTGGCAGTATATCTTATGCTTTTGTTTTTCGAATATAACATGTTCAGCTGAGCTCTTTCAGTATCAGCTTGGAGAGCAATTTATGACTAGGATTAAAACATTAGCTATCCAGTATAATTTGCTGTCTTTATTTAATATGTAGCGTAAACGATACTTTTATTTAAAGATGGAAGTCCATGTTGCATGAGATATCTTCTACGTTTTGTTGTTGACAGATATTCACAGTGACCTATACTAAATTAATTTTCTTATTTTGGTAGTCTTCTGCAAGAAAAGCAGACATTAGAAAACAAATTAACAATGTTTGTGAACATATTTTCTCCTGAAAACATATCTATCAAGTACAACGGTAAAGTGTGTCATCACTTCTTAAAGTAACGTATCAATTCTTCTGCATGTTGCTTATGTGGAAACCTTGTGTCACATCTGAAAGGATCAGTGCATCAAAATTCATAACATGATTAACAATAACGAAAGCTTCTCGACTCAGTTTCTGAAAGGACAGTAACTGAAAGCAACACACTCGACTAAATATCTCATACACTTGTTTACAGACATACAGGTCTGGTGACAGGTAAGAACGGAACAGTGGAGACGTGTGATCTTCGAAGTGAATATGTGTAGGTCACCAGCGTAAACGTGTACTGTCATTTGAAGGCGACTCTGGTTTGAATAAATGGAGTCAATACTAGTGGATCATTACTGTTTATTCCAGTTAATACGTCACCTATATCACGCATTCAGTGCATTAGCATTATATCATGCATTTACTTTTCTACCAGACAGCATTCCACGAGTTTAGGAAGGACACTGCTTGCTAAGCAGTTGAGATCTAGTGCAGTTACCATTTTCAGCAATGCCACCAACACCGTCGTAATTGGTGTTAAGGAGGCTGTAAAATCCCCAAGAGAAGCAAATTTGATCAACACATTGTTTTATGCTGTCGCATAACTGCTCCATTTGGACGTGAAGTTACTAAAATATTCTGTACTTTCGGTGTTATTTGTTCTGTGTAAAAGACTCCGAAATTCAATCTGTGGGACTTTTTCCGACGTAGTGTTGATCATATTTAATTTCGACTTGAGTGTATGAAGTGTTTTCGTTGTTCATACAGTATCCACGATAATTTTCCTGCTCACCCACTTTCTCCACTATTGCAGTGCACTTATTTTACAATTTTTCTCTGCGTTAGAAGGTATACATTGTATTTTTTACTGTTTCTTTAAATTTTACTTCTTGGTTGTTGAATATGTGTGGACGTTCTTTCGCAAACTATTTTCTGTCTTTGCGTCGATATCTTGGGCACCTGGAAAAAGAAGTTTCATTGTCAAATGTCCTCGTCGTATTCTGATCAAAAGAAACGCTGTGTGAGAATGCCGCAATTCTTATCGTGAAAAAGTCAGTCATGTGTACTTGATGTTGAAATTAAATAAGAACTTTTTAAGTGGTCGTTGGCATGCCGACAGTCCACTTTTCGACGTCTTCCGTCAAGTTGGATGCTGTCTTATCCTGCCCACTCGTCTAATATAGGCTGCCTAGGAAACTGTTTTCTCGAACAGCTGGACTACAATTCAAGCAAATCTTAATAATGGAGTTTATTACAGTAAGTTTAATTGACAATCCTTAGCTTTGCGTTTTACACAAAGATGAGTCGCAAGCAAATGGCAACATGCAAATAATCAATGTCCTTAGATATATACAATTTCTATGCAAACAAATAACAGAGTTGACAAGTCACGGCCAAAGCGTTTGGATGATGGCTCGTCTTTAGTGTGGCCGTGGCCATTTTTTTTCCTTTATTGTTATTTAATACCTTACATAAGGTGGGCTGCCAGCAGCATAGTACGCTGCGCTTCAGCCACAGGTTTTACAAAAGAAAAAACAGTGGAGACACAGCATATACAGAACATAGTTGGGGACAAAAAGCAGTAGACACAGTAACGAAAAAACACGAAGCCGTTCACATGCGAAGACAACCAAAGAATCTGTTAGCACTGAACACGGACACCGATGATGAAGACGACACGTGAACGATGGAGCGTGGGTGGTGAAAAACACTGAGGCACCAACACGACAGCACACACACTAAACCGATGGCGATGATCTCCGGTGTGCGAATGTCCACTTAACGTGTGCGAGTCTGGGGACCTGCCAAGAGGGGAAGAAGGTGGTCGGGGAGGGAGAGCAGAGATGGCAAAGGGAGGGGAGACAGGGGGACGAATGAAGGTATAGGGGGTAGGGGAAGCCCAGGGGAGGGAGGGAAGGGAGAGAGAAGGGAGAGAGGGTGGTTTGAGGAGAAAGAGGAAGGATCAAAGTTGATAGGAGGCGTAGATGGAGGGAAGCAGGGCATCATCAGGGAGAGGGAGCTGCCGGAAGCCACCTTGGGAGAGGGTAAGGAGAGTGGAGAAATGGAGAGCAGTTGGGACGTGGAAATACAGGCGCAGCAGCGGGCGGGGGTGGGAGAGGAGGATCGAGTTTACGGGAGGTGTAGAGGATCCGTATCTGTTCGAGGAAAAGGAGCAGGTGGGGGAACGGAATAAGGTCATACAGGATCCGCGTGGGGGAGGGGAGACAGATGCGATAGGCGAGGCCAAGAACATGGCGTTTGGGGATTTGAACGGATTTGTAAAAGGTAGGGGAGGTGGAGATCCAGGCAGGGTGGGTGTAGCAGAGGATAGGAGGATGAGGGATTTATAGGTGTGGAGGATTGTGGACGGGTCCAGACCCCACGTACGGCCAGAAAGGAGCTTGAGGAGACGGAGTCGGGAGCGTGCTTCGGCTTGGATTGTCTGGAGATGGAGGGTCCAGGAGAAGCGACGGTCAAGGTTGACGCCAAGGTACTTGAGGGTGAGGGTGAGGGCGATAGGACAGCCATAGATGGTGACATATAAGTCGAGGAGGCGGAAGGAAGGGGTGGTTTTGCCTACAATGATCGCCTGGCCGCGGCTAGGAGGAGTGACGCGTATATTCTCTTCGTATAGGTGACACTCCTGTCGTGGTGTCGTCCTACTCAGCGTACTATTGGCTGACATCGTCTCACTCTCTGCTGTAACGTTCCAGGCCGACGTGCCGGCGCTTGATGTTACGCCGGAACAGATACAGTGGTAGGCCTGATTGGCCTTTCGTCAAACTCGCCTCCTGATCACCAGCCACGTCTAACGTATGTTCGACACACAATCTGCTCAGTTGCCAGCGAGTGAGATGGCTCAGCTAGTGGTAACACACAGGAGTCGAATTCGGGTTGACGGCTGTGCAAACCCCCATCCGGCCTTCAAGAATTAGTTTTTCCGTGACTCCTCTATCATTTATGGCTGTTGATATGGTGGTTTCTTTTTTAAAAAAGCACTGAGAACTTTCTTCCGCGTCCTTAAGTAATTCCAGCCTATGCTCCACTTCTAGTGGTGGGACATAATGCACGGACACCGGTTAGAGCGACACTCTAAAAATGTTGGGAAATTTTCAGGTACACTGTTTAAACTACAGCGTTTTAAGTTCCCGACTTTTTTAGGTACAAAAAGTGGTTCAAATGGCTCTGAGCACTATGCGACTTAATTTCTGAGGTCACCAGTCCCCTAGAACCTAGAACTACTTAAACCTAACTAACATAAGGACATCATACACATCCATGCCCGAGGCAGGATTCGAACCTACGACCGTAGCGGTCGCGTGGTTCCAGACTGTATCGCCGAGAACCGCTCGGCCACCACGGCCGTTCTTTTGAGGTACAGAATCAGAGTCGGGTTACAACACAGACACTAGTGAGCCTTCCCAGTAGCGTATTTGTCCACTCTTGGAACCCAATACAACAGCAAAGCTGCGCGGGACGGAGTCAAGAAATCATTGGCTAGCAGATTCCTGTAGGTGTGCAACGACATCACTACTCATAGGTCGCGTAATTCCCGTAAACTGTCAGAGCCAGTCTCTGTGCGTTCAGAGTTTGCAACTGCTACCGCCCCCGGTGTGTTCAATATCGCTCAAATGGGCCGAATCTGGCGGCCAAGACATCAACTATCAGCATTCTCAAATCACAGCCTTAGTTATCTCTTATGGAAGATACTATCGCCATTGGGAAAGACATCAGGCCTGAAGGGATGGAAGTCGGCGGCAATTACGTTCGCGTAGTTCAGAGCTGTGATGCTGCCTTTCTTTACTGCAATAGGCCCGAAAGTAGGGCAGGTGACCGTCCATCACAGCATAATACTCGCCCCCTACCCTCCCCCTTCCCCCGCTCCCAGCTGGCCACCGTCTCACGGTGCAAGGCTGGAACACCCGTTAAGCTGAGGATTGGTGCACCCATCGACCTCGGGTGACGAGAAAAGTGATTCGTGAGACCAGGCGACTCGTTTCCATTGATCTACAGTGCACTTTCTACGGTTCTATGATAACCCTAAATGATGATGTCCTGGGGCCAACATGGGAACACGAAGGTGTCATCTGTTGCAGATTCCATGTGCACTGAACGGTGTGCTCGGAAACACTTGTGCCTCCACCAGCATCGCCCTCTGTCGTAAGATCTGCCGCATATCTCCACCTATTCTGCTTTGTAGTCCGGTCAGTCCATCGATTTCCCCATTCTGTGATGTCGCGCACATGTCTATAACGTTGTCACCTGCCCTTGGTTTAAGTGCTCAGTTAGCTCTCTATAAAACGTTAGTTTTTAGCCGAGTTAATGAGGGCAGAAATTACGAAGACACAAATTCATTTTGTCACAATTGCTTCCCAACTCTCGGTATCGATTTAAAAGACGACACCATTCCCTCACTCGTCTAATGACAAGACTGCTGGTGATGGAGTAGTCTACTACCGAGAAAATAGAAGGTATTCGAAAAATAAGTAAGATAAAAATCTACACTTTGACGGGGCTCGCCACATTTTACGCAACGCGGAAAAGACGTTTCTAGTTTACGGCCGAGGTCATTCTTAATGACATGAGTGCTGTGGCTGCGAAGGGCACGACAACTGGGTCCGTGCGGACGCCAGGGGGCCAGGCAGGGGGCAATGACCTCGTGGGAGGACGAGAGCCGCAGAAACGAAACGGCCGCCAGCTTGTCACACACTGTCCGCGCATCTCACTCAGCACACGACATCACACCACGTGTTACTCCAGATGTGTGGTCGCATCAGAAAATCCTAGTCCAGTGGTCTACTGGTAGCGGAAGTCGTTAACTCTCTGGGACTGCCTCTCACCTGCTTAAGCCACCCACCGGTAGTTCATCCTGGTTAGCGCTGCGTTCACTCGTTCTGAGGGACCATAAGTGAGGTACAGACGCAGTTCTAACTCTCCAATAATTTATGCCCACTCAAGATATCACGTTTGTTTGTGAATTCGACGACACCTCGAAAACCACCCACCACCAAACACTGGTTTTTGCGCGTCATGCTACACTTGCCATCACGTCCTCCTCCCCCTCGCACTCCTTGCGTATTGTGACTGTACTGTTTGTGTAGTGGCAGCTGTTGTGGAGATATGAACGTCGAGGTGGTCACCATCACTTTGCGTTCGTCACCAGGCCATCTCCCATCTCATTCTCTCAGCTTATTTTTCAACGGAATCGGAGGTTTTCCACTATGTTCCCGAGCTTTTACGAATGTTCTTCACTGTTTTAGAATGTTCTAGAAAGTTCTAGAATATCGCCCTGATCCGCACTCTGGGTACATTGATTTGGGCGATGAGTTGTGCAACGTAGTAAAGACAGAGGAGTTACTCTCCGAGAAAAAGTGTATCCGCTTAGAGAGAGAGAGAGAGAGAGAGAGAGAAAGAGACCATGTAAACAAAGAATGTTTGTGTGAGTGTACAACTTTAGCAACAAGAGATGGCATGGTTGAACAAACAAAATGACTAAAACCAAATATGGCACCAAGGAAATTCCACTTATTCACGAATTCCATTCCTTTCAAATAACTCAACATTCAGGTTGTAAAAACTCCAATTTTGTGTAAGATTGGCATACAGTATGACTTTCAATATCGCACGAGGACAGAGAAGTTGTTGAGTGAATTTAAAAGAAGAAGTTCAGAAGAACGCGAAATCCTGAAGATGGGCTAAAATTTACAGACGCGCGAAATTTGGCACGTACTTCGATGCGAGATGCCTTTAATAGGTTCCACAACGAAACATTGTCTCGAAATTTGGTAGAAAATCCGAAGAAATTCTGGTCGTATGTAAAGTACACAAGCGGCAAGACGCAGTCAATACCTTCGCTGCGCAGTGCCGATGGTACTGTTATCGACGACTGTGCCGCTAAAGCGGAGTTATTGAACGCAGTTTTCCGAAATTCCTTCACCAGGGAAGACGAATGGAATATTCCAGAATTTGAAACACGAACATCTGCTAGCATGAGTTTCTTAGAAGTAGATACCTTAGGGGTTGCGAAGCAACTCAAATCGCTTGATACGGGCAAGTCTTCAGGTCCAGATTGTATACCGATTAGGTTCCTTTCAGATTACGCTGATACTATAGCTCCCTACTTAGCACTCATATACAACCGCTCGCTCACCGATAGATCTGTACCTACAGATTGGAAAATTGCGCAGGTCGCACCAGTGTTCAAGAAGGGTAGTAGGAGTAATCCATTTAACTACAGACCTATATCATTGACGTCGGTTTGCAGTAGGGTTTTGGAGCATACACTGTATTCAAACACTATGAATCACCTCGAAGAGAACGATCTATTGACACGTAATCAGCATGGCTTCAGAAAACATCGCTCTTGTGCAACGCAGCTAGCTCTTTATTCGCACGAAGTAATGGCCGCTATCGACAGGGGATCTCAAGTTGATTCCGTATTTCTAGATTTCCGGAAAGCTTTTGACACCGTTCCTCACAAGCGACTTCTAATCAAGCTGCGGAGCTATGGGGTATCGTCTCAGTTGTGCGACTGGAT
Source organism: Schistocerca gregaria (assembly GCF_023897955.1). NCBI lineage: Eukaryota > Metazoa > Arthropoda > Insecta > Orthoptera > Acrididae > Schistocerca > Schistocerca gregaria. The sequence goes on along the minus strand of NC_064927.1, from coordinate 70,245,979 downwards.
TCGTGATTTCCTGTCAGGAAGGTCGCAGTTCGTAGTAATAGACGGCAAATCATCGAGTAAAACTGAAGTGATATCAGGTGTTCCCCAGGGAAGCGTCCTGGGACCTCTACTGTTCCTGATCTATATAAATGACCTGGGTGACAATCTGAGCAGTTCTCTTAGACTGTTCGCAGATGATGCTGTAATTTACCGTCTAGTAAGGTCATCCGAAGACCAGTATCAGCTGCAAAGTGATTTAGAAAAGATTGCTGTATGGTGTGTCAGGTGGCAGTTGACGCTAAATAACGAAAAGTGTGAGATGATCCACATGAGTTCCAAAAGAACTCCGTTGGAATACGATTACTCGATAAATAGTACAATTCTCAAGGCTGTCAATTCAACTAAGTACCTGGGTGTTAAAATTACGAACAACTTCAGTTGGAAGGACCACATAGATAATATTGTCGGGAAGGCGAGCCAAAGGTTGCGTTTCATTGGCAGGACACTTAGAAGATGCAACAAGTCCACTAAAGAGACAGCTTACACTACACTCGTTCGTCCTCTGTTAGAATATTGCTGCGCGGTGTGGGATCCTTACCAGGTGGGATTGACGGAGGACATCGAGAGGGTGCAAAGAAGGGCAGCTCGTTTTGTATTATCGCGTTATAGAGGAGAGAGTGTGGCAGATATGATACACGAGTTGGGATGGAAGTCATTACAGCATAGACGTTTTTCGTCGCGGCGAGAGCTTTTTACGAAATTTCAGTCACCAACTTTCTCTTCCGAATGCGAAAATATTTTGTTGAGCCCAACCTACATAGGTAGGAATGATCATCAAAATAAAATAAGAGAAATCAGAGCTCGAACAGAAAGGTTTAGGTGTTCGTTTTTCCCGCTCGCTGTTCGGGAGTGGAATAGTAGAGAGATAGTATGATTGTGGTTCGATGAACCCTCTGCCAAGCACTTAAATGTGAATTGCAGAGTAGTCATGTAGATGTAGATGTAGATGTAGATGTAGATGTTTTCCTTGCACGAACAACTATACATAAGGTGCTCATGTTTTGGAAACCAATAAAAATTGTTCGTCTTTGAATCCGAAAGTAAATACCAAATGAAATTTACAACATGAGTTACATGCTATACAAATGAGATCATTGATTGCACATTTATTTACAGTTCAGGTAAACGTGAAGAAAGGGAGCAAATGATGGGGCCTCTTTTAGAATCTTGCTGACATAATTCTTCTCGCCACCAATAATGGCGAGTAAAACTCACAAGCCTCAGCAGAGAAATAGTGGGTAGAAACCAGTGATACTATCTTACCTTGAATTGGTCTCCAAAGCATTGCATGGTTGCTGCACAGATACCTGAAAATGACACAGATATGGGGTAGAATCCCGGTTCAACACACAATTCTAGCTTTCCGCCTAAGTTCAGTACTGACCTTTGTAGAAAGTTACATAACAGGTGGTGATTCTCGATATTAACCAGCTGTCTATATTTTCTATATTACTAAAAACTGTAATCGAGTCCCAGTCACAGCTTTCCTATCTAGCGGTTTTCAGGGGTAACAAAAACTTGATTTTCGGTATTTCATGTAATTCTTGACGCCCTTCTCTTTATTTTGCCCTTATCCCGTACCTACAAGGACCGGAACGGTTATTACGGGGTTTGGCATTATTGATGTTAGACGTTTGCTGAATTAGATTAGATTTGTTCGGGTAGATTCAGCTTCAGTTCCATAGACCCAAAAATGGAATGATTCTCGTGGATGCGAGACATGACAGGAACTATAACGTATAACATAGAACAATTGAATATAATAATCACTTCTCCGATCATTTATCAAAAGATTGCCAAGGTATGTGAATACGTTACAGTAAACTGCAACTGCTAATATTTACAGAATTAATACACTGTCAGAATGAAACATAGTTGTGAACTTGTAATAAGTGTATGATACACAAAATACCTAATCTTGACTGTTGTAACCAAGTCCTGTCAAAACTGAAACCTAACAGACATTTTTACTTAAGCTTATCTAACAGTCCCTGTTAAGATATTCATCCGTAGACCAGAAAGAGTTGCCTATAAAAGAATCCTTCAAACACCGTTTAAACTGTGATTTATCGGAAAGCAAATTCTTAAGCGTTGTTGGCAATTTATTGAAAACGCGTGTTCCTGAATATTGGACTCCTTTTTGGACCAAGGTAAGTGACTTAAGGTCTTCTTGTACTTTGTTCTTATTCCCAGTATTGATGCTATATATTGAGCTGTTGGGTGGAGATAGGCATATATTAGTTGCAAAAAATTTCATTACGGAACAAAAACACTGAGAAGCAGTAGTTAGAGTACAATGTTCCTTCAACAGGTTTCTACATGATGTTCTTGAATTTAAACCACAAAGGAGTCTTTCTACATGCATCTGCAGCCTAAAATCTTTTTCTCGTTTTGGCGTGTTACCGCAAAATACGGTTTCATATGGCATAACAGAATGAAACTAAGAAAAGTATGCAAGTTTTTTATATTTATATATCCTACATCTGACATCATTCGCAGTGTAAATACGGATTTGTTTAGGTGCTTCAGCTATTCTGTGGTATGCCATCCCCAACTGAATTTATTATCGAGTTGTAACTATAGAAATTTACCACTGTCTATCTCCATGTCTTCATATGTTATACACATGCTGGAAGGAAATTTCTTACAGATTCTGAAGTGCATATAGCGAGTCTTTTCAAAGTTTACTGACACTGAATTGGCTTTAAACAGTTTATTATTGACAGAGAAAATTTTATTAGCAACCACTTCTAAATCTGTAATTGAAATGTTTGTATCATCTGCAAACAAAACAAGCTTAGCATCTGGCAATGTAATAGACGAGAGGACATTAATGTAAGCTAGAAAAAGCGTCGGACCCAAGATGGAACCTTGAGGGGCAACACATATTATCAGTTCTCTTTCAGATGAAGATTGATTGCTTACTCGACATGTATTTGGCACCCACACTCTTTATTTCCTGTTACTTAGGTAAGACTAGAACCCTTTTGCATCAGAATATACTAACTTACTTAAGAGAATGTTGTTATACACACAGCTAAAGGCTTTTGAGAAAATGCCTGTAGCCTCTAATTGCCCTTTGTGTCAACATCCTGTTGCCCGCGGACGTAGTTTGTGTAGCCATCTGTCTGCATGTAGTGTTATCCGTCTGAAAATGTGTGAACATCTTTGAAATTTTTGAGAGTCGAGTGACTGAGGTGGGGCCAGACCAGTATTCACCTAGTTGGATGTGGAAAACAGCCCAGACACTGCATCCACACTGTGCGACGCACCAGCCCTCATCACTGAGCCACCAAGCGGATACGAACTGGGGCCGGCACAAATGCTTGAATCCCGGAAGCGGCATTCTAACACGTACGGTTATTGAAGTGCGACGGTAATTATTGACTGAATTTAAAAATCTGAACTTATTACTAAGAAGTATAACCCTACATTGTGAAAGTTTCCTTTAAAAATATTTCTCTTCATTATTACATCTACATCTACATCCATACTCCGCAAGCCACCTGATGGTGTTTGGCGGAGGGTACCTTGAGTACTTCTATCGGTTCTCCATTCTATTCCAGTATCGTATTGTTCGTGGAAAGAGGGATTGTCGGTATGCTTCTGCGGGGGTCTAATCTCTCTGATCTTATCCTCACGGTCTCTTCGCGAGATATAGGTAGGAGGAAGCAATACACTGCTTGACTCTTCGGTGAAGGTATGTTCTCGAAACTTCAACAAAAGCCCGTACCGAGCTACTGAGCGTCTCTCCTGCAGAGTCTTCCACTGAAGTTTATCTATCATCTCCGTAATGCTTTCGCGATTATTAAATAATCCAGTAACGAAGCGCGCTGCTCTCCGTTGGATCTTCTCTATCTCTTCTATCAACCCTATCTGGTACGGATCCCACACTACAGAGCAGTATTCAAGCAGTGGGCGAACAAGCGTACTGTAACCTACTTCCTTTGTTTTCGGATTGCATTTCCTTAGGATTCTTCCAATGAATCTCAGTCTGGCATCTGCTTTACCGACGATCAACTTTATATGATCATTCCCTTTTAAATCACTCCTAATGCGTATTCCCAGATAATTTATGGAACTAACTGCTTCCAGTTGCTGACCTGCTATTTTGTAGCTAAATGATAAGGGATCTATCTTTCTACGTATTCGCAGAACATTACACTTGTCTACATTGAGATTTAATTGCCATTCCCTGTACCATGCGTCAGTTCGCTGGAGATCCTCCTCCATTTCAGTACAATTTTCCATTGTTACAACCTCTCGATACACCACAGCATCATCTGCAAAAAGCCTCAGTGAACTTCCGATGTCATAAACAAGGTCATTTATGTATATTGTGAATAGCAACTGTCGTATGACACTCCCCTGCGGCACACCTGAAAGCACTCTTACTTCGGAAGACTTCTCTCCATTGAGAATGACATGCTGCGTTCTGTTATCTAGGAACTCTTAAATCCAATCACACAATTGGTGTGATCGTCCATATGCTCTTACTTTGTTCATTAAACGAATGTGGCGAACTGTATCGAACGCCTTGCGGAAGTAAAGAAACACGGCACCTTCCTGTGAACCCGTGTTTATGGCCCCTCTGAGTGTCGTGGACGAATAGCGCGAGCTGGGTTTCACACGACCGTCTTTTTCGAAACCCATGCTGGTTCCTACAGAGTAGATTTCTAGTCTCCAGAAAAGTCATTATACTCGAACATAATACGTGTTCCAAAATCATACAACTGATCCACGTTAGAGATATAGGACTATAGCTCTGCACATCTGTTCAACGTCCCGTCTTGAAGCCGGGGATGACCTGTGCCCTTTTCCAATCCTTTGGAACACTACGCTCTTCTAGAGACCTACGGTACACCGCTGCAAGAAGGGGGGCAAGTTCCTTCGCGTACTCTGTGTAAAATCGAACTGGTATCCCATCAGGTCCAGCGGACTTTCCTATTTTGATCGATTTTAATTGTTTCTCTATCCATCCGTCGTCTATTTCGATATCTGCCATTTTGTCATCTGTGCGACAATCTAGAGAAGGAACTACAATGCAGTCTTCCTCTGTTAAACAGCTTTGGAAAAAGACATTTAATATTTCGGCTTTTAGTCTGTCATCCTCTGTTTCAGTACCATTTTGGTCACAGAGTGTCTGGGCATTTTGTTTTGATTCACCTACCGCTTTGACATAAGATCAAAATTTCTTAAGATTTTCTGCCAAGTCAGTACATATAACTTTAGTTTCGAATTCGTTGAACGCCTCTCACATAGCCCTCCTCACACTACATTCAGCTTCGCGTAATTTTTGTTTGTCTGCAAGTCTTTGGCTATATTTATGTTTGCTGTGAAGTTCCCTTTGCTTCCGCAGCAGTTTTCTAACTCGGTTGTTGTACCACAGTGGCTCTTTTCCATCCCTTACGATCTTGCTTGGCACATGCTCATCTAACGCATATTGTACGATGGTTTTGAACTTTGTCCACTGATCCTCAATTCTATCTGTACTTGAAACAAAACTTTTGTGTTGACCCATCAGGTACTCAGTAATCTGCTTTTTGTCACTTTTGCTAAGCAGAAAAATCTTCCTACCTTTCTTAATATCTCTATTTATGGCTGAAATCATCGATGCAGTAACCGCTTTATGATCGCTGATTCCTGTTCTGCGTTAACTGGTTCAAATAGTTCGGGTCTGTTTGTCATCAGGAGGTCTAATATGTTATCGCCAAGAGTCGGTTCTCTGTTTAACTGCTCAAGATATTTTTCAGATAAAGCACTTTAAAAAATTTCACTGGCTGCTTTGTCCCTGCCACCCGTTATGAACGTTTGAGTCTCCCAGTCTATATCCGGCAAATTAAAATCTCAACCCAGAACTATAACTTGGTGGGGAAATCTACTGGAAATATTTTCCAAATTATCCTTCAGGTGCTCAGCTACAACAGTTGCCGAGCCAGGGGGCCTATAGAGACATCCAATTACCATGCCTGAGCCTGCTTTAACGGTGACCTTCACCCAAATTAATCAAAATATCCACGGGTGTACTGTCGGTCTATAGTGCCCAACGGGCACAATATTTCGGCGAAGGGAAGGCGAGCCAAAGGTTGCGTTTCATTGGCAGGACACTTAGAAGATGCAACAAGTCCACTAAAGAGACAGCTTACACTACACTCGTTCGTCCTCTGTTAGAATATTGCTGCGCGGTGTGGGATCCTTACCAGGTGGGATTGACGGAGGACATCGAAAGGGTGCAAAAAAGGGCAGCTCGTTTTGTATTATCACGTTATAGGGGAGAGAGTGTGGCAGATATGATACACGAGTTGGGATGGAAGTCATTACAGCATAGACGTTTTTCGTCGCGGCGAGAGCTTTTTACGAAATTTCAGTCACCAACTTTCTCTTCCGAATGCGAAAATATTTTGTTGAGCCCAACCTACATAGGTAGGAATGATCATCAAAATAAAATAAGATAAATCAGAGCTCGAACAGAAAGGTTTAGGTGCTCGTTTTTCCCGCTCGCTGTTCGGTAGTGGAATAGTAGAGAGGTAGTATGATTGTGGTTCGATGAACCCTCTGCCAAGCACTTAAATGTGAATTGCAGAGTAGTCATGTAGATGTAGATGTAGATGTATCTGACACACCCCATCCGGAAAACACTTGACGCCCTTCCAAAGATAGTACTAGTGTACTAGATATCGATGCTGCTGCCACTAGCGGACAGACGTAGTGGCGCCAGTAAACACTAGAAGAATACGAGACGCCACTATCCCTAGTACACGATGCCAGTTAACACCACCAACGCTAGCCGCAACACGGCTCAATGACGTTTAATGCTCGTCTTTGCTTCGACATTTACAGCAGAATGCTCAGAACACTACTGAGTGCTCATTGGCTGTCGCAACCACCGTTCTTAACTGCTATCGTAGCAGCAACTGCTGGCGTCTTTACGAGTCCGTCACAGGTGCTTTCGCTCCTGCTAAACAGTCTACTACTTCCCACATGAGACAGTTTTCAGTAAACTATATGTTATTTGCTCTATGCCTGAATTAGTGTCAGCACATGAAGCGTAAAATAACGGGTGTGACCAGAACTGCACTGGACGTATGCCGTAGCAGCGTGGTCGCTTGGTGGTCTTTCCCAGCTCGTCAGCGGGTGTCTAATACCGACCGTCGACTCTATAACGCGCTATATCACCTCTCTGAATGCATGACGCTTCGAAGTGGTGACATTACCGAAGATTTAAGGCGTTATATAAAAGTGTAATGAGTTCTACAGAGGTACAGATGCATTGTCACTCTCTCTCTCTCTCACTCTCTCTCTCACTCATTCACTCAAACACACACAGACAGACAGACAGACACACACACACATACACACACACACACACACACACACACACACACACACACACACAGGATGTTACAGTACGAAACTGACAAGCTTCGAGGTGTTGTAGAGGGTATCCTGAGGAACAAATTGACTATAGGAGCACTTGTCAGTAAACGTCATCCATCGACGCTATAGGGCTTGTAAGGTACAGCTCCGACATTAGCTACGAGGCCATTCCTTTGACAGAAAACGTGACTATAGGCGGAACGTCTGGCAATGCTGTTTGTTATTCAGTTAACGCGACTGAATACCACGACCACCATTGGAGAAGACTAGTGCATTGATAGGAAACGAGGCCTGCCTATCCAGCAACTAGCTCAGTCTGTTGCCGTGGTTTCCAATCGCAGTTTAATTGCCATTATTTGATTTAGGGGGTTCCAGGCGAAAAGTAAAATGCGGATGGAAATCCGTGCCCGAACCCGTCGTCCACCCAGGCAACAGAACATCGCAATCATAGGAGACAAGGCCGGTTTACGCAGCAGCGAGCTCCATCCACTGGCGATCGTGGCAATCAGTCGCTATCCCTCAATGACAAGCAACACTGAAGACCTTCCACTAGAGTACAAAGACGCGTTTTCTAACAAACTGTATATATACAGAGAGTCTCAAAACCTTTTGCTTAAACTGACACGTGTGATCGTGGGTACAGAAGCGATTATGCTCACAAAAGGAACCAATGGTCGGAAATCCGTATTGTTTTCTGTTATAGATGTACATAGTGAACACCACATAGTAACCGTACAAAGCAACGACAGCAAGTCTCAGTTCATTTATTACAACGCTGGTGTCCTTTGCAGCAGGATACAGGTAGCATGGATCCTAAAAGCAGGTTTTCATCCGTTTCTACTCGGGTTTCAGACACAAACGTCTTGACGTAAACGCAGAGGAAAAAGTCCATAGGTGTGAGATCCGGCGATGGCGCTGCTCATTGGATAGCATCTCTCCTAATCCAACGACCATGGTTCGTGATCAGGTGCTCCAGGCATTAACATGGAAGTGGGCTGGTGCACCATCGTATTCAAACCACATCCTCTCGAGGGTAACAAGGGATACAAGAACTTAGGCAGCGCATCTCGCATGAACACCAGGTATCGTGGACCAGTCAGGTGGTCCTGGAGATCGCCCACCCATGCGTTGACAGACAATCGTTGCTAGTGGTCACCGCTGTGGAAGGCGTGGGGATTGCCTTCACTCCATAACCGGCTGTTGTGGCTGGAAACTCCATCACGGCTGAGCGACAACTCATCCGTGAACAATACAACCTGTACATTGTTCGGCACTACAACACTGCAGTGGATAACCCATTAAAAGAGGCTTGGAATCCATTGTTGACAGTAGTCGGACACGTTCTTTATAACACAGATGTAATACCTGTTCCATTAGTACTCTGATGTGTACAGGTCATCTGGGTAGAACTGCTCGCGCTGGTCGTATTAGGTTTAGGTGCTTCAGAGGAACTGTGACAGTGGAAACAAAATCAGTGACAAACAAATATACACTTCACTGTGCTATGATAATGTAGTTGTACAACAACTACACTACTGGCCATTAAAATTGGTACACCACGAAGATGACGTGCTACAGACGCGAAATTTAACCGACAGGAAGAAGATGGTGTGATATGCAAATGATTAGCTTTTGACAGCATTCACACAAGGTTGCCGCCGGTGGCGACACCTACAGCGTGCTGACATAAGGAAAGGTTCCAACCGATTTCTCATACACAAACAGCAGTCGACCGGCGTTGCCTGATGAAACGTTGTTGTGATGCCTCGTGAAAGGAGGAAAAATCCGTACCATCACGTTTCCGACTTTGATAAAGGTCGCATTGTAGCCTACCGCGATTGCGGTTTATCGTATCGCAACATTGCTGCTCTCGTTGGTCGAGATCCAATGACTGTTAGCAGAATATGGAATCGGTGGGTTCAGGGGGGTAATACGGAACGCTGTGCTGAATCCCAATGGCCTCCCTACGGAACTCGGTACCATACACCTCAAACCACTGCAGGGTGGTTCTGCCTTTGTGACACCTAAAGCAATGTTGCTGGAAGTCGGCACCGCCTTTTGAAAAGAGGTGCAGCGTAAAGGGATTCAGGTGCTCCGCAGTAATATTTATGCAGTCCGTAGCTGTCATGCTTCATTACATTATTGCTACAGGTATAATGGAAGCTCAGGTGAATGCCCTCACAGCATAACACTGCTTCCACCGTCTTTCATCCGTGGTGCTGTGCAACTTTTGAACTGCCGTTTCCCAGAACTAGGGCATAATCTGACACGACCATTGATCTGCTCTAACAAGGGAAGTCATTGACTCAAACAGGCGTCCCGTTTCTATTGACTCACTGTCCAATCTATAAGATCCTGTGCCCACTACAAATGCAATCGACAATGTCTTTGGGTTAACTTGGGAAGACGCAGGAGTCATCTGCCACGCAGCCCCATGTTCAACAATGCGCACTGAGCACTTTTTCCTCCACCAGCTCTGTACTCTGACGTCAGATATGCCACGGGTCGCCACCTATCCCGCTTTACAGAGCGATCAAACCTCTGACTTCGAAGTTCTTTGCCGAGGCGCACGCGTCGAACACCTTGTGTCCTACATATTATTTCGTCGTCCGTCAACCACTTTCCATAGACAGTGGTACGCGAACAGCTGACCCGCTGGACAGTTTCCGAGATGATCGTTCCCAAGCCGCGGCCATAAAAATCTTGCCTTTCCCAAAGTCCGTTATGTCACTGGTTTTCCACATTTGCCACCTCAAATGTTTTAAATTCGAGATATGCTACCAAGTTTGTGTTTTATAGATTGCAAGTACAAATTGCAGCTCTCTAACTTTTCCTGTACTGCGATTCAGATACGAATCCGAAATGCATGAGCGTGTCGAATGAACGCAGTACATATGGGGTGTGTACAGAGATACAAGGGAACCACTATGGTGGAGTCACTGGCCGGTTGCAATATATCCGCATGCGCTCCAGGCCGTCTCTCGGCTTTCGCAAGTGGCGTATCAGTTTTAACCAAACTGAACGACTTAATGGGTGCCGTCAACCTAGAAAAAGCGCTCGACAGCGTAAAATGGTGCATGATGTTCTAAATTCTGTGAAAAATGGAAGTAAACTATAAGGAAAGACGGGTAACATACAATATAAAGAAGAACCAAGACGGAACAATTAGCATGGAAGGCGAAAAACCAAGTGCTAGGATCACAAAGCGTGTAAGACAGGGATGTGGTCTTTCGCCCATACTGGTCGATCTGTGAATGTAAAAAGAAGGGGTACGCAGAAATAAAACAAAGGCTCAACAGTGGTACTAAAATGCAGGGTGAAAGGAAATCAGTGATTAGTTTTGGTGGTGGTATTGCTATCCTTAGTGCGACTGCAGAAGAATTACAGTACTCGTTGAATAGAAAGATCAATATAATGAGCACACGATGTGGATTGGGAGGAAAGCGAGAAAGATTCGAAGGTAATGATGAGTAGCAGATATCGGTTTAACAGTCAACACAAGCATGAAGATGGTGACCACAATGCAACGAGAAAACAACAGACGATGGACGAGGCAAGGAGAAGTAAAAAGGAGACTAGCACTGCCGCACAGGTTTTTCCAGAACTAGAGAAGACTGCTGGTATCAAACATGAGCCTTAACCTGAAGAAGAAATTTGTAGCAATGTACGATGGGGCACGGCATTGAATGGTGGTGGAGCGTGGGCTGTGCTACAACTGATAAAGAAGAAATGAAAAAAAAATGAAATGATCGTATGGCATTGTTGGCCGGGAGGCCCCATGAGGCGAAGTTCGGCCGCCGTATTGCAAGTCCTTTTTTTTTTTTTTTTTTAATTGAAGCCACTTCGGCGACTTGCGAGTCAATGATGATGAAAAGATGATAAAGAACGCACAACACCCAGTCATCACGAGGCAGAAAAATTCCCTGGAACTGAACCCGTGCCCAGGAAGCGAGAACGCTACCGCAAGACCACGAGCTGCGGACGATGTGAAGCAACAGAAGGAACACTAGTAAGGACAAGGGACAAAGCGACAGAAGTTGCGGCATCACTGAGTAACTTCCACAGGGTAAAAACCGTAGGGGTACGCAGATATGTAATACGTCCAACAAATAATTGAACGCGCATGATGCAAGCGCTTTTCTGAGAGGAAACATTTGGCACAAAAAAAGGATCGCATCAAACTACTCAGGAGACTGACTAAAAAAAAAAAAAAGTGTAACGAGCGGCCTTCGAAGGAAGAGGAAATTGTCGCGCCTCTTAAGCGGTAGAGGCAGATGTGTCTATAGCATGAGCTCGCTCTGCTGTGCGCAGAATAAAAGTGACGTTGTACAAAGTAGCTCTGATGCAGCGACAGGCCGATTTAGATAGCTCCTTAGCGTAAGTAATACAACTGGCTACTGCAGTCTAGGCATGACCGGGAGAGACGTCTTGAAATTATGTCTTTTCCCTAGAACGTAAGTCTTACTCGTGTAACGGAAAAGTTGTATATTCGGTGAGAGAAAAAGCAACCCGGAAAGTTTCAGTCGCTGAAAATGGCTTACTGCGTAGGCTGTATTGACCGATCAAATGTGTATACTTCCTCCAAATGATTCAAGACAGGGCTGAGCTACTCGAAGTAGTGCAGCACGTTCCCGGCAGAGATCACCGATATTTTTATCAGAGAGCTAACAACTGGCGATCCGCAGTTATTTACTGTGGAACAATGCAGGGTTATTGCCCGCTAATGCGTTTGGGACAGTATTCCGAAGTATTTCAGATGAAATGAACTGTCAGTTTCAGAACTTATGTAAGTGCTGGAGCGGAAACTATTCAAGCATCAGTAAGAAGCGGTAAGTGGTGCAAAGATTTTCTTGGACTTTTGTTCACGGCTAAAACCGATGCTCCGTTCTCCGAGATCGGAGCAGCGGGCCGGAGCACCTACTGCAGTCGGACCCTACCGCCGCCCCCTCCCCCTTTCCACACCACGGTACAGTGTAGCACAGTGGTTACTGCGAACGTGAAATAGTCTGACTATCTGTTAATAATGTTTATTGCGTACACGCTGCGCAACAGCACACAGGCTCCCCAGTTCTACTGGAATAGGATCTCAGATACGGAGACGTTCAGGCGTAATACCAAGCGGGCTTAGGCGTGAATGGGGATTTGGATCGATGAGTGAGGCGTGCTAGGGTAGTCCGTGTAGTTGTAGAAAGCCACTGCGCCAGTGGTTAACGGTCATGCCTAGAGAGCAGGGGACCTTGCTTCAAATCCAGGCCTTGATACAAATTTTCATTTCTTGCTTCACTCCGCATATATACATGATAGATGTCTGACACTTGTAAAGGTCTCTGGAACCATACAGTTTCATTTGAAACGTCCCCTTAGAAAAATTGTACACGACTGCTTAAACTGGCACACAATATTTTTAGCGCAACGCAATCTGACTTTCAAAAATCCCTACAAAAGAATGGCCCTGACTAACATTAACCTATACGTTTCAAAAATCACTTACCTCACAAAAATCTTCGTTAGTCAAGCTACTGCAATACCGCGAGCGCCACTACTGCCAGCTAAATAAAAGATTGAAACTACGGAAGGCACTAACTACTGATAGGTATAGTTAGCAAATGAAAGATTTTAATAGAGAACAAACAATATATTTACCTTAGTAGTCATAATATATATATCACTTCATGACACCAATTCTTACAAATTTCAAAACTCCGTCATCTCTCTACCCACGTCCACCACTGCTGGCTGCTCACCTCCAACTGCGTAACGCTACGCGCTGTTAGCATCCAGCTGCCGCTGCCCAACACTACAATGGCAGACAACAATGCAAACCAGCCACAGACTGCACATGGCACAACCAGTGATTTTTATAGAGAGCGCTACGTGGCGGCGGCGTTGCCAATAAAAAAACCTAAACAGCCCACTTACACATTCGATGAGTGCGTTTGCGAGCATCAAAATGTGTGACATAAAAGGACGTATCATTAGATTACGCTGACTAAGAAACTTAAATTTTATACATCGCCGTAAGATCGTAGACCTTAATATTTGATGCTTCTACTCGTTCCTAAGAAAAAGGGGTTTAACAGACAGACAACAAATTATCTTGAGTTCCATTTTTACCAATTGGAGTACAGAGCCATAAAAGCTATAAAAAGTTATTTGTCGATTTGTTAGTAGGCAGAGTGCACTACGCGTAACATCAGCGAATATGCGATTTGAAGAAGAACTAAAATGAATGTATTTTACACTTGCGCATGGGACCTCATTTCTTTGAGGGGAGGGTAATGTATGGATAATTGTTGTAGAAGCATTTCAGAGTGACCAACACTCGAAAATAGTAGTAGTTAATCAACACTAGTTTAAAATGAAGCCTGATGGATCTTCTTGTCTTCCGATGGCGGTGCCACATAGTGCCTTACCACAATTATATTTTTAATTTTGACGCCCCAGCAGTTTTGATGCTATAGAGGCTGTACATGCTTCCTGTCAGTGACGAATCTGTTGCAATTATGGGTTTGTTGAGTAGTACCTACGAGTGATACAGATGAAAATGACTTTCATTTGCTGACAGCTTATTAGCTTCATTTGAATAGCTCTGTCCATACAGTCCGTCGCACTAAATTTTGACGCAATAACATTTCAGCTTCGGTTTAAGATAGCGACACAATGATTTTAGAGCAGTGCTGCAAAGAGTAGTTAACACTTTCCTGTTCAACTAATGCTCGAAGCTATTTTATCCACGAGGGGTGACAGAGAAGCAATTATGAGTTTCAGAACTTTAACGATGCACTACCATCGGCTTCAGAGGTTTAGAAAAGTAGAGTATCAGCCCATAATGAATGTACACGAAAAGTTTCGTAAAAGTAGGCGGGGAATGCTCTAAATATGAAATATTCACCTGAAAATAGAGATATGTTCTGTGATAATCTTCAAACACCGTCTGTTTATAGAGTGAAGGTGCATCAAAATTCATCCCCCGCCCTTAAAGCTTAGTTATGCTTACGTAGCAAATTGTAAATATTGCTAAAAGTGCACTTCCAGAGTCGTTACAATCGTCTTTGCCTGTCACTGAGACAGCTGCAAACGCAGACCGGTATGTTGCCACAGCAGGCAGTCGCCTGGAGCGTGGACTGAGGTTGGCGTGGGACTTCCACCTCACAGTCACCAAGTTAATGGCGTCCGTCGAATTAAGCTTAATGCACATCGCTGTGTTTCCACCTTGCAACAGAACAGCGAATTCGCAATGCCCCGTGCTATTTACTGCAATTTGTAGTCTTGACGGCAACGTCAGGGCGTTCATCGGAGTGACGTGGCAAATGATAACATGTCGCGAACAGCAGCGCAACAGACTGGCGGAACAAACAGAGTGTAGGGGGGCAGCGCCTATTGGAGTGACACGACGTAGAGTTATGTCCACACGGTGCCTCTTTCGTCATGCAACGTAATAAGCGGGCAGGCACAAAAATTTGTGAAAAGAACGCTCGTACTCATGGGCGTTGTAGTGTACACACGTTGCCTCTTTGTGCAAACACTTTGCTATGAAATCCTGTCCTTGCTTGGTACCTTGTGTTGCGTTTATAATGATATAAAGGCAACTGAAAAAAAAAAACACAAAAGCGACTGTAGGCGAAGAAATAGATAAGCAACAGAGGCACAAGAAATAAAAAGTGATGAGAATGTCTGAAAATTTCGGAAAGAGGTCACAACAAGATTTTAAAACTTTTGTTTGGGAAGCTGACAATAAAATTTTGTTAGCTAGTATATGCGGACTATTTATATTCGTTTGAATTATTTATTCATCATTTCAAAACAAAGTATTTAAATTCTATCTAATTTGTATCTTGTCCATCTATCTACCTATCTATCTATCTATCGCTTGAGGCTTGTCCTGCAGTTACGCAGGGTCGGCCATCGTTAATCGGATTTGGCATGTTAATCGTTAAGGGGTGGCCGGATGTCCTTCCTGCCGCCACCCCCTACCCCGCGGGACGTAAGTAGTGTACCCCATCTGTCTGTGTCGAGTGAATCCATTGAATAGTGCGAATGTGTTCAGATGTCTGAGAGCCGTGTAACTGAGGCGGAACATGGGACCAGCCCGGTAGTCACCTAGTGGGATGTGGAAAACAGTCTAAAAACCACATCCAGGCTGGACGGCACACCGGCCCTCGTCGTTAATCCGTCGGGCGGTTTCGATACGGGGCCGGCGCACCTACCCGAGTCCAGGAAGACCCGCGTTAGCGCTCTCGGCTACCCTAGCGGGTCTAATTTGTAACTTGTCGTGAGGAATAATTCTAATTTATTATATAACTGTTTTATATCTCAGACGACTGTAGGAAATACGTAAGCTTGTAATTATTAGCACATTTTGTTTTTATACACGTATTACAAAAAATGCTTCAAATGGCGCTAAGCACCAGGGGACTTAACATCTGAGGTCATCAGTCCCCTAGAACTTAGAACTACGTAAACATAACTAACCTAAGGACATCACACACATCCATGCCCGAGGCACGATTCGAACCTGAGACCGTACCCGTCGCGCGGTTCCAGACTGTAGCGCCTAGAACCGCTCGGCCAATACGGCCGAAATAGTATCACAGATTTTTATCTAATAAGTGACGCTCAGGGTGACACAGCTCGAATCTTTGTTCAGATAATCTTTTGAAGCGGTATTCCGTACAATATATTTCTTTGTCTGTAATGATCTATAAATTCAAGGGTGCTTTCTTTGTAGTCAGCAGACATTATTGCACAAAAATCGCTTCACAGCATAACCTCAACACACTACACAATCAAACACAAACAGGCCACAGCTGCCTGTCGCCTGCTAAAAACCGCGAAGATTTGCACCCAAGGTGGGTAGCACGCCTTCAATTTTCAGGAAATTTCTCGCACACAAATGCGCATGCGTAGTTGCGCTGCCGAAAATTTATGCGCATGGGCAAAGTTGGACACCAAACTGGCATCGTCTGGACGCAACGCCGCGCGGTGTAGCCGTGCGGTCAAGGGCACCTTGCCCCGGTTCGCGCGGCTCACGCCGTCGGAGGTTCGAGTCCTCCCTTGGGCATGGGTGCGGTGTGTTGTCCTTAGTGTAACTTAGTTTAAGTTAGATCAAGTAGTGTGTAAGCCTAGGGACCGATGACCTCAGCAGTTTGGTCCCGTAGAAATTACCACAGATTTCCTATTTTCTGGACGCACCTTAACTGAGCCATGCCACTGCCAAGTGAACGCTATGAGTTACACGTCTACCTCGCGTCACATCCGTGTTTTAGTTGGCCAATTGTCCATGTATCCAGCAAAATGAGAAACGCTTCTGATTTCGCCATTCATTATTTTGCTCCGAGAAATTTCCGCGTTTTTACATTGATGGCAGTGTTGAACACAACATCAAGATCACTACAAGATATAGCGTGGACTGCGAGTGAAATTTCAGTACCTGAAATTTGTTTAACTTGTTCCTGGAGAAGAAACGAGACACACAACTAAACAGACACATACAATGTATATAATAATTGGTCAAACGAGAGTTTTGTAAGCCATTTATTTCGTGGTTTCTTTTTATTATTCTCTCAATGTGTCATCTGATTTTCCAACTATTTTTGTTACGTGGTCATTCCACCTTTGGGCGCATCCATTGGGTATTCCTAGAAAGTTTACAGTAGTGACTGTTATCACTAACCCGTCGCATATAGTTAAATCGGATATCGATCTTGAATATCCTCACGGAATTTCCAAAGTTATACACTACGTCATAAATACAGTTTGTAAACAGTAGAGGCTCTACGAGGTGTCGCTGTAAAACAACGAGACTACTGCTGTCAAATATTTTATTTCAAAAACATACATACACTACTGGCCATTAAAATTGCTACACCACGAAGATGACGTGCTACAGACGCGAAATTTAACCTACAGGAAGAAGACGCTGCGATATGCAAATGATTAGCTTTTCAGAGCATTCAGACAAGGTTGGCGCCGGTGGCGACACCTGCAACGTGTTGACATGAGGAAAGTTTCCAACCGATTTCTCATACACAGACAGCAGTTTATCGGCGTTGCCTGGTAAAACGTTGTGATGTGTAAGGAGGAGAAATGCGTACGATTACGTTTCCGACTTTGATAAAGGTCGGATTATAGCCTATCGCGATTGCGGATTATCGTATCGCGACATGCAGCTCGCGTTGGTCGTGATCCAATGGCTGTTAGCAGAATATGGAATCGGTGGGTTCAGGAGGGTAATACGGAACGCTGAGCTGGATCCCAACGGCCTCGTATCGCTAGCAGTCGAAATGACAGGCATGGCTGTAACGGATCGTGCAGTCACGTCTCGATACCTGCGTCAACAGATGGGGACCTTTGCAAGACAACAACCATCTGCACGAACAGTTCGACGACGTTTGCAGCAGCATGGACTATCAGCTCGAGCATCATGGCTGCGGTTACCCTTCACGCTGCATCACAGACAGGAGCGCCTGGGATGGTGTACTCGACGACGAACCTGGGTGCACGAATGGGAAAACGTCATTTTTTCGGATTTATCGAGGTTCTGTTTACAGCATCACGATGGTCGCATCCGTGTTTGGCGACATCGCGGTGAACGGACATTAGAAGCGTGTAGTCGCCATCGCCATACTGGCGTATCACCCGGTGTGATGGTATGGGGTGCCATTGGTTTCACGTCTCGGTCACCTCTTGTTCCCATTGACGGCACTTTGAACAGTGGACGTTGCATTTCGGATGTGTTACGACCCGTGGCCCTACCCTCCATTCGATTGCTGCGAAAGCCTACATTTCAGCATGATAGTGCACGACCGCATGTTGCAGGTCCTGTACGGGTGTTTCTGGATACAGAAAATGTTCGACTGCTGCCCTGGCCAGGACATTCTCCAGATCTATCACCAATTGAAAACATCTGGTGAATGGTGCCCGAGCTATTGTCTCGTCACAATACGCCAGTCACTACTCTTGTTGAACATTGTTATCGTGTTGAAGCTGCATGGGTAGCTGTACCTATACACGCCATACCAGCTATATTTGAATCAATGCCCAGACGTATCAAGACCGTTGTTATGGCCAGAGGTGATTGTTCTGGGTACTGATTTCTCAGGATCTATGCTCCCAACTTTCGTGAAAATGTATTCACATGTCAGTTCTAGTATAATATATTTGTCCAATGAATGCCCGTCTCTCATCTGCATTTCTTCTTGGTGTAGCAATTTTAATGGTTAGTAGTGTATTTAGTTACTGTCATCCTCAATATGCATCCCTCCACTATCCGTACGACGCTCCATGTGAATTTTCCATTGATGCAAAGAGTGCTGGAAATGTTCTTACGTGAGCTCCTTGATGACGCCTGCCGCTTTTTCTTTGACTGCGTCCTTTGAATTCAGATTTAACCTTGCAGAGTGAATAAAAGTCCCATGGTCATAGATCAGGCGAATAAGGTGGGTGTTCCATCATTGGGATGTTGTGTTCCTCTAGAAACCTCTAAACAGGCAATTCGCTATGAGCCGATGCAGCATCCATGGCTTGAACTTCAACAATTTTCTTATTTTCTCACAGATTTGAAGAAGAACCTCAAGGTAGTAACGATCATTAATTTTCAGGAACCCAGTGAAGATACACAATTCCATGAATATCGAAAAAAAAACTATCGTGATCGTTTTGAATCTTGAATTGCGCATTCGAGCTTTCGTTCTAGGTGAAGTTTGGCGCTTCCAATCCACGGGTTGGCGCTTAGTTTCTGGATCATAGGCGAAAAAACAAAGAAGCGAGAAACGTTTTTCAAGAAATTAGGACCATTTTCAATGGTATTCAAAGTGTCAATACAATCATTTTCACTAGCTTCTTTTTGTTCGATCGTGAGAATTTTCCGCACCAGTCTCGCATATCATTTTCTCATGTTAAACTAGTTATGTAAACATTTTCTTACGCATTCTGTCAATTCCTACAGTTTCAGCTATCGATTAAATACGAAACCGACATCAGGTCGAATCACATTACCTACTGTTTCGATATTTTCATTCGTTTTTGATGAGGAGGGGCGTTCCTGGCGTGAGTAATCTTCGACTGTCTTGGAAACACTTGAACCCTCAAAATCCCGCATACACTTCTTTAAGTAGCAGGTACGTTTCAATAACAGTGTTTCCAAGTTTCATGTGAAACTTAACGACCACTCGTTCTGTTATCACACTTATCGTTTTTGTGGCAAAACAAAACAAAAATATTTTTACAGAAAGGAATGCCACGGCCACACTGATATGTTTACCTCTACTGGTCGTTCTTCAGTATCAGTCCCCGTATCTCATAGCCACGCCTCGTATAACACTCGCTTGGGGTATTCCCGAAATTGCTTTTACTCGATTTTTGTCCGTCAAGAACGACGTATTGAGTTCGTCAGAGGTCTGATCGGACACTCAGTAAGCTCGCGTTTTGTTCGCTGTACAATAGTGCAGAACAGTGCCGAATACCTTCCGGAATCCGAGGAACACTAATCAGTCTAAATACAATGTCCACTCAGCTGACACTGCGACGCCCAGCCTTCGACAAGCCAGGTGGTTGCACGTGGCCTTGACACGCATTCCGCAGCTGCTTGCAGGATGACCAGAGCTAGACTTCACCACACCAGGCGTCCTTTCGTCCGTCACGCAATTCTAATAGGAGCATTTACACAGCGGAAGGGGCAATCATCCACTTGAACAGCACGTAGACCGAGTACCAGTAGTACTCCACAACCGTCGCCAGAAGGCAAACCTCTTCCGGATCAAGGTACACGCTGAACCTGTGGTGCGTGATTTTCATTGCAGTGGTCAGCATTTAATGGTCACTTTTCCGGCGTTTTGAGTCACTCCTGAGTGTGCAAGTGCACGAAGGGCACAACGCCAGGTGGACTGTAAGCACTTGCTCACCCACGAGAGACTGTGAACTCCGGAGAAGTGACTATTAGAAGCTCTCGGCTGCAGTGAAAACCATGGACGACTGGGTTAAGAGAAAAAAAATGTTGGGTGTGCTCGCTGAGGAGGCCAGACAGGATCACGGCCGTGTCTTTGGGCTGGCGAGATGAAAAAGTACGAGAAAGAAAGACGGTTTAAGAATTAACCGGCGTGTGACTGCTGCTACCCGTTGTGACCTTGTCTTCCTGCTCTGTGGAGTAGGCGAGATCGGATAAGCGTAATTAAGGCAACCGCTGACGTAAAGTGAGAAATCTGAGTTACAGCCTTGGTCGGCAAATGTTTTCAATACGTCACTAATAAATTCTGCTGCTGATGTGTAATCGTATTTGCAATTGCAAAGTCAAAATTTGAAATATGGCTGAAACAGCAACTGTTGAAATTCTTCACGATAAATGATAACAGCCAAACAGTTGCAGGATAAAGCGTTATTAAAATTCTTGACCACTGCTTCGGTATATCTAAATATACCATCATCAGAAGTAAAATGCACTGAAATCACATCCTGCACTGGAGATACATAAAACAATTGTGCCAAAGGCATCGTCAGTAGTTAAAACATCATCTCCATGTATACAACATAATTATGGACCGAGGGTTGATGCATAGCATGTATACAATTATGGACAGAGGGTTGATGTATAGCATGCTCTCCATAATTATGTTGTATACATGGAGATGATGTTTTAACTACTGACGACGCCTTTGGCACAATTGTTTTATATATCTCCAGTGCAGGATGTGATTTCAGTGCATTTTACTTCTGATGAAGGTATATTTAGATATACCGAAGCCGTGGTCAAGAATTTTAATAAATCTTTATCCTGCAACTGTTTGGCTGTTATCATTTACCGTGAAGAATTGCGAAATCATTTGTTCTACCCATAGAAACTGGTATAGGCATGCGTATTTACAGAGAGATGCAAACAGGAAGAATACGGCGCTGCGGTCGACAATGTCTGTATAAGACAAGTGTCTGGCGCAATTGTTAGATCTGTTACTGCTGCTACAAGGGCAGATTGTCAAGGTCTAAGTTAGTTTGAAGGTGGTGTTATAGGCGACGCACGAGCGATAGGACACAGCAACTCCGAGGTTGCGAGGAATTGAGGACTTCCCCGTACGACCATTTCAAAAATGTATCGTGAATTTCAGGAATCCGGTAAAACATCAAATCTCCGACATCGCTGCGGCTGGGAGAAGATCCTGAAAGGACGGGACCAACGACGACTGAAGAGAATCGTTCAGCGTGACAGAAGTGCAACCCTTGCGCAAATTGGTGCAGATTTCAGTGCTGGATCATTAACAAGTGTCAGCATGCCAACCATTCAGCGAAAAATCATCGACATGGGCTTTCGGAGCCAAAAGCCCACTAGTGTACCCTTGGTGATTGCACGAC
The DNA here is from genome assembly GCF_023897955.1 of Schistocerca gregaria. Classification (NCBI taxonomy): domain Eukaryota; kingdom Metazoa; phylum Arthropoda; class Insecta; order Orthoptera; family Acrididae; genus Schistocerca; species Schistocerca gregaria. The sequence continues at coordinate 70,224,223 of NC_064927.1, read as the reverse complement.
ACAGAGCTTTACACATCGCCTGGGCCGTTCAACACCGACCTTGGACTGTTGATGACTGGAAAGATGTTGCCTGGTTCGACGAGTCTCATTTGAAATTGTATTGAATGGATGGACCTGTACGGGTATGGAGACAACCTCATGAATCCGCGGACACTGCATGTCAGCAGGGGACTGTTCAAGTTGGTGGAGGCTCTGTAATGGTGCGGGGCGTGTGCAGGTGTAGTGATATGGGATCCCATGATACGTCTAGCTACGACTCTGGCAGGTGACAAGTACGTAAGCATCCTTTGTGATCACCTGCATCCATTCACGTCACTTGTGACTTCCGACGTGACACCCCGCACGTCCAGAATTTCTCTAGGAACACTCTTCTAAGTTTAAACACTTCCGACGTCCACCAAACTCTCCAGACATGACCAGTATTGAGCACATGTAGGATGTCTCAGAACGTGCTGCAACTGCCCTGCAGGATTCATGGTGCCATTTCCCTCCAGCGCTACTTCAGACATCAGTCGAGTCCATGCCACGTCGTGTTGCGGCGCTTCTGCGTGCTGGCGTGGGCCCTATACGATTTCAGGCAGGTGTGCCAGTTTCTTTGGCTCCTCAGTGTATATCGGGGCCATACTTTGTCATTTTCTATTCACCATATTTATTCAGAGTGCAATTCTCTCAAATACACACACGTGTTTACTAAAACGCTACAGTCAAACGTCCAGCTAATGGCCGGCGCACCCTCCCACTGCGACCCAGACCGCCGCCATGACACAGCTGAAAAGTCGGCGACGGCGCACCGCCGGCACTCCACAGTCCGGGCGCCTCGTTCGGAGCGTTCCAACATACTGCCCTGTCAGAATGACGTTAGCCTTACAGCTAACAGGACAGCATCCGGTCTCCAAGGATCTTGCACTCGAAGTGTCAATAAATCTCCACCGCTGCGTCTGCATTGTGAGAGTCTTACTTTTTTTTTCATTCTTTCTTGCAGCTGGTGAGAGCAGCAGGGTCCTCCTATGGGCCGCCGGGCGTATTTTCTCTGGTGTTTCGGTGGATAAGTGTTAATTTCATTTTCGTAGCGTGTAACTGGAGTCATCCCAAACAACTACCGGTCATCACGTTTTCCATGCGAGGCTCCGCGCCAACGTGAATCGTCGATTTGTTTCCCGGTACAAACAAAATGATTTTTAAAGCGGAATTTCACGTGTGCTTCAATAGAGCGGTACCAAATTAGGCTGGAGTGATAATTACTTTAACGAACTGTATTAACAGGGAGAAGAACACAGAAAGAATAACCAGTGCACCATGAACGACTGCGCATGCCGCCCTGGCCGACACTGAGTACTGCAGCCGTGCAGCAGCGTTACACAGCCGCTGCTGGCGTACCGGTTTTCCTTCTTGTTTGACTGTTCCTGATAAAGCACCTCGACAAAACGGATGAGCCACTGTCGTAATTTGGGACCGTAAAATCCCGCTTTATGAATCATGTTGTATGTCGGGGATACGAATCGACGCTTTTCGTTAACAGTGGGCGTCGGGTGAAACATGTGATGAGCAGCATTTGTTTCGGCGTTTCCATGTACACAACCGAAAAAAATTGCAAATTAGTGCCGAAACACGGGAAAACATTTATTTATTTATTTACTCTTTAAGTTCCATAGGACCAAATTGAGGAGCAAATCTCCAAGGTCATGAAACGTGTCAATACATGAAATTACAACAAAAAAGTAATAACAGATAAAAATAAAATGTTTATGAAGCATAAAAAAGTAAATCTGTAAGTTTAAGTTAACGCAATCAACAGTACAACAGGAATCAGCTTAATTTTTCAAGGAAACCCTCGACAGAATAAAAGGAGTGACCCATGAGGAAACTCTTCCGGTTCGATTTGAAAGCGCGTGGATTACTGCAACGATTTTTGAATTCTTGTCGTAGCTTATTGAAAATGGATGCAGCAGTATACTACAAAACTATCTGCACAAGAGTTAACAAGTCCGATCCAAATGCAGGTGTGATTTCTGACGAGTATTAACTGAGTGAAAGCTGCTTATTCTTTGGAAAAAGCTAATACTGTTAACAAAAAATGACAGCAAGGAATATACATATTTTGAGACCAATGTCAATATACACGGACTCGTTAACAGGGGTCGACAAGAGGATCATGAACTTACAGCACTTATTTCCCGAACCGCCCATTTCTGAGCCAAAAATATAACACCGTACGACATAAAGCGAATGAAAATAAACAAAGTACACCAATTTTCACGTCGAACGATCACACACTTAAGATACCGTTCGAATAGCAAGAATGGCAGCATTAAGTCAATGAACAAGATCCTGAACGTCGGCTTTCCTATCTATCTGAACACCCAGTAATTTGAACTGTTCGGTTTCACTAATCATACGCCCATTCTGTGAAATTAAAACATCAGGTTTTGTTGAATTGTGCCAGAAACTCCAAAAACTCAGTCTTACTGTGATTTAGCATTAGTTTGTTTTCTACAAGCCATGAACTTAGGTCATGAACTGCACTATTTCAGACAGAGCCAATGTCGCACCCAACACTCTTTACAAGCAAGCTAGTGTCATCAGCACACAGAAACTTAGAGGGCAAACTTAGCCCCAACACAAATTCCTGGGGTACCCTCTACTTGACAGTACAGCACTCAGATCCCACAGCACAGCCACTCTCAACATTCTGAATAATGACCTTTTGTTGTCTGTTGCTAAAGTAAGAAATGAACTATTTGTGAGCTGCTCCCCGTATTCCGTTATGGTCCAATTTCTGGAGCGGTTTTTTTGTGATCAACATAATCAAACACGTTAGCAAAATAAAAAAAGAAATATGCCTAGCGTTCGAAACCTTTTTGTTTATCCCATCCAGTACCTCACACAGAAAAGAGAATATAGCATTTTCAGTTGTTAAACGTCTTCTAAACCTGAACTGTACATTTGATGGCAAATCGTGTGATATAAAATGATCAATTATCCTTACATACACAGCCTTTTCAATAATTTTAGCAAGCACCGACGGAATAGAAATGGTCTAAAATTGTTTACATTATCCCTTTCTCCCTTTTCATAAAGTGGCTTTACTGCTGAGTACTTTAATCATTCAGGAAACTGACCATTCCTAAACGAAAAATTACAAATGTGGCTAAATACAGGACTAACATGTGCAGCACAGTACTTTAATATTCTGCTAGGCACTCCATCATATCCATGACTTCATTATTGATTCAATCTCCTCCTTGTCTGCATCACAGAGGAGCAATTCAGACATCAATCTCGGAAAGGCATTTTCCAAGAAAGTTATATGATTCCCTGTAGAAATTAAATTTTTATTTAATTCACCAGCAATGGTCAGAAAATGATTGTTAAATACTGTACATATATCTGATTTATCAGGAACAGAAAAACATACATCAAAAAAAAGTTTGCATAGTATCATTTCCAACCTTTTCATTTCTCATAAAACCCACATATTGCATGTTGTACAATCGATGAATGGTACGTGTTGCCAATGCTGAGCGGTCTATTCGGCCCATCTGTACCGCGCTGCATGGTGTCATGGCTGCAGAGATGGACCTCGCCATGACTTCGAGAGTGAAGTTGCCCATCATGCAACCTATTGTGCACAGTTTGAGTCGTAACTCGGCGTCCTGTGGCTGCACGAAAAGCAGTATTCAACATGGTGGCGTAGCTATTAGGGTTCCTCCGAGCCGTAATCCGTAGGCAGCGGTCATCAACTGCAGTAGTAGTCGTTGGGCGGCCTAAGCGATGCAGTTCATCGACAATTGCTGTCTCTCTGTATCTCCTCCATGTCCGAACAACATCCCTTTGGTTCACTCCCAGACGCCTGGACATTTCCCTCGTTGAAAGCCCATCCTGGCACAAAGTAACAATGCCGACGCGATCGAACCGCGTTATTGACAGCCTAGGTATGGTTGAACTACAGACAATACGAGCAGTGTACCTCCTCCTTCCTGGTGGAATGACTCGACTTTATCGTCTGTAGGACCCCTCCGTCTAATAGGCTCTGCTCATGCATGGTTATTTACATCTTTGAGCGGGTTTAGTGGCATCTTTGAACAGTAAAAGGGACTGTGTCTGTGATACAATATGCGCACTCAACGTCTATCTTCAGAAGTTATGGAAATTTGGGGTAATGCAAAACTTTTTTTTGTTGTGTGTATTTTTACTACGAACTGACTTTATATCGTCGACCTTGTGCTGCTGACGAGACACTTTCACAACTAACCGTATGGTTTTAATTTTATCTTCTGAATTAGCTATTCTATTTGCATACCACATACTCTTTACCTTCCTAATAACATTTCAAGCACCTTACAATACTGTTTGTAATGGGCTACTGTAGCTTGATTGTGACCACTTCTAACATTTTCATATAATTCCCGCTTTGTTCTATATGATATCCTTGTCAACCAACCGGGATGCCTTTTACTGCTAGTATCCCGTTTAGAACGTTCTAATGGAAAGCAACTCTCAAAGATCATGAGAAATGTCGTAAGGAAAGTATTATATTTGTCGTCTATGTTATCGGCACTAGAAACATCCTGCCACTCTTGTTCCTTGGCGAGGTTTAAAAGAGCCTCTATTGCTGTTGGATTAACTTTCCTACATAGTTTGTAATTATAAATGACATTTGTTTGAGTGCAAAAGCCTTTTAGTGTTAAAATTTGTGCATCCCTTTTATGAACAGAATGTCCATTTAGTAATGAGAATGAATAAAAATGCACCTGACGATGTTAGGAGAGAGAACCTGAATACACTTAGGGTCCTGAGGTTACTGTGCGGATGACACTGGCCACGTCATTATAAAGGTATGTCGAAGTACAAGGTAAATCGGTGCGAGGCACAGACAACAGCTACAGACATTCAGTGTCAATAAACGAAAACTCCAATATTGACTGATAATGCGTTGCTGACTCACAAGTGTTACACACTACAGACGAATATACGGGATGCACCGAAAAACGTGCCGTTCGTTAGTCATATGATGGACAATTTTTGAGACCGTGGCAGTGGTTCGCAACACGACACGCCATTAAAGCTGTTGAGGTCATGCCAATTATTTCTTCAAGGATGTCGACGTTGTTGCGTTGTTAGCAGCGTAAGTGTGTTGAACAAGGGGCAATCAAAAAGGCCGTGCAGTCCAGAATCGGTACGCCAATCAGGCAAAATCGCTGTGAGCAGAGAACCAATCCTCCAACCGCCGCACCATTTCGTTGAAGATACCCGTTCGGTAAAATACATTGTCTTGCTGCGTGAAGAAGTCCGTAATTGGTTGCTGCTCACCCTAGTGCGACAGGAAAGGTAGACCCTTCAAGCGTAAAATTCCAAGTCAGTAGAGAAAAGCCAAGGTAACTCCTGTGCACAAGGCGGATAAAAGAACGGTCCCGCAAATTTAAAGACGAATATCGTTAACATCGGTTTTCTGCAGAATTCATCATACTCGGAGTTCGAATAAAATAAACTTATTTGAAAGGCAAAAGTTTCTATCCATCGTGCCCTTTTCCCACACGATATTCTACGAACCATGAATGAAGTGCAAAAGGCACATTCCTTATTCCTCAATTTCCGTAAAGCGTTTTCCATGTTGCCCCACTGCAGACTGTCAACGACGATACGAGCATCTGGAATAAGTTCGCAGATATGTGAGTGGCTCGGAAACTTGTTAAGTAACAGAAACCAGTATGTTGCCTTCGACTGCGAGTTTTCATCACAGACAAGGGTATCGTAAAGAATGTCCCAGAGAACTGTGGTAGGCCTACTGTTGTTCTCTGTATAGACTGGTGTTCAAAATTAAAGCGACAAACACAGATTTTGCAAGGTTGAGTTTATTTCGCCATAAAACAGTATAAAGAGGTGATATTAATGCAGAAACAATGTGAAGAATACAGAACGTAATCAACTGCAACATGCATAACGGTATACAAAAATGTTCTTCGTTTTTTTTCCCCAGAACGGATTTGCACAAGCATTCTGAGAACTCGATAATGTGGTCTGTATGGGGTGTGACCAATACAACCCCAACAACGACGGGGCATGCTGTGAACAATGTCATCAATCTCATGTTTCGGCAATCACGCCCATTCTCCCTGCAGAGCTGCTCACAAGCCTTGGATAGTGGTTGGTGGAGTCTGACGCGATGCAAGCTTTCTCCTTAGTTCACCCCTAGACATGCTCTATGGGACTGAAATCGGAAGAACGAGTATTCCACACCATGAGTGCACTATCTTCAGTTTCCAAAGAAAACATCAACCACCCGCGCTCTATGGCGTCGAACATTATCGTCCATCAATACAAAGTATGGGTCCTCAGCACCTCGCAGCAACCGCAGATAACGTGCCAAGCTCTCGTCACGATACGTGACAGCACTTAAACCTAGCTGAATCACCCGTACAATGTCATGAAGAGGTGCTCGAGTGATCAACATAATCCCTACCCACGCCATTAAGGATCCTTCTCTACCTCGATATCTGTCTCCTTCCACAATGACTCCAGAAATCGTGTTGCACGTGCCCTTCAGATGCGAATCCTTCGAGAACTACTCTCCAGATCAAATGTACTCTTCTGTAAAAACAACATTTGCCCCCCCCCCCCCCCCGTTCATCCCAGGTGGCATGCTGACGGCTCCACTCTGAACGTTCCCTTATGTGAAGACACGCGAGGGGTAAAGAGACAGCAGGTCTCCAACAACAAAGACCACTCAGCTGAAGCCTTCTGTACACCGTTTGGCGCGCTACAACAAGTCCAGTGAATGCTGCGAGGTCAGATGCCAGTTGCAGTGCAGTAGTAAGGCGGTACCGTCGTGCCCTCTCTTTCTGATGTCACACGTGGCCGGCCCCCTCCTTGTTCCCGGGATACAGTTTCAGTTTTTATAAACTGTTGCCTCATCCGAGAAAGAACAGAACGATTCACATTAAGTTATCCTGCTTCCATTCTTCTTACGACCCTCCACAACAGTCTGTAGGTGTCTTCTCAGTGCAACACTGACCCGTCTTTGCCTGCGTACACAGCGATTGTGGACGTCAGGCTACCCGGCAAACACTACCCCGCTTGATAGGTACCCTAACGTCATCGCTGGCGTGGTTGTCCGTTACAATCATAATGTCATCTGTTCTTCGTATGATTATATCGTGTATTAGACGTACATTACCTTGTTCTGGTCCAGACTGCGATTTCAGCACTAAAATAATTTCTTTTCCATATTTTACCAACAATATTAACTGTAGCGTTAAAAGCTGTAGATCCACATCCATCGAGAAACTCATTAATCGCGTCCTCTAGGGAGCACGGTCGCTGCTGGGAGCGGAACAGAAGAGATGAATGTGGCCTACACAAATTTGCTTCGAGTCGCTACTAATCTCATCCAAGAGGGCAAAGCAGTGCAATCTACCATTACTGCTGCTGGTGAATCCGCGAAACTTTTCGGTTCCGTTCCAAACATCAAGTTCAGAGCTGAGCTATACATTTTGAGAGGTGTTCGTGGTTCTACCGAGGGTTGCCCACTGACGGGTGGAACGTTGGAGAGCGATATATGTTGTTGTTGTTGTTGTTGTTGTTGTTGCTGTTGTGGTCTTCAGTCCTGAGAGTGGTTTGATGCAGCTCTACATGCTACTCTATCCTCTGCAAGCTTCTTCATCTCCCCGTACGTACTGCAGCCTACATCCTTCTGACTTTGCTTAGTGTATTCATTTCTTGGTCTTGGTATATATACTTCGAAAAAAAAGGCGTGATGGGCAGCGATAAACCTTTCCAGAGACAAGACGTAACTATCGAATTGTCGTTCGAGAAAGAAACCTACTTATCGATGTAGAATTACTATCCATATATCACAAAGTTTCACGGCTTTGTACTTCGATTGCTTCTCTTTATAACCATAGACTTTAGTACGTCATCGTGAACAAAATATTCATTTCGGTAGACTTCACTAACGGAAGAATATTCTCTGCTACAAGTGACTTCCCTTGTCCACCAGTCGCCAAAGACACTTGCGTTTCTTGAGCTGTGTATTAACGCTTCTCTTGGTAGTTCCAATGTACACTTTATCATACATGGCCTGCATGTCGACAGAGCAGGACGTTTATCATTTACATACCTGAGACCTTGACATATTTTCTTCGTTAGTCCAAAAACTGGTTTTACGTTTTTGTAAAATCTCAATCTGATGAATTATTTAAATAAAAGTCAGAGAAACTGTATTTTCCGTTATGTTTTGTCATTATCCTTCGGGATACTGTTACTGGATCGTAGAATTCTACTTATCTCTTCTTTTCAATAGCTTGTTTGAGAGTCCGCCTCAATAGTGTAACCCTGAATCCTGGTCTTCCGACTTGCGTATTCTTTTAAGTTTGTGGACAAGTATCCCGAAAACATTTTTTGTTGTTGGCCATGGGTGGAGTTCTTATGCAGATATTCGTCGTTATGTGTCACTTCTCAGAAACTTTATGTTCCAACCTTTTATAGGCCCAATTCATAACTAAAATATCAAAGAAGAATGTTTCGCTGTCATTTACCATCACCATGGTAAATTGGAGTTTTGTATTTTTATTATTTAGAAAGCAAAAGATTTCTTCTAACGATTTTTTACCATGTGACCAAACCACAGATTCTCGTATATTATCCCCAAACGGAACTATCGCAATTGTTTCTTATTTGCTTTTCGTAGAGCTGAAAATTCGGAGTTTTGGAAATAAAAAGTAGCGATTCTAGGACCAAACGGATAAGCCATTCGGACATCAACTAGCTCAAAAAATCATCGTCTCATTGAAATTGGCAAGAAGTAAGAAAATGTCTAAATAGAAAAGTCAAATCCCCTGGCAAAACGTCCACCGTATACATCATAATTTCGTTACGTGGAGCTATAGTAGAAAAAGGCAATATGTCGAAACTTACCAGAATATCTTCAGTAACCATATTAGCCCTTCCAATTTCTCAATGAAATGACCCGAGTCTTATGTGCCAGTTAGAACCACATATTTGGAAAACTGACTCATATATAAAAGACTTGTGCATTCTTGGTGAATGAGAATGTACGTCTGGAGCGTGGTATTGTTTACAAGTGAAGAAAACATTGTGGAAAAACAGGAAAGGAAGAGAATCGAATAGTATGGAATGTGGGACTACATGATGAAAATTGGGTGGGCTGGTAAGAAACGAGAAGGTTCTCCGAAGAAACGGAGAAAATGAGGATATGGAAAACATTGAGAGAAGGGACAGGATGATAAGACAAGTGTTGAGATATCAAGGAAGAGCTTCCACGGCACATGAACAAGCTGTATAGGATAAAACTGAAGGGGAAGGAAGAGGTTGTAAAACATCCACTAAATAATTGAGCACGCTGGGTGCAAATGGTACTCTGAGATGAAGACGTTGACAGGAGAGATCAATTCGTGGAGGGTCGTATCAAACCAGAGAACTGGTGACCCCAACAAAAAATAAATTAAAAATCGTGGTGTTCACGTGTCTTGCTGCACGTTCGCCTTCTGTTGGCCATCCAGTTACACGTGTCTGCGACTCCTCGCCTTATATGCGGAACGCGGCCGTGAATTCGCTTGTCGTGGAGACATCCATCCTCTCGGCAAACACTCTGGACGGCTTCACTCGAAAAGAGAAGCAAACACACTTGCAAGAGCGGGCGGCTGAGCGCAGGCAGACGTCGCCAACGCACTTTCCCTAGCCGTGCCTCAAGTGTTTGTAGGCATCGTATTAGCGCAGCCAAAGTGTCTGAGTCTTTCAACTCGCTCAGTAACTCTGTCTTAAGTTACGTTTTCATAAACTCTTTTGCGCTTTTGTACACTAGTATTAATTTTCCATTTTTTGCTTTCAAAGCTAACATATGAGGTGTTGTAGAATATGATGAAAGAAAAAGAGACTTGGAAGTCACAATCACATGCGTTTACCTTATCAGCAGTGAGCAATCGTTTTCGACAGAGACTGTTTAATGCTGTGTAAGAAACAAAGATTGCGGTTGAAAGTCCCATCAACATCGAGGTCGTTAGAGACGGAGCACAAGCCCGGATTGTTACGAGGATGGACAAGGAAATCAACCATACTTTTTCACAGGAACTATCAAGGTATTTGCCCTAGGTGATTTTGGGAAACCTAAGTCTGGATGTCCGAACGAGGATTCTAACCGTCGTCCTCCCGAATGCGAGTCCAGTGTTCTGACCCCTGCGCCACCTCGTTGTTTAATGTTATGAACGGAAGAGACAACAGTGAGGCATAATTCATATAGCAACAGCATATCAGGCTGTTGCCGAAGTATCATTTCTGAAGTTTGCTGCGTTTGCTTCAGGAAGTCATAATGACATTTCATGGAGTTCAAAATCAGAACTGTCGGGAAAGAGTTAAGCTTTCCTGCATGTCATAATGAGGCAGTCGTTTACTGCCTCCCCTAAAGTAGTACTACCCTACATTGCGTGACACAACTGGATTCTATTAGAAAAAAAAAAAAATTAGTTTCGTCCACCTACTCTCAAATGGCTCTGAGCACTATGGGACTTAACTCTTAACTGCAATGGTCATCAGTCCCCTATAACTTAGAACTACTTAGACCTAACTAACCTAAGGACATCACACACACCCATGCCCGAGGCAGGATTCGAACCTGCGACGCAGCGAACAGCCTGCAACATTGTATGATTGTGGTGCCGCCCATAATAACGGCTCTGTGTTTACGAAACGCAGTTTTCCGTGCATCTCTGGTGCAGTTTGCGACTGGGCAACAGAAATTTGATGATCGCATGAAACTCATATTCGATGGCAGACAGTATCAGTGCAACCGTTTACTGTCACCTCTTTCACACAAGGGTATTGTTCTTCTAGCTTGCAGTCCAAAGACATGTTTTACGCAGAACTCCATAATATTCTACCCTGTGAACCCCCCCCCCCCCCCCGTCCCCCATCTTCCAGTAACTACTGCAACCTACATCCTCCTGAATGTCCTTATGTATTCATCTCTTGGTATCCCTCTGCGGCTCCTCCCCTCCCCCACCCAACGTACACTGGTGATCCCACGACATCTCAGAATGTGCATGTCAACAGTTCATGTCTCACCAATTCTATAAAGTACCTTCTCATCAATTGCGCGATCTAACCATCCAATCTTCAGCATCCTCCTGCAGCACCACATTTCAAAAGCTTCTATTCTCTTCTTTTGTCAACTGTTTATCGTCCATGTTTCACCTCCGTAAATGACTTCCTAACACTTAAGTCTGTATTCCATGTCAGCAAATTTCTCTTCATCAGAAAAGCTTTTCTTGCCATTACCAGTCCTCTCTACTTCGGCTTCTTTTCAAGTAGCAAAACTTATCCACTTCTTTAAGTTCCTCGGTTCCTAATCTAACTCCCTGAACATCACCTGATTTAATTCGATATACATTCCATTATCCTCCTCTTGCTTTTGTCATTCATCTTATATCCTCCTTTCAAGACGCTGTCCATTCCGTTCAACTGCTCTTCCAAATCCTTTGCTGTCTCTGACAGAATTACAATCTCATAAGCGAACTTCAGATTTTATATTTCTTCTCCATGAACTTTAATTCCGAATCCAGATATTTCTTTGGTTTCCTTTACTGGCTGCTGTATGTACGGATTGAGTAACATCGGGGATAGGCTATAATCCCGTCTCACCCCCCTCCCAACCTCCTCTTCACGCCCGTTGACTCTTACAACTACCGTCTGGTTTCTCTACAATTGTCAACAGCTTTTCGCTCCCTCTGTTTTACCCCTGCTGCCTGCAGAATTTCAGAGAGAATTTTCCAGTCAGCATTGTCGAAAGCTCTCCTTAACCTGCCTACCAGGATAAGTTGTAGGGTGATTACTGCCTCTCGTGTTCCTACATTTCTCCAGAATTCAAACTCATATTACCCGAGATCGGCTTATATCAGTTTTCTCGTTCGTCGTGTTATTACTTTGCAACCATGAATAAATTATTAAACTGACAGTTCGATAATTTTCACACCTGTCATTCATTAATTGCTGTCTTCGGAATTAGAAATGTTCGAATTCAAGTCTGAGTGTGTTTCGCCTGTCTCATACATCTGGCACACCAGACGAAAGTGATTTGTGACAGTTGTCCTCACATGGCTATGAATAGTCCTGATGGAACGCCGAGGGTGGTAATATTTGTGGAGTGAGCAAGGCGTCCTGCAGAAGATGCAAACATGAGGCCAGGATTGTCCGCTGATTTTGCAATAGCGCCTTTCTTTTACATTTCTCGCCAGAATCAAATCTTTAAAATTGCAGACAATGCCCCAGTTTTTACATTCATACAGCATATCATCAAAAGTATCCAGACACCTATTAGTTGACATTAATAGGGCATATGTCCAACTTTCGCCTTTTTTTAATTGACATTTTCAGTGAGCTGTCTGAAAGGCTGAAGATATAGTGCTCATGCCTAAGCCAGAGAAGATAGTGATGTTACGTGCTGGGGTGTAGAGCGAAGCTGACGTTCTAACTCATCCCAAAAGTGTTTCATTGGGTTCATGTTGGGTCTCACAACTGTATTTCAGGAATATCTGCGAAACTGTTGTCTCGTAGATGTTATATTTCCATGCAGATTTTCTCCGAAATATTCATCTACTGTAAGTAGTATGCAACCCACTAAGATGTTCTCATATCCTTCTGCATTTAGGGTTTTTTTTTTTAACCACGAGAGCTACCCCATATTGTAACAGTTTTCCATATGCTTCACTTTTGGCATGATAGTGGAAGCAGAATAGTACTGTGGTTTCACGCTCAGATGACGATCTTATCTTTCCCAGTGTTAGGTTACGTCTCCAATGTCAAGCTACAGACTTGGCTCACCTATATTCAAGTTCACCCCTACTCCCTCTACGGAATCACTGGAAACTCATCAAGGTCACCGAGGGGAACCCCCAACAACGGTTAGGCAATTACTCGATAGTGGTCACTTTACATAAAATTGGTGAGAAACCCCTCCCTGTCTCTCTATATTTCTCACCCCATGTGAGTGCAATGGCCGGCCGCGGTGGTCTCGCGGTTAAGGCGCTCAGTCCGGAACCGCGCGACTGCTACGGTCGCAGGTTCGAATCCTGCCTCGGGCATGGATGTGTGTGATGTCCTTAGGTTAGTTAGGTTTAAGTAGTTCTAAGTTCTAGGGGACTGATGACCACAGATGTTAAGTCCAATAGTGCTCAGAGCCATTTCAACCATTTTGAGTGCAATGAAATGGTGGGAAACCCGACAGAGATCCGTGATGTGGCTACAATCGATCTCAGACTTACATACTATAATATATGATGTCAGGTCATACACTTGGTCTCCCCCCCCCCCCCTCTTCTCCACTCCTGCTGCTGACCACTGGGAACTATGATCACTTGACCAGTATTGCATAACAGCCTAACATTTTCATGGAGGTTCCCCTGGTTGAGTGATTATCAGTGTTTGTCAGTGGGCAGAGGGGCGGGGGGGGGGGGGAGGGGGGGGGGCGAGGAATGTTGGGAATGAGGGAGTCTGTCCCGTATATGTCCTTGCCTGTAAGCCTGATTTAAGAGATTGGTTATACCTAGGTTGGTTTAGTTATACTCCCATTAGCTGAGAGAGGGGAGGGACAGTACTTGTACGTAATGAATGTGACCACTATTAAGTAATTTCATAATACTTGTTGAGGATTTCCTTAGCTTACCTTTATCAATTCCTAATGATGTTATGGGGCAAAGGAATGGGGTTGACTTTGAATATAAATGAGCCAAGAGTGTAACCTGAGACTGGATGTGTAATGTGACACCAGACATGTTATGATCGTTGTCCGAGCTCGAAGCTTCAATGTTGTGGTACTGGCACACTATGGTTGCAAGACGTCTGTCAAACCCAAACCTTTCCAAGGAAGAGCCACATGGTGTAGTGTGATTCAGCACTACAAACCACTCGTTTCCAGTTATCCAGTCTCTACTGGCGTCGCTCTTTACACGATATCAAGCGTCAGTCACCCGTACCAACAGAATTCTGTGGTCTATGAGGAGCTCCTGGACCAGTGTACCTTACTGTTTTACACTCACTAAACGCAGTAATTGTACTAGCTCGGCTGCTGGTAGCGTTTTGCAACTCACAAATGAATCCTTCAGCTGATTTCGTTACTTTAGTGGTAGCCTCCACAAAGCTCGACGGACTTTGTCAGTACAAGATATCAGCCTGGTCCTGGTGAAGCTGTTGCTGTTCCTTCGAGTTTCCTGTTCATAGCCACAGTCGACCTGGACAACTTTCGAAGGGCTCAAATGACTCTGATGGATTCGTTACTCAAGTGACACGCAGGGACTAGGGCACGGATTCTCCTGGCTGACCTGTTCTGCTGTCACTGCTTGTCTACTAATGACACAGCACCCTCTGCCTCTTCTTACACTCGTGGGTTCACCTCTCTTCACGTTTCGTGGTCGATTCCGCACGTCACAGAGGTATCCACATACTTACAACCGGACAGTGTACTTGTTAGTAATACTGAATAATTGTTGCTGCTACACATGGAAATCGAAGTATCCGAGAGGAAAAGTGACTCTTCATAATTAACTGAATAAGACGGTATTACAACTCACTGTAAAAACTGGAGACAACCTTGTAGGTAGGGCGACCACAGCTGTATTTAGAATTATATTAATACCTTCAGCTGCTGACCGGCGTTGATGTATATCAACGGGGACAGGTGAAAATGTGTGTCCCGACGGGGAATCGAACCCGGCATCACCTGCTTACATGGCTGACGCTCTAGCCTTCTGGGGCACCGAGAACACAGTGAATATTGCGACTGCAAGGACTGTGTCCCGCACGCCTCCCGCAAGACCCACATTCTCACCTGGTATGTCCACACACTACATTCGTAGTGTCCCACCCCAATTACTCGTGGAAGACATACTTACCAAGTCCCGTAAGAGTTCGGGGAATATGTGTGCATCCGCACAGAAAAAGAAGGTCATACCCGGTATTGCCAGAACTGTATACTTAATGGATGTGGTGTCTGTTCTTTCGGACATATAACTATGCAGGTGTATTTAGCCGTTTATTGCAGGACCACTATCGGTTTCGTGGCAGTAAAAGCCACATTTTCAAGCGGACAAGCGAACAAGCGAACATATAACTAAAACATTAGAGTGGAAAAGCTCGGAAACTTTTTATCACACAGTCATTGTTCGTCAGAACAAAACATAACTAAAGGCGGTATGCCATAAAATAAAACAGCCGGTTTTCTGATCTACACGGAATTCCGACTAGGGGACGCGTCTGCGTGCTCTGTCATACTGACGGCAAGCTGTTTACTTTCTGACACAATGTCAGCGGTGTAGCAGTGAGTGAGTGCCAGTGGATTATATGGGATCAGCTCAGTAAGAGATGTGTCGACGTGGGGGCGTGGCGGAACAGCAGACATGCCTGTCACCACATTGTGAATCACGTTGCCTGATTTGGTATCTAGGCGCTAAGTCCGGAACAGCGTGAGAGCTACGGTCTCAGGTTCGAATCCTGCCTCTTGCAAGGATGTGTGTGATGTTCTTAGGTTAGTTAGGTTTAAGTAGTTCTCAGTTCTAGGGGACTGATGACCACAGATGTTAAGTCCCATAGTGCTCAGAGCCATTTGAAACATTTTTTTTGATTTGGTAGACGTCCAGTCACGGTAATGGTGTCGAGCAGGGGCGCAAGAACCAGGCGACAGCCGGGGTGGCGCACACGCAGCAACGTTCGCTGCTGGTAGCCCCCTGAACATTTGCGCGTCTCTTCGCCCCACACACATCCGCAGCCGTGGTCCACCCCTGTCACCTGTGGCCCGTGCTGCATCACAGTTGCCTCGAACCCCGTTCTGGACAGCGCCATTTTGCCATCCAGAGTATACACCATTTGCTATTACGTCAGTTGTGGTTTTTCTTTAGCAAGTCGTCGCTATTTTCTGCACTTCGCCTGTAGTGTTGCAGTGACGTTTGGCTCTCAGAAATCAACAGACGCCATCGGCAGGGCGTCCCAAGGCGTTCACCTTGGCGCACCAGACCGAAACTCACGCCATGTCACTTGCGTAACGTCTACACCGCAATGGTTTTAGCGTCTGCGTTAAAAGCTGGCACCGAAAAATCTGCATCTTCGCAACATTTGCGTTCAGTGCTTAATTTTTTTCTTTGGAAGACTTCTAAGATACATTACTGGTTTTCTCTTTTAGCGATCGACACTGTCAAATCGTAAAATTTTCAGAAAAATAAATATGAGGTATAGGGAAAGACGGATAATATGCAATATATACAAGAACCAAGAGGAAGCAATAAATATGGAAAATCAAAAGAAAATATCGGATTAAAAGTGACGCCAGACAGGGCTAAAGTCTTTCCTTCCAGCAGTTCAGTCTGTACACTGAAGAGACAATCACGACCAGTCTAGTGCTACTATCCAACGAGAAGCTTTCGAAACTTGGAGTAAAATACTACAGACCGTACATAGGAGGCTATGAGCAATCAGGTGGGTGAAGTGTCCTTATAGCTAGCACAGAACTTCTGTCTCATGAAAATTAAATGAAATCACCATCTTCTTTCGGTCAAAAATATTTAAAACAACTTGAAACATCCCCTTAGAAAAATTATACACGACTGTGCTTAAACTGACACACAATCTGACACACAATCTGACTTCCAAAAATCCCTACGAAACAATGGCCCAGACTAGCATTAACCTATACGTTTCACATATAACTTACCTCACAAAAATCTTGGTTACTCGAACTACTGCAATACAGCGAGCGCCACTACTGCCAGCTAAATAAAAGATTCAAACTACGGAAGGCACTAACTACTGACAGGTATAGTTAGCAAATGAAAGATTTTAATAGAGAACAAACAATGTATTTACCTTAATAGTCATAATATATATGGTAGTTCATGACATCCAGTCTTACAAATTACAAAACTCCGCCATCTCTCTCCCCACGTCCGCCACCGCAGGCGTCTCACCTCCAACTGCGTAACGCTACGCGCTGTTAGCATCCAGCTGCCGCTGCCCGACACTACAATGGCAGACAACAATGCAAACTAGCCACAGACTGCGCACAGCACAGCCAGTGATTTTTCACACAGAGCGCTACGTGGCGGCGGCGTTACCAATAAAAAAAAAACCTAAACAGCCTACTTACAAACTAGCTGTGTTTTCTTAGACATTGTCTGGAAACGTTACTACGCTTCTGTCACTCTGTAGGATTGTACAGAATTCGTAGTCAGTGGAAATGTAGAAAACATTGTGCGGTCCCACATGTCGGCAAGGTTGTTCGACTACGCTGCAGAAGTTTCACTACAAAGCCCTTACACATCCTCCACACACTCGCAATCTGTACTCATGAGCTTCTCTATTTTTGGAACCGTAAAGAAAGACATTTGTGGCCATGTATTTGCTTCGGACGAACAGAGCACACCTTGGTGCAGTCGTGGTTCCGTACGCTACAGAAAACATGTTTCCATAAAGGCACTGGTCGTCTTGTCTCGCAATTTGGATGAATGTTATATTAGGTATGGCGATTACTTTTGAAGTAATGAACAGTTTTCTTAAATTTTTTCGTGTGTCTCGTTTTCATTTGACTGTCCCCTATATTCATACAGGCGACGTACTCCTTGTCCACTGGCTTCTGCTGTAGTCTGTCAACTGAAACACTTTTCTGTACTGTCTCACTATTCAAATGGTTCAAATGGCTCTGAGCACTATGGGACTTAACATCTATGGTCATCAGTCCCCTAGAACTTAGAACTACTTAAACCTAACTAACCTAAGGACATCACACAACACCCAGACATCACGAGGCAGAGAAAATCCCTCACCCCGCTGGGAATCGAACCCGGGAACCAGGCGTGGGAAGCGAGAACGCTACCGCACGACCACGAGATGCGGGCGTCTCACTATTCACAATGTGTTCGTTGGATTTGTGTACACATTCCCTCCACTCTTTCATAATAGTTAACATTCATCAAATCAGTTGTGTACAAAGACAGAATTGACACTGAATGCTGCACGTATTCTTCTGGTCTACATAATCCTACTAAATTGACAGAGAAATCACTTCGGTTTCTATGCGTCCTCCGTAAGCTATACGTTTGGCATAATTTTTTTAAGTGACACAAATAGTTCTAGAAACAAAATACACTAGATATCATCTGAACAAAGTTTATTCCTCTGACGCTTGGACACCGTTAACAAGCCGGCAGGGGTGGCCAAGCTATTCTAGGCGCTACCGTCTGGAACTGCGCGACCGCTACGGTCGCAGGTTCAAACTGCATGGGTGTGTGTGATGTCCTTAGGTTAGTTAGGTTTAAGTAGTTCTAAGTTCTAGGGGACTGTTGACCACAGATGTTAAGTCCCATAGTGCTCAGAGCCATTTGAACCATTTTGTTTTCATACGAAACAGTTTGCTTCTGTAATGAAACGTATCATAAATATCACATAAACATGTCCTCGATAACATTTCCATTGTAAAATTAAAACGAAATATTTACTTTATTTCTCCGTTCCATTTGTAGCACTGAAAACCATGCATTGAATCATATTCTGGTTGCTGTGATCTTCCATCCGAGGGTGCAGTTCTACACGCTAGTCTCTTCTGTGCAAGCTGCCCCCCCTCCCTCCCCCCCCCCCCCCCCATTCTACGTAACTACCGCAACCGGCTTCAGTTTGAACCAGTTTGCCTCTGATAAGTGGAGGCCAGAAGTTTGGGATCTCAGATTTACTTCAAACTTTGTATAGATTTAGTAGGCCATTAAAACAACATAATGTGCAAGTACACTCCTGGAAATGGAAAAAAGAACACATTGACACCGGTGTGTCAGACCCACCATACTTGCTCCGGACACTGCGAGAGGGCTGTACAAGCAATGATCACACGCACGGCACAGCGGACACACCAGGAACCGCGGTGTTGGCCGTCGAATGGCGCTAGCTGCGCAGCATTTGTGCACCGCTGCCGTCAGTGTCAGCCAGTTTGCCTTGGCATACGGAGCTCCATCGCAGTCTTTAACACTGGTAGCATGCCGCGACAGCGTGGACGTGAACCGTATGTGCAGTTGACGGACTTTTAGCGAGGGCGTATAGTGGGTATGCGGGAGGCCGGGTGGACATACCACCGAATTGCTCAACACGTCGGGCGTGAGGTCTCCACAGTACATCGATGTTGTCGCCTGTAGTCGGCGGAAGGTGCACGTGCCCGTCGACCTGGGACCGGACTGCAGCGACGCACGGATGCACGCCAAGACCGTAGGATCCTACGCAGTGCCGTAGGGGACCGCACCGCCACATCCCAGCAAATTAGGGACACTGTTGCTCCTGGGGTATCGGCGAGGACCATTCGCAACCGTCTCCATGAAGCTGGGCTACGGTCCCGCACACCGTTAGGCCGTCTTCCGCTCACGCCCCAACATCGTGCAGCCCGCCTCCAGTGGTGTCGCGACAGGCGTGAATGGAGGGACGAATGGAGACGTGTCGTCTTCAGCGATGAGAGTCGCTTCTGCCTTGGTGCCAATGATGGTCGTATGCGTGTTTGGCGCCGTGAAGGTGAGCGCCACAATCAGGACTGCATACGACCGAGGCACACAGGGCCAACACCCGGCATCATGGTGTTGGGAGCGATCTCCTACACTGGCCGTACACCTCTGGTGATCGTCGAGGGGACACTGAATAGTGCACGGTACATCCAAACCGTCATCGAACCCATCGTTCTACCATTCCTAGACCAGCAAGGGAACTTGCTGTTCCAACAGGACAATGCACGTCCGCATGTATCCCGTGCCACCCAACGTGCTCTAGAAGGTGTAAGTCAACTACCCTGGCCAGCAAGATCTCCGGATCTGTCCCCCATTGAGCATGTTTGGGACTGGATGAAGCGTCGTCTCACGCGGTCTGCACGTCCAGCACGAACGCTGGTCCAAGTGAGGCGCCAGGTGGAAATTGCATGGCAAGCCGTTCCACAGGACTACATCCAACATCTCTACGATCGTATCCATGGGAGAATAGCAGCCTGCATTGCTGCGAAAGGTGGATATACACTGTACTAGTGCCGACATTGTGCATGCTCTGTTGCCTGTGTCTATGTGCCTGTGGTTCTTTCAGTGTGATCATGTGATGTATCTGACCCCAGGAATGTGTCAATAAAGTTTCCCCTTCCTGGGACAATGAATTCACGGTGTTCTTATTTCAATTTCCAGGAGTGTAGTAAGGTGCACTACTTTGACAAATTACGAGAAAAGCGCAAGAGAAGTTTTACGCGTCTGTTGTGTAAATGATGTATCTTTGCGTAGGTGCCGTACGTTAGAGTTCATAGAGGTTAGGTGTTTAGTGTTGGAGCTTTGTAACACAAACCTGTATGAAGTGACGGTTCGACTTTCCCTCAAACCTCCATTTTTGTAATGCAAGTTGCACCTACCTATCCGTTCTTGCTACATTAGCAACGACTCACCGCTACGCAGGTTAACTGCCAGATGGTACCTGCCTCTGCGTCTGCAGCTCGAAACATCGAGGTGTAAAGCAGTACCGGGTACCTTACCAAACTGCATGTACTATATAAGGGCTCTCGCAAATCACGACAGGCAAATATTTTCAGGGAAACTCTTTGCGTTCCTCCATTCACTTGTCGATAGTTGTAAATACACTACTGGCCATTAAAATTGCAACACCACGAAGATGACATGCTACAGACGCGAAATTAAACCGACACGAAGAAGATGCTGTGATATGCAAATGATTAGCTTCCCAGAGCATTCACACAAGGTTAGCGCCGGTAGCGACACCTACAACGTGCTGACATGAGGAACGTTTCCACCCGATTCCTCATACACAAACAGCAGTTGGCCGGCGTTGCCTGGTGGAACGTTGTTGTGATGCCTCGTGTAAGGAGGAGAAATGCGTACCATCACGTTTCCCACTTTGATAAAGGTCGGATTGTAGCATATCGCGACTGCGGTTTATCGTATCGCGATATTGCAGCTAGCGTTGGTCGAGATCCAATGACTAGTAACAGAATATGGAATCGGTGGGTTGAGGATCGTAATACGGAACGCCGTGCTGGATCCCAACGGCCTCGTATCACTAGCAGTCGAGATGACAGATATCTTATCCGCATGACGGTAACGGATCGTGCAGCCACGTCTCGATCTCGATCAACATATGGGGACGTCTGCAAGACAACAACCATCTGCATGAACAGTTCGACGACGTTTGCAGCAACATGGACTATCAGCTCGGAGACCATGGCTTCGGTTACCCTTGACGCTGGATCACTGACAGTAGCACCTGCGATGATGTACTCAACGACTAACCTGGGTGCACGAATGGCCTTAGGTCATTTTTTCGGATGAATCCAGGTTCTGTTTACAGCATCATGATGGTTGCATCCGTGTTTGGCGACATTGCGGTGAACGCACATTGCAAGCGTGTATTCGTCATCGCCATACTGGCGTATCACCCGAGTGATGGTATGGGGTGCCACTGGTTTCACGCCTCGGTCACCTCTTGTTCACATTGACGGCACTTTGAACAGCGGACGTTACATTTCAGATGTGTTACGACTCTTGGCTTCACCTTTCATTCGATCCCTGCGAAACCCTACACTTCAGCAGGATAATGGACGACCACATGTTGCTAGTCCTGTACGGGCCTTTCTGGATACAGAAAATGTTCGACTGCTACCCTGGCCAGCACATTCTCCAGATCTCTCACCAACTGAAAACGTTACAATACGCCAGTCACTACTCTTGATGAACTGTGGTATCGTGTTGAAGCTGCATCTGCTGCTGTACCTGTACACGCCATCCAAGCTCTGTTCAACTTAATGTCCAGTCGTATCAAGGCCGTTATTACGGCCAGAGGTGGTTGTTCTGAGTACTGATTTCTCAGGATCTATGCACCCAAATTGCCTGAAAATGTAATCACATGTCAGTTCTAGTATAATACATTTGTCCAATGAATACCCGTTTATCATCTACATTTCTTCTTGGTGTAGCAATTTTAATGGCTTGTAGTGTATGTTTGCTCTAATAATTAAATTTAATTAAAATTACAAAGTAGTCAAGTAACATGAAATTCACTACATCTTCGTTTAGATACACGTGTATTTTAATTATATTACGGCTCAAATTAATATAAATTAAATAATATGACCAGTGATAAAAAAAATGTAGATTAAAAGTTAAGTGGGAATCGATCCTTTGCTTCATACACGTCCGTCTTCCAACGTTCCACCACTTGACCACCATGACGTTAGAGTTAACGTAGAGCACCTACGCCAAGATACATCAGTTACACAACACACGATTAAATCTTCTCTTGTCATTTTCTCTGAATTGCTGGAGTAGTGAGAGTAGTGGACTTTACTACTTGCAGATCGTGTTGTTTTAATGGCCTACTAGAGGTTTAAGAATTTTGAAGTAAATCTATGACCCCAATGTCGTGGACCTCCCCTTGTGTGATTTTTAATCCCACCTCCGTCTCCTTCCACACACACACACACACACACACACACACACACACACACACACACACACATACTTCTCGCCGTTCCAAACAACGCCTTCACTTCTCAGGATGCGTCCTGTCGGGTGATAAATTTCTTTTTCCCACTATTCAATGCTTCCTCATTAGTTACTCGATCTGCTCACTTGATATTCAGCGTTCTCCTGCAACGTCACATATCAGAGTCTTATTCTGTACTCCTAGTCTGAACTGCTTACCGTTCACGTTTAACACTCCAGACAAGTAGCTTCTTAACACCTAAATTCATTTTTTTGGCCTTAATGAGTTTCTCTTTTAGGAAATTGGACTGTGGAAAGGTTAGGACATTGTACGGGCGCTGATGGCTGCGAAGTTGAACGCCCCACAAACCAAATATCATCATCATCATCGTTTTTCGAATACCATTTCTTTGCTATAGACACTCTGAGTTTTACATCCTCACTACTTCGATCATCGTCAGGAAAACTCGTCTTCTACTTTTAGTGCCTTATTTCCTAATCTAATTCCGTGACCGACGCTTGATTTAGCTCCATTATATTCCATTACCCTTGCTTTATTGACGTTCATCATGAAACCTCTTTTCAAGACACTAGTCATTCTGCTGAATTTCTTCTTTACAGTTCCTGCCCCAGTTACACTGTCATCGGCAAACGTCAATGTTTCATCTCCCTGACCTCCAATTCCCTTTCGAGATTTCTCCTTATCTTCCCTTACTATTTGCTCAACGTACACGTACACAACGATAAGCGAAAACCTAGTATCATTCCCGTGTCAGCCATTGCTTCTCTTTCATGTCTTTCGAGTCTTACAAGTTTCTCTACAAGTTGTATGAATTTCAACTATTGTATTCAAGCCAACACTTTCAAAAGTTTACCCTGAATCTGCAAACTCTACGATGGTAGGTTTGCCTTTCTTTAATCTAATTTTTAACGTAAGTCACAGAGTTAGTATGGCCTGACACGGTCCTACATTTCTCTGGAACATGAATTCACCTTTCCGAGATCCGATTCTAACGCTGTTTCTAATCACCTTTACATAATTCGTGTCAATAGTTTGCAATTAAAACTTGACAAACTGCTAGTTATAGC
Organism: Schistocerca gregaria; assembly: GCF_023897955.1. Classification (NCBI taxonomy): domain Eukaryota; kingdom Metazoa; phylum Arthropoda; class Insecta; order Orthoptera; family Acrididae; genus Schistocerca; species Schistocerca gregaria. The sequence goes on along the minus strand of NC_064927.1, from coordinate 70,200,644 downwards.
AATATTTTTGTGCACCTGATTTCTCTGGAATATGAGTTAATAGCTTAGCGCCTGCCGCTTCACTTGTGCAGTCTGTATCATCTGCATAGATTTTTTTTAGTGGAATGTTTAGGTTAGTCACAAATTGCAGCCCATTTAAACTTTCCACGCTAATTAAGGCCACGGAAGTATAGTCTTTTCCGGAGGTACTTCTGACCAAAAAGCGATTTTGGTAGCTGGAACTGAAGGTTTTGTTAATTTTGCCTTTTGCCTTCTTGTGATCATAGTCCCAAAGAAACTTTCATTCCCTAATACATATTTCTATATGTCTAAACGAGACGTGAAATACCACTTTTCATAGATTTAGTTTTAAATTTTTTTAACATATCAAAATATTTTCTTTACAATTTTGACCCCCTGTTTCACCCCATTACGTGTTTTTTTTCAAAAACAGAGAAATACGAATTTTTTTATTTGTAATCGCGCAATCAAACACAAGTTTTCATACCTGCAGCTTTGAAACTACTTCGGTAGTTCTTTACTTATGATTTATTTTCGAAAAAATTTCACCAAATATTTCACCGCCCCCCTCCCCCCCCCCCCCCAGGGTTAAATGTTCAAAAATGCTCAAACACACATTTCTTTATTTGAAACCGACAAACCAAATGTTATTGTTTCATAGGCCTAGCTACAAAATTGTCTTAATAGCGACATATTTTCAGAAAACCCTTCAACGCCTATTTCAACACCTTTTAAGGTGAGGGGGGGGGGGGGCATTTTGAAAAATCCCTTCTTAAATGAGGCCCACAGTATAACATCAACACACTCTTCACATCATCCTTTATAATTGTAGCCAAATGATAACCGTTTCTTTAGTATTCTATTAGATAACCCAAGTAATAAAATATTTGACAATAAGGATGACAAGCGTTTACGCCTGAAGATGGAAAATCCTACATAAGTTGGTTTTATTAGTTTCGGATCGTCCACTGAATGAGTATAGATTGGGTAATTTGTGGAGCATTTTAAGAACATGTAGTTTATTCAGGTATATCAATTGTTGTGATGTATCTCCTGAACTGTGTGTCGCACAGTGTTATAATTCTGCAGGTGCATTCAGTGGTCTATGTGTATGTGCTGAAAATAGAGTTAATAATAAAAAACCAATAAATTAAAACTTCATGCTTGATGTTGAAGTTATACTACATGAACAATGAAAATGTGTCCTCGATTACATTGTGTGTGTGGGGGGGGGGGGGGGGCGGGGGGAGGGGGCGGGAGTGATCACAAGAAAATGTTTTTAAATTATTTGAAATTATGTGCAAACTTCTCCCATAGTGAAACGGTGGTTTGGGTAATTTGTGCGCGATGAGTTACTCTGTCTCGAGACATGTACACAGTTTGGAACCTTAACACGTGCCTTAGTGTGTTAAAGCTGTGACATAACATTATACTTGTTAGTCAGTAGACAATGGTGGCATTACAAAATTTTAAATTCCATTAGCAATATAAATATGAAATACTGATAGCCAAAATTTTGTGGGTCCTGGCAACCATTAGAAGGCAATCCTGCAAAACGGATTGGTTGATCATTTTAGCTGCTTACTAATATAGACAAGTGACATGTAGTAACCAGAGCACATAAATAATTCCTTATCGGACGTCTTATTTCAATGTCTTGATCCGTTTTGTGTTTCCATAACATTCGTCCTGTGGCCTCTGAGAGATAAAATTAAAAAGGGTTCCATTATAGCGTAGTCGCCACACTAAAACGTATGCTGAAATTCAGAAAATCGTAACCATATATATATATATCTTAAAAAAAGAGGTTTTTCGAACAAAAACATAAAAGTTATGCTCTCAGCACAATGTGGTAGCGATGTAGATGGAAACATCGCATGTGTAAGAGGACCAAAAGAGTCCCACGAAAATTCAGTATTAGACTAATAAAGTTTACACGTGACATTTAACGGTAGACATTAACATCCCTGCATTTTGAATAGTGTTTTACCTCCAGATTTCGCATTTTACAAGCATCGTTGCTAATCGCAAATAAATAGAGAAAAGCAACACGATATCTGCTCTCAATTAAAGGATTCAGCAATTAATTTAATTTTAATGTGATTAACGAAGAATTGGAGATTTCCGAAATTAAATCGAAAAGATGAAAGAAACTACGTAATTACTATATTTGGGCAGATGGTTCTAAAAATGATCAAAGATCATTTACCTTTCCTTCAATCACATGTGTAATGGCAGCATAACGAATGTAATAATAGCAAACATAACAGTAATCATCGAATTATCTGGTAACCTCACACGCTACACGTGTTTCTCGAACTAAAACATTAGTTGTCATAGAAAAAATTACCTATTGGCATCAAATCGGAGCTGTGAAGACTAGACTGGTCCTTATATCACGCAGTCATGAGATTAGAATAATACCCACATTAGAAACTAGCAGATAATTAACCAGTTAATCGAGAGAGCCGGATTTTTTAACAGCGTCCAGGCGCATCGTCGGACACAACACAATCAGGACATTGCGAACTGTCAGTTGCAGTGGTCTGTTGGGTTGTTTGTAGTTTGATAATTGCGAGGTATAGGTTCGATTCTCACTCATGGCGTCCACTTTTATCATTCACGAAAATATCTAATTTACCTATGGTAAGGCCAAGTCCAGAATGTTAGGTAGCACAGTGGTTCAGAATCCGCATTAAACAAAATATCCCTTCAGTACCAACAGACTCAGCGCCTTTTTAAATGGCGCCATAACAAAAGCGGCAGCCTCCAAAGGCACCAACTCTGTCGCCAGTAAACTAACACTAAAAAGTTTATTTCATTTAATTTAGGAATGGTTATTTCGCTCACAGTGTTCACATTTAATTTGATCGTGAGACGTCGTAATTTTTGGTCCTCGACTGGAACTCGAATTCGGATCTCTAGAAATGGAACGTATCTGGGTTGCAATCCTGGTCCAGCACAAACATATTCATAATTTCATTTTACGCCCTAGCATGTGGACACTGGCCGACCACCAAAAAATAATTTGCATATTTAATGTCTGTTCATGAATAGTCATCGTTAACGATAGTTACCGTTATTTCTAGTGAAACATGCGAGCATCTCACTATAGGTAAGCAAGCAGTTGATACTTAACATCTATTTATCGATGGGAAACATCGACAGTACGCCCCGGGTTCGATTCCCGGGCAAGCAAAACAAAATGTACCCTCATCTCATATTGATACAGCTCGCTGCTCGTAAATAAAATCGATTTCTAACATTTGATTTTACTTAGTTAACAATCCCATAACGTGCTGGGTAGAAAATCCCGTCACAACAGTTTAAATCATAGCATTCTAATTTTCTGCACATGCATGCTTGGTTACTTGTGAAGGAGAGTATATTAAACGTCTTTCGTGGTCAGTTAAAAGGGCGAAAATGGTTTTGATGTAGTAGAAATAATTTCGTCATTTCGTTTCAAGTTCAGATGTGTTACCTAATACTGGTGAAAACCTATATATTTCACGTCTCTTTACGGCTAGTCAGCATTGATGATCGTTGCCTTGATCAAGTCCCGGGCAGGTGCGAAGTTTATTTTAGTTAGTAGTGGATACGTCTGCTGGGTTTCTGTCCAGTTCCAGAACAAAAAATTTCATCATGTCATTTATAGTTCAAATATGTGGGTAAATAAAACTTCATGAATAATTAGTACACTGATGTTACTGATTATACTCGATTAATGTCGCGGTTTTTATTTAGCGTTTACCGCTGTTTATCGCATGTTCTTTAACTAGTTCGTTCAACGACCAGTTTATGTAAAATCCAATCGTCACTGGGACATTTAGCAAGTGCGGGAAAATTTTATACGGAGGAAAAATACTTCGAACTATCATAGACATTTATTAGTTCAAATGGCTCTGAGCATCTGTGGTCATCAGTCCCCTAGAACATCACACACACCCATGCCCGTGGCAGGGTTCGAACCCGAGACCGTTGCGGTCACTCGGCTCCAGATTGTAGTGCCTAGAACCACACGGCCACCCAGACCGGCACCTACGCTCGATGGAGCACGTTATCTTGATTTCATACGGGATACTCTACCTGTGCTGCTAGAACATGTGCCTTTACAAGTACGACACAATATGTGGTTCATGCGCAATGGAGCTCCTGCACATTTCAGTCGAAGTGTTCGTACGCTTCTCAATAACAGATTCGGTGACCGATGGATTGGTAGGATTGGTAGAGGTGGACCAATTGCATGGCCTCCACGCTCTCCTGACCTCAACCCTCTTGACTTTCATTTATGCGGCATTTGAAAGCTCTTGTCTACGCAACCCCGGTACCAAATGTAGAGACTCTTCGTGCTCGTATTGTGGACGGCTGTGATATAATACACCATTCTCCAGGGCTGCATGAGCGCATCAGGGATTCCATGCGACGGAGGGTGGATCCATGTATCCTCGCTAACGAAAGACATTTTGAACATTTCCTGTAACAAAGTGTTTGAAGTCACGCTGGTACGCTCTGTTGATGTGTGTTTCCATTCCATGATTAACGTGATTTGAAGACAAGTAATAAAATGAGCTCTAATATGGAAAGTAAGCGTTTCCGGACACATGTCAACATAACATATTTTCTTTCTTTGTGTGTGAGGAATGTTTCCTGAAAGTTTGGCAGTACCTTTTTGTAACACCCTGTATATGTAACCTCAAACATTCTTGCATAATGAAGTGTTTCCACAAAGAATTTCATCCCCTATTTCACATCCATACAACCTGAATTTGAACACATAACATATTTTTCTTTTTACTTGTGACAGAGAAGTCAAATACCCGTTTGCATTGATGTAACTTTAAAAATACTTTAATAACTCTTTAATAATGATTTGTTTTCTAAAAGACTTTCATCCACGATTTCACACCCATAGAGGTTAAATTTCCAAAAATACTCTAATAGGTTTTTTTTTAATTTCTGACCGAGAAACCAAATAGGAATTATCTTAAGTATGGCTTTAAAAATCTCTTAATACCGATATCTTTTCAAAAAACATTTCATCCCCTATTTCACCCTCTTAGAGGTGTAATTTCGAAAACTGCTTTTTAAACGATATAAACGGTATAAGATCCACACCCACTCGAGATTTCAAGTTTCAATGCTTAGCCATTTGGGCTACTCGATGATCAGCCAGTTAGTCCGGATACTTCCTTCCATTTATTACGTCCTTCTCAAAGCCTGAGGTAGCTTTGCTCGTCTGATATACCTTGCACATCAGATTTCTTCTGTCAGTGCTGGCTCTCCCAAAGACCACAGTAATTCTGAGGATACGTCATCTGTTTCAGAGTACTTATTTCTACTTGTATTCCGAGAACTGTGGGAGTATCATGGTGCTTCTGCGTTGGTCTTGAGGCCGACAACTGCCCTCGGGCTCCTTGTAGGACGCCACTAAGGCGTGCCCTGGCCGTGGCTGTTCCGCCTCGCCTCCGCAGGGGCAACGCGGGACCGAGTTGTGTCAGCCGAGGAGGAACCTTGGCTCGCGAAGGTCCAGCCAGCTCTCCAGACCGGTTTGTCCAGTCGGCGGTCCGCAACAACAAATTAAGGAAAGGAGATTTTCCAGCCGGCCGGTCTAGATGCCGGGACGGAGGGCAGCTGCTTCCTTGCGGGTTCCTCCTCCTGGGTGACTTGCACGACGGTCTAGGCAGTCCGTTTTCTTGCATCTATATTAAGCCGTATGATACGCCCGCTAAACCCGCAGGGCAGAACAGGTGATTAGGATTGTGGAAAGAGCCAAATAAGGTGGCGGTCAGTTTCACTTCAAAATTGTAATTTATTGTAATTTAACAACACATTTAAGCCGGCCAGTGTGGCCGAGCGGTTCTAGGCACGTCAGTCTGCATCCGCGCGACCTCTACGGTGGTAGGTTCGAATCCTGCCTCGGGCATGGATGTGTGATGTCCTTAGGTTAGTTAGGTTTAAGTAGTTCTAAGTTCTAGGGTACTGATGGCCTCACATGTTAAGTACCATAGTGCTCAGAAGCATTTGAACCATTTGAACACAGAATGAGATTTTCATTCTGCAGCGGAGTGTGCCCTGATATGAAACATCCTGGCAGATTAAACTGTGTGCAGGACCGAGACTCGAACTCGGGACCTTTGCCTTTCGCGGACAAGTGCTCTACCAACTGAGCTACCCAAGCATGACTCACGCCCCGTCCTCACAGCTTTACTTCTACCATCCCCCAGGCTGTGACTAAGCCATGTCTCCGCAATATCCTTTCTTTCAGGAGTGCTAGTTCTCCAACGTTCGCAGGAGAGCTTCTGTAAAGTTTGGATGGTAGGAGACGAGGTACTGGCAGAAGTAAAGCTGTGAGTACCGGGCGTGAGTCGTGCTTGGGTAGCTCAGTTGGTAGAGCACTTGCCAGCGAAAGGCAAAGGTCCTAGTTCGAGTCTCGATGCGGCACACAGTTTTAATCTGCCAGCAAATTTCATTTGAACACATTTAAACCAAGACGGCAGATAGCCGAACCGATTCTTTCACGGCTGAAGGCTTCCAAACAAAAAATCTTAAAAATCAACAAGATAAATTTCAGGCGACTGATGACACGCAGTTAAAACTGCAAAGAAAATAATCAAAATATATATGTATATATCACAGTTAGGCTGAAAGCCTCAAGGCAGTATAGAATGACAGAGTAGTTTTGTGCGCAACTGTCGTAATAATAAGCATACGTCTTTGAAGACGGAAACGTGTGTTCGCAACGAAGCAAGGAACAATTGTAGCTGCCTTACTCTGTCGGATACGAATTTTCTATAAATAGGTCTTACCGCTGTTCCAGACCTTCTACAGTCACAGAAAACATTCCAGGGGCACCAACAACTTCATGAGCAGTTGTTCGTTGGTGTCCACACCACCGCTCTTCAGTTACATGTAAAACTGAAATAGAACGGCGAAGTCTTCATTACTGCCCTTTGTTATGCACCAGTTCCAAACTGGTTTATGTTCGCTTTTCAAGCAGAGGTATTTCACTGGAATACGACAGTGCAGAAAACCCGTCAGCAGCGACATAACTTTTAAAAACTCTCCCCCTGGTAATGCACGCACTCGCTCAGGCAACTTTCTGTATTTTTTTTAAATTTTCCCCATTAAGTAATTCCTTGAAGGTTCATGATTGCCTAAATGTGCTTCATAGTTTAACTAATCATCCCAGTCTCAAAATCTATTTTCAGTCTAATTTTTCTCGCAGCTGTGTTTATTTTCTCGGTAATGAAGCCATTCGCAGCTTCAGGAAATCAGAAGCATTAGTTGACTCGCTATGGCAAGCTGTTGATCTGCCACAACATCATCTGTATGGCAGTGTCATATGCAACGTTAACAATAAAAAGCTGGCCTGGAACATATTTTATACAAATCAAGATAGCAGCCCAGCTTACATAGCCCACGCCGCCACACATGTCATATTACATGAGCTCGATTCCCTATTGCAAAAGTCGAAACATTTCACAGGCAAGCTTTGCCCACTCTGTGCTTACAGAGGATGTTGCAGACGATACTGCGGGCCTACGCCATTTCGATAACTCTAAATGCCTCATGTTGAAGCTGTGAAAAGCTTCGATACTGACTGGAAGCGAAGTAAACAGGAAACACAGCTGAGTGAAAAATCAGCATGGCAACAACTCCTCAGCTGCGCAGTAAAGTAACTCACAGTATCCAGCGCCACGGGAGCAATAAGATGAGGTGGCTGGTGTGGACTAAGGCGTCATCTGCAAAGATTTTCAGACGAGTGCTAATGTGAGAATTTTTGCCCGTTGGAACGAATTTAATTTTTGCTTCCGCATCAGTGTTACCTCTTGAAAGTGGTATCCGCTAAATACTGCACACTTATGCCCACGCTTTACGCAATGCTCCAAAACTCCTGGAAATGGAACATCAGGGCAGTTCTCAGCTGTTTCAGAGATGCGTATAGTAATGTTGTCTGTGCTAAACGGCCTCTGAATGTGTTCTTTATTTTATGGAACAGAAAAAGTCACTTGGGGGCAAATGTATGACGAGTAAGCAGGCTGGACACCATTATAGTACCTTTTTCGGCCAAAATCTGACGAACAAGCAACGAAGTGTAAGTAGATGATCTCGCGGTGCAAAAGTCACGAATTGTTTCATCACACATTCAGATGGTATTTTCCTCACGGGTTGTTTCACGATAACTTCACTGAATTAATGATCAGCACTTATTACTGATCGACCTTGTGGAAAGAATTCATTTGCGCAGTGAGCCGCTGGAGAACAGAGTCAATATGACCTCCATATCTGAGCGCACTGGTCGAGCTTTTTTCGCGTTTGGCGATTCAGAAGGCGACAACTGAGCCTTGGCGTCGATGAAATGCGCGCAAAATCACGTTTACTCACCTTCTATTACATGTTTCAGCTGTTTTGTATCGCTGTTCCCGTCATCCAGCGACTTCCGGGCAACTTTCATTCAACGCTGCTTTTGTTCGAAATTCGGCAGGTTTGGAATAAACTTTGCAGTCGCACGTTTGAAACTCAAAACATCAAAAAAAAGGTTATGAAGTGAGCCAAATGATGTTCCAACAGCAACAGAGACACTTATGCATATCGTCTTCCAATTGTGTCCGACCGCATAAATTTTGTAGCCCTTACCGTAATACATAAAACGCGCCTTTTTTATTTCATGAGACATATTTTTACATAGTTAATGGACAAGTCAAAAAAAAAACTTGTACTTTTTCTGTCTTCTTTTACAGAGATATCCGTCATTAATTGCAAAGTCGCACATACAATGAAGGAAACTCAATAGTGCAGCTGGTCTCTAACATTCTGGGTGGTGTCTGTTTGTTCTATATCGTGTCTCCCTACCACTTTCGCGCAACGACGCTCTGAGTGTGTTTTTTAGGGAATTGACTAGTTTGAACCTGGGACCTGTTGCTGTTAAGGAGACTCCAGACCACACATGACATGTAGAATTCAGACTAGTGATGATATAACCAAATACTTAATGATTTCAGCGTCAGCTCCACTGCACTCCCTGTAATAGAATCTTAATACTAACTAAATTTAGTGGAAGGGGTTCAAGGCTTTCCTATTTTTAGTTAGCTGGTAAAATAACGTCGAAAAAGCAGTCAAGTTTACCATTGGAAATTTTATTCTACTCACAAAACATTGTTTATAAATTGTACTATTGATAAAAGGATGTGTTTTAATACAGGAAGGTAAAAACCAACTGCGTTCAACAAAAATGTGAACTAATTTTCCCTGAATGGGTTTCCAAGTTCTACAATGGATCAAAGGATGACTTATGCCATATCACATCTATAATCTAGGTTTAAATTAAGTTTCACAAAAGAGAAAGCTATCAAAATGGTCTACAGTGACACTCAATTATCTTTAATTACTTACCTAACTTGTAAATTACAGTGGCTGATGTGACTTCTCAATAACTATATAACAGAAAAATCATCGCGTTTCAGATTTTTACTTCAAGTGGCAAATGTGAACACCATGAGCTTTAATTGATGATCGACACTAGTATTACTCAAAAAAGGGGGTGTAACAGATGAGACTTCGGCAGTTCTGAGTGAAGCTTTATGCGCTGTTATGTGGCATCGCGTGAGTTCATTACCTTGTCGTTGGTTGGGCAGCTTCATGGGGGCAGCGGCCGGCGCAACAGCCCAGCCATCCAGCTCGCCGTCTCGGAACCAACTAACTCTCCTAACTTCTCCTTACTACAATTTACCGATGTTTGTTTATAAAAAAACTATCTGGGTGTGTTTCCATCTGACCAATCAGGGTCTCAATGTTAACCTAAAGCTTCGCCTACAAAAATGAGAAACGTTATACTTTTCGTGGTGGGGCAATGTTTTTAAAGTTTGCAACGTAACAGAGACGCTAAAAACTCTCACGCTAAAACTTGCAGCTGGTGTGGTCCTTTTAGCGTTATAGTAAGATCTATACTGTTCTTCTGGAGGGCTCTATCTTTTAACATGGGCTGGGGGGTGGTCCTAACGTAACAGAGACGCGAAAAAGTCTCACGCTAAAACGTGCGGGTGGTGTGGCCCTTTTTGTGTTATCGTAAGATCTATACTGTTTTTCTGTAGGGCTGTAGCTTTTAACATGGGCTGGGGGGTGGTCCTTGACGTAACAGAGACGCAAAAAAGCCTCACGCTGAAACTTGCAGCTGGCGTTGTCCTAGTGGTTAGCTGGCAACGTGGATGTCCAGTCCGTCCCTTATCGTAGGGCCTTCTAGCTTAACACAGTTCTGCTCTCGGCTTCTGTTCGCGTTTCTCCCCTAGGAACTGCGTCTGTCTCACGGTGGGAATGTATGACGTGCATTTAGGCATTCTTGTGTTTGTCTGTGGTATTCCATTTGCTCACTCATTACTCTTATTACTTTGGTTAATTTAATGTCACGATTTATTCGGAGCTATGTGACATCCTACTGGACTTGCTTATCATGTCAGGGTTTTCGTGGAAGGTGTTGGTTTTGCCTGACACCTTACAGGTCACACATCATAAAAATCACGCGCAAATGACATAACACATCAAAAATGTACGTGAGAGTGGGAATTATTTCCGACGAGCACCTTGGAAGAAAGAAATGAAAGAACATCGTAACTGACAGCAGCAAAATTTATTTTACAGACAGACACGCCGCTTTCTTCGTGCTTTTCTCTCCTGCTTCCCCAGTGGTAGGAAGCCTATCTACCGCCTCAGGAGCATTAAATTTTTATTTCCAGTATTTCATATAATATGAAAGTTTGGTGTCACGGATCTGAGTCGAAAGACGTAAGTGTATTGCTCGTTGTGAAACAATTATCTAGTCATACATGACGAGCGAGTGCAACCCTTGTTCGATTCCCTGAACTCTTAGTATAACTTGTCGTTGAATTTGTCCGCTGTACACAGCAGAGACACCGTCACAGTTAGAGTAAGCTTAAATGTGTAGCAGGTTATATTCATTTCTAGTGAGCAGCCTAACCATGGAAAAGTTATAGGACTACGTACAGGATCTTGAAATCCAAGTGAAGACTGAGAGTAACGAATATTTACTTACTCTAATTATTGACAACAATCACAATACAAATTAACATAAAGAAACTCAGATCATATTATAAAATGATTAATAGTGTGTGGAGGCAACATGAGTGTGCGACTGTGAGTGAGGAAGCCAGACAAGGTTTGTTTATGTGGGCAGCTCGTGAATCAACGATATAAAAGGAGCCAGAAATTATAACCAAATTAAACACCACTAGCTTCGCTGCAAAGTAAGCAAGTAAGTAAGGAGCTGCACGGAACACGTATCACACCACCGCGATTTCAACACTCACACCGCACCAAAAGTCAGCAAAGTGTGCCCGGCAGCGCCAAACGACGGCTGAGCTTCACAGCCGGCGGCGATCGAACGACGACTAAACGTAGCTGTCCCTCCGCAGCCCTCTACTTTCAATAAAAGCTGTGTGTATGGAACGGATGGCTCAAAGCTGTTACCAATGTGATGGACGAATTTAACTAACTAAATGATCACTGCAGAAACTGCCCGCTCTTGGGGTACGAAATTCGTCTTAACAAATAAGCGGCTGGGATGGTGCAGTGTCCCATCGATTAGTCGGCTTCTTCGTGCCAAGCTTGAAGGCGGGAGACTCAGGTCGACTCAGTACCCCAATTCTTGGATCAAAAGCAACAGAACTTCACAACATGGTCCGGCGGCATTCCGGTGTCCCGTCCTTTGATGTCCAAACAGAATAGGCCAAAATGTCGTGCGCCATTATTCTCCGGGGTTGGCAGTGGAAGTGTGGCATCCTCCTATCAGGGCTGGTTGAGGCAACCACGAACGAACGGCAGCCTTCCTTCAGCGAAAACTCGCTAGTTCCCAGCGGACATAAATGTCTCCTAATGACATTCACTGACTGCCTCCTGCCGACAAAGACGACCCACAGGTGATGCCGGGAGAAAACCTTGCCGGCCGGGGTGGCCGAGCGGTTCTAGGCGCTGCAGTCTGGAATCGCGCGACCGCCACGATCGCAGGTTCGAATCCAACCTCGGGCATGGATGTGTGTGATGTCCTTAGTTTAGTTAGGTTTAAGTAGTTCTAAGTTCAAGGGGACTGATGACCTCAGAAATTAAGTCCCATAGTGCTCAGAGGCATTTGAACCATTTCTTTCTTTCTTTTTTTTTTTTTTTTTTAAGAAAACCTTCCTAGTGAGAAAAACGCAAAGCTAGCTAATCTGTCCAGAACACTTAAAAATAAAATTAACCACGAAATAGAGGCAAAAATAAATCAGTATCATGTAACGATATGTGACGTAATGCGTCAAATTATTGATCGTGATTAGAAATTTAAAATTCTGTCATGGCCTACTGGGGAAGAAGTATGATTTTACATCGAGAGTTTACAGCGTAAGTAGAGTTTTTAAGTCAGAAGCTGCGCGTATGTCTTGAGGCGGTCTAACTGGTGGGGCGCAAACTGTTCTCAATTTTAACATTAATAGACGAGCAAAATGTTGTCTTTGGGTGTCTGTTCTAAATGAAGTTATTAAAGCTTTCGTTCGGCCTTTGTTTATTCGTCCAGCATTTGAGCCCTTTGCGACTTCCAGCACACTTTAAATATAAAAATGTTCAAATGTGTGTGAAATCTCATGGGACTTAACTGCTAAGGTCATCAGTCCCTAAGCTTACACACTACTTCATCTAAATTAACCTAAGGGCAAACACACACACCCATGCCCGAGGGAGGACTCGAACCTCCGCCGGGAAGAGCAGCACAGTCCACGACTGCAGCGCCTTAGACCGCTCGGCCTTTAAATATAATTTCATATCTTTTGTACGCTTTATGTCGCGTTAAATGTCGCGTATTGAACACATGAACTTACTTTTAATGTTAGCCAGATGTGGAAACTATTTTATGCATGGGAATTAACGGGGGACATGTGAGGAAATACACGGGTATATGTAAGTCAGTGTTACTTTTACTATTAGAGGGATAACTTAATCACATTCTGCAGATGTTGCCATTAAGTTATTGGCTATAATATCTTGTTTTTTTTCATTTTTTTTTGTGAAATTATTTGGTCAGGAGGTTGCTGTATATCACATGAGGAACATTTTCTCAAAGATTACTTTACTACCCACTTAGTAATTAGACAAATAAATGTATGTCTAGTTTTTAATATGTCATAGAGCTGTGACAATAACTTTTTAAATTAGTGTATGACAGAATTGTATATTTCACAAGAAGTTAAATATATTTGACAGTAATGTACTACAAAAACTTTTGTACTTCAGGAAATTTTGTTGTAGTATCTACAAACTTTGTCGTAAATATCACCTTCTTACCTACAATGATACAGCAAAAAAAGTTACTTGTACACTAAAAAATAAAAGCTGCGGGAGATGATGAGAGAAAATGATTTTATTTGCATTTATGCTAGAAACAACTACCTTAATGTTGGCCGTAACGATGTATATTTGGTCCTTTGGTCTTCATGCAGGTCATTTCTGCTGGTCTGACCCTTCTTGCGTCCGTTTTCGGAAATGTCCTCCACTGTTACACTACTGGCCATTAAAATTGCTACACCACGAAGATGACATGCTACAGACGCGAAATTTAACCAACAGTAAGAAGATTCTCTGATATGCAACTGATCAGCTTTTCAGAGCATTCGCACAAGGATGGCGACTGTAGCGACACCTACAACGTGCTGACATCAGGAAAGTTTCCAACCGATTTCTCATACACAAACAGCAGTTGACCGGCGTTGCCTGGTGAAACGTTGTTGTGATGCCTCGTGTAAGGAGAAGAAACGCGTACCATCACGTTTACTACTTTGATAAAGGTCGGATTGTAACCTATCGCGATTGTGGTTTATCATATCGCGACATTGCTGCTCGCGTTGGTCGAGATCCAGTGACTGTTAGCAGAATATGGAATCGGTGGGTTCAGGAGGTTAGTACGGAACACCGAGCTGCATCCCAACGGCCTCGTATCATTAGCAGTCGACAAGTATCCTATCGTAATGGCTGTAACGGATCGTGCAGCCACGTATCGATCCCTGAGTCAACAGATGGGGACGTTTGCAAGACAACAACCATCTCCACGAACAGTTCGACGACGTCTGCAGTAGCATGTACTATCTGCTCGGAGACCAGGGCTGCGGTTACCCTTGACGCTGCATCACAGACATGAGCGCCAGCGATGGTGCACTCAACGACGAACCTGGGTGCACGAATGGCAAAACGTCATTTTTTTTTCGGATGAATTCAGTTTCTGTTTACAGCATCATGATGGTCGCATCCGTGTTTGGCGACATCAGGGTGAACGCACTTTGGAAGCGAGTATTCGTCATCGCCATACTGGCTTATCACCCTGCGTGATGGTATGGGGTGCTATTGGTTACACGTCTCGGTCAACTCTTGTACGCATTGACGGCACTTTGAACAGTGAATGTTACATTTGAGATGTGTTATGACCCGTATCTCTACCTTTCATTCGATCCCTGCGAAACCCTACATTTCAGCAGGATAATGCACGACCGCATGTTGCAGGCCCTGTACGGGCCTTTCTGGATACAGCAAATGTTCGACTGCTGCCCTGAGCAGCACATTCTCCAGACCTCTCATCAACTGAAAACGTCTGGTCAATGGTGGCCGAGCGAGTCACTACTATTGATGAACTGTTGTATCGTGTTGAAGCTGCATGGTCAGCTGTGCTTGTACACCCCATCCAAGCTCTGTTTGACTCAATGCCGAGGCGTATCAAGGCCGTTATTACTGCCAGACGAGGTTGTTCTGTGTACTGATTTCTCGGGATCTATGCACCAAAATTGCGTGAAAATATAATGAAATGGTGCAAATGGCTCTGAGCACTATGGGACTTAACATCTTAGGTCATCAGTCCCCTAGAACTTAGAAGTACCAAAACCTAACTATCCTGAGGACACACATCCATGCCCGAAGGAGGAATCGAACCTGCGACCGTAGCGGTCGCGCGTTTCCAGACTGCAGCGCCTAGAACCGCCTGGCCCCTCCGGCCGGCCAAATATAATCACATGTTATTTCTAGTATAATATACTTGTCCAGTGAATACCCGTTTATCATCTGCATTTCTTCTTGGTGTAGCAATTTTAATGACCAGTAGTCTATTTCATAACTAGCAATCATCACCCTTCTTCAATAGGTTTTCAGTGAAGTAACCTGCATCAAATCCTAGTCTCATAAGGCTTCTGATTTTTCCGCTTACCATCACTTAGCACTAGACAAGTATTATACGAGGAAATTTTAACGATAATAGAGAACAAAATGTTGTCTTTGGGCTTTCATTCTAAATGAAGTTATTGAACCTTTGAGTTTCACAATGTGTTGATTTTTTTTAATAAATCGTAATTAATCGGATTGTAAATGGACTCACAATCTTCTATAGTCTACAGATGTCTTTTCTGATGGCAGAAAATAATAAAATATCGCAAAGAAAGACAGAGCAGTGTAGAAAAATGCTGGTGGCACTGAGGATTGATTGAAATAAAGTGGCTTGAACATCATTTGTGGCACGAATTAAACTCTGAAAGCTGGATACAATATTTCTAACATGGTACAGAGCTGTCTGTCGGCAAAAATGTTTTTGAACATTATTCACAAATTCTTCGTACATTTCCCCTTAAAGAACTGGCAGTGGGACGCTTGCTGTCGTAGCCTAAACCGCTGAACGCGTGCTGCTGAGTTGGCGGCTGGTCCTGTGTCTGGCCGATGGACACCTCCACGGCCAGCAAGCTGTCTGCCACCCGGCCAGCTTCCTGGCGGACCTCTTGGCAGGCCTCCAGCTGGAGCCTCCAGGTTTCCAGTTCCAGGCCCCCTTGACCCTGCAGCAGAGGAAGCGCACCCGAGCGAAAATGTGGCTCCGGTCACGTTTGGCCGCTCTCGACGCCTCACGTGTTCGCTGTCGCTGCTTGGCAATCGCGCACCTTTTTATCGTCAGCTGTTACACAATGCGGCTGTTTCTAATGAACCTGTTCCCGTCTTGCCTTTGCTGGAGTCCGTAAACATTCATATGGTAATTTATACGAAAGGAATGACGCGTATAATGTCTTACCTATTTCGGGACACGTCGATGATTTAGCTCCTAAATTTCCCCTTTCAGCGTTATCTCACTATAAGGTAACAATTTATGGAACCTGTACTCTTGCGTGTGGAAAATACTTTGCTGCATTTAATGTTTCTCTCCGCCTCAACACAATATTATCTCAAGTGTAATATAGGAATTTCAGCCTCAAAATTATTTTATTTCAGTCGTATAACCTCTAGAGGATATTTATCTACGAATACATTAGTCGACCGCTATATTATCGCACTTGGGAGTGAGATTGCGGTGGTCAGCATACAATGAGTTTTTATTGTGATATTTCACGAAGACACGCTGAACAACTACTTTATGTTGTATGTCCAACTGTCCTGAAAACATTCTCATTCCTTAGACACCACTGCACTTGCTTGCTGTAACTTCCCCTCATGTTTCCAGTAACGGCCACGGAAGGCCATGAGCAATAACATCGCAGTCGTGTAGCAGCATTCACGAAAGTTGTATCTCGAGAATTATGCAGCCAGAAGTTAAGGACAAATTCAGAAGAATTTATAAAAACAATGGTCAAATGTTTTGTGAAATTGTTTCAAAGTAAGAACTAAAATACACACTTCAAAAAATGTTTTGCATTACCCTGGTTTCCAGAACTCCTGAAGATAGATGTTGACTGTGGATATTCTATCAGAGATACAGTCCCAATGACTGTTCAGAGATGTCACTAAACCCACCCATAGACGTAAACAACCATGTATGAGCAGCGCCCATGAGACGGAGAGGGTAGGACAGCCTATCGGTTCCAATCATTCCACCAGGAACGAGGTACACTTCTCGAGTTGTCTATAGTTCAACCATGCCTAGAAATTCATTGTATGGTGCCTGCTTATGGGCGACGTGTCACACCGACCACTGAGGGATCTTCGCCGAAGTGACAATCTGGATCAACACTGCCTTGATGAACTTGCGGATAGTATGCCACAACGAATACAGGCTTGCATCAAGCAAGAGGATGTGCTACTGGGTATTAGAGGTACCGGTGTGTACAGCAATCTGGACCACCACCTCTGAAGGTATCGCTGTATGGTGGTACAACATGCAATGTGTGGTTTTTCAGGAGCAATGAAAAGGGCGGTAGTGATGTTTCTGTTGGTCTCTCTTCCAATTTTCTGTGCAGATTCCGAAACTCTCGGAACGGAGGCGATGCAAAACGTTTTTGATGTGTTTAGATTACATGTCTTCGAACGATGCTCGAAATCATAAACAATGAACTTTAAATTCTCAGTCACACTTGATTTGCTGTATAATTTAGAATTTTAAAGAGCGCTTGAGTGCAGTCTGTGAGCCGCACACTTGTTTTGGAGCTAGTGGTGCACGGAGAGGCAGCTGATGTGACCTGCGTGCACTGCCCCACGGAATGATCACTTCGGTGGATGTGCACCAACATGGATAAGACAATCGCATGTTCCCGTTTTGAAAGTAAGGCGAGGACTACATGGCCAAACAATTTTGTTTTTCTGTTTTAACCTCAAGTGATTTTGAACGGCATTTTGTGTAGGATTAATTTAGACAGGGATGGGAGCCTGGAACCGAAAACGTGTTGCTGTATATTAAGTTCCTAATATTAGAGAAATATTTAAAACGAGCAGCTTCTTCAGCATCGACCACTATCACCGAAATGTATGAGCACCATGTTGAAATGTGTGTTTGATCGACTGCTGAAATTTATGTTGACCTCTTTACCAAAACACCAAGTGAATCTGGCGTTAGGCGCCTTCCTAATTCTCAGAAGAGGAATCTGCTATCTACGGAGCATAACCGGTTGGTATTCTGTCGACGTCTAGTTCATCAGAGACAGAACTCAGCCTCTGCTGCAGTGGTACCACACCACTGACATCTTTAGGCTGGCAACAGAACTGCAGATTTCCATCCGATGCTCGTCCTGGTTGCTATCGTAAGAGCTGGTGCTAATGGTTGTAATGAGTCTTCATATGTTTCATGAAATGCAACTCAGAAAAATCATTTATTTACTGTGTTATCTTGTTCGTTTATCATATCTGCTTCCTATGACGATAGTTGTCACACCATTCTGTGGCCCACCTCTCCTTACCATTGTGTACAAAGTCGTACATATAATCGTCTGTGGTGTTTCGTCTGTGGTGTTTCCAAATGACCTCCCCAAATGCATAGTATTCACTTGTATCGATTTATAAGAAACTAAAATATGAATAGCTACACAGAAATTTTAAGTTATCCAGTCTGACTAACATTCCAGTGATGTATCATCAGGCGAACTCATTGAGTCTCAAAGACACTAAAAAACCACTGTTAAAATATAATTTTTTGGTTATTTTGAAGTGTCCTTGAAAATTTATAAGAGCTTTCGATAATAAGATACATTCTACTAATTTTTGACTGGACCACTCAGTGGACACACCACTCAGAGGCGAAAACTTTTGAGGTCATCGGTCCCTCGGCTTACACACTATTTAATCTAACAAACTATTTTATGATAAGGACAACAAATACACCTCTGGTACCGCGTTTCAAAAATATTCATTAACTTAGTATTGAAAACTGAGTGTAAAAATTCATAAAAACACTTATAATAATGCGTCATGGACGCCGAAGGCACAGAGGTCTCTGCACCATCGCGTCATAAGCTGTGGCGGAGCGTGCCTCCTGGTCCGCTTTTAGTGTGAGGGCGTCACAGTGGAACACGTGGTCCCAGCAGCCAATAGCGGCGCACCCGATAGAGTACTTGCCTGCCTCAGGCTCAGCCAGCTCCCCTCCTTTTCCATCCTCTCTGACGTTTCCCTCGGCAGGTCTCACCTGGCGGTTTGTTCTTCATTGTGTGTGCTCCAAGTGGGTTTTAAGTGTGTTGTTCTGGAGTATTTTTAATACTGTGGCCGACTTTTAACCTGTGCATGTGCATTCAGTGTCTTCTTTGTGTTTTAAGAATCGCCAACTGTGTTTTTTAACTTTCTGGTGACTTTTTTAATTGTCTCCCAGGAACATTTCCATGACAGTGTATTTTTACCTCCATTTTCTCCCCTTACTCTGTTTTATGTCTTCCTTTTTTATCGCCTTATATATGTACCATTTTGTTCTTGTCTTAGTTGTCGTGCCGCTCGGCTGAAGAGCGGCGGATTGTGCCGCTGACAGCCCTCCCCTGCCCATATGGGGCAGAGGAATGAAATCATAACAAAGGAAAAAAAGAAAAGCTCAGCCAGCAAATCTAATCTCGCGTACGTCGGCTTACACCTCGCTTCGCGCTAGACAGCTTTCTTCCTTGTTCTGTGTACGAGTGGATGTGTTTGGTTCCTTGTGACTCCGTTGTTCGATCTTGTTGTTCCCTTCTATGGTCGTGCCGTCCTCTCCCGTCGTGTTGTCGTTCGCGGGCCTCTCCGCGGGTCCCGCCGCACTTTCCGTCATGGCTACCCCTCGACAGTGCTTGTCGCAGTTACAAGAGCCATGCCCGAGAAAGGGCTCGAAGCTCCGACAGGGGTAGCCGCGGGAGCCGTGGCAAGACACCTCTAACCGCGCGGCTGCCACAGACGGCGGTCAGAGGCTACGATCACGTACTCAATAGTGTTACGATAACTGCCTTGTCATTCCTCGGTTAATTCTGACACAAGACTGATTCATTAGTTTACGTTCATGCGCAAGAACAGTTGAACAGATACCTAGTATTTTAATTGAAAACATGCACTCCATCATTTGTACAGGAGGTTCAAGGGAAAGCTGGTTCTTTTTCATAAAGAAGTTAAATCAGATATACCACTTCTCTGTCCTAGCCTTATAGCGTGACCACGTGGGGTCAGCATGTTATTCTGGATACGCCTGTGTTATGCCCGAGTCATCCAACACCCCCCCCCGTTCTCTCTCCCCCCCTCCCCCTCCCCCCACCCATAAAGGACTTTCAGTACCCCATATTGCATGCATCTAATACTATTCCATGCGAAACTGAGAAATTTTTCCAAGTGGTTGGGAATTGTGGACTTGTGTGTGTGACAATGTCATTTATGCAACCAGGTGGCATTTTACAGTGATCCATGGTCCCTTCGCGATGATACCTTGTCAACAGCAATAATATTTGACGATGTCGTTCGCTCAACAAGGGCACACGTCGTGGTTGTCCACTGCGGCGAGCTGAGCGGTGTGCTTGGAACATGCGGGCATGTATGTACACTGTCACTTTACACTGTGGGCAAGACTCCCTCCTTCACGTTCAGTGGTGAGGTGCAGACGTTCCCTAACTGCAGGTTTCACTCTTCTTCAACCACTTCGTACGGATCTTTGCGATAGACGCAAATGAACAGAGCACGCACAGTGCTGTTCCTGAGATGCTTCTTCCTAGGTTCCTGGCCATGAGAGTGTGTCCTTTGTTAAACCCCCTTAGGGCTTGGGATATACACATTTGCGGCCTGGTAGAATGGTTCTCCAGTAATATGCAATGAAGGAAAAAGTCGCAAATTAACGTAGACTAAATCTCTGGAATGCGTTTGTCTAGGTAACATATTTAAGTGATTAAATTTGCAAGATCACAGGCATGTGAAAGTGCATTCATTGTGTTCTTTAACTGCCGGATGCCAGTTTGTGGGATTGTATTCTATGAGTGTTGCACTTGCTCGGACGATACAGGGATGATTGATGCTGTTTGTGGATGACGCTGGCGCTGTCGTCCGATGATATCTCATATGTGCTCCATTGGAGAAAGATTTGGTGATTGAGCAGGCCAAGGCAACATGTCGACACTATGTATACCATGTTTGGTTACGTCAGCTGTGTGTGGACGAGCGTTATCCTGTTGGAAAACACCCCCTGGTTTCTGTTCATGAATGGTAGTCAGTAGAAGAGGTCGAATTACCACACTGACTGCGTCGGATAGCCATGAGTGTGCTGCTGCTGTCACAAGGAATCGCACCCAAGACTTCAACTCCAGGTGTAGGTCCTGTATGTGTAGCACGCAGGATGGTTGCAGGCCCTCGATTACCGTCCTTCTAACCAACACACGACTATCACTGGCACCGAAGCAGAACCAGCTTTCTTTAGAAAAAGCAACAGACCTCCAGCCTGCCCTCCAACCAGCTCTAGCTTGATACCATTGAAGTCGCAAACGGCGGTGGTTTGGGGTCAGTGGAGTACACGCTACACGACGTCTGGCTCGCAGCTGTCCTTGACGTAACAGATACCTGACATTTAGTCAACATGGTTGCAGCTGTTGCGCAAATTGTTTGCTAAAGGTGCAGTCATAGACCGAACACAGTGGTCTACCCTCTAAATACTGGCACTTGACCACCTGTAGCCCTATCTCCTTGCGAGCATATATTCTCGTTGTTTCGGCATTCTCTAACACCGGCACGCCGATCCAGAACATTAGAGCACCAGGGGCTGTGAAGAAGACGTCAGCCGACTTTTACGCGGACCGACACCTCTGTAGGACGACAAGTCGATGACACTGACCTCTGTGCAACGAGAACATAAGCGCTGCACCCGACTGGCCACGGTCCACTTAAAGACTAGCAGTTCTACGACTGCCGCAGCGGTATCAAGAATAGGCACCTGTGTACCAGCGACTTAGGAACTGCTTCTCTTGTATTATAAATTGTATATACTGTACAGATTTCTTATTTTGTCTGTCGCTTGCGACAAATCTGTATTTCACAAAGTGAGGTATTGTAATCATTTCCTTTGGAATAAACTTCATTAATCCGACTTGTGTAACACCCCACCTATCACGTATCTGGTTTTGGCGTGTGTTCGCCCCAGTTAATTGACTAACACACCAACAGAGAGTTCAAACGTAATGAGGCCCTGTGACTCCTGACTGAACAGCGGTGGCAGTGTTGACATTAATTGATTCAGAATTGATCTCTTTTAATTAAAAAGGGGTGCATATTGATGTCATATTCAACTATTGAACACCAGATGCAAATGTTGAACATAAAATTAATTAAGAGAGAGACTTGGGATTTCAACTGCTTGATTGAAAACAGATGCAGTCGATTAGCACAAATTTATTTTAACTCCCGACCTTCAAGCTTCACATTACAAGACTCTCCTATCAGACAGTGGTAATAAATTGCGTTTGCGTGGAGTAAAGCGCGATAACTCAAAAGTAATTCCTATCGACTGACCCAGGCGTAATGCGAAGTGCGAGAAGAATTCTACAATACACGGACCATGAAACCCTCGTGGAAACTTTGCCGACGTGATCCAACAAATTAATCAGTGGCGCAATATCACCGAATACAGTGTCGCGGAGCGGCGTCGTTGTGTGGACGTCGGCCGACCTCGTGGTGCTGCAAGGCTGCGCTCATCTGTTCACTCCTAGCTAACTTGCTCAGTACATAGCTGAACCAAAACTTCCTATCTCCAAGCTCAATCGTTGCATTTGCTAAGTCCTAACCTGCAGAGATGCTCACTCTTTCTCAGACAAGCTGAGTAAAGAACTGCACGTCCGCACTCTAGGCAAGCTGGGTACGAAAGACCACTACGGAGAATTCTGCCAGTCCGCTCTTTGCCTCGGTTTCCCCTCCAGCAAAATCACTTATGCCAATTGCAGCGCAAGTCGCGTTAATTATGCGTCGCTTCCCAGCGCCGACCGATGCCTACTCTGGGAAGTGAACAAATTCCCACAACATTTCCCTTCCTCTCAACTTCTGCTATTTAGCTCCACTCAGGCCACCCATCAAGGTTAGCGCCTGCACAAAACATCAATTCTTCCGGAATTCTGACCCCCAGGAGAGTACTTCAAATTCCCATCGGAGCCGGCGTATTTCATTCTGTCGCTCTTCGCCTGATTTACTTGAGACTCTGCGGACCGTGAATTCAGCGTGAAGTTGCTATAGTCACGAACACGCATATTTTGGCCTCTGTTGACCACTCCACAGTAGCTTTGCGCGGCTTACTCGCATGAAAAAGGGACGACGGACATTTATAAACAGGCGTACAAGTTCTCCGTCTGCTTGCCGGTACACCAGCATGGGGTCAACCACCCCCTCACTGTCACTCATCTTAAGGCGGCTGGAGGCCGCGCCCCGTCACAGCTTTCTCAGAGCTTGAGCCGCCCTAAGCTGCCTATTGTCGCTCCCCACGCTGTCCACAGTCATCTCTTTATACTTCCCTGGGACAAACTAGCTTCTCCACAAAGTTTTCATGGCAGCCAATTTTGTTCAGCCCTACTGTTCGCACAACGTAAGTTAGGTGATCTTTAATAACTTCATGTAAGGGGCATAGTTCTCTTCATCTGACATTGTAATCATTTCCTTTGGAATAAACTTCATTAATACGACTTGCTTGAACTGTTGTCTAGCGATCCGAGAAAGTAATTTTCCTGGCACCCTACATTTGACGAGTAGGGTGGACACAACACTCGTGACTAGCGCTGCCAGCAATTATGTACAATGGCTACAATCCTGCCAAATCTTTCTGCAGTACCACGGAACGAAAATCTAGCCCGTCGTAGCCCTATTACAAGAAGTCCTTCAAACTCGACGTCTTTCTTGCCTTAAAGGCATTCTTAACTAATATCAACTCGCCACGTAAAAGGTCAAAGGTAACTAACGCAAATCTGATCTGCACCCTCGTAGTGGCGTTGCTGGCGTGACTCTTAAGCAGCAGGCATGAAATTCGAATGTACATCTTTCAGATGCAAAAACACGCCTACAAACTTTCATTTATGTCCCATAACTCCTTCTTGGCGCTGAGGTCTTTTTTTCCTTACCGCGTCACGTCCCCGCAAGGTCACCAGCCTGCTATTGAAGTCGCAGTGGACGGTGGTCACGGTGTTTAGGCTCACCGGTGTGCATGTGGAACCAGGTACTTGCTGAGGTCCGGGCCACTTTGCTAAAGTCATGGGCAAACAGCACTTAGTGACGTTGGCTGCCTGTTTTGGCGCTGGCGTTTTACTTACTAGTCGTGTTAGCCATCGAACGGTAATATTATTGTCAGACATAGCACTTAACAGGTTCACCGCACATCATTTATTCACTACATATTACTTTGAGTTTTTGCTGTTATCGGAATAACATTAGTGAAGTGTGAACAAAGCATTCAATGAAATGGAGTCCCGTTATTCCAACCGAGACACACATGACCGTTATGTCAGCTTTCTTGGACACTGAGGTGGCTAGTAATAAAACAGTTAATTAGGATACTCTAAATAAATAGTACTCTATTAATTGCAACAGAATTTATCTTTGTTCGCCAAGCTCGGCCGTAGCTATGAAACTGGGCACTTCGACTTCTGGTTCAGGACACTCTAAACGAGCCACGATTACAAATTGATACAAGTTTGGAATGGCCGTGCTGTGAGTTTACTACAGTCACTAGAAATCAAAGTTCTTAGACGCTTGTTGACACAGTTGTTCAAATGGTACAAATGGCTCTGAGCACTATGCGACTTAACTTCTGAGGTCATCAGTCGCCTAGAGCTTAGAACTAATTAAACCTAACTAACCTAAGGACATCACATACATCCATGCCCAAGGAAGGATTCAAACCTGCGACAGTAGCGGACGCTCGGTTCCAGACTGTAGCGCCTAGAACCGCACAGACACTCCGGCTGGCGACACAATTTTGATAGCGTTGGCGCGTAGGCACGGTTCACAGGAGATGGATGTCTCTTCACTCACCGACGGTTGATACGGGCTGTGTCATGCCAACTGTGCAGCGCAACAACGTTACTCCATCAGGAACTTCCTGATAGTGGGTAGGATCCAACCTGGAACAGAACTGCCCTCCTGGCTCTGGTGGCGATATTTCAAGGCAGCGGCGCGTCGGTGGACCTGAGAACTACGGTAGGCACAGCTTCTTCCTTCCACCTCACTGGCACCTCCGCGATACCGCTTTGCTGTGCAGTATCTCTGCGGCGGTCATACTTCTTGCGCCTCTCTCAATACTCGGCGACACCGCGGTGGTATTCTGCTATGCGTGGGATTTCAACATTGCGTTGTCATAAGCACCGCAAATTTCTATAACTTAACTATTTCTTTAATTTTCGTTATGCAACATCTCTGACCACAAGACTACCATGCCACGTTCTAGCCCGCCGCGGTAGTCTAGCGGTTCTAGGCGCTCAGTCCGGAACCGATCGACTGCTACGGTCGTAGGTTCGAATCCTGCCTCGGGCATGGATCTGTGTGATGTCCTTAGGTTAGTTAGGTTTAATTAGTTCTAAGTTCTAAGGGACTGATGACCTTAGAAGTTGTCCCATAGTGCTCAGAGCCATTTGGACCACGTTCCAGTTCTGCCTGTGGATTCTAAGACAGAACGCTGCAGACGCGTAGTACACAGCTTGTATTTTGGTTACCGATGAGTCGGAAATAACGCAGCAGCACAAATGCCACCATATAAGCCCATCTGGGTAGGCGCAGATTCCTGTTGTAGATCGTGGAAGCAAGGGAACGGTTCGCTTTAATATCAAGGTGTGGGCTGTAATTACGAGTAACAGATTGATAAAGGCATGTACTTAATTGGAATTGTTAACAACTGCTGTTTCTTACCAATTTCTGGGCGACAAATTATCCTTGCTATTATAGAAAGATACCCGTGCAGCAAGACAAAGGACTTGTTGTACGAACAAGGGCGGGCTCCTGCAGCTTGGCCTTCTCCCACTCGCGGGCTTTAATCCTCCATGGCTTGTACCAATGGAGGCACTTAAAGGCATCGGTGCACTCCAGGGGCGTCGACAACGTATACTCGTTACAGCTGCGAGTGTCCCTTGCACGCGGATAAATCGGGGGTCAGCCGTGTGTGTTCACAGGAGTTCACGAATGTTCAGAAGGACGAACGAACGATCCGTTTTACTATGGCCAGTCCCAGTTGCTTAATACTCCGCTAACAGTTTGAAGGAGCAATGAAAATTTCATTTTCAGTATTTCATGCAATTATAAAAATTTAAAATGCTGTCATGGCCTGTTAGTCACCAGTAGCCTTAATTATGAGGGATAATGTTATTTTAAAGGTTTAACAGATTAAGACAAGAATTAAAGTTAGATATTTGTATCTATGGCGGCAGCATAACTCACGGTTTAAAAATTACCCTCGCTCTCTTTATCCAGTATTTGAGACTGAACTTAAGAATTTCAAACCTTTCGTGTTGACGACAGATGGCTATCACAGGAAAGAATGGCGTGTATTTGAGTAAGTATGTGATTCTGGAGACAAGTTTCCACCAGCACCGTGTCCCGTGGGACACTTCTTTTTTGTCACCAGTCCTCTGACTTTTCTGACACCGGCCGCAATCAATTCCTCCTCTGTGCTCACCTCTTCACGTCAGAGTATCACTTACACCGAACATCCTCTTACTTGTTGAACGTATTCCAACCTCTCTCTACCCCTGCAGTTTTCACCTATACACGTCCCTCAAGTAACATCAAAGATATTCCCTCATGTCTTAACACTTGTCTTATCAGCCGGTCCCTTCTTCTTGTCAATGTTTGCCACACGTTCCTCTCCTCGGCGATTGCTATGAGAACTTCCTCATCCCTCATCAGTAGCCTCCATTCCACACTCTCGATTCTTTAAAGAACATAACTCAATAATAAAAAAGCTTCAAACGTCTGATTATCTACCAAATAATTTAATAAGCAAAATACTTGACGTTAAGCATGAACAATCTTTACAGGGAGAAAAAGTTTCGATTCATATGTAAAGTTTGTTGGAAGTCGCTAAGATTATCAAACACTAGAAGAGTGTACCAGGCGTAGGTTGTGCTCCGTTTTAAGAAAAGTTTTTCACGCAACTCGCTATTTATGAGGTCATTTCTCCTGAACCCCTTTGCTTACAATTATGTAGTTTTGCCGGTGGATTGAGTGGGATACTTGAATATAGTCTCGAAAACACGACAGAGCGAGGTGGCGCAGTGGTTAGCACATTGGACTCGCATTCAGGGGGACGACAGTTCAATCCCGTCTCCGACCATCCTGATTTATATTTTCCGTGATTTCCCTAAATCGCTTCAGGCAAATGCCGGGATGGTTCCTTTGAAAGGGCACGGCCGATTTCCTTCCCCATCCTTCCCTCACCTTAGCTTGCGCTCCGTCTCTAATGACCTCGTTGTCGACGGGACGTTAAACACTAATCTCCTCCTCTCCTACTCCTCGAAAATGTGTCGCGGATAGAGACAACAGAGTTAGCTACTTTATGGAGGGGGAGGGAGTCTCTAATAACTTTTCCGACAGCCGAAAAAAAATGTACATCGTTTGTTGAAAGTAGCTAACATAAGCGCTCTCATTCTGCAATACTGGACGTGATGTGAATAACTGGCGCGTCACAGGCTAAACCGCCTCATCAGTTATACACAGTTTGTAAATCTAACACTCTAACACCAACTGTGTTAAACCTTTAACGTAATATTATCCTTTTAATGAGAAAATTATGATAGGATTTTAAATTTTTACGTTCGGTCAATAATTGTATCAAATACTGAAAGTCAAATGTATGTTGGCCCTGAAAGACCTTAAGTAAACAATTGGAATTGCGCGACCTTGTAGCCACTTAATTTTCAACATCCTTCTGTAGCACCACATCTCAAACTCTTTGACTCAGTCATTTTCCGGTTTTCCCACAGTCCTTGATTCGCTAGCATTCAATGTGTGCCCCAAACGCACATTCTCGAGAAATTCTTCCTCAATAGCCTCTTCGCCTGCGTTAGTCTACTTTTTATGATCTCCTTCTTCCGTCTGTCATATGTTATTTTGTTTTATAGTTAACAGAATTTCTTCACTTCGTCTATTTCGCGGTCACCAGTTTCGACACATTTGTCACTAATCTGGTTTGTGCTATTCCGCTACTTCACGACTTCATAATATGAAGAGTAACCAATTAAACAATGAGGATAAAGTTCACAGTGAACCATCTAGTCACCATTAAAGCAGAGACAGAAAGCTTGTCCCAGTTGTAAGAATAAGGTTAAAATGCCATCGCCGGTGCATACAGCTTGCAGCGAAGTTAGATGAAGAGACACTGGCGCACACGCTTTTGAACTAAGTTGAAAACCGGTGTGCGGCGACTGAGAGGCAGAACCGGAAAAAGCAACAATGCCATTCAAACGCGGATTTCGAAGCTACATTCATAGTAAGTTCCAGAGACATTGCTCGGTTTTCGCTCAAGACATATGTGGCACGAGTGACCAAAAAGTAGCGTAGGAAACTACATAGTATTACAAGTAATAAAAACACAAAAAAGTAGGCTAGGAAACTACATAGTATGACAACAAATAGAAACAATTCATTGGAGAAAGATTTTATTTCGTCAAACACAGGCGCCGTAGCGCCCAAACATCCGCAGCCATGTAGTCGGGACAGCTTATGATGTTACTTTGATGTAAGAATGTGACACCTAAATTGCAAAGTAGATACAATAAACGTGCTACTGCTGTATGAGGTTTTTTTTCCCGCTGATGTTTCCCCGCTACCTTCTTTTACTTAGCTGGTTAAATTGTTTTAACAACATACATGAAAATTCATGCACATAGAAAACGTAGGAAACCTGTCTACTTTACAACATATGATAATTCCTGCTAACTAAAAGAGTAATTTTTCTTTGCGCTTAAGGTGGTGGTGGTGGTTAGTGTTTAACGTCCCGACGACAAAGAGGTTATTAGAGACGGAGCGCAACCTCCGTTTAGGGAAGCATTGTGAAGGAAATCGGCCGTGCCCTTTCAAAGGAACCATCCCGGCATTTGCCTGAAACGATTTAGGGAAATCACGGAAAACCTAAATCAGGATGGCTGGAGACGGGATTGAACCGTCGTCCTCCCGAATGCGCGTCCAGTGTGCTAACCACTAAGCCACCTCGCTCGGTGCGCTTAAGGTTATTACTGTATTCAAAACATTCTATCATTCAACTTAATTCCTGGTTTGAGGTTCGTTCAGTGAGTAACGCCCCACTTTTTTTTCTCAGAGCATATTTATTGTTAAGAGTCACAATCTGGTGACAACATACACTCCTGGAAATGGAAAAAAGAACACATTGACACCGGTGTGTCAGACCCACCATACTTGCTCCGGACACTGCGAGAGGGCTGTACAAGCAATGATCACACGCACGGCACAGCGGACACACCAGGAACCGCGGTGTTGGACGTCGAATGGCAATAGCTGCGCAGCATTTGTGCACCGCCGCCGTCAGTGTCAGCCAGTTTGCCGTGGCATACGGAGCTCCATCGCAGTCTTTAACACTGGTAGCATGCCGCGACAGCGTGGACGTGAACCGTATGTGCAGTTGACGGACTTTGAGCGAGGGCGTATAGTGGGCATGCGGGAGGCCGGGTGGACGTACCGCCGAATTGCTCAACACGTGGGGCGTGAGGTCTCCACAGTACATCGATGTTGTCGCCAGTGGTCGGCGGAAGGTGCACGTGTTCGTCGACCTGGGACCGGACCGCAGCGACGCACGGATGCACGCCAAGACCGTAGGATCCTACGCAGTGCCGTAGGGGACCGCACCGCCACTTCCCAGCAAATTAGGGACACTGTTGCTCCTGGGGTATCGGCGAGGACCATTGGCAACCGTCTCCATGAAACTGGGCTACGGTCCCGCACACCGTTAGGCTGTCTTCCGCTCACGCCCCAACATCGTGCAGCCCGCCTCCAGTGGTGTCGCGACAGGCGTGAATGGAGGGACGAATGGAGACGTGTCGTCTTCAGCGATGAGAGTCGCTTCTGCCTTGGTGCCAATGATGGTCGTATGCCTGTTTGGCGCCGTGCAGGTGAGCGCCACAATCAGGACTGCATACGACCGAGGCACACAGGGCCAACACCCGGCTTCATGGTGTGGGGAGCGATCTCCTAGACTGGCCGTACACCTCTGGTGATCGTCGAGGAGACAATGAATAGTGCACGGTACATCCAAACCGTCATCGAACCCATCGGTCTACCATTCCTAGACCGGCAAGGGAACTTGCTGTTCCAACAGGACAATGCACGTCCGCATGTATCCCGTGCCGCCCAACGTGCTCTAGAAGATGTAAGTCAACTACCCTGGCCAGCAAGATCTCCGGATCTGTCCCGCATTGAGCATGTTTGGGACTGGATGAAGCGTCCGTCTCACGCGGTCTGCACGTCCAGCACGAACGCTGGTCCAACTGAGGCGCCAGGTGGAAATGGCATGGCAAGCCGTTCCACAGGACTACATCCAGCATCTCTACGATCGTCTCCATGGGAGAATAGCAGCCTGCATTGCTGCGAAAGGTGGATATATACTGTACTAGTGCCGACATTGTGCATGCTCTGTTGCCTGTGTCTATGTGCCTGTGGTTCTGTCAGTGTGATCATGTGATGTATCTGACCCCAGGAATGTGTCAATAAAGTTTCCCCTTCCTGGGACAATGAATTTACGGTGTTCTTATTTCAATTTCCAGGAGTGTACATCAACATGTCTTGTCCATGTTCTATTTTTCTACGTAGTCTCCATCGCGTTCTATGGCCGTACTCCAACGTTTTGGAAGAGCGTGTATTCCTTGCTGGTAAATATTCTTGTCCTGTAGGTGAAGCCATGTTTTCACTGCATGACTGACACTCTCGTCATCTTCAAAGTGGGCTCCCCGTAGAGAATCTTAAAGCGGCCCAAAGAGACGGAAGTACGAGAGTGCCTCGTGTGGACTGTAGGGTGGATGATGCATTCGTGGAATCCATCATGAGGACGTCTTTGAATGTCCGAGAGTCTCAATGATTGCAGACGCACTTCCAATGCTGACCGACAACTGTAGAGACAACCGTCGAGTTGTGATGCATCCGCACTATTCAGCATGTCTGTAGCAGTGGCTGATCGTGGAGCTCTGTTTCTGCATTTCCTGAGGTTGTAACTTCCTTTACCCAACGCCCAACTGTACTCCTATCAACTGCAGCATCGCCATACACTGCACACAAGCTTTTACGGATGTACCCCACGGTTTCTTTTTCTGCACACAAGAATTCAATAACAGCATGCTGCTTGTAACATCAATTTTATGTAGGCGTCATTTTGAATCTGTACTACGGCTCTGCCATCTGCCATAACGGTTCGAAACTTCACCGACGTACAGAACATACATCAGATGTTAAGCACCAACAAGGACGTTTGCCTACGTATATTAATGACATTTAAAAAAAGTAGGGCATTACTTATTGAACGACCCTCGTACATGGCGTCGTGAGAGCTTTGAGTTACGATTGTTACTTTTCAAAGAAGTGTGCTCCAGTATAGACAAATAAATAAATCATGTGTCCAGTTAACTTCGCCTCAATAAATGTAGGAAGTCCTTAAATCGTATTTGGTTCTTGCTATGTATAAGTGATTCTGCTCAGTCTTTTTTTCTTTTTTTTCACTTTTGATCTCAGCTACCATGTTCTAACAATACTATTCGTACTCTCGGTACCCGCATATGGCGATATGTGGGGAAGGGTAATGCAACCAGTAACATTGTCGAAAACGGTCGTTTTGCTAGTCCTGGTGTTATTGTTATGGTGGTCGAAAGGGTGGGGGCATAATGTTGCGTGGACGAACTGGCCTCCGGATTTTTCGACGTGGCGCACTCACCGGTCAAAGCTATTGCGACAGTGCGTGTTTTCTGGTATTAATTCGGCCCTGTCCTCATTTTTGTGGATGACAAAGCGCGACCACATCGAACAGAGCTGTTGGAACGAGAGGATATTTGGCGAATGGGTTGGCCTGGCGGTTCCCGCCACTTAAATCCCATCCAGCTCGTTGTGGAAACACCATCTAACAGTTTTCAGCTGCGCTGGTGGACGAATGGAGCGTTCAGCCACAAGAAATCCTCACCAGCCTGCACGGGATCAGGTTTCAGAGCTTGCATTGGTGTCCGTGGTGGTCGCGTACCCTGTTAACAACAGTGCCCCGCCTTTTGTAATGTCCAGGAGACTCTTATAAATCGTGGTGACTTCGATGTAATTATCGCCCTTTAATGAAAATGTCGTTTTTGTTCATCTCATTGCGTATTTCTTTCCGTTACCCTCTGTTCTGTACTGTAGAAGTTACATCTATGTATTGCCCAAGTTTCTTAGAGCATGGCGCTGGGAATGCCAATTTAACCTCAATGTAGACAAGTGTAATGTGCTGCGAATACATAGAAAGACAGATCCTTTATCATTTAGCTACAATATAGCAGGTCAGCAACTGGAAGCGGGTAATTCCATAAATTATCTGGGAGAAGGCATTAGGAGCGATCTAAAATCGAATGACCATATAAAATTAATCGGTAAAGCAGATGCCAGACTGAGATTCATTGGAAGAAACCCAAGGAAATGCAGCCCGAAAACAAAGGAAGTAGGTTACAGTATACTCATCCGCCCACTGCTTGAATATTGCTCACCGGTGATGAATCCGTACCAGATAGGGTTGATGAGATAGAGAAGATCCAACGGAGAGCAGCGCACTTCGTTACAGGATCATTTAGTAATCGCGAAAGCGTAACGGAGATGATAGGTACACTCCACTGGAAGACTCTGCAAGAGAGACGCTCAGTAGCTCGGTAAGGGCTTTTGTTGAAGTTTCGAGAGCATACCTTCACCGATGAGTCAAGCAGTATATTGCTCCCTCCTACGTATATCTCGCGAAGAGATCATGAGGGTGAAATCAGAGAGATTAGAGCCCACACAGAGGCATACCGACAACCTTTCTTTCCACGAACAACACGGGACTGGAATAGAAGGGAGAACCAATAGGGGTACTCAAGGCACCCTCCGTCATACACCGTCATGTAGCTTGCGGAGTATAAATGTAGATGTTACTTGCCAGTGACATATCACACGAAAGTTACTTTCGTCCTTCAATTTTGTACACCAGTGTATTTCTCGCCATGAAATTAATATATAAAACAGGAAATTAAAAAAAGCGACCTTACTGAAAAAAAATTATAGTGGAAGACCGATAAAGTTACTTCAACCGTCCGAGAATGTCGTCCGCAGCTCGTGATCGTGCGGTAACGTTCTCGCTTCCCACGCACGTGGTCCGAAGTTCGATTCCCGGCGGGGTCGGAGATTTTCTCTGCCTCGTGATGACTGGGTATTGTGTGATGTCCTTAGGTTAGTTAGGTTTAAATAGTTCTAAGTTCTAGGGCACTGATGACCATAGATGTTAAGTCCCATAGTGCTCAGAGCCACTTGAACCATCTTAGAATGTCACCAGAATCGTTCAAAATTTGTTTCAATGTAGTTCATAATGCTACAGGAAGAAAAATGGTATAATGCGGGAAGTATTTTCGCCATAACTGAAACTACAGATCAAATTACGTGTTTGGCCAAGTGATGATTCGCATTCGTCTCTACAGTAGATAATGTCTGGTGCACAGTCAAATATTTTACATGCTTGTATTTATCATAATTCGTTTGTGTATGTATTTGTAATGGTATAAATTTTGCCCTTCAGCTCACATATTGTCAACAAATCAGTGTCCACGTCCTGTAAGACTGCCTCAACCGCATGAATACGTAGCAGCATGTTTCTTTTTTTTTTTTTGTAAACATCATTAAAAGCCGAAAAAACATCTACTCTTGGTATGGATGTCTAAGAAGCGAACTGTTTACTCCATTACCCTCCTTGTATTTAGCGTTGACGGCTTGCTACCGAGACGATGCCTAAGCTCTAACCACGCACAACTGTTGTAGTTGAGTCTGTGTAAGTCGCTCCCTGAAAGTTGCCAATGTGTGTTAGCGGCAGCTTCGCGGAGCTGCTTCAGCCAGTAACGTAACGTGATTTTGTAAATGTCTCTATGGCAACGCCACAGTGTTGTCACAGCTCCGTAGACGGCTGCTCTATAAAAAATATAGGCTGCACATTCTAAATATACTGGCGGTTTTAGAGCTGCATATTTAAATATTGATTTATTATTAGATATTCTGTACCTCAACAACATAGCAGCCTGCCTATCCCCATTAGAGCAAGAACTGAAAGGAAACCGTTCAGGCTTCGCGATAACCACTTTGGTAACCATGGTAACTGCTGGTAACTGGCACAACACAAGTGTCCGATGGGTCCGTCGTTCCGTTCCTTCACACATACCGAAGTGATGTAATAGCACACTAGTTGCGTTAAAAATTTTTTACCCTCCACGCTGCACTCCAATACTAAATTGGTGATCCCTCGATGCCTCAGAACATGTCCTACCAACCGATCCCTTCTTCTAGTCAAGTTGTGCCACAAACTCCTCTTCTCCCCAATTATATTCAATACCTCCTCATTAGTTATGTGATCTACCCATCTAATCTTTAGCATTCTTCTGTAACACCACATTTCGAAAGCTTCTATTCTTGCCTAAACTATTTATCGTCCATCTTTCACTTCCATACACGGCTACACTCCATACAAATACTTTCAGAAACGATTTCCTGACACTTAAATCTATACTCGATGTTAATAAATTTGTCTTCTGCAGAAACGCTTTCCTTGCCATTGCCAGTCTACATTTTATATCACCTCTACTTCGACCATCATCAGTTATTTTGCTCCCCAAATGGCAAAACTCCTTTACTACTTTAAGTGTCTCATTTCCTAATCGAATTTCCTCAGCATCACCCGAATTAAATAGACTACATTGCACTATCTTTGTTTTGGTTTAATAAATTTAAAATAAAATAAAAATATCGGCATTCGACATTACCATTTTGACATCGATACATCAGAGGAAAAAGTGTCTCCAAAATATTTCGAGGCTTTTGGGAAAATATAGATATTTTATCGGCTGCCTTGACATTTATACAGTTTCCAAACATGGTTTCGCAACTTAGTGTCGTCATGTGTACCAGGCTTCATAGTGGCGATGAACTTTTCGTTCCAACGTGACCGAGGCTGAACAGGAGAAACGCTCGTGTGCCCCTGTGCGTAAGAGTTCCACTTTTGAGGAACGA
The DNA here is from genome assembly GCF_023897955.1 of Schistocerca gregaria. Lineage (NCBI taxonomy): Eukaryota > Metazoa > Arthropoda > Insecta > Orthoptera > Acrididae > Schistocerca > Schistocerca gregaria. Next base: position 70,165,733 of record NC_064927.1, on the reverse strand, counting down.
GGCAACTCCGCTAGCTTCCCTGTCATTTACGCAGTGCCGCTACCGTACAAGGAGCTGACAGCCAATCAGCAGCGTGCGTGCGGTGTCAGACGCTGCGCGCCGTGACCTATCAGAGAGAGGCCTGGAAGGCCGGCCGTCCCTGGACGCTGGAGGCTGGACGCTGCTGGAGGCTGGAGGCTCGGGCTGGACAAGGTTGCGGTCAGCGCGGAGCTGACCACGGCCACCTTCTCACGGCGAGGACGCTCTCGCTTTCTCCGGGGACCGCATCCTCCCTGGAGCGGCCCGTTTCGGCGTCTGAGCCGGCACCGCGCCTCCAGCCACCGCCACTGGTCCCCGTTACACCCTGGGCCCGCTCACACGGTCGTTCTTACGTCATCGCCGTCGTCCTCACCGCTGTCATCAGAGTCACCGCCACTGCCGTCATAACGATCGTCGACGTCATCGGAGCGTCACGTACTTAAGAATCTACACTACTGGCCAGTAAAACTGGTACACCAAGAAGAAATGCAGATGATAAACTGGTATTCATTGGACAAATACTAGAACTGACATGAGATTATATTTTCACGCAATTTGGGTACATAGATCCTGAGAAATCAGTACCCAGAACAACCTCCTCTGGCCGTAATTACGGCCTTGATACGCCTGGGCATTGAGTCAAACACAGCTTGGATATCGTGTACAGGTGCAGCTGCCCATGCAGCTTCAACACGATACCACAGTTCAAGAACAGTGGCTGGCGTATTGTGACGAGCCAGTTGCTCAGCCACCATTGACCAGACGTTTTCAACTGGGGAGAGATCTGGAGAATGTTCTGGCCAGGGCAGCAGTCGAAAATTTTCTTTATCCAGAAAGGCCCGTACAGGACCTGTAACATGCGGGCATGCATTATCCTGCTGAAATGTACGGTTTCGCAGGGATCGAATGAATGGGTCGTAACACGTCTGAAATGTAATGTCCAATGTTCAAAGTGCCGTCAATGCGTACAAGAGTTGACCGAGACGTGTAACCAATGCCACCCCATACCATCACGCCGGGTGATGGCGATGACAAATACACGCTTCCAATGTGCGTTCACCGGGATGTCGCCAAACACGGATGCTACAATCGTGATGCTGTAAACAGAACCTGGATTCATCCGAAAAAATGACGTTTTGCCATTCGTGCACCCAGGGTCGTCGTTGAGTACTCCATCGCAATCGCTTCTGTCTGTGATGCAGCGTCAAGGGTAACCGCAGCCATGCTCTCCGAGCTGATAGTCTATGAGGCTGCAAACGTCGTCGAACTGTGTAGGTGGTTGTTGTCTTACAAACGTCCGCATCTGTTGATTCAGGGATCGAGGCGTGGCTGCACGATGCGTTACAGCCATTCGGATAAGATGCCTGTCATCTCGACTGCTTGTGACACGAGGCCGTTGGGATCCAGCACGGCGTTCCGTATTACCCTCCTAAACCCACCGACCTTATTCTGCTAACAGTCATTGCATCTCGAGCAACGCGAGCAGTACTGTCGCGATACGATAAGCAGCAATTGCGATAGGCTATAATCCGACCTTTATCAAAGGCTCTGAGCACTATGGGACTTAACATCTATGGTCATCAGTCCCCTAGAACTTAGAACTACTTAAACCTAGCTAACCTAAGGACATCACACAACACCCAGCCATCAAGAGGCAGAGAAAATCCTTGACCCCGCCGGGAATCGAACCCGGGTACCCGGGAGTGGGAACCGAGAACGCTACCGTACGACCACGAGATGCGGGCGACCTTTATCAAGGCGGAAACGTGATGCTACGCATTTCTCCTCCTTACACGAGGCATCACAACAACGTTTCACCAAGCAACGCCGATCAACTGCTGTTTGTGTATGAGAAATCGGTTGGAATCTTTCCTCATGTCAGCACATTGTAGGTGTCTCAACCGGCGCCAACATTGTGTGAATGATCTGAAAAGCTTATCATTTGCATATCATAGCATCTTCTTCCTGTCCGTTAAATTTCGTGTCTGTAGCACGTCATCTTCGTGGTGAAGCAATTTTAATGGCCAGTAGTGTACTTCTACACGTACTTTCGTACTCAGCAGTGTTAGGTTATCTTCCCGTCCCATTTAGTTACGGAGTGCGGGAAGAATGATTATTTAAACGTTTCTCTGTAGACTGGAATCACTGTAATTTCGGCTACGCTGTGCGTGCTGTTCCATATTCTTAGAACCGACACTAAATGAATGGTCTTGAAGCCTAGGGAGTAGCGTTCCGTGGAACAGCTAACATTTACGTTTTAAGTGTTGGCCACTACAGGATGTCAAACATCTGCAGCGCTTTCCGCCTGCAAATACGACCCGCAGTTACACGCAGTTTTAACATGCCAAACACGGCTGGAATTTTGATGAAAATAATAACGATAAAAAAGGGAGTATCAAAAACAATCATGTGTTTCTTAAAAAATGAGAACTATTATGTTACTATTATGTTATTTGAGATACGTGAGTGAACAATGTGCTGTTGGTAGCAGCAATGAACGCACTCTTCGGTTCTAGTAAAAATGGTTTCGGGACAACAGAGAGCGTTTTGTGTTCTACTTTTTGCGCAGTGCGGGTGAGTAATAACTGTTCAGCGTGACTTTCGTACGAGGTATGGTGTGGATCCTGCTACAGCGCAGAACATTAGACGATGGTATGAACAATTCCGAGCAAGAGCTTCTTTGTGCAAAGGCAAATCGCCGGGCCTTCCCCGAGTGTCTGACACAGACGTCGAACGCATCTGCCATAGTTTCGCAAGGGATCCGCAGAAATCCGTTCGCCGTGCAGCTCGACACCTCAACATGCCTCCGACGTCCGTCTGGCTTGTATTGCGTCACTGTTTACACAGGTAACAATACAAAATTCAGCTACTGTACGCCCTTCGTGTAGGTGACAAACAGCAACGTGCGGAGTTCAGTAATTTCGTTCTTGGCAAGATGGAAGATGACAGTTTTCTTCCACGCTTAGTGTTTAGTGACGAAGCAATGTGAGAATATGGGGTACGGAACAACTAGATGAAGTTATACACCATGACGGGACTCTCCAAAATTTAATTTGTTTTGTGCAGTTTCACGGGGAATAGTATATGGTCCGTTTTTCTGTGCCTAGAACGCTGTTAAAGGAACCACATATTTCGATAAGCTTGAGAACTTTATTTTCCCTCAGTTGGAGAATGATTCGTTCGACTTCATTTGACAGCAGTATGGGGCACCGCCACACTGGCATCTGGAAGTGCGGGAACTTTTTAAATCAAAGGATTGCTGACCGATGGATCGGTCGCACTGGATCAAATGATTCAGCCTTGCATTACTGGCCTCCAAGGTCACTGGACGTGACTGTATGTGATTATTTGTTGTAGAGGTTCATAAAAGACTCTGTTTATGAACCTACATTACCAACAACAACAAATGAACTGGGACATCGAAGCTGCAACTCAAGACATGCTCGTTGCAGTGTGAGAACAATTTTAATACCGCATTGACATATGCCATGCATCTCAAGTGGGACGTATTGAACACCTATGAAAAGGTATGGAAAAAAACTTTTTGAGTTTTCCGTTCATCAAAAAACTAAATTCATTGTATGTGTTTATTAGTTTCAAAAATACAGACGTGCCAAATCGGATGATTCATTTTAATACCCCCTGTATAAAAAATATTTTAATATAACATTGGTTTTTTTAATCAATAATAAATACGAGAGAAATTTCTTAAATAATGCACACATTTTTTTATTTACATCATTATTTATTTATTTACTTTTCAATATCTCTTTACAGTCTTAGAGTATAATCTCCCTGCTTCTGTATGACTTAATCGCACCATACCGGAAGCTATTATTCCACCCAGGACACCACTTTTGTTCGCCTGTCGAATGGGCGTAGCAGTGAAAGAAAGCTCTTCCAGGGAAATATAACAACATATAGGCATAGGTTTTCTTCAATAACAGGAAGAAGTCTGGGGCTGTAGGGAGGATGCGGCAACAGTTCCCTTCAGTATTCACGCAGTTTTCGAACTACAACGTTGCCGATGTGCAGGCAGGCATTGTAGTGGAAAATAAGTGGCCCAGGCTCGAGCAACTGAGGTAGGGTTTCGTGCATTTTTCAGCGCAGATTTCACGTGAAGTTATAATAATACACTGCTGTGACACTTGTCCTACATGAAACTGTATGATGATGATGATTCCTTGCTAATTTTAAGCAAAAATTGTCATCTGCTAGAACATTGATTCAGGAAATCCAAATTCTTTCGGACGCGAAAAATCTCAAGTTCTCCACTCATTTAATTGTGATTTCAACTCTGGTTCAAAGCCTCTAATCCACGTTTCATCAATATCGACAATTCGACACGAGAATCCCTGACCTTTACGATCGAATCATTGTTTGAGCAAGGTTGCAATGTCAGGCGTATCTGCTTCTCTTCAGCAGTCAAATAGTGTGGGACCCATCTCGCAGAAAGTTTTATCACCTTCAAACCATTGGTCAGAATACGGAATACTGATGTCGGGGGAATACCCGTGGCTTCATATGGCTCCTCACAAGTTGCACTTCTTCAAGAGCATTTGCACAAGTTTCACACTTACTTCAACTCTTGACGTTTTTGGCCTTCCAGGTTTTTGATTATGGCTATGCTCATACGAACATCACGAGAACGATTTACCTAAGGTGAAACTGTGCCACAGTCCACTGTAAACTCACCACAAACTTCGTTTAACGCACTGTGTATTTCTGTCGAGTTTTTACAGCGTTTCGATGTTGACGTACCACGTCTGGTCTCTCATAGCCACAGCAGCCGAGACCCCAGTAGGCTCCATTTCTGCCTCTCGCCAATTTTAAGTTCACGGTGACACAACAAAAACACGCGCCACTTGCTCAAGCTCCCAACTACGTCTGACACAATTTTCATTGTTGCTGCATCAAACAGTCCACGGTAGTACCATGCTGTGCATTATTTATGAAATATCCGTCGATTTTTGTTATAGCGTAACATCTAACAAATTTCACTTCAGAAGTAGTTATAAATTGGAAGCAGTCTTGATCGCTTAACTTTTTGAATGGTGACCGGTTTCGATCTTTTTATCAGATCAGCTTTGGACCTACAATAAACAGCAATTCATATGAACATATTAAGGACGAAATCATATATTCACAAAGCAGTAAATAACACTGATATACCACGAATGTCTGTCGGAGTAGTTGTCCCTAAAATTTTGGAAACACATGTGTCAAGCAATTGATGTAACAACTATAATCGCAACAAACTTTCATAGCTCCGACGACTTTATAATTTACGTGATATAAAATCGAAGTGTTCACTATGCATTATCGTTTTTCCACTTATCATTACTGATGTGAAAGAGTGCAAAATGGGGGTCTCTAGTATCCACCTCCTTTTCTCTTTTCAGTGGGACGTCTTTCCTATTCTGATTTGGCTTTCTCAACTTCCCTCTCCTCCTAAACATCTCATATCTGTTGCCAGGTGCAGGAACTGACAGCCTTTCAATGGCCGAAGGGAGCCTCCAGGAATGTGGAAGGGCGTGGTGAAAAATTGTAAAGAGAGAAGTATTGTTATATGAATATGTACAAAATTTATTGTCAAAATCATTTTTTTATTCAGTTAAAAGTATCGACTGAGGGGAATGTCCACTACGCTTTACTACCTCCCTGAGTTTGACCTGCTATTAATTCTTAATGAAATTGTCACCCTTGCGGAACACGATCTGGCTAAATACTGACAAAAAAGCACGAAAAGTACCCAACTCCCAAATGAATCTGACGGCTTTCGAATACCGCACAATGGCGTGGAACTCTTTCCATGTATTTGATTAAGGCCTTATATTCTGCCGAGGTGCGGTATCACCGTATCTGAGCCGTAGTAAATATTGCTGTTTTGAAGAGGGCGCCGCAGCGCGTAGTGTGAAGCAGTCGCCCTCCGTTTCTGGCGGTCGCGCCGCTGTGGTGGGAAAGGGGAAAGGTTGCCTGTTCACGTGCATTAAAGGGGCACTATGAGCTTGCCAGTCGATCAGCCTGGGTCAGTCTCTCGTCCCCAGCTTGCTAGTCTGTCTCTCGTCCGTATTTGTTAAGCAGCTATTGTCTGTCTGTCGTTCGGAGTGCTACTATGTCTGTCGTTCTGATCAACCTTTAAAGCCGGCAAAATGAAAGTCTTTCCACTCTTCCAGTAACAGAACTTAGCGAGTGCTCGCCCGGTAGGGGCTCAGTTCCTGCATCTGAGTCTGCGTATTAGGCCGCCAGTCTGCTCCAGTTTGCTCAGGCAATGGTCATTGGCGATTGGATCGATCGGTTGGTCGGTCGCGCTCTGAGACACAAGATGACTTATCCGTCTTGAGCGTCGGCACATGTGAGGTCGCCACATGAGTCGTTGGCCGCGCCGTATATCAAGGGGTAGTGACTTCGCAGTCGACACGAGAGCAACAGGAGTCCACCCACGACATCAGCATGGCCGGTGCGAGCTGCGACGGCGTGAGACGGGAGATCGGCGCGCCTTCCTGCGTCCGTTGAAGCGGCTGGCAGCGGACGGTTCGGGAGAGAGGTTTGCGGTTGCTGCGCCAGGTCTTCTCGAGAAATCGCAGTTTATTAGAAGTTAAGTGATCGGTGATATGTTGTTTGATTTACTCTTGTTAAATTCTACATGTTTTCTTGGTGAGCTCACAAGCCGTTTTGCTATGGGGTCGTCCCACCATTCTTTTCCTTTTGCCCACCCGCGGGAAAGTGGTGATTCATAAATTGGGTGGTCCGTTTTTCCAATGCGGAGTAGGGGCGGGTTAGAGCAACCAGCGGGGCGGGTTGTTCGGTAATCTCCTTATCAATCTACTGTACGTTATTTGCTGCCTCTTTCATATTTGTCGGATTTGGTGTGATAACGAAGCTATTGCTTGGAGTGTGACGGCCTAATACCTGAGACATGTTTTGATCTTTGGAAACGTTGATATTATTGCCTGTGATCTTGAGAGGCGGTATCTGTGTACTGTAGAAGATCTTAACTATTGTTTGTCCAACCTTGTAGAATTTTATATAAGATTGCATTTCATGGGTTTTTATTTAAATGATCATTTTAGTATACAAAATTGCCAACTTTACACCGTAAGGCTTTTCTTAGAAGTTAAAGATCAAGTTGCACCTTCGGTTGCAATATTTTAATTGTTATTGTTTTGTACCATTTCCATCCCTCCTACGGGGGGTGCACAGTTTGTGTGCTTGTGTAAATTGTTGAAAGTCTTATTTTAAAGTTGTCTGGTGTGTTGCAGATTTGCACCAGTGTAGTCTTTCAGGGGCTGTTGTGAGCGGTAGTAACTACGGCCATGTCAAAAGAGAGCGGCAAGGTTATCTGCCCTTGTTTCTTTCTGCCTCTGAATAAATGGTAACTTTGATATTTAGAGGGTGCTTCCAGATTATAATATGAAATTTGTTTCTTTTAAAAAACGGTTTAGGCACTATTAAAGTGAATAAAATTCCCATTTGTTAAAAGGAATTTGGTTATGATTTCATCAGTTTCTCCCTGGCAACTACTTCCATGCTTGCATAGTGTGGTTAAATGTGTTAATGTTCTTGATGAATCGCTACTAAATTAAATAAATTCTTAAGAATATTCTTTGAAAATAAAAGCGACAGTGGAAGCTGCTGCTGCTGCTGACGGTCTGACTGCGACTCCAGCGCCGTCGGCAGACGCTCGCTGCAGCTCTGGAAGCTGCCCACTCACCTGGACTTATATCGTCCGTAACAGTTCTCTCTGTGAACTGATCTGGCACCGTAACGTGTGCGAGTTATATCAGCTGCTCGCCCACTGGCCTGACACAAAATCACTACAATTGACGCGAGAGTAAAAGGCACTTCAAGTGTGCAATTGCCCTTCTTAATTCCCCCACCCTGTTTACAGTGACGAATATACAGCTCATAAAGAATCGCTGGCACATCTATCAGACAATCAGTCGGATTCTAGGTGCCTCTCTATTGGCCATAAAATGACCCACTGCAGACAGTTCCTCTCCCCTCACGGAGGAAGCTCAGAAAGGACTGCCCTTTACACATAACTCAGGCAACTCTACTATTGCAAAAGAGCCACGTTGCTGTCTAGTAACAGTGAACGGTATGTGCTAAGGTCTGATCAGGGTAGCTCCAGAAAATAGTCGGTAGTTGCCACCTGCAAGGCAGAACGAGTGTGAGACGTGTGGTGACAGCGTTAAGGTAGGTCGCTGTCCCTGACCAAACGTAAATGAGAGAAAATATAAAACAATTTCAAATTGGTTTTTATTAGATAATGTTCAGAATTAGGATTTGTATGTCCAAGGTTTGACGCAGTAAGCGGTTCGTAAAATTTTTTGTAAGAGTGATTCGTGCTATGAACATGTTTGAAATGGTAGGTTTTGTGCATGACTTAAGATTTTAACAATATATATATATATATATATATATATATATATATATATATATATATATATATATATATATATATATTCAGATGAACATTGTGTTTACATCTAACAGCCTGAATCATAATCCACATTCTTTGTTTGTATTGAATATGAAAATGAGTAGTAAAGTAAAGTTACCCACCAATGAAAGAACAAAGTAAACATCAGGGCCAAAAGTTAATTTTCCAGTGGCATCTTAATGCCATTGCACAAACGGCATTATTCTCTTAAACTTGAGTGCTGAGTCAAATACATGTTGAATTTCTGGCAAAATGGAGGAGTGCAAGAAACAAGTTCACAGATGCAGTCAGATTCAGGTTTGCTGAATAATTAATTTAGAACAATCTTATCACTGATACTTTCACAGAATAAAAGGATACAATTTTGGTTAGATACTTTCAACGGGACTCGTCTCCAAACGAGTGCCCCCTTCCTACTTCGAGTTGTACAGCCTCCCGCCAATCTGTGCAAGTCCACATAGCAGCTGAGCGGAAATTTTCAGTAAAACTCCCCCTCCTGTCTAGTTTTTCAGAAGATCCAGTTGCTGTTGGTTTTATTTTAAGTTTCAGCTGTGGACGTATGACTGCGGCGTCTAACCGCAACAGGCTTGGCTTCCCTCTCCACCTTCTGCAAACTCTGAAGACCCGAGCCCGTGTAAACGTGTGCTGCTAAGAGACGGCTTCCAGCCGGCACGCCTGCCATTGACTCCGGAAGGCCGACACTCTGCAGTGACACCGCACCGAGGAAAGCCCGCAAAAACCCTGTACCGTCCCTGCCGCGGACGGCAGAGGGGCCCGCTGGTTCACAGTGGTTCTCTTCGTTTCCTGCGGCTTCTCAGCAAAAACATTGTGCCGTATCCTGACGGCCAATTATCCCTTGCGCATCCAATACAGGCGATTAGTAACGTCGTCCTCACTGGTTACGTGTATCCGTAAGAGCGTGCAAAAATGTAACAGGGCATAGAGAATCCTCCATTGAACATTTTGAGGTAGGGAACCTGGGATCGGAGAAGCCAACCTAAAGAGATACGGAAGTAAAATTGTCTACCGCTTTGGCTAATATTAATGTTTTCCAGCTTATTTGCAACCAACATGCGTACAAGTTTACACGTAGTGTGCTGTTTACTTACATGTACATTGTTTGTTTCCTGCATGGAAACAAGGTGGACGAGCCTGATTACTAGGAACTCTACCTGGCTGTCTGAATGGCCACCTGTACTTGATTCGTGAAAAGAGTTCTACGCCGGCCGGAGGTTCGAGTCCTCCCACGGGCGTGTGTGTGTGTGTGTGTGTGTGTGTGTGTGTGTGTGTTGTCCTTAGCCTTAGTTACGAGGGTCAGTCAAAAAGTAATGCCTCCTATTTTTTTTCTACGTTTAATTGTCAGGAAATTTAAATGCAATTACATAGGTTGAAAACCACAACATTGAGGATCATTTTGTCATTTTTCAATGTAATCTCCGCCCATCTCTACAGTTTTGGTCCATCTTTGAACAAGGGCATGTATCCCAGCACGGTATAAATCACAGCTCTGCTTCCTAAGTCATTGACGCACGGATGTTTTGACGGCCTCCTCATCTTCAAAATGAATCCCACGATGAGCTTCTTTTAGTGGCCCGAACAGATGGAAGTCTGATGGTGCCAGGTCAGGGCTGTATGGGGGATGAGGCAAAACTTCCCATCCAATTTTGACAATCTCGTCAGAGGTGTGACGACTGGTGTGTGGTCTTGCATTGTCATGCAAAAGAAGAACATCTGCCATTGATTTTGTTGGGCGAACTCGCTGAAGACGTGCTTTAAGTTTTTTGAGGGTTGTGACGTATTGAACAGAATTTATTGTGCATCCCTGCTCCAAAAAATCAACCAGAATCACACCCTCTGTATCCCAGAAAACTGTTGCCATAACTTTCCCTGCCGATCGCACAGTTTTGAATTTTTTCTTCCTCGGCGAGCTTGTGTGACGCCACTCCATTGACTGCCTCTTTGATTCGGGTTCAAAAAAATGCACCCATGTTTCGTCCCCGGTCACAATTTTTTTCAGAAACTCATCTCCCTCCAAACGGAAGCGCTGCAAGTGTTGGGAGGCTATTGTTTTCCTTGCCTCTTTATTCTGATCGGTTAACATTCTTGGAACCCACCGTGCACAAACTTTTGAGTACCCCAATTGTTTAATAATCGTGATCACACTGCCTTTACTAAGAGAAATAATGCGACACACTTCATCTGCAGTCACCCGACGGTCACCACGAACGATGTCATCAACTTGCTGAATGTTGTGTGGAGTCACTGCACTCACCGGCCTGCCGCTCCGCTTTTCGTCAGTCAACGGTGTTTGCCCTTCAGCTTCCTAACAACTACGAACCCATCGTCTAACAGTGCTGACATCCACTGTCACAACACCATACACCTTCTTCAGTCTTTCATGAATGCGTATGGGCGTTTCACCTTCTGCATTCAAGAATTCAGTCACACAACGCTGTCTCAAACGAACATCGATGTCGGCCATCTTACAAACTTCTGCTGTGCTGCCACCTGTTGACACAGAAAGTTACTACTGCAGTGGATTGCAGAAGGTTTGAGGAATGGCGCCAAATTCAAATTTTTCACTTAAATTAATTTTTTTAAGTAGAAAAAATGGGAGGCATTACTTTTTGACCGACCCTCGTAGATTAAGTAGTGTATATGAATAGGGACCGATGACATCAGTAGTTTGGTCCCATAAGGTTACCACAAATTTCCAAATTTTCCAATATTCTGCAACCATCTCAGTGCTGTTGAGCCGTGGTAAAAATTGCTGTTTTGAAGAGCGCGCCGCAGCGTGCAGTGTGAAGCAGTCGCCTTCCGTTTCTGGCGGTGGAGCCGCTGTGGTAATCGCAGCTTTGGTGTCTCCCTCTGGTGGGAAAGGGGAGAGGTTGCCTGTTCACGTGCATTTAAGGGGCGCTATGAGCTCGCCAGTCGGTCAGTCTCTCGTCCGCAGCTTGCTACTCTGTCTCTCGTCCGCATTTGTTAGGCAGTTAGTGTCTGTCTGTCATCCGGAACTGCCTCTGTCATGTTTGTCGGATTTGGTGTGTTAACGAATTTATTGCTTGGAGTGTAACGGCCTAATTCCCGAAATATGTTTTGGTCATGCCTATCATCTTGGGTAGTATCGGTGTACTGTAGAGCATCTTAACTTGTTTGGCCAACCTTGTAGAATTTTATATAAGATTGCATTTCATGGGCCTTTATTTAAATGATCATTTTAGTAAATAAGGTTGCCACCTTTTCACCGTTAGACTTTTCTTAGAAGTTAAAATCAAGTTGCACCTTCGGTGGCAAAGTTAATATTTTTAATTTTTAGTGTTTTGTACCATTTCCATTCCTCCTACAAGAGTGAAAAGTTTGTGTGCTTGTGTAAATTGTTAAAACTTTTAGTTTAAAGTAATCTGGCGTGTTACAGATTTGCACCAGTGTAGTCTTTCAGAGGCTGTGGTCAGCGTTCGTAACGATCTCCGTTTCAAAGGAGAGTGGCAGCGTTCTCTGCCCGCAAGCTCATACAGTCAACACTTGTTTCTTTCTGCATCTGAATAAACTGTAAACTGATATTTAGAGGGTGCTTGCTGATTATAATTTTAAATCTGTTTCTTTTAAAAATGCTTTTAAGCACTATTAAAGAGAATAAAATTTCCATTTGTTAAATGAAATTTGCTTATGATTTCATCAGTTACTCCCTGGCAACTACTTCCATGCTTACATAGTGTGATTAAATGTGTTAATGTTCTTGATGAATCGCTAGGAAATAAAATAAATTCTTAAGAATATTCTTTGAAAATAAATCATGCTACAGCTTTATTTTCTGGTCCTACTCCATGGCCTGTGGGTCACCTGACGTTAATCCCCTTGATTACTTCCTATGGAGATATCCAAAGTCACTTTGTACGAGACCCCAGTGGATACAGAGATGAAATTAGTTGTAGGTTCCTGTGATGCGATTCGAAACGTACCAGAGATATCTACCAGGGAACGTCGCAATCTTGTTCGGAGATGTCATGCTTTCATTGAGGTTAACTGCCGTCAGTTTCAGTACATTTTGTAAAATACAGTACCAATGTTACGTTCATTCAGTCAGTGATAGTATCTGTAGTTAACTGTAACTAATGTACATAAAAAAGTACACAGTAATTTGATTTTCTTCCTATCATCTCCTTAAGCTGCATCTCCTTGAGCGGAGCATCCTCTATGTCCTGTTAAATTTTTGCACTTTCTTACGGGAGCACTCTGTATGACGCGTACTCGATTATCGCAGTTAAATTACAAATGTCGTTCTAATTCCTTCCTGTAAGACATCCATAAAATCCGACGCCTTACAAACGTTTCCCACACCCAGTCAATTAGACAGCCGGAGATCACACGGCTATTAGATTTTTGTAACTTGTCATGAGAAGTCCAGAAGTGAAATATCGGTCAGTGAAGCGACGAAACTCTCAAAAAACCTCGAGAAAATCGGCTTTGAATTTTATCGAGTCTCTTTGATACTTCGAAGGGAGACCACTTTACCGACGAGCTATGTGGCTATGTGGTGGAACAACTTGCCTGCTATGTGCCGGGCCAAAATTATAAACAGTCGGCTGCATGTCCTGCAAGCATTTCTGTGAAGAGAAAAACATATTAAGATGGAAAAGACTTTTTTTTAAGTTGGGCAATCTTTATTAGCAATCAGTTATAAAATAGAGATAATTAATAATTCATCTATGCAACTAAAACTGGATTTATCTCTGTGACGTTTAATTAAAATGAGGAGACAAGCATTTTTTTATGACAGTGACAAATGAGACAGTGTAATTAGCATATATTGATGAATTTCATATATAAATAACGCATGTATTCGAACTGAATGGAAGAAACTGAAACCGAAAAATTTGACTCGAACCAGCTATTACCAGTCTTGAGCGCTGACGACGTTTTCCACCTTCATATATTTTAAGCTTCACGAAAATGCTCGTAGTACATGAACTCTTGTTTAAAAGCTTGCATGACCCTGGAATCGAACCCATGCCGCCGGCCGGGGTGGTCAAGCGGTTCTAGGCGCTACAGTCTGGAACCGCGCTACCGCTACGGTCGCACGTTCTAATACTGCCTCGGGCATGGATGTGTGTGATGTCCTTAGGTTAGTTAGGTTTAAGTTGTTCTAAGTTCTAGGGGACTGATGTGGTTATTGGAAATCATACACGTAGATTTTAGTGCTCAGATGAACCTAGAAGCGGGCGATAAATAGCTTCGCCGGCCGGAGTGGCCGAGCGGTTCTACGCGCTACAGTCTGGAACCGCGCGACCGCTACTGTCGCAGGTTCGAATCCTGCCTCAGGCATGGATGTGTGTAATGTCCTTAGGTTAGTTAGGTTTAAGTAGTTTAAGTAGTTTGAGCCTTCCAGTGATTTACTCTGGCTTAGAAGCTACTGCAGCAGTGTAAAAGCGTTGCGAGAGAAATAAAGTTAACCTCGACAACACTGAAGACTGTAGAAATAAACGAATACGCCAAACAGAACGGCATCTTGTGACGGTGTTCTACCAGACGAGCTGACACTTTTAGAGACAACGTTTCGCAGCGTCTAAGCTCTGTTACTCCGAATTTTGAAATAGGCACACCAAAATCACAATAATAATCCGTTGTAGTTGCTACCTATTTCATTACAATAAAAAGCATTATAAAATCACAATCACAATAATATAGGAGACTGCCTTACAAAAGACCCATAAAACTTGAAATTTCAATATGACTAGGTAAATATACTCAGGCAAAGCTTTACTTAAATATTCCAAATGTCCATACAATTCCCATCAGAATTCTCACTACTTGCAATCAGCTGAGGAACAGATTAAGGGTAGGAACACAGAACTTTTAAGGTTTGGCTTCCCAACTTTCCTAAACGAAACTATTACAAATGATTAAAATAGTTCAGGTGGTGCTTCAATTTTGACCAAACCAATCTTCAAATTTACTTACTCTGTTGATTAATCAACAATGTTCTTAGAATCATTACAAGTAGAACATGATCATTTGACAATAACCCTAAAATGAGGTTGTTTCAATGTTGCTTGTGAACTAGCGGTAGACACGAGCAGACCACGGATTCAAATCAATACGAGAGATTGACGAGACAGGAAATGACGTAGAAATATACTCAACTCTGCACTGCAATTGAAGTTCAGATGCTATAACTCTCCACCGGAAAGATGTAATCACGCAACAGTGACAACATAGCCGAAGATGTAAAGGAGAGGACAGGGCCTTAGATATCTCTCTGCTCCAGTGGTGCTCTGCTCCCAGAAGGCTCGGCTGGACCGCTGCCAAATATCTGTAACACAACACGCATCAACGGCAGACAACATTCTGAGACATAGACTACACAATATCTGTAACACAACACGCATCAACGGCAGACAACATTCTGAGACATAGACTACACAATATCTGTAACACAACACGCATCAACGGCAGACAACATTCTGAGACATAGACTACACAATATCTGTAACACAACACGCATCATCGGCAGACAACATTCTGAGACATAGACTACACAATATCTGTAACACAACACGCATCAACGGCAGACAACATTCTGAGACATAGACTACACAATATCTGTAACACAACACGCATCAACAGCAGACAACATTCTGAGACATAGACTACACAATATCTGTAACACAACACGCATCAACGGCAGACAACATTCTGAGACATAGACTACACAATATCTGTAACACAACACGCATCAATGGCAGACAACATTCTGAGACATAGACTACACAATATCTGTAACACAACACGCATCATCGGCAGACAACATTCTGAGACATAGACTACACAATATCTGTAACACAACACGCATCAACGGCAGACAACATTCTGAGACATAGACTACACAATATCTGTAACACAACACGCATCAACGGCAGACAACATTCTGAGACATAGACTACACAATATCTGTAACACAACACGCATCAACGGCAGACAACATTCTGAGACATAGACTACACAATGTCATCTAGAGAACAGGTGATCAATGCAACTGAATAGAAACAAATTAGTCTTCTTCAGTTACTTGGCCAGTGTCACCCCTTAAACTTTGATTAATAAGTTCGCTAAAAATCATGTCCTAAAGTTAAGATGACAAGAGTCATCTCGGCGCACATTTACACGCCAAACTACCAAATGAACTACAGGGTAGAATAGAGGACGTATCTCGGCGTGTCTTGAATCGCCAGAGCCGGACTTACTCACTACTCGTTGCACTTCCTAGCTACGTCTTTGACCACGCTTCATGTCGGTTGGTTGGGCTTAACCACACTTCCTCAACTGCCGTCAAGATAGTCACGACACCGAGGTAGGTGATAAGCAACTAAAACAATTGCAAAGGATTTTTAGTACACTGGCATATTCAATTAAGCCGCTCGCAACCCACCGAAGCAACTCGGCGACCCCAATTCGATCGGCCGGCGTAGCTTATACCAGACTCGGAGGAGCTAGTCCTTCCGACCTCTAAGAAAAACAGATCACCACGGGCGGTGGATCTGCCCTCACGACTCAACACGCCGTAGCCGCTGGCCGCTGGCTCCGCTCCTTCATTGCCAGCTCGTCCTCTCGCCGCCCTGCCTACGTACACAGTCAAACGTGATTCTCGCTCACAGCCGATCCCGACACACCTCACCAGCAGAGCGCACGAGCTGCCGTTAAATCCGCGCTGCCAAAGATGAGCAGAAGACAAATAAGCGTCGAAGTCGACTCAAAGACCAAAATGACGATCGATGGAAACTGCCGTCAGAAACGCACCAGCTCACATGACACACATATCTTCGACATAGGTAAGATTCCCTTCATGAAAAGAGCCCTGCAGAAAATCTAAACATACTCTAGAGATAAGAAAGGAGTACTCCGGAATCAGTATTCCGTTGTTTGTTGGCAGTGGCATCTCTGACACTGCAGCAAAAACCTGACCTCGTAGCAGGTGCTCAAAGCGGCAATTTCCAGTGCCGGTGCGTGCGTCACAGAATGTAGCCGCGCCGTCTCAGGTAACCCTGGTCTGTTCATTGCATAACAAGGTGGGCGTGCCTGTCAGTTCCTCCTCAGTTCCTACCGGGCTTTCGTTCAGCAACGACTTCACGTAAGATTACAGCCAAAAACCAAATCTATAGCGATTAGATCCTGATATACACCGCCATCTTCTTCAGAATAAGACGTGAATCTTTGAGTGTGAAACAAACCGCACAGCGCGTGTTCTTCAGGTCTTACTAACCAGCTCAAGGATCCGCTGAGTCGAGCTGCCAGAACGCAGTGTTCGGACGACCTCACGGCCTGCTTTCATATTAACA
This sequence comes from Schistocerca gregaria, assembly GCF_023897955.1. Lineage (NCBI taxonomy): Eukaryota > Metazoa > Arthropoda > Insecta > Orthoptera > Acrididae > Schistocerca > Schistocerca gregaria. The sequence continues at coordinate 70,148,936 of NC_064927.1, read as the reverse complement.
AAATGTTCATTTGTTTACGCTATTTGAAGCAGTGGACGGATGCAAGAAATCACGTTTTCCAGTGATGAAACAGAACAGAATTTCAACTGCCGTTTCCAGAGCTTCTGACAATATCTCGCGTGACTGAACTCTGGATGAGGTAACACTTCTAAATCCCTATTTCTCTACTACGTTTAACAACAATTATATTGCCATTTTCAAAAACACACTCCCTGGTATGCGCCTTCGAATTGCGTTCTCATATCTTCGTTGGTTTCGGGAGTAATAACATTTTTTAATCTCTACTGCGTAACTCCCCTGTTACGGAGATAATTATAATACACTACTGGCCATTACAATTGCTACACCAAGAAGAAATGCAGATGATAAACAGGTATTCATTGAACAAATAAATTATACTAGAACTGACATGTGATTACAAATGGCTAAAATGGCTCTGAGCACTATGGGACTTAACGTCTGAGGTCACCAGTCCCTGGAACGTAGAACTACTTAAACCTAACTAACCTAAGGACCTCACACACATCCATGCCCGAGGCAGGATTCGAACCTGCGACCGTAGCGCTCCTGCGGTTCCAGACTGTAGCGCCTACAACCGCACAGCCACTCCGGCCGGCATGTGATTACATTTTCACGCAATTTGGGTGCATAGATCCTGAGAAATCAGTACCCAGAACAACCACCTCTGGCAGTAATAACGGCCTTGACACGCCTGGACATTAACAGAGCTTGGATGGCATGTACAGGTACAGATGCCCATGCAGCTTCAACACGATACCACAGTTCATCAAGAGTAGTGACTGGAGTATTGTGACGAGCCAGTTGCTCGGTCACCATTGACCAGACGTTTTCAATTGGGGAGACATCTGCTGGCCAGGGCAGCAGTCGAAAATTTTCTGTATCCAGAAAGGCCCGTACAGGACTTGCAACATGCGGTCGTGGATTATCCTGCTGAAATGTAGGGTTTCGCAGGGATCGAATGAAGGGTAGAGCCACGGGTCGTAACACATCTGCAATGTAACGTCCAATGTTCAAAGTGCTGTCAATGCCAACAAGAGGTGGCCGACACGTGTAATTAACGACACCGCACACCATCACGCCGGGTGATACGCCAGTATGGCGATGACGAATACACGCTTCCAATGTGCGTTCACCGCGATGTCGCCAAACACGGATGCGACCATCAAGGTGCTGTAAACAGAACCTGGATTCATTCTAAAAATGACGTTTTGTCATTCGTGCACCCAGGTTCGTCGTTGAGTACACTATCACAGGCGCTCCTGTCTGTGATGCAGCGTCAAGGGTAACTGCAGCCTAGGTCTCCGAGCTAATAGTCAATGCTGCTGCAAACGTCGTCGAACTGTTCGTGCAGATGGTTGTTGTCTTGCAAACGTCCCCATCTGTTGACTCAGGGATCGGGACGTGGCTGCACGATCCGTTACGGCCATGCGGATAAGATGCCTGTCATCTCGACTGCTAGTGATACGAGGCCGTTGGGATCCAGCACGGCGTTCCGTATTATCCTCCTGAACCCAGCCATTCGATATTCTGCTAATAGTCATTGCATCTCGACCAACGCGAGCAGCAATGTCGCGATACGATAAACCGCAATCGCGATAGGCTACAATCTGACCATTATCAAAGTCGGAAACGTGATGGTACGCATTTCTCCTCATTACACGAGGCATCACAACAACGTTTCACCAGGCAACGCCGATCAACTGCTGTTTGTGTATGAGAAATCGGTTGCAAACTTTCCTCATGTCAGCACGTTGTAGGTTCCGCCACCGGCGCCAACCTTGTGCGAATTCTCTGAAAAGCTAATATTTTGCATATCACAGCATGTTCTTCCTGCCGGTTAAATTTCGCGTCTGTAGCACGTTATCTTCGTGGTGTAGCAATTTTAATGGCCAGTAGTGTAGTTAATATTTAGTCTGTCCATGAGCCTTTTTCATTTATTATGAATGTTTCTTTTATTTTATATTTCGTCCACGCCGCAACTCATTTTACGGTACTTTCCTTTCTATTTATTGTTTTCAAACAACACCCACACGTAATGTGAACTGATTTACGATCAGTTCTCTCGCCACTTCCGATGAAACCACATGGGAAGCTAGAAATCACATTGAAGTCCACGTCACAGCCATTGAACACTGCTGCCATTTTTGGACAGGCACCAGGAGTGTGACGGAGTGCTTCGAGAAAGACAGTGGCGAGTTCCAATTGACGTGCTGACCCCCCGACTTGCCAGATCTGAATTTCATTGAACACATCTGGGATGCGACTTAACGTGACGTCACGTCACAGCTTATCGCCCCCCTCCCTGGTATTTACTGGAATTATGTGGCTTGTACGTGCAAATGTCGTGCCAACTCGCCCCAGAGACCTACTGAGGTCTTATCGCTTCAATGTTATGCGTGCCAAAGCCACTCAGCCGTTGCCAGCACATTTTCCTTGCTTTCCGACTTCCGCTGGCGCCGTGACAGAGTCCAATGTGTGGCCGAGTGTTTATAACTCACAGAGCAGCGTCATCTCCTAGGGCAAACCACTGGTGCAGGAGCACCCAGCCAGACCTGACGGCTCCGCATATCGAACTAGTACCAACAAGAGGAGGCGTCCCCTAGGTGTCACTACATGACACTCGATCGCACTCAGAGTCCCGGGTTCAACACAGTGCGCCCGGACTCCCTTGCTGACTTTCGTACACGCAAGTCTGGCCATAATCTCGGAGGCTCCAGAGCTGTCCAGACTCCAGCCTCGTATTATTAAGACCACTCACGCTCCGGTCCGCGTTATACTGCGGCAGTACGCCATTGCTCCTGTTTCCACCTGCGCCACCTATCTCCAGGGCGCTGTCATCAGGAAGCTGCTTGGAAGCGAAATTTAATAAAGAACTTTGTTACTCAGTGAGCATCGTTTACTGCAGGCCTCATAAATATCAGCAACGTGGGATTTCTAACCTCACGGATCCAGTAGGAGCGGTGGTTCTATCAAAGACTTTTTTCCCCAGGCCGTGGCGTAAAGGCTGCTCTGCACCCGTCTTGTGAGAGAACAGTGCAAGGCAGCTTACAAATGAGGGCAAGAAACGGTTTTCCAAGTCTCGATGTGAAGGCTGCCCTGCATGAGGGACATTTTGTGCTGGAGTGGTATCAGCTTGCTTTATCGACTTGCATTGCATGGCGGTCTGTACATCAAGACGAAATAATTTTGAAGCCCCTACACGACAGTCGTATTGGCCTTCTTTATTGAACTGTGTGGCGTGGGCTACATGTTCCGATGAGCATGATTGGCAACAGGTTGAGGTGGATAGAGGAGGCGCAAGGAGGAAATGGACAGAGAAGTACGGGCAGATGCATCAGGCGGAAGGTATAGAAGGGTTATTGGGCAGGTGGAGATGGAAAGAGAGGAAGGCGGGGATGGAAAGAAAGGGAGAGGAGAATGGGGTCAGAGGGAGGTTGGAGGAGGAGGTAGTCAGAGAGATGGGGTGGTGGAAATGGATAAAGAGATGAGGATGAGGATATGAAGAGACAGAGAGAGTGGGGACGAGCAGGTGGACAGATGGAAGAAGGACGGAGGAGGAGGTGTGTTCAGTATGTGTATCGAACGCATATACAGACGAAGCTATGGGTAAAACACTAGTTTGCAGCATCACTGTGAGAATCATTCGAGAATTCCTCAAAGTGAAAATATTTTGGACGTGTTAATATACCAGAAAATGATACGAACGTTTGGTAGCTCTATAAAAAAATTTAGTTTGAATAACTATAGCCTAGCCTTCCCCCTCTGAGTTCTACATAAAGTTCCATCTGATTCTAAGTATTTCGTGAAGTTTCACCTGAATATATTTCGTTGTTGTGTGTTTGAACGACACTGGCCAACAATAATCTGGTAGAATAGTGTCTCTAAATCACTGGTATATAAACGTCGATTCCTAGCCAAGTATTCCTAGCCAAGTAGTTAGATGCCAAACTTTAGGTCCAAAATCGTTCAGACGCTAGAGCACCAGAAATGAAAATTTCAACATTAGGGGCTAATGGTGAGGAATGAATATTTGAAGTCTAAAAGAGCAGTGTGTTCGAAGCATAGGTGAGACTACTGGTCGTATTCCTGTAGCAAACAACGACATACCAAATAGCTGTTGCTGGCGCTGCTTTGAAAGCAGTATATTATCGTTATAGGGAGTTGCAGACGTGCATTTAATGTACCAAGGAGAGTTAAAAAATATGTGCACTTCCGCCATAACTCACCTTTACAATTTTCACACTGCCTTGATGCGCATCCATGTTCACATACGGTATCACTGCAGTCATGCAAGCGCACCATTCGATCCCGACCATATTAGTTGAATTATGTCGGTGACAGTCTAGATGTGTCCGCTCGACTAGTGCTTTGCACAGAGGAGAAACAAAGGGCAGTGATTCTGTTTCTTTCGTTGGGAGGGATCAAAGCAAATTCATCGTAGACCTTCACGACAGTTCGGGGCAGTCCCGTGTCATGCTAACTGTTTCCCCGTGGATCGGGTGTCTGAGTGACCGGACGAGTCTGACACTTGTTGAGGAAGCAAGGCGCGGAGAAGCGTCCACTCTGGTCCAAAACGTTCAGCAAGGTCAAGAGATGGTTTTATCCACCAGTCGAGTTACCATAGACGTGGTCTCAGGTCATTAGTGATGCTTCCGCCTGCCAAATCATCCACTGCTTTCATGTGTGTGCGTGTGTGTGGTGGTGGGGGGGGGGGGGGGGTGCGGTTTAGGGGCAATCCACGAAGACTAAGTTTTCTTAGGTTTCTGCACAACGGACACAGATACAGCATACTGATGAATTCCTTGTCTAAAGTGTTGACTTCCGTCACGCGCTTATTCGACAGTTTCAACAGGGAAGGCGACTACCTATACCGAAGACAGTCTCCGACGTTGAAATATGGATTCACAACTATGCGCCAGAAAGAAAACGCCAGACTATGGAATAGATCGGGCAAAAAAGGTAAAGATCTGTCATCAGTCAGAAAATGTATGCTGAGAGTAAGTAACAAAGGAAATAGCCATCAAAAAAGTATCTCGCAATGAATTGTAAGAAACCAAACTGAACTCAACAATTCGCAGCATTCGATGAGGTCTGAAGGAGCTGCATGACAACGCTCGCAAGCGAAAACCTTCTTTCTGGCAGACATACGAAGCGTTGTGGGCTGCTGCACCAAGTGAATTGAAGAAAAAGGGGAATATACTGAAAAATAATGCATAAGTGAAACCATCATTCTTGGTCAAATGTTTGAACGGAGTGGAAACAAGACGCGGTGGAGATAACACAATGGATTATTGTACGATTTTTTAGGTAAGCGAAAAGTTGGACAAACGAGACACCTAATTGATCAGCGTGAGGTCTAGTTTAAACGTTTAATTTCTTGAAAGTAATAAGAAGAATTAACAACAAAACTTGACTACTCATTTCAGGGACGATTGCATAGCTGACTCTTATCCGAATTCTCATTGCCAACGAAAAGCGGGAAATGGACAAATGGGACATCAAATTGACCGGCGTGAGGACTTCTTTTGCAAAAAAATGTATAATTGCTTGAAAGTAATCATGATAATTAGGAAAAATTAGAATAATATTTAACTGCTTGAAAATAATAGGGGAAAGTAAAACTACGAAAACTTAATTAGTGAATTTATGCTAATTGGAAATTGGTGGTAAGCTTCAATGGGACCAAACTGCTGAGATCATCGATCCTGGAGGACTGATGACCTTAGCTGTTTAGTCCCCCTTTAAACATCCCAACAACCACCACCACCATCATCGATCCCTAGGCTTACACTATACGCTAACGTACGCTAAGGACAACATACACAACCATGACGCTGAGGACAAAACACACACACACACACACACACACACACACACACACACACACACACACACACACACACACACATGCCCGAGGGAGGACTCGAACCTCCAACGAACTGTGACAAGAACCCATGGGCCGCGCGACGAAATGTTGGGAAAATTGAAGTACTCCACCATCAGCTACTGCTTCGCTCGTTACTGAACTTCCATCATTCTCAGGATGTCGGTGGGTAGAGTTACATACGTAATAGAAATCAGTGCTAGGGGGAAAGCCCTCAACTGTGTTCAACGGCGCCTCCTTAAAAGCCGGCGGACGCGCGGAACCTGAGCGAGAACGTTAGAAGACTGCCATGCAAGTCTCAGTGAGACAGAGGGGCGCTACCTTTGCCAGAATCATCACAAACGAAGAAGCTACGAATCAATGAACCAAGGATATTATCCAGTTGGATGAGTCAAAATACTCCCATATTCAGGGAATGAGCGCACGGGAGCACAGGGAGGAACGGTGCCCTTCGCCTAGCCGCAGTACAAGTGGAGGTGGTTTGGTGTTGCCTTCTACGACCTGTTACGAAGGGTCAGGTGGGTACTTGTGTCGTGTGGGTGAATGCAATGACTGATTGAACTTTGTAGTGCTAGATTCGTGTTGTTTTAGATGAAGGGTAGCAAGGACGTTAAAATTATCTATCACCAGAAGTTGAAATAGCGTGTACATCTATGTCCACCCACATACTCCGCAAGCCACCGTACAGTGTTGGGCGGAGGGTACTATGTGCATCTACATGAGCCTCGCGGAATTGGCCGAGCGGTCTTGGTCGCTGCAGTCATGGACTGTGCGGCTGGTCCCGGCGGAGGTTCGAGGCCTCCCTCGGGCATGGATGTGTGTGTTTGTCCTTAGGATGATTTAGGTTAAGTAGTGTGTAAGCGTAGGGACTGATGACCATAGCAGTTAAGTCCCATAAGACTTTCACACACGTTTGAACAACATCTACATGAGATTTCCTTTTCTGTTACACTCGCAGATAGATCGAGGGAAAAACGATTGCCTGTGTGCGTATGTCTGAGCCCTAACTTGTCGTGTCTTATCTTCTGGTCTTACGTGGAAAGTACGTTGGCTGCGAGTGAACCATTCTGTAGTCGCCTTCAAATACTGTTGCTCTAAATTTCCTCAATAGTGCTCCTCGAAAAGAACGTCGCTTCGCTTCAGCGAGTCGCATTTGAGTTCCCGAAGACTCTTTTGATACCTGTGTGTTGTTAGAGCCTACCTGTAACAGACCTGGCAGTCCTTGGTTCAAATGGTTCTGAGCACTATGGGACTTAACATCTGAGGTCATCAGTCTCAGACTTAGAACTACTTATACCTAACTAACATAAGGACATCACACACATCCATGCCCGAGGCAGGATTCGAACCTGCGACCGTAGCGCTCGCGTGGTCTGGCAGTCCCCTTCTGAGTTACTTCATTTAATGCGACCTGATGCAGATCTCAAATATTCGTGCAGTACTCAAGAACTGATCGCAGTAGCGTCCTATACGTGGTGTCGTTTACAGATGAATCACACTTTTCCAAAACTCTCCCAATAAACCGAAGTCGACCATTCACCGTCCCTACCAAAATAACCACATGCTTGTTCTATTTTATGTCGCTTTGCAACGTTACGGCCAGATATTTCAACGACGTGACTATGTCAAGCCAGAAAGCAGCAATGCTGTATACGAATATTACGGGTTTGTTTTTCCCCCTCATCTGCGTTAATTTACATTTTTCTGAATGTAGAGCTAGCTGTCATTCATTACACCAACTAGAAATACTATCTAACTCATGTTACATCCTCCTATAGTCACTCAACGCCGACACCTTCACGTGCATAACAGCATCATCAGCAAATACAACCGCATATTGCTGCCCACCCTGTCCTGCAAATCATTTATGTATAAAGAGAGCAATAGCGGTCCTATCACACTTCTCTGGGGCACTCCTGACGATAACATTGTCCTGATGAACACACGCCGTCCATGACAACACACTGTGTTGCTTAAGGTACTCACACATTTGCGATCCTATTCCATAAGCTCCTACCGTTGTTATGAGTCTGCAATGGGGCACCGCGTCAAATGCTTTCCGGACCAGAAATGTGGAATCTGCGTGCTGCCTTTCATCCTTAGTTCGCAGTACATTATGTGAGAAAAGAGCAAGCTTTGTTTCGGACGAACGACGCTTTAAAAAAACGCTGATTTGTGGACATAGGTTTCCCAGGCACAAGAAAATGTATTATGTTCGAGGATTGTGCAGCAAACCGATGTTAGGGATATTGGTCTGCAATTCTGCAGGTCGTTTTGTTACCCTCCTTATGTACAGGAGTCACATGCGCTTTTTTCCTGTCTTTTGGAAATCCGCGCTGGGCGAGATATCCACGATAAATGCGAGGTAAGTGAGGGTCCATTGGCGTAGAGTGCGTGCGTTAGCGACCTCGGCTACGGATGCTGGTCAGCCAGATGAACAGTTGTGAGTTCAACATGGAAAGATGGGTTACTTTCTGCTCTTGGTTTTGCCAACCTGACTACATGAGACACTGTAGCTAAGAAAGTGTAAATTTTACCCGTGGAGCTATATATCTTTGTGCTCGTAGTTGAAAAAATGTACCCCGTATCCACAGAGACAACAATTTACATAGCCGCTGATAGTGTGTATATCTGTAAGAAATTGCGTCTACTTGGCACATTTACATTGTAATGGTTCTTTATTTACGTGACCATTACGGCACTCCAACCCCAGTTCTCGATACCAGTAATATCGTACTACTTTTCTGCGAAATAACAGACATATTTTTGTGACAATATTAACATTTGGTTTTATTATTGTATATGTACTCCGATGTATCGATATATTACAGTGATATGGTTCTTGTGTGTATTCATTTCTGTGAGACGGTCATAATTTTTGACTTACTTCTAACCGTTTTTTGGCGCGAATGCGCACAGAGCAGTCTTTGTTTCACGTTGGTAGAAGTTTTTATTTAGATTTGTAAAAGAACAGTCAATTGGTTTGGTAAAAATGTGGAAATTAAATATATGAAGATTGATACAAAACTGTTTTCTTGATGATGTGACAATTAAGAAGAAGTATATGTGAATTTAGAAGAAGTTTAATAAAAATGTGGATCGTGAACACCAAGTCAAAAATGATTTCTACCATACCATTGTTCTAATCTGGGATTGTTTGATCATAAAGAATTTCCTGAAAAGCGCGTTTGTTAGGTCTTCAAATATTGCTAAAATACAGATTTGGACCTTCTAGCAGTCAAAGTAGAATCACCCTAGAATCAACAAGATAAGCCATAACAACTTCGACGAAATCTGCGTGGGAATCCATTCAAGATAAGTGCCAAAATTAATGACATTTTTACAGAGACCTCATTATTTCCATTCTGACGATAACACCCACAGTCAGTAAGTTTGTTGTTGCCCGATAAAGCGAATATATGCTGGGTGAGCAACATTATTAATCTGATTTCTAACCTACTTTGCAAGTGGTGGTATTGTTAGACCTTGTACCTGGTCTACTCCCCTCGTTGATGGGAATATAGGACGGTAAGTGTGCCGTCTGGGCGGCCATTGATTGCATATTGTGCAGGGCCTGCCGAGTTCAGACGCTACCGACGGCGCCTGTGATCTGCTGTCCACATAATTGGCAAACTGGCCTCAGGCCGAGATGAGTTGCTGAACCTCGTCGTTTGCGTTTCTGATTGCGGCGGCAGCCGCGTGTCTTCCGCCCCCCCTCCAGCAGGTTGGACTCATCGGGCCACTTAGTGGGAACCCCTCCACTGTAGGCGGCTGTCATTTGCTGAGCTCACTGCTCACTCACTCGGGCGCTCGGCTGCCGGTGGCAGAAAGTGCGCCGTCATGCGGCGAGGAGTCGCCAGCCTCGCATGACCGACTTTTCAAACTGCGACGTTGCGGTCTCAGACTTGGCAAGGTCAACCATTGTGATGCCGCCCAAGTTTTTTGGGTACGTTCAATTACGCGCGTGTGGAGTTCACGACACACGCTATACCGCACTGGTTCCTTCGGTCCTTGAACACTCCTCCAGCGTGTAGCGACCACAACAGCCTCATTCAGTGTACAAGTTTCACATCCAATGGTACTCCAGGGTAAAATGTTTTTGGAAAGGTTCGTCAGTCCCCTCTTCAGTATAGGGCGTTAGTAAATGTTACCTCGGGGGCCTTCAGCTACACTAAAACCAAGGAGATCGGTTGGTGGTTTATGTAGCTATCATATAGAACCTCTCTCCTCTTGAATCTGGTGGGATTTAATGTCCCATTAACTAATTTTCGAACCACTGCATGGTGATCTTCAGATAAATGTTTTACAGAAACATTATCTACTATACAGGGCCGGGGTGATTACGTTGCGTTTTGATATAAATGACAAATTCACACACACGCACACACACACAAAGAGAGAGACTGTTTAGATGCACTTAGTTTCGCAATAAATAAACACTATTTAGCTCCACTTGAGCTCACAGTCTCTAAAATTTTCGCTTACTCTAAAAACAAATACTCCTGCATGCTCCTCGTTTACGGTAAAACGAAGTGCAGCTAAATGCAGAGTGTGTGTGTGTATGTATGTGTGTATGTATGTCCAAATGCATGTATGTGCTCACATTCATACACAATATTTCTGAAGGTACTATGTTGTTGTTGTTGTGATCTTCAGTCCAGAGACTGGTTTGATGCATCTCTCCATGCTACTCTATCCTGTGCTAGCTTCTACATCTCCCTGTACCTACTGCAACCTTTTTTTTTTTTTGTCATCAGTCTACTGACTGGTTTGATGCCGCCCGCCACGAATTCCTTTCCAGTGCTAACCTCTTCATCTCATAGTAGCTCTTGCAACCTACGTCCTCGATTATTTGCTTGGTGTATTCCAATCTCTGTCTTCCTCTACAGTTTTTGCCCTCTACAGCTCCTTCTAGTACCATGGAAGTCATTCCCTCATGTCTTAGCAGATGTCCTATCATCCTGTCCCTTCTCCTTATCAGTGTTTTCCACATATTCATTTCCTCTCCGATTCTGCGTAGAACCTCCTCATTCCTTACCTTATCAGTCCACCTAATTTTCAACATTCGTCTATAGCACCACATCTCAAATGCTTCGATTCTCTTCTGTTCCGGTTTTCCCACAGTCCATGTTTCACTACCATACAATGCTGTACTCCAGACGTACATCCTCAGAAATTTCTTCTTCAAATTAAGGCCGGTATTTGATATTAGTAGACTTCTCTTGGCCAGAAATGCCTTTTTTTGCCATAGCCAGTCTGCTTTTGATGTCCTCCTTGCTCCGTCCGTCATTGGTTATATTACTGCCTAGGTAGCAGAATTCCTTAACTTCATTGACTTCGTGACCATCAATACTGATGTTAAGTTTCTCGCTGGTCTCATTTCTACTACTTCTCATTACCTTCGTCTTTCTCCGATTTACTCTCAAACCATACTGTGTACTCATTAGACTGTTCATTCCGTTCAGCAGATTATTTAATTCTTCTTCACTTTCACTCAGGATAGCAATGTCATCAGCGAATCGTATCATTGATATCCTTTCACCTTGTATTTTAATTCCACTCCTGAACCTTTCTTTTATTTCCATCATTGCTTCCTCGATGTACAGATTGAAGAGTAGGGGCGAAAGGCTACAGCCTTGTCTTACACCCTTCTGAATGCGAGCGCTTCGTTCTTGATCGTCCACTCTTATTATTCCCTCTTGGTTGTTGTACATATTGTATGTGACCCGTCCCTCCCTATAGCTTGCCCCTACTTTTTTCAGAATCTCGAACAGCTTGCACCATTTTACATTGTCGAACGCTTTTTCCAGGTCGACAAATCCTATGAGCGTGTCTCGATTTTTTTTAGCCTTGCTTCCATTATTAGCCGTAACGTCAGAATAGCCTCTCCCGTGCCTTTACTTTTCCTAAAGCCAAACTGATCGTCACCTAGCGCATTCTCAATTTTCTTTTCCATTCTTCTGTACATTATTCTTGTAAGCAGCTTCGATGCATGAGCTGTTAAGCTGATTGTGCGATAATTCTCGCACTTGTCAGCTCTTGCCGTCTTTGGAATTGTGTGGATGATGCTTTTCCGAAAGTCAGATGGTATGTCACCGGACTCATATATTCTACACACCAACGTGAATAGTCGTTTTGTTGCCACTTCCCCTAATGATTTTAGAAATTCTGATGGAATGTTATCTATCCCTTCTGCCTTATTTGACCGTAAATCCTCCAAAGCTCTTTTAAATTCCGATTCCAATACTGGATCCCCTATCACTTCTAAATCGACTCCTGTTTCTTCTTCTATCACATAAGACAAATCCTTACCCTCATAGAGGCTTTCAATGTATTCTTTCCACCCATCTGATCTCTCCTCTGCATTTAACAGTGGAATTCCCGTTGCACTCTTAATGTTACCACCGTTGCTTTTAATGTCACCAAAGGTTGTTTTGACTTTCCTGTATGGTGAGTCTGACCTTCCGACAATCATATCTTTTTCGATGTCTTCGTGTTAGCTTCCCTGCACTTCCTATTTATTTCATTCCTCAGCGACTTGTATTTCTGTATTCCTGATTTTCCCGGAACATGTTTGTACTTCCTCCTTTCATCAATCAACTGAAGTATTTCTTCTATTACCCATGATTTCTTCGCAGCTACCTTCTTTGTACCTATGTTTTCCTTCCCAACTTCTGTAATGGCCCTTTTTAGAGATGTCCATTCCTCTTCAACTGTACTGCCTACTGCGCTATTCCTTAATGATGTATCTATAGAGTTAGAGAACTTCAAACGTATCTCGTCATTCCTTAGAACTTCCGTATCCCACTTCTTTGCGTACTGATTCTTCCTGACTAATGTTTTGAACTTCAGCCTACTCTTCATCACTACTATATTGTGATCTGAGTCTATATCTGCTCCTGGGTACGCCTTACAATCCAGTATCTGATTTCGGAATCTGTCTGACCATGATGTAATCTAATTGAAATCTTCCCGTATCTCCCGGCCTTTTCCAAGTATACCTCCTCCTCTCGTGATTCTTGAACAGGGTATTCGCTATTACTAGCTGAAACTTGTTACAGAACTCAATTAGTCTTTCTCCTCTTTCATTCCTTGTCCCAAGCCCATATTCTCCTGTAACCTTTTCTTCTACTCCTTCCCCTACAACTGCATTCCAGTCGCTCACGACTATTAGATTTTCGTCCCCCTTTACATACTGCATTACCCTTTCGATATCCTCATACACTTTCTCTATTTGTTCATCTTCAGCTTGCGACGCCGGCATATATACCTGAACTATCGTTGTCGGTGTTGGTCTGCTGTCGATTCTGATTAGAACAACCCGGTCACTGAACTGTTCACAGTAACACACCCTCTGCCCTATCTTCCTATTCATAACGAATCCTACACCTGTTATACCATTTTCTGCTGCTGTTGATATTACCCGATACTCATCTGACCAGAAATCCTTGTCTTCCTTCCACTTCACTGATCCCTACTATATCTAGATTAAGCCTTTACATTTCCCTTTTCAGATTTTCTAGTTTCCCTGCCACGTTCAAGCTTCTGTCATTCCACGCCCCGACTCGTAGAACGTTATCCTTTCGTTGATTATTCAATCTTTTTCCCGTGGTAACCTCCCCCTTGGCGGTCCCCTCCCGGAGATCCGAATGGGGAACTATTCCGGAATCTTGTGCCAATGGAGAGATCATCATGACACTTCTTCAACTACAGGCCACATGTCCTGTGGATACACATTACATGTCTTTAATGCAGTGATTTCCATTGCCTTCTGCATCCTCATGTCGTTGATCATTGCTGACTCTTCCGCCTTCAGGGGCAATTTCCCACCCCTAGGACAAGAGAGTGCCCTGAACCTCTATCCGCTCCTCCGCCCTCTTTGCCAAGACCGTTGGCAGAATGAGGCTGACTTCTTATGCCGGAAGTCTTCGGCCGCCAATGCTGATTATTTATCTAAATTTAGGCAGTGGCGGGGATCAAACCCGGGACCGAAGACGTTTTGATTATGAATCAAAGGCGCTACCACTTTTTTTATTTTTTTTATTTACCGTAGCAGTCGCACGGTTCCGGATTGCGCGCCTTTTTTTCTTCATCAAAGATGCTACACCCCCCTTTTTTAAGACGCTTCCCCTTTTTTGTTTTTTTAGAAATCATAATGCCTTAACCACTTTTTTTTAATATTTCCCTTAAAAAGCCCCTTAGGAAAAAACCCTAAGTGCCACCGCCACTTTTCATCCTATAACAAAATATCTGATCCACTTCAGGCGTTGGCTCCTGAGTAAACCCACCCCAGAGAGCTGCCTACATATCAGGGGAAATATGGGAAATCAAGGTTAGGGCTTTCCTTTGCCACTTTTTTTTTTTGTTGCAGGATTACATTTAGGGAACGTGTACAAATGAGAAGTCTAGTAACTAAGTGTTACAAGCAAGTGTTACAACAACAAAGGTGGCATAAAAGAGTAATCCAGAAATAAAAACATAAATCACTGATGTAATTCCAACTAAAAGGTTCTTCAATAATGTAACTTGTTCCACTTGGAGCCTCGTCATCGTTATCTGATATCTCCAATTGCGCCTTTGAAGGGCATCTGCAACGGAGGCATTTAGCTTCGCTAGTGCCTCAAGGAAAACAGCATCCTTGCCGCAGCTTGTCTCTTCCTCCGCTCATGGCTGACAAGGCAGAACGTTCAGCCGTTTGTGTGATGCGGCACAGAACATTAACCGCAGCTCGGCACTCCCCAGCTGAGTTGGGGGTTAACGAAAACGCTGCGTAAATAATTTGCGAAGAGCGTACGGTATTTCGGTGTGCGTTCGAGGGCAATGTGAGCATTTTGCAGGAACCACAAGTAATCAAGCTGCTCTTTCTCTCCGTCGCTAAAGATGTAGGCGACGGTAAGTCCTTTGAACCACGTAAGCGCATGATATTTTGCAGCCGGAAAGTAAGTTCCATCGGGACAGAGTAGGGTCTGAGGGGCAATCATATCAGGAGGTGTGTTAGTCGCCAAACTCCGGACTATGGTGCGCAAGTAGAACGATGTTCATCAGTATCCAAAAGGTGAATCTGGGCAATAAGGGGAGTCTGCCAGTCCAATAGTGTGAAGTCGCTGTAGTGTGGCATATTTTTTGTTGGCGATCTGATACCACTTCGTACGCACCGTGGAAGACAGAAAGTTGTGGTGTATCGTTTTCCACACTCTTGGCCAGTGAACCGTAGGGTACTTGTTTTCCACCACGTTATGGGGAACAGCACGCAGAAGGTTGGTATAAACATCTTTCGCCTTTGGTGGACGCGTGGCGGAGAGGTTCGAGCTGACATAGCTGTAATCAAGAATGAAGGTCGACACATGGGAGAGCTGTGGTGCAACGT
The DNA here is from genome assembly GCF_023897955.1 of Schistocerca gregaria. Classification (NCBI taxonomy): domain Eukaryota; kingdom Metazoa; phylum Arthropoda; class Insecta; order Orthoptera; family Acrididae; genus Schistocerca; species Schistocerca gregaria. The sequence goes on along the minus strand of NC_064927.1, from coordinate 70,133,664 downwards.
GCGCAACCGACACCGGCGGGACGTTTGAGACTGGCATCAGAACCTGTAGTAAACGACCCGTGAGAGAGGTATATTGACTTTTCCATCGTTTCCTCATGTTTCTCATGTAAAGGCTAGCTGCTCTCGCTCTGACGTTGACCAATCCCAGCCCTACTTCGTGCACTGGGAGGGTAAGAGTGTCGTATCGTACTTTAAAGATATGACCTGCGGAAACGTAGTAACTGAAGGCCGCCTGAAGCCGGCGACCTATCTGCAGCGGTAGTGGGAAGACCTGTGCCACGTGGTTGAGTTTTGATGCCACGTAGAGGTTCAGGTATTCAACACGTAGTAGCTGATTCAAGTCCCGGAGCAGGTTTTGTCGCACCATTGCGCGTATGATCTGTAATAACCGTCGGTAGCTTGCTGCAGCTGTTTTACGTACATCTTTCTTGAACGTGATTCCCAAATATCGCAGATCAGTAACTGGTGGGAGAGGAGCGAGGGCTTCCGGTCGAGACCACGCCCAATATCCAACGCTGCCGACTTGTTGATGTTCAGAAGACTGCCGGCGGCCTGTCCGTATCGCTCAATCCAGGTTAGTACGCTTTGAACTTCGTCATTGGAACGAACCAGCAGTAGCAGGTCGTCAGCGTATGCCCTATAGCGAAAGGTGGCGTCCCGCAGCGTGATGCCAGATAGGCGGTGGTTAAGCCCCCCTAGGAGTGGCTCGAGTGCGATGGCATAAAGGTAGGTAGAAAGGGGACAACCCTGTCGTAGAGACCTCTTAATGGGTACTGGTCCTACCGTCCTTCCATTGACCTGGAAGTGTGAGCTGGCTGCGGTCCAAAGACGCCGTAGGATGTCGATGAGGCCCGGGGGAAATCCCATACAGTCTATCACTCGCAGGAGGAAGTTGTGGTGCACTCTATCAAAGGCGCGGTTGAAATCTACGGAGACGATCGCCGCTCTCAGACGGCACGCAGAAGCGATCGCTATTAAGTCCCTGCAGTCACCGGTGGCCATGTGTATGTTGGCTTCTCCCCCCTGCGACGTCTGTTCTGGAGCGAGGATCATCGGCAAAGTCGTCTTAATACGGCTCGCCATAATCCTGGTGAAAATCTTGTAATCGGCGTTCAGCATTGTAAGCGGCCGATAGTCGTTAATCGATAGCCCTCCACCTGGCTTGTGTACCGGTATAAGAAGACCTTCTACAAACGCTGGCGGCACAACACAGTCTGGAGACATAAGTTTGCGGAACATTATAACCCAGTGAGGCATCATGATGTCTCGGAAAGTCCGGTAGAATTCGATGGGCAATCCATCAGGTCCAGGAGACTTATTGGCCGCACCTTTGTCCACGGCGTCTTCGACTTCTTCGAGTGAGATTTCCTCTGTTAGTACATTCACGGTAGCCTCGTCGATAGTACGTGTTACCTGCTGTAACACTTCAGTAGTGGCCTCGTCATCGACGATTCTTTCCTTGTAAAGATGACGAAAATGATCCTCCACCGCCTTTACTATGGTTGCTTGGGTCGTACATAAGCGACCGTCGTGTGTCCTGAGTTGTGTGATTAAATGTTGGCGTTGTCGGCGCTTATCCGCCACAACGTGGTGCATAGTGGGTTCCTCCGCAAACGTTCGGTCGTGCCGTCGCGAGCGGACGACTGCACCTTCTAGTCGGCGCTTCGTCAACGATAGTATGTGAGCCTTGATTCTGCTTTGATCATGTTGTCTCTCCGGGGAAGGGGGTCAGGCGTCGAGATCCCTGAGTGCCGCGTAGTAAAAATCGAGGGTCTGTCGATGCCACGCAGTCACGTCCTTGCCATATTGCATAAGTGTCCTACGGATTGCTGGTTTGGCACAGACGATCCACCGCTCCAGGGTCGAGGTGTATCGAGGGTGGCGGCGTTCACAGTCAGTACACGTTGCTGCAACTTGCCGACGGCAATCCAGGTCCTGGAGTTATGTTGAGCTTCCAAAAGCCATTGCTGCGCCAGACTTGTTGGGGGCGTAGGTTTATAGTGCACATATAGGCACTGTGATCAGAATAGGCTTGAGGCCATAGTTCGGCGTCCACCACACCTTGTGTGAGATCTTGTGACACATACGTATGTGCGGTCGGGTCGGCTGGCCGAATGACTGGTAAGATGAGTGTGGCCAGAGCGATTACCGTGGATTTTTTCCCACATGTCGCACAAGTGAAGTTCTTGGATCATCGCACCCAGTTCCGGACAAGGCATGTAATGTGGGATTTGGTCCTTGGGGTGAAGTACGCAATTAAAATCGCCGGTGAAGACGCTGTGGTCGTATCGTCCAAGGAAAAGGGGAGCGACATCTGTGGAGTAGAATCTGGCGCGGTCGTGACGTCTTGTGGTACCCGACGGCGCGTAAACATTAATGAATCGGGTGCTGAGTGCCGTAAATGCTATTCCTCGCGCGGAGGGAAGAAGCGTGACGTCGATAACTTCAATACCTTCACGCACTAATATTGCCACTCCGGTGTCTGCAGGGCTACCGGGCGTCACATGTGTGGTGTACCCGTAAAAGTGCGGGAGTGCAGTCGTTTTCACTTCTTGTAGGAAAGCAAAGTCAACCCCCATGGCTCGTATGGTTTCTTTCAAAAGTTGGATCTTGACAGGAGAACTGATCATGTTGATATTCATTGTCGCCAGGCGGTAAGCCTGGCAACGCGTTGTTTGGGCGAGGTTATCCATGGTGAAGGTGGAGAGAAGCGAACATCGGAAGTGATGTCACCCCCGCCGAACGCGGTCCTCCTTGTGCTGATTATGCTGCATGATCCGGCGGCGCCTCAGCTGGCCGCGTATCGGGATCTTGTGTCTCGACTTTCTCGGCCCACGAAGAGGGCGCGGATGTCTGTTCATGGTCCATAGCCTCGGAAAGTTTGTTAGTAAAGGACCCGGCGACTTCGCTGCCTGCACTGGTACCTTCCCGCTGCTCACTGTGTCTGTCAATGGGCAGATCGTCGAAAGCTGCGTGTTTTTCTGTCTGTTCTGCAAGGTTGGAGTCAGTGGAAACAGCCTCAGCTTCGCGGCTGGATTCTTGAGTGGTCAGTTGTTCTTCCCCGGCCGAATGCGAACAGCTGTGTTCCGACACGGACCGACGACGGCGCTTTCGGCATTTCGGTGATCGCTGTTTACGTACGTGGCCTTCATTGTCAGAAGACGGCACTGACTCATGCTCCGCCGGAAGAAACGCTTCGGTCGGTACAATAAGGGAATCAATTGCCATCTTACTGGCGTCAATGTCTGTCGCGTTCGGTAGCTCCAGAGTCGTAGTACTATTTTCTACCACTGGCCAGGTCGGCGGATCATCCAGGTCTTTGTCCGGGGAAAGTGATTCTTGTACCGCTGATGCGGTCGGCCGTGTCTGTTGTGTGGAGAACGTCGTGAGCGCCGCCGCGTAAGTATTCGCCGCTGGTGGTGAAACGTCCTTCTGTGGGAGTTGTGTGATCCGACGCTGGAGGCACTCGGAACGAAGGTGGCCTTCCTTACCGCACCCGGAACACGTCTTCGGTTGGCCATCATAAATAACTATGGCCCGGCATCCACATATCTGTAGATAGGATGGCACGTGTCGTTGGAGATCTATGCGCACTTGGCGTACTCCATTGAATACTGGATACGTCCATTTTTCAGCCACGTGTTCGTGTACCGTGCCGTAGGGGCGGAGCGCCGCTACAACTTCTGCCGCCGGGAGTTCAAATGGAAGTTGGAAGATGCGTATAGTCCGCAGTCCCATTGCGGCATGGCCGACCTCGACGTTGCCAACATTGCCATCTGCGTGGCAGAAGCGGAGTTCTTGTTTCATCTCTCGGAGCACCTCGTCGCAAGTAGTTTCGTTTATGAGCTTTACATAGACCGTGCTACTGACGATCGAGAAGTGAATGCCGACAATGTCGGCAGCCGGGATCTTGGCTTCCTCTTTTAAAAAACGTTCGACTTCGAGCGCCTTTGGTCGGGTAAAGTCGTTCCGAAATGTGAATATCAAGGTTGATCTTCTGTATTGGTTTGCCATGGTCTTGGAGCGCTACGGCGTCACGTTAGTGTCGGCCGAAGAAAGTAAACAAGGCGCGCGGGCCCTTTCTGTCAGTGGCGAGCACGCACCGCACGTCTGCTTCGCTCGGCTGCGAGAGCAGCACTGAACCCTAGACCACGGGTACCCTACATCCTTATGAATCTGCTTAGTGTATTCATCTCTTGGTCTACCTCTACGATTTTTACCTTCGACGCTGCCCTCCAATACCAAATGTGTGATCCCTTCGTGCCTCAGAACATGTCCTGCCAACCGATCCCTTCTTCTAGTCAAGTTGTGCCACAAATTTCTCTTCTGCCCAATTCTATTCCACACCTCCTCATTAGTTATGTGATCTACCCATCTAATCCTCAGCATTCTTCTGTAGCACTACATTTCGAAAGCTTCTATTCTCTTCTTGTCTAAACTATTTATCGTTCATGTTTCACTTTCATACATGCCTACAGTCCACACAAATACTTCCAAAAACGACTTCAAGACATTTAAATCTATACTCGATGCTAACAAATTTCTCTTCTGCAGAAACGCTTTCCTTGCCACTGCCAATCTACAATTTATATAGTCTCTACTTCGACCATAATCCGTTATTTCGCTTCCCAAATACCAAAACCCACTTGCTACTTCAAGTGTCTCATTTCCTAACTTAGTTCCCTCAGCATTATTGTTGAGTAAGTCGTTCGTAGAAGTAGCTTGTTGCACACCTTCTCCGCTAATCGGTTATTATTTCGGTAATCATTCGATTAGACTCAGGCAATGAAGGTCATTTGCGTAGCCGATTTCAGAAGAAGGAGGGAAGGGAGAGGGGCGTAGGTAAGGTTTCGATCTACTAGAATAGGTGTGTTTGACTAGGAGCGAGACTGTTTAATTATAGGGTCTTTAATGAGAGGCAACGGCCTTGCCACAGTGGATATACCGGTTCCTGTCAGATCAGCGAAGTTAAGCGCTGTCGGGCGTGGCCGGCACTTGGATCGGTGACCATCTGGGCTGCCATGCGTCGACGCCATTTTTCGGTGTGCACTCAGGCTCGTGATGCCAATTGAGGAGCTACTCGACCGAATAGTAGCGGCTCCGGTCAAAGGAAACGACAGGGAGAGCGGTGTGCTGAACAGACGCCCCTCCTATCCGCATCCTTATTTGAAGATGACACGGCCTAAAGACGGAGTGCTATTTTATCTGAGACCACCAAGGGCAGTGCTTTGGCACAGCTGTAATGTACTGGATGGTAATAAGAATAGCGTTTAACAACCTGCTGACGAACAAACTTAGGACGGGGTACCACTTCCTGTTGGGGAACGGTGCAAACGAAATCGGCCATATCCTTTCAGGAATTGTCTCTATATCTTCATTAAGCTCCTTAGGTAAACCACAGGAATCCGCCATCTAGACAGAGTGCAAGTCCAGGGCCTTACCAGCGACTCAATCACCACGCTAGGTAGCAGATTGCTGGATTACTGCAGGCCCTCCTGGTGCCCGAAGTCCTTGCTTGAGCCTTAGACGGGACGCAGGAGATGACGCTGGTCGAATGGTTTACGTCACGTTGCGCAGCACTTCCGCCGTGAACCTGGGGTTGCTGCTACGTGAAGAGCAACGCCTGGACGTAACAAGCAGAACTTGGGAGACGCCACCATGGATTACGCGTTTTGCATTTCTATACCAGTGTTTTGGCGGGTTCTCTGGTACACCAGCCTCCATGCTGTAAGTGTACGCTGTACGAAAGCACCGACAAATTAGGGATCTCTCAAACAGGCGTCGTTTTCCGTACGATCTGCTGTGCACTGTCTGGTCATATTAATGTGACCACCCGTCAGAAGCCTGATTAACCGCCTTTTGCATCGCGGAACGCTGTGAGACGTGCAGAAAAAGAGTCTACATCTTCATCTGCATCTACATACATACTCCGCAAGCCATTGTACGGTGCGTGGCGGAGCGTGCCCTCGACCACCCCTAGTCATTTCACCTCCTGTTTCACTCGCCTATAAAATGGTTCAGATGGCTCTGAGCACTGTGGGTCTTAAGATCTGAGATCATCAGTCCCCTAGAATTTAGTACTAAAACCTAACTAAGAACATCACACACACCCATGCCCAAGGCAGGGCCTTAGCGGTAGCTCGGTTCTAGACTGTAGCGCCTAGAACCGCTCGGCCACAACGGCCGACGTCACACTAGGGCTGGACAGTGTAATTAAATGTCAGTTGCTGACATCGGTGGTTATACATAGCCCTCAGGATATCGAAAGATCAAAGAGACAGGCTTGCACTGGAGGCTGGCTTGCGTAGCGCCGTGCTTCTCCACGTACATTCACCGTCGTCTTTTCTACAAGTTTTTCTGACTTTTTTCTTAATTTCATAGAAATAGTTTCTGCAATTTTCGACATTTTCTATACAATAAAGCGCTCACTATTGAAGAGTGAGTTGGATAGCTTTTCTGAAGAAGCCAGACAAATGGACCAATGAATTTTCGACATTTTCTATACATAAAAGCGCTCACTATTGAAGAGTGAGTTGGTTAGCTTTTCTGAAGGAGCCAAGACAAATGGACCAATGCTGTGTGCGTCATTGTCAGATTCGCTCGCAATACAGTGTTTATATAATTAATTCTTGTGCGCTATCTTTCAAATTCTGAAGGTCGCAGGGGTAATATACAGGGGGCGAATGGATATTTACAATTTTTACAGAAACCAGATGGCAGTTATACGAGTCGTGGGGGGGGGGGGGGGGGGCATGAAATGGAAGCAGTGGTTGGGAAGGGGGTGAGACAGGTTTGTAGCCTCTCCCCGATGTTATTCAATCTGTATATTGAGCAAGCAGTAAAGGAAACAAAAGAAAAATTCGGAGTAGGAATTAAAATCCATGGAGAAGAAATGAAAACTTTGAGGTTCGCCGATGAGATTGTAATTGTGGCAGAGACAGCAAAGGACCTGGAAGAGCAGTTGAACGGAATGGACAGTGTCTTGAAAGGAGGCTTTAAGATGAACATCAACAAAAGGAAAACGAGGATAATGGAATGTAGTGGAATGAAGCAAGGGACAAAGGGGTTGCGCCCGTCACCGCTTGATCTCTGACAGATACATGAACAAAAGCCTATCTTTCCCTCGCATTTCCCTAGTGACATTAGTCAGCTTAATAATAATTTACATAGAATTACAAAGGTTGTCAAAGATGATTTTACGAGGGTGAGTCAAATGAAAACCTTAAATTTGTAATAACAAATCGAAATTTCGAGCTGTTATCATGTATGTTGTTAAGCGTGCTACAAACAGCTCGCAGAATGGCCTGTAGGTGGTAGCATTGTGCAGACGCACACATACCGTCGCAGTATCAGTGTAAAGATGGCCACCCCATTGCGACTTGCACCAGAGAAGAACAGCGCTCTGTTATTCCGTTTTTGAGTGGTGAAGGTTTGAAACCTATTGAAATTCATCGACGAATGAAGGTTCAATACGGTGATGCATGTTTGTCACAGCAGCAAGTCTACGAATGGAGTAGGAAGTTCGCAAACGATGTGACTTCAGCGGAAGATGCTCCTCGTCCAGGTCAGGCACAACGAGTCGTAACTCCACAGAACATTGTAGGAGTTGAAGCCACAGTGAAGGAAAACCGGCGAGTGGCACTGAATGACACTGCAGCATGTTAACAGGTTAGTCATGGGTCAGCACACCACATTGTGCATGATGTGCTCCAGTTTCACAAAGTGTCAGCAAGATGGGTGCCACAGCAGCTGACTCCTGAAATGAGAGAACGACGTGTTGATGCTTATGAAGAACTACTTCGGCGCTTTGAACGAGAAGGTGATGGCTTCCTTGCAATAATCGTTACTGGGGACGAAACCTGGGTTCACTTCCACCAACCGGGTACGAAGAGAGCGGGCAAGGAATAGCGCCATTCCTCAACACCGAGTGATTTCCATATGTTAGGACCACTACAAGACGCAATGGGAGGAAAGAAGTTCCGTTCTGATGAAGAGGTACGCCACGCGGTGCATGATTGGTTGCGTGGACTACCAAAAGAATTTTTTTCTAAAGGAATTTATGCTCTATGTAAGCGCTGGAGGACTTGCATTGAGCTTGGGAGAGACTATATTGAATAGTGATACAGCTTTGTACCACTTCTGCACAATAAATAATATTAAGGTTTTCATTTTACCCACCTTCGTATAATGACTTACAGGTGTGAAAATTATCAAACTATCAGTTTAGTAAGTCAAAACTACTAACACTACTTCTTTACAGACGAATGGAAAACATGGTAGGCCCGACTTCGACGAAGACCAATCTGGAACACGCGAGGCAACACTGACTCTACGAGTTAAGGAAAGCTAAATCTACGTTTATAGCATTTGTAGACTCAGTGAAAGTTGACTGGAATACGCTCTCTGAAATTTGGAGGCAGCAGCCGTAAAACGCAGGCAGGGAAATGCTATTAACAACTCGTATAGAAATCGGACGATCGTTGTAAAAGTCGACAGGCATGGAAGGGAAGCAGATGGCTCTAAGCACTATGGGACTTAACATCTGAGGTCATCAGTCCCCAAGAACTTAGAACTACTTAAGCCTAACTGACCTAAGGACATCACACACATCCATGCCCGAGGCAGGATTCGAACCTGCGACCGTAGCGGTCACGCGGTTCCAGACTGAAGAACCTAGAACCGTTCAATCGCCGGCAATGTTATTCAATCTGTACACTGAGCAATCACTAACGGAAACAAAAGAAAATTTTGAAATAGGAATTAAAGTCAGCGAAAAGAAATAAAAACTTTGAGGTTTGCCACTGAGAGTGTAATTCTTGCTCATACAAGAAAGGACTTGGAAGAGCAGTTGAACGGAATGGGCAGTGTCTTGAAAGGTGGATACAAGATGAACATCATCAAAAGCAAAAGAAGGGTAATAGAATGTACTTGAATTAAATCAGGTGATGCTGAAGGAACTAGTTTAGCAAACGAGGCAATTGAAATGGTAGATGAGTTTTGCTATTTGGACGGATGTGAAACGTGGAAGAAAATATAAGTTATTGAAGTAAGTTGTTGCAGAAGAATGCTGAAGATTACGTGGGTAGCTGATGAAGTACAGGACAGAATTTCAGTAAAATTATATTTGTAGCATAATCCGACTACAAGAAGGTATGAGTTGATGCGACACATTCTGAGACATGAAGAGATCACCAATTTGGGGAGTAAAAATCGTAGAGGGAGATCAAGAGATATATAGAGCAAGCAGATTTACACTCCTGGAAATGGAAAAAAGAACACATTGACACCGGTGTGTCAGACCCACCATACTTGCTCCGGACACTGCGAGAGGGCTGTACAAGCAATGATCACACGCACGGCACAGCGGACACACCAGGAACCGCGGTGTTGGCCGTCGAATGGCGCTAGCTGCGCAGCATTTGTGCACCGCCGCCGTCAGTGTCAGCCAGTTTGCCGTGGCATACGGAGCTCCATCGCAGTCTTTAACACTGGTAGCATGCCGCGACAGCGTGGACGTGAACCGTATGTGCAGTTGACGGACTTTGAGCGAGGGCGTATAGTGGGCATGCGGGAGGCCGGGTGGACGTACCGCCCAATTGCTCAACACGTGGGGCGTGAGGTCTCCACAGTACATCGATGTTGTCGCCAGTGGTCGGCGGAAGGTGCACGTGCCCGTCGACGTGGGACCGGACCGCAGCGACGCACGGATGCACGCCAAGACCGTAGGATCCGACGCAGTGCCGTAGGGGACCGCACCCCAGCATCCCAGCAAATTAGGGACACTGTTGCTCCTGGGGTATCGGCGAGGACCATTGACAACCGTCTCCATGAAACTGGGCTACGGTCCCGCACACCGTTAGGCCGTCTTCCGTTCACGCCCCAACATCGTGCAGCCCGCCTCCAGTGGTGTCGCGACAGGCGTGAATGGAGGGACGAATGGAGACGTGTCGTCTTCAGCGATGAGAATCGCTTCTGCCTTGGTGCCGATGATGGTCGTATGCGTGTTTGGCGCCGTGCAGGTGAGTGCCACAATCAGGACTGCATACGACCGAGGCACACAGGGCCAACACCCGGCATCATGGTGTGGGGAGCGATCTCCTACACTGGCCGTAGACCTCTGGTGATCGTCGAGGGGACACTGAATAGTGCACGGTACATCCAAACCGTCATCGAACCTATCGTTCTACCATTCCTAGACCGGCAAGGGAACTTGCTGTTCCAACAGGACAATGCACGTCCGCATGTATCCCGTGCCACCCAACGTGCTCTAGAAGGTGTAAGTCAACTACCCTGGCCAGCAAGATCTCCGGATCTGTCCCCCATTGAGCATGTTTGGGACTGGATGAAGCGTCGTCTCACGCTGTCTGCACGTCCAGCACGAACGCTGGTCCAACTGAGGCGCCAGGTGGAAATGGCATGGCAAGCCGTTCCACAGGACTACATCCAGCATCTCTACGATCGCCTCCATGGGAGAATAGCAGCGTGCATTGCTGCGAAAGGTGGATATACACTGTACTAGTGCCGAGATTGTGCATGCTCTGTTGCCTGTGTCTATGTGCCTGTGGTTCTGTCACTGTGATCATGTGATGTATCTGACCCCAGGAATGTGTCAATAAAGTTTCCCCTTCCTGAGACAATGAATTCACGGTGTTCTTATTTCAATTTCCAGGAGTGTAGAAGCATGAAAGTTGCAGTAGTTATTCGGATATGCAGTATAGAGCAGCATGAAGAGCTGCATCTGACCACTCTTTGGACTGAAGACAGTAAAAATATAATTCGATTGCACTTCAGAAAAAATATTGAGGAAAGACGCGTTATATCTGTGTTACAGTATTACAGGACACACGGAGCCGCCTCTTTTTCTCGATGTTTCGTTCCTTTCTACGAAGCATCGCCACTTGATGAAACAGCAGCACATTTTCCCGTCAAGAGTTACACCACATCAGTAATCGCAGGTTCCAGGGTGTTGTTTCTGGAAGACGCAGAAAAAACTTAACCGGATGAAGGGTTTGTGCTGCAACAGACGTGTAATGAAATGGTGTAATGTGTGGAGTAATGTGATGGGAGGGCGCCGGCGAGGTCAGTGGGGACCGCATGCGGAAATCCCCGGCGCGTCTGCAGACAAAGCGGCGACGCGTGGAGCAGCAGGTATGGTCGGGGCGCGTCCAGTGGCCACCCACCCGACGGCGCTTACGTCAGCGAGCGGAGGAGAGCCAGGGTAGGCCGGCCGCGACGCTCGTAACAGCTTCTCACTCATTTGTTTCAAATCACTGGGAAAGGTAGTGCCTTCATCGAGACCGTACACAAAGTGTACTTCACCTAATTAGTCGCAAGCAGTCATTTTCCGTACAGCACTCAGAGATACACCAATGAGGCAAAACAGGACTTCCGCACACCTAATGGCGTGTTGGTCCGCCTAGAGGACGCAGTACAATAGCTGTGCGGCGTGCCATCGCTTTGATAAGTCCTTAATGGTTCCCAGAGGTATGTGACACCAGAGGACTACGCGTAATGTCCGTGAACTAGAGGCCGCTGCTCGACGGGCACGTCATATCAAGTGAATTTTGTGACTAAGGGATCAACGACAGTTCACTACCGTGCTCTCCAAGCCACTGCAGCACGAGTCTGCTCTTGTGACACAGACGGTTATCCTCGGCCAACACATCGAGCAAGAAGAGGTCAGATGGTCCGCAAAATTTGTCACGTAGTCGACAGGTGCCGTTGTGGCTTAGATTTATACCAGAGGTTTGACGGAAGTTCTTCACAGCATGCTGCTCCTCTCACCGACGTGTTCCCGTGGCGCCGTGCAAGGATCAAGCAGTCGTTAGCCTAGATTACAACGTAGTTGGATGCGACCGATGTAGTGTAACAAGAAATGTGATTCATCCGTCCATATGTCACGTTTCTGTTGATACACTGTCCTGTCCCGATGATCCCAGCTGGCCGGCGTGGCCGAGCGGTTCTAGGCGCTTCAGTCCGGTACCGCGCGATCGCTACAGCCGCAGGTTGATGTCCTTAGGTTAGTTAGGTTTAAGAAGTTCTGTTCCAGGGGATGATGAACTCAGAAGTTGTCCCATAGAGCTGAGAGCCTGAAAGCCCGATGATCCCAGGCGCAGTGCAGTCGTAATGGATGATATGCCAGCTGCAGGTATCCGTGTTCAAGGACGTACTCTCAACTGTATATTCTGAAACACGCTCACCTGCACCGGCATTCACTATGTCGTCAGATCTGCCACAGATCGCCACATAGCCTGCTTCACACAGCGGTTATGTCTCCAGCCTCCACGTTTTCGGATGATTCAAAGCCAGGCGGACCCAGATTAGTGCCATGCACTGCCACAAATACAAAAAATAAAGTTGTCATCCTTGAACTGACACACAAGACAGTCCTCGTATGCCAACAGTTAAGCTCTGCAGCAATCTGCTTTCAAATGACATGTAGGCCAATTGGATCACAAGTCAATCCCTGCAGAAGTCCACTAGTTTTCTAAAAACATATCGAAGCACTCGAGTGTTAAATGGGCACCGTAAATAGTCGGTACTCTCACCAACCAGGTTTCTGACATCTCTGCCATAGGGAAAACAGAATAAATGTCTAATGTTAAGGACAAGAGTACACGCAAAAACACCACAAGTTTTGTCTTCTGTAATACCTCGCCAAGTCCATTTCGTTGTTATTAAACGCTACCCCCAGGTAGCTGATGTCTCCATTTTGTGACACGAGTCCCCACCCCTGTCCACATAGGAGGTCTTCGCTTACACAGTTGCACCGTATTTCACAAAAACCCTTTACAGCCATGCACAGGAAACGCACTTACCAACTCCTGCAGTTTTCCGCACCAGAACAAGAACTGTGTTGCAGTGAACACACAGTGTGTCACGGGGCGATCACTCTGTTGTAGAAAGAATTAAAAAGCCAGAATCGCTTCAATATTATTTACTAGATCACCGGTTTCAACACACTAAAGGTGCCATCATCAGATCTGTGAGGAGTTAAACTATATACATTACTATCAGTACAGTGCCAGATACCTCAATGTAGGTTAACATGTATAAATCATTTGGACGTAACGAGACATGAGGCAGACCAGCTGACATAAAATCTTAGTCGCAGAAATAAAAATTAAAAAACAACTGCTCTCATGGTCATACTATTCCATCAGATATGTAAAACCGAGGTCACAAGATGAACTGTTTGACACGTGACCGCAGCTCGACTAACGACGTTCGGCCTCACGCTGCCCTCTTCCGCGCCGGTTTGCCTGCTGCGCGTCTAGTGGTTCACAACCGGCCACTAGATAGCGATGTCCCAGCAGTGCACACACAGTCCCACGGTATAACCACTCATTACTACTACAATACAACTTTACTATTATTGCTCATCACATACCCATGCCCCGAACGCTATCCCATACACTTACTGTACACATTATACGTGCTATGCATACTATATATACTATAGAGTATGGAGAGAAAAGAGATAAAAAGAGCAATAAACTGTATTGATCGCTGACGACCACTCGCTCCCAACTTCATCCTCGCAACGCTTCCCACCACACACACCGCGACTCCCGTCCTACGCCCGCGGGGACTACCGCTTCACTGCCGAATTCGCGAGCTCCAGAACTGTTTCACGAAATTATTTCAACATTCCGGCCCTTTAGTTAAATATCCACAGCAATAGAATTTAGATGTTTCCTGCGGCTACTTCGTGCTGACGCTCTTAGTACCTCCTGAATGTGGGCCTTTCTACCAACTCTTTCGTTTCCAGTATTTCAACATTCCGGCCCTTTAGTTAAATATCCACAGCAATAGAATTTAGATGTTTCCTGCGGCTACTTCGTGCTGACGCTCTTAGTACCTCCTGAATGTGGGCCTTTCTACCAACTCTTTCGTTTCCAAAAGGTCTTAAGGAATAGCAACTCGTCTTATCGAAGTGACTCGCCTTTGAAAACAGAAGAGTCGGCCCAGTCAACAGTCTGTTTAGTCAGGTCTGCGGTGGACTGGTTGGCTGTCTTCAGGTTTAGGAATAGACGCACATTCAGGAAGCTGAAAAACTGGCGCTCCTGTTTGCGCTAGACGGCTGGCGCGTTTTAACAAACTTCGACATATTCCGTTCAAAAAAAAAAAAAAAAAAAAAAAAAAGGTTCATATGGCTCTGAGCACTATGGGACTTAACATCAATGGTCATCAGAACTTATAACCACTTAAACCTAAGGACATCACACAACACCCAGTCATCACGAAGCAGAGAAAATCCCTGACCCCTCCGGGAATCGAACCCGGGCGCGGGAAACGAGAACGCTACCGCACGACCACGAGCTGCGGACCGACATACTTCGTACAGCATCATTGGATAAATCATCAAAATAAGGATCACGGACAACCTTATCAATCTTGACTTTGGTTGCGTTCTTAGGGATACTTGGGAACCAGGATTGAGCCCGGTTAAGGAGAAGCCACTTGGCAAGTACAACGAGCTGCCAGAGCGGGCGTAGTACCCACTTCTCTTCCCGTCTTCTCAAATGCTGGTCGTTGTTTATGGTGCTTTTTTCGACCCGTGTTTAAGAATTTCGCTCTGTACCATCATCTGTTGGGTCTTATCGCCTGCTGGTCTGTTCTTATCCTCTCGACCGTGTACCCCACTCTTTTACTTTTGCCTTCACCCACGTTAGTCGGCCGCGGATGGCCACAGCCGCCGACGCGTGTCCTCGGCGGCAGACCGCGAAAGGAGTGGCCGCATCGTAGTGGGGAGGAGGGGGGGGGGGGGAACATTCTTAAGCTGGGCGTCAGGTCGTCAGCGCATCTGGCACCACGGCGATGTGTCTCACCGCCGAAATTTCTGACCGCTGGACACTATGATGCGGCAGTACAACTGTTGTGTACATAGTTCCGAGTAGTCAGCGCGTACACAGCTTTCCCAGTAGAGCGCGCCCCGCTAAGCACAACAGCGCAGGCGCAGCACTCGTCCGTCTACGCACTACGAGATGGCGCTGCCTTAGAGACGGACCGAATTCAGCTTCCGCCGATCCGCGTATTAATATGTAACGCAGCTAAAGAGATTGCTGCTAACGTAGAACCTTTTCTCCTCGCGGATCACACTCGCGCAGTCATACCTGAACGCGCGAGTATACGAGTATACAGACCGATTAGTCAGTCTGCATTAGTCTGCCTTACTCTGCGTTAGTCTGTAGTCAAGTTTCAGTCTGCGCCTAATAAGATTATCATATTCCTGTACATAGCCATGAAGAGAAATGTATAGACACTTTGTCAAGTATCAGAGATATGTGAGAATAAGATTAACGTACCAAGACCAAAGGAACTTCAGATTGTCAATTGCAAACAGCATCCAGAATCAAGTTATGTAATATCTATGTTTTTATTATTTTAATAAATGTGTGTGAAAATTAATCAAGTTCTGTTTATAGTTGGTCACCGTCAATCTGCTACTCTAAGCGTGCAAGTGGCATTTCTATCGTCTGACCTAACGGCAGAAGACAAACACGCCACGATAAGACCACGAGACATATTGCTGACACTCGCGTACTTCGTTAGAGCGACAAGTCAAATAATCTGATGGTGTGTGTACCGAAGGTCTTACAGTACTCACACCACAACAACCGTGATCTGTGCGACCAGTAGGTGACTGCATACTTGATGTAAAACTACTTGTTCCTACACCTACACACAGGAACCTTAACAGTGTGCGGCGGAGTGTACTTTGCGCTCCACCATTATTTCCGTCCGTCCATTCGCGAGTGATGCGTGGCAACATGGATTGTCCATAAACTTCCATACGAGCTCTAATATTTCTCTGATTTTCTCATTACGTTAATTTGGCAACATTTATGTGGACTATGTAATATACTGCTCGTCTATCCTTGGAACGTAAGATCTCGGAATTTCAACAATAAACTTCTCTTTTCCTGTAGCGTCTGCCACTGAAATTTTTTTAACATCTTAGTAAGACGCTCACGCTTACTAAACGTTCCGATGACGAAACGCGCTGTTCACGAAAGCGTGGTGTCTCTTCTTTCGGACACGTCAGAAAGAACACACACCACGAATTCATATAACTGATCTATCTGGGTAATGGACCCACCTTCTTCAGTGCTGATGCACAAATACATCAAGGCAGAGGACATGGATTCAGTGAACAGGGACTGTGGATAGGTGGCGCTCGGTGGAAATGTGAATCGACCGTGAGGCGTGCCGAGATAATCCGCGTAGGTGCGATAACACCATGTTCCGAATGACGCTGCGGTTCACGCACCTGATTAGGGGCGGTAAAAAATTTTTCACTCGCCGCCGCTGATACGAGTAACGTCCCGCTGCAGCTGGCAGCAGTGATCAACTTAAACGTACGTCCCTGTCTCTGCCGTTAACCCAACTTGGTAAAGGTTTCAGTCGGTTGAGGAACCTCAAGTATCGGTCGAACGACTCTTTCGTAAGATAGCCTACCTCTATCGTCGAGAGAGTACACTTTCTGAGGGTTCATCTGATGAATCTTAGTGTGGCATCCGTTAGTTTTTAGTCAATTTTTTTATTTGCGCACCGATACCAAGACCCTAAAAATTTCACAATAGGTTTTTGTCTGAATTTTCTTAGCGAAGCAAAGAGTGGAAAATGGACAAATCTGGCATCGAAATGATCACCGCGCGGTCCAGGTTTTTTTAAATATTTAATTGCGTGAAAGTAATCAAGGTTATTAAGGAAAACATAGCAGTTTCAGAGTAAATTGAAATGTTTCCCCGCACTATGTGTCAAAAAGTTCACCTCTTCACGGCGTAGGCATTTTGATTAACAAAAGTTGAATTCATTCGATATTTAATTTTTAAAATGACTTAATTCGAATTACGTACTCGATTCAGGACATTTCGAGAGCACAAGACACTAGCGAGCCAAATAAGGTATCAATAACGTCACGTCTTCTGAACAAAACGAAAATAGAAAAAATAAATAAATAAAAACAGATTAGAGAAATATCTGATGCGCATTTAAATTATGCTCGATATCATGGACAGTAAATGAGGTGCGTCAAGTGTTTCACTAATATATATTATTTCGTACCTTCACTTAGATTGTTTTTAAACTTTTTGGAATTTCACGTTTTGCTTACTTTCCAAGTCCTGTCGTATGCCTATCCCCATATATTTAATGGAGGAGAGTACTTTCAGTCGTTTCTCAACAATTCTTCGTAAAATGATAGGCATTTCCGAATTTTTATACTCATTGCGATACATTTGTTCGTAGAAATTCTTCCAATCCATATGTGGCATACAGCAAACCAGTGCTTGACAGTATTGGTTAAAAACAGTCTTGGTTTCAATTTTAGTTTTTTTATATTTTTCAACGACGCATTTCGCCTTATTTAGGCAAAAGATAACCTGAAGATACCTAAATAAGGCGAGACGTGTAGTTGAAAAATAAAAAACCTAAAATTGCAACCAAGACTATTTTTAACCAATACATTTGTTTATATTGAGCGCCATCTAGCAATTCCTGCAGTAAGCATCAATACTCTGCATGTCTTCCTGAATTTAGCTACAATTTTCTTGCGTATCAACGTCTCTGCATACCACAGCATTATCCTATACAGTCTCGTGGAGATTACGATTTAATCAAGTAAATCATTTATATCTATATTGTGTAGAGATCCTATAACATTCCCTTGGGTACACCCGGATTGAAGAATGACGGAACCCTTCAGTCCAGCCATAGCGCCCGGCCTAGCAGTCTGCACTCTCGTACACTATCTGATCAACAGTATCCACCCCCCCCCCCCCACCCACCCCCCGCTCCCCCAAACAAACATACGTTTCTCATATTAAGAGCATTGTGCTGTCAGGTACTCCATATCAGCGACCTCAGTAGTCATTAGACATCGTGAGAGAGCAGAATTGTGTGCTCCGCGGAACTCACGGACTTCGAACGCGGTCGGGTGATGGGGTGTCACTTGTGTCATACGTCTGTAAGCGATATTTCCACACTCCTAAACATCCCTAGGTCCACTATTGCCGATGTGATAGTGAAGCGGAAATGTACAAAAGCGTATAGGCCGACCTCGTCTGTTGACTGACAGAGACCGCCGACAGTTGAAGAGCGTCGTAATGTGTAATAGGCAGACACCTATCCAGAACCATCACACAGCATTTCCAAACTGCATCAGGATCCACTGCAAGTACTATGACAGTTAGGCGGGAAGTGAGAAAGATTTCATGTTCGAGTGGCTGCTCATAAGCCACACATCACGCCAGTAAGTGCCAAACGACTCTTCGCTTGGTGTAAAAAGCGTAAATATTGGACGATTGAACAGTGGAGAAACGTTGTGTGGAGTGACGAATCACGGTACACAATGTGGCGATTCGATGGCAGGGTGTTGGTATGGCGAATGGCCGGCCGGGTTGGCCGAGCGGTTCTAGGCACTACAGTCTGGAACCGCGAGACCGCTACGGTCACAGGTTCGAATCCAGACTCGGGCATGGATGTGTGTGATGTTCTTAAGGTAGTTAAGTTTATGTAGTTCTTAGTGGATTGATTACCTCAGAAGTTGTCCCATAGTGCTCAGGGCCATTTGAACCATTTTATGGCGAATGCCCGGTGAACGTCATCTGCCAGCATGTATAGTGCCAACAGTAAAATTCGGAGGCGGTGATGTAATGGTGTGATCGTGTTGTTCATGGAAGGGGCTTGAACACCTTGTTGTTTTGTGTGGCACTATCACAGCAAAGGCCAACATTGATGTTTTAAGCACCATCTTGGTTCCCACTGTCGAAGAGCAATCCCGGGATGGCGACTGCATCTTTCATCACGATTGAGCACCTATGCATAATGCACGGCCTGTGACGCGGCAATAACATCCATGTGATGAACTGGCCTGCAAAGAGTCCTGACCTGACTCCTATAGAACACCTTCGGAATGTTTTGGAACCCCGACTTCGTGTCAGGCCTCACCGACAGATTCCGATACCTCTCGTCAGTGCAGCACTCCATGAAGAATGGGCTGCCAATCCTCAAGAAACCTTCGAGCAACTGACTGAACGTATACCTGCGAGAGTGTAAACCATCATCAAGGCTAAGGGTGGGCCAACTCCATACTGAATTCCAGCATTACGCGCGCCACGAACTTGTAAGTCATTTTCAGCCAGGTGCCAGTGTACTGTCGATCACATAGTGTATTTTGTTCACTACGCAGCATTGCGGGACTGTACCAAACGCCTTATGGAAGTCGGCGGACACGGCATGTACCATTGCTCCACTCCGCTACCTGTGGCCTTTCCAGTTTCGTGGGTGAACACAGCGTGCCGGGTCTAACACGATCCTATTTTCGGAATCCACATTGATTCCTACAAAGAATATTTTCGATGTACAAAAATAACGTAATACGAGAGCATAAAATGTGTGGTACTGCCTTCTATACCACACTGACGTCCCCGTCCGTTTGGCGACCCTTTTTGAAAACGGGAATGACATTTTTCGAACCACTGGGAACCCTCAGCTTCCTACAGGCGGCTGTTACATATCTCTGCAAAATCGTATAGGCATCCAGTCAGGTCCAGTGGCCTTTCCTCTGTTGAGCGATATGAGTTGCTTTTCTACCCCGTGGTAACTTATTTTGATATTTGTCATTTTGGAGCTCGCTCGACTGTTGAAAGAAGTAAAGGTAGTCTACTGGCCATTAAAATTGCTACATCAAGAAGAACTGCACATGACAAACGGGTATTCATTGGACAAATATATTATACTAGAACTGACATATGATTACATTTTCACGCAATTTGGGTGCATAGATCCTGAGAAATCAGTATCCAGAACAATCACCTCTGGCTGCAATAACGGCCTTGATACGCCTGGGCATTGAGTCAAACAGAGCTTGGATGGCGTGTACAGGTACAGCTGCATATGTAGCTTCAACACATACCACAGTGCATCAAGAGTAGTGACTGGCGTATTGCGACGAGCCAGTTGCTCGGCCACCATTGACCAGACGTTTTCATTTGGTGAGAGAACTGGAGAATGTGCTGGCCAGGGAAGCAGTTCACCGCGATGTCGCCAAACACGGATGCGACCATCTAGATGCTGTAAACAAAACCTGGATTCATCCCAAAAAATGACGTTTTGCCATTGGTGCACTTAGGTTCGTCGTTCGTACACCATCGCAGGCGCTCCTGTCTGTGATGCAGCGTCAAGGGTAACTGCAGCCATGGTCTCCGAACTGATAGTCAATGCTGCTGCAAATGTCGTCGAACTGTTCGTGCAGATGGTTGTTGTCTTGCAAACGTCCCCAGCTGTTGACTCAGGGATGGAGACGTGGCTGCACGATTCGCTATCGCCATGCGGATAAGTTGCCTGTCATCTCGACTGCTGGTGATAGAAGACCGTTGGGATTCAGCACGGCGTTCCGTATTACCCTCCTGAACCCACCGATTCCATATTCTGCTAACAGTCATTGGATCTTGACCAACGCGAGCATCAATGTCGCTATACGACAAACCACAATCGCGATAGGCTACAATCCGACCTTTATCAAAGTCGGAAACATGATGGTACGCATTTCTCCTCCTTACACGTGGCATCACGACATCATTTCACCAGGCAACGCAGGTCAACTGCTGTTTGTGTATGAGAAATCGGTTGGAAACTTTCCTCATGTCAGCATGTTGTAGGTGTCGCCACCGGCGCCAACATTGTGTGAAATCTCTGAAAAGCTAATCATTTGCATATCACAGCATCTTCATCCTGTCAGTTAAATTTCGCGTCTGTAACACATCTTCGTGGTGTAGCTATTTTAAATGGCCAGTAGTGTAGTATGCTCTTCCTCAGTGACAAATATTCGGACAAAGTAATTTAGTATGCAACCCTTCTCTCTGTCATTCTCCGTTTCGATTCAATTATCGTCAGCAACTTTCTGTATAGACGCTTTCGATCCGTTTTCTGATTTAGCGGGACATCTTTAGCGCCGCCCGTGGGGCTGGTGGAACTCGCACAAGTCGTGACTCTCTGTGGCACGGGCGTCAGCTAGGACCTTTTCGCCTGTGGTACTTTTGCCCTGGCTGTGTCTTGTTCGGACGACACAGCAAATTGTGCAAGTGAGGTCGATTCGTTTAAACCTGTAGACTTTCTTCTTCTTGTGGTGGTGGAATTCTACACATTGGTTTGATGCACGCGACTCTGCCTGTACAAGCCTCTTCACCTTTGCGTAACCACTGAAACTAACATCAATTGTAAGTTGCTTACTATACACATCCCTAGGTCTTCCTCTACAATTTTCATCCAACACCCCTACTGCCACCTCTCTCCGCTACCAAACTGTCGATTCCTGAGCGCTGAGCGCCTCGGGTTGTGTCCCATGAAGTGATGCCTTCCTTGTCAAGTTGTGCCACAAACTTCCTTTCTATCCAGATTAATTCGGTGCCCCTTCATCAGTTAGTCGATCTACCCGTCTAATCTTCAGCGTTCTTCTGTACCACCACATTTCTAAAGCTTCTTCTTTTGCCTGTATTATTTATCCCGCACATTCCGCTTCCGTATTGCGCTACACTACAGACTAATACATACCGAAAATTCTTCCTAACACTTAAATTTGTACTGCATGTTAATACAGTTCTCATTTCAAAAAACCCTTTTCTTTCTGTTACCGTTATGCACTTGGTATGCTCCTTACTTATACAGCAAAAACAGTGTAGTAGTTTTACAAAGTTGTGAAGGCTTTCGTGGCCACTTGTTGACAAACTGCCTATTGGCTCCTGTCTCGGGTTCCTTGGCCGACGTTCATCTAATGATTTTTCTGACGTTTCCCCAGCACGAGTGGCTGGCATTGTCAAAGCTTCACCCTCCATTGCCGGTGGTGAACTGGAGCCTAGCTCGCGGCCGCAGACTATATGTACGTTGGCGCGCCAGGTACATATAGTCTGCGGCCGCGAGCTAGGCTCCAGTTCACCATCGGCAATACGTCAGTAAAATCATTAGATCAACGTTGGCCGAGGAACCCGAGACAGGAGCCAATAGGTAGTAGTTTTAGCTTCTATTTTCGCATTGGTCATGTATTACAACATGTGAAATAAAGCGACAGATAAAGACGTACAACAGCAAACAGTTACAGACAATTCAACATCTCAAAATAGCCACTTAACAAAAACTATTGAATAGTTGTGTTCTGTGACATGGCTTGTCGTTGGAAGTGTCAGGCAGCTTTGCTCGTCGCTAGGCGGCGTGAAGAATAATTTGCAAATATGCTGTCATAACAGGCCGTGCATAAGAAATGAAAACAATTACACACCCAAAATAATAGCCAAAATGATGATTTATAATTTCAAACTTCATATTCCATTAAGACGTGGACGTGAACATAAATTACGAACACAAATGCAGGAATTCAAAACAACAGGTTACCACGTTCGTTTGTATGAATGAATGTAAATTCTTTATTGCTGAAATCCCTCAGCTGCCTCATTTCATGTTGTGTTTTATAGTATTAGCTTCATCTCCTTGGCTTGCAGTTCACATTCTCATGCCCAACAAAAATGAAATGAAAGCTGCGATCAAGACTTTTCTCTTTATCACTGAGTTCCTGAGCACGTAGCAGAACATCTCACACAGGTTGTTGCAGCGGGATTTGTATTGTAACAACAGTTCGGAAGAGTAAATTATCTCCCCTGTTTATTCTGTTTTTGGTTTTGTAATACAGTTCTTCTTTCCCGTTCCGCTATCGAGGTCGCTCGCGCCGGATCCAGAACTTATGGGTTCCAGCCTGTGGTATCTATATCACTAACGGACTATCCCGGAACCTGGGAATCCGAAACGCAGTCCGAGATGCTGGATGCCTATCTAATGGCTTACAGGGGCAACAAAAATTTCTTTCTCGATATTTTGCATAATTATTAACCGAATTTCAAAATTTAAAGTTGTGTTATAATCTGCCATTATCAATCTAATTTGAATACAACAAGATAAGTACTATACAGAATGAGATTTTGCACTTTGCAGCGGAGTGTGCCCTATTATGAAATTTTCTAGCTGGTTAGAACTGTGTGCCGGCCCGAGATTCGAACTCGGAACCTTTGTGTTTCGCGAGCGTGTGCTCAACCGATGTCTTTTTTCTTTATTTCGGTTGTGTTCGTTGCGTTTAGTCTGTGCGGACATCACAAAACATACGTCCAAGTTGATCGTTGATCGTTGATTCCTTTACACAGTTTTTTATTATAGAGAGTGAGCAGCCCTCTGACCGAAAAAGCTGAGCTATCGTGCCGGCATTCGACAGAGCTACCCAAGCACTACCTCACACCTTCAATTTTTCCAGTACCTCATCTCCTACCTTCTAGACTTTACAGAAGCTCTTCTACGAACCTGACAGAACTAGCACTCCTAGAAGAAAGGAGCACTTGCTGGCGAAAAGCAAAGGTCCCAAGTTCGAGTCCGGGTCCGGCACACAGCTTTAATTCGCCAGGAATTTTCAGGTATTTTAAAGTTAGCAGTTGTGAATTTGTGGTGAGCAGCCCAAATCTCGGCTCATAAATACCCCGATTTTATTCATCCATGTTTGAGAAAGAGAGTACTTAACTACTTGCAACGGACTTAACACATAATATCAAACATTTACGAATTTATTTCTCGGTGACATCTCCCACAAAATGATTTAAAGAGTAACTTTATCGTTTACTTTTCTTTTGCCGTTCATGCAGTAAAACTTCAGCATCAGATATTACGTTCTAAGTTATTTCTTCTTTATTACTATCTGCATTACAACACATCTGCGCACAGTATCCTCACATGCCACTGAATGCACCTGCAAAATTATATCATCGTACGACACTTAGTTTAGAAGATGTGACGTCATAAACATTTACAGGCTTGAGAAATTAGCTTTTGCTTGACATAGAGTGCAAATTACCCATACCATATTCATCCAGAGTTTCATAATGAGAGCACTTAGCGGCTTCCAACAAACTTTAAGCATCATTTCATACATTTTCTAACCTTTCTACGTTCTTAAAGCCGAATATTCAAAATTGACTTGTAAGTACCCAGACATTTGAAGGTGTTTTATACATGGAAGCTGCTTCAAAGAATCGGAGCTGTACCAGTAATTTCATAATCGCTTTTCGATTACCGAAGACAAATCGCTCGCTGCAGATAGCAACAATCTCTTTTACCCTAAACTAAATTTTTGTCTTATCCATAAGACAGATTCATTACAACAATATAACGCTGCTGATTATTTGCTGATTCCATAAATACTACACGGTCTTTCTCCAGCTATATTGTAGGTTTCACGTAATAAATCCGTGTTTCGGATGTCAAAAACAATTAAATTCATTTCCTCGTGTTTTGCTATAATGTTAATAAAGACGTTAACAGGATAAAACGTTTCAACAGCGATCTAATCATTTAACTAATTCCGGAAATATGACATTTCAAGAAAGGGAGCTGTCGTGCAGTACCAAAATTCGATTAAAACGAATTGAACTACATACATGAGAATGTGGGACTACAAAAATGTACGGTACCTCTTTTATACAAGGTTCTGAACTAAGAAATAACTGATAATGCTACCTGACAACAGTGTCATAAACATACGCTAAAGAAGGTGATTCTTACGTAGTAAGAAATTGGGGCAAGAATGAATGTTTGAATGAATTTTGGATCCTAGCCAGCTTCAATGAGTGTACAGTTTACATTCTTTGATAGTAGGTCAGGTGCAATGAAGACATGAGCCTCAGTCCGCTAACCTAACACCCATCCACATAACAACACAAAGTGTAGTAAGTAACCTCGTCGAACATAATCTGGATAACGGCAATTAGTTTCAGAGCCTCAGCACAATTGTTTACTTTCTGAACTGCTAAGAAATGAGAAGAGGCTCGTGTTGACTGTAGTTTGACTTTTTTTTTAGTTAATACTTCCGCTGAGGGCAGACCTCACACCAAAATTCGTGCTCAAGATAATTACAGATTCGAACCTTCATATAAAAGTACAAGTGTATTCGAAATTTAGCATGGATTTAATAAGTGACAGAGGAGTGAATATAGCTCAAAGATATCTTAGTTAAATTCTTAATTAATAAAACTGCAAATGCAACAACAAACGACAGATTACACATGTTCAGTGATGGACCGCGTGGCATACGGGTACACGATGTTTGAAAAACTGAACATCGGAGAGCTGCAGACAGATTAGCAATTTCTGAACACACTTGAATTAGCAGGAATATGAAGCAGCCAGTAGCTCAACAATTCAGCTGAAAGGTTACTGTACCAATGGCGTGGATTATGATATACAGCTTCTAATGAGGGAAGTGAAGGCGCATGTAAAGACGTGAAACGGTGTGAACAGAATATTGCGCCAGGCCCTAAACCTGACCATAATTCTCGTACTTAGTAGCCTACAGAAAGTAACGTATTCTGATACCCAGCGTCCATGAACAAGCTACCGATCGTCCAGTATTCGTGCCGTGGAACACTGTCCCATGAAAATGAAGCTGACAGACACACAAACCTGTCACTGATCCGTACACACACCCTCCAAAGTACATACTAGCTCACATGCCTTCACTGGACTAGACAAACACTGCTATACATCAAGCAATCGATAATCCTCGCACAGACTGTGCCAGAGATTTGCAACTCATAACACGTACAGGACTGAATAACTCCACAGTAGATCTTGAACGAACCACCTTCGACCTGGCCGGCCGCAGTGGCCGAGCGGCTCTAGGCGCTACAGTCAAGAACCGCGCGACCGCTACAGTCGCAAGTTTGAATCCTGCCTCAGGCATGGATGTGTGTGATGTCCTTAGGTTAGTTAGGTTTAAGTAGTTCTAAGTTCTAGGGGACTGATGACCTCAGAAGTTCCCATAGTGTTCAGAGCCATTTTTGAAGCTTCGACCTCGAATAGGCAACCCAGTTACAGTAATCACAAGTAGAGGGGGGGGGGGATAAGTTGAGTTGTCTACATTCAGGTGCAGGAAGTATTTTCCAGGCCAGTTTTAATTGTAGTCCTTGCACAGGCTGCACTCACCGTCTAGCCAGGCCGAAATAAATGCTGACACCCATCAGACTGGAGCAAACCAGAACTGGCTGCCTTCCCCAACTGGCTTCACCTTCTCGCTAATGGGGAATGACCTCTCGACGCATCCACTCGAAACTTCATACATGTTTCTGCGATGGCACGTAATCTTTTGAGACCTAGTTGCTTTGCGTTTCTGAGATGATTGCGCTGCGGGCTGCACAAATCTATTCAGTATTTAATCCATCTGAAATTATAAATTGTCATAGCTTTAGGTATAAACTATTCATATCAACAACTAAATCCCTTCTTTTCTTTCTAGGTAAGAGTGGCTGCCACGACGGTGTCGAAAAATAAGTAAACGTAAGTACAAAACCCAAACAAAATCCATAAATGGTCCTTGATGTGCTATAAGTGACTTAATATCAGACAAAGCATTTTCTCAGAACCAATAGATCCCGGAAGGTTACAAATGCAAGGTCTACCGATGAGACGAAGCAAGAAATAATAAATGATCCTGTAACGCAAATTATTTATTTACGAGTATCATATGCAGGGTCAACATCAATAAACAGAGATGAATTCCCGACTGGTAAAGGAGAAAAGAAGATCATATGAACATGTCTTCCAGAATGCATCGTTGCCACGGTAAATGGCGCTGACGGATGAAAGTTCCTCTGAGTACGTGCCGTGTGTTCCCTGTGTGTTGCACGCTATGCGATTGTCGCAGCGTATTGTAAGCAGCACACTGGTCCGGTATTCGTGTGGGGAATCAGCCGAAATGGTCTTTGTGAGCAGCCAAGCAGATGGAAAGCCTCGAGAGGCAGCACGGCTATACCAAAGAAGTTCCCTCACAGACACAAACCACATCGCACATTTAAAGCTCTTTTTGTGAGTTGTGCAAGCAAATAATCCTGAGTTAATATCGAGCATCAAAACCGATACAGAAATTTGTGAACACAGGGTTGTCGTAGCGAGATTGAATATTGTAATCCCCAAATCCGCGAAAAAATAAGCGAAAAATAGACCTATCAAAAAAGGCAGATAATAATTCACTTGACGCCTTTCTTGAGAGACAATCTCCACTCATTCCAAATTAATAATATAAGTGTAGACCAGATGTGGCTTGAATTCAAAGAAATAGTGTCGCGAGCAATTGAGAGATTTATACAAAATAAATTAAAAAACGACGGAGCTGATCCTCCTCAGTACACAAATAGGGTTAGAACACTGTTGCAGAAACAACGAAACAAACATGTCAAATTTAAACAGACGCAAAATCCCCAAGATTGGCGATCTTTTACAGAAGCTCGAAATTTAGCGCGGGCTTCAATGCGAGATTCCTATAACAGTTTCTACAACGAAACTTTGTCTCGAAACCTGAAAGAAAATCCAAAGAGTTTCTAGTTGTATGTCATGTATGTTAGTGGCAAGAAACAATCAATGCTTTCTCTGCGAGATAGCAATGGAGATACTGTCGAAGATAGCGCTACCAAAGAAGAGTTACTAAACACAGCTTTGCGAAATGCCTTCACAAAAGAAGACGAAGTAACTATTGAAGAACTCGAATCGAAAACACCTGCAAACAGGAGTAACGTAGAATTAAATATCCTCGGAGTAGTGAAGCAACTTAAATCACTTAATAAAAGCAAGTCTTCTGGTCCAGACTGTATACCAATTAGGTTCCTTTCGAAGAATGCTGATGCATTATCTCCAAACTTAACAAGCATATACAACCGTTCGCTTGACGAAAGATCCGTACCCAGAGACTGGAAAGTTGCACAGGACACACAAATATTCAAGAAAGGTAGTAGGAGTAATCCATTAAATTACAGGCCCATATCGTTAACGCCGATATGCAGCGGGATTTTGGAACATATATTGTGTTCAAACATTATGAATTAAATCGAAGTAAACCGACTATTGACACACAATCAACATGGGTTTAGAAAACACTGTTCCTGTGAAACACATCTAGCTCTTTATTCACATGAAGTGTTGAGTGCTATTGACAAGAGATTTCAGACAGATTCCGTATTTATGGATTTCCGGAAGTATTTTGCCACTGTACGACGCAAGCAGCTTGTACTGAAATTGCATGCTTGTGGAATATCGTCTCACTTATGTGACTGGATTTGTGATTTTCTGTCAGAGAGGAAACTGACGGGAAGTCATCGAGTTAAACAGAAGTGATTTCTGGCGTTCCCGAAGGTAGTGTTACAGGCCCTTCGCTGTTCCTTATCTATATAAACGATTTGGGAGACAGTCTGAGCAGCGGTCTTCGGTTGTTTGCAGATGACGCTGTCGCTTATCGACTAAGAACGTCATCAGGAGATCAGAACAAATTGCTAAACGATTTAGAAGAGATATCTGAAGGGTGCGAAAAGTAGCAGTTGACCCTAAATAAGCACGTGAGGTCAACCACATGAGTGCTAAAAGGAACTCGTTCAGCTTCGGTTACACGATAAATCTGTCAAATCTAAAAGCCGTAAATTCCACTAAATACCTAGGTATTACAGTTACGAACAATTTAAATTGGTAGGAACACACAGAAAATGTTCGTTGATCCATTATGGATCGTGGGACGACGGCTGGCATGAACTTCTTGATGCAATAATTTACCAACAGCCCTGTGATTTCTATAAGTTTATTTTATTTTATGAAGTTCTGTGTGCTACCAGTTTAGGCATCAATGTAATAACTGGTAGCACATAAAAGTTTATAAAATAAAATAAACCTCTACAAATCACACGGCTGTTGGTAAATTATTGCATCAAGAAAAACAGAAAATGTTGTGTGGAAGGCTAACCAACGACTGTGTTTTATTGGCAGGGCACTTAGACAATCTAACAGAACTGTAAGGAGACTGCCTACACTACACTTGTCCGTCCTCTTTTAGAATACTGCTGCTCGGAGTGGGATCCTTACCACATAGGACTGACGGAGTACATCGAAAAAGTTCAAAGAGGGCAGCACGTTTTGTATTATCATGAAATAGGGGAGAGAGTATCATAGAAATGATACAGGATTTGGGCTGGACATTACTAAAAGAAAGCCGCTTTTCGTTGCGACGGAATCTTCTCAAGAAATTCCAGTCACCAAATTTCTCCTCCGAAAGCGAAAATATTTTGTTGACCTGAGTCAAAACAGGGCCCCAGGAGTAGACAACATTCCATTAGAACTACTGACAGCCTTGGGATAGCCAGTCCTGGCAAAACTCTACCATCTGGTGAGCAAGATGCATGAAACAGGCAAAAACCCTCAGACTTCAAGAAGAATATAATAATTCTAATCCCAAAGAAAGCAGGTGTTGACAAATGTGAAAATCACCGAACTGTCAGTTTAAAAAGTCACGGCTGCAAAATACTAACGCGGATTTTTTACAGACGAATGGAAAAACTAATAGAAGCCGACCTCGGGGAAGATCAGTTTGGATTCCGTAGAAATGTTGGAACACGTGAGGCAATACTGACCCTACGACTTATCTTAGAAGCTATATTAAGGAAAGGCTAACCTACGTTTCCAGCATTTGTAGACTTAGAGAAAGCTTTTGACAATGTTGACTGGAAAACGCTCTTTCAACTTCTGAAGGTGGCAGGGGTAAAATACATGGAGCGAAAGGCTATTTACAATTTGTACAGAAACCAGATGGCAGTTATAAGAGTCGAGGGACATGAAAGGGACGCAGTGGTTGGGAAGGGAGTAAGACAGGGTTGTAGTCTCTCCCCGATGTTATCTTTATATTGAGCAAGCAGTGAAGGAAAGAAAAGAGTAGGTATTAAAATCCATGGAGAAGAAATAAAATGTTTGAGGTTCGCCGATGACATTGTAATTCTGTCAGAGACAGAAAAGGACTTGGAAGAGCAGTTGAATGGAATGGACAGTGTCTTGAAAGGAGGGTAAAGATGAACATCAAAAAAAGCAAAACTGGGATAATGGAATGTAGTCGAATTACGTAGGGTGATGGTGAGGTAATTAGATTAGGAAATGAGACACTTAAAGTAGTAAAGGAATTTTGCTATTCGGGGAGCAAAATAACTGATGATGGTTGAAGTAGAGAGGATATGTTGACATCGAGTATCGATTTAAGTGTCAGGAAGTCATTTCTGAAAGTATTTGTATGGAGTGTAGCCCTGTATGGAAGTGAAACATGGACGATAAAGAGTTTGGACAAGAAGAGAATAGAAGCTTTCAAAATGTGGTGCTACAGAAGAATGCTGAAGATTAGATGGGTAGATCACATAACTAATGACGAAATAGTGAATAGGATTGGAGAGAAGAGAAGTTTGTGGCACAACTTGACTAGAAGAAGGGATCGGTTGGTAGGACATGTATTGAGGCATCAAGGGATCACCAATTTAGTATTGGAGGGCAGCGTGGAGGGTAACAATCGTAGAGGGAGACCAAGAGATGAATACACTAAGCAGATTCAGAGGTATGTAGGTTGCAGTAGGTACTGGGAGATGAAAACGCTTGCACAGGACGGAATACCACAACAACAACAACAACCGATCTACGTAGGGAGATACGATCACCACGAAAAAATAAGTTAAATCAGAGCTCGTACCGAAAGATATAGGTGTTCATTATTTCCACGCGCTATAGAAGATTGGAACAATAGAGAAATGAACATTCTGCCAGGCACTTAAATGTGATTTGCAATCCATGTAGATGTAGACAGATGTAGATGGGATCTTTCAGACAGACGAACTTTTAGGGTGGCGGACTATGCGTACACCAGATTTGGAGGAGCGAATTCTTCAGGATATTGAGAAGAACCCTGGTACAAGCACCAGGCACGGGCCCGCCAACATAGTGTAAGCCAAAATAAGATGATGTGCATCCTGCCTGACAACCGCTACTATCCCTATCACCAGTAACTAGTGCAAGGGTTATCAGCAGCATGTTTTGTCGATGGTTTTTGCATCACAACATCACAGTTCCTCTTTACTGACGAAGCAGCCTTAATCAGAACTGGCATCATCAATCTGCATAATCGTCATCTGTGGCCTATAGACAGTGCTCTGGGAATGGTTGAGGCGTCTCATCAGCACCGGCTCAGCATCAGTATGTGGGCAGTGTTTCTTGACGACCACATACTTGGAGAGGTTATTATTCCACAGCGCCTTGACGGAGGAACGTGCCTGCACTTCCTACCGAGTAATCTTCCTGGGCAGCTTGAGAACATAACTTTGGAAATACGACAGGTTATGTGCTTTCTGCACGACGGAGCACCACCCCACTTCCACATTATAGCACCTCATCTTCCCAGGACGATGGATAGAGTGTGGAGCCCGGGTTCCCGGGTTTGATTCCCGGCGGGGTCAGGGATTTTCTCTGCCTCGTGATGGCTGGGTGTTGTGTGATGTCCTTAGGTTAGTTAGGTTTAAGTAGTTCTAAGTTCTAGGGGACTGATGACCATAGATGTTAAGTGCCATAGTGCTCAGAGCCATTTGAACCATATTTTTTTTATAGGGTGCGGAGGCCCTGTAGCATGGCGTACTAGATGATCAGACTTAAACACCCTGGACTTTTACGTCTGGGGGCATCTGAAAGGCGTCGCGTGTGCTGAACCAGTTCCTCATGTGCAGACCCTTCAACAGCGTGTTTGCGACTCCTGTGACACTATACGGAGAGAGGCGTGAAAGTGCGAAAGAGTGCAGTAATCCATGATGCGACGTTTCAACGTGTGCACTGCATCCCAAGGAGGCCATTTTGAACATCTGTTGTGACATGGACCCATGCAGCTCTGTACCGTGTTCCGGGATGATTTGTTGTTGCATGCACAACGTCTATTTCCTAACACAGGTTCATAGAACCTTTTTTCCTCCATTTCCAGTCAGCAAAGCGTCCCTGCAATTCGTCGGTTTTATTAATGGTCACCTTGTATAGTGTGCGGGATTTCTCTAGACTTGTATAACATGAGTGGATTCACCAATAGCCGTCCGGGATGGCCGAGCGGTTCTAGGCGCTACAGTCTGGAACCGCGCGACCGCTACGGTCGCAGGTTCGAATCCTGCCTCGGGCATGGATGTGAGTGATGTCCTTAGGTTAGTTAGGTTTAAGTAGTTCTAAGTTCTAGGGGACTGATTACCTGAGAAGTTAAATCCCATAGTGCTCAGAGCCATTTGAACCATTTGATTCACCAATAGGAAACTAAAGTCGGCTACTTGACTGTTTCAGAAGAAATGGGAAATATTATCAGACAAGGTAGCCTGTTCAATACTGAGTCAAAAATATTCTTACCAGTACGTGTTAATTTACCAACAAGTTTATAGATAAAGGTGTTTGAATACTATGCGTAACATATAAGAGGGTCAATACTCACTAACTTCCGTAACCCATTGAAAACATTAAGGCAATCTTGTTTGTTTGTGATAACTATAACTACAAATACCAAAGTGCAGTGCTATAGTTTTTCAGATACTTACTGATATAAACACCGCAGTACACTGTTGTTAAATCAAATATCTCTGACAATGTTCATTCTTCATTGTAATTTGTTCTGAAGAGCGTTTCTAAAGAAAAGTTTTGGCTTTAGAAACATGGTGCAAAGGTGGTTATAATATAATAATAAATGACTGGAATAATAATTTCAACACTGTTCCACTGACAAGGAATGCTGTCTAAAACTTACGGAAACATTTCGAGAAAAGTGGAAGTGAAGCGGATTGGAACAGGTAAGATAGGTCATGAATAAATGATGAAACGAAGGTTAAAGTTTTACAAGTGGTTATCTAGAACCCTAACTCGCAGGATTTCTCTCGTATAAGTTATTTGTAGAACATCAGTGTGATGAATTTTACAAAAGGCCAAATTCAAACTTTTTTTTTTTTTTTTTTTTTTTTTTTTTTTTTTTTTTTTTTTTTTTTTTTTTGTTAGCAATCTAGCAGTCTACTGACTGGTTTAATGCGGCCCGCCACGAATTCCTTTCCTGTGCTAACCTCTTCATCTCAGAGTAGCACTTGCAACCTACGTCCTCAATTATTTGCTTGACGTATTCCAATCTCTGTCTTCCTCTACAGTTTTTGCCCTCTACAGCTCCCTCTAGTACCATGGAAGTCATTCCCTCATGTCTTAGCAGATGTCCCATCATCCTGTCCCTTCTCCTTATCAGTGTTTTCCACATATTCCTCTCCTCTCCGATTCTGCGTAGAACATCCTCATTCCTTACCTTATCAGTCCACCTAATTTTCAACATTCGTCTATAGCACCACATCTCAAATGCTTCGATTCTCTTCTGTTCCGGTTTTCCCACACTCCATGTTTCACTACCATACAATGCTGTACTCCAGACGTACATCCAAACCGTCATCGAACCCATCGTTCTACCATTTCTAGACCGGAAAGGGAACTTGCTGTTCCAACAGGACAATGCACGTCCGCATGTATCCCGTGCCACCCAACGTGCTCTAGAAGGTGTAAGTCAACTACCCTGGCCAGCAAGATCTCCGGATCTGTCCCCCATTGAGCATGTTTGGGACTGGATGAAGCGTCGTCTCACGCGGTCTGCACGTCCAGCACGAACGCTGGTCCAATTGAGGCGCCAGGTGGAAATGGCATGGCAAGCCGTTCCACAGGACTACATCCAGCATCTCTACGATCGTCTCCATGGGAGAATAGCAGCCTGCATTGCTGCGAAAGGTGGATATACACTGTACTAGTGCCGACATTGTGCATGCTCTCTTGCCTGTGTCTATGTGCCTGTGGTTCTGTCAGTGTGATCATGTGATGTATCTGACCCCAGGAATGTGTCAATAAAGTTTCCCCTTCCTGGGACAATGAATTCCCGGTGTTCTTATTTCAATTTCCAGGAGTGTATATTCCAAGATTTTGTCTCGGCTCAGAACACTAACGTATCACTAGAGTTCAGGTACTGATAATGGGGATATAATGCTTAAATCTGAAAGCTCTGAAATTCTTCTTCTTTTGGAATTTGTAACATCAAAAGAAAAATTCTTGGTGTATTAATGCATGTAACGAGTGTTTGAAAATTATTTACTTTGCTTTAAGTTACGCGATAAAAATCTAAATTATGGCGACAGAAAGTTTACGCATCACGGAAGGTTTGATTGTCTTTTTTTTTTCGTGCAATGGGTTCAAACTCTTCATGAAGTCTGCAGGTTTCGTCAGTGCTCAAGGACTTCTCCTCTACTTAGTTTCTTGTTTAAGTGAGCTCCACTTGTCTCGTTTTAGGAAGCACTACAACTAAACATTTTGTTTCAAATTCAAGTGAATAACGTGTTTTCGCTTGATCCACGTTTTCGACAAACGCCTGTACGGACTGCTGTTCGGCCTGAGGCGCACGACGCCGTGCTCTCAGACTCAGCCCAGATGAGGCAACCTCATGTGGCGTCATCAGAAGTCGGTGCGTAATCTCCTCTAACTCGAGAAAACTGTCTTAACTAAATGCGGTACAGTAAACACCGCACGAACCTGCTTACATCATTTTCAGTTGAGAATCATTCCTTAACAGTATTTTTTGGCCTTTGCATCGTGTAACAGCTTAGACGACAGACTTTCCGAGGTTTTATCAGCAGCTGATACAAACAGTGCCACTATTTGTTTTCAAATTTTTTTCAGACACAGTTTTCAGGATAGCTTTTTATTTTCATTCGAGAACTAAGGGAGACAGTCTCAACTAACGTGGCCTCGACAGCCCAAGGACTCTGAATCGCTCTCTTTTTCGTGTTGTCAGCTCATAAGTGACCATGTAGATTCATGAGATCTTTGAAATATTGCGACGGGTTCTATCCCGAACACATAATTTTCTGGTCGTTACTGCAGTAAGAAACTGCTTTTCATCTTCTTGGGTAATATAGCATGTCATCGAATACTTTGTATCTGCTGTTCAGTGTTAAGTTAACCGTAGAACGTCCTGGCTTTTAGTGTATGGCGTTCTGTGCAGTGCACATATCACTATTTTCCATCTCAAAATTATACCCTGTAATTTCTTTCTAACTGCAAGTCTTAATTCTAGGTACAAACTTTCGAAGATATTCATCGTGTTTGCCAAAGTATTTTGATACGTGTTATTGTGTTCTCCGTTTATGCACTACTGCCTAATGCGTTACGTGTTCTACCTACTTAGCTCTGTGACAGTGTTGCACTTGGAATACCAAACGAATTTGCAAGCAGCCTTTGTTATTTTACAAACCAGAAAGAAGGAAGAAATTCTGGCATGCAAGGATGACAAGCAAGCACTTTGGGAATTTAGTTAAATAAAATCTTGATAAAGCGATTTATCACGCAAATATCGGTTTTAGGTAATGATCTGTGGTGCCGACAGTACATGCTGGATGAACAAAGTAGAACAGTCCCGGAAAATATTCGTTGTACCTTAAGATGCAACTTCCATTAGCTGCATTCTGGATGGGTATGGTAAGCTGGGTTGCCTACATTAAGGCACATGAAATACTTTGCGGGTGAGTTTCACATTGCTCGTCGTGCGTAGTTATTTCAGGATTCTGAATCAACCTCATTAATAAGCAAAAGAAATCAAATTGGCTAACTGCTGTTAATCATCGATACCGCTCGAGAGTAACTGAAACAGTGATCATCATTTGCTTTGGCGACGGTGCAGTAGGAATTGGGCAGCAAGGCAAACATTGGATATTACCACGATATGTATTATACAATCATACAATATATCAAACTCTTCCAACGGTTACGTGAAACGGGAATCATCATTTCAAATCACAAGACGCGAATGTAAATCATCAATGATGGGGTACATTATACGAGTAGTAAGAGGAAATAGACGCTGCATTTGCGCAAGGAAAAATAATGGCACAAAAATCTGAGGAGAGCCTCAATTACCGGACTTATCCTAGTAATATAGGAATACTATAACACAGGAACGAAGGTATTGCGCACACAATACCTGCACTGATTCTACATTAACAGAGATAGACCATCGATGAGCTCGAATTTTAAATTATTTCAGACCGTTCAAATGGCTCTAGGCACTATGGGACTTAACATCTGACGTCATCAGTACCCTAGACTTAGAACTAGGTAAACCTAACTGAGGACAGCACACACACACATGCCCGAGGCAGGATTCGAATCTGCGACCGTTGAGCAGCGCGGTTGCAGACTAAAGCGCCTAAAACCGCTCGACCACATCGGCCGGCATTTCAGACCGTGCCATCATCGCTGGACTCTTGTAGTACAGTGGACTCTTGTACTACAATCCACGTGGAATTTTAGATAAAGTAAATATGCAGAAAACAATCAATGAAGCCAATAATTAGTAGTAGAACAGCAAGCGAATTCCCTTATATGGCATTCTGAAAGCAGAAAGAGACACAATGGACGGCTCCTAAGTGGCTCAACGAACATGTGATTAATCGCACAAAGAAAGAATACCGAAATCGAAAAAAATAAAATAGCAATCTACATCAAAATAATACGGAAAACATATGAGCAGCATTAAAAAAATATAGAAGAGACACTCAACCTTTTGATATGATATTGGTCTAATCTATTTGGATATTGCTGTCTGTTATCTCAATTATTTGCTTATTTTCAAACTCGTAGTGATATAAGTTATGTGACTGTAAATAAAGAGTTGTGTTGTAGTGGAGTCATTGCTTACTGTTGACATCACTGTTGATTTGCTTCACACGGCGTACCTCCTATGAATGTAATTCACATTAACAATGGCAGCTTTAAAATGCAAAGAAAATAACGCAAAACAGCGATCTCAGTAATTCATTAGCGCCATCTACTTCTTCAATGATGCACCAATTCATTTAATTCATTTACACTGCATTTTTGAATCGCAACATAGAAATGTTCAAAGCGTAAAGATCTCTGGTACCAACTACAGTTTTGCAACCACGCACTTTGATACAATGGATGGAGGGTGTCACCAGTGTCAAAACGATATTTCGGAAACCCCTTTGTCCGCTGGACATACCTTCACTCCCGGCACTAGGCGGTTGCCCACTAGTGACCTAAAGTTGTACTTTCAGAAGGTCATAGCTGCCTACTATCATATTTATGGCCCAAATTTTCACCCGGGAACGATTGCTGGAACTGATATTTTGCAGGTATGTTTTTTCTGGTTAAAATATGTCAGTTATTTTGAAACTACTGACGGGGCATCTAAAGTTATCCCAGTGGCGGACAGAAATACGATACCTATGTTGATGGGAAAACGCATTCATGTCCACAAAATACTAGTTATTTCTCCAATTACGACTTCTGTTTTCTTTATCATGTCTGTAGTGGCCAATCTGGATCGAATTACGAAACTTTTTGGTGCACAAACAGGTGCCTCGTTTCAGATTTACTGTATGTAACACAGCATTGCAGGCAGATTACAGGCTCTCGACCTAGTAAGATGTAACCACCTACGAAGGCTTTGAGGAGCTGACGTCATCCTGCTGGGTACCAGGGAAATGAATTAGTGGGTGTGGCAGCCAAGGAAGTAGGTAGCTGAAAGTGCCGCTACCTTCATGCTATATTATCGCTTTTGAGGGATGGCTGTGTCGATGAGGAGAAGAATGTGTGGTAATGAAGCAGCAGTGTCAGCGGCTGGTAAAATCGACAACGCGTCCGTAGTGATCGTCCTTCCAGCCGCAAAGACGAGGTGGGTCTCTTCTCACTCAGCATCAGACAATCCACAGTCTGCTGACACACAGCTTTTTGCTCCAGCTGTAACATCCTCCAGCACTGGTGCTTGGTCCAGCCAAGAGGACAGAGGCTGCTTTGCTACCTGTCTGTTTTATATATTAGCAAATTATGATACGAATATACAATAATATGGCTTCAGATACTTTGTGAAATATTTAACTTGCTACCTAGAAGGTTGCGATTTGTTATCAGGGTGACCGGCTCATGTTAGTTTTTTTCTTTATGTGAGTGATGATCCAACCATAAATATTATTTATTTTAGTCTTTATTCCAAACAACAATTACAATTTAAACATTGAAAACATTAACAAATCTCCGTTCGGAGTGACTGGATATTACTGGGTTGATTAATGTCGGTGGAGACGGGAAAAAAGAGTTTTACACATTTTAATCACATTCATCGCAGACCATTTTAGGAAGTGGGGCAATAATCTTACTGTATAGCGTCCTAAATCGTAGGTTAATATTCGTCCAGACGTATACCAGCAGTAGTAAACAGTTCATAACTTTTCCAGACAGCTCTCAGTAACAGTGATTCCAAGACTAAAATACAGCCAAAGAGGTTACAAAAAAATCGCAATAAATGAATTAGTTGCTAAAAATTGCTAACACGTTCAGGAAGAACATTGGATCATATCTCGTTCTACTGCCACTACGACAACGTGCTTGTCCCAGAACAAAAGTTGATGAACTCAAGGCATAGGATACCAGTGGACCACAAACCTTTTGGTTCTCGGTTAACTTCGTAGATGAGAACAAATCGTTTGTCTGCTTCACGCATTTCATGTGTTTAGGTTAATTGAAGATCATAATAACAAATGAAAGACATATTTTAAACTCACAAACAATGTGTCGAACAAGTTTCATGGCCGGCCGCGGTGGTCTCTCCGGAACCGCGCCACCGCTGCGGTCGCAGGTTCGAATCCTGCCTCGGGCATGGATGTGTGTGATGTCCTTAGGTTAGTTAGTTTTAAGTAGTTCTAAGTTCTAGGGGACTAATGACCACAGATGTTAAGTCCCATAGTGCTCAGAGCCATTTGAACCATTCCCAGATTCAGTGTGGGCCGAGAATACCACATTTCAGACATTACCTCTCACCACGGGCAACACAATGACCTGAAAGCAGAGGCGTTTGCATAGAGTTGTCAGTGCTACCATACGAGCAACACAGCGTGAAATAATAGCAGAAATTAATGTAGGATGTACTACAAACGAACGTATCGGTTGGGACAGTGCTGCAAAATTTAGCGTTTATGGGTTGGACCCTAAATTTCTGGAAAACTGTGGCCTGTTCAGATGAGTCCCTATTTCAGTTGGTAAGGGCTAATAGTAGGTTTGGAGTGTGGCGCAAACCCCACGAAGCTGTGGACCCAAGTTGTCAACAATACACTGTCCACGATGGTGGCGGCTCCATAATGGTGTGGCCTCCCTTTACGTGTAATCGTCTGGTTTCTCTGATCCAACGGAACCCATCGTTGACTGGAAATGGTTATGTTCGGCTACTTGGAGACCATCCGCAGCCATTCATGGACTTCATGTTCCCAAACAACGATGGAATTTTTGTGGATGACAGTGTGCCATGTCATAGGACCACTGTTGTTCGTAGAACATTCTGAACAGTTCGAGCGAATGATCTGTCCACCCAGATCGTCCGACATGACTCCCACCTAATATTTGTGAAACATAATGTAGAGCTCAGATCGAGAACAAAATCTTTCACCGGCAACACTTTCGCAGATATGGGCGGCTGTAGAAGTAGTGTAGCTCAGTATTTTTGCAGGAGACTTCCAACGACTTGTATTGTTGAATCTTGAGTCGCCATTAGCAAGAAGTACAGAACGCGACACGACTCCACATGCCAATCACTGGAGGTCTGTTGTCTGTGATAGAAACGTTGAGACACCCTAAACGCTTAGTTTATTGAACACATGGCACGATAACAGTACACTTTACGTACAGTCAGTAAAGAGGGAAGTCGAGCAGTAGTCGTCAATGAATAGCATGCCATAATGTAGACCTTTCCCGTAGATCACGTCTGTAACTGCACGCTGTTGTCAAAGCGTCATCTCTACCATCCAAGTAATATAATAAAGAGATTGCTACTAACGAGCAGACGTCTATCGCTAACATATCTTACGTGGCAACAATGCACTTGGTTTAACACAACTACCGCCCACTCTTGTTGCTCATACTCAACGATAGAGTTCTTACTTCTACTTCGCTAGGGATGTATAGCATCTCAAAGGCTGACAAGCAGGCGCTGAAGCACACATGCTGTTCCACTGAAGGCACCATATTTCTGCCGATTTATAGCCACTGAAGATACAGGGATACCTGATGGTGTACGAAGCAAGAAAGCTGATCTTAGCGCCAAATAAAAGTACCGATACAGCAAATCTAGTTATCAGTGTAGCTGCTTTCAAGTTTCAGGGTAAAGAGGTGACGGAACAACATTGACACGGTTTCATATTTGGAAATTTTCAGTATTATTCAAAACAAGGGTTAAAGAGTTGCATACCAAACATCGAAATATAAGTGAAGAAATTTATGGCAATTACGATTGACTGCCGCATCTTGCAAACACTGTTTCAGTGAGTTAAGGGTGACAAGAAACTACTTACGGTTGAGTATGGAACTATGGGCGGAATCAAACTGTCAGCCTGTCCTATTCTTGTCTATAGAATACAGTACAGCCACTTAACCTGATATCAATCACACAATCAATGAGTTTAATTCCCTCAAAGCAAGAAAATGCAAAGTAAAATGGTAACAAAACGGTAATACTTAAAAAGGGATATTTTCTCAACATTTAATTATAGGCCTTTTTCTTTTGTTTCTAGCCAATAATTAATGCATTTTTTATGAAAAGTAAATAAAATCTATTCCTTATTGAACACCTTTCTAAAGAAGATCAATATGAATTTGTTTTACTTTCATTTCTTAAAATTTTTTTTACAGTTTCTACTTTATTTATTGTTATGATATCTAATTTGTTGTGTGCAATATTCTCTTCAGTATAGTTAATTTAAGGAACCCTTTCTCAATACATATTTATTTTTATTAAATATACTTACACAACTACAAAATTTTAAAGACATGAGTAGAAAAATGTGCAAAAGTAGTGTTGAAGGGGTGAGGCAGGGCACAGCTTTGGTAGATCTGCCCGGGCTGCGTGGTCAGCTCGGTACGGCTCTGCAGTAGACCCGGTCAGCCGCTTCGCTTATTAGAAAACAAATATCTCGTGTTGGTCCGCGTCCATTATGAATATTTTGCGAGTGAAATCCTCCAGATGGCCACACATTTTTTTGTTTTTTTTTGTTTTGTTTATTACGCTACTTCGGGTGCTGTCATCATCAGATACCTGCGAGACTAAAGGAACACAAAGAGCGACATGCGTTTGTTGCATAACATTAAGCTACAAAAGATTGAAATTAAAAAAAAAAGTTTAAAAGTTCATTCACTAAAAAAACTTT
Source organism: Schistocerca gregaria (assembly GCF_023897955.1). NCBI lineage: Eukaryota > Metazoa > Arthropoda > Insecta > Orthoptera > Acrididae > Schistocerca > Schistocerca gregaria. Next base: position 70,092,544 of record NC_064927.1, on the reverse strand, counting down.
GAACTTGCGAAACAATGCTCAGTGTCAGTATTAAAACCTGTGCCTTATTTGGGCGTCAACTAATCAGCTTCAACTGTTATAAGAGTAGAAAGTTAATTCTAGTCAACAGGTGACTTGGAAATTACGGGTTGTCTGGAGCTAGATGTCTCTCATCAAATATACATTTTAACACTTTCGGTGGTTGCATGACGCCGTCTTTCAAAGATGAGCTTAATTTCGGCGGTAATAAATCTCGCTCTTCGGAAAACGCTGTTCTTGCTATTGCCACTTAGCATTTAATATCATCTTTACAACGAGCATCATCAGCTGTGTTTCTATTCAAATAACACATCAACTAATTTTAGTGTCTCATTTAAGTTTAGTTCCTTCAGAATCATCGTAATTAATTACACTACACTTCAATACATTTGATTTATTTTTATTCTCTATTCAAAGCACTACTCATTCGTTTTTATTGATCTGTAAAGGTCTTTGGCGTTCCTGATAACGTTATCTGAAAACACTGTATTTCTTACTTTTGCTGTTTGAACATTAAGTCCCTTTCCATATTTCTCCATGGCTATGTTGCTCCACCCTCTCTTGACTACTGCTTCACTTTCATGTTCTTCGGCACTTAGAAAAGCAGTACCTAACGAGTTTTACATAACCCTTCGCTTCCTGAATTTTATCTGTGCTACCTCTAAATCTACAGATGCTATTAATGCAGGTTTATTCAGCTTCTAATCTATGTGGCGCCATCAGTATTTCCTCGTGTGTTCCTACATTTCATCCTAACTGGTTTCCCTCGAGGTCAACTTCTAAACGTTTTTTGTTTTTCCGTTCTTCTGTAAAAAATTTGTCTCAGTATTTTGCAATCATGACTTATTAAGCAGATACGTGGCTAATATTCACACCTGTCAGCACCAATATTCTTTAAAAATAAATTTATTACATTCCTCTTGACGCGCAAGGGTATTTTGTATGGCTCATATACTGTATGTCGAATGACAGGTGGAATAGTTATGTCATGGCTGGCTCTCCGAGGGACATCAATAATTCTGAGTTATCGTTGTCTGTTCCAGAAAACTTGTTTCGAGTTAGGTCTTTCAGCGTTCTGTAAAAATTCTTCTCGCAAAATATCTCGCATCTCAACACCGTATACTTCCATTGCCGTTTCTATAGTATCGTCTTCAAATTCATTTCCCTTTTATTCCATTTCTTAACATTCCTTCCACCTCTCAGCATTCCATCGCTATTTCAGCCCTTAATATTCACTCAATTGATTCTCTTTTCTCGAAACGTCTCTTTAATTCCCTTAAAGTGGTATATATCTTCCTCACATATATTCATGTTTTTATAGGTTTTTTGTTCCGCAGCCATTCTTGCTTTACTAATTTCCAAGTGCTACCAGTCTTTCTTTCAGGCGTCGTTTGGTCACTTGAATCAAAAATTTTGTGTGTCATTTTTGGTGATATTTATATGTTATTGTTGTTGTGGTCTTCAGTACTTAGACTGGTTTGATGCAACTCTCCATGCTACTCTATCCTGTGCAAGCTTCTTCATCTCCCAGTACCTACTGCAGCCTACATCCTTCTGAATCTGCTTAGTGTATTCATCTCTTGGTCTCCCTCTACGATTTTTACCCTCCACGCTGCCCTCCAGTACTAAGTTGGTGATCGCTCGATGTCTCATAACATGTCCTACCAACCGATCCCTTCTTCTGGTCAAGTTGTGCCACAAGCTCCTCTTCTCCCCATTTCTATTCAATACCTCCTCATTAGTTATGTGATCTACCCATCTAATCTTCAGCATTCTTCTGTAGCACCACATTTCAAAAGCTTCTATTCTCTTCTTGTCCAAACTGTTAATCGTCCACGTTTCACTTCCATACATGGCTACACTCCATACAAATACTTTCAGAAACGACTTCCTGACATTTTAATCTATACTCGATGTTAACAAATTTCTCTTCTTCAAAAACGCTTTCCTTGCCATTGCCAGTCTACATTTTATATCCTCTCTACTTCGACCATCGTCAGTTATTTTGATCCCGAAATAGCAAAACTCCTTTATATATAAATCCACAAATAATTCATTTCCATTGACCACCCAATTTCTTCGCCGTCTCTGACATATATATTGATTTTAATAAACATATTGAATAACCGTGTCCGAATCTGCTCGATTACTCCCTCAATTTCATGTTCTTCAACTCTTATAAACGTTGTGATTCTGTGTAGAGCAACTGTAGCAATTTCGTGATTGCTAGGATGAAAGGTCATTCTGCTATTAAATATGACAAACTCTGCCTCACAGATATGATAGTCATGCTCAGAAGGCTTTTGTCATGGGAATGGCAAGAGGAATGGTCGAGGACATCCAAAATCAAAGTCAACCGTTACGCACTAATTCAAACGATGTTTCCAAGCGTACCTTTGTATAACAAGACACAAGCATCGATGATCTTCATGACAGTTATAGCATGGCTGAAATTTAACCATTGGAAGTTCATGAAACACCTCCATTGGCTCAGTCTAAGCGCCATCCCTTTGACTATGCAGAGAGGAAAAATATTCAAACCACATATTCTTGTAATGTCCGCGTAACTCGTAGCGCATCAAAGTCCTTGCAAGTAATCTTCCCAACCAACCTCCAAACCTTGTTGGTATTCAGCGATATGGCAACATATGAAATACTGTAAGAGTTCGTTAACAGCGTTAACATGTAGATGTAGCTCCGTGGGCTGCTAATCTACTACTCTTGATAATCAGAATGCCGGGGAAAGACAAAAGCACAGATAACTGTATTCCCATATGAAACTCAGAAGAATGTTGAACGCTGAGTCTATAAAGGTATATGACTGTGTTCCGCTTAAATGTACGTGTCTGAATATTGTTCCTATATGTGGCTCTAGTACTCAAATATAGTTATTTTATACTGTTCTCATATTCTGTCTTATAGACTTACACAAATTTCAGTTACCTGTCTTACAGGACGTACAAAAGAAACATTTTATTGTTAATTCAGATACATAGTCATTAGCATGGATTGAATTTGCCACGAAGAAGCCGACCAATCGATGGGATACTGCTCCATCCCACTGCTAACCTATTATACACTGATCAGCCAGAACATTATGACCATCGATCTGCTTCCAATATAAGCCTGTCCAGACGATAACATCACCTGGCGAGGAATGACTGCTAGTCAGAAACACGCATGGTACATGTAGTGTTAGTAGCGTGCTATCCGTGTGTAGAACGGGGCAGGTTGTGATGACCCGAAGGCTCAGCACGAGCATTTCGGAAACTGCACAATTTGAAGGGTGTTCGCAGAGTGATGTAGTGCGTGTCTTAAACACGTAGCGAAACCAAGGTGAAACCACGTCCAGACGTCGTGGGGTTGGGCGATCACCCCTCATTACAGACGTCGGACGTCGTAGGATGGACACACTGGTAACACAGCACAGGCAGCGGACTGTGGCCGATCTAACATCAGACTTTGATGCTGGTCAAGTGTGTCTGAACACCAGTGCACCGGACACTCCGAACGATGGGCCTCTGCAGCCTATGACCCGTCATGTACAAATGTTAACACCACGATATCGGCAGCTGCGACTGAAATGGGCAGTTGACCATAGGCACTGGACGTTGACGCAGTGGCAGAGCGTTGGATGGTCTGATGACTCCCGATACCTTCATCATCATACCGATGGGAGGCCGCGAATCTGCTGTCTTCCAGGACAACAGTTCCTTGATACCTGTACTGCAGGACAGCTGCCTGGCGGCGTCTGCATTATACTCTGGGGAACGTCCACAACAGGCATCCATAGGTCCAATGCAGTTCGTCCAAGACACCATGACGGCCAAGGAGTATCGTACACTGGTTACAGACCGCTTACACCCCTTCATGACGATCATATTTCCCGAAGACAGTGGCATTTTTCAACAAGATAATGCACGATGTCACAAGGACAAGAGTATGACAGACTGGTTCGAGGAACACATTCGTGGTTTCTAGTTGTTTTTCTGGCACTCCAACTCGTCAGATTTGAACCCAATCGAACACATCTGGGATGTGACTGAATATGGCATCTGTTGGGTCTTGCCACTCGCCTCTTATAGGGTGCCTAAGGAATGCTGCGTTCTAGGAATGCTGTACAACAGTTCAAGCAAATAACATTAGCAGTTTTATTTCTATAAAGCAGATTGACAATACTTTGGATTTAGAACAAGTGTCACAAGCGATGGGCGACAGGCAATATAAATCAGTCCTGTGATATATGCAGTGTTAAGTCAAATCTGTCACACAGCTTGTGGATCACTACTAACTGTTCACGTAGCACCCTCTGCTAGGCCGCGCTAATAATCCGCGAATCGTTTCCACTAATGTCCGTAAACAGAGGCGATCTGAGCGGCCGGTGCTGGCAGGAGCGGCGCTTATATTCACTTCTTGCAGAGGTCGCTCCTGGTGCAACGCGGGTTATTGGCTGACGTCGCCTCTGCCGTCTTCTCTGGTCTTGCGTTCTTCTCCTTCGTTCCGGCGCTTGTGGTTACGCCAGAGCAGCGTCAGAGCTCATCATCCCCCTCTCCAGAATTTACGGTAATTAGGTGACTTTTGTATGCAGATGTGCCAATTCCCTCCAGCAGCCTACCAAGATCTCATTGCGTCCATGCCATGATGGCTGTAGCGGCTGTTAGGTAGGTGGTCCTAATGTTCTGGCTGCTCAGTGTCCGTAACTATGCGTTTTTTATGCCATGAGTGGAAATTTTCTGCACCATCCTTGCATTTTTTTTTTGAAGACATAAGCGATATTCTGGACCATCACATCAGAAACTGCATTCAGTTGCTCCACTTACTGTGACCATCAGTCACCTCCTGGATGCTTTCTGGTGCTGATGGGAACATGGGCTGCTGATTTCTGGGCAAATGTAAGTGTTGCAGTTGGGGTAACTTGATCCACATTCTGAGCAGCCCGCTACTTGCTTAAGGAGGGTAGGACGTCAAACGGGCCGACTTGGAGCAGGAGAGGCACCACAGGACATTTTAATTTCCACTGTCTATACTTTTACAAATAAATTCATAAAACTTTGTCAGCATGGCCAGGAAGGATTCATAGCAATGGAAGTTCGAAAACATAACGAAGTAATCTTTTTTACATGTAAAATTTCATAATATTTTTCACTTAGTGGTGGCAGCATTTGTTGCTACAGGTACACTTTTCTTCATAAGTAAGAGAGATGGTTCGATGAATTTTGCACAGCATACAAACCATACTTAAAGGTGTATGAAACTCTAGAATTTTCCAAATCTATTAAAAATTGTGATAAAAATTGAGGTAATTAACGACAAAAATTGTGTTTTTTCTAAACATGAAGTTTAAAATACAGCAGATCATTCTTTTGTCATAAATTAAATAAATTCTAGAGTTTCATACACCTGTAAGTATGGTATGTATGCTGTGCAAAATTCATCGAAGAATTTCTGTAACTTATGAAGAAAAGTGTACCTATAGCAACAAATGCAGCCATTAGAAAGTGAAAAAAATGATGAAATTTCACACGTAAAAAAATATTGTGTTATGTTTTCGAACTTCCACTGCAATGAGTGTGAATCCTGAATCCTGTTGATGCTGACAAAGTATAGACACTGGAAATTAAAATGTCCTGTCATGCCTCTCCTGCTCCAAGTCTGCCCGTTCGATGTCCTACCCCCTTGATTTGCCACGCAGCTTGCGTTGCTTGAGTTTGCTGTAATTTGTGGCTTCGTTGTTATATCGAGAACTATGATTCCGCGAGCTGTCCAGATGAGCAACACTGTCGCGCTTTTGTCTTCCAGTCTTTCAAGGACTTGTTACCTCCACGAAGTGTTACGGTCATTCTGTAATTTGATTTGACTTTTAGAGAACTTTGATCTCTCTTAGTTTTTATAGAGGTCCTTGGCAGTCATTTGAGCAAACAGATGTCTGCTAATTTAAGACTTTACTCAGATTCCAAGATCCTATACATAGCTGTACAATTTTACTACAGTTAGGTGATCCCTAGTAATAAATATAGCGTGGTCCACACGTAAGCTTGTCTCTCTCACTATGACGGCGTTGTCGTTGGGCACAGCGGCCAAACTCAGCATTCGGTTACTTGTAGGATTCAGAGAAGAAAATGAGCACTGGACTCGCTCGTCTTGTAAGATCAAAGATTTATTTTGTAACGAGCACCCACTTACGCTGATCGACTCTGCTCGAGAATCGGGACACAAAGCTCATTCCTAATGCTAAAATACAAGTTTCTCTTTCTTCAATTTATCCTCCTGGATTTCCTCGGTATGCAGGCTGATCTTCCTCTTCGTGACTTTCTACCAGTTTCTCCATTCCTTTGCAAATAACAATTATTATTTTTCTACTATAAATTATTGAACTGAATATTCTTTAATACTCATACATGTCGCTCCTCCTTGCTTCGGTTTTACCATTACATTATTATTCTAAAAGTTTGAGTTCTTCTGTATTATGCATATTACACACCAGGTGGAATACGTTTGTCTTTGTTTTCTCGGAAAAGAATTTTATGTTTCGGAGCCAATGTAGCCTACGTCAGGGCCCTTGTTTCCACTTACGACCCCGTTCTCTGTCAGATTCTTCTTATTGTACGGCATTCCCCACGTCCTCTTCATCCAACTCCCCTCCGCTTTCCGTAAAATTGTCTTGAATTTTCTTTTGTTTACATAGGTGTTCTATGTGTTCTGAAGAAGGTGTAGTTATCTACACCGAAACCTAGGTAAACACTATGTGTTTTTTCGCAATCGAGGCGGATCTCAGTCCATTAATATACACTCCTGGAAATTGAAATAAGAACACCGTGAATTCATTGTCCCAGGAATGGGAAACTTTATTGACACATTCCTGGGGCCAAATACATCACATGATCACACTGACAGAACCACAGGCACATAGACACAGGCAACAGAGCATGCACAATGTCGGCACTAGTACAGTATATATCCACCTTTCGCAGCAATGCAGGCTGCTATTCTCCCATGGAGACGATCGTAGAGATGCTGGATGTAGTCCTGTGGAACGGCTTGCCATGCCATTTCCACCTGGCGCCTCAGTTGGACCAGCGTTCGTGCTGGACGTGCAGACCGCGTGAGACGGACGCTTCATCCAGTCCCAAACATGCTCAATGCGGGACAGATCCGGAGATCTTGCTGGCCAGGGTAGTTGACTTACATCTTCTAGAGCACGTTGGGCGGCACGGGATACATGCGGACGTGCATTGTCCTGTTGGAACAGCAAGTTCCCTTGCCGGTCTAGGAATGGTAGACCGATGGGTTCGATGACGGTTTGGATGTACCGTGCACTATTCATTGTCTCCTCGACGATCACCAGAGGTGTACGGCCAGTGTAGGAGATCGCTCTCCACACCATGATGCCGGGTGTTGGCCCTGTGTGCCTCGGTCGTATGCAGTCCTTATTGTGGCGCTCACCTGCACGGCGCCAAACACGCATACGACCATCATTGGCACCAAGGCAGAAGCGACTCTCATCGCTGAAGACGACACGTCTCCATTCGTCCCTCCATTCACGCCTGTCGCGACACCACTGGAGGCGGGCTGCACGATGTTGGGGCGTGAGCGCAAGACGGCCTAACGGTGTGCGGAACCGTAGCCCAGCTTCATGGAGACGGTTGCGAATGGTCCTCGCCGATACCCCAGGAGCAACAGTGTCCCTAATTTGCTGGGAAGTGGCGGTGCGGTCCCCTATGGCACTGCGTAGGATCCTACGGTCTTGGCGTGCATCCGTGCGTCGCTGCGGTCTGGTCCCAGGTCGACGGGCACGTGCACCTTCCGCCGACCACTGGCGACAACATCGATGTACTGTGGAGACCTCACGCCCCAAGTGTTGAGCAATTCGGCGGTACGTCCACCCGGCCTCCCGCATGCCCACTATACGCCCTCGCTCAAAGTCCGTCAACTGCACATACGGTTCACGTCCACGCTGTCACGGCATGCTACCAGTGTTAAAGACTGCGATGGAGCTCCGTATGCCACGGCAAACTGGCTGACACTGACGGCGGCGGTGCACCAATGCTGCGCAGCTAGCGCCATTCGACGGCCAACACTGCGGTTCCTGGTGTGTCCGTTGTGCCGTGCGTGTGATCATTGCTTGTACAGCCCTCTCGCAGTGTCCGGAGCAAGTATAGTGGGTCTGACACACCGGTGTCAATGTGTTCTTTTTTCCATTTCCAGGAGTGTATTAACAAACGATTGCTGACGGGCTGCAATGTTGAAGGTTCTTAAGTTCTATGTATTCCTTCCACCTTTCGCTTTTTTGTTTAGTTCTAGCTTGCCATCTGAGGTCTCGATTATTGACACAACTGCTTCTGTTTTCCACAAATCTGTTTAATATTTCTGTAGACAGTACAGATCTTTCACGTACCCATTCATATTTCTACAGATTTATATTTCTCTTCTAGCCACTCCTGCTTAGCCGCTTTGCAGTCGCAGTCAATCTTTTAGACGCCTCTATACTTTTCTTCCAGATTTACTTGCTACATTTTTATATATTTTCCTTTCGGCAATTAAATTCAATATCTCGTCTCTTTTTTTCCAGGGACTACTGCTGGGAGTTGTCTTTTTGCCTAGTTTTCTTCTCCTGCTGTCATCAGTACTTGACTTTCTAAAGCTTCCCATTCAGTTAGCCCCGTTTGTTAGCCATTTCATAGAGTGCCCTTTGAATCTCCCAACAACATCTGATTGTTTCAGTGCATCAATGTCTCATTGCGACTCAACAGCAGTTTCTTCATGTTTAAAAATGCGTTTCGTAATTAATAAATTGTGGTCAGATTGCACGTCGGACTCTGGAAAATTTTCAGTTTCAAAACTTGATTCCTAAATCTGTTCCTTACCTTTATATAATCTAAGTAAAAAAACTATCAGTACAGCTAGGAATATTCCATCAACGCAAAACGACACCGGTCAGGTAGAGTGGTAATCAACTGTTGTCACTTTCCGAATGTTAATTTCAAAGAAACGTGTGTCGTTACAATATGAGACCCCGAAACTCGAGGCTGAATAATATTTAAAAAGAAAATGTTGATGACTGACCATTCAACACCATCACTGTAAATAGAATAAAACGGGAGAATCACCAGGACAGAAAACGTAACGTAGAACACGAAGGACTGATCGGCCAGAACACTGTGGCAAGTGGCCAGAGCGAGATTGGGTGTCGTCTGATGGCTTTACGGATACCTGATGTGTCAAAGAAAGTACACAGGGTGGACAAAAACGTGCAAATGGGAAACACAAACACATTACCATGCCTAATAAGGTACAGGGAGTACGTTGGCTTCCGAAACAGTTTCCAGTCGTCTCGGAATGGAGTGTGAGAAGGGGCCTGTCGTCTTCGAACACAGCACCGCTATTGGGGAACAAACATTGTATCATCGGATGGACCTGATGACTCATAATGCTCACATAATCCTTGGCAGTAACGCGGCCTTGCAGAGAAACCATGAGCCCCATGGGATACCATGATACGGCTGCCCAGATCATCATAGAACCCGCTCCATGTTTCACTCTACGGACTAAACTAGGCCACACATTGGAAACATCGTGCAACAAGAGTCGTTCCGCAAAATAACTTTCTTCCATTGCTCCATTTGCCAGGAGTTATGGCTTCGGAACGACTTTTTTTCTGTTACAGGAATTTGAATCCCACTTCACCCTGCAGTTCCCTGCTTACGAACCTACCATCGCATTTTATTTGTGCTGACAGAGTTCGCGGGTGCGACATTCAGTTCTGCTGTGGCTTTTGCAGCTGTTGCTCCCTTACTTTTCGTGAAAATCCCCTTGAATACCCGTCTGTTAGGATCAATCAACACACAGTTTCGCCCACGTTGCGGTGTAAAGTCCTCGATACGGTACCTACTGAACCACCAACCAGCTGGTCTTCCTTAGTTATTGAGGCAACCACCAATCGATCACCAACAATTTTCCTACGTTGCACTTTAATATGGTCCGACGAACAGCACTCATAGCTACACAGAATACTATTCTGACCACACCAGACACAAACTAATAAGGTCATTCTACAGGGAGGTCCAAGGATCGTGACCGTGCCAAATATCTCACGAAACAAGCGTCAAACGAAAAAACTGCAAAGAACGAAACTTGTCTAGTTTGAAGGGGGAAACCAGATGGTGCTATGGTTGGCCCACTAAACGGCGCTGCCATACGTCAAATTGATATCAACTGCGGTTTTTTAAATAGGAACCCCCATTTTTATTACATATTCGTGTTTTACTTGGGCCACTTTTTTCGCTTTGTGATAGATGGCCCTATAATAGTCACAAACATGTGGCTCACAATTTTAGACGAACAATTGGTAACTGGTAGGTTTTCTAAATTAAAATACAGAACATAGGTACGTTTCAACATTTTATTTCGGTTGTTCCAATGTGGTACATGTACCTTTTTGAACTTATCATTTCTGAGAACGCATGCTGTTACAGCTTGATTACCTGCAAATACCACATTAATGAAATAAATGCTCCAAAGGATGTCCGTCATACTCAATCCATTTGGCAATGCGTGTAATGACATTCCTCTGAACAGCGAGTAGTTCACCATCCGTAATGTTCGCACATGCATTGGCAATGCGCTGACGCATTTTGTCAGGCGTTGTCGGTGAATCACGATAGCAAAATCCTTCAACTTTCCTCACAGAAGGAAATCCAGGGACGTCAGATCCGATGAACGTGCGGGTCATGGTATGGTGCTTCGACGACCAATCCACCTGTCATGAAATATGCAACTCAATACCGCTTCAACCGCACGCGATCTATGTGCCGGACAACCATCATGTTGGAAGTACACCAAAAATGGTTCAAATAGCTCTGAGCACTATGGGACTTAACATCGGAGGTCATCAGTCCTCTAGAACTTAGAACTACTTAAGCCCAACTAACCTAACGACATCACACACATCCATTCCCGAGGCAGGATTCGAACCTGCGACCGTAGCGGTCGCGCGGTTCCAGACTGAAGGAAGTACATCGCCATTCTGCATGCTGTGAAACATCTTGTAGTAACATCGGTAGAGCATTACGCAGGAAATCAGCATACATTGCACCATTTTGATTGCCATCGATAAAATGGGGGCCAATTATCCTTCCTCCCATAATGCCGCACCATACATTAACCCGCCAAGGTCGCTGATGTTCCACATGTCGTAGCCATCGTGGGTTTTCCGTTGCCCAATAGTGCATATTATGCCGGTTTAAGTTACCGCTGTTGGTGAATGACGCTTCGTCGCTAAACAGAACGCCTGCAAAAAATCTTTCATCGTCCGGTAATTTCTCTTGTGCCCAGTGGCAGAATTCCACACGACGTTCACAGTCGTCGCCATGCAATTCCTAGTGCATAGGAATATGGTACGGGTGCAATCGATGTTGATGTAGCATTCTCAACACCGACGTTTTTGAGATTCCCGATTCTCGCGCAATTTGTCTGCTACTGATGTGCGGATTAGCCGCTACAGCAGCTAAAACACCTACTTGGGCATCATCATTCGTTGCAGGTCGTGGTGTCTTTTTATCAGAAAGCGAAACAAGTGGTCCGACTAAAACATTCATATTTCTTTACGAACTACACGAGTATGTAATAAAAAATGGGGGGTCCTATTTAAAAAAAACGCAGTTGATATCCGTTTGACCTATGGCAGCGCCATGTAGTGGGCCAACCATAGCGCAATCTGGTTTCTCCCTTCAAGCTGGACGTGATTCTTTCTTTGTAGTTTTTTCGTTTCATGCTTATTTCGTGAGATGTTTGGCCCGGTCACCATCAATGGTCCACCCTGTATAGGTCAAATACAACAGCACACACTGCAGGCGTGGCTAGCTAGCATCTGGTTTTATGTTCAAGCATACATTTCTCGTGGAATTTCCATATTTTCGTCCAGCCCTTGTGCATAACAGGTAGCTACGATACGGGCCGCAAATAAGGAAATCCACAGGCACAAGATGCTATGACAGACAGAGTGCGAGCATCTCGTAAACGGCGAAGCTGAGCGGCTGTTCTAGTATTATTCTCGCGAACATCCATTGCAAGTAACGACTGTGAACCCACAAGACAAGGTGTTGGACTACGACACTTAATGGGAGAATGTCGAGGTCTGAGGCTGAAACACTTTACAAAGCAGGACACGCCACGATCTGTTGCATGTTTGACGACAGAGAACAACGGTGGTGCAGGCACACATGTCTGCGAGCACACCGTTTAGTAAACATTGTTGAACATGGGTCTCGGCAGAAGACGACCGCTACGTCCTCCTAAGTTGATCCAAAGATATCTGCAACAACGTTTGCGGTAGACAATGAATCATACCACTGCACGAAACACGCACCGTAGCACGGATGCAGGCCGGCGAAGGCGCTGGTTACTCTCTCCTAAGGGCAGATCGTGAAACACGACGCGGGGGTGGTGTGGGTGCCTATGTCCGCTCTGATCTGACGCCTACTGTACTATGCACATCGGATGCAAAGGGCGATGGAGAAGCAGAGTTCTTGTTTTTCGAAATAAATACATCAAATCAGAAACTGCTAATTGGAGTAATCTATAACCCTCCAAACATCGGTGCCATGTCCTCCTTTCAGACTGCCCTGTCCTCACTCGTGACACAGTATGAACACATATCATTATGGACGACACAAACGTCGACTTACAGTTAAAATCTCCCTCTGCCGAAAAACTAAGGCGACTGTTCCACTCCATGATATGAGTTTAACACCGCTGGACCCAACTCATCACACGCCACACAGCCACACACTCATAGATATAATAGCAACAAAGCGACCAGATAAAATAATCCGCGCCAATCAGACATCCGCTCCGGGATTCTCTGCTCATGACGTGATATTCTTAAATTACTCGATGCATACTATCAGAGAAAATTCTCACCTGGTAACCTACAGAAACTTAAAAAATGTTAACCATGAGGCTCTTCAAAAGGATTGCTCAGACATCCCTTGGCATGATGAAAGCAATGAACCGATTTTAGAAGGAAAAAATCGGCAATTATGTCGCAAAATTATTGCACTGTATGATAAACATGCTCCTCAACGCACTGTCAAGGTAAAGAGAGCTCCCGCTCCGTGGCTCACCACTGCATTACGCCAGTTAATGAATAAACGTGATGCCGCACATAGGGCCTTCAAGCGTAACCCAACTCCCGAGGCGTACGAAGCTTATAGGAAACTCCGAAACAGAACCAAGCAAAGCGTGAGGAATGCCAAAATCAGACATGCCCGCTCTGTCGTATGCGGCATATCAAAACCTGCTGCACTGTAGAAAAAGCTGCGCAGTTTCGGTATAGGGAAGCGAAGATCTGACGCTGTTTATCAAGCGTCTGCAGAAGAATTAAAGGATTTCTTCTCAACAGCTGTAAACTGCCACGCAGCGACAAATTACCAGCCCCAAGATATCAATCTCTCGAGAGACAAGTTTTTCCTAAAACATGTCACTACCGGCACAGTACACAAGGCAATTATGAGAATCTCTTCCGAGGCAGTAGGAAATGATCGAGTGAGCATTGGCATGATTAAGAACGTCGTAGACACTATTATTCCAGTTATCACAGACATCTTCAACCTGCCTCTTGTCAGTAGTACATATTCTACTGAGTGGAAGCAAAGTTTAATTCAGCCTATACCCAAGACTGACAACCCTAAGTCGCCAGGTGACTACAGACCGATCAGCATACTACCTGCAATATCTAAAGCCCTAGAATACATCGTCCATGAACAGCTGACGGATTACCTCAAAACTCATAACATCCATGACGAATATCAGTCAGGCTTTCTAAAGCACCATAGTACAGCAACTGCATTAATCAAAGTAACTGATGACATTAAACATGCTATGGACAGACGTGAAGCTACTATCCTAACACTGCTTGAATTTAGCCAGGCTTTTGACACAGTTGACTTCGATATATTACTAATTAAAATGAAACAGCTGAATTTCTCAAACAGCGCAATACACTGGTTCGACAGCTACCTCAAAAACAGAAGTCAAGAAGTCATTTATGGGTCGGAAAAGTCATCATGGAAAAGCGTGCGCTCTGGAGTTCCCCAAGGCTCCGTCCTTGGTCCACTACTCTTCTCACTGTACATTAATGATCTTTCTTCAGTGATGCCGACGACATACAACTGTACATAAGTGCAAGCCCCAAAAACATTGCTGGCGCAGTAGCGAGTATGAACCCAGATCTTTGCTCTGTTTCTCGATGGACACAGAACCTAGGTCTGAAACTAAACCCCAAGAAATCCCAGGTCATACTTATATCTCATCCAAAGTTAATCAGCCCGTACTTTCGCGAAACAGTCCCTAAAATACTCCTCAATGGTACCCAACTACCATACCAAAAAACAGTAAAAGACCTTGGAATAATCTTGGATGAACACCTAAACTGGGAAGAACAAACAGTCACAGCTTGCCGGAAATCGCTCTCCTCCCTACATGCAATTCAAAAATTTAGAAAAATATTTCCAACTCATGTTAAACAAAAATTAGTTCAAACACTAGTCTTGCCTAATCTTTACTACTGCGATGTAGTTCAACACGGCACAAATAGTGAAAATTCTAGATGCCTCGAGCTAGTGATGAATGCTTGCGTTAGATACGTGTGCAATATTCGGTTGTATGATCATATCAGTCCTTCATACTCCCAGCTAGGTTGGATACGCCCACATAAGGCACGTGATCTCCACACAATGTGCTTACTTCATCGATTTCTTAGCCACTGGTGCCCCCAATACTTATCCTCTCACATTAAACACCTATCATCATTCCACAATCGCAATACCAGATCGGATACGTCTATCATCTTGGCTGTACCTTTACATAACACAAAATCTTTCTCCGTGTCATTCTCCATCTCAGCCATACGACTATGGAACGCGCTCCCCTGTGATCTACGTCTTATCCAGAACTACTCAACATTCAAGAGGGAACTCAAAACTTACATATTTGGGACGGTATAGCCACCATTGTTGTGCCCCTCCCATCTCTTTCTTTCTCCTCTCCATCACAGCTTCGAATTTTACCATTCTATTTCTCTTCCTGTAACCTATCTACCTCTTATATATCTCTTTCACCCCATTCTATCGTCTTATGTCTCTGCTCGATGAGAATAACTCACAAGCTGCAAGAACATAACGAGAAAATTCCCAACTAACAATGGGACTGACATTCACAAAAGAAAAGTATGTTTACTTTCATATACATAGTCATTATTATTATTATTATTATTATTATTATTATTATTATTATTATTATTATTATTAGCGAATGTCCCCATAGGAGAACGATAAGCAGGTGATTTATCAATATTTCTTTAGGTTCTTCTTGTTTTGCCAATATTTCTTCATTTTCTCCCCAAAGGCCTTCTTTCTTTCTTCAGTCCACTTTGGTCGGTATGGTTTTGGTGCCGTCTCTGAAGTAAACTTCCACTTGTCAATTTTTCTTCTGAATGTATCCCTGTCTGATGCGTCTGTTATGTCAATTTTTGCTTTTGTCAAATCCTTCTTAACTTCAGTTACCCAGGGTATTGTTGCTTTAAGTGATGTCACATAGTCCAATAGACGTTTTGTTAACCTGTTTTCAGGTAATCTGTGTAGGTGTCCATAAAATTTCATTCGTCTCTTTCTGATGTCACTTTCGATATTTGATAGTTTTTCAGTTGTTTCGATGGTCTGCAGTCTGTATCCATCTTGTGTGTATCGTGGTCCCAGAATTTTCCTAATAATTTTTCTCTCTATTTTCTTAATATCTTGTAAATCTAGTTTTCTATTCAGTGAGAGCGTTTCACTTGCATATGTGACTGTAGGTTTGATAACTGTGTTGTAGTGTCTGATTTTAGTTCCTTCTGACAGGCATTTTTTGTTATATATGCTTTGAACAAATCCGAATGCTTTCTTGAATTTCTGTACTCTGTTGTTTTGTGCTATTTTCTCGAGTCCTGTTGGTTCAATAACTTCGCCGAGATACTTAAAGTGTTTGACTCTGTTGATTTCACCAAAATTTGTTTCCAGTTTCGGAGTATCTAATTTGGAGCACATAAACTCAGTCTTCTCAAAGGAGATTTGCAGGCCAACCTTCTCTGCACATTCTTTAAGGATCTCAATTTGTTTTATTGCAGTTTCTTCACTGTCAGTTATAATTGCTAGGTCATCTGCAAACGCTAAATATGGGATGTTCAATTTTCCTTTACCTCTTCCTAATTCAATTGGTTTCCAGAAGTTTTGTTTCCTTAGTTCGATTTCCCATTCTTCCATTACTTTGTCTAAAACTATGTTGAATAATAGTGGCGAGATCCCATCTCCTTGTCTTACTCCTGTTTTAATTAAGAATGGTTCCGAGATTTCGTCTATGAATTTAATTTTTGAATTGGTTTCTGTCAGTGTTTGTTCGATTAGTTTTCGGATTTTGGTGTCTAGTCCACGTTCTTCGAGAATATTAAATAGAGACTGTCTGTCTATAGAGTCACATGCTTTTTTAAAATCAACGAATGTGCACGCTATTGGTTTAGACCGGATTGCTTTCATTTTTAAAATAGCTTTAAGGTTAAAGATCTGTTCAGGGCATGATCTGTTAGGTCGAAAGTCTGCTTGGTAGTCTGAAATTGTATGTTCTAGTTGTTCTTGTGCCCTCTTTAGTAGACACGCGGATAAAATTTTATAAGTCACAGGTAAAAGTGAAATGCCTCTGTAGTTGTTTACGTCTGCTCTGTCTCCCTTTTTGTGCAGTGGATGAATTAGTGCACACTTCCAATCCTCTGGAATATTTTCTGTCTGCCAGATTTCTGTGATGATTTGGGTGATCTCTTTTAGGGAGTTTGGGCCAAGGTTCTTCAGTAGTTCAGCTACAATTCCATCCTCTCCTGATGACTTATTATTTTTGAGCTTCTTAATGTGGCTATATATTTCTTCCTGAGTTGGCGCTAGTGAACTTTCATTCGTGCATTCTGGTTGTAATCTGGGGAATCTTGTTTTCGGTTGTGGGCAGTTTAGAAGTTGTGAAAAGTATTTAGCTAGTTCTTGGCAATTTTCTTTGTTAGTTAATGCTAATTTTCCATTTTCTTTCCTGAAACAGAGGTTTCGCGGATTGTATCCTTTGATTTGATTTGCGAACATTTTGTAAAAATCTTGTGTGTTGTGGTTCCTGAAGTCTTCTTCTATTGAGTTTAGTTGTTCATGAAGATATTTTTTTTTAGTTTGCTAAGTATTTTAGCTGTTTCCTTTCTCACTTCGAAAAATGTCTGTTGCGTGGTTTCTGATTTGTCACAATTGTAATTTAGGAAGGCACGTCGTCTCTCTTCTATTGCATTATCACAACTTGAATTCCACCATGGGTGTTTGGATTTTTTCTTTAATGGGATCAGTTCTCTTGCTTTCTGTACAATTTTTGCTTGGAAATCTCTCCAACTGTTTGCAGGTTGCTTTTCCCATACTTCTGTAATTTTTGATTCTTCGATTTTTTTCAGATCAAATTTGGGAATTAGTGGAGTTTTCTTTCCTCCTTTCCTTTTTGGAGTGAATTTAATTTTCACTCTGGTAAGATAGTGGTCAGAATCTATATTTGCCCCTCTGCGGATTTGAACGTCATGTATTTCTTTTTGGAAATCATAGGAAATCGCAACATGGTCTATTTGAAATTCCCCTAGCTGAAGGATAGGGGATCGCCACGTTTTTTTGTTTCTTAGGGTCCTTTCGAAACGATGTTGACATGATTTTTAGGTTGTTTTGCTGGCACAGCTCGATGAACCTCATGCCATTCTTGTTCGTGAATTTGTGTGCAGGGTAGTTGCCGACTGTTTTTTTATATTTCTTTTCTTTGCCGATTTGTGCGTTAAAATCACCGAGGAGAATTTTTACGTCCTCCTTTGGAATTCTGGACATTTCATTTTCAAGTTTTTCCCAAAATTTTTCTGTCTTCTCGGGTTCTTTTCTGTTATCAATGTTGGTGGGTGCATGAACATTAATAAATGTATATGTTTTCTTGGTGTGCTTGACTCGCATGGTCATTAGTCTGTTACTGATTTGATGCACACCTATAACAGAATCAAGGATGTCCTTATTCACAATAAAGGCCATGCCGAATAATGCAGCTCCTTTGCGTATTTTCTTGCCTGTTTTACTTTTAAAGATACGGTAGTTATTGTAGTCTATTGTTTCTGAATCGGTGAATCTAGTCTCTTGGAGAGCAAGGATTTGAATTTTCTGTTTGTTGAGTTCTGTCATCAGATTATGTGACTTGCCAGTTTGTATTAGTGTTTGGATGTTGAAAGTGCCAATAAATGTATGCGACTTTCGTGGAAGTTTACCAGAGAACTCCGACTCTCTCTGTCGTACTAGCCCAAGCTCCCCAGAATCCGATAGCTTGGTTGTCGCCACAGGGCGAATGGATTGTCCACCTGGGGTAATATTAATTTTACTTGTACGAATCATACTGCTTGTAATTCAGTTCCAGCTATGCTGGGTAGTTAGAACCAGGGATTGTTAGTTCCTGGAGCATGGTGTTCAGCCGCACCTCACATGGTGAACAGACGCTGGCCAGAGTACCGGTGGTTACCACACAGACGTGTCTGGACTTTGGATATGCTTTATCTTCTCCGTAAAGCTAGCCTCTTCCGCCAGTTCCGCCGTACCGATGATCTTCATCTCCGTCTTCACTGCCGTTGAGGTCTTCATAGTACCTTGACAAGGGGCCCTCACAAGGTACTATCACCCGGGCCAGGTGAACCAAGGTTTTTTAACGAGGTGTTACTCCTTCCCCTCCTCCTTTTGCAACCGGGCTTGGGACCGGTTTTAGCGGAGTTCATTATTATTATTATTGTTCATTATTATTATTATTGTTATTATTATTATCATTATCATTCTTGATTGTTGTAATTATTTTTATTGTTATAATTATCATTGTACTACTGTTATAATATCTATTTTTTTCTTTAACATCAATACTGCAAAATACGTTATATGTCCTGAATGTTAAGTAGAAACTGTAACTCGTTCAATCTGAGTATGCGTGGTTAGGTGTAAGAGAGGGCCTGAAGGCCCTAATCTTGCCAGGTAAAATAAATGCATAAATAAATAAATAATATAATGATACGGCTGGA
The DNA here is from genome assembly GCF_023897955.1 of Schistocerca gregaria. NCBI lineage: Eukaryota > Metazoa > Arthropoda > Insecta > Orthoptera > Acrididae > Schistocerca > Schistocerca gregaria. Next base: position 70,073,391 of record NC_064927.1, on the reverse strand, counting down.
GAACATTCAGCTGAGTTCCATGTCGGTTGTAGATTACGTGAACATCACAGTAGACCTCTTACGTCGGTAGACCCTAGATCTCTTCCTCGACGGCGATGGAGTCTCGCAGCAGAACAATTGTGAGTGTTCCAAGGCGAGACTCTTACCATACAGGTTTGAAGAGCACGGCAGTGAAATCACGTTCAAGTCTCGCCTTCGAAATTCTCCAGATCTGAATCCGATCGATCATATCTGGGACGCCATTGGCAGCCAGGTGAGCCCTCACAGACTACGGAATCGCGTAACCTCTGAGCAGACATCTCCAAGTACCAATAGAGAGCTTCTCGAATCCATACCTTTCAGAATAGTTACTCTATTGAATTCCAGACATGGGGCTAACACGCTGTCAATGTTTTGGCTCCTTACTGTATTGTGCCACCAGGTACACTAAGGGAAGCAAGGAGAGCAGGACGGTATGAAGCAGAAGAAGATGGAAGGACAACATGGGAGAGGATATGCAACTGTGAAAGATGCTAACACACAATGGCAGCCATTCCGCGTAGAACTTTGAAGACTGTAGTTCGGTTTGAAACGTCAATTAAGTGAGTAGAGTAAAAATGCATCGTTAAGAACGTACTCCAGTAAACTGTAAGGGGCAGTTAAAAGAATACGAGACAGATGGAAAAAAGGAAGTAAACTGTTTATTATTTCAAAAGTAACCTCCATACCTGTTACTATAAGGGTCAATCCAAAAGAAATGCACATATTTTTTTTAAATTTCCTTTAGGAACACTATTTTCATTTCTCCACATAATTTCCATCTCTCTCAACTGCCTTACGCCAATTTGGAACCAGCGCCTGGACCAATCTGTTGGAGCCACTGTTTGGCAGCGTGCACAAGGGAGTCATCATCTTCAAACCTTGTTCCACGAAGAGAGTCTTTCAAAGAGATGATGGTTACATGAAGCCAGGTCAGGACTGTAGGGCTGGTGTTTCAGTGTTGTACATCCGAGTTTTGTGATCGCTTCCATGGTTTTTTGACTGACATGTGGCCGTGCCCGCTTTTGCCAACACTTTCAGTGTTCCTCAAACACTTCCTTACCCTATCCCAACGTAGCGTGACAATTCGTTCACTGCGATGCGTCTGTCAGCAGTCACCAATTCGTTAGCTCTCTGCACATTGGAGTGTGTGCAGTACGAGACCTGCCGCTGCAAGGACAATACTCAATATCGCCGTGCCCGCTTTCATCACGTAACCTGCTTGCCCATCGACTAACTGTACTGCGATCGACAGCAGCATCTCCATACACCTCTTGTGGATGCTTCCCACTGTTTTCACAGCACAGGAATTCTATGACAGCACGTTGCTTCTGACGAACATCAAGCGTAGCAGCCATCTTGAAGACATGCTGTGACCACGCCACTCACGGGAACAGGTTGAACTAAGTTTGAAAACAAGCGGGGAGGATGTATCTACACACTGTAAAACATTCACACATGCAGAATGAAAACTGTATTTTTATAAAAAATAGTGTGCATTTCTTTTGGAACGACCCTTGTAAATTTATTAGGCTGTGAGACAAGGCAGTCAATGTTTGTGGTTGCCACCGGAACCACGACTGTACTCAGACGTGCATACTTTCGTCCGAAGCAAACCAGCAGTCAAAAAAGACACACACAGTGGTTACGGTTACTACAAGCCACACCACAAGTTGGGAAACGGGGCCAAATTTCTAGTAGTTTACTGTCCAGTTGAGATGTTCACACACAAATGTTTTATTCATATCTTACAGAAACTAGTAGTACGGAAGTAAACAGCCTTTTAAACACGCCGCTAACGGCAATCAAGTAATTTATAGCAATACAACAATTTAAAAAAATTTATTTTAAAAAAAATATAAGTAGCAGTACGGCAATAAACAACCTTTCAAAACACGCCGCGGTCATTTATAGCAATACAACAGTTTAAAAATTAAAAAAAGAACACAGAAGCTAACAGTACGGCAATAACAGCCTTTCAAAACACGCCGCTAACGGCAATCAAGTAATTTATAGCAATATAACAGTTTAAAAAAATTGAAGAACATTAGTAAACAGGCTACTAAAGTGAATACAGGACTTTGTTAATAAGGTACGGTGAGGTAGTGAAGCTACCAACACCGCCATTAAAATCAAGATCTCAGCAAACACACGATTAATGGCAATAAAGAAATGTCTTTAAACAAAAGTGTCCTGGAATATCATTAGAACATAACAGATACGACGGACCCGTGTAAGGCGGCCACAAATCACCCACTCAGGAATGCTCAGACTAGGCAGAATGCTGACCAATTAAGTACGCCACTCTCAGGCTGGTCTCTGCACCGACTTTTAGCCAGCGAAAACTTGTAATAAGATGGCTTAACTTTCTTAAAGAATTAGAGCTAATCTCGTGCAAGGAAACATTACACCACACAGTCCTGAATGAGCGACCACATGGTCAACCAACAAGAAGCATGAATTTACTCATAACACACGACAGAATAGCGCAACAATTAAACTGCCAAAACTACACCTCCCATCGGGCAGTAACGAGAGGAGGAGGAAAGATCACTGTCTTGAATTACACCGGTGCCGGGGACAGGAAACGCGATCGGCGAAGGCCACAAGGCAGAAGACACACTATTTACGCAAACTTATTACTTAATGATTAAACCTTCCACTAACTTGCAATTATGCTCGAACAGGTAGTAAACGACCTCCGATGGCAAGGATCCACACATCCGACCGCGCACACGTCGCCAGTGTACCCAACACGCCACGGTCACGCGACAACACGCTCTGTCACCGGAGTCCACGTCTTCTCTGCAACGTTGACGGGTAGTGACCGCTCCTTCATGTTAGGTGTCTCCTTTTTAAACTCCAGCGTTGAAACGGAGGACTTAAAGAAGCTTGTTAACGTCCCACCAAGGTGAAATGAACAGCGACTACTCGTGGGGCGGTTCTGTATACAACCAACCCGCGGGGAGCTGTTCGTCAACTCCACCCGCTCGTTACGCACAGCCGACACACATCACGTGGCGACTCGGTACAACCGACCACGCCTGGTCCGCGCTGGCGAGCCACACTGCCCTCCTGTGTCCACCACACTCTCTCTGAGAGCACGCCCCTATCTCCGCGCCACCACACGAAGTTACCTCCGGTCAAAGATCTCACTTCCTCCATAGCAGTTTCCCGGAAGCAAAAACGCAACTATCGATAGCAGAGGGAAACAACCAAGCAGACGTGTAATAACAGACAACATATCAATCAAACATGTCAGGGGAAGAAAAGGAAAACAAATGCAATCTAAACACAAGTCGTAGCACGAGTCGATACACGGCTCAAACACTATCTTTCTTCAGGACTACAAAAATATCGAATTCGCATGGGGAAAGAGTTGGAATATTTGGAGGATGTGTAAGGGCTTCACAGGAAAACTTCTGCAGCGTACTCAAAACAGCGTTGGAAACATTCTAGTGGGCATTATGTTGCAACAGAACGATGTCGTCCGTCAACATTCTTGAGCGTTAAGACTCAAAAGTGCGTTTCCGTTTCTGCAAAGTGTCCCCGTACCGCTGTGCACGAATCTCACCACATGTGATTTAAATATTTTTGGAGCCCTGATCAGAGTGATTCCCGGTGGCCTATTTGCTTAAGTAGAGGAGGTGCAATCCTGAATACAATCCTGCTTCCGTAGGCAGCCGCAAATATTTTCCCGTGAAGGCATTGACTGTCTTGTCTCACAGTGGGATAAATGTGGCAACAGTTGCGGTGATTACTTTTGAAATAATGAACACTTAACTTACTTTTTTTTGCATCGGCCTCATTTCCATGTCACTGTTCTTCACACGCAAGACCATTCCTCGCGAGCAAGGTCAAGGTAGAATGTACGAAGCGAGCAACGGAAGCGAGACACAGAGCCTCCCCGGGCATGACTTCCAGGTGCTCACGCCACACGCAGCGCACGGCACGGGCAGCCCGTCCTTCTCGCAGTGAGTGAGTGAGTGAGTGAGTGACTGCTGGTAAAAGCCGCCGCTGACCTTCCGCTGTCCGCCGGCTGCTCCAGCGGCGATTAAGGCCACGACCCATCCGGCCGAGCGAGCACCTACCCGCTCCTCTCGGGGCAGCCCTTGACACGCTTCACGGCGGACCTACTTTTCATGCATCACGCCTGCCGATACCTTCGAACCTGACGAACGCACTTACACTGATCGGACAGAACATTATGACCACACACCCAATAGTCGATACGTCCACCTTTTGGCACGAATAACAGCGACGACGCGTCGTGACATAAAGCCATGAGACATTGGTAGGTCGCTGGACGGAGCTGGTACCACATCTGCACACACAAATCACCCAATTGCCGTAAATTCCGGGGAGAGTGGCGATGAGCTCTGACGCCCCATACCATCATATCCCAGATGTGCTCTATCGCGCTCGGATATGGCGTGTTGGAGAGCCACCACGTCAATTGAAACTCGCCACTGTGTTCCTCCATCACATTCCCGGTCATGTGCTCAATAATGCCACTGCCGATGGGAAACATGGTCCGCATGAAGGGATGTACGTGGTTTGCAACCGGTGTACGGTACTCCTTGGCTGTCATGGGGCCTTGCGTGAGCTCCACTGGACCCATGGGTGCCACGTGAATGTTCCCCAGGTCATAATGGAGCCCCCGCCAGTTCGTCTGCGCCCCGCAGTACAGGCGTCGAGGAGCTGTTCCCCTGAAAGACGACGGATTCGCGCCCTACCATCGGCAGGATTCACCAGTCCATGTAACTCTCTGCCACTGCGCCAACGTCCAGTGCTGATGGCCACATTGTTTTTTGGGGAAGGAGACCAGACATCGAGGTCATCGGTCTCATCGGATGAGGGAAGGACGGGGAAGGAAGTCGGCCGTGCCCTTTGAAAGGAACCATCCCGGCATTTGCCTGGAGCGATTTAGGGAAATCACGGAAAACCTAAATCAGGATGACCGGACGCGGGATTGAACCGCTGTGCTCCCCAGTGCGAGTCCAGTGTCTAGCCCCGATGGCCACGCCCCCATTTCAGTCGTAGTTGCCGGCGTGGTGGGGTTACTTTCGCCTCATGCATGAATCGCCTGCTGCCGAGGTCCGTCGTTAGGGATGCTCGGTGCACCTTGTTCTGACGCACACTTTCGCTCTGCGGGCCTTAAAGTCTGATGTTGGTTCCTCCAGACTACCCAGCGTAATACGTCCGACACCTGTAATGATGGATGCCCACCCAACCCCACGACGTGTGGGCGTGGTTTCGCGACGTTCAGTTGCCGAAATGCTCATGCCAAGCTTTCGGGCCATCGAAATCTACCCTCGGCCAAACTCAAACAAAAGATGTTCAAAACTCACCCAACCACTTGCAAATACAGTTTTCAATATTTGTAAAAGTATCTTCTTCGTAAGGAGTGGCCTTATTACATCGCATGATGGCGCAATAGGTTAGATGAAGCCGAGAGGCTCTTGTCATAAGCAAAATTGATAAAACAAGAATTATCTGGCGGTATCTAAAGACACGGCTTGCAGTAATTCATGTTTTATCAATTTTCATCGCTCCACACTTCCGGGCTGAGATGCCGTGGTCCATACATAAGACTTTCCCCTGACGTTTCGCCTTCGACTGCGGAAGGCATCCTCCGAGGACAATCGGCAAACTGCGACGAGAACACGAGTGAGCGCCGTATATATGAGCCATCGAGAGGGCGCCGCTGTCAATCACGATACGTCGGCTGTGCTATGATCCCTGATATTGCCAACTTTCTCAATTGAAATTAATCGATTGTCACGCTGTTGCTGCAATGTTGACATCCATATCTTATCCAGCTTAATGCCTTCATCTTTTATATTAAAATTATTACGGTGTTTGACAACAACTTATTTTCAACATAATAATGTTTTTTATGAACAAATTGGGAAGTCCTCTTAGTCTAGCTGTAGCTAATTTGTTCATGGAGAACTTTGAACAGCGGGCGCTGCAAACAGCTAGAAAAAGACCAGCCAGAAGGTATCGTTATGTAGACGATGCATTTGTTATATGGACCCATAGGCAAGACGAACTGGATACCTTTCTGTTACATCTGAATATTATTAACCAAGAATTCATCTCACTTTGGAAAAGGAAATCGATAGTCACCTGAACCTCTTAGATGTTGACTGTAATCAAACGAGAGGACGGATCAGGATAAGGTTTTCAGAAAAGACACATACACTGATCGTTATCTGCAGAAAGATTCTCACCACCACCCAAGACATAAAAGAGGGGTGATTAAAACATTAATAGACAGGGCCAACAAAATATGTGAACCAGTTCACTTAGATGATGAGACTGAACACCTCAGAGCGAACTTCAAGAAGAATGGGGATTCCAACAGAGAACTAGATCGTGCACTGCGCCCTAGACTGACAAGCAGGACGGACGAGTGTCGACACCAGCCCAAGGGTAAAGTGTTCTTACCATTCATCAGTAAGGTCACTGACCGCATTGGAAAAATTTTAAGCAAGTACTACCTGTGGTCTAGGGGAAGCCGGCACGGTAGCTCAGCGTGTTCGGACAGAGGGTAAGCTGCCCTCTGTAATAAAAAAAAATGAGGGAATGGATCAATAACGAACTTCAATGGGCGTCAAGTGACGTCCGCCACGAACAATTGACACGAAGAATAACGAACAAAACGAGCTTAAAAAATTCATAATCGATTCATCTTCGATTCCGGGTTCGATCCGCGCCACTGCCTACATTTTGATTAATAATTAGCATTGGCGGCCGAAGACTTCCGGCATAAGAAGTCAGCCTCATTCTGCCAATGGCCTTGTCAAAGAGGGCAGAGGAGCGGATAGAGGTCCAGGGCACTCTCTTGTCCTAGGGGTGGGAAATTGCCCCTAAAGGCGGAAGAATCAGCAATGATCAACGACATGAGGATGCAGGAGGCAATAAAAACCACGGCATTAAAGACACGTAACGTGTATACACAGGACATGTGGCCTGTAGTTGAAGAAGTGTCATGATGATCTCTCCATTGGCAAAAGATTCCGGAATAGTCCCCCATTCGGATCGCCGGGAGGGGACTGCCAAGGGGGAGATTACCATGTGAAAAAGATTGAATAATCAACGAAAGGATAACGTTCTACGAGTCGGGGCGTGGAATGTCAGAAGCTTGAAAGTGGTAGGGAAACTAGAAAATCTGAAAAGGGAAATGTAAAGGCTCAATCTAGATATAGCAGGGGTCAGTGAAGTGAAAGGAAGACAAGGATTTCTGGTCAGATGAGTATCGGGTAATATCAACAGCAGCAGAAAATGGTATAACAGGTGTAGGATTCGTTATGAATAGGAAGGTAGGGCAGAGGGTGTGTTACTGTGAACAGTTCAGTGACCGGGTTGTTCTAATCAGAATCGACAGCAGACCAACACCGACAACGATAGTTCAGATATACATACCGACGTCGCAAGCTGAAGATGAACAGATAGAGAAAGTGTATGAGGATATTGAAAGGTTAATGCAGTATGTAAAAGGGGACGAAAATCTAATAGTCATGGGCGACTGGAATGCAGTTGTAGGGGAGGGAGTAGAAGAAAAGGTTACAGGAGAATATGGGCTTGGGACAAGGAATGAAAGAGGAGAAAGACTAATTGAGTTCTGTAACAAGTTTCAGCTAGTAATAACGAATACCCTGTTCTAAAATCACAAGAGGAGGAGGTATACTTGGAAAAGGCTGGGAGATACTGGAAGATTTCAATTAGATTACATCATGGTCAGACAGAGATTCCGAAATCAGATACTGGATTGTAAGGCGTACCCAGGAGCAGATATAGACTCAGATCACAATATAGTAGTGATGAAGAGTAGGCTGAAGTTCAATACATTAGTCAGGAAGAATCAATGCGCTAGGAAGTGGGATACGGAAGTTCTAACGAATGACGAGATACGTTTGAAGTTCTCTAACGCTATAGATACAGCAATAAGGAATAGCGCAGTAGGCAACGCAGTTGAAGAGGAATGGGCCATCACAGAAGTTGGGAAGGGAAACATAGGTACAAAGAAGTTAGCTGCGAAGAAACCATGGGTAACAGAAGAAATACTTCAGTTGATTGATGAAAGGAGAAAGTACAAACATGTTCCGGGAAAATCAGGAATACAGAAATACAAGTCGCTGAGGAATGAAATAAATAGGAAGTGAAGGGAAGCTAAGACAAAATAGCTGCAGGAAAAATGTGAAGACATCGAAAAAGATATGATTGACGGAAGGACAGACTCAGCTTACAGGAAAGTCAAAACAACCTTTGGTGACATCGGAATTTCTAAAATCATTAGCGGAAGTGGCAACAAAACGACTATTCACGTTGGTGTGTAAAATATATGAGCCTGGCGACATACCATCTGACTTTCGGAAAAGCATCATCCACACAATTCCGAAGACGGCAAGAGCTGACAAGTGCGAGAATTATAGCACAATCAGCTTAACAGCTCATGAATCGAAGCTGCTTACAAGAATAATATACAGAAGAATGGAAAAGAAAATTGAGAATGCCGTAGGTAACAATCAGTTTCGCTTTAGGAAAAATAAAGGCACGAGAGAGGCTATTCTGACGTTACGGCTAATGATGGAAGCTAGGCTAAAGAAAAATCAAGACACGTTCATAGGATTTGTCGACCTGGAAAAAGCGTTCGACAATATAAAATGGTGCAAGCTGTTCGAGATACTGAAAAAAGTAGGGGTAAGCTACAGGGAGAGACGGGTCATATACAATATGTACAACAACCAAGAGGGAATAATAAGAGTGGACCATCAAGAACGAAGTGCTCGTATTAAGAAGGGAGTAAGACAAGGCTGTGGCCTTTCGCCCTACTCTTCAATCTGTACATGGAGGAAGCAATGATGGAAATAAAAGAAAGGTTCCGGAGTGGAATTAAAATACAAGGTGAAAGGATATCAATGATACGATTCGCTGATGACGTTGCTATCCTGAGTGAAAGTGAAGAAGAATTAAATGATCTGCTGAACGGAATGAACAGTCTAATGAGTACACAGTATGGTTTGAGAGTAAATCGGAGAAAGACGATGGTAATGAGAAGTAGTAGAAATGAGAACAGCGAGAAACTTAACATCAGGATTGATGGTCACGAAGTCAATGAAGTTAAGGAATTCTGCCACCTAGGCAGTAAAATAACCAATGACGGACGGAGCAAGGACGACATCAAAAGCAGACTCGCTATGACAAAAAAGGCATTTCTGGCCAAGAGAATTCTACTATATGAAATACCGGCCTTAATTTGAGGAAGAAATTTCTGAGGATGTACGTCTGGAGTACAGCATTGTATGGTAGTGAAACATGGACTTTGGCAAAACCGGAACAGAAGAGAATCGAAGCATTTGAGATGTGGTACTATAGACGAATGTTGAAAATTAGGTGGACTGATAAGGTAAGGAATGAGGAGGTTCTACGCAGAATCGGAGAGGAAAGGAATATGTGGAAAACACTGATAAGGCGAAGGGACAGGATGATAGGACATCTGCTAAGACATGAGGGAATGACTTCCATGGTACTAGAGGGAGCTGTAGAGGGCAAAAACTGTAGAGGAAGACAGAGATTGGAATACGTCAAGCAAATAATTTAGGACGTAGGTTGCAAGTGCTACTCTGAGATGAAGAGGTTAGCACAGGAAAGGTATTCGTGGCGGGCCGCATCAAACCAGTCAGTAGACTGATGAAAAAAAAAAAAAAAACCTATGTGGAAACTGTTTTCAGACCCACCACGAAAATAAAATAATGTTTAAGATCCGCAAAAGATAAACGCCATCCTCTAGCTACACCAGGTGTCTATAAAATTCCTTGCAGTTGTGGAAAGTTCTACATAGGCACAACAAAAAGAAGCGTCGACACCCGTCTGGGTGAACATAAGAGGAACTGCCTCCTCGGACACATTAATAACATGTGTTTCAGGAAGGCGATCATGAGATTAAGTTTAGTGAGGCGGCCGTCATAGCAAAGACGGCGCACTATCATCCGCGAATGTACTGAGAGGCCCCTGCAGATTGCCAGACATTGTAATAATTTTAGTAGAAAAGATGTCAACAGCGTGACAATCGATTAATTTCAACTGAGAAAGTTGGCAATATCAGAGGTTATAGCACAGCCGACGTCACGTGATTGACAGCTACTTATATACGGGGTGTTACAAAAAGGTACCGCCAAACTTTCAGGAAACATTCCTCACACGCAAAGAAAGAAAATATGTTTTGTGGACATGTGTTCGGAAACGCTTACTTTCCAAGTTAGAGCTCATTTTTTTACTTCACATTAATCATGGAATGGAAACACACAGCAACAGAACGCACCACCGTGACTTCAAACACTTTGTTACAGGAAATGTTCAAAATCTCCTCCGTTGGCGAGGATACATTCATCCACCCTCCGTCGCATGGAATCCCTGATGCGCTGATGCAGCCCTGGAGAATGGCGTATTGTATCACAGGCGTCCACAATACGAGCACGAAGAGTCTCTACGTTTGGTACCGGAGTTCAAGAGCTTTCCAATGTCCCCGGAAATGAAAGTCAAGAGGGTTGAGGTCAGGAGAGCGTGGAGGCCACGGAATTGGTCCGCCTCTACCAATCCATCGGTCACCGAATCTGTTGTTGAGAAGCGTACGAACACTTGGACTGAAATGTGCGGGAGCTCCATCGTGCATGAACCACATGTTGCGTCGTAGTTGTAAAGGCACATGTTCTAGCAGTACAGGTAGAGTATCCCGTATGAAATCACGGCGGTGAATCAAGGAAGTACAGTACATACTGACGAAACTAAAATAAGCTCTAACATGGACATTAAGCGTTTCCGGGCACATGTCCACTTAACATCTTTTCTTTATTTGTGTGTGAGGAATGTTTCCTGAAAGTTTGGCAGTACCTTTTTGTAACACCCTGTATACGGCGCTCACTCCAGTTCTCGTCGTAGTTTGCCGAGTGTCCTCGAAGGATGCCTTCCGCAGTCGAAGGCGAAACGTCAGGGGAGAGTCTTATGTACGGACCACGGCATCTCAGCCCGGAAGTTTTAAGGGATGAAAATTGGTAACAGATGAATTACTGCAAGCCGTGGCTTTAGATAGCGCCAGATAATTCTTGTTTTATCAATTTTGCTTGTGACAAGAGCCTCTCGGCCTCATCTAGTCTATTGTGCCATCACGTGATGCAATTATGGCACCACTTCTGAAGCTGATATTTTTACAAATATCGAAACCGTGGTCAAGAGTTTAAAAAACTTTATTTGCAACTGTTCGGCTGATTTTTCAACCTCTTCAGATTTACACAGTTGCTGTTTCTCAGTCACGTTTAAGATTTTGAAATTCAGATACATCGTGCGCCTTCCTTATTGTTCACACGGACAGCACGCTCACTAATACCCCATGTACCGTGTGTGTGTCTGACTGGCAGTCATTCCTCAAGAGGAGACTCTCCTGTCGCCTGGACGGGTTTATATCAACAGTGGGTCGGTGGTCACACTGTTTTTTGCCGATCACTGTGTGTAATCTGTTTACCGTGTGGACGCTTTTGGCTGCACTACCGGTTTCATTGGCGTTACAGTGAACGCGGGCATCACACCGACCGCGAAACATCGGGATACTGTGCGGTGATACACTCTACTACTTCACGGTAGAGAATTGGACTTGTATGTCTTCGTATCGACGAATGACAATGGATATCATTCGTACGTGCCGTTTCGCGACGTGTAGGATTGCAAAACAATCTAGTGGGGACGTACCTGCTTGAACGCGAATATGGAAACTCGACGGGTGGGCGACTTAATCTGAAGAGGCGCAGGGGTTCTCAAAGGCCTACATACAAACCGTAACGATGCAAATGATCTTCAGAAAATAAAAAAAATGAAATGTTACATTAATGTTCACTGGTTGTTTGTCGAGACATGAGTTTTGATGCTATGATTGACAGCAACATGATATTATCCGTTATGACGCAAACATATATTGCCGATATATGGTTTGTTAATGCAACACAACGACAAATGTTTTTCAATATCAATTAGAGTTGTGGTACTGAGTTTCCTAACAGCGATTATTACACAGTCGGCAGAGAAGTCTACCACAGCCATTCGAGAAACCAATAAAGGTGACATACGAGGCCTACTCGTTTATTTACGCTCCTATCAAATGCGAAGTGGAAACCGCAGTTCAAATCAAGGATATTTTATTTGCAACATTCCAGTCACTTGTCTACATAGTCAGCCGGGAGAAGGAAATCCGTGACAGTTACGTCATGTAGTTGCATGAAATCAGGCGAAACCTCTCAGCAGGTACTCACACATGGCGGAAGACACTGTCATTCGAGGCATTTTTTGGTGTTCACTGTGCACTCAGAACAGAAAAGAGAGACGGGGGTCCTAAAGAAGTTGTTCCCAACCTGAGGGTAATTACCCCCTGAGTGGTAAAATGAAATTTTTCTGAGGGGTAAAACCTGAATGAGTCGATTTTATTTTAGTCACGAAACTAAATTATTTTCAAAATATCATTACTGTTATCGCAATTTTGTAGACTCTAACACTGATTGCATAAGTTATCAATAATTACTTTTCTCATTTAGCACCATTAATATGGTGGAGGTTATGGATTTATCACATAGTCCACTTACTACACGTATACCTTGTGCTCTGTCCGTACATCGCTGATCATAAAAAGTGAGGAATATACGTAACTAATGCTAAATATCTCAAGAAAATGCGCTCTCCAATTTGTATATAGTACCTGCAGTAGTCCAGAAACTGCTTCATTATTCGCTTAGAAACAGCTAAATGAATGAATTGACAGCTCGACACAGCAGTAACTACTTAGGAGCTACTATAGTGATGTGCGCTATTACTATTACTGTTACTATTACTGGCTGTAGTCAGACACAAAGCATTATCAGCCTAAAGTCTTCCAATTTGAGCCAGTTCAGAAGTAAGGACAGCTGCAATCACTTGTTTACGAACAGTAAATATAGTGCATACATTTTAACTTGGTTGACTTTATACGGGGTGGCAGTGTGCAGGTGAAGCAAGTGGTGGAGTGGAGAGGAGGAACGTAGCAGCTGTGGATCGTTCACTCGCAAGTCGCCGTAGTGGCGTTAAAGAACTTGTGGAGCGGCGGCCGAACCGCCCCGCGAGGGGTCTCCCGGCCACCAATGCCATACGCTCATTATTATCGCTAATGTCTGTGATATCGATGTACGCTGCCGACTTTGGTGTACCGATGCTATCGCTGGACGATGCCACTGTTCCTAGAATAAATTTCAAATGAATTGGAATACTTTTAGTGGGTATTTTAATATTATTTTTCTGGTTGTGTAATAACAAATCTGATCTGCATGGACTACTGCCACTTTGCCTTATAAAACATTTTCCTTCCTACTGGGAATGAATTAATATAAATATGGATAGTCAACAACAGGCTGTTACACCATTTCTCATAAAGAAACTAGATAATTACATGGGAAGGTGTGTGAAGAATGTGTGTGAATATGAAAACACACCATGATCTGATACGTATCGACGATTCTGTTACAACTTTCAAATGATGCTTTGAAGATGACATTCTGGGGGGATTTTCTTTCTCAGCATAATCTTCATCAAACAAACTTGGACATTTCCAATTATGTGGCTCATAGCATTGTCAGGTTGGAAGATGCAACACCCTGCTCAGAACAATACTTGTCTCATTGAATAAAATCCATCACTTAAATTCGTTTCATCTACATCTTCTCGTGTATTGTGAAAATAATTGTGCCACGGACGGTGAAGGCTCCTTCACACTAAATATGTTTCAAAATGCCCATATCTAACTTGCTGTATTTTCTTCTCGTGGTCAGTAAATTCTCTTTTATTTGACGTATTCATAACTGTAAGTTTAATGTAATAAATATTATAAAGAGTTAAAACGCCTAAACACCCTGTAGACGCAAAGGAGTTTACAATACCTCTACCAAAATGTGATGTTACCACATTTCTTGGTTAGGAGAAGGAGCGTTTGCTCTCCACAATTGTATGATGAAACCTTATTCGAGAAGAGTTGCTACATCATATCGAGACAAACATATCTATGACTACAGATTAAGCTGTGCTCTTTGAGTGTCAGAAAACGCCTTTAGGCTGTCGAGCTGAGTATTCAGAGTATTTTACAGACGGCAGGCGTATCGGTGTGGCACCTGACGTGGCTGACGACCTTCTTTTATCGGCACGGTGTTTACACAATTTGCTACTATACCGTTGTCTTAAAGAAAATGATATTCCATTTTATAGCTATAATGTTAAACAAGCAACCAGCCAAAACAACACGTATAGCTCTTCTCGTTTTGGAGGATCTCTGAACAGCAGTCGTTTTGAAATTAGAGGTTTTTTCTCCAATGCATACAGTTCTGTGGCGAGGTAAGAGGCATCTGTTCACAATGGGTTGTGAATAATCAATGGACTGTAATTAATGATTTACACTACAGACCATTAAAATTGCTACACCAAGAAGAAATGCTGATCAACGGGTATTCATTGGACAAATATATTCTACTAGAACTGACATGTGACTACATTTTCACTCAATCTGGGTGCATAGATCCTGAGAAATCACTACCCAGAACAACCACCAATGGCCGTAATAACGGCCTTGATATGCCTGGGCATTGATACCAACAGATGGCGTGTACAGGTAAAGCTGCCATGCACCTTCAACACAATACCACAGTTCATCAAGAGTAGGAACTGGCGTGTTGTGACGAGCCAGTTGCTCGGCCACCATTGACCGGAAGTTTTAAATTGATGAGAGATCTGGAGAATGTGCTGGCGAGGGCAGCAGTCGAATATTTTCTGTATCCAAAAACAGCCGTACAGGACCTGCAACATGCACTCGTGCATTATCCTGCTGAAATGTAGGGTTTCGCAGGGATGGAATGAAGGGGAGAACCACGGGTCGTAACACGTTTGAAATGTAATGTCCACTGTTCAAAGTGCCGTCAATACGAACAAGAGGTGACTGAGACGTGTAACCAATGGCAACCCATACCATGACGCCGGGTGATACGCCACTATGGCGATAACGAATAGACGTTTCCAATGTGCGTTCACAGCGATGTCGCCAGATACGGATACGACCATCATGATGCTGTAAACAGAACCTGGATTCATCCGAGAAAATGACGGTTTGACATTCGTGCCCCCCGGTTCGTCGTTGAGTACACCATCACAGGCGCTCCTGTCTGTGATGCAGCGTCAAGGGTAACCGAGCTGACAGTCCATGCTGCTGGAAACGTTGTCGAACTGTTCGTGCAGATGGTTGTTGTCTTGCTAACGTCCCCATCTGTTGACTCAGGTATCGAGACGTGGCTGCACGATCCGTTACAGCCAAGCGGATAAGATGCTTGTTATTTCGACTGCTAGTGATACGAGGCCGTTGGGATCCAGCACAGCGTTCCGCATTACCCTCCTGAAGCCACCGATTCCATATTCTGCTAACAGTCATTGGATCTAGACCAAAACGAGCAGCAATGTTGCGATACCATAAACCGCAATCGCCAAGGGCTACAATCCGACATTTATGAAAGTCGGAAACGTGATGGTACGCATTTCTCGTCCTTACACGAGGCATCACAACAACGTTTCAGCCGGCCGCGGTGGTCTCGCGGTTCTAGGCGCGCAGTCCGGAACCGTGCGACTGCTACGGTCGCAGGTTCGAATCCTGCCTCAGGCATGGATGTGTGTGATGTCCTTACGTTAGTTAGGTTTAAGTAGTTCTAATTTCTAGGGGACTGATGACCAAAGATATTAAGTCACATAGTGCTCAGAGCCATTTGAACCATTTTGAACGACGTTTCACCAGGCAACGCCGGTCAACTGCTGTTTGTGTATGAGGAATCGGTTGGAAACTTTCCTCATGTCAGCACTTTGTAGGTGTCTCCACCGGCGCCAACCTTGTTTAAATGCTCTGATAGGCTAATCATTTGCATATCACAGCATCTTCTTGCTATCGGTTAAATTTCGCGTCTGTAGCACGTCATCTTCGTGGTGTAGCAATTTTAATGGCCAGTAGTGTGTTTACTTGTTTTATTTAACCCACTGTGTTGCAGCTTTCCAGATGTTATTTTTCACTAAGATATTTCCCTATTCTTCATGTCTTGCGTCAAACATTACAGAAATTTTTGCCACACTGTTAATTAGCTTTTCTTCATCGGAATCCGAGAAACTCATTTTCAGTGAATGGGGTACGTTCAGCCGCTAGGAGCAGTCTCCGGCGGCTGTGCGGCACAACTGGTTCCTGGCCGGATGTGCGGTCTGTCGCCGCAGCAGGTAGATATACGACCGGCGGGAGAGACCGCTGCGCGCGCGTTCCATACTCCTCGCGTTGCGAATAATGGCAGGCAGCCAAAGGCGCCAGCAGCTGCAGCCGGGCAGAGCAGTCTACGGGCTGCGGGCTGCCGCGCGCTCGGAGTCGCTCCTTAAAGATGGCGCCGACACACCAGCATTTCACCTTCTAGGAACACAAATTCGGAACGAGGATGAACTCCTATGTAGTTTGCTATATGAATCGTGTGGGTGTGCCGTGTTAAATGTTGTATTACAAATCGCTGTTGGCGTCTCTTGAGTTTGCACGGGCATAGGTTCCGGCCACACACATCATCTTTCGAATTCCAAGCCACTGCAAAGAGAAGTAGGATCATCTCTTCTTTATTGTTTTCCCACACTGCCGAAAATGCGCCAGTGGGAAGGGCACTAACACTCGTTGGTGGATGTCCTGAGACGAAGATTCTGACACCCACAGTTTAGACTGAGGGGCAATAAGTCGGTTGCTTTGAGGAATATTTGTATAGAGACTCTGGAGGGAGGATCGCAACCATTACAAAAATATACACTCCTACCTGTACAGATGGATTAAAAGGTTCTGTCGTGTACAGATACATTGTTTGGGTTCAAATGGCTCTAAGCGCTACGGGACTCAACATCTGAGGTCATCAGTCCCCTAGAACTTAGAACTACTTAAACCTAACTAACCGAAGGACATCACAGACATCCATGCCCGAGGCAGGATTCGAATCTGCGACGGTAGCAGTCACGTGGTCTGGACTGAAGCGCCTAGAACCTCTCGGCCACCGTGGCCGGTCATTGTTTGGCTTTAATTACAGTGTCATGTATATTTACATTAATCATTTCTTATTATTTAATTTATTCCTCATTCTAAACTGATTTCTTTTTAATTTCTATCAGCAAATGTTCGTTGTTGGTCATCTTAATGCGATGACACATCAGATCGGCCCGCAATGTCTCACCCTATTGCGCGTTCCGAAAACTAACTCTTTTCATTAAGTAGCCACATTACGAAGTCCGATTCCAGCTTTTTAGGGTCATTTTATTACAATGCTCAGTCTGACGCAAATATTTTAATTATCTTTTCACGGTCACGCATCATCCTTTAAAAAACAAGCCGATAACACAGGATACGCCTATTTCAGTTTCTTCTCTCATCACTATGATCGTGCTTTATCTATTTGCTCATCTTATCCAGTACAAACAACAAACAAACACTTTTTTTTTAGCCGGCCGGAGTGGCCCAACGGTTCTAGGCGTTACAGTCTGGAACCGCGCCACCGCTGCGGGACGCAGGTTTGAATCCTGCCTCGGGCATGGATGTGTGTAGCGTCCTTAGGTTAGTTAGGTTGAAGTAGTTCTACGGGACTGATGACCCCTGCAGTTGAGTCCCATAGCGCTCAGAGTCTTTCTTTTCGTTTTCAAAAAATGCTCAAATATGTGTAAATTCCTGACGGACCAAACTGCTGAGGTCATAGGTACCTAGACTTAAAGCTCCGGCCGCAGGAGCCTCTAACCACGCACCCACTGCCACCTGGCGCGGCCTGTTATTCATGGCGCCTTCCTAGACTCTGGTCTAGCCTCCGTTATTTTGGGAAGAAAACAGCCTTCGAACTAGGCAACACTTTCTAAATAAATGTGTTGTACTATTCACACACCTCTCGAACGCTATATATATCACTCCAGTTCCCTAAACTAAACAGTTTTGATTTACTGATGGTCTTATTTAAGAACGGGAATTGCGTGTCATGATCTGAAATGCTGCTGACTCTTGGTTTTTTAATACAATTATTGTTAGTTACACTTGTCTGTAAAGATACACTCCGCGCGGCCTTTTTTTATGTTTTATTTTTTTCAGGGTAATTTTCAGTCATCAGTTGCAAATAAATTTTACTATACTTTACCGGTTTGCATGAATAAATTGTCATCATGAGAAGCCTACAAAATTAGGTATAGTATAAAACTTCAGACCTTGAGTATACATTAATGTGAAGTATAAAAAATTCAATTCGAGAGCAGTTGCTCGACAAAGATGGCGAGAATTCGTATAAGTTAGCTTTTCCAGAACACCTCAAAACAGAGAAACACACACTTCTTTACCCACCCTTGTTTAGAAAGAAATTTTGCGTAGAATTGACAACAGCTAGAAAATGAAGCCTTTAGAAAAATTTGAAATAAATAAACATTCTCACCTAAATTCAAAAGAACTTTGAATGCATGACATGATTTAAAAACAGACACTTTTCTGCTTCCATATCATCTCTCATCAATTTGAAAATTAGCCCATCCCTTTCATATATTGGAAATGTGTGTCATTTTTTCAAATGTGCCGTCATAACTTCTTCATATGCCTTGGTTATATTTTTTATATATGCTTTTATACATGTTCCTTGTTGCTATCAAAACAGATACATTGATGTGATTCAGTTAATGTAAATTGTAAACAGCGTTTAAAATTATCACATACAATAGGTAAATTTCTGAAAGCACCATGGACGTCCATTAAACTAAGTAAGTTTCTGTAACATACGAAGCACATAAACTTCTTTAGAAAAAAACTGTTTTGCTACTCTGCGCAACGACTCATGCACCGCGTGGCATACCTCCTCATCAGAACGGAACTTCTTTCCTCCCATTGATTCTTTGAGTGGTCCAAACATATGGAAATCACTTGGGGCAAGATCTGGTGAGTATGGTGGCTGAGGAAGACACTCAAAATGCAGGTCTGCGATTGTTGCAACTGTTGTGCGGGCAGTGTGAGGCCTCGCATCGTCATGTTGCAAAAGGACACCTGCTGACAGCAATCCACGTCGCTTTGATTGGATTGCAGACCGCAGGTGATTTTTTAGGATATCTGTGTATGATGCACTGGTGGCAGTGATCCCTCTAGGAATGTAATGCTCCAAAATGATGTCTTTTTCGTCCCAAAAGAGAGTCAGCATAACCTTCTTTGGTTTTGGTGATGAGGCATGGCACCATTCCTCGCTCGCTCTCTTCGTTTCCGGTTGGTGGAAGTGAACCCAGGTTTCGTCCCCAGTAACGATTCTTGCAAGGAAGCCATCACCTTCTCATACAAAGCGCCGAAGAAGTTCTTCACAAGCATCAACACGTCGATCTCTCATTTCAGGAGTCAGCTGCCGTGGCACCCACCTCGCAGACACTTGGTGAAACTGGAGCACATCGTGCACAATGTGGTGTGTTGACCCATGACTTATGTGTAAACATGCTTAAATGTCATTCAGAGTCACTCACCGGTTTTCCTTCACTGTGGCTTCAACTGCTCCAGTGTTCTGTGGTCACAACTCGTTGTGTCTCACCTGGACGAGGATCATCTTCCACTGAAGTCACACCATTTGCGAACTTCCTACTCCATTTGTAGACTTGCTGCTGTGACAAACATGAATCAACGTACTGAACCTTCATTCAATAGGTTTCACACCTTCATTACGCAAAAACCGAATAACAGAACGCTGTTCTTCCCTGGTGCAAGTCGCAAGTGGGGCGGCCATCTTTATACTGATACTGCGACGGTATGTGTGCATCTGCACTATGCTGCCACGTACAGGCCATTCTGCACGCTGTTTGTATGACTCTTACCAACGTCCAGGATAACAGCGCGAAATTTCGATTTGTTATTACAAATTTAAGGTTTTTATTTGACTCACCCTCGTAATATCCATAATTCTGCAGGCTTCTGAAAATTACAAATTAATTTGTCAAAACCGGTAGAACTTAACGAAATTTATTTGCTACTGGTGACTACAATTTATCCCGAAAAAAAAGTAATACTACAGTTGCTGAAAATTACAGCCATGAATGAAATAACACTCAAACAAATTTAATCGAGGAAAAAGCTATTATAGTTTCTACGAAGTCTCTCAGCCCTCAGAGAAAGTCTTTTCACGTCACCCTCTGGGCACCTACGGCCAGCAAGTTAATATATGGGAACAGTGGAGGCAAGGCGCTGCATTTTAAGTCAGCCGTGGAATCTCTGTATTTGTTCCGTGATTGGGGAGGAACGACGTGTGGTGCCTTGATAGCTGCAGGACCGCCGAGGGCAGGAGACCAAACAGCCAGGTTCAAAAATGGTTCAAATGGCTCTGAGCACTATGGGACTTAACATCTGTGGTCATCAGTCCCCTAGAACTTAGAACTACTTAAACCTAACTAACCGAAGGACATCACACACATCCATGCCCGATGCAGGATTCGAGCCTGCGACCGTAGCAGTCCCGCGGTTCGGAACTGTAGCGCCTAGAACCGCACGGCCACCCCGGCCATGTTATTGGTCCCATAGGGTACGGAAAGGACGGGAAGGAAGTTGGCCGTGCCATTTCAAAGGAACCATCCCGGTATTTGCCTGAAGCGATTTAGGGAAATCACGGGAAACCTAAATCAGGATAGCCGGACGCTGGTTTGAACCGTCGTCCTCCCGAATGCGAGTGCAGTGTGCTAACCAGTGCGCCATGCACGGAGAGTTTGTAGTGCCATTGCTATTGCTGTCATACCTTTCG
Organism: Schistocerca gregaria; assembly: GCF_023897955.1. Classification (NCBI taxonomy): domain Eukaryota; kingdom Metazoa; phylum Arthropoda; class Insecta; order Orthoptera; family Acrididae; genus Schistocerca; species Schistocerca gregaria. The sequence goes on along the minus strand of NC_064927.1, from coordinate 70,052,530 downwards.
TTTGAATCTGAAGTGAAACTATCGAGTCTAACACATTAATTCGTCTCATTGTCTCATATATGAATGAGTTGCGGATAGCCGGAATGATTAGCCATCTCTCACGGTTTCACTTTCCGAACCTCTGGAGTAGCACGTGGAGCAATTCGCACGGGCACCTTGTATACCTTCTGCCTTAGAGGTGGGCTACACATATCTACCCAAGAGCCCTGATATAAGTACGCCGCTAGCCACTAAAAACGCAACATCAGGGACGATGTCAAATATCAAATGAAATTTTACTTATCGTGCTGGTCTACTAGGAAGAATACACGATTACGTTTGCAGGGTATTTCAGGGTATACAGTGTGCTAAATTTAGTACACACGAATGCCATCTCTGGCCTCAAATGGTTCAAATGGCTCTGAGCACTGTATCGAAACAGATTTAACATACCAGACGTCGATACAAGTGTTCCCTAGTTCTTCTAGATCAGTTGCAACTGATGACTGATAGAGAAACAACATTAAAGTAGTTACTCTGCATTTTCTTGCAGTCTTCGTGGAAAGATACACAGAAGCGCCAAAGAAACTGGTATAGGCGTGCCTATTCAAATACATAGATATGTAAACAGGCAGAATATGGTGCTACAGTCGGCAGCGCTTATACAGGACAACAAGTGTCTCGCACAGTTGTTAGTTTAGCGACTGCTGCAACAATGGCAGGTCATCAAGATTTGAGTGAGTTTGAACATGGTGGTATAGTCGCTGCATGAACGATGGGACACTCTCCTAGGTAGCGATGAAGTGGGGATTTTCCCGTACGACCATTTCAGGAGTACTTTTCTATAGACAACAGCGTCTTATGCCTATAGTGCAGTGGCGTTGATGGTCCTCTCTGATAAGTTGTTAATTTATACTGAGAGCATAGGATGTTCCATTATGCCACTTTAGGGTACACTCGAAATTTGCTCTGTTAAGCGTTAGCCGTGCTACATGCCTTATTGAGGGTAATAGGTTAAACATTTTCCAGTCATTTGTGGAGATACTTCAACACGATACCACAGTTTATCAAGAGTAGTGACTGGTGTATTGTGACGAGCCAGTTGCTCGGCCACTATTGACCAGACGTTTTCAATTGGTGAGAGATCTGGAGAATGTGCTGGCCCGGGCAGCAGTCGAACATTTTCTGTATCCATAAAGGCCCGTACAGGACCTGCCACATGCGGTCGTGCATTATCCTGCTGAAGTGTAGGGTTTTGCAAGGATCGAATGAAGGGTACAGCCATGGGTCGTAGCACATCTGAAATGTAACGTCTACTGTTCAAAGTGCCGTCAGTGCGAACAAGAGGTGACCGAGACGTGTAACCATGGAACCACATACCATCACGCTGGGTGATACGCCGGTATGGCGAAGACGAATACACGCTTCCAATGTGCGTTCACATGGATGCGACCATCACTATGCTGTAAACAGAACCTGGATTCACCCAAAAAAAAAAATTTTGCCATTCGTGCACCCAGGTTCGTCGTTGAGTACACCATCGCTGGCGCTCCTGTCTGTGATGCAGCGTCAAGGGTACCGCAGCCATGGTCTCCGAGCTGATAGTCCAATGCTGCTGGAAACGTCGTCGAACTGTTCGTGCAGATGGTTGTTGTCTGGAAAACGTCCCCAATCTGTTGACTCAGGGATCGAGACGTGGCTGCACGATCCGTTACAGCCATGTGGATAAGATGCCTGTCATCTCGACTGCTAGTGATACGGGGCCGTTGAGATGCAGCACAGCGTTCCGTATTACCCTCCTGAACCCATCGATTCCATATTCTGCTAACAGTCACTGGATCTCAACCAACGCGAGCAGAAATTTCGCGATACGATAAACCGCAATAGCGATAGGCTACAATGCGACCTTTATCAAAGTCGGAAACGTGATGGTAGCATTTCCCCTCCTTACACGAGGCATCACAACAACGTTTCACCAGGCAACGCCGGTCAACTGCTGTTTGTGTGTGAGAAGTCGGTTGGAAACCATCCTCATGTCAGCATGTTGCAGGTGTCGCCACAGGCGCCAACCTTGTGTGAATGCTCTGAAAAGCTAATAATTTGCATATCACAGCATCTTCTTCCTGTCGGCTAAATTTCGCGTCTGTAGCACGTCATCTTCGTGGTGGAACAATTGTTTCACAATCTGCGACATTGTCTCGAATAAAACAGTGACTTGTATATAAAATAAGTGTCCTTTAATTTACGTCTATGGTCACAAACTTTTTTTTAACAGATTACCGGTTTCGGTCTATAATGACTATCATCAGATCTGCAGCAAAAAATGGGAAGAAACATAAATACACTTGTAGATTGTCTACATCGTAAAACAAAAAATGAACCATAATGAAAAGTACTACTGACAAATATATGCATTTGTGCGCTTTAAGGATAAAGAAGCATACCTGTTTTATAAAAAGAAAGTCCTAATACACTGCAGCCATAGTGGCATCGTCAAATGTTAAATTCAAAATCAGCACCAGCATCGTCAAATATATATAAATAACATCATATGCGCGAGTCATATTGTCAGAAGCACTAATGTTCAAAATTAGCTGCCCTACAGTAGTCACAAGATGTTTGTGTTGTAAGTTCAGCAGATGTCGCTAATGTCGGCATACAATAGTTTTCAGTAATTAATTGAAAAGCGTAAAATATGCAGCACTATGTTTTCTTTCGTTGTGGCTTCTTTAGCTGTTTGTTTTATGGTTTTAATATTATCCTGTGCACTATCAAAGGTGTTTATAACTTAAGTCATTATCTAGAATATTGGCACTTGAGCATATGTCAACTAGTGTCTCTTAACTCTTAATCTTTTTAACAATCTGACTTTTGTCGTATTCTGTTTCATCGCTTTTTATTACTTTAATGCGTTTTATACGTTATAAACTCATTACAGACTTCAACTATGGTATCCCCCTTTATTTTACTATGTTAAATTAATTATTGAAAACTAGTGTATGCCGACATTAGCGACGTCTGGTGAACTTGCAACACAAACATCTTGTTTGTACGGCAGCTTACCGAAACCGGTAATCTATTAATAAAAAGTTTGTGATCATAGACGTACAGTAAAGGAAACTAAATGTATTTGTTTCAATTGACTGCCGCGATTTCGTAATCATTGCAGCATTTAAGTCAATTTCTTACAGGCACCTCATTTACTTAAGCTTTAGCAATATCACATCTATGAGACGAAATTGACGTCCATCAGTCTTGGACGACCTAGCGTCAACAGCAATTAATCATTACGCAACTAAAACAGGTTTTTCAGTAAAGCATTGTGCACACTTACAGTTCTTCTGAAAAGTGCCATAAGCCATACCCAAGGCATCGATTACGAAGAGACTCAGCTGACTTGCAATAATTGTGTCCATATCTTTTAAGATACGGTCTATAACGGACTTGGCTCCCATACACTCGTAGCATAGCACTTTCATCACTGACCAGGATTTACCCAGCGGTTCATCAGACGTTTAGTTGCCTCACATTGAGTCCAAGTGTGCTATGCTGTCACCGACGGAACGTAAAATGACGTTTAATTCACCTGTGCAGTCAATTCTACACAACTGTTCAACGATGCAATCGTGGTCTGCCTACTCCAGATTTTAGTACAGTTGTGTAAATTGGTGTCGAATATTAGCACAGTTCCCCGTACGATGCCTCAGTGGATTTCTTCGATTTTTAATAATCAGCTGAAGAACAGATACGTCGTTCATTTGCCAGATGCCGGCCACACCGTGTATCCCAACAAACAAACAAAACATTTGCTTACAGCGAGGCCGTGAAACATCGGCCTCGTATTTCCCAACGAATAAACACAGACACCAGAGAAATTTCTGCTCATTAGCCTAATGAGTCCCCCATGCAGTTATTTCCGGTACAGAGGACGTAAACAACAGCTTAAGTCAGGGTAAACAATATATCATTCATTCACAGGAGTCCTTTATCTAGAGATAGGGCAAATGCTGATAAATCTTAGTCCCCACAAACATACGAGTTCGTTTGCACGTAAGATCCACTACGAGTGAATGTAGACTACATCCGTTAACAAAGGACATGTAGACCAGAGGAGTACTTTTTAGACTTTGGCATAGACTGAAGACATTTTCTAATTCCTTTTTTTTTTAAATGATGTCATTCACTTTTTACGTAGACCTGCTGAAACAGAAGAGCGCGTTAAAGCGCCACTTCCGGTACGGCGAGACCCTCCTGCCTCGTAACAGACCTGCCCAGAGGACTAACGATGAGGGCCAATGTGCCGGCCAGCCTGGATGTGGCTCTTAGGCTGTTTCCCACATCCCACTGGGTGAATGCTGGGCTGGTCCCCACATCTGGGCTCAGTTACACGATTCGCAAACGTTTAGAAAACGTTCGCCAGTTATACATGAATAATCATGCAAAGGAACAAATTACCTATTGAAATTTAAAAGCGTTAGAATCGAGGTAATCTTGTAAATACAGTAGTTATTCGTCTTGCGTTTAATTATTACTCTGATATACACCAATAATCAGGAAATCAAGCTAAGCAGAAGTACTATCAAAGACCAGCTGAAAGTTAAATAGACTTTGAGATTACGTTTAAGCAAAGTAATGGTGTTAAGTCATTAAAGAAACTCCAGTCAGGTACAAGGTGGTACACGACTGACGAAATATGGCTTAACTATCCACGTACTGCACACCTAGTTTTAAAAATATATACCATCTACTTGCCGTAAAATTCCGCGCCTGAAAACTACCGATGTATTCCAAATGGCTTTAATGTATTATACAACACTTACATTTGTAGAATTCGAAATATTTATAAATGCTGCGCAAAACACGACCTCATGTCTAACAACGAAACCTGTAGAAAAAGGTGGAAACTGCTCATTTAGTGCGCATTTCTTTATGTGATTCTAAATTCAAAATCTAAAGTATCGACAAAAGAACATCTCGAGTTCACTGTTCTCAGCATCTAGGTACAACATACTGTCCTCTACTTGCTATATGTGCACCTTCGTAGCACCGCGTGAGGTAGCCGTGCAGTCAAAGGCGGCTTGCCATGGTTCGCACGGCGCCCCCAGCATCTAGGTACAACATACTGTCCTCTACTTGCTATATGTGCACCTTCGTAGCACCGCGTGAGGTAGCCGTGCAGTCAAAGGCGGCTTGCCATGGTTCGCACGGCGCCCCCAGCATCTAGGTACAACATACTGTCCTCTACTTGCTATATGTGCACCTTCGTAGCACCGCGTGAGGTAGCCGTGCAGTCAAAGGCGGCTTGCCATGGTTCGCACGGCGCCCCCAGCATCTAGGTACAACATACTGTCCTCTACTTGCTATATGTGCACCTTCGTAGCACCGCGTGAGGTAGCCGTGCAGTCAAAGGCGGCTTGCCATGGTTCGCACGGCGCCCCCAGCATCTAGGTACAACATACTGTCCTCTACTTGCTATATGTGCACCTTCGTAGCACTGCGTGAGGTAGCCGTGCAGTCAAAGGCGGCTTGCCATGGTTCGCACGGCGCCCCCAGCATCTAGGTACAACATACTGTCCTCTACTTGCTATATGTGCACCTTCGTAGCACCGCGTGAGGTAGCCGTGCAGTCAAAGGCGGCTTGCCATGGTTCGCACGGCGCCCCCAGCATCTAGGTACAACATACTGTCCTCTACTTGCTATATGTGCACCTTCGTAGCACCGCGTGAGGTAGCCGTGCAGTCAAAGGCGGCTTGCCATGGTTCGCACGGCGCCCCCAGCATCTAGGTACAACATACTGTCCTCTACTTGCTATATGTGCACCTTCGTAGCACCGCGTGAGGTAGCCGTGCAGTCAAAGGCGGCTTGCCATGGTTCGCACGGCGCCCCCAGCATCTAGGTACAACATACTGTCCTCTACTTGCTATATGTGCACCTTCGTAGCACCGCGTGAGGTAGCCGTGCAGTCTGAGGCGGCTTGCCATGGTTCGCACGGCGCCCCCAGCATCTAGGTACAACATACTGTCCTCTACTTGCTATATGTGCACCTTCGTAGCACCGCGTGAGGTAGCCGTGCAGTCAAAGGCGGCTTGCCATGGTTCGCACGGCGCCCCCAGCATCTAGGTACAACATACTGTCCTCTACTTGCTATATGTGCACCTTCGTAGCACCGCGTGAGGTAGCCGTGCAGTCAAAGGCGGCTTGCCATGGTTCGCACGGCGCCCCCAGCATCTAGGTACAACATACTGTCCTCTACTTGCTATATGTGCACCTTCGTAGCACCGCGTGAGGTAGCCGTGCAGTCAAAGGCGGCTTGCCATGGTTCGCACGGCGCCCCCAGCATCTAGGTACAACATACTGTCCTCTACTTGCTATATGTGCACCTTCGTAGCACCGCGTGAGGTAGCCGTGCAGTCTGAGGCGGCTTGCCATGGTTCGCACGGCGCCCCCAGCATCTAGGTACAACATACTGTCCTCTACTTGCTATATGTGCACCTTCGTAGCACCGCGTGAGGTAGCCGTGCAGTCAAAGGCGGCTTGCCATGGTTCGCACTGCGCCCCCAGCATCTAGGTACAACATACTGTCCTCTACTTGCTATATGTGCACCTTCGTAGCACCGCGTGAGGTAGCCGTGCAGTCAAAGGCGGCTTGCCATGGTTCGCACGGCGCCCCCAGCATCTAGGTACAACATACTGTCCTCTACTTGCTATATGTGCACCTTCGTAGCACCGCGTGAGGTAGCCGTGCAGTCAAAGGCGGCTTGCCATGGTTCGCACGGCGCAACCAGCATCTAGGTACAACATACTGTCCTCTACTTGCTATATGTGCACCTTCGTAGCACCGCGTGAGGTAGCCGTGCAGTCAAAGGCGGTTTGCCATGGTTCGCACGGCGCCCCCAGCATCTAGGTACAACATACTGTCCTCTACTTGCTATATGTGCACCTTCGTAGCACCGCGTGAGGTAGCCGTGCAGTCAAAGGCGGCTTGCCATGGCTCGCACGGCGCCCCCAGCATCTAGGTACAACATACTGTCCTCTACTTGCTATATGTGCACCTTCGTAGCACCGCGTGAGGTAGCCGTGCAGTCAAAGGCGGCTTGCCATGGTTCGCACGGCGCCCCCAGCATCTAGGTACAACATACTGTCCTCTACTTGCTATATGTGCACCTTTGTAGCACCGCGTGAGGTAGCCGTGCAGTCTGAGGCGGCTTGCCATGGTTCGCACGGCGCCCCCAGCATCTAGGTACAACATACTGTCCTCTACTTGCTATATGTGCACCTTCGTAGCACCGCGTGAGGTAGCCGTGCAGTCAAAGGCGGCTTGCCATGGTTCGCACGGCGCCCCCAGCATCTAGGTACAACATACTGTCCTCTACTTGCTATATGTGCACCTTCGTAGCACTGCGTGAGGCAGCCGTGCAGTCAAAGGCGGCTTGCCATGGTTCGCACGGCGCCCCCAGCATCTAGGTACAACATACTGTCCTCTACTTGCTATATGTGCACCTTCGTAGCACCGCGTGAGGTAGCCGTGCAGTCAAAGGCGGCTTGCCATGGTTCGCACGGCGCCCCCAGCATCTAGGTACAACATACTGTCCTCTACTTGCTATATGTGCACCTTCGTAGCACCGCGTGAGGTAGCCGTGCAGTCAAAGGCGGCTTGCCATGGTTCGCACGGCGCCCCCAGCATCTAGGTACAACATACTGTCCTCTACTTGCTATATGTGCACCTTCGTAGCACCGCGTGAGGTAGCCGTGCAGTCAAAGGCGGCTTGCCATGGTTCGCACGGCGCCCCCAGCATCTAGGTACAACATACTGTCCTCTACTTGCTATATGTGCACCTTCGTAGCACCGCGTGAGGTAGCCGTGCAGTCTGAGGCGGCTTGCCATGGTTTGCACGGCGCCCCCCGTCGGAGGTTCCAGTCCTGCCTCGGGATGGGTGTCTGTCAGTTGTCCATAGAGTAAGTTAGTTTAAGTTAAATTGAGTAGTGTGTAAGCCTAGGGACCGATGACGTCAGCAGTTTGGTCGCATAGGAACTTACCACCACATCTGTAGCATAAAATAAGAAGTTGCCTGACAAGGAATGACGCATTTGTATAACGAACATTTTGCATGCCGTCTGATGATGGGTTAAGAATATCGACTTTCTGCCATAGTAATTCGCAACAATTTAAAGCATCTGAAGTTTGTCTAGGGAGAACTCTGAGACATGCGAAGCAGTTGAACATGTTCTAGAAACATCCATTTTTCAGATGGTAGGTAGACTCGTACGGCAGAATTGACTGGGAGACCCCCGGGGTTTTATTCTGCCACCTATTTCAATATTATATTGTCTCCTCTTTCACAAGGCGACGTTTCTCACACGCTTATGTGTATCTATGTATCTAATGTAAGCCTGATTCTATATGGGGTATACTGTCATGTTTATGTTATTATTAACGACGACAAGGAGATGGGAGAATAAGTTTCCAGTGGCGGCACATTCCTCTCCTAAAGCACTAACGTGGCTACAGAGCCTAAAGTTTGCATGTGACCGACACACCGCCGCCACCAGTGTGGCATTAAAGTATGTTCCGAGGTTTTAACCAGCTGTCTCCTAGTCGAGTGGTACCGGCAGGCGACACAGGGTGCGGAGAGGGTGTTTTCATGAAGTGTGCATTACCCACAGACTTTCTTCTTTGTTTATACTCATTGCCATACCACTCAGAGTATCCATTTCGTTTCCAGCAGTGCTGTAAAACGTTTATCATAATTAACAGCGAAAGCTGACACGGATGTCAATACTGTGTGGGACAAATAAAAGTGTCACGGACGACTGGATGCGAATGTATGCATATAAACACACACCGTGACGCGCCCATCACGAGTACGCCCGTCACGTGATCCACGCCAGTTTACAATTTAGTGTGGGCTTGTAAGTGTGAGTGTAGCAGTGCAAATGGGACTGACAGTGCAGCAACGGGTGTTCCTTGTGGAAAGTTACGAACCAACAAAACACTGGAAGCGGTGTGGTCGTTTTGCTGAGAAGTTTAATGGTATCAAAGGACCATTACAGAGTGCCATGCTACGCTTAGTCGGAACATGGCATAAGACGGGATTTTGAAAAAGTCAAAAAACAATCCGAAAACAACAAAAAATGTGACTGCAGCTCACCAGAAAATGCCTCGGAGTCCTATCAAACTAACCCGACGCCTGTCGCAAGAGACTGTCACATTACGCCTGACAGAATTGTTAACAGCAGAGGTCACTGCGGACACGGCCGTAACTGGTCACCCGGATCTCCTGTTCTAAGGTCTATCGCAACAATGCTCAGTCTTCAAGAACCGTAGCAGAACATTTCAGATGAGATTACAGCAATTCCAGCAGTCCAGCTTCGACCTGCCTTCAGCGACTTGCTGACCAAGGCCCAAGAGTGCCAAAACAGTTGTCACGTTCAGCATCTGCTATAATCAGGTTAGTACTGTGTTTCCTTTCCTCTGCTGTGTTTCTTCGTACCCTACAGCTCTCTTCTCTGGGCCACTATTATTCGCCTCGTCCTGTATAGCAGATGTGCTTGGTTCTCCTGCACATACGGTACACATCCCACATAGGAGAACGCAGGGCTGACAATGACTCAGACGCAAAGTAGTCGAAATCCAGTGAGGGTGCTCGCAATAAGGACTGCATTCGGCATCCACTTGACGTCGGAAAAGCTTGTTTCCAATCGGAAATCCATCAGCTACACGAGAATGTAAGCAGAGACTTGGGTCCAATCAGAAAGTAATTGGACAGCACCACATGAAAACACCTCATAATAATACTTCAGGGCAGAGTCAAGGGAACGCCAACGGTTTTGCCCCAGTGGTAACACGGTTCCCGTCAAATCTCCGAAGCGCTGTCGGGTTGGGCTAGCACGTAGATGGGTGACCATCCTGTCTACCGAGCGCTGTTGGCAAGCGGGGTGCACTCAGCCCTTGTGAGGGAAACTGAGGAGCTACTTGACTGAGAAGTAGCGGCTCCGGGCTCGGAAACTGAAGTACGACCGGAAGAGCGGTGTGCTGAACACATGCTCCTCCGTACCCGCATCCAGGCCATGTTGGCTAAGGATGACAGGGCAGCCGGTCGGTACCGTTGGGCCTTGGCCTGTTCCGACGGAGTTAAGTTTTTTAGTGTCACAGGAATCGTCTACAGTTGCCGCCAACAGGAGCCAAGCTGGACATGTACAAGTGGCGATATTCATCGTTTACGGTATCTGGAACTGTACCAAGGACACATCGGTGCAAGTGAACACTGCCGTATTTCCTATGGATAACCTCCATATTCCACAATGTTCCTGGGTGCATTGCTTATTGCCATCTCTTGTCATTTGTGGGTGCGTCCAGCATTATCGAATATGATCATTTTGATGGTCCGTCAGTTCATTAGTAATGGGGGCCTAACACTTCTGGGAGCTCTTCAGTTTATTTCTTGTAATATCTGGACTTTACTGCTGTTTGGTCTTTCGTAATATTCCTTCGCAAAGCTTGTAGAAAGTTACAAGTGAAGTACAACTTCTGTTTACTGTATTTACGGGTTCTCTCATGACTTCTGCTCCTGTCCAACTTCCCTATGACGTCAGTTGCTGCGTCACTCTACAGCTCACCTCTCCTTATCGTTGTGTACGAAGTAATACACAGCACAAACATGGTGAATCCGTGGTGATGAAGATGGGTAAATGTATCAATCAGAGGTAAGGGACCCCGGTATGGAAACGAACAGCAGTGAAGTCCAGATTTTACAAGTAGTAAACTGAAGAGTGCCCTGCAGTGTGAGGTTCCCGCTACTGATGGACTAACGGACCATCAAAATGATCATATTCGATAATGCTGGACGCACCCTCATATGGCGAGAGATGACAATAAGCAATGCACCCAAAACATTGTGGAATATGGAGATTATGCATAGAAAATACGGCAGTGTTCACTTGCTCTGGCATGTCTTTGGTATAGTAGAAGTGAAAATCGCTCTGGTACCTCAGACAGTGAAGTAGATGTACCGGTGTTGCTGTTGCTAAGACTGCAGAGCAGGTAACTTTCAGAGGAGGTATAATAGGCGAACATAACAAAATGTGTGTATTAATCATGTACACATTAAGTGCTGCGACCTCTTGTACAAGGCGATTATAATTAGTTAAACTTCCAGACAGCTATAGAAATAACACTACTGGTCAGAACGACGTCAAATTGCAGCGGAATATTATCGGAGAAGGGGGAAAATGTATGGCAGAAGAAAAATAAATAGTAGCAATAGATGACGCTGAAAGCATCATAATTTAATATTGGTCGACTACAAATGACAAATGAATCATACAACAATGCCTAAGGTGTACGTTTGACGTTAAACAAACTGTACTACCTTAGAGTGCATGGATGTACAGGTGTGCTACTGTTAGTTACGTAAGACCATCCACGACGGCGATGTCATATCACATCGGATTGGAAAATTCTAATTATCCTGAGGCCAAAAACTGCATAAAAAGCATCAATCAAAACAAATCGGATTACTAATTTCCGCGTTTATGGCGCAAAATATGTTCAATATGCTGTCCACTGCTTTCTGTAACAAGTTGAAATCGAGAAACAGCGTGTTCCACAACTGTTCGAAGTGCTTCCGGGGTCACGTTCAGAATGTGTTGCGCAATGCGTGCCTTCAATGGAGCTAAAATTCCAATCGGAACACTGAACACAACGTCTTTCAGATAGCTCCACAGCCAGAAGTCACATGGAATAAGATCAGGTGATAGGGATAGCCAGGCTTTAGGGAAATGGCGGCTGTTAATTCTAGCATTTCGGAAATGGCGCTTCAGCAGCTGCTTAACTGGATTTGCAATGTGCGGAGGTGCGTCATCTTCCATAAAAGTGATCCCATCCCACACATCCACGCTGTTGGAGAGCTCGAATGACATGGTTGCGCAAAAGATACTCACTCATACTGCTTACCAGTGTCGGTACGGGCAACATGACCGGAAGCACCTGCCTCTTCGAAAAAACATGGCCCTATGATAAATGATGCCGTAAACCCGCACCACATAGTGACCTTTTCAGGATGAAGTGGTACTGGTTGATTAGCGTGTTGATTTTCCATAGCCCATACTCTACAAATCTGTGTATAGACATATCCTGTCAGATAGAAGTGGGTTCAAACGGGTCAAATGGCTCTGAGCACTATGGGACTTAACATCTCAGGTCATCAGTCCCCTAGAACTTAGAACTACTTAAACCTAACTAACCTAAGCACATCACGGAGCATTCGAACCTGCGACCGTAGCGGTCGTGCGGTTCCAGACTGAAGCGCCTAGAACCGCTCGGTCACCAAAGGCTTGCAGATAGAAGTGGGCTTCGTCTGTCCAGCGAGCAATAAATTCTAAAACAAAGGTCTCTCTTTCTGGCAGGTCAAAAGGAAGCAACTCGTGTACATGGGTAATTTTGAATGGATAGCAAAGAAGGGTGGTTCGTAGGATTTTACTCACTGGTATGTCCAATGTTCGAGCAACTCTCCGAGCACTACACGTTTGCACACCACCACTCGTCTCCTCCTACATTGCTGTGGCCACTGCTTCCACTGACGTTGAATCAATTCGAAACTTCCTGGCAGATTAAAACTGTGCAGGACCGAGACTCGAACTTGGGACCTTTTTGAATCAATTCGTTTCCTCCCTCTTGCAGGTTGCACACCAAAAAAGCTCGTCTTTTCGAATTTCCGAATCATATTCTCCAGACCCACGGCAGTCATCGGACCAATGCCTTTTTTCAAACCCTTGAGTGTCCGGAACTTCTGCAGAGCGACGTAAGTACAGTCACCACTCTTGCAATACAGCTTTACAAGCAGAGAGCGATCCTGCATTGAGACAATCATGGCGAACGTCGTAGACGCGAAAGGAGGAATAGCCGTGTACCTGGCGTGTTTATACCACCTCCAGCGGGTCGTGATCATGAGAGGTGTTTCCATTTACGTGATCTGACCCACACAGCGCCATCTATTGATCAATTTCACACTATTTTTTTCTTCTGCCGTATGTTTTCCCTCTTCTCCGATAATATTACGTTGCAATTTGACGTCATTCTGCCGAGAGTATTGAAATCACCCTGTACATCTTCGCTACTGTAAAACACATATACTGAAGTACTCTTCAGGTATACAGTTTACAGCAGATATTTACTGGACTTTGTGTTTTTTTTTTATCCATACTACTTCGCCAAGTATATGGAAACTATAGAGCTTGCAGTGTTTTTTGGTATCGAAGCTAAATAAGCGCTGATGGCTCTTAAGGTGTACATTTCTCTACACACTTTCTTCTTGTTTTGGTCCGTACTACCACCTGAACCGTGAATTTACTTTCAAACACTTTTCTTAAGAATTTACTTTATTTACTAGCGATTCATCAAGAACATTAAAACATTTAATCACACTATGTAAGCTTGTAAGTAGTTGCCAATAGGTAACTGATGAGGCAAATTAAACTTTTTTTAATAAATGGAAATTTGTCCTAACAGCTTTTTTTTTAAACAGATTTAAAATTATAATCAGAAAGCAACGTTTTAAAATGTCAAGTTACAATTTATTCAGAAGAAGAAATAACCTTTTTTTGTGGTATGAGCTTTCGGGCTGAGAACCTTGCCGCTACCTTTTCACTCGGCCGTAGTCATGACCGCTCACAACAGCCTCTGAAAGATTACACTGGTACAAATGTGCAACACACCTGTTTATTTTAAACTAAAAAATTTAACAACTTACATAAGCACATAAACTATGCACCCCGGAAGAGGGATGGATTGGTACAAAACACTCACATTAAAAGTTATTTGCCACCAAAAGTGCAACTTGTTCTTAAAAGACCGCTTACGGTCGAAGGGTGGCAACTTTATATACTAAAATGACCATTTAAATAAAATACATGAAATGCAGTTTTACATAAAATGTACCAACATGCTCTACATTACACATATACCACCTCGCAAGATCATAGGCAAGATAAAAACATATTTCAGATATTCGGCCGTTACACCTTAAGCAATAAATTTGTTAACACCGAATCCGACAAACATGACAGAGGCAGCTATTAACGTATGGCAGATTGACGGGGGCATTATTGAACAACCCGAACCGCAGATTGCTCTAACCCACAACAACTCCACAAGGGAAAACGGAACACCCAATTCATAAATAACCACCTTTCAGCGGGTGGGAAAACGGAGAAGAATGGTGGGACGACCCCAAAACAAAGCGGCTTGGGACCTCACCAAGAAAACAAGTAGAATTTAACAAGTAAATGAAACAACGTATCTCCAATCACTTAACTTCTAATAAACTGCGATTTCTGGCGAAGACCTGACGCAGCACCCCCAACGCTCTCCCGAACCGTCCGCTGCCAGCCGCTCCAACGGACGCAGGAAGGCGCGCCGATCTCACGTCTCACGGCGTCGCAGCCCGATGTGGTTTGACTCTTGTTGCTCCCGTGTCGACCGAGAAGCTACTACCCCTTTCTATACGGCGCAGCCCACTGGACTCACGTGGGGACCTCACATGCGCCGATGCTCAAGACGGACAAGTCGTCTTGTGTCTCAGTGCGAGACCGACCGCCAATGACCGTTGCCCACGCAACTCGAGCAGAGTGGCGGCCTAACGCGCAGACTCAGATGCAGGAACTGAGCCCCGACCGGGCGACCACTCGCTGAGTTCTCTTACTGGCGGAGAGGAAAGACTCTCATTTTCTGGCTTTAAAGTTTGAGCCGTACAACAGACATACTAGCACTCCGACGACAAACACACTCACTGCCGCACAAATGCGAACGAGAGACAGACCAGCAACTGATGACGCGAGACTAACCCAGACTCACACAGACTGACCGAGACTCACTGACTGGCGAGCTCATAGCGCCCCTTAAATGCCCGTGAACAGGCAACCTTTCCCCTATCCCACCAGAGGGACACACCAAAGCTGCGATTGCCACAGCGGCGCCACCGCCAGAAACGGAGGGCGACTGCTCCACAGAACGCGCTGCGGCGCGCTCTTCAAAACAGCAATTTTTACCACGGCTCACCACCTCTGAAAGTTGCTTGCCTACGTTACGAATTCGGTGAATGCCGACAGTCTTGATACGTTTCTGCGGCGCTAAAAGTCGATTCCACTGACCAACATGAGGGTGGTTTTGGGGCGTTTTCCAAACTCACCTACAGCATTTGAGTGCGTTATAGTTTACCCACACAATCACATAAATTTATCCTTCAGAATATATTGAGCTCAGGTGTTATTATGCCAGTTGGCTTTAAAAAGAGAACTATTAAACCAATGCGGTAAATACATTTATTGGTCAGACGTGAAGTTTTTCAAGCGAAGTGTCATAGATGGCATCAACGTGAAGCTTATTAACTTTGAGGATTTGAGGAGTATAACTGGGGCATTCTGTCGACTATTGTTGTAACCATACAAGACGATTTTCTCAATAATTCCGACTTTTTTTTCTATTTCTGAGCTTTAAATTCAATGTCAACCTAAAATTACATTAGGAATAAAACTGTAAGCTGCAATCAGATGAAAATGAAACATAAGGAAAAAAGTAAGTAAACTCTTCGTGCTCCCTGGATTTTATCATAAGGAGGATGCACTCGCATGTCACTGAGTGAGTTTACCATGAATAAAATAAAAAGACGTACTTGCGTATACTGATGACATCTGGTTACCAGTTAGTTACCTACGTATCTGTGAGGGGGCTACTGAAACGTAAGGCATCCGAATGTCTTATGTGAAAACTCTCAAAGCTCTTTAAATAAAACAGATATTAACATTCCAAATGTTTATTCTGCGTGTCTACATATTTATTTCTCAATATAGACACCCTGATGACGAACACATTCCTTCCAAAGAGAGACCAGTTTGTTGATCATGTCACTGTCGAATGTCGGTCTCTGCCTGCACCGCTTAATCACTATCAAAGTGGTCCTCGAGCGCGTTATATAGGTTTTGAAGCAGACGAACATCGAATGGGGCCAAGTCGGGACTCTGTCGAGGATGATTGGTGACTGTGAACCCGAGGCGTCGGACTCCTTCAGGTGTTACAGCGCTTGTGTGTGGTCTGAAGCTGTCATGCTGAAGGAGAAGGTGCCCCATGTGTTGATGACTCACCTAATTTGAATCTCGATTACAGCACTTTAAGTTATACACCGTCAGGGTACACGCTATAATTCGGAGACCTTTAGCAGTAGAGGGACGAAAATATGTAAACATGAACAACAAAGATGAAGACTGTTAATAGCTTTTGTTTTACGTAAGAAGATTTAAGAGCTTTCACAAAAAAAATCGGAGGCGTTAATTTTCAGCAAGCCATTGTACCTTAGATACTTTGAGTAGACACCCATCATCGTCTGAAGTACAATAACGTTCGTGTACCTCCTATCAAATGTTGTCCATGGGTGACAGTACGCACCCAATCCACCGGAGCAGGCGCAAAAAAGTGACCGTTTTAGAATCTTCGCCTCCTCTTTCAATCAGTTCCTACAGACGCACACGGATCTAATCCCGACGGCATACGCCACCACGGTCTGATAGTCCCGACAGATTGCTGCATAGGCATTTCTTATTGTGAAGGGACGCAAAAAAAAACTAGGTAACGTCTGTATACTTGTCTACCGAGCGTTTTTCTTTGATGCACGAATGGAGGTTATGAATAGTCAAATGTGGCAAACAGTTTTAATATCTTGACTAACGTTCATTATTTCGATCAGATAATTGTTAAAAATGAAAATTAGTGTGATATCTTAGAGGTTAAATTACTGAAATATTGATCTTCACATTTCATATGAAAGTTAAATAACATGTTTACAAATATAAACACATCTTTACTGGACTGAGACTTCACACATCATCGCGGCGTTAAACGAACCATGTCTCCACCCACATGCAATAGTAACTCACTGATGCTTTATTCATAGACTACAATGTTTTTTACGTTCTTGAATATTTAAAGCTAGTTGCCAATCCTTGGACCACTATAAAATATTATAAGATCTGTCTGAATGTTCCTACAGACATTTCAGTCAGTACTTGATTACAGATATCTGCATCATGTAAAAAAAGTCTTGTTTTGGTTTACTATTAACATCAAACGTAAGGTCATTAACGTGCAACCAAAACAGCACTTGACGTCATGGTGTACAAAAAAATGCATAAAGAAGTTGAACTCTTGTCTAGTAACTTTTCAAGTGCAGTTTACGTAGTCCAGGGGAAAAAGAACTAAAAAATGGCTCTGAGCGCTATGGGACTTAACATCTGAGGTCATCAGTCCGCTAGAACTTACAACTACTTAACCCTAACTAACCTAAGGACATCATACACATCCATGCCCGAGGCAGGATTCAAACAAGCACTAAATTCACTGCCGACCTGCATTTCTTTAAGTGACATACTGTACCTATCGACATTGTTTTACTTCAGATACAAAGTCTGTCTGAAACTCTTTTTATTGACAATTCTTCTTCGCACTACATTTCGATAACTGAATGTTCTTCAATTGTTCTTCTGTGAATTACATTTGGTTTAACCCTAGGACTCATTCTGCGGTCATAGGTGACCCCAATCATCTTTACTATGGATAAAATAATATTTCTATTTCTTGTAAAAATCCAGAATTTTATGACTTTTACCACACAGTATTGTAGTTCTCTCACAAAAATTTTTAGAGCGCTTGACGCAACATTTAAATCAATAATTAACAAAAACTACTGTTGGGGTCAATTATGACCCCAGATTGATTATATGTAACATTCATAGAATGTATAGATTATCAACTATCAATCTCTTTCTTAGGTATTTTGAGTTGGTAACACTGTATTCAGGTGTTATTCCTGTGTTACTCAGAACTAACCTCAAACTGGAAGTTCGTTTGTACGTTTGTTGTTGCAGTGTAAGTTCAGCATGAATGGAATACGTTTTGCTCCTGGCTATAGTGTAGAACAAGCTATGGAAGACTTATTTCGTAGCAGTAGTGAGTCAGAAGGTAGTGCAGCCGAAGATGATGGAACAGAGACACAGGTAGACCAAAGTGATGAAATTTGATTACATGAATTAGAAGAAAATGGTATTCTTGCTGAAAATGATGGCAGTGTAGAAGATGAAAGTGCAGCACTGGTGAGCAGGGGTCGGGATATTGCATGGAGTACAGAAGAACCATCAATTCGTAGATTTCCAATCCCCAACATACAACGATTTTCAGCAGGTATTGCTAGTACAGTTAGCTCAGCTGTTGACTGTTTCAGGCAGCTTATTACTAATGAATTGCTGGATATAATAGTTCAGATCACAAATCAACGAAGAAATGAATTGAAAGTGTCTGGAAAATTTGTTGACTGGCGTGATACAGACAGATGCGAGCTTCTTTCATTTTTAGGCTTGCTGATTATGTATGGCGTACAGAAGAGCCGGGGGAAACCTATTGACGAATTTTTGGACTCTGAATATGGCACACCTCTATTCCGTGCTACTATGTCGAGGAGGCGATATCAGGACATTCTGCGTTCACTTCGGTTTGACGACCGCATCACAAGACTTGAAAGGAAAGAGAGGACTGGAAATAAGGCTGAAGCTGCACAGGAAATATTTGATTTGTTTGCCGTGCAATGTCAAACATCATTTATACCTTCCAGCAACATTGCTGTTGATGAACATCTTTGCGTATACAGAGGTCGGTGCTGTTTCAAGGTCTACATTCCTTCAAAGCCAGGAAAGTATGGCATCAAGATATGGCGCTCAGTAGACTGTGAACATGGTTATCTGACAAATCTTCAAATGTACACTGGAAGGAGTGGTCATGTGAGAGAAGTAAATCAAGGCAAGAGAGTGGTCTTAGATTTAGTGCGTCATCTGGCTGGCAATGGTAGGAATATTACCACTGACAATTTTTTCACGAGCTATGACCTTGGCCAAGAATTGTTGAAAATGAAGTTGACACTTGTAGGTACTCTGCGTTCTACAAGAATAGAAGTCCCAAAAGAGTTTTTGCCTTCGAAAACTAGGGAAGAATGCACTACCAGATTTGCATACAGTGGTAAAATCCTATTAGTTTCTTATGTTCCAAAAAGAAATAAGTCTGTGCAACTCCTGTCAACACAGCATCAATCATTTGAAGTGCCCAAAGAAAACAACTTGAAACGAAAACCAGAAGTAATGTTGTATTACAACTCAACAAAATCAGGTGTTGATACGCTAGACCAAATGAGCTCTTACTATTCTGTGAAAAAGGGTACAAAACATTGGCCATTAGCAGTATTTTATGATCTTGTCGATCTAGCTGCATTCAGTGCCTGCAGACTCTTCTGTGTTGCTGTTGAAAAAACAGAGAGACGTCTTTTTCTAATGAAGTTGGCCAAAGAAATGGCAAAGCCCCAAGTGGAACGTCGTTTGAGTTTACCACAAGCAAGAAATAAAGATATTATTAGCAGTATCAAACGGTGTGGATTTGATGATCTGTTAGACATTGGACATCCAGACGTAATACCCGACAGCCAGAAGAGAAAGCGAGGTAGATGTTCCATTTGCCCCCGATCAAAGGACACAAAATACAGTTAAACATGCAAAAAGTGTAAAAAATTTGATTTCAAGGAACATTCTGAAATAGTTACTACTTGCAAAATATGTGCAGACGTCTATGGTACGGATTCCGGTTAGAATTATGTTTCCTGTTGAGTTGTACATCACATTTCCTGTAAATCTGAAGCCATTGTGAAACATTTATGAGTGAAACAAATTTTGACTTAGAGTAATATTGTAACTTCTGATATGTAATTACTCTGCCATATGTAATTTAATTCTACTATGTACATACCTGTTAAAAAAGCTGTGAAATGTGTCTAAATAATGAATAAAATGTAAAGAAACAGTATTGAACGACAGTACGTTGTTCTCTGAATGATTAGTACACACAGTCAATTATATATTGATTGGGGTCATGTATGACCCCAGATGGAGTACTAGGGAAATTTTAGCAGAGTGAATCCTAGGGTTAAGAAAGTAGGTTAAATATGGGTGTTAACAAATGTGCATCGAAAATATTATCCATCGAAATCGAGCACAAAGGACAAGCTCTTGCTTCGTCACAACGAACAGAGAAATCAGAGATGCTCCAATGTGCTGACACTCAACCTTCAGCATATAAGTCACCAGAGATTGAGAACCCGTAATCCAAATATGTCAAAATGTTCAGACCACTTTTAAAACAGTTTCCTGCATTTCCTGCAATGAGTAATGATCCATCGTGTGGCATATGCCTGATGGTCACTGTTTCGAACGTAGTGTGATTCTGTAAACGTTCAGTGAAATACAAAATGTGTGACAGAGTAACTCTAGTTATCTTGCCTCTACTTCTTACCCACTCCATCTGTAAGGATCGATCATCATCAATACTGGTATTCTTTGTGGGTCAAAGATGAAGCTAAACATAAGATTTTTAAAAACATAGTCAGAGATCTTAAAAGTAGTTAAAATTAAAATTTAAAGCAGTCTGCTCACAATCTTGCTAAAATAATTTTTTATTGAAGTGAGTATAAAAAATATTTTTACAAGATTGCGATCAAGACTGTTTTAAATTTTAGTTTTATGAAGCTAAACGTTATTTGATGTGTCCTCATGTTATTTTCCACAGCACTTTATGGACAGAAGATGCATACTACGTACCTAGTGTTCATACAGTGATAAAGAATCCGGTACGAAAATTAAGTGATGGTAATTATGTGTTGCAGTTCAGTTACATACTGGATGAGGTATCTAGTTGATAATTAAGATGGTCGACCGTTTTATAAAGTTTTTATTTATTTTTACGAAGGTCGAAATCCAACAATCTAGGAAACGGGAAAGTTCCTTCCGTCATTGCGTTAAACATCAGGTGGCAACTGAAGCTCTAATTGCGAACAAAACGAAAGCTAACAATGCCCTAAATGCCTCCTGCAACGGCGAGAGGCTGGTAGGGCAAGTTAACCACTGCGAAAGCTTTCCGCTCGTGTAACTCCGGGATTGTTTCCCACCGTTCCCCAGTGGAGTTCAAAGCCAGGACAGGTTCTAACATCAAGGCCACCCCAAATTTCTCGCCTCTCCTTCTCCGTCTCTAATAAGACAATAAAATCTACACTACACCTTTTTTCCTCAGTAAATGACACTCATTCGGCATAGCATTCGAAAATGTACGTCTACATATGCCTCAACGAAAATTTGAAATGTTATTCTTATCTATGTGTCCGTCTCCGTAGCTGAACAGTGTACGGGTCTGACTGCCATGGGTTCGATTCCCGATACTGCCAGCGAGTTTAACTGTATTTCCTGTTACCACTCACATGTTTAGAGCATTTTCTGCTCATGTCCAGGCGCTTGTGCATACGGAAAGTTTACTTAACAATAAAATGTCTCAAACTTAATTAACATAGGACTTCTTGTTTATTGTTCGTTACTGGTGTGGGTGTTGGGGTACCTGGAGGGAGGGGGCAGTGGTTGGCCCACAAATTGGTGTCCAGTGGCGTACTCCACACAGACACGGTTTCCACACGTAGCTACTAAGGTCACAAGTAACCCAACTAATCGCGCCTGCATTCATCTCATCTGAATACAAAAGTGGGTACAGTACGCGTTGAATCTGAAACAGCGGGAGCTTTAATCCAAACATACCTAATTTTAAAATTACTCAGTGGAATTTTCTCTCCCTCTGCAGATCTTGTAATTGGGTGTAAAGATAGAATATTATTTGCTGCATGGTGGGATATCATTTATCTGACTACGGGATATATTACAATACATATCCTGTAAACTGACTCGTCCCACATTGTGTCGATAGAAGAATTCTTCGAATGTTGTATGGAAACTCTAATTAACCTAACTAAGTGACTAAAGGTGTTATCCACTGATTGACCGTTCGTATGGTATTGGCGTGATCATCTACAGAAAGTGGCTGAAGGACAATGGAACCAGGCATTGGTCATAGCATATTAGCTGTCCCTGCCTCATTACAGAATGTATACAGTAAGGCAGGTTAGGCAGTGGTCTGTGGCAGATATGACGACAGAGAACGATGATGATGAAGAATTCTGGAGCATGTCATTCAGTGCACATGAACATGGGACTCCTCAGCAGAAGACTGATATGTGCACCCGTGTTGACCAACAACGTCATCCATTACGGTTGCAATCGGCAGTCATCTAGAATGGATCGAGGATCAATGAAAATGTGTCGTCTGGTTGGCTGAATATTCTTGTTCCACTAGGACGATGCTTGTGTGTGGACACGCCATATTCCAGTTGGGACAAAACGTGCACCATGCCCGGGACATGACCAGTATTATGCTATGGGGTACATTCACCTGTACTTCCAAAGGGCCTCTGGTAGAAACTGAGAGGGCATGACAGCTGTGCTGGCCATCTGCACTCCTTCGTGCCCGATGTCTTTCGCTGGCCGATATGGCCGAGCGGTTCTAGGCGCTGCAGACTGGAACCGCGCGACCGCTACGGTCGCAGATTCGAATCCTGCCTCGGGCATGGATGTGTGTGATGTCCTTAGGTTAGTTAGGTTTAAGTAGTTCTAAGTTATAGGGGACTGACGACCACATTCATGGTTATTGTTTCTATAGGTCTGTCAGTGCAACCTACCTTAAAGCAGCATCTGTGAAATCATGGTTTGTGAACAATGAAATTCGTGAAATGAACTGGCCTACCCAGTGTCATGTCGTGAACCCTAGCGAATATCTTTGCGATGAGTTGGAACGTTAACTTCTCCCACACCCCAGCGTACAGCATGGCTCTCTACTCCAGTTTCGCCTCCTGAAGAAAAACAGGCTGCCATTCCCTCCACAGACATTCAAACTCCTCATTGAAATTGTGCCCAGCGAAGTTCAAGCGGCTATAAATGCGAACGGTGTACACACGCAGTATTGATGTCCACTATCAGAATCGCTTTTGATAGGATAATGTACAATACCAACCTCCATCGACAATTTCAGAGTTCAGAACGATATAATTTACAAAACTAAATGTCAGGAGAGAGAATGATGACTTCCAAAGGCAAATATGCTCTGCAGTAGGGTGGTAGTGAAAAGACTAGGGGACAGACGCCTGCCGTGTTTTATCTAGGAGCGGAAAAACACAGCGGCCTAGAAACAACTCTACCAACTTTCAAACGGATCTACAGACATCGAAGCTCTCTACATCCGAAATAATAAATTAGCACCAATTTAGGAACCAGATTTTCCAGGGGCAGATGTGGACTCTGACCACAATCTATTGGTTATGAACTGTAAATTAAAACTGAAGAAACTGCAAAAAGGTGGGAATTTAAGAAGATGGAACCTGGATAAACTGACTAAACCAGAGATTGTACAGATATTCAGAGAGAGCATAAGGGAACAATTGACAGGAATGGGGGAACGAAATACAGTAGAAGAAGAATGGGTAGCTTTCAGGGACGAAGTAGTGAAGGCAGCAGAGGATCAAGTAGGTAAAAAGACGAGGGCTAGTAGAAATCCTTGGGTAACAGAAGAAATATTGAATTTAATTGATGAAACGAGAAAATATAAAAATGCAGTAAATGAAGCAGGCAAAAGGAATACAGACGTCTCAAAAACGAGATCGACAGGAAGTGCAAAATGGCTAAGCAGGGATGGCTAGAGGACAAATGTACGGATGTAGAGGCTTATCTCACTAGGGGTAAGATAGATACTGCCTACAGGAAAATTAAAGAGACCTTTGGAGATAAGAGAACCACTTGTACGAACATCAAGAGCTCAGATGGCAACCCAGTTCTAAGCAAAGAAGGGAAAGCAGAAAGGTGGAAGGAGTATATAGAGGGTCTATGCAAGTGCGATGCACTTGAGGACAATATTATGGAAATGGAAGGGGATGTAGATGAAGATGAAATGGGAGATATGATATTGCGTGAAGAGTTTGACAGAGCACTGAAAGACCTGAGTCGAAACAAGGCCGACGAAGTAGACAACATTCCATTGGAACTACTGACGGCCTTGGGAGAGCCAGTCCTGACAAAACTCTACCATCTGGTGAGCAAGATGTATGAAACAGGCGAAATACCCTCAGACTTCAAGAAGAATATAATAATTCCAATCGCAAAGAAAGCACGTGTTGACAGATGTGAAAATTACCGAACAATCAGTTTAATAAGCCACGGCTGCAAAATACTAGCACGAATTCTTTACAGACGAATGGAAAAACTAACAGAAGCCGACCTCGGGGAATATCAGTTTGGCTTCCGTAGAAATGTTGGAACATGTGAGGCAATACTGAGCGAACAACTTATCTTAGAAGAAAGATTAAGGAAAGGCAAACCTACGTGTCTAGCATTTGTAGACTCAGAGAAAGGTTTTGACAATGTTGACTGGAATACCCACTTTCAAATTCTGAAGGTGGCAGGGGTAAAATACAGGGAGCGAAAGGCTATTTACAATTTGTACATAAACCAGATGGCAGTTATAAGAGTCGAGGGACATGAAAGGGAAGCAGTGGTTGGGAAGGGAGTGAGACAGGGTTGTAGTCTCTCCCCAATGTTATTCAGTCTGTATATTGAGCAAGCAGTGAGGGAAACAAAAGAAAAATTCGGAGTAGGTATTAAAATTCAGGGAGAAGAAATAAAAACTTTGCGATTGGCATTGTAATTCTGTCAGAGGCAGCAAAGGACTTGGAAGAGCAGTTGAACGGAATGGACAGTGTCTTTAAAGGAGGATATAAGATGAATATCAACAAAAGCAAAACGCGGATAATGGAATGTAGTCGAATTAAGTTGGGTGATGCTGCGGGAATTAGATTAGGAAGTGAGACACTTAAAGTAGTAAAGAAATTTCGCTATTCGGAGAGCAAAATAACTGATGATGGTCGAAGTAGAGAGGATATAAAATGTAGACTGGCAATGGCAAGGAAAGCGTTTCTGAAGAAGAGAAATTTGTTATCATCGAGTAAGTGTCAGGAAGTCGTTTCGGAAAGTATTTTTATGGAGTGTAGCCATGTATGGAAGTGAAACATGAACGATAAATAGTTTAGACAAGAAGAGAATAGAAGCTTTTAAAATGTGGTGCTACAGAAGAATGCTGAAGATTAGATGGGTAAATCACATAACTAATGTGGAGGTACTGAATAGAATTGCGGAGAAAAGGAGTTTGTGGCACAACTTGACTAGAAGAAGGGATCGGTTGGTAGGACATGTTCTGAGACAGCAAGGGAACACCAATTTATTACTGGAGGGCAGCGTGGAGGGTAAAAATCGTAGAGGGAGACCAAGAGATGTATACACTAAGCAGATTCAGAAGGATGTAGGCTGCACTAGGTACTGGGAGATGAAGAGGCTTGCACAGGATAGAATAGCATGGAGAGCTGCATGAAACCAGTCTCAGGACTAAAGACCACAACAACAACGAATCGAATAGTGTCGGGGTCCCTCGAAGGAGGGCTTGAGCGAAGTACAACTGTGGGATCCAAACTATCTCTCGTTCATGACGCATATCAAACGCTTCATCAGAAAGTTCTCCAGTCGTTTTCACTATTGGTTGCCCGGATTTCAGCCTGTCATATGTAGTCAAAAGTTTGAACCCCTATCTTTTTACAAACATTTATTTACACTTCTCTCAGACTTGACGTGTTTGTAGAATTTTCATTGCGCTCCGACATCTTTCATTTGCTGCCGATTTCTAAGTATCTCCACGACAAATGGTATCTGTGACGGCATTGATGTATTTCACCATCTACATGTGCGTGTACAATTACACCTACCAGTCTTCAAAACATTCTGAAATCCATGTCAGAGATACGGCATCTTGAAACGTCTTCCCTTTCCTGTACCGTATGGAGCGCGGGAAGATTGGTAGCTTAAATGCATCTCTGTGCGCTGTGATTGCTCTGATCGCTATCTGAGGCAAAGATAAGTAGTGGGATGGGGAATATATCTAGACTGTTCACTTACTACTAGTACTGGAAACATCGTAAGTAGGCTCTCCGGGGTAATTTGTTTGCTGAGTTTGACACTTCAGGTTTTTCGGCATCTCCGTGGCGCTCTCCCGTGAACCGAACATCTCTCTCACCATTCGCGCGGCATCTCTTCGTAAGTGCTCAGTGTACCCTGTTAGCCCTGGTTTAGTACGGATCCCACACACATGAGCAATATTCTGAGAGGCTCTCTCCTCAATCTTCTTTATAAACTGATCGTATTCTCCCAGCAACGTGCCAATGAAACGAAGTTTGCGATCTGGTTTATCTACGACTGCGCCTTTGTGATATTTCCATTTGATATTCCTATAAACTGTTAGACACAGGTATTTGTATGAGCTGACTGCATCTGACTGAATCATTTACGTTTTGGTCATAGCATACTATAGTCTTTTGTTTTGTGAACTACATAATGTTATAGTATTGTACATTAAAAACGAGTTGTAAATGTTTGAACCACTTTGAACTTATTTTCAGATGTGACTGAATATTTCCATAGCTTTTTCAGACAGTACTTCACTACAGATAACGATGTCATAAGCGAAAATTCTGAGTTTACTATTACGGGAGTTTTCATTGGGTACTGCAACACTTCTTTTGCTCGACTGAAAAAATTCGGAATTCGTTTTGGGACATCGTGGGATATTCCTGCTTCAGCCCCTATTTTTTCAAAAAAGTTCCGACTGGTGGTCGCTCTATACGTAGCCTTCAAAATGGCCCCTCTAACGGATGTGTATTCCAAGTGAAACTTCTTGATTTAATTCTGAAACTGCTAAGTGAAAGAGTGCAAGCGTCGGTTTGGTATTCTTTTTATCAGATCATTCCTGCTTCAGCCCTTATTTTTCCAAGAAGTTCCGACTGGTGGTCGCTCTATACGTAGCCTTCAAAATGGCCCCTCTAACGGATGTGTATTCCAAGTGAAACTTCTTGATTTAATTCTGAAACTGCTAAGTGAAAGAGTGCAAGCGACGCTTTGGTATTCTTTTTATCAGTTCATTTCTGACCTACAAAATTTTCCCTGACAAATACAACTCAAACTTTTCCTATTCATTAATTAGCCACAGTATTCAAGGATCACGCGACCTGACTGCTTTAAAATTGAGCCGTGGTCTCTCCCAACTATGCGTTTTCGTGAACTTCGCTATTTGTGTTTGGTTTTCCGCCCTTATCGTGGTTACATCGTGGTTCTTCTTCCTTCTATAGAGTTATTAATGCAGTCTATCGCGCTGCTAACATACTAACACATAAACAGGCTACTTACATAAGCAGAGGCCGGCTAGTTGTGTTTCACAAGAACGATATTTTCTGAATCCGTGCTGACTATATGTCTTCGAGGTACTTTATAGTGTTCGAATACAGTATATGTACTAAAACCCTACTCCAAATCGACGTTACTGATATAGGCCTGTAATTCAGCGGATTACTCCTACTTCCTTTTTTGGGTATTGGTGTGACTTGAGCAATTTTCCAGTCTTTAGGTACGGATCTTTCTGTGAGCGAGTGGTTATATATAAATGCTAAATATGGAGCTATTTTTCAGCATACTCTAAGAGGAACCTGACTGGTATACAATCTGGACCAGAGGCCTTGCCTTTATTAAGTGATTTAAGCTGTTTAGTAATTTATGGCACTTCATTGTATTATCAATTTCTTATCTTTAAGGTAGTAGGGCGCTGTTCTCCATAACATTTGTTTTTCGGAGACTGCTTTATCATTTTATATTATTTTATATCGTCAGGAATGGGCAGGCGAAAGAGTGTAATCATCTGATGCTACGTTTCCGAAGCAACTGCTCTTCAGTGGGACACTATAGCATACAGCGTGCAGGTGTCTTCTGTAAGAAAGTAAGGATGTCCACAGCTGCGGTGAAAGCCTTAAGAGAATACCGAGAAAGTCTGGAAGAGCAAAGAACAGTAAAATGTTGCGCAACTGCCTTACGATACGTGTGAACACCGGCATTAGACGCCAGCTTGTAACGGCGTTAATCATTCTTCCGACTCTGGTTAAAGGTACGTTAACGACGGAAGTTTTCCCTTCCGTCTGTTTTCGTCTCAGCGCATAAAGAGGCTTGCGGGCCCTCAAATCTAACGGCAATCGGAAACACACTTCACATGGAAATGGCGCAGTTCATTCCCCTCCGTAGCGCTGTGAGAACGGCTCCAGAGTTCCCGTTCACTGCGCGATCACTGACTTCCCGTGTCGCAGAATGCACTCTCTCTGTGAATTACATGCACCTCCAGTAAACAAGACAAATATCCATGAGAGTTTGGTGGTTCCATTTCGATTAACATCTTTGTTTTGTTGCATGTAACATGCTGTGGATGACCTAAATACTTACGCATTACTTTCTTTACGTCCGCAGCTCGTGGTCTCACGGTAGCGTTCTCGCTTCCCGAGCACGGTGTCGCGGGTTCGATTCCTGGGGGGTTCAGGGATTTTCACCTGCCTCATGATGACTGGTTGTTGTTGCGTCGTCTTCATCATCACCATTCATTCCCATTACAGTCGGAGGAAGGCAACGGCAAACCACCTCCACTACGACCTTGCCTAGTACGGTGGAGCGGGTCTCCCGCATCCTTCCCCTACGTCCTATTAAGGAGTATGGGACTTCATCATGACTTTCTTTCCGGTTTTCCAATAATCTTTCACTAAAATTTTGTTATTTCCGACTTAGGAGGAACATTAGTGCTGTTTCCTTCCCTCATTTTTTTTAAAAATTCCTGGTAATGGGATTCCAATAATCTTTCACTAAAATTTTGTTACTTCCGACTTAGGAGGAACATTAGTACTGTTTCCTTTCCTCATTTTTTTTAAATTCCTGGTAACGGGATTCGATGAGTTGCTTTCTAAGTATATCTCTATCAAATTTATCACAGTGTTTGATTCTACTCTGAGTCACCGCAGTTCTAATTTCCTCAATCTAGTTACACCACAGGGATTTCGTTTATATAATCGAAAGTCCTCTTGTCTAATAGTCTCCATTTCATTCGATTACTGTGCCAAGAAAACATTAGATTTAATGTTCTCGTGATTATAATGTATGCGCATAGTTTGTTCTTCCATTCAGCATCTTTCTGGCAAGCTTCCAACAATTATCTAACAAAAAGTGGGAGAAGATATGTGCAATATATGTGTCCATTCCATACGCAAGTGAAGCAGCAATGAAACAGCTAGTAACTAATAAAAGGAAACTACCACTATTATACAAAAAGAATAAATGGGGCACATAACAACAGAAAGGAAATGTACACTGTCCAAGAAGAATACTTCATACAGATGGCCATAAAGAAAAATAATATATGCCTAATGATTACAGAAGTAATAACGAAATGACATTAATCTGACTAGTTTAGAGCTTACTACAAATAAAAACTATGAAAAATTAAATCAAAAACTAGTAAATAAAAAAGGTGAAAAATTACACTCTCCGAGAGTGCCTCCATTTCTGCACCGATCACAGCCCCTCCACTGCCAGTATTAAGTTAACATGCAAGACCGAGAATATTTTAAAAAATGAAAAGAGGAAAACAGTTCTTACAATGGGGTGGGCGCAGACCTGCTACCTTCCTCTCCGCAGTTCAAGATGTCATCAACCTTACTACGGTACGGCTTCAGCTGGGCCTCTGTACGTTACAGACTCCGTCTCAAGTGTTGGTGGCGATCAGACTAATCCCTACAGCACACTAACCGGCGATCCACACTTCACAGGGGGCGGTAGGCCGTGAGGGGTTTTAGAAGAATTTTCATTAGATTTTCATCAATTTTGACTTGAAGTGTTTGTTAAGCAGTTATTATTATGTGCTGTAACTCTATTTCGTCTTTTTCATACAATAAAGTTACTTCCCTACTTTATAAATCGCCATTACTGTGGAACCGGCGACCGGTCAGAAAGTTTTAGTGCTAAAGAGATACTAAAGTGGGTGGTAGGTAAAAACGGTTGACTACACCTGGCCTAAAGGCTGTATCTACAAACGACATTATTTGGTATTCAACTATGAAAAACTGCACTAAAACGACGCGCTTTAGATTGAACGTCATTGTGCCGTCCAACTGGAACAGTGTACTTTCATAACACACAAGTTGTAACTGTAGAAACGTTAAATACGGGTAGCCTCCATTAAACTACCGGTATGCAGTCTGCTGTCATTTTATTACAACAAATCGTAGCTTTAACGACGCGTTCGCGAGAGATCCTTAATTTTCTGACGTTTTGCAACACCTCATTTCTTACCACATGCTCTACTACAACGAAAACCCACAAAATACGACGTTTCGTTTCATACAGCACCTTCTGCTTTGACGTAAAAACTACGTCACGTTCCTCTCCACGAGGCAAAAGTCTGACGTGCCAGTTTCTTCGTTTCAAGCAATGCAGTATAGTGGAACACGGAATTCCACGCTGTGACGTCACCAGCTCCTCGTCTATGTGCTTTTCCGCTTCCCCCAAGAGAGGGCGGCTTAAGTGCTAAGCAGCTGTGTGCTCAAGAGAGCGAGGTCGATCGTGTGCGGTACACGCTGCCAAAGACTTCGACTGCTGCCAGTAAGACGCGCCTGTGAGCGACCACGTCCGCCTGACCTCTCACGTTACACTGAAAATAACCTGGCCGTCTTGTTGCGGTTGGGTTCACATCGTATCGTACTCTGGTCTGGTACCCACCTCGCTAACGTGACCGGGATGCTTATCGGACCTCACCTGGAAAACTGTCTGGACTGTGGATATACGGATGACAACTAACTTGAGTACCACGGAGTACCTGGATTCTTCTCTTAGTGTGCGGAGTGCAGAGTGAACTATCTAGTGATAATTGTTTGTATCGCTTCTTACTGAGTAATGAAGAGCGTTTGTTGCACTATCGGGTGTAATAGTGAAAAAAAAAGGATGGGTGTGAGGGAGTGGTGTTTTGGCGTTGACTATTCTACGCTGTGCCGCACTTCCCGCTGAACACGCGCTGCCAGGTCTCTGCAGCCTCGTCCTTTCTTTGTCCGAAGCTCGCTCGAGAGAAGTCATAGCAAATTGGCCAACGCAGACTACACTATAAATTAAACATGACTTAACAGCCAAAAGAGAGCAAAAAGAAACAGAAAAAGGTAAGAACTGCACACTCACAAGCGAGGTCACAGCTGGGCGGACCGCCACTGAATACCTGATTACGCTGGCCGGCCGGGACGAGCAGTTTGGTGTCACGGTCAGGCACCTCCTCCACCGTGTCACATTATTATCGACGAAAATTGCTGATATCATTTTATCGCTCGTTATAAGGTTCGAGACGTGGGCTTCAGAATTACACAGCGCAACGTCTTTGACTAACACGGGGACCGCGGCCACACGTCATCACCACTTTCGTCCAAATTTATGGCGTATGCAGGGCTTGGGCAGAAATGAAAGTTGCAGAAATGCGAGCTCGAGACGGCCAAGCGTTCATGAAAAAATAGCGCTTTTGGTGGGGGTATGGCGACGCATGATCCGCTAATGCCAGCGTAGCTACCAGTCAGCGGTTGGCGCAGTGCAAAGAGTACAGGACTGTGGAATTCAGTCCCCGTAACACTTCTGACATCAAATGTAACTGGCTTTTCCCTTTTGATGCTAGTCAATTGTCAGGATGAGCATTACTGCAAAGGGCAGGTTGAAAAACACTAAATAAATTACTTTTTCCCTCTTAACAACATGTGGGAAGCGTGGGTTCTTCCTTGGCTCGGGTATGAGGTAGAATGAAACAGCATTTTTACGTAAGTTGACTTTTATTGAAGATTTGTTCAACGGTTTTCTTACTGGATTGTTCTCGCTGGGAGAGCGGCAACTGTGTCGTTTGCGAAGCCTTCATGCTGCGTGAGCGGCGGCGTCTGATTACGCCTGGCGGTGTGTATCCTCGTGTCGCCGTTTCGCCCAGTTGGCTGGAGACACGCATCACGATCTGGCCCGTTTAATTATTGAGAACGAAGTCGTGAATCGGATGGTGATACCTTCGAGGTGGCGTCCCAGTGTTTCTCTTCTCTAAGCGGCCGCGTGTGACAGTGTTGTTCGTCGGCCAGAGGAGGGGGGAAGGCCAGTGTCCTGGACTCGAACAACGGACTCCCGCTTGCCAGTCTTCGGCTGTCAGATCATCATCAGCTCACAGGTGACTGCTGATGTGAGGCCGTCTCCTTCCGGTCCTCACGAGTCACCCCGGTACGTAAAAACCAGACTTCAAATACCTTCTAACTTCTGTCTTCTGGCGGCGAGGTTGCTGCTTGCTATTCCATTACAGCGACTGACTTGGTGCTTCTGTGTATGACGTAGTCTCTTCCTGCATGACGGTCTTCAGCTACGAGACTTAACTGAAAACTACTCTTCTCGGGCCCACTGCGTCTCGCCTCTTTATTCACTTCAGTTCACTGAAGGTGAACGACTTACGGTCATTGCCTCTTCTGTCACGTTGAAAAGCTTCTCGAAGAATCTTCTTAACGTCGGTCATTGGCGCTTGGAATGTAGGCGAGGGCCTTTTCTCCCTCTCTCTCTCTCTGTCTCTCTTTGTTTTTTGTTTGTTTGTTTGTTTTTTGTCAATT
Source organism: Schistocerca gregaria (assembly GCF_023897955.1). NCBI lineage: Eukaryota > Metazoa > Arthropoda > Insecta > Orthoptera > Acrididae > Schistocerca > Schistocerca gregaria. The sequence continues at coordinate 70,020,038 of NC_064927.1, read as the reverse complement.
TAACACTCAAGCTCCTCTTTCGATAAAATCTCCTTTATGTACTCGTCTATTTTACTTCCAGTTCGAATACGTTATTTGTTTATTACCGCGAAATATTTCGATATAACAGGTCGTTTCCTCTAAATGATGTGAAGTACACAGTCCGGTCACATTAATGTGAGCACCGTCCCTGTTCGACGTCATCGTCAATGTAGAGTAACCACTTGCACGGCAAAATGGCGCTTACCAAAACAGCGGCAGAGGCTACTGTGATGCATCATAAGGTCATGGATGAATAGACGACCGGGATGAAAGACAGTTGCGGAGATGTGTGCAGACAACTACACATGCAACTGTTGAGCGGCTGACCGTCCTCACGAAGCAAGGGGCTACCAACGGTGTCTCCTCAACGACCGTTCAACGAGCGTTGCAGCATATGGGCCTCGACAGCAGGCGCCTGGTGTTCAACGGCGACCAAGGCTGTAATTTTCATGCTAGAACCGGAAATGGACGTGCAGTAAATGGTGACATGTAGTGCCCTTTTCAGACGAATCACCTTTTACGCTCCATCGAAACGTTTAAGAGGAAACACGCTATGATAATCATAGGAAGGGTCCAGGCCAGATGAGGGAGCGTTATGGTGGCGCGAGAGTTTTCTCGGCATTCCCTGCGTGATCTCGTCTTTCTGCAAGGCACACTGGATCAACACCCTCGGGTACCTTGTCCACCCCTTGTGTGCTCTTTCCTTGGTACGATGGCATCTATCAGAAGGACAATGCAACGTGTGACACAGCTCGCAGTCTGCGTATGTGGTTCGAAGAGCAGTGGTATGAGTTCGCCGTACTCCTTGGTCACCAAACCCACCTGGATTTAAACACAGTCGAGAACATGTGGGACCACATCGATTGGGGTGATCAGGCCACTGCTCCTCAACCGCGAAGACTACATCTACATCTACATACATACTCCGCAATCCACCATACGGTGCATGGCGGAGGGTACCTCGTACCACAACTAGCATCTTCTCTCCCTGTTCCACTCCCAAACAGAACGAGGTAAAAATGACTGCCCATACGCCTCTGTACGAGCCCTAATCTCTCGTATCTTATCTTTGTGGTCTTTCCGCGAAATATAAGTTGGCGGCAGTAAAATTGTACTGCAGTCAGCCTAAAATGCTGGTTCTCTGAATTTCCTCAGTAGGGATTCACGAAAAGAACGCCTCCTTTTCTCTAGAGACTCCCACCCGAGTTCCTGAAGCATTTCCGTAACACTCGCGTGATGATCAAACCTACCACTAAAAAATCTAGCAGCCCGCCTCTCAATTGCTTCTATGTCCACCCTCAATCCGACCTGATAGGGATCCCAAACGCTCGAGCAGTACTCAAGAATAGGTCGTATTAGTGTTTTATAAGCGGTCTCCTTTACAGATGAACAACATCTTCTAAAATTCTACCAATGAACCGAAGACGACTATCCGCCTTCCCCATAACAGCCATTACATGCTTGTCCCACTTCTTATCGCTCTGCAATGTTGCTCCCAAATATTTAATCGACGTCACTGTGTCAAGCGCTACACTACTAATGGAGTATTCAAACATTGCAGGATTCTTTTTCCTATTCATCTGCATTAATTTACATTTATCTATATTTAGAGTTAGCTGCCATTCTTTACACCAATCACAAATCCTGTCCAAGTGATCTTGTATTCTCCTACACTCACTCAACGACGACACCTTCCCGTACATCAGAGCGTCGTCAGCAAACAGCCGCACATTGCTGTCCACCCTATCCAAAAGATCACCTATGTGGACAGAAAACAACAGCGGACCTGCCACACTCCCCTGAGGCACACCAGATGACGCCCTCGCCTCACTGTTGCATCTGGCCGCGGCGCTGGAGGCGGTGTGACTCCACGTCGCAGTCTGCACCTCGCAGAACCTGACCGCCACTCTTCCTCAACGTCTCGCAGCAGTCCGCACTCGAAACGCTCGCTATCCTGGGTTTTAACGGGTAGACACATTTATGTGACTGGATAGTGTATAGTCCTGTGACGTTTTCAGTCACTGCTTAAAGCTTCGGTGCCGATGCTTTCATCGTGCGGCACCTGTTATTCAACCGATGTTCCACACACGTCAATAATTTCACTTGTACTATCAGACAATTATGTCGAGTCAATCGCAATCTTTTCACTGTGTTCTCATGATACTCCCTAAAAATTCACGTCTCTCGGCCGTGAGCTAGCAACCGAGCCGTAGCTGGCGTTGTCCAATACGGCCGATGGTTTGATAATACCTGAACTGGGAAGCTATTGTTCGCCTGAAACGAGTGCAATACCAAGTCCTGCACATTTTATTTACAGCCACTTCCTGGAAAATTATTTGCAGAGTCGTTGTAGACGCTGAAAGCTCAATCCTTTCTTGGAAACCTTTCGTGCAGTTCCCAATTACTCTTTTCGTTTCCTTTCCATGCCTTTCATAAAGGTTTTAAAAAAATGCTGTATATTCATAACGATTTCGGTTTAGTTTCAGTGAACGTAACGAAAAATTGAAAGTACATCTGCGTGATTGCTCTGCTATTCACAATTAAGTACCTGGCAGAGGGTTCAATGAACCATATTCAAGCTGTCTCTCTACTCTTCAACTCTCGAACAGAGCGCGGGAAAAGCGTGCACGTAAAATTTTTCTGTGCGAGCCCTGATTTCTCTTATTTTATCGTGATTATCATTTCCCTCTATGTAGGTGGGTGCCAACAGAATGTTTTCGCAATCGGGGGAGAAAACTGGTGATCGAAATTTCATGAGAAGATCCCGTTGCAACGAAAACACTCCTGTATTTTAATGACTGTCACTCCATTTCACGTATAATGTCTGTGGCACTATCTCCCCTACTTCGCGATAATACAAAACGAGCCGAACTTCTTTGAACCGTTTCTATATCAACCGTCAGTCCCACTTGATACGAATCCCACAGCGCACAGCAATACTCCACAATAGGGCGGACAAGTGTAGTGTAAGCAGTCTATTTAGTTGATCTGTTGCCCCTTCTAAGTGTTCTGCCAATGAATCGCAGTCTTTAGTTTGCTGTGCCCACAACATTATCTACGTAATCGTTCCAACTTAGGTTGTTAGTAATTGTAATCCCTAAGTATTTAGTTGAATTTACAGCCTTCAGATTTGTGTGACTTAGTGGATTTCTTTTAGTACTCATGTGAATAACTTCACACTTTGCTTTATTCAGCGTCAATATCCACTTTTCGCACCACACAGATATCTTATTTAAATCATTATGCAGTTCATTTTGGTCATCTGATCACTTTACAAAACGGTAAATGACAGCATCATCTGCAAATAATCTAAGAGGACTACTCAGTTTGTCTCCTATGGTCAGGAGCAACAGAGGGCCCATAACACTTCGTTGAGGAACTCCGGATATTACTTCTGTTTTACTCGATGACTTTCCGTCTATTACTACGAAGTGACCTTTCTGACAGGAAATCAAGAATCCAGTTTCACAACTGAGGCGATATTCCACTGGCACACAGTTTGGTTAGAAGACGCTTGTGAGGAACGAAAGCCTTCTGAAAATCTAAAAATATGTAGTCAATTTGACATCCCCTGTCCACAGCACGCAATACTTCATGAGTATAAAGAGCTACTTGTGTTTCACAAGAACGATATATGTTACAAAATCCTACTGCAAATCGACGTTTGTGATATGGGCATGTAATTCAGCGGATTACTCCTATTTCTCTTTTTCGGTATTGGTGTGACTTGAGCAACTTTCCAGTCTTTAGGTACGGAACTTTGTATGAACGAGCGGTTGTATATAATTGCTGAATATGGAGCTATTGCATCTGAATACTCTGAAAGGAACCTGACTGGTATACCATCTGGACCGGAAGCCTTCACCGTTGTTATCGCGCAGTGAGAGTATTGATTGCGTCTTGCCACTGGTATGCTTTATATATGACCAGAATCTCTTCCCGTTTTCCGCCAGATTCCGAGACAGAGTTTCGTTGTGGAAATTGTTAAAAGCATCTCGCATTGAAGCACGCGCTTAATTTAGAACTTCTACAAAACATTGTCAATAGTCAGGATTTTGCGTTCTTTTAAATTTGACATGCTTTTCCCGTTGCTTCTGCAACAGTGATCTGGCCCGTTTTGTGTACCATGGCGGATCAGTACCATCACTCATTAATTAATGTGGTATATATCTCTCAATTGCCGTCGAAACTATCTCTTTTAAATCATTCCACATCTTTTCTACTCTTACGTGATCAGATCAGAAGGAGTGAAGACTGTCTCTTAAAAAGGCGTTAACAGCATTTAAATATATGTACTTTGCATTTCTTTTTGATTCTTGTGGATGTTACGGTATTCAGCCTAGCAGAAACTGCCTTGTGGTCGCTAATCCCTGTATTCGCCATGATACTCCCTATTTGTCCAGGATTATTTGTTGCTAAGAGGTCTAGTATGATTTCTCAACCATTTACGCTTCGAGTAGGCTCATGAACTAATTGTTCAAAATAATTTTCTGAGAAAGCATTCAGTACAATTTCGGATGACGTTTTATGCCTGCCGCCGGTTTTAAACGTATATTTTTTCCTTCATATCGAGGATAGATTGAAGTCACTACCGACTATAATTGTATGAGTGGGGTACCTATTTGAAATGAGACTCAAGTTTTCTTTGAACTGCTCAGCAACTATATATTTTGAGACGGGGGTTCGGTAAAACGATCCATTTAATAGTTTAATCCGATTGTCAAGTATAACCTTTACCCATACTATTTTGCAGGAATTATCTATTTCAATTTCACTACAAGGCAAATTACTTCTGACAGCACTAAATATTGCACCACCAACTGTATTTAATCTGTCCTTTCTGAATTATACTATAACACATAAGTCCTCGGTCACAAATATTAAGTCTTGTTGCAACCCTTGTTCACTCAAGTACGAGCAGCCCTTAGGGGCTCGCTATCTTATTTACAACTATTCATGACGTCGCCTTTCTGGCTTAGATTTTTTAAAATGTGACATGTAAGTACTGTATCTCTTTCGAGTCAGTACAAACTTTAATTTTATTAATGTATTATATACCTAATATGTTTTAGAACAGTTAGTTTAATTCTGAAGACGACGCTCATAGTAGCGTCGAAACCTGGTCAATTTTGACTTATAATTTGTGACCGAGGGCTTGTTTGTTCTAATATAATTCTGACACGGTCACTGAACCTTAGCAGCTATGTTCAAAGTTTTATGTCCTTTCTGAACACTGTTAGATCGTTTGAAAAAGTTTCGGCTGAACGTATTTCCGGCTTTAGTCAGCGTTTTGTACCTATAACTATTTGAGATTCAGTGCTTTCTATTAGGATTTGGAACTTTGGTTCTTTCCCAACACAGCTACGGCAATTTACAACTACAATACCGATCGTTTCTACAACTACCTTACTGTGTTTTACCTGCTCACTTTCTTTGGTTCCCTGAGACCCCTCTAACCTAAAAAACCGCCCAGTCCCTTCCACACAGCCCCCGCTACCCGTGTAGCCACCTCCTGTGTGTAGTGGACTCCTGACCTATTAAGCTGAACCCGGAAACCCACCACCCGAAGGCGCAAGTCAAGGAATCTGCAACCTACAGGACCGCCTGAGCCTCTGACTCAGACCTTCCACTCGGCTCTACACCAAAGGACCACAGTCGGTTATGTCGACGATGCTGCAGATGGTGAGCTCCTCCTTAATGTCGGAAGCAAGACTGCAGTCTTGACCATTTCCACTAGCCGCCCGAAACCACAGAGAATCTCCTCCAACCCACAGCGACACTCGTCATTGGTACCGACATGGGCTACCACCTGCAGTTGGCTACACCCTGTACTCTTCATGGCATCCGGAAGCACCCTTTCCACATCCGGAATAACTCCCCCCTAATGCACACGGAGTGCACACTGGCTTCCTTCCCCTCCTTGGCAGCCATGTTCCTACAGGGCCCCATTACGCGCCTACCGTTGGAGCTCCCAACTACCACCAACCCACCCTTGTGAATGCCAAGACCTTGCGGGCCGAGAAGCTTCCTCTGGAACAGGGTGGACGACTGCATTCGGTTCATCAAACGAACCGGGGATGCCCTACTATCGGCCCCACCCTGCCTGCCAGACTTTGGAATGATCTCCCACTCGATCACGGGTGAGGGTCAACCTCAGTACAGTTAGTACCCAGGGAGGCTACAGCAGTCGATCGATCGGGGGACACGTGGGTCGTGCTCGACGTCCCTCGCATCCCCGTGTCCGACACCCCACGGTGACGCTCCTTGTGAGCTGCCTCAAGCTGTGTGACGGAATCCAACACTGCCTGTAGCTGTGAGCGTAGGGTCGCCAACTCAGCTCGCATCTGTACACAGAAATAACAGTGTCTATCCATTTCTGAACTCGCTCCTGATTGAAACTCGTAAAGATATGTAATAAAAAAACGGTGTACTCGCCTTATTAACAGCAGGAACTCGCGGTGCCATCTCACTGACGGGCTTACCAACACTTAAGCTTCTCCACATATCGATTTGAGCTCACGGAACCTTGGGTTAACGTTCCGCACTCTTCCCACTTCGCCGACCTCTGTATGGAAACTGTAAACATAAACTGCTCACGGCTCGCCCGACCTGCACCAAGATTGCTTGGGCATCTGGAGCGCCCACTTTGGTCACTCTCATTTCTGGCCAAACCCTGCTTATAAGTACTATATCCCCGGAGATGTCCAGTATCTCTCCTAACCTCTGCTTGTCGTCATGTGCGCGTTCTCTTTTGAACCGAGAAGACACACCACCTTCATTAATATCATTTATAATATAATTGAAACAATTACAAATGTTATCCGACCTTTGCTTTCTCAGGCAGGTTTTCATGTAAGGTCTTTCTCAGAAATTACTGGAGGTAGAAGCCGAGCTGCAACTACATTTTTGATCAGTCGTATTCCATATTTTTTGTTAATTAGTCTCATTAACAAGAGTGCCGCCTCTGTGAGATAACTGCCTCCAAGGCTTCGCAGGTCCGGCTGACCTTCTCAAGTCATTACCACAGCTGCACAAGTAAAGCTGCCGTTTTTCCTTTATTTGCACACCACTGTACAATTTTGGTATTAAATCGTTCTCAAGTTTCATGATAAACGCAAGCAAGAGAATTCACTACATCAACAATAGGTTAGAAGTGGAACACAGCAACAATTCAGTTTCTCGCAGCCGTTGTAGTCATGCGAAAATGGTGGGCATTGTCACAACTGCAAGAGCGGTGCGGCCTTACTCGCAAATTGTGTGCGTCCTTTGAAGATCTGAAAGTGATGCTATCTTTAAACTCATATTATATTCAAACGGTACATTTCTGGATATGGGCCAACACTTTATGCCTTACATAAATTGCAGAAACCTGTAATAGCAGTTGTGTTACCGGTAGCCGACGCACAGTCGGCAGCATTCCTCGTCGTAGGATACATCGTGTCTTCCGATGGAAGCCTTCTATTTACAAATCTATTTTGGATGTGGAGACTGAGTATAACATGAACGTCAGTTCGTCCGTTTTGGTTGATGTGTTGAAAGGACAGACTGTTTTTCGAGGAAGTCGTTTTGATTTTACTTTGTCCGTTACTGACAATACTGTTGGTCAGTGTTGGTTGACTGTTGCGATAATTCGTAGTGATACTACTACTAAGTCGACTGCAACGTCTTTGGAGCAGATACCTCCTCGTGATGTTCTCGGACGTTCATGGTGACCATGTCTCAAGTTCGTGGTGTTGGTGAAACATCAACTAATTTTTTTATTGATAAACCATTGCGTGTTAGGACCCGCAGGTCTTGTAAACTCTCTCATGATGATAATATTTGTGTCTTTTTCCGTGGTAAAGGTGTTGATATGAAATTTAAAATAGTTGGTGATATGACTGTATATAATAGTATGTAGTAAAGTGGTGGTACATCCTCTGAACTGTAGACATGAGCTGTACCCTTTGTTTTAATAAACGAGGTGACAGCAAAAAAGAAACCTGTTGGGTCAGTATGAATGACCCATCGCAAACATTCCACACTCTAATATCATATTGTAATATTCCATTTTAGGGTCTTTTCCCATACGGTGGCAAAACCCATATTTTATTAACATATTGAATACCACTTCCATGACTTTCAAACAACTTACGTGAATTCAGCCGCGTAATATTAACAGCGACCGCCGATATTTCGGCGGGAGCACAACCAAATTCAAAAATGGTTCAAATGGTTCTGAGCACTATGGCACTTAACATCTATGGTCATCAGTCCCCGAGAACTTAGAACCACTTAAACCTAACTAAGGTAATGACATCACACAACACCCAGCCATCACGAGGCAGAGAAAATCCCTGACCCCGCCGGGAATCGAACCCGGGAACCCGGGCACGCGAAGCGAGAACAGCAAATTCAAAACCTCGGTTCGTGGACTAAAGCAGGAAAGTTAACACACACACACACATTGAACACTGGTGGCACCAAAAATGACCAGAGTCAGAGGTATCGATAGTGAGAGTACGAACTAAGCCGGCCGCGGTGGCCGAGCGGTTCTAGGCACTTCAGTCCGGAACCGCGTGACTGCTACTGTCGCAGGTTCGAATCCTGCCTCAGGCATGCATGTGTGTGATGTCCTTAGGTTAGTTAGGTTTAAGTAGTTCTAAGTTCTAGGGGACTTATGACCACAGATGTTGAGTCCCATAGTGCTCAGAGCCATTTGAACTACGAACTAGCAGGCAAGATAACATTATCCCTCAGGTTTTTGACAAGGGAGAGAGCAGGAGTCCAAACAGAGTTTAAACCAAACCCTCCATCCCTGTTTACAAGGTTCCTCGCTAATTTAATCTCAACCGCGATAGAGGCAGCGTGGCTCAGTAAATCTGCAGGGGACTAACAAATACTTGCTGAGTCCACGGCACGTCGAGTTGCTGCTCTATGGCGGACAAAACGAGGTCCGACACGATACTAGATAGTATCTCGTGACTTTTCTCATCTCAGTGTATAAATTTGATACTATCTCAATTATTAAAACGTTACAACTAAGGTACAACACTAGCAGATTTCAAATAAAAATGCCGTGGCAGAAACTAACAACGATACCTTTCGGTTTTGGGGACCGACCTACTATTGTTCACTATAGCGAAAAGTACAAGCATATATTTATAAAAAACGGTTCAAATGGCTCTAAGCACTATGGGAGGTCATCAGTCCCCTAGAACTTAGAACTACTTAAACCTAACTAATCTAAGGACATCACACACATCCATGCCCGAGGCAGGATTCGAACTCCGACCGTAGCGGTCGCGTGGTTCCAGACTGAAGCGCCTAGAACCGCTCGGCCACTCGGACAGGCAATATTTATATTTTAACATTATCTGGTTTTGTTGGAAGCGGAATATTAGCACAGTTTTCTGTTCGTCCTGGTGACCCGAGTGGCTAGATGACTAATGCGCAGTGCGGGAAGAATGTGCTCTCTCCTGTGGAAAAGTTCACACGTCCTTTTCCACAGAGAGAGGCCTTTCAGTTGTCATTACCGGGGCAGTGTCATAGGTCGTGGGAGAGTGGAAAGGTAGCAGTTGCGTGCTCTGCGATTCGAGTAATGAGAAACAAGGTCAACAGACGTAACCTGACATTCACATGCAAGAGACTTTTCTCTTATTCACTAACAAAGCTCTTCTGATGACTCAGCAGTTTTTTTTTTTTTGTACTGTACTGGTGCGATCCATTTTTACTAACTTTCCTAAAATGGAGAGTATTTCATTTATCTACAAAATCACACTAGATACACTCGTACCATGTAGAAAGATTGGAATTCTGCATTCTATAGTCCAAGCCAGTGTCTCGCTCGTATGAAACATTCGACGCAGCTAACAGCCAGCTGGGTGTTTAAATGAAGTGATATATCGAATATTATCGCTTTACAATTAAGCTCTTTTCAGAATATCATTACCGTAACATTAAAAAATCGTCTGAGTTTAGAAAACCGAAAAGACTCCCTTTCTGACTTCCTCTAACCAGCAAGCGCGCTGCACCTTCAGGAGACGCATATATTAACTTTCCGCTTCGCAATAGATTACTGTGTGGAACTAGGCACACTGGCAAGAAAGGAAAAAAGAAATAAAAGCCTCCCCCCTCCGACACATCACAGTAGAACCGCGACCATCAGATCCGGCTGAAGCCAGTCAGTGATGATTAGACGACATGGAGCTACGAAACTGTGAGAATGATGATTGATTATTTCTGCCCACTGCACCAATATTGTGCAGTTAAGATCGTATGATCCTCTGTAAAAAACTGGGATTCCATCTGGAGCTGGCGGCTTATTTGTTTTCAACTTTTTCAGCTGCTTCTCAACGCCAGGTATCCGACGTCTATGACCTGCAGGAGGACGTTCTAATAAGTGGTAAAATAGGAAGTACCCTCTGCCATCCACTGTACAGTGATTTGCAGAGTATGCACCACTAATCAGAAGCATTCAGACACTCCTAGGATTAGCAGAGCGGTCTGAAGCGCTGCAGTCGTGGACTGGGCAGCTGGTTCCGGTGGAGGTTCGAGACCTCCCTCGGGCGTGAGTGAGTACGTTTGTCCATAGGTTAATTTAGTTAAGCTTAGGGACTGATGACCTTAACAGTTAAGTCCCATAGGACTTCACACTCTTTTTTTTTTCACTCCGATGTAATGCGTGATTGACCGTTAATTGTCATGTGAAGAGGACCAGCCAGCATAGAAGGAGGTGAGGAGTGTTTTGTTAGTACAGTCAGGAGACCTCAATGACTTCAGACGGATGACATCTGAGTAACAAATCTATAAGGGCCATTTCAACCCTTCTGCAGCGTCCCAAGTTATTGGTGATATGGATGCAGAAACGCGAAGGAACAAGAACAACTAAATGAAAACAAGGCAGACCTCACGTAGTAATAGATACGAATCGTTGAGCATTATGGAGACTGCTTACAAATCTTGCATTAAATCAGTGAAAGAAACAGCTCTTGAGTTTCAAAGTGTTACCAACAGTACAGCTAGAACACTGACTGTGTGTAGGGAGCTAAAAAGAACATGGCACAGTGCTCACGCAGATCATATCATGGTATCACATATCGACACTACTGCACAGGCATCAAAGTTGGCAACGGAATTGCTAGCTTCCATCGGACGTCGAGAACAGTAGTGCAGGATCCGGCAGACCCAACGGTGCGCGCCCGCTGAGCCACACCTCCAGAGGCTGCGGACCCCGAGCGCCCTCTGCCGCCATGATTTAGCAGCCACGCGGCCCAGTCGCAATTGGAGCCCCTTCGCTATGTGACGCCGCTTGGTCCTGGCTACGTCACCGTCGTTCGTGCCTTAGTTCGTAGAGCCTCTTCCTTCTAGACACTGATAGTGGTACTGCATTCATCACTGCATTATCTGTAAGGAATCTTCGTATGCTTGGAGAAGTACTAGTCAAATAAATCTTCTGTTTAGTCTGTTACATTGTTCGCTAATAATTTCTGTTCCTGTCCAGCTTTCCTACGACAGTTGACTCGCCTCTCTGTAGCTAATCTCTCCTTTTCATTATGTAGGAAGTTCCCAGAATGAGATTTTCACTCTGCAGCGGAGTGTGCGCTGATATGAAACTTCCTGGCAGATTAAAACTGTGTGCCCGACCGAGACTCGAACTCGGGACCTTTGCCTTTCGCGGGCAAGTGCTCTACCATCTTAGCTACCGAAGCACGACTCACGCCCGGTACTCACAGCTTTACTTCTGCCAGTATCCGTCTCCTACCTTCCAAACTTTACAGAAGCTCTCCTGCGAACCTTGCAGAACTAGCACTCCTGAAAGAAACATCTTGGAAGGGAACTATGGAATGATCGAGAGTGTATATGTCACCCATGACACTGCGGGGATTCCACCGTAACCAAACTTTCTCTGTTGTTAATATTTCGGCTGTGTCGTTCAGTCATCTTCCGAGCGAGACGTACAGATTGAAGGTAACCAAGTTGCAAGTGATTCGATCCTATTTTCACCCAGGCCTGCACAATGCATTTTTCAATCTTTACGCTGTGCTGTAGATTATTAGACAAATAGGGGAATATGATTTGTGCATAGGGTTATCATATGTGTTGTCTCTGAACTACTGCTGTGTGTGGATCACATTTCGGCTTTTACTAAGCGGACTTGGGGGATCTTGGCCTAGTGAAATTAGGAGATCGTGGGACAAAAAATTTGTTTTCGTGTAAAATTCGATTTAATGATCTGGTAGATTCATGGTTGCTCTAAATGTAGACTAATGTGAGTGTTCATAGTACAACGGAGAGCATTCGTTACAGCTTGGAGTACCTGTGTTGACAGCGGTGTTTATGTGTGACCTGAAACTCTGTCCCTTGTCTGTTGCAACTGTGAGGTACTTCACTGAGTTACAGCTGGGCAAGTCTGTGGACCTAGCTGTGAGTCTGAATGACGGTAACTGTCTACTGTCTACCTTATGTACGGATACTGGGAGCACAATGCGCATACCGAGCGAGGTGGCGCAGTGGTTAGCACACTGGTCTCGCATTCGGGAGGACGACGGATCAATCCCGTCTGCGGCTATCCTGATTTAGTTTTTCCGTGATTTCCCTAAATCGTTTCAGGCAAATGCCGGGATGGTTCCTTTGAAAGGGCACGGCCGATTTCCTTCACAATCCTAATGACCTCGTTGTCGACGTGACGTTAAACACTAACCACCACCACCACAATGCGCATGGAACATCATAGAGGAGGGCATACCTTATGGGAGGCAAAATACACGCTACCGTGATTCTCTCTGTGAAGGATGTCGTCTCTCAAATTCTGGTCTACAGGGCGAGCAGTACCGCTGTCCAAGCGGACTTAATGCAGAACACTCTTCTAGACTTGTTGCAGAATGCACCAGTGCCTGTAAGTTGAAGCATGTTCAAAAATGGCTCTGAGCACTACGGGACTTAACTTCTAAGGTCATCTGACCCCTAGAACTTAGAACTACTTAAACCTAAGGACATTACACACATCCATGCCCGAGGCAGGATTCGAACACAGTACATCCAAGACACCTAACGATGTGCCTCCGCAGTCGAAAACCCATGCCCGTGCCAGTGCGATGTTAACACCACAACATCGTCAACTACAACTGAAATGGGCACGTGAGCATTGGCGGAGGACGTTGGCACTGTGGCAGAGCGTTGCTTTGACGAATCCCGATACCTTCTTCATCATGTCGATGGGAGGGCGCCTTGACACCTGTACTGTAGGATGGAGACAAGCTGGCGACAGCTGCACTACGCTTTGAGGAACATTCACGTAGGCGTACGTGGATCCAATGTTGCTCGTGCAAAGCATCATGTCAGACAAGGAGTATCGTACTCTGACTGCAGACCATGTAGACCCTTTCATCACGTTTCACTGTGGCAGTGACTTTTTTCAACAAGACAATGCGCCATGACACAAGGCTAGGAGTGTGATGGAGGGGTTTAAGGATAACAGTGGCGGTTTCCAGTTGATGTGCTGGCACCCGTTGTCGGCAGACCTGAACCCAATGAAACATGTTTGGGATGCGACTGAACGTAGCGTGAGAGGCCATCGTCCCTCTCCCAGGAATTTACGTTAATTAGGTGACTCGTGTGTGCAGATGTGGTGCCAACTCCCTCCAGCGACCTACCAAGGCCTCACTGCTTCCAGGCCACGACGCGTCACCGCCGTTGTCAGTGCCAAATGTTGAGATACCGACTATTAGGTAGGTGGTCATAATGTTCTGGCTGATCAGTGTAGATCTTCAACCATTAGCGAGTCTGTACTTGCTACTACAAACAAAATTTTTGACTGAATGGAAAGCCAGACGGGCTGGCCGAGCGGTTGTAGGCGCTACAGTCTGGAAGCGCGCAACCGCTTCGGTCGCAGCTCCGAAACCTGCCTCGGGCATGGACGTGTGTGGTGTCCTTAGGTTAGTTAGGTTTAAGTAGTTCTAAGTTCTAGGGGACTGATGACCTCAGAAGTTCCATAGTGCTCAGAGCCATTTGAACTGAATGGAAAAATGAGCGGTAGTCGCGAGCAGTAATACAGACCTTCTATGTGGGCTAAGACTGCAGTCGATGCTCCAATCGGACCATACGTTGCCTTAACACAAACGCTGCTGTGCTGATATACACTCCTGGAAATGGAAAAAAGAACACATTGACACCGGTGTGTCAAACCCACCATACTTGCTCCGGACACTGCGAGAGGGCTGTACAAGCAATGATCACACGCACGGCACAGCGGACACACCAGGAACCGCGGTGTTGGCCGTCGACTGGTGCTAGCTGCGCAGCATTTGTGCACCGCCGCCAGTGTCAGCCAGTTTGCCGTGGCATACGGAGCTCCATCGCAGTCTTTAACACTGGCAGCATGCCGCGATAGCGTGGACGTGAACCGTATGTGCAGTTGACGGACTTTGAGCGAGGGCATATAGTGAGCATGCGGGAGGCCGGGTGGACGTACCGCCGAATTGCTCAACACGTGGGGCGTGAGGTCTCCACAGTACATCGCTGTTGTCGCCAGTGGTCGGCGGAAGCTGCACGTGCCCGTCGACCTGGGACCGGACCGCAGCGATGCACGGATGCACGCCAAGACCGTAGGATCCTACGCAGTGCCGTAGGGCACCGCACCGCCACTTCCCAGCAAATTAGGGACACTGTTGCACCTGGGGTATCGGCGAGGACCATTCGCAACCGTCTCCATGAAGCTGGGCTACGGTCCCGCACACCGTTAGGCCGTCTTGCGCTCACGCCCCAACATCGTGCAGCCCGCCTCCAGTGGTGTCGCGACAGGCGTGAATGGAGGGACGAATGGAGACGTGTCGTCTTCAGCGATGAGAGTAGCTTCTGCCTTGGTGCCAATGATGGTCGTATGCGTGTTTGGCGCCGTGCAGGTGAGCGCCACAATCAGGACTGCATACGACCGAGGCACACAGGGCCAACACCCGGCATCATGGTGTGGGGAGCGATCTCCTACACTGGCCGTACACCTCTGGTGATCGTCGAGGGGACACTGAATAGTGCACGGTACATCCAAACCGTCATTGAACCCATCTACCATTCCTAGACCGGCAAGGGAACTTGCTGTTCCAACAGGACAATGCACGTCCGCATGTATCCCGTGCCACCCAACGTGCTCTAGAAGGTGTAAGTCAACTACCCTGGCCAGTAACATGTCCGGATCTGTCCCCCATTGAGCATGTTTGGGACTGGATGAAGCGTCGTCTCACGCGGTCTGCACGTCCAGCACCAACGCTGGTCCAACTGAGGCGCCAGGTGGAAATGGCATGGCAAGCCGTTCCACAGGACTACATCGAGCATCTCTACGATCGTCTCCATGGGAGAATAGCAGCCTGCATTGCTGCGAAAGGTGGATATACACTGTACTAGTGCCGACATTGTGCATGCTCTGTTGCCTGTGTCTATGTGCCTGTGGTTCTGTCAGTGTGATCATGTGATGTATCTGACCCCAGGAATGTGTCAATAAAGTTCCCCTTTCCTGGGACAATGAATTCACGGTGTTCTTATTTCAATTTCCAGGAGTGTATTACACTCACCTAGTTAACAGCATTTTGGCCGAAATTTGGAACGCAGTGCAGCAGCGTGGCATGGATTCGACAAGTTCGTGTTAGGTTTTCGGATATATGTTCTACCAGACAGACATAGACGCGTAGATCGTTCTATTTCTGTAAATTGCTTGTTGTTTGTGGGTAGACTACAGAGCTTGCGTTCTGTAACAACAGTTATTTCTTCCATCAGGATCAGATTACATGAATCTATTGGCCAAGACATTAACGAGACTTCACTGTCACGCTCCTCAAACCCCTGTTTCTCGATTCCGGTCTTGTGATACGAACAGTTATCCTAATGGAAGATGCCCATTTGGGAAGATATTAAGCAAGAAGTGACCTGTGTGCTCCGTAGTAATATCCATATAGTCCACAGTTGTCATGGTGCCTTCTTTTAGTGCCACACATCCTGTGGAAGCTCAGGTGAACATCCCATATACCTTAATACAGCCCCTCTGGCGTGTTTCCGTGGTGCAGTGCATGCATCGAACAGCAGTTCTCCTGTGTGATGGCGTATTTATACACGACCATTGACCTGGTATAATAAACAACTTGAAGACTCACTTGTAATATCTTTTTTATAATGAGATTTTCACTCTGTATCGGAGTGTGCGCTCATATGAATGTTCCTGGCATATTAAAACCGTGTGCTGGACCTAGACTCGAACTCGGGACCTTTGCCTTCCTCGGTCCGGCATACAGTTTTAGTCTGCCAGGACGTTTAATACAGACATTCTATGTGGGCTGAGACTGCAGTCGATGCTCCAATCGGACCATACGTTGCCTCAGCACAAACGCTGATATGCTGAAACATTACGTTCACCTAGTTAACAGCATCTTGGCCGAAATATCGAACGCAGTACAGTAGCGATCCTGTGCGGCATGTATTCGACAAATTCTTGTTAGGTTCTGGATATATGTTCTACCAGATAGACGCAGACGCGTAGATCATTCTATTTTTGTAAATTCCTGGCAAATTAAAACTGTGTGCCGGACCGAGACTCGAACTCGGGACCTTTGCCCTCCTCGGTCCGGCATACAGTTTTCGTTTGCCAGGAAGTTTAGTATCTTTCTTTTTTTAAAAATTGGGTCTGTTGAAGACAATATTATCTCGTTCAGTTAACCTCTTGGAACATGCCATATAGTTAACTATATACTGTTCAACTTTTTCTCTTTTTAGAAAAACGTAGTTCGTTATTAAAATGTATCACATTTTATCTAGGATAAATACATCTACATCAAATTTTTCCCGAAATTATTCCTCTAGTTGTCGTCCTAAATCAAAAATTAACACCTGCCACATTTGGAAACCAACTCAAATATGAGCAGATGTACTAGTTTACGATTTTTCATGCGAAAATAATTTCAAAGCAACACATATTTGTAGTTGACACAGCTTAACAGACGAAATCGACTTGAAAAATAGGAAACACTGTAGAATATTATACATGTGTTTTCTAATTCATAATGTATAAAATATTTTACCAAGAACCAACGGTTCAGTCAGTTAAAGCAAGAAACTTCATCCAATCGGACGATGCATTTCCATGTGGACCGAGTGGCCCCTACAGTCGTAATTGAGTATATCGTAGGGTCCATGTGGGAACACTTAGAAGCCATCTGCTGCAGAGCCTCATGTTGAACAATGTGCGCTTGATTTACAGTGCTGCATCATTTGCTAATCAGCAATGGTTACAGGAGCTGGAGGGTATGCTGCGATAGCGACATTATAAACGAGTCCACCTGTCTAGCGCCTCCACAACCTATAGGCCGGGCCCTAGAAGAAGTTCCGCCTTCCTTGGGTTCGGACCTTCAACAGAGGAGCCCGCTCTGCCACTGGCCCATGTCACTTCACACGGCCAGTGCCCATGGCCACTTGGTGGGATGAATCACTGAGTCACCGTATGCTTGCAGTGGCCATCGTGTCGATACTGCAACTCGTCTAGCCCCAGGTATCGTCAGGCTATCCACGGTTTGCCCAGCTACACCCAACCCAACCACATGTTTCTTGGCCCCATACCAAGTCCCCGTTTGTCTGGGCTTGGAATCCGTATGCTACTACTCGAGCCGGTACACTGAATGCGACTGAACGGTGTGCTCCGAAACAGTTGTGGTGCCTGGACCAGCACGGTACTCTGTCATCTTATCTGCCACAGGTCACAGCTTTACAGAGCGGCGATATCTCCACACCACCAAGCACAGTGATTCGGAGGGGGGGGGGGGGGGGGGGGTATAACAACTTCTCGCCTTCCCATGCTTTCACCGTCCTTCATCCGCTTACCGTAGACGAGAGTAGCACTCCAATAATCTCAACCGAGATGCCCTTTCCCACGATCCGAGCCATAGCAGTCTGCCCTTTATCAGAGTAGTGTCAGTGGATTTCCCCATTTGTGGCCAAACCGTCAATAGAATCGTATCTCCTCCGCGTACTTATTTTGCTTGCTTCGTCACGTTCCCGCAACGCCAAACGCGATCGTCAGTGGTCATAAAGTTTTCGCTCCTTAACGTGTACACTCCAATGTCCTGTGTGTGCAGCACTCGAATCGTAGGCTGTCCCACTCTATCAAACACTCTACTGCGGCATATTCAGTGCTTGTTTCCAGTGACTGATCGCCAGTTACGTAAACCACCACAATGGATTCCTTGGTTATTTATAGGCAATGGGATGAATTTATTTAAATTAATTATCTGCAGGTCTACCTGCGTTTCGCTAATGTCTTGATGTTGCAACATTTCGTGTAGACTACAGCATCGTTGTGAAGTTGATGCATTAAGTTGTTCTGAAAGCGGTGCTGATATTCAGGACAATAAAAGCGGGTTAAAATCTGTGAGCTATCTGGGGAAGTTAACCGTGTATTACTGAGCAACTGTTTCACCAGGTATCCAGACTAGCTTACCAAATTCCCAACCACACTAACATTAATTATAATCTTTTAATAGTCATCTTACGACGAGAATTTAAATAAAAAGAAATAAATCAGTTTATATTTGGACATTTATTTTAACATTGATTATTGTTATGTTAAGCTTTCAGTATATTAAACGTGATTCATAACTAAACTGTGAAAATGTGAGTTTGTAATCTTACGGAAACATCAAATATGGAGCCAAGATTGGGAGACTGCATACAACACTGCATTCATAAAACAACACACGAAGTCCGTTGAAACATATGCAAGAGGAAATTAACCACAACCAACCGATTCAATTTTCACCCAAAGAAGTTACGTTCGTAGCGCAATCCTGTCCGTCATTAAATTACCACACACTGGTATACTAAATTCATACTAACTCTCTGTGATATCGTCCCGAAAAGAATAGCTGAGGGCTACTTTGATGATTACACCACATGCTTCACGTGGTCAACTTGGTTTACACAAAGAGTGTAACTCCACAATCATTTTGATAATTAAAATAAATTACATCGAAACGCAATTTACAAAAGAAAAACCTCGAACTGGTGACTATCGTCTTACTATTAACCTGATGGGTCAAGCAATTGTATAAGCACGTGATACTGGTCTCACAAAGTACACCCCACGTGCGTTTAATATAAAGAAAATTTACTGTATTGAAAAATATTGTCAAGATGAGATGTTATAATCTCACGCACATTCGCATTTACGATTGATGATCTTAATTAGAGTTACTGATCATGAACACGTGGTTCCACTTTACTCACAAAGTAATGACAAAGCAACTACTGGAAGATATTCTGAACTTCACACTCGAATTACACTGCGTTGCAATTTAAGATAACATAAGATATTTTAGATCTAAACCTGAAATAGAGGTGATTAAATTTTCAGTTAGGGTGAACGTAAGAAATCCATTGTCCTATGGACTTAGCAGAGACGCGCTTAGCCGGAGATCTTACCACTTCAGACGCTCGCCGCGGACAGACTGCCATGGTTCCCTCCTGAGGGTGCCTCACAGATACAAATGGAAGTGACCAGAGAGGCAGCTTCCTATACCAACATGACAAGGGACAGACAGGACCATACCAAGAATAGAAACCTCTTTGGTTTTAGAAAGCGTAGCTACCTGTTCCGACGTTGGTCCTAATGTTCTCTAGCAGACAGACTTGTCTGCTACCTTTAAGAACGCAACCAGAAATATATTTGCTCATTCATCCTTTCACACATAAGGGAAGGGGGATGACAGTAAATGGTTCAAATGGCTCTGAGCACTATGGGACTTAACATCTATGGTCACGAGTCCCCTAGAACTTAGAACTACCTAAACCTAACTAACCTAAGGGCATCACACAACACCCAGTCATCACGAGGCAGAGAAAATCCAGGATGACAGTATCTTATCTTATACACTATATAAAAGAAAGCGCATGTAGGTTCCATATGAGACTATGTGACATGAATTACATATAAACTGTGTTTGAAAGTGTAGTAGTGTCGTAGATCTTTCTTGATTATGTGTAAAAGTATCAATCTCCTCCCACATAGTCAGAAATACCACAGTAAATTTAGAAGTGGGATTTATGCCGTAAAAGACAACAGATTTAAAGAAATTAACATGAAAGGAATCCAACAGAGACTTTCCATCGTCCCTGAAGAGCCGCACTGATCTGCTTGCTGCGTTATTCACCACATCGTTTATGTGTATTGCAAACACTGGGACCCTAGACTAACTCGAATTTTTCACAGAAGAATGAATAAACGCTAGAACTATACGATTTCTGGAGATGTCTCAAAAAGGCGAAACAAACAATAAAGCTTGTGCTGTTTTTTCATGCTTAAAATAAATCAGAGTTGCTCCCCCATGACCGTAGAATGGAAGTATATATACAGCGCAAATTATTCACGTTTAAGTTATTAATGAAAAAAAATATATATACACCGATCAACGATAACGCTATGACGACAGACATACTATCGATATAATCCAGTCCAGGCGACGCCAGTCAGCTGGCGACGAATGACTGCTGAAAAAGGCGAAACGCGTGATTGAAGCTTACGCTGTATTCGCACCCTATACTGTTTTTATTCCTACTGAGAATTAATTTTGGGCATTATTTCTTGGTTTTGATTCTACATCCATCGTAATCGAGGAAATACCCACATGCTCAGTCCCAGAAAGTGACTGCACTAAAAAAATGTTTTCTCTGTGGGATCTGGTGGCTGTCATAATATAATTTGGGTTCTCGAGCATCAAATCCGACAAGAGGCACCCTACGCGTCTGTTACGGAACGTTGACTGCAAATACGCTTCTGCGATTTTTATGCAGTAAAACTTGAATCAAGTTTCACGGAATAAAAATCGCAGAAGCGTACTCGCGAAGCACCTTCAGCTTCTTGTGTGATCGTGGAAAAAACCAGTGAGCACTGGAGAGGCGATGTCGGAACGTCAGTGATGAGGAAATGTGGTTCTCCTTCAGCGGGTGTTGTCATAGGGAAAGAGCGGATTCCATTGTAGGGCAGAACGCCACCTATCTCCGGCCGCGGCCTTGATCTCGAAGCCAGCGGTCACGTGGGTGCGGGTGCAAGGTGATCGGCGAGAAATGCGGACCACACACCGGTTCCTCCACTTGGCGCAGCCGCGTCTGTGCAAAGCGGGAGCTATTGATGACAACACGGGCCCTGTGGTAAACACTGCTGAGCCTGCTATCACTGACGTCAGCGTATCGTAGAATCTCGGAATATTTTTTATGCGCATTACGACAATTCTGGAGACCGAAAATATCCTCTCTGAGAATGAACATGGGTTCCGAAACCAACGAACGTGCGAAATCCTGCTCGCTACGTTCGTCCGCGAGACCCAGATGGCGGTAGGCTGACGTGTCCCTTGACTTCTGTAAGGCATGCGAAACAGTTATACATTGCCATCTAATGAATAAAACACGAGTTTACGAACTATCAAATCGAATGCATGCAAAAAGAAACAGCATATGATTCTCAATGGAGAGAAGTCTTCAGACATAAAAGTAACATCGGGCGTAGCAGAAGGCAGTTTCATAAAATATGTAAATGACCTAGTAGATGACATCGGAAGTTCCACAAATCCTTTCGCGGATGATGCTGCTGTATACATAGAAATCGCTAGAAAATTGTAGCGAAATATAGGAAGATCTGCAGAGGTTCGACGCTTGGTACAAGGAGTGTAAATTGACCCTCAATACATACAAATGTAACGTATTGCGAATACACGGGCAGAGAAACTCTTTGCTGCATGATTACGCAATTGCAGAACAATCACGGGAAGCAGTCACTTTGATAAAGTATTGTGGAGCGTCCGCACGGTGCGATTTGAAGAGGGACGAACGTATAAAATTAATTGCGAGTAATGCAGGTGTCAGACCGAGATTCACCAGCTGCGACATAGTCACGTATATGAACAGTGATACGATAGTGTCAAATGCTTTTTATTCCAGTCTTTCATCACAATATCAATTCTTTTGACGATGACCGGTTTCAGTGAGTAATGACCATTCTCAGATCTTTTTCTACACCATGTCCTAAAGTGATAAGGCCGTGATGGCATCGTCAAAACATATGAATATATTCATCATACCATCGTCCACTGTGGACGATGTGGCCTATTCTACGCCTAATTTGAGATGTACGTGACTTTAGGACGTGGTGTAGAAAAATATCCGAGGATGGTCATTACTGACTGAAACCGGTCATCGTCAAAAGAATGATATTGTGATCAAAGACTGGAATAAAAAACATTAGACTGAGATTCACTGGAAGAATCCTCAAGAAAAATAGTCCATCAACAAAGTAAGTGCCTTATAAAGCACCCCTCCGATCAATACTTCAATATTGCTCGTCCGTATGGGATCCGTACCAGACAGGACTGATAGAGAAAATAGAGAAGATCCAAAGAAAAGCAGCGCATTTCGTTACAGGTGCATCTAGTAAGCATGTAAGCGTCACAGAGATGAACAAGGAACTCCAGTGGCAGGCTCTGCAAGATCGGCAATCTGTACCGTGGTGTGGTTTATTGCGAAAGTTCTGAGAGAGTACATTCCTCAACGAATCAACAAATGCGTTGCTTCCTCCTACGCATATCTCGTGAAAAGGTCATCAAGATGAAATCAGAGAGATTCGGGTCCACACGGAGGCTTACAGGCAACCTTCCTTCCCTCGAAACATTCGCCACTGGATGGAATAGGGAAAGAGGAAAGTGACAGCATCACACAAAGTGCCCTCCGCGTAGTGTAGCTGTAGATGTACCGCTCTTCATTTTATCTTCTCCATTTCTTCTATTAATCCTCTCTGTTTCACAAAGACATGCAACGCGAATAGGAAGAAATAGTGTTTTGTAAGCAACTTCATCTCTAGATGTATTTCATTCCTTTAGGATTCTTCCAGTTAAGCTCTGGATGGTATCTACTCTTCTGCCTCACGCAGTCGTTCCTCGCTTCACACGATTACTGCTTCGTATTTAAGTTGCTGTTATTGTTTCCAGTGATTGATCGCCAGTTAAGGAAACGAAGGGAAACTGATTTCTTAGCTTTTTTACATGCAATCCGACGAATCTATTTTGGGAAATTCGGCAGTTATTAACTATCGGCAGGTCTACTTGCGTTTAACTAGTCTCTTGGTGTTGCAACATTTCGTATAGACAACAGCATCGTCCCTGAAGAGACGTACTAAGCTGCTTGCTGCGTTATCGACCACATCATTTATATATATTGCAAACACTGAGACCCCATATTGACACGAATTATTTGAAGAAGAATGAACAAACGCTAGAAGCCGATCTTGGTGAGTTCCGTAGAAATGTAGTAACACCCAAGCCAACACTGAATCTACAACTTCTCAAATATAGGCTGAAGAAAGCAAACATACGTTAACAGTATTTGTGGATTTAGACAAGGCTATTAAGACTGTTGACTGTACTAGGTGCTAGGGATAAAATACAGGGAGTGAAAAATTATTTAAAACTTGTATATAAACCAAACTACAGTTACAACAATCAAAGGACGTGAAAGAAAAGCCATAGTTCAGAAGAGAGTGATACACTGTTGTAGCACATCTCAGATGTTATTCAACTGTACAGCGAGCAAACTGTGAAGTAAATCAAGGAGCAATTTGCAAAGGGAAATAAAGTTCAGCGAAAAAAAAATAAAAACTTTACTGTCTGCTGACGAAGTAATTCTATAAGACACGGCAGATGACTTGGAAGAGCAGTTGAACGTAACGAAAGGTGTCTTGGAAAGAGATTGTAGGATGAACACGAACAAAAGTAAAACAAGTGCAGCGGAATGTAGTCGAGATTAAATCAGGCGGTGTTGAGGCAACTGAATTAGGGAATGAAACACTAAAAGTAACAGACGCGTTTTGCTGTTTATGGAGCAAAATAAGTAGAGGGTATATAAAATGCAGATTTCCAATAAAAAGAAAATGATTTCGAAAAACAGAGTTTTGATAATATGTAATCACTTTGTCAGAAAGTCTCTCCTTAAGAGACTTGTCTGGAGTGTAGTCTCTAATGGAAGATGATTATAAAGAATCCGGCTAGATTCCAAAGAGAAACCGGTTGTTGACCTAGGTTTCGGCGCGGGTAACCACGCCTTCTTGGGAACACATTAAAATTACAAACTGCCTAAAGAGGAATGGACCAAAAGTGCAAAACGCCCAAAAGTGCAAAAGAGTCACATAACATGTAAAATAAACGGTAGATGTGTACCATGTCAAAATCTACACTTAGCTCAAACGTCAGAAGCGTGCTTCCTCACCATAGCCAATCTTCGGTGGGCCGCGGCCTCTCAGGTAAACTCAACATGGAAGATAAACGTAGACGAAAAGCAATTGAGTCAAGAACACAAAAGAAGCTTCTGAAATGTGGCGTACAAAACAATGCTGAAGATTGGATGGATAGATGGAATAGCAGATGATAAGGTGCTGAAACGAATCGGGAAAACAGAAATTTATGGCACAACTTGGCTAAAAGAAGAAACTGGTTAATCGGACAGA
Organism: Schistocerca gregaria; assembly: GCF_023897955.1. Classification (NCBI taxonomy): domain Eukaryota; kingdom Metazoa; phylum Arthropoda; class Insecta; order Orthoptera; family Acrididae; genus Schistocerca; species Schistocerca gregaria. The sequence goes on along the minus strand of NC_064927.1, from coordinate 69,995,518 downwards.
CCCTGAGGCATTAACAGATTGTCCGTTTGGTAATTGCAGGAAGTGTGAACGAGATCAAGACTTGAATGCAGTGAGCAGATTCAAATGGATGTAGGTTGAGGTAGTGGCACAGTTATGAAGAGTCTTCTGGTTGAAGCTCCCATGAGTAACACCCCTAATTTTTGTATTGATTTGAACAAGTAAATCACCATATGCTGAGAAATTGTTACCTTACAAGCACGGTAACGATTTCGATTCCGCTGAAAACTTCACGTCTAATTGCGTTTGAATTTGATGGTATCGGCCTTCATGGAGTGCCGTAACGTTTCTCGACTTTGTCTATCGTACACTCCATTACTATCCTGAATCAGTATTCACTGAAGTGCGAACTGGAAACTCAGCTGACCAAGTTATGACACCGCTGTACACCGAAATACCTTAATGTTAACTTAGATATATCGCTCACGAATCGAGGACACAGCCATAATGTCAAGCAAAAGGTATTGGCGCAACGTAAGAAGTAGGTAAACTTACGCGGAGTAATTGGAGAGCCCGAACAGTGCTGTTCAGGACTTTTGCCGTAACACTGTGTTTTTCTGCCTGAGAACGAGCTAGGGCTCGTCCTGTGTTGTACTGGTTTGCTCGCTCGACGCAAAGAGGTGCGTCCTTTAGAGAAACTGTGTTATCTTATGGGAAACTTCTGTTGTTCGGCGCGAATTGCTTCACTTGATTGGCACCGAAAGATAATCATTGACAATGAAAGAGTGAAGGTTCAAGAAATTAAGTGGACCCTGTGCATTGTTTAAAACCAGCAACAGGAGCACTGACGTTTGTTCATGCGTTACATCACAAGCACCAACGAATTTGTTAGTTAGTTTCATACTCCATGGATCATTCGCACGATAAACCGCAATGATATGGAACGAGTTATTTTACTTACACATCACAAATTGATTTTTAAAAATGGCTACTTGCTGAACATTTATTGAGTTTTATCTAATAAACATATACAGATGTGAGTCAGTACTTCCTACCTACTACCTTCTCCACACTACAGTAATAGAAATGCTTCTACGGAAGAGAAGAAGTTGCCAATGAGAAACTTTCTCAGTTTGTTTTCAAATTTTACTTTTCTGTCAGGCGTTTTATGTCACTGGGTAGTTATCAAGAATTTTAGTTGCAGCATTAAGATCCCCTTTTCGTGCTAACGGCAATCTTAATGTTGCATAATGGATGTTACATTTTCTGCTGATATTTTAATTATGTACATCATTGCTCCTTTTGAACTGCTGTGCATTGTTTCCAGCAAACGTAAGCAGTAGTCAGAATGCTCAACTCCTTGAACAAATGTCTACAAGATGATCGTAGGCGTGCACCATATATTACTCTTACAGCACGTTTTTGAGCAATGAAGACTTTCTTCCTTAAAAATGAATTACGCCAGAACAACATTCCACATGACGTTGTTGTTGTTGTTGCGGTCTTCAGTCCTGAGACTGGTTTGATGCAGCTCTCCATGCTACTCTATCCTGTGCAAGCTTCATCATCTCCCAGTACCTACTGCAACCTACATCCTTCTGAATCTGCTTAGTGTATTCATCTCTTGGTCTCTCTCTACGATTTTTACCCTCCACGCTGCCGTCTAATACCAAATTGGTGATCCCTTGATGCCTCAGAACATGTCCTACCAACCGATCCCTTCTTCTGGTCAAGTTGTGCCACAAACTTCTCTACTCCCCAATCCTATTCAATACTTCCTCATTAGTTATGTGATCTACCCATCTAATCTTCAGCATTCTTCTGTAGCACCACATTTCGAAGGCTTCTATTCTCTTCTTGTCCAAACTATTTATCGTCCATGTTTCACTTCCATACATGGCTACAACTTCATACAAATACTTTCAGAAATGACTTCCTGATCCTGACACTTAAATCTATACTCGATGTTAACAAATTTCTCTTCTTCAGAAACGCTTTCCTTGCCATTGCCAGTCTACATTTGATAGCCTCTCTACTTCGACCATCATCAGTTATTTTGCTCCCCAAATAGCAAAACTCCTTTACTACTTTAAGTGTCTCATTTCCTAATCTAATTCCCTCAGCATCACCCGACTTAATTCGACTACCTTTCATTATCCTCGTTTTACTTTTGTTGATGTTCGTCTTATATCTTCCTTTCAAGACAATGTCCATGCCATTCAACTGCTCTTCCAAGTCCTTTGCAATCTCTGACAGAATTACAATGCCATCGGCAAACCTCAGAGTTTTTATTTCTTCTCCGTGGATTTTAATACCTACTCCGGATTTTTCTTTTGTTTCCTTTACTGCTTGCTCAATATACAGATTGAATAACATCGGGGAGAGGCTACAACCCTGTCTTACTCCCTTCCAAACCACTGCTTCCCTTTCATGTCCCTCGACTCTTATAACTGCCATCTGGTTTCTGTACAAATTGTAAATAGCCTTTCGCTCCCTGTATTTTACCCCTGCCACCTTTAGAATTTGAAATAGAGTATTCCAGTCAACATTGTCAAGAGCTTTCTCTAAGTCTACAAAGGCTAGAAACGTAGGTTTGCCTTTCCTTAATCTTTCTTCTAAGATAAGTCGTAGGGTCAGTATTGCCTCACGTGTTCCAGTGTTTTTACGAAATCCAAACCGATCTTCCCCGAGGTCGGCTTCTACTAGCTTTTCCATTCGTCTGTAAAGAATTCGTGTTAGTATTTTGCAGCTGTGGCTTATTAAACTGATTGTTCGGTAATTTTCACATCAATCAACACCTGCTTTCTTTTGGATTGGAATTATTATATTCTTCTTGAAATCTGAGGGTATTTCGCCTGTTTCATACATCTTGCTCACCAGATGGTAGAGTTTTGTCAGGACTTGCTCTCCCAAGGCCGTCAGTAGTTCCAATGGAATGTTGTCTACTCCGGTGGCCTTGTTTCGACTCAGGTCTTTCAGTGCTCTGTCAAACTCTTCACGCAATATCATATCCCCCATTTCATCTTTATCTACATCCTCTTCCATTTCCGTAATATTGTCCTCAAGTGCATCGCCCTTGTATAGACCCTCTATATACTCCTTCCACTTTTCTGCTTTCCCTTCTTTGCTTAGAACTAGGTTTCCATCTGAGCTCTTGATGTTCATACAAGTGGTTCTCTTATCTCCAAAGGTCTCTTTAATTTTCCTGTAGGCAGTATCTATCTTACCCCAAGTGAGATAAGCCTCTACATCCGTACATTTCCCATCTAGCCATCCCTGCTTAGCCATTTTGCACTTCCTGTCGATCTCATTTTTGAGACGTTTGTATTCCTTTTTGTCTGCTTCATTTACTGCGTTTTTTTTCTCCTTTCATCAATTAAATTCAATATTTCTTCTGTCACCCAAGGATTTCTACTAGCCCTCGTCTTTTTACCTACTTGATCCTCTGCTGCCTTCACTACTTCATCCCTCAAAGCTACCCATTCTACTTCTACTGTATTCCTTTCCCCCATTCCTGTCGATTGTTCCCTTATGCTCTCCCTGAAACTCTGTACAACCTCTGGTTCTAACAGTTTATCCAGGTCTCATTTCCTTAATTTCCCACATTTTTGCAGTTTCTTCAGTTTTAATCTACAGGTCATAACGAATAGATTGTGGTCAGAATCCCATCTGCCCCTGGAAATGTCTTACAATTTAAAACCTGTTTCCTAAATCTCTGTCTTACCATTATATAATCTATCTGATACCTTTTAGTATCTCCAGTGTTCTTCCATGTATACAACCTTCTTTCATGCTTCTTAAACCAAGTGTTAGCTATGATTAAGTGGTGCTCTGTGCAAAATTCTACCAGGCGGCTTCCTCTTTATTTCTTAGCCCCAATCCATATTCACTTACTGCGTTTCCTTCTCTCCCTTTTCCTACTACCGAATTCCAGTCACCCATGACTATAAATTTTCGTCACCCTTCACTATCTGAATAATTTCTTTTATTTCATCATACATACCTTCAATTTCTTCGTCATCTGCAGAGCTAGTTGGCATATAAACTTGTACTACTGTAGTAGGTGTGGGCTTCGTATCTATCTTGGCCACAATAATGCGTTCACTATGTTGTTTGTAGTAGCTTACCCGCATTCCTATTTTCCTATTCATTATTAAACCGACTCCTGCATTACCCCTATTTGATTTTGTGTTTATAACCCTGTAATCACCTGACCAGAAGTCTTGTTCCTCCTGCTACCGAACTTCACTAATTCCCACTATATCTAACTTTAACCTATCCATTTCCCTTTTTAAATTTTCTAACCTACCTGCTCGATTAAGGGATCTGACATTCCACGCTCCGATCCGTAGAACGCGTTTTCTTTCTCCTGATATCCTTTTGAGTAGTCCCCACCCAGAGATCCGAATGGGGGACTATTTTACCTCCGGAATATTTTACCCAAGAGGACGCCATCATCATTTAATCATACAGTAAAGCTGCACGCCCACGGGAAAAATTACGGCCGTAGTTTCCCCTTGCTTTCAGCCGTTCGCAGTACCAGCACAGCAAAGCCGTTTTAGTTATTGTTACAAGGCCAGATCAGTCAATCATCCAGACTGTTGCCCTTGCAACTACTGAAAAGACTGCTGCCCCTCTTCAGGAACCACACGTTTGTCTGCCCTCTCAACAGATACCCCTCCGTTGTGGTTGCACCTACGGTACGGCTATCTGTATCGCTGAGGCACGCAAGCCTCCCCACCAACGGCAAGATCCATGGTTCATTATTGTCATATTGATTTCTCTCTTCCCAAGATTTGCAATGATTCTAAGCATAAACGTGGCTGAAATAGGTTGTTTTAGGAGTCCCAGAATGTGCTCTTTCCAGTTCAAATTCTCGTTAATATCGACACCTGCAATATTGAAGTTTTCACCCTATTTATTATTTCTTCGCCATGATTTACAATTACTCTAGTACCACTACTTGTGCAAAACTGAAAATGTGGCGTTTTTTTAAAGCTGGGGGTGAGACTGTTAGCAGAAAACAATTCACTGATACTTTTAAGAACAGTGTTTGTTATTTGTGCTGTTTCTGTATGCATTATTGAACTGATTACAATGCTAGTGGCAACTGCAAAATGAACTGATTATGCTTGTTGCATAGCAGACGCAGGATCGCTTATATATATACGAGGAACAATACTAGACCTAAGATTGGGGGACCTCAAACACGATTTATCCCCAGTCAGAATAATGTCCCGGGACTACATTGGTTGAATTACTTAAGTATAACTTTTGACATTCTTTCGGTTACATATACCATTATGTATTTGTTGGTCATACAACTGAACCCATAAAACGACAATTTTAGTATTTAGCATACTGTGATTCACACAGTCTAGCCTTAGATAGGTTGCAGAAAACACCAGCTGGCGTTCTATTATTATTTAATGCTTGTAAAATTTGGTGAGTGAACGTGAAAATAGCATTCTGTATAGAACAACTCCTCTGAAATCATAACTACGAATTGCCGAGAATATTACTTTTGCTCAAGTAAAATACTGTCCCCATAAATCACCTTATAAAATTTTGGAAAATTATGTCAGCAATGAAACAGATCGGTAGTTATTGACATATCTCCAATCATTCTTCTTATAGAGGGATTTGACAATGGCATATTTCAATCTCTCTGGACGGACGCCCTGAGCTAGTGATGCACTACAAATATCAAATAAGACAGGGTTCATTACATGGGAACAAATCTTCAGTTCACTATTGGAAACACAATCAAAACCATATGAGTTTTTATTTTTGAGAGAATATATAATTATCTTACTTTCAGAAGGAGAAGTTGGTGATGCATTCACATGTTTGAATTTTACGAGAGTTGCTTTTTCGATATACTGCTTGTCCCTATACTTTCTACTATATTTAAGGAAGAAATAATGATTAATTATGTTCACTACCCGTGACTCGTCATTTGCAGCCATTCCATTCAGTTCAGTAGTGAAGTTGTCCCCTTTTGTGGTTGCTTGCCCTGTCTCTGGCATCACTACATTGCATATCACATAGTCTTAAGCCTGTCGTTGGAGGTACTGATTTATGACATAACGTGCATATTCCCCCAATTTTTGTTCGGAATGTTGAGTAGTAGCTGCGCCGTTAGGGGCGCCTTGTCACGGTTCGCGCGGCTCCCCCCGTCGGACGTTCGGATTAATCAGTGTGCAATCCTAGGGACCGATGACCTCAGCAGTCTGGTCCCATAAAAACTTTCAAAAGAGAGAAAAAAAAAACTCGCACAGAAGCGTTTAGACAGTCGTTTTTCCTTCTTTCTTTTTGCGAGCAGGGAAGGGAATGACTAGAGGTGGGAAAAAATACACTACAGCCCCTTTAAATTGCTACAGACGCGAAATTTAACCGACAGGAAGAAGATGGTGTGATATGCAAATGATTAGCTTTTCAGAGCATTCACAGAAGGTTGGCGCCGGTGGCGACGCCTACAACGTGCTGACATGAGGAAAGTTTCCAATCGATTTCTCATACACAAACAGCAGTTGACCGCCCTTGCCATGTGAAACGTTGTTGTGATGCCTCGTGTAAGGAGGAGAAATACGTACGATCACGTTTCCGACTTTGATAAAGGTGGGATTGCAGAATATCGCGATTGCGGTTTATCATATCGTGACATTGATGCTCACGTTGGTCGACATCCAATGACTGTTAGCAGAATATGGAATCAGTGGTTCAGGAGGGAAACACGGAACGCCGTGCTGAATCCCAACGGCCTCGTGTCACTAGCAGTCGAGATGACACGCATCTTATCCGCATGGCTGTAACGGATCGTGCAGCCACGCCTCGATCCATGAGTCATCAGATGGGGACGTTTGCAAGACAACAACTATCTGCACGAACAGTTCGACGACGTTTGCAGTAGCATGGACTATCAGCTCGGAGACCATGGCTGCGGTTACCCCTGACGCTGCATCACAGACAGGAGCGCCTGCGGTGGTGTAATGAACGACGAACCTGGGTGCACGAATGACAAAATGTCATTTTTCGGATGAACCAAGGTTCTGTATACAGCATCATGATGGTCGCATCCGTGTTTGGCGACATCGCGGTGAACGCACATTGGTAGCGTGTATTCGTCATCGCCATACTGGCTTATCACCCGGCGTGATGATATGTGGTGCTATTGGTAACACGTCTCGCTCACCTCTTGTTCGCATTGACGGCACTTTGAACACATTTCAGACGTGTTACGACCCGTGGCTGTACCCTTCATTCGATCCCTGCGAAACCCTACATTTCAGCAGGATAATGCCCGACAGCATGTTGTAAGTCCTGTACGCGCCTTTCTGGATACAGAAAATGTTCGACTGCTGCCCTGGCCTGCACATTCTCCAGATCTCTCAGCAACGGAAAATGTCTGGTCAACGATGGCTGGGCAACTGGCTCGTCACAACACACCAGTCACTACTCTTGATGAACTGTGGTATCGTGTTGAAGCTGCATGGGCAGCTGTGCCTGTACACGCCATCGAAGCCCTATTTGACTCAATACCTTGGCGTATCAAGGCCGTTATTACGTCCAGAGGTGGTTGTTCTGGATACCTGTACACGCCATCGAAGCCCTATTTGACTCAATACCTTGGCGTATCAAGGCCGTTATTACGTCCAGAGGTGGTTGTTCTGGATACTGATTTCTCAGAATCTATTCACCCAAATTGCGTGAAAATGGAATCACATGTCAGTTCTAGTATAATTGTCCATCTGCACTTCTTCGTGGTGTAGCAATTTTAATGTACTAGTAGCGTACCTTTGGCCAAGAGCCGTATGGTGGCTCGCGGAGCATGTTTGTAAGTTTCCGCACAGTTTACACAGAAATGGTGCAGGTGACTTTTTCCTTCTAGAGACCTCGTTTCGCGCCTTAACTGACAATCAGTGCCGTCAGGTAGGGGATTATGTTAAAGATTTAAATCAAATTCAAACAGCTGTGTAGGAAAGATAAGCCCGTGCTAACAAGATATCAATAAGAAGAAAGAAATTCTTTGTATTGAGTCTCGTCCTTAAATGAACAGGAAAGGAAGAGCTTAGCGAGACTTGTGGAAACTTGCTGGCCGACGCGTTTTCCGTGGAATTCCCAGACAGGGTGTCAGCCAGCTGTTGGGAGCGAAACCCGTTGCCCTGCTGTAGTCCAGCCGGTGCGCAGACGTTGAGGGTCGAGGTCCTCCTGCAGACCAGACCAGACCAGAGGCGCAGGTCGGCGGGAGCAGATCCGGCACCCAGGAGCCGCGACACGTGCGCGCTCACGTGACCGCCGAACCGCGACCTGCTCGCCCACGCAAACCGCGAAGCGGGACTACCAAAAGTGGAAGAGCTGCTTGAGGTAGCGCCTCTACAGCCGACTACGCGAACGTACCTGATCGACACCGTAGACCCGACTAAAACAAGAGAGAAGTGCTCGGACGGAACCTGAAGCATCATATAATACTTTATTTGATATGAGGGGAAGTGTGGTATAGAGAAGCAACGGTTGAGTATAGTAAACACGTACATATGGATGTACACTGACCAGCCAAAACATTATGATCACTGCCCACAGCGACATTGGAGTCTGCCTGGTGACGTCGTAGGCACGTGATGCGGTAACAACAGTATACAAGCGGAGCAGCCACAGGCGGGCGATCACCCTAGTGAAGACATGGACTGAAAATGGGGGACCTTCTTTGGGATAAGCGATTTTGACAAAGGAAAGATTATTTTTACGCAGAGCTGTGAACGAGTTTCTCGAAAACGGTGCAGCTGTGCACTTGCTACAGTTGTGAGCATCTGTGGAAAGAGATACATCTACATCTACATCTACATCTACATGATTACTCTTCAACTCACATTTAAGTGCTTGGCAAAGGGTTCATCGAACCACAATCATACTATCTCCCTACCATTCCACTCAGGAACAGCGCAGGGGGAAAACCGAACACCTAAACCTTTCTGTTCGAGTTCTGATTTCTCTTATTTTATTTTGATGATCATTCCTACCTATGTAGGTTGGGCTCAACAAAGTATTTTCGCATTCGGAAGAGAAAGTTGGTGACTGAAATTTCGTAAATAGATCTCGCCGCGACGAAAAACGTCTTTGTTTTAATGACTTCCATCCCAACTCGCGTATCAAATCTGCCAAACTCTCTCCCCTATTACGTGATAACAGAAAACAAGCTGCCCTTTTTGCACCCTTTCGAAGTCCTCCGTCAATCCCGCCTGGTAAGGATCCCACACCGCGCAGCAATATTCTAACAGAGGACGAACGAGTGTAGTGTAAGCTGTCTCTTTAGTGGCCTTGTTGCATCTTCTAAGTGTCCTGCCAATGAAACGCAACCTTTCGCTCGCCTTCCCCACAATATTATCTATGTGGTCTTTCCAAGTGAAGTTGTTCGTAATTTTAACACCCAGGTACTTAGTTGAATTGATAGCCTTGAAAATTGTACTATTTATCGAGTACTCGAATTCCAACGGTTTTTTTTTTTTTTTTTTTTTTTTTTTGAACTCATGTGGATCACCTCACACTTTTCGTTATTTAGCGTCAACTGCCACCTGCCACACCATACAGCAATCTTTTCTAAATCGTTGATATTGGTCTTCGGATGACCTCACTAGACGGTAAATTACAGCATCATCTGCGAACAATCTAAGAGAACTGCTCAGATTATCACCCATGTCATTTATATAGATCACGAACAGCAGAGGTGCCAGGACGCTTCCCTGGGGAACACCTGATATCACTTCAGTTTTACTCGATGATTTGCCGTCTATTACTACGAACTGCGACCTTCCTGATATGAAATAACGAATCCAGTCGCACAACTGAGACGATACCCCATATGCCCGCAGCTTGATTAGAAGTCGCTTGTGAGGAACGGTGTTAAAAGCTTTCCGGAAATCTAGAAACACGGAATCAACCTGAGATCCCCTGTCGATAGCAGCAATTACTTCGTGCGAATAAAGAGCTAGCTGCGTTGCACAAGAACGATGTTTTCTGAAACCATGCTGATTACGTATCTATAGATCGTTCCCTTCGAGGTGATTCATAATGTTTGAATACAGTATATGCTTCAAAACCCTACTGCAAACTGACGTCAACGATATAGGTCTGTAGTTCGATGGATTACTCCTACTACCCTTCTTAAACACTGGTGCGACCTGCGCAATTTTCCAATCTGTAGGTACAGATCTATCGGTGAGCGAGCGGTTGTATATGATTGCTAAGTAAGGAGCTATTGTATCAGCGTAATCTGAAAGGAACCTAATCGGTATACAATCTGCTCCTGAAGACTTGCCCGTATCAAGCGATTTGAGTTGCTTCGCAAGCCCTAAGGCCTCTACTTCTAAGAAACTCATGCTAGCAGATGTTCGTGTTTCAAATTCTGGAATATTCCATTCGTCTTCCCTGGTGAAGGAATGTCGGAAAACTGCGTTCAATAACTCCGCTTTAGCGGCACAGTCATCGATAACTGTACCATCGGCACTGGGCACCGAAGGTATTGACTGCGTCTTGCCGCTTGTGTATTTTACATACGACCAGAATTTCTTCGGATTTTCTACCGAATTTCGAGACAATGTTTCGTTGTGGAACCTATTAAAGGCATCTCTCATTGAAGTCCATGCCAAATTTCGCGCGTCTGTAAATTTTAGCCAATCTTCGGGATTTAGCGTTTTTTCTGCTTTTTTTGTTGCCTCTGCAACAGCGTTCGAAACTGTTTTATGTACCATAGGGGATCCGTTCCATCTCTTACGAATTTATGAGGTATGAATCTCTCAATTGCTGTTGCTACTATAGCTTTGAATTTGAGCCACATCTCGTCTACATTTGCATAGTCAGTTCGGAAGGAATGGAGATTGTCTCTTAGGAAGGACTCTAGTGACACTTTATCAGCTTTTTAAATAAAATTATTTTGCGTTTGTTTCTGGTGGATTTGGAAGAAACGGTATTGAGCTTAGCTACAACGATCTTGTGATCACTAATCCCTGTATCAGTCATGATGTTCTCTATTAGCTCTGGATTGTCTGTGGCTAATAGGTCAAGTGTGTTTTCGCAACCATTTACAATTCGCGTGGGTTCGTGGACTAACTGCTCGAAATAATTTTCGGAGAAAGCATTTATGACAATCCCAGAAGATTTTTTCTGCCTAACACCGGTTTTGAACAAGTATTTCTACCAACATATCGAAGGAAGGTTGAAGTCCCCACCAACTATAATCGTATGAGTGGGGTATTTATTTGTTACGAGGCTCAAATTTTCTCTGAACTGTTCAGCAACTATATCATCGGAGTCTGTGGGTTGGTAGAAGGAGCCAATTATTAAATTAGTTCGGCTGTTAAATATAACCTCCACCCATTCCAATTCACATGGCGTATCTACTTCGACTTCACTACAAGGTAAACCACTACTGACAGACACAAACACTCCACCACCAATTCTGCCTAATCTATCTTTCCTGAACACCGTCTGAGACTTCGTAAAAATTTCTGCAGAACTTATTTCAAGCATTAGCCAGCTTTCTGTACCTATAACGATATCAGCTTCTGTGCTTTCTATTAGCGCTTGAAGCTCAGGGACTTTCCCAGCACAACTACAACAATTTACCACTACAATTCCGACTGTTCCTTGATTCAAGCACGTCCTGTATTTTCCATGCACCCTTTGAGATTGCAGCCCGTCCCGTAGTTTCCCGAGGCCTTCTAACCTAAAAAACCGCCCAGTCCACGCCACACAGACTCCGCTAAATAAAACTACCACAAGTCGCTAAATGGTTGAACGACCACGGCTCTTCACAAACTGTGAGGATGTTGATCTGTGGAATCCCTGACTCAAAACCACACTGCTGGTACACACACGAGTGTTTCGGTGCACACCGACCACTGTCCATGTTCAACACGGAGTTCCGTAGCAGACCACCCCTATGTGTTCACATGTCAGTTACGATTGCCGAGGGCACAGGACCATTCGGATTGGAACATCGATCAGTGAAAACGTGTCGGTTCGTCGGGTGATCACATTTTTGCTACACCAAGTCGATGGTCGTCTCCACAAACGCCGTCGTCGAGGTGAACGGCGACTCGAAATCTGCTACGGACGCAGGCTGGTGTGATCAGTATTGTGCCATGGGAGATATTCTCCTTCGCTTGCATGGGACCTGTTGCACTAATCGAAAACACGCTGACAGCTGCGAACCACCTTGTAACCTCCCCACAAAATAAAATAATATGAATAATACTCTCATTTAGCGTAACTACCCAACAGTGAAAATATAATACAATGTGACAAACCTATAACCTTTCAATAATTGACAGTCAATTTAACCTGGTAAATTTTGGACGTCAGCAATGGTGCGTCATGGCCCTGATACATCATTCTGAATAAACTGAAAAATCTTACCTTAATTAGATCGCCGGATAACGCGTATATATCTGCTCCTATAAAAAATTTTCCTGGCGCAGCTAAGTGCAATGCTGGCCGATAGATTTGTCTTATATAAAAGGAAAGAACCGAGTTTTCTTTTCAATAATCGGGATGGCCAAGGATTGGAGAAATTAGTGAATTCTTTAAATTGAGATAAATGTCAAAAGTTACTTTTTATGAGAAAGATTATTATTAACAGATATTTTTTAAAAACATTTACATGGGACTTGATGTAACAATACCACATATGCGCGCGGCTGCTTTTACCTTATCCTACAACGCTCAGGCTCCGCCATCGCTGCACACGGCCGGCCCAGCCAACACGATACACCAGACACGACTGCTCGCTACGCAGTTCTTACTGCAGTCAATACTGCTCTTTGGTCTCAGATTCTCTTCTAGCTTACATATCGCAGGCTGCGCGTGAGCAATACATCGAAATTATATCAGCTCGATTGCGCTAGCAACAAATTCTTTAATTATGGACCTCTTACAACCTGCAGCCCTTCGTGCTTCTTGTCTTTCCCGGCGATGTCATCCTTCAGCAGTATAATTGTCCATGTGTCGGAACCAGAAACTTGCTACCGTGTTTCAAGGACCATTGTAGTATACTCACGTTTGCCTGATGTAAATCTGACGGAACCCACCTGGGTTCCTATTGGGCAACCTCACTAAGTACGTAAATCAGTGGCCCGTTATTTACGCGTATTACGTGGCCTGTGAGTAGACATCTAATGTCACATACCTCCACAAACCTGCCAACAAAGTGCCGGATTCCTGATACGCAATGATGTATATCGTTCCAAAGATGGACAGATATGCTGTTAAGCAGGTGGTCACAATCGATATAAAAGTTTTCTGGGTATGGTACCGCGTCATAGTTTTTTACATTATGACGCGATACCATACCCATAAAACTTTTATGTCGACTGACTCTGGCCGCGGAAGCCTACGCAATTATATAGGTGGTGACAATGTTTTGGCTCACCAGTGTAGGGTGCAGCAGTTATGCGGAGATGAAGAGGCTTACGCAGGACAGAGTAGCGTGGAGAGCTGCTTCAAAGCAGTCTCTTGGATAACGACTAGAACAAGAGCATGCAAGCTGTGTACAGGGTACGCCAACAATCTCAGGTCCGAACACGTATTTTCTGTTTCACTTCCCGTGTTCATTGTGTTTCACTGGCCATAAGACAGTCATTCAGTCTCGGACATGGAAGCCCGTGGAGGAGTCACGTGTCATTTCACACAAGTTACAAATCAGGAAGGTATATTAAGGTTTAACGTACCGTTAACAATGATGTCATTGGAGATGCTGAGAAGCTGCGACCGCAGTTTATTGGGAATCGATATTGACCGTAATTTCAGATGAAACATTCGCCTCAAGCGCTTTAGGAAAACCGTGGAAAACCTGTCCGTCCCTCCCGAATACGAGTCCACTGTGTAATGCTACTGCACCTGCTCGTTCAGTCAGACATTTCCTGCTTGTTGTCCTGATTTCTTCACGGGATTTTTCAGATTTCGTATTCGCCAAATTCAAGTGGCATCAAAGATATAATGTGGTAGTAAGAGGACCCCTTACGACCGATGAAGTTGCTGCTGTGAAGTGGCTTGTTTGGATGCAGCAACTTCGTTGATTCGTAACAGGGCCAAATAGGGTTAGGCAACAGATGTGGCAAAAATACACTCCTGGAAATGGAAGAAAGAACACATTGACACCGGCGTGTCAGACCCACCATACTTGCTGCGGACACTGCGAGAGGGCTGTACAAACAATGATCACACGCACGGCACAGCGGACACACCAGGAAACGCGGTGTTGGCCGTCGAATGGCGCTAGCTGCGCAGCATTTGTGCACCGCCGCCGTCAGTGTCAGCCAGTTTGCCGTGGCATACGGAGCTCCATCGCAGTCTTTAACACTGGTAGCATGCCGCGACAGCGTGGACGTGAACCGTATATGCAGTTGACTGAGCGAGGGCGTATAGTGGGCATGCGGGAGGCCGGGTGGACGTACCGCCCAATTGCTCAACACGTCTCCACAGTACATCGGTGTTGTCGCCAGTGGTCGGCGGAAGGTGCACGTGCCCGTCGACCTGGGACCGGACCGCAGCGACGCACGGATGCACGCCAAGAACGTAGGATCCTACGCAGTGCCGTAGGGGACCGCACCGCCACTTCCCAGCAAATTAGGGACACTGTTGCTCTTGGGGTATCGGCGAGGACCATTCGCAACCGTCTCCATGAAGCTGGGCTACGGTCCCGCACACCGTTAGGCCGTCTTCCGCTCACGCCCCAACATCGTGCAGCCCGCCTCCAGTGGTGTCGCGACAGGCGTGAATGGAGGGACGAATGGAGACGTGTCGTCTTCAGCGATGAGAGTCGCTTCTGCCTTGGTGCCAATGATGGTCGTATGCGTGTTTGGCGCCGTGCAGGTGAGCGCCACAATCAGGACTGCATACGACCGAGGCACACAGGGCCAACACCCGGCATCATGGTGTGGGGAGCGATCTCCTACACTGGCCGTACACCTCTGGTGATTGTCGAGGGGACACTGAATAGTGCACGGTACATCCAAACCGTCATCGAACCCATCGTTCTACCATTCCTAGACCGGCAAGGGAACTTGCTGTTCCAACAGGACAATGCACGTCCGCATGTATCCCGTGCCACCCAACGTGCTCTAGAAGGTGTAAGTCAACTACCCCGGCCAGCAAGATCTCCGGATCTGTCCCCCATTGAGCATGTTTGCGACTGCATGAAGCGTCGTCTCACGCTGTCTGCACGTCCAGCACGAACGCTGGTCCAACTGAGGCGCCAGGTGGAAATGGCATGGCAAGCTGTTCCACAGGACTACATCCAGCATCTCTACGATCGTCTCCATGGGAGAATAGCAGCCTGCATTGCTGCGAAAGGTGGATATACACTGTACTAGTGCCGACATTGTGCATGCTCTGTTGCCTGTGTCTATGTGCCTGTGGTTCTGTCAGTGTGATCATGTGATATATCTGACCCCAGAAATTTGTCAATAAAGTTTCCCCTTCCTGGGACAATGAATTCACGGTGTTCTTATTTCAATTTCCAGGAGTGTAGATGGCAACACAGATTAGCAACATTTTATAATAAGTTACGGATGGACATTTTACTGGAGTAGGAAGATTTTGCTTGGCAGTGTCGTTCAGTGATCACCTATACTGTCTTTAACCGCTGGTATAGTCCCAAATCCAGTGAGCAATGAGTAATGACGTCATAATAACAACATAATGCTCAATTTGAATCTTCTTAGCGGGGACTGTAGAAAAGGGCTCAGAGACTCGCTGACTCAGTGTATCTGGGTGAGATGGCCCAGTGGTTAGCACACTGGACACGCATTCGGGAGGGCGACGGTTCAAACCCGCGTTCAGCCATCCAGATTTAGGTTTTGCGTGGGTTCCCCAAATGACTCCAGGGAAATGCCGGAATGGTTCCTTTGAAGGGGCACAGGCCAGTTTCCTTCCCCATGCTTGACCCCATACGATACTGAGCTCCATCTCGATGTATATGGAACGTGGAATGTTAAACGCGGTCTTCGTCGACACGGTGTGACGATTCTCTGACGGTCGTCTCGAGATACTATCTGCTGAGTGGAATGTTTCTCCTAATGTCCACGTCTGGCGTATGTATGTTCATTTGGGAACTATTTGTGTATCACCTAGGTGCGTAACATAGTCGTTGTCATGTACGCCGCTCTGGAGTCCAACCTTACCTTGACTAGGTTGCGCCTGAGCCATAGGCAGCTAAACATTCTTCCATGTGGGCCCTGTCCCGTACGTTGTGGAACAGGACACAAATCACAAGTCATACAGACAAAAGCACACGGCTTCCCATCAAATCCCACCGCTGCTCAACGTGGGGTTGCACTCTGACTTGGAGAGTGGAAGGCCGCCTCTAAGAGTGTCACACGTAACGCGGAGAGTGGTGAAATACGCCTTTCTCGCACCAGGAACGCTAACCGAACTGGCTGAATAACTTCCCGTGTGTCATCTGCGCCGACCAGGGTGCAATCAATAGCCAACTAAGCGCCAGACTTCATTCAGGCTAGACTTGGCACTAGCTACTGCCGTCACACAGCTGTTCCCGTTGTTGTGGTTTTCAGTCATAAGACTTGGTTTATGCATCTCTGCACGCTGCTCTGTCCTGCATCAGGCTACCTAGCGATACGTAGGTCTGTTACAATGACTCTCAGCCTCCGTCTAACTTTCCTTCAGTTTTATGCGGTGTTTCCACTCTGGGCACACACTTGTAGATATTTCGGCCGTTTTGAGTTTGGTTCACTAGGGTGTGATAAAAGGACAACGGGTTTTTCCATGTGATTAAGCGTCATACATTACATTTTTATATTCTGCAAATGTCCAGGCTTACGATACCATCGGCCGGTCACATGCTCACGGAAGTTCAGCCGCCTCCCACAAGTCTGTTTAAAAACATCGTTAACTGTTTGTTTTTGTGATCTTCAGTCCAAAGATTGGTTTGTAGCAACTCTCAACGCTCGCCTATCCTGTGTAAGACTCTTCGCCTATCAGTAACCGCTACGACCTACATCAGTATCAGCCTGGTACACATCCCTCGATCTCCCTCTGTATCTTTTACCTCTCACACTTCTCTAAACTACCTAATCAACTACTCCTTGATCCAACTCAACTGATCCAATCCTCTGGTGCCATTTTGCATTTTCATTATTTTTTTTTGCCCTAATTGCATCCGCATCTCTCTATTAGTCACCCGCTCCGCCCACGTAATCTTCCAATATACGCCAGCAACACCGCATGACCTTTCTTTTCTTTTAACAGTTTGCGTTCTACGTCCAATATTACCCAGACAGACTGATTCAGCCAATCTGGATGTTGTTTTTAGGTGGTTTCCCGATTCGTCATCACGTCCTGCTCAGATACACTTTACGCCAAACATTCAGAAAATGATATCACGCTTGCATCTGCAATTACTCTAGACACAGACAGACGATGTACTAGAATTATGCCGGCCGTTGTGGTCAAGCGGTTGTAGGCGGTTCAGTCTGGAACCATGCGACCGCTACGGTCGCAGGTTCGAATCCTGCCTCGGGCATAGATGTGTGTCATGTACTTGGGTTAGTTAGGTTTAAGTAGTTCTAAGTTCTAGGGAACTGATAACCTTAGATGTTAAGTCCCATAGAGCTCAGAGCCATTTGAACCACACTAGAATTATGTCCCGGGAAAACTATCGGGTTGAGTCGGGTTGGAGCTGCAGTGAGCTCCGGATAGTCAAGACTCGCCCGACCGTTGCTGACACACATAGTTCGAGTGGCAACGACGTTCGTTGGTTGTTGGTCGGTCGTCTGGTCAGGCGACATGTGTTTCGTCACCGACCGTCTTTCGGTTTTGTGTGTGTGTCCGCTTGTGATTTGTTCGAGTTGTTCATCAGTGATTTGTTTTACGATTGTTCGAGTTTCTAGTGGCAGTGTTTCGTGCAACACTGTGTACCCTGTGTCAGACGACTGAGTAATGCTTTAAATGCTGTCTGCGTACTGCAGTAGCCATTTGGTCGGTTGCGACAGAGCAGCGAGTAAGTGTTTTCTTACCGTGTTGATGCTGTCCGCCACGGCGTGTAGTTCTACAGCCGTTACGATGTTTATGTATGTCAGTAGTTTTTGTGCCTTGGCTTATTAACACATCAATATTAGTCTGGCTGTCATTTTGGTTGTAATGCCGTTGGTCTGGTGACCGAAATCAGGTAGTTGACTGGTTCGTCGGCTGTCTGTCGGATGGGTTGCCTTCCGATGAAGAGATTGTTGGTGAGGCTGCCTGTCTCGCCTAAACGGGCGTTAGTGTTACAATTTCAGGCAGACCCTTGGAAACTTCTTAGCGCCGTTCCTTGTGCTGAGTATTAATATATCCGGAATTATTGTTCTTGTCTTGCCCTTAAGGCCGACTTTGCTAGCGATGGTTCACTGAATAAATACGCTCTCATTTGCCGAGACGATAGTTAGCAAAGCCTTCAGCTACGTCATTTGCTACGACCTAGCAAGGCGCCATATTCAGTTACTATTGATATTGTCAATCATGTACAGTCAAGAGCGACGTTCATCATTAATGGATTAAAGTTAAGTATTCCACCAGCTATGTCCGTTTTTCTAATTTCCTTGTCCTGTTCCAGACCTCACGCCAGCCTGCGTGGGCTAAAACGCGTGCCTTTAGGCCTCCTCTGGTAACACGGTGTTGGCTCTCCAGCCCACCACAACAACGACGAATTCACGTCATAATGAAGAAGGTATCGCCCACACAACTCTCCGCCACTGCGACAAAGTCCTGTGCCGACTGCCACGTGTCCATTCCAGTCGTAGTTCTCGATGTCATGGAGTCTTTTTATTTTGCTATTAAGCACCGACCAACAGAATTTTCCCTCACAAAGTCAACTCAAACAACCTATTCGTTTATTGACCACAATATACAAGCCCAAAGCAATGTGACTGCCATAGATTGACAACATGACTGCCAACAATTAACAAAAAAGCTCTGAATTGCAAGAAATGTTAACTATAATACAAATCGAAAAAGTATCAGAGTAAAAAAATATGAAACTACCTCCAGCACTTTTAATTACCTCTTCATGTCACCCCCAGTTCCCAAAATTATATAGTTTGTTAATAATTCCACTACCCAAACATTATCAACAACATCCATCCTCAATTTACAATGCACGTCCTACCATGGCAGAGTCTCCAATAAAGATATCATGTCCATACACTTCCTATCCACTCGCTAACTGCTAGTCCGTCCAACCATAGAATCTCCTGCAGAGGGCGCAGAGCGCTGTCAGCGGTACTAACACAGTCTATAGCTCTGCCAGTATACAAACTGGCTACTTACAGTGTTAGCATTGGAACATGTATGGGTCGTCGGCTGCATTCACGCGTTATTAAGAGTGTTCGGTGCACTGTGTGTTCAGAGACATTTGTACTCTGCCTAACATTAAAGTCTGACGTTAGTTTGTGCCACAGTTCTCCGATTCTCCTGTTTCACCAGTCTGCCCAGCCTACGAAGTCTAGCATCTGTAACAAGGGGTGGTAGACCAACCCCCAACGTTGGACGCGGTTTCACCTTGGTTGCGCCACAGGTAGAAGATACTTATCAGAGCACTCCTGTAATAAAGTCGTGCAGTTTCCGAAATGCTCGTGCCTCCGGCGGGCCACCACAATCTGCCCTCCGTCAGTCTCAAATAGATCGTGCTCCTTTCCAATTCTAAACACGGACAGCGCGCTCATCGATACTACATGACCGTGTGTGTGTAACTAGGTGTCATTCCTCACCAGGTGAATGCTGTCGCCTGCTCGGGTTTCTATCAACAGTAGGTCGGTGGTCAAAATGTTCCGACTGATCAGTGTATAAGGGACGCAAACAGCGTCAGACGTTGAATAACCACTCTGGAACACTGACATCTGTTTGCTCGAATGAGACAGTGCTATGAGCGCCTAACCGAGTCTGAAAGCGCCCTTACTGCAGGTCTCCATTCTGAAAACTGGTTGTGATCCGAGCACGGGGATCACAACCCAAACCACACACCACTGTTAAGTACTAATGAAGGACTGGGTCCCTTACTTCTATTGCACATAATTCATTAATGTCAATCCATCACATGTATTTCAAATACATAAATGAAGTTACATTTGAATCTGTCTGACATTAAACAGGAATTAAAAAAAAAAAAACAATTTCAATATCAGCTGATTTAGTGCGTAAAGCGCGAGTTAAGCAACAGAAAAAAAACAATTTTTTTATATGTTTAAATTCTAAACATGCATGGTGGTGTATGATTGTACTATATCGTGTCTCCCTACCACTTTCGCGCAACGACGCTCTGAGCGTGTTTTTTAGGGAATTAACTAGTTTGAACCTGGGACCTGTTGCTGGTAAGGAGACGCCAGACCACACATGACATGTAGAATTCAGAAGAGTTCAGTGAGACTAGCGATGATATAACCAAATTCTAAATGATCTCAGCGTCGGCTCCACTGTACTCCCTGTAAAAGAATCTTAATACTAACTAAATTTAGTGGAAAGGGTTCAAGGCTTTCCTATTTTTAGTTAGCTGGTAAAGTAACGTCGAAAAAGCAGTTAAGTTTACCATTGGAAATTTATTATAATCACAAAACATCGTTTATAAATTGCACTATTGATAAAAGGAAATGTTTTAATACAGGATGGTAAAAACCAACTGCGTTCAACAAAAATGTGAACGAATATTCACGAATGGGTTTCCAAGTTCTACAATCGATCGAAGGATGACCTATGCCATATCACATCTATAATCTCGGATTAATTTAAGTTTCACAAAAGAGAAAACTATCAAAATGGTCTTCAACTATCAAAATGGTCAACAGTGACCCTCAATTATCTTTAATTACTTATTTAACTTGTCGTAAATTACAGTGGCTGATGTGGCTTCCCAATAAGTATATAAAAGAAAAATCATCGCGTTTCAGATCTTTTCTTCAAGTGGCAAATGTGAACACCATGAGTTTTAATTAACGATCGACACTAGTATTACGCAAAAAGGGGGTGTAACAGATGAGACTTCTGCAGTTCTGAGTGAAGCCTTATGTGCTCAAAAATGCGGCATCGCGTGCGTTCATTACCTTGTCGGTGTTTAAGCAGCGTCAGGGCGGCAGCGGCCGGCGCAGCAGCCATCAGCTCGCCGTCCTGGAACCAACTCTCCTCTAACTTCTCCTTACTACAATTTACCGAAGTTAGTTTAAAAAAACTATCTGGCTATGTTTTCATCTGATCAATCAGGGTCTCAATGTTAAACTTAAGCTCCGCCTACAAATATTCTGTCTATCCAATGAGAAACGTTATACTTTTCGTGGTGGGGCAATGTTTTTAAAGTTTGCAACGTAACAGAGACGCTAAAAAGTCTCACGCTAAAACCTGCAGCTAGTGTCTTCCTTTTAGCGTTATCGTAAGATCTATACTGCTCTTCTGGAGGGCTCTAGCTTTTAACATGGGCTGGGGGTGATCATTGACGTACCTGAGACGCGAAAAAGCCTCACGCTAAAACGTGCGGGTTGTATAGTCGTACAGGTAGGCTCGCGGCGTGGGTGCCCAGTCCCCTCCCTTATCTAGGTTAACACGGTTCTGCTCTCGGCTTCTGTCCTCGTTTCTCCCCTCGGAACTGCGTCTGCCTCACGGTGGGAAGGTACGACATGCATTTAGGCATTCTTGTGTTAGTCTGTGGTATTCCATTTGCTCGCTCGTTACTCGTATTACTTTGGTTACTTTAATGTCACGATTTATTCCGAGCTATGTGACATACTACTGGATTTGCTTATCATGTCAGGGTTTTCATGTAAGGTGTTGGATTTGCCTGACACCTTACAAAATTACAGCATTAAGGAATTCCAAATCTTTCCCTTTTCTAAGCGGAGGCTGAGCCAGAAACACAGAATGCCAGAAAAACACAGTTTTCCTGTGAAATCTTAAGGGACATCCCGAAGCAGTAACAGACAAGGGGTCGGCACCCAAAAATAACACAGGCTAAGAATCAGGCTGGGAGCACATCCTACGAGAACTTGTTCACACTACGGTCGCCACAAACTGTAGACTTCTCACACAGGCACCTCAGTTTGTACAAACATCTAGGCCAACACCAACTCCGGACTCCCCTCTCACTGCGAGTCTTGGCACAGTTTCCATGAAATGACTTCCAGGCAACCGGTAACCGCCGCAGGAGTTACACGATTAGCAAACAGCCCCAGCGTAACAGACATCACACGTGTGCTTACGCCCGAGCCACAACTCCGCCAGTCTCACCGGCGACCCCAAACCGACTGCCTCCCGTTGTCCCGCGCGCCCCAGCCGAAAACGTAAAGATGGTCATGCCCGGGGACGCGCCAAAGATAACAAGCCGATCGCTGATGATCGGCCAGCGATGTGGCTCAGGCTGAAAGCTCGATATCCTGAGACGTCCGATGTTGGACTGTGTGAGAACTTCGGGGCAGGCAGAGTCGTTGTCAACATTCCGGTCGACCACATCCGATCATCACAAAGGCCGCCTGCCATCGAAGACCAAATGACAGATTTCCTGCAGCTGTGCATGTCATCTCGTACCATGCGTCGAAACTACTGGCAGCCAGACTAGGTAATTAACTTTCTACACATAGTCTGCTATTAACACCGCATTTGCAGTGTTGCTGTGACCGGACAACGTGGAGTGTGCGGCTCGTCTTCCCCTTCTTGCTAGCCGCGCTTACGGGACGTGTCACCGTGCATACAGGCCTAACGCCAATCTGGCAACCTTAACGACTATTGTACAATTTCGGCCTTAGGCCGTTTTCAAATGCTCCATTAAAAGCAGAATAAAAATTATGCTAGGTGTGATAATGTACTGGTACATTTACTGATTATAGAATCATCAAAAATCTGCGATGGCGTATACTGTCATGCACTCTTTTTAGTTTATTTATTATTAACTAATAATATTCCAATAGTGGTCTCTTCATATTATTTTCTATTTAACGATCATTTGCATTCTCTCTATGGAGGCAAGCTGGTAGCGACAAAATTTTACTCTTCAGCCATTGTGCTGTCACTGAGAGTTGGTGTGATAGATCAATGGAATACCAGTGCGAAAGAAAAAAATTAATTGCAGCCTGTATAGGTTGTCGTTGAGAGGGAGGTCAGATTTCAAGGATGGGTTCATAGTCTCATGAGGGGAGGCAGTTGAGATTATGTTTGGAAATGTGAGTTGGAGATGAAGGAGAAGTGGTCTGTTTAGAGAGAGTTGCAGCAGCTAGTCAAGGATCTAAAGATTACAGAATATTGAGGCTCAAGCTAACGGGAGATATAGGTAAGGAGGTGTTCTGAGGGTTTGAGAATGTGTGGATACTTAACGAGCTGGTACAATACACGGGTGGTAGGAGGTAGTCGAATACGGAAAGCAAGGCAGAGCGCACGACATAGGACAATTTTGGTGGAAACCAAGGAGGAATTTTGTATTGTGGACATCCACAGCCGTAGAATTGTATCATGACGAAAAGACCACTTCAGCTGAATGATAGATATTTATTTATGATTCAGTTAGTTTCATGGCGTTAGAGGCACATCTTCCGGGATGAATCAGTACAATTTTGAAAAGATAATACGGCTTTAACGGTCAATGTTTTAGTTATAAGTACAACCGGTTTCACTGAATTTTAGCTGATTCATGAGGTGCAGTAAAATCATGTTGGTTCACCTGATGATGCAACTATAATGCTGCGAAACTGAACGTGGCTATAAATAAAAGGCTTACAGCTAGAGTTGTCTTAACTTCTCAAAACTGTACATCCAGTCTTTGCCTGCCCTTACTTCAAAGTCTGTAAATAAACAAGGGCAAAAGTTATAAAGGTCCTGTTTCATTTCATTACGACGACGTTACGCCTTTGGAATGTCCTTATAATATTTTTTCCCGCCCCAGTCCTTTTTATCTCGATGACGACCTATTTTGTAAGCAGCAATGTATCTAGACTTGACCTTTGTTCCCTATCATACAATTATACAGGCTCTGTTTTTGAGATTTATTTTATCTGACCGGGTTATGTCTGGGGAGTCTGGTGGACAGCGGAAATGTTTCAACTCAGTGTTTCTGGAGCCACTCACTAGCAATTCTCGACCCACTGTTCTGCTGTAATTGCCCAAGTCCGTTGGAATGCACAATGAACATGAATGGATACAGGTCATCGGACAGGATGCTTACGTACGTACCACCTGTCAACGTCGCATCTAGACGTAACAGGGATCCCATATCACTCCAATTTCACACGCCCCACACCATTAGAGAGCCTCCACCAGCTTGAACAGTCTCCTGCTGACATGCAGGGTCCATGGATTCACGAGGTACACCTCCTACCGCTCGACACAATTTGAAACGAGATTCGTCCGACCAGGCAGCATGTTTCCAGTCATCAACAGTCCAATGTCGGTGTCGACGGGAACAGGCAAGGCGTAAAGCTTTGAGTCGCGCAGTGATCAAGGGTGCACGTGAAATGGTCGTACGGGAAGATTCTCACTTGATCGCTACCTCGCAGACACTGTGTCCCAGCGCTCGTGCGGCGACTATAACATCACGTTCAGAGTCACTTAAGTCTTGATAGCCTGCCATTGTGCCTTTTTCTGCCTGTTTACATAGCTCTGTATTTGAATACGCATACCAGTTTCTTTCAGTGTAATTTTCCTATATAATTTCTTGTACAGTTCAACCTCATTTTAACCAAAGCAGGATGTTAACACGTCTTTCTCTTTTCTATAAACAGCTGTAACCCTGAATATCTGTCTTTAACTTGATGAAACTAGTTGGATTTTAGACAAACGTGTATCATTTAGAGGAAGCATTCTGTGTCATCATCCTATATTGCCCGTAAGAAAAGAAATTCACTACTTACAACTACCCTATTGATGAGAAATTGCTGGAAACAAACTTAAAACAATTATGAGTATGTATCCGGAACGACCTTAAGTAGAATGAACACATAAAACAAATGATAGGAACAGCAGATGCCGGACTGAGAATCATAGGAAGAATCCTAAAGAAATGTAATTCAACCACTAAAGAAGAAGCTTACAAAGTACTTATTCGACCGATTCTTGAGTATTGTTGCTCAATCTCCGACTCTTACCAGGTTGGATTAATAAACAGAAGAGGTAGACAAGATCCAACGAAGAGCAGCAGGGTTTGTCACGGGACGGTTTAGTTCGCACGTGAGCGTTACTGAGATGTTCAACAAACATCTGCCACAGACGTTACAAGAGAGGCGTCGTGCATCACGGAGAGGTATATTACTGAAATTTCGAGAGAGTATTTCCCAGGAAGAGTCGGGTAACATACGTCTCGCGGAATGAGCAAAACAAGAAAATTGGAGACATTGCAGCTAATACGAGGCTTGTCAATAGTCGATCTTCCCAGGCGTCATTTGGGAATGGACGGGACGGGGAGAATCAGTTAATGGTACCAGAAGTACCCTCCACCACACACTGTCAGGTGACTTGTAGAGCATTCATTTAGATGTATATGTAGATAACTTTCTAAACACATTTATTGAGTGTAAGGTCATTATTATTGCTTACGTAAAAAAAAAGGAAACACAGACTACTTGAAAAGAGTCTATCGCCGAAATTGCGCGATACCTATATTCTTCTGAATGGCACTCGTTTCACTTGTCTGTACAAGCTCTACGTGTCGTTGAGTAAATCGACACTTCTTTCACGATCCGTTTCGTGCTGCCGTTCATTGTTTATGAATGTCACAAAAAAAGATAGCTATCGTATAAAAGAGTGTAAGAGGTTCTTGTGTTATCACATCGCAGCAGGTCCTTACGAAATCAGAAAGCGGACACACTTGTAAACACGAACCACCCACACACTGGTAGGATATACGACGAGGAAAGCTCAAAGGTCACACTATCCAGTCAGCAAACGAGGCAAGGGGCAGCCCGAATCTGAGGAGGCCTCGATGATGCTCGTCTAATTATTTGTGATTTTTATTAAAATCAAATTCCTCCAGCTGTACTTAAGATTTTACATTCATTTCGCTACTAGTTTCGACGTTGCGTCATGGCCATCGATGTGTAGCACGTGATGGTGTCACCGCGGACTTCCAGACTGAGCGACACACAACTGATTTCATTAAGTGTACGGGCCTGAAGATGGCGTTGACGCAACGTCGAAACTATTAGCGAAGTAAATATAAAATCTTAAGTACAGCTGGAGGAATTTCATTATTAATAAAAAGTATACCAGCTGTGTCCCACCTTTATCCTGTTTAAATATGAATGTGCGAATAAAAAAAAAATTGTTGTGAGTCTCTTCTTGTAAGAATGTCTGACACAGTGAGTAATTTACGACCAGTTAGAAATATTTTGTACAACTTGCTAATTATAGGCAGTGATACTTCTCATTTTTATTAATCAGAAGTCACATTAATACATCTGGCGTTCATGTGCGCGGGAAAGGGAGAAATTGAAGGGCACACGTATGATGAAAGGTGACTAAATAGTGTGAAAGTTTGAGA
This sequence comes from Schistocerca gregaria, assembly GCF_023897955.1. Classification (NCBI taxonomy): domain Eukaryota; kingdom Metazoa; phylum Arthropoda; class Insecta; order Orthoptera; family Acrididae; genus Schistocerca; species Schistocerca gregaria. Next base: position 69,969,069 of record NC_064927.1, on the reverse strand, counting down.
TGGTGTTAGGTGGAGATACGTCCGCGGCAAATGATTATTCAAATATTTTTTATTGTGGCCTACTGTCGCATTTGTCTTTTCATGACGATTATCGGAGTCGTTCAGATTTCGAACATCTTCGTATCTGCCGTAGACATACAGCATGACGACCACTGCCTACCGCTCGGTTGAAAGCCTCCTAATGGTGCTGCAGACACGTATCGCAATAAGGAAAGAATAGAAGCGGAGAGAAACGAATGGGCAGTCACTTTGACGAAGATGCGGGCCGCAAATGCTGACATCCAGTGATAGGTGACAGCTTAGGTGGGGTTGGTGGGGTCACTCATGGGAAAACTCCTGCAGTAGTGGGTGTTAGAGCTGCACCTTTTTTAGATTGAAGTCAGCTGATAGGTATTCCTGCTTAAGGGAAGTCTCTCTAACAAAGGAACCACTTTTGGCAACGCTTAGTTATCCGAGTAATGAGGGAATTAGTATATTTCATCAAAATATACAAGTCAGCGAACTGCTTTTGACTCTGAAATTATTGGTATATCTGAACACTTCTTAAATAAGTAGATAATTCAGAGGCTTCCTTTACCAGGATACAGGTTGGCTGGCAGTTTTTCGAGGAGCTCTTTGAGGTGTGGGAGAGCAGCCATGTATGTGAAAAACGGAATCCCATTTGAGTCAATTGATGTTTCAAGTTACTGCACTGAAAAGGTGTTTGAAAGTTGTGCAGGTGTGGTAAAATTTAACGGAGCTAAACTACTAACTGTTGTTATTTGTAGATCAGACTCCGAATTCACAACATTTTTGCTAAAGCTAGAGGAGGTTCTTGGTTCACTTTATAGGAAATACAAAAAGTTAGTTATATGTGGTGACTTTAATATTAATTGTATAAGTGACTGTGCAAGGAAAAGGATGCTGGTAGAACTCCTTAATTCATATAATCTTATGCAAACCGTATTCTTTCCAACGAGAGTGCAAGGTAACAGTAGAATAACCATAGACAACATTTTTGTTCATTCCTCATTACTAGAAGGGCATTCTGTTAGCAAAAAGGTGAATGGCCTTTCAGATCATGATTAACAAATTTTAACTCTAAAAGATTTTTGTGCTGCAAAACGTGTTAAATATAGTCACCAGCTCTTTAGCAAAGCTGATCCAGTTGCTGTAGAGACCTTTGTAAACCTTACCAAGGAACAAGAGTGGCAAGATGTTTATAGCGCTGATACAGTAGACGATAAATAGAATGCTTTTCTCAAGACTTTTCTCGTGCTCTTTGAAAGTTGCTTTCCGTTACAACGTTCAAAAAAGGGTACTAACACAAACAGGCAGCCTGGATGTCTGACTAGAGCGATAAGATTATCTTGTAGAACAAAGTGGCAATTATATCAAAACGTTAGAAACGGTCAAAATCTAAATGCAGCAGCCCATTACAAACAGTATTGTAAGCTGCTTAAAAATGTTATTAGGAAGGCAAAAAGTGTGTGGTATACAGATAGAATAGCTAAGTCTCAGGATAAAATTAAAACCATATGGTCAGTCGTAAACGAAGTGGCTGGTCTGCAGAGACAGGTCGAGGGTATAGAATCAGTGCGTAGTCGGAATGACCGTGTTACTGATAAGTCGCATATATGTACAGTATTTAATAATCACTTTCTGAATATAGCAGGTGAACTAAATAGAAACCCAGTCCCAACAGGGAATCATATAGCGCTCTTAGAAAAAAGTGTTCCGAGACTGTTGCCTGAAATGCTCCTCCATGATACTGACAAGAGGGAGATTGAGTTAATAATTAAATCACTAAAGACCAAGAACTCTCATGGATATGACGGGGTATCTAGCAGAATACTGAAGTATTGTTCCATGTATGTTAGCCCAGTACTTAGCCATATCTGTAACTTTTCCTTTAGGAGTGGTCGGTTTCCTGACCGATTAAAGTACTCGGTAGTGAAGCCACTTTATAAAAAGGGAGACAGGGATAATGTTGACAATTATAGACCTATTTCTATGCCATCGGTGTTTGCTAAAGTTATCGAGAAGGTTGTATATACAAGATTACTGGAGCATTTAAATTCAGATAATTTGCTGTCAAATGTTCAGTTTGGTTTTAGAAATGGTTTAACAACTGAAAATGCTATATTCTCTTTTCTCTGTGTGGTTTTGGACGGATTAAATAAAAGTTTGCGAACGCTACGTGTTTGCTTTGGTTTAACGAAGGCTTTTGACTGTGTTGACCACAAAATATCACTGCAGAAGTTGGACCATTATGGAGTAAGGGGAGTAGCTTACAATTGATTCTCCTCTTACTTTAAGAACAGAAAGCAGAAGGTAATTCTCCGCAATATTGAGAGTGGCAGTGATGTTCAGTCTCAATGGGGCACTGTTAAGTGGGGCGTTCCCCAAGGTTCGGTGCTGGGGCCACAGCTGTTTCTTGTTTATATAAACGATATGCCTTCTAGTATTACAGGTGATTCAAAAAATATCTGTTTGCTGATGACACCAGTTTGATAGTGAAGGATCTTGTGTGTAATATTGAAACAGTATCAAATAATGTAGTTCATGAAATAAGTTCGTGACTTGTGGAAAATAATTTGATGCTAAATCACACTAAGACTCAGTTTTTACAGTTTCAACAAGAAGCGATATTTTGATCAGACAGAATGGGCATATTATAAGCGAGACGGAACAGTTCAAGTTCCTAGGCGTTCGAATAGATAGTAAGCCCATGTTCAGGATCTTGTTCAGAAACTAAATGCTGCTTTATTCACCATTAGAACAGTATCTGAAATAAGTGACACTTCAACACGAAAAGTAGTCTACTTTGCATATTTTCATACGCCTATGTCGTATGGTATTATTTTTTGGGGTAATTCTTCTGATTCAAAAAGGGTATTTTGGCTCAAAAACGGGCTGTTAGAGCTATATGTGGTGTAAGTTCGAGAACCTCTTGTCGACCCCTATTCGATAGTCTGGGAATTCTGACATTGCCCTCACAGTATATATTTTCTTTAATGTCGTTTGTTCTTAACAATATTAGCCTATTCCTAAGAGCAGCTTTCATTCAGTTAATACTAGGCAGAAATCCAATCTGCATGTTGAATGCACTTCCTTGACGCTTGTGCAAAAAGGAGTGCAGTATTCTGCTGCATCCATTTTCAATAAGCTACCACAAGAACTCAAAAATCTTAGCAGTAGCCCAAACTCCTTTAAGTCTAAATTGAAAAGTTTCCTCATGGCTCACTCCTTCTATTCTGCCGAGGAGCTACTGGAAGAGCTAAAAAATTAAGCAAATTCCAGTGTTACATGATTTTCTTTATTTAAATTTACGACTTGTCACCTGAATATGTTTTTTTTATATTTCATTTTATCTGTTTCTAATATCGTGTTATAATTTCATGTATGGACTCGCTCCATGACCATGGAGACATCTCCTTAATTTGGTCCCACAGAACAATAAATAAATAAATAAAATAAAAAATACAAGCAGTTTCGACAAATGGCACTTGTTGTGGCGCTGCGTCTGGAAACGAAAATCTCTGGAAAAATAATGGTTCAAAAATGGCTCTGAGCACTATGGGATTTAACTGCTGAGGTCATCTGTCCCCTAGAACTAAGAACTACTTAAATCTAACTAACCTAAGGACACCACATACATGAATGCCCGAGGCAGGATTCGAACCTGTGACCGTAGCGGTCGCGTGGTTCCAGACTGTAGCGCCTAGAACCGCTAGGTCACTCCGGCCGGCAAAATCTCTGAAACTGCGAAGCTGGTCCTCTGTTGGCGTACTACAGTCGTGAGCATCTATGGAAAGTGGTTGAAAGATGGTGGAATAACAAGTAGGACGTATGGTACTGGACGACCACGTCTTATTTCAAAACATAGATGTTGGAGGATCCCTCACTGTGAATCCCGTACAGGCCTCGATCTGTGGCAAATCTGACGACGGAATACCAATGCTGGTGTCGAATGAATGGCATTTCTTGTCACACCAGGTGGACGGTTGGGTACTTACACGCCGTCATCTAGGGTAGTGACTGCTTGAAATGTGCATCGCGCCACAGATGCAGTCCGGTGAGGGCAGAATTATGCTACAGGGTACATTGAGTTGGGATTCCACGGAAGCTGTGGTGAGAGTCGAAAGCATCACGACAGCTATGAACTACGTGAACATTATTGCATACCACCTGCCTCGCTTCATCCTTGAAGTCTCCCCTACGGCGATGACATACTCCAGCAGGATAACGGACCGTGTTGCAAGGTCGTAATCGTGCTGCAGTGCTTTGAGGGGCATTACAGTAAACTCACAATGATGTCTTGGCCAGCAAATGTGCCTGATCTGTACATAGTCGAAGACATATCGGGCGCCAGCTGCGTGCCCGTAAACCACCATCCCGTAATTTGCGGGAATTGGTTTACTTCTGCGTAGACATCCGATCACAAATACTTCTGCAATCCTGTGAAAGATGTGTAGAATCCATGCAAAGTAAAATGTTTGTTGTACTGTGTTTGAAACGTGGAGCAAAACCTGTTAAACAGGTGGTCATGATGTTTTGGCTCATCGGTGTACTCACTGGAACAGCCATCCCGCAGCGATGTTTACACCTGCCGATGGGGTCATACAGCCACGAAACCAGCGCAGCGGCACATGGGGACGGCGTGTTCCCAGGCGGCCGGAAACAGCTCCCTCCCTCTAGTGGAGTATGGCAAAAAAAGCACAGGCTGAACAATCTAGACTGAAGAAAATGTGCTTGTGATGTGAACTGCCACATTCTCTTTCATTCATGTTCTACTCTCATATACTATGATGTTACATTTGTAACTGCTTTCTTCAAAGAATTCATCATCTTCATATACCACATACAGACGGTGACTTCTTCTAACATCATCTGCCACTCTCATTTACACACTGAATTGCCAAATAAACTGGTGCAACTGTTTAACATCGTGTAGGGCCCTGCGAGCACACAGAAGTGCCGCAGCACGACGTGCCGTAGACTCGACTAATGTCTGAAGTAGTGCTCTAGGGAATTAAAGCCATGAATCTTGCAGGGCTCTCCATATATCAGTAAGAGTAGGAGGGGATGGAGATCTCTTTTGAACACAACGTTGCAAGGCGTCCCAGATGTGCTCAATAATGTTCATGTCTCGGGTGTCTGGGCTCCAGCGGAAGTGTTTAAACGCAAAAGAGTGTTGCTGGAGACACTCTGTAGCAATTCTGGGCGTGAGTGATGTCGCACTATTCTGCTGTAACTGCCTAAGTCCGTTGGAATGCACAATGAACATGAATGGATCCAGGTATCCACATTGGGGATATAAAATGTAGACTGGCAATGCAAGGAAAGTGTTTCTGAAGAAGAGAAATTTGTTAACATCGAGTATAGATTTAAGTGTCAGGAAGTCGTTTCTGAAAGTATTTGTATGGAGTGTGGCCATGTATGGAAGTGAAACATGGACGATAAATAGTTTGGACAAGAAGAGAATAGAAGCTTTGGAAATGTGGTGCTACAGAAGAATGCTGAAGATTAGATGGGTAGATCGCACAACTAATGAGGAAGTGTTGAATAGGATTGGGGAGAAGAGAAGATTGTGGCACAACTTGACCAGAAGAAGGGATCGGTTGGTAGGACATGTTCTGAGGCATCAAGGGATCACCAATTTAGTATTGGAGGGCAGCGTCGAGGGTAAAAATCGTAGAGGCAGACCAAGAGATGAATACACTAAGCAGATTCAGAAAGATGTAGGTGGCAGTAAGTACTGGGAGATGCAGAAGCTTGCACAGGATAGTAGCATGGAGAGCTGCATCAAACCAGTCTCAGGACTGAAGACGATAACAACAAAATCACACAGGATGCTTACATACGTGTCACCTGTCAGAGTCGTATTTAGAAATATCAGGGCTCCCAAATCACTCCACCTGCACACGTACAACACTATTACAGAGCCTCCGTCATCTCTAATAGTCCCCTGCTGACATGCAGGATCCCTGGATTCATGAGGTTGTCTCCATACCCGTACACGTCCATCTGCTCGACACAATTTGAAATGAGACGCGTCCAGGCAACGTGTTTCCAGTCATCAGCAGTCCAATGTCGGTGTTGACGGGCCGCCGGCCGGTGTGGCCGAGCGGATCTATGCGCTTCAGTTTGGAGCCGCGCGACCGCTACAGTCGCAGGTTCGAATCCTGCCTCGGGCTAGGATGTGAGTGATGTCCTTAGTTAGGTTTACGTAGCTCTAGGGGACTGACCTTAGATGTTAAGAGCAATATTGCTCAGAGCCATTCGAACCATTTGTTGACGGGCCCAGGCGAGGCGTAGAGCTATGTGTCGTGCAGTCATCTAGTGTACGCGAATGGGTCTTCGGCTCCGAAACCCAAATATCGAAGGTGTTTCGTTGAATGGTTGTCAGATTAACACTTATTGGTGGCCTAGCATTGAAATCTGCACCAGTTTGCGAAAGGGTTGTACTTCTGTCACGTTGAACGATTCTCTTCAGTTATCGTTCGTCCCGTCCTCGCAGGATCTTTTTCCGGCCGCAGCGATGTCGGATTCTTGATACTCACAGACTACACGCCAAGTGATCGTATGGGAAAAACCCCTCTTCATCGCTACCTCGGAGATACCGTGTCCCATCGCTCGTACGCCGACTACAACATCACGTTCAAAGTCACTTAAATCTTGATAACCTGCCTTTAAGGAGCAGTAAGCGATCTAACAACTGTGCCAATCACTTGTTGTCTTATATAGGCGTTGCCGACCGCAGCGCCGTATTATGCCTGTTCACATACCTCGGTATTTGAATACTCGTGCTTAAACCAGTTTCTCTGGCGCTTCTTTGTAACTCCTGACTTTGTAATATGTATATATTAGTGGCTTACGGAAGCATCGCGCAACACGTAATGATGACGGGTTGTTCTGCAACTATACTAGCTATCGTATACAGTTTTATATTTATCTTGTGTGCGTATCAGATTAGTTACACAAGATAAAACTTAGCTATTCTTTTTTGTTTGACCGATCTGAAGGTGCTGGAGATTTAAATGAAACTGATTATCATTATTAAGACAAATGTGACAATAACCTATGGTAAAAAAAAAATATATTAGACTCGAAAGCTCAGCCGGCCGAAGTGGCCGTGCGGTTCTAGGCGCTGCAGTCTGGAACCGCGAAACCGCTACGGTCGCAGGTTCGAATCCTGCCTCGGGCATGGATGTGTGTGATGTCCTTAGGGTAGTTAGGTTACCTAGTTCTAAGTTCTAGGGGACTAATGACCTCAGAAGGAGTCCCATAGTGCTCAGAGCCATTTCTTTTTCAAAAGCTCAGCTGTAGTCTTCAGAAATTTTAAGCTACCTTCCCTTCATAAGGTACAGCGCAGACGAAGCTCCTAAAATGTGTCGTTTGGCTGTCAATTCACGAGTTATTCTGTCACTAATCCGCCAAGGATTACACCATTCGTGTCTGTTTAGCGATATTCTAATGGAGTATTTTGTTAGTGTGGCCGTCTCTTATGGATACACTTAGTGTGTAATATACTTCAGTGTTTGCACTTTCGCTGGGGTAAGAGGAACGAACGTCCCAGTGCCAGAATATAGCATGGAATCCAGCACATCTCCTTGCACAACACTCTCACACAATGGACGGACAACTAAGAGCACTGCTGTGAAACTTGTCAGAGCCTGACAGTTCAGACACACTAGCGCTCCCGATGTCGTGAGAAAGTCAGCCACTACATAACGTCATACGTGCTGTAGTACTGATGTTTGCTTTTAACTATTTTTCTACTCAATTTACGAAGGAGTAAATACGTTTTAAGACTCCTGCGTCGTTAAAATATCAAGAGACCTGAACGATAACGAAATATATACAAACTGAGCAAACAATTATGAATAAAATAACAGGAGGTGCACTCCTGCTTGGCGTGTCCCAGCTAGTGAACCAGCTTTGCTGCCGGACTTTAGCCAGATAAAACAGCTCTCGCAGACCAAACACATGTCCCATCAATTTAATTTTTTATCCTTCCACGTTTTATCCATCACTCTTCCAGATCACATCTGGAACTGTAATCCCTGACATTGTTCAGACGCTTGATCATTGATCAGACAATCCTTCAAGAGTTTCGTAATACTGATCAGGACCCGATCGACCCAGGAGGATAACGGCTTTAGAAATGCTAAAGGCACCGTAGAGGCAATTCTGACATTGCGGATGATAACGGAAGCAAGACTAAAGAAAAATCAAGACACGTTCATAGGACTTGTCGGCCTGGTTCGAAATGGTTCAAATGGCTCTGAGCACTATGGGACTCAACTGCTGTGCTCATTAGTCCCCTAGAACTTAGAACTACTTAAACCTAACTAACCTAAGGACATCACACACATCCATGCCCGAGACAGGATTCGAACCTGCGACCATAGCGGTCGCGCTGTTCCAGACTGTAGCGCCTAGAACCGCTCGGCCACCCCGCACGGCTGTCGGCCTGGAAAAAGCGTTCGACAATGTAAAATGGTGCAAGATGTTCGAAATTCTGAGAAAATATTGGTAAGCTATAGTGAGAGACGAGTGATATACAATATGCACAAGAACCAAGAGGGAATAATAAGGGTGGACAACCAAGAATGTGATGCTCAGATTAAAAAGGGTGTAAGACAGAAATGTAGTATTTCGCCCTTACTGTTCAATCTGTACATCGAAGAAGCATTGATGGAAATCAGGTGTGGAATTAAAATTCAAGGTAAAAGGATATCAATGAAACGATTCTCTGAGGAAAGTGCTACCCTGGATGAAACTGAAGAAGAATTACATGATCTGCTGAATAGAATGGACAGTCTGAGGAGTACAGAATATGGATTGAGAGCAAACCGAAGAAAAACGAAAGTAATGAGAAGTAGCAGCAATGAGACCAGAGGGAAAATATCAGGATTGGTGGTCACGAAGTAAATGAAGTTAAGGAATTCCTCTACCTAGGCAGCAAAGTAAGCGATGACGGACGGAGCAAAGAGGACGTCAAAAGCAGACCAGCACTGGCAAGAAGGGCATTCCTGCCCAAGAGAAGTGTCCTAGTGTCAAACATAGGCCTCAGTTTGAGGGAGACATTTCTGAGAATATAAGTTTGGAGCACAGCATTTTATGATCGTGAAACATGGACTGTAGGGAAAAGCGGAACAGAAAACAATCGAAGCATTTGAGATGTGGTGCTACACACGAATGTTGAAAATTAGCTGGACTGATAAGGTAAGGAACAAGGAGGTTCTGCACAGAATCGGAGAGGAAAGGAGTACGTGGAAAACACTGATAAGGAGAAAGGACAGCATGATATGACATCTGTTAAGACATGAGGAACTTACTTTCGTGGTACTAGAGGGGGATGTAGAGGGCAAAAACTGTAGAGGAAGACAGAGATTCGAATACATCGAGCAGATAATTCAGGACGTAGGTTGCAAGTGTTATTCTGGGATGAACAGGCTGGCACAGGTGAGAAATTCATCAATAAAAAAAATAGAAAAAGGACCACAAGTAGAGAGCGCAATAGAAAATGTTCTCCAGTTCGGGATGGGTCGCATGGTACACAATAGAACGTTAGATCCCACTGATGATTTTTCATGTAATTCCGCTCGAATGGCATTATTAAAAATGAAGGTGGAAATCAATATCTGCACACTGATTAATGTTCATGCTCCAACTAATGTTAGAAATAGAACTAATAAGGATGGAACAGAAAAAAATTGGAATGAAAGTGACAAATTGCTAAATATCATAACGGACGCTACTTGGGGACTTTAATACAAAGACAGGATGAGAGAAGGAATTTCAAAGTGTGCTGGGATGATGGCCAGTGCATGAACTTACAAACAGGTACAGAGAATGGTTATTTGAATGTTTTACTACACATGGGTTGATTTTGGAGACAACAAGGTTTACTAGAAGACCGTGTACGTTGGTGACTTGTAACGTCCTGATGTCAAGCTAGGAGTGTTTCAGATACACCACTTGGCTATACATCGGAAATTTCATAAAGAAATCTATAATGTTAAAGTCCTCCGTGGAGTCGACATTGATTCACTCGTCAGACCGCTACATGCCAAAAATTAAAATCAAATTGACATCTACAAGGAAAAACGTGATAGAAATAGAACTTACGATCCTAGTTACATTATTAATAATCCTATTTATTATGAGAGATCTAGAACGCCTTTAAGCGATAATTTAACATTAGCTGTCAATGGATTAAAAGCCTTGGCTGAAGAAGTTGCTCCCTTACAGAAACGGAAGAAACATGCTTGTTGGAATGAGGAATGCGATATGGCAGTCCTCTGCAGGCATAAAGCTTGGTTAAGTGACCAACGAAGCAAACTCAAAGTTCCAGGGAGGAAATAAACCATTCGCGGCTAAAGAAATTAGAAAGGTCAAAAGGAAATTTCATCAAAACTCATTAAAATCGATCGAAGATACTTCAGTCGCCATAAGACGAGAGATTACTATCAGACACTTATATAGTACCAATCGAAATATGCTCCACCTACTCTTATAATGAAGCATATGAATTGAAAGGTGGCATATAACAATGATGACAGTCCAATGATTTTGGATGAATACTTCAAATAGTTACTAAAGTCTCCGGAACCAGAGCATTATTTGGAATTTGGCCCTTATCCGAGAAATAAAGCGCATCCAGAAAAAGTTGCTTCTCCACATCCAGACGAAGTACAAGCAATCATTAATACGTTTCAGAATTGTAAGGCAGCAGATGAGAATCAACCAGTGGCAGAACTTTGGAAGTATGCAAATGTAAGAACTATTCTGAATTTACATTAACATCTTAATAACATTTGGTGTACTGACAAACTGCCTGAGAAATGGAATGTTGCTATAGTTCATCCGCTGCACAAAACAAGAGATAGATTAGATCCAAATAATCGTGTACGAGAGTATATTCTTGCTGGATACCAGTTACAAGCCGGTCGGGGTGGCTGAGTGGTTCTAGGCGCTTCAGTCTGGAACCGCACGACCGCTACGGTAACAGGTTCGAATCCTGCCTTGGACATGGATGTGCGTGATGTCCTTAGGTTAGTTAGGTTTAAATAGTTCTAAGTTGTAGGGGACTCATGACCTCAGATGTTAAGTCCCATTGTGCTCAGAGCCATATGAACCATTTGAACTAGTTGCAAAATTATATCTAAGGTTCTATATTTCAGAATTCATAAACAGCATGGTCGTGAATTAGGTTACTATAGGGAGGTTTGCGTCCAGGGCGACACTGTCCTGATCAAATTATTATTCTTAAATGGATAATGAAACATCAAATGATCAGGAGAAGGAAACTAGTGATTACCTTTGTCGATTTTAAAAAGACCTGCAACAGTATCCATCGTAAGTCTTCATATCTGTGTTTACAGAATTTGGTTTATATCAGGAACTTGTCAACTTCTTTACAGTCACTTTTCGAAATACTAAATCTAGAGTAAGATTCAGAAATCAAGTCTCGAAACCCTTAGAGATTTTAACTGGCCTTCGACACGATGATGAATTGTCTTCATTAGTTTCTAATTGAGTGCAGGGGAAAGTAATGCGCAAAGATGTTAAGATTGGAAGAAAGATTCGACTGAACTGTCTTGCATTTGCACATGATTTCGCGTTATTGGCAAACATTATCGATGAAGCAAAGTTTCGGTTTGAAGAACCAGAACAATTAGAGACAGAGGTGGAGTTACAAAATTTCTTTTAAGCTGACACATCCCACGTTGTACTCCGCGGTCCTGATAAACTAAGGTGGTAAAAATATTTAAATATCCTGGTGAGATTATTACTTGGGATGCCAATGAATAGATAGTAGAACATCAAAACCACAACGGGCACAGAGAATAAATGCTAAACTTCGGCATGCTGCAGCAGCGTTGTCGCGACTCCCTGCGTTTGATCTGCGCTGTTACGGCCGCATCCCGCACTAAGATGCGGTCTGCAATCTAGCGGACTGCAACGTCCGGGGCGACTCGGCAACTGTACGCCGCCACCTCTCCGCCACGTTTCATCAAACATAGTTGATGAAATTTCATCTTTCCTTCGCCGACTCCACTTTCCACTTATGCCCAGATCGAACACCCCTGTCCACTGCCTGCCTCACAGACCTCAAATTACCGAATAGGGTACAGTTACGGCGGACCAGTGGAAGAATCAGTCGCTGCCGGTCGATAAATCTGTACAAATGTGCTGTTCAGTTGCAAGACCTAACGCCGCCATTCGCCAGCTTGTAGTCGCAAGCGTAGATGGCAGAGGGTTTCATAACTGCGTTAGGTGACACAATCGTATTATTTGCCATTGGTATTGTTTATCATCTAATACATCTACATCCATACCCCGCAAGCCACCTGACGGGGTGTGGCGGAGGGTACTTTGAGTACCTACCCGGTTCTCCCTTCTACACTCCTCGAAATTGAAATAAGAACACCGTGAATTCATTGTCCCAGGAAGGGGAAACTTTATTGACACATTCCTGGGGTCAGATACATCACATGATCACACTGACAGAACCACAGGCACATAGACACAGGCAACAGAGCATGCACAATGTCGGCACTAGTACAGTGTATATCTACCTTTCGCAACAATGCAGGCTGCTATTCTCCCATGGAGACGATCGTAGGGATGCTGGATGTGGTCCTGTGGAACGGCTTGCCATGCCATTTCCACCTGGCGCCTCAGTTGGACCAGCGTTCGTGCTGGACGTGCAGACCGCGTGAGACGACGCTTCATCCAGTCCCAAAACATGCTCAATGGGGGACAGATCCGCAGATCTTGCTGGCCAGGGTAGTTGACTTACACCTTCTAGAGCACGTTGGGAGGCATGGGATACATGCGAACGTGCATTGTCCTATTGGAACAGCAAGTTCCCTTGGCGGTCTAGGAATGGTAGAACGATGAGTTCGACGACTGTTTGAATGGACCGTGCACTATTCAGTGTCCCCTCGCCGATCACCCGAGGTGTACGGCCAGTGTAGGAGATCGCTCCCCACACCATGATGCCGGGTGTTGGCCCTGTGTGCCTCGGTCGTATGCAGTCCTGATTGTGGCGCTCGCCTGCACGGCGCCAAACACGCATACGACCATCATTGGCACCAAGGCAGAAGCGACTCTCATCGCCGAAGACGACACGTCTCCATTCGTCCCTCCATTCACGCCTGTCGCGACACCACTGGAGGCGGGCTGCACGATGTTGGGGCGTGAGCGGAAGACGGCCTAACGGTGTGCGGGACCGTAGCCCAGCTTCATGGAGACGGTTGCGAATGGTCCTCGCCGATACCCCAGGAGCAACAGTGTCCCTAATTTGCTGGGAAGTGGCGGTGCGGTCCCCTACGGCACTGCGTAGGATCCTACGGTCTTGGCGTGCATCCGTGCGTCGCTGCGGTCCAGTCCCAGGTCGACGAGCACGTGCACCTTCCGCCGACCACTGGCGACAACATCGATGTACTGTGGAGACCTCACGCCCCACGTGTTGAGCAATTCGGCGGTACGTCCACCCGCCCTCCCGCATGCCCACTATACGCCCTCGCTCAAAGTCCGTCAACTGCACATACGGTTCACGTCCACGCTGTCGCGGCATGCTACCAGTGTTAAAGACTGCGATGGAGCTCCGTATGCCACGGCAAACAGGCTGACACTGACGGCGGCGGTGCACAAATGCTGCGCAGCTAGCGCCATTCGACGGCCAACACCGCGGTTCCTGGTGTGTCCGCTGTGCCGTGCGTGTGACCATTGCTTGTACAGCCCTCTCGCAGTGTCCGGAGCAAGTATGGTGGGTCTGACACACCGGTGTCAATGTGTTCTTTCTTCCATTTCCAGGAGTGTATTTCAGTCTCGTATTGTTCGTGGATAGAAGGATTGCGGTATGCTTCTGTGTGGGCTCTAATCTCTCTGATTTTATCCTCATGGTCTCATCACGAGATATACGTAGGAGGGAGCAATATACTGCTTGACTCCTCGGTGAAGGTATGTTCTCAAAACTTCAACAAAAGGCCGTACAGAGCTGCTGCGCGTCTCTCCTGCAATGTCTTCCACTGGAGATTATCTATCATCTCCGTAACGCTTTCGCGATTACTAAATGATCCTCTAACAAAGCGCGCTGCTCTCCGTTGTATCTTCTCTATATCTTCTATCAACCGTATCTCGTACGGATCCCACACTGGTGAGCAATATTTAAGCAGTGGGCGAACAAGCGTACTGTAACCAACTTCCTTTGTTTTCGGATTGCATTTCCTTAGGATTCTTCCAATGAATCTCCGTCTGGCATCTGCTTTACCGACCATAAACTTTATATGATCATTCCATTTTAAATCACTCCTAATGTCTACTCCCAGATAATTTATGGAATCAACTGCTTCCAGCTAAATGATAAAGGATCCTACCATCGTAGGATAGCGACGTGTACTCTTATTCCTGTATTCCCACTCATTTTTCGTAAGCAGATTTCCCTAACTTTCTTTATATGGATGGCTCTACGTCTTTTTCAAAGAAACTGTCTCATCCTACACTCACTCAACCATACAATCTCCAGCAACCCACATATCAACTAGACTAGCGCCTTAACGTGCAGATTAGCAGGCTTACAATTGCAAATCACCTAGGATCCACCCAACGAACAGTTGAAATAGATCTTCAGACACACACACAAGTCGCACTAATGATTTTCTACATATTCTCGTAGTTCACTGATTCTGAACCAACCCGTGACAAATCTGTGTCTGTTGAGAGTCGTAAAAGAAACTATACTCGGAAGTCCGAATGCCTTTTTTGAGATGCTTCTGTCGCGAGGCAAGACGCAGAAATAATGACTACACTCATACGCTGCCATAAGATACTTCAAACTCTGCAGTTGCGGCTGTTGGAAATTTCGCTGCAGAATTCGTTCTAGAGAAAGATCCTGCAAGGAAAACAGGTGTGTTTTAAACAAGCACTACGAATGCAGAAAATTAGTAGTTAGTTGACAGTATTGAATGCATCGTACTTGCGAATAAATGTCCAGTGTGCTAACCACTGCGCCACCTCGCTCGGTACTGTCATGTAATGGGATGAATACATGGATGACTTCGGAGCAAAGGCACTTAAAATCTTGTTGTTTTCTATCACAGAGTTTCTCTCTCTCTCGCTATTCCCATTTAAATTCTCTTCAAATGAAATTCACCCATAAAACCTATGACTTCGTTGTTTTAGAGTTCTAGGTTTCATTTTTGTGACTTCTTAAGTAGTAGAACCCAGTACGTTGTCCTTGATGGTGAGTGTTCATCGGAGTCGAGGGTATCATCTGGAGTGCTCCAGGGAAGTGTGGTAGTTCTGCTGTTGCTTTCTGTCTACATAAATGATCTTTTGGATAGGGTGGATAGCAATGTGCGGCTGTTTGCTGATGATACTGTGGTATACGGGAAGGTGTCGTCGTTGAGTGACTGTAGGAGGATACTAGATGACTTGGACAGGATTTATGATTGGTGTAAAGAATTTTAGCTGACTCTAATTATAGGTAAATGTAAATTAATGCAGATGAATAGGAAAAAGAATCCCGTAATGTCTGAATACTCCATTAGTAGTGTAGCGCTTGACTTAGTGACGTCGATTAAATATTTGGGAGCAACATTGCAGAGCGATATGAAGTGGGACAAGCATGTAATGGCAGTTATGGGGAAGGCGGATAGTCGTCTTCGGTTCATTGGTAGAATTTTGGGAAGATGTGGTTCATCTGTAAAGGAGACCGCTTATAAAACACTGATACGACCTATTCTTGAGTACTGCTCGAGCGTTTGGGATCCCTATCAGGTCGGACTGAGGGAGGACATAGAAGCAATTCAGAGGCGGGCTGCTAGATTTGCTACTGGTAGGTTTGATCATCACGCGAGTGTTACGGAAATGCTTCAGGAACTCGGGTGGGAGTCTCTAGAGGAAAGGAGGCGTTCTTTTCGTTAATCGCTACTGAGGAAATTTAGAGAACCAGCATTTTAGGCTGACTGCAGTACAATTTTACTGCCGCCAACTTACATTTCGCAGAAAGACCACAAAGATAAGATAAGAGAGATTAGGGCTCGTGTAGGGGCATATAGGCAGTCATTTTTCCCTCTTTCTGTCTGGGTGTGGGACAGGGAGAGAAGATGCTAGTTGTGGTACGAGGTATCCTCCGCCTCGCACCGTATGGTGGATTGCGGAATATGTATGTAGATGTAGATATGTGACAAGCAACCATCGAATTACAAAAATAATAAATGTTTAACACACAGCTTACTACACAATTATAATCTACGTAACATAGTAATTTATATTCACACTGAATTTGACATAAATATGGACACTGTATATTATACTCTTTGTACATCTTCTCTTCTAAATAACCTCGAGTATTACGCTAAATAACTTCAGCAACATCTCAGCAGCGTATATTTTTTTTTAAGAAACGAGAGTAATAACTGTGTGCAATACTAAAAACGAAAATTTCGGAATTAATTATGAAAGAATAAAATTATTTTTCAAGAAGTAGTCATTTTTTCATAAATAAAGGTAAAACTTGTGTTACACAGTTTAATAGAAGTTTCAAATTCTATTTGACTTTAAAAAATTCAAATTTTGCTATGGACAAAACACCACTGCCACAGTATTATACTCCAGGAATGTGGCATTATTACAATTATGTAATTCACTGTTTACTATTATAACAGCAATATGAACTCCCTATAAAAAAAATCCCAAACAGAATAAATTACTTTCATGCATGTTAATTCCATCACATGTTCTACTTTAGTAATTCTGACTTGAGAAAGTAGAATTTAAATTTGGAAATTTAAATTACAAAGGAAAATTTATTTGTATGAGAAACGCATCTCCTAACTTAATTTTCCTTCATTGTTTAAAGATGACTGTGAGTATTATATATTAGTGAATTGGAGTTACTAGTTCTGTATTATATTTTTAATTACAAGATGAAATGCAAAATCTAAAAATAACGTAGCAAATTTTTGCTTTTATCTTGGCTATAAAGTTTTATAACAAAGAGCTCAAATGCAAATAGGTGTTATAAATTCAGTAAATCTAAACATTTGCAACCAGAATGATCAATAACTAGTAAGAAGAGTAGTATATAGGTTGAAAATGCTCTTTCATAAGTCACACTCTAGACAGCACAAGCCATTATGCAGTTTTGACAGCAGCTCTCTGGAACAATGCCACAAGAGATTTATTAGGAACCCCATTCTCTTTAAATTAAAGGTTAACTACAGTGAGAGCAATGAGCTGACAGATTTTCATTGGTGTAGCCATATACTAATTATTATGCCGAAAGACATACCGCAAACTGAATAAGCATTTAGACAACAAGCAAAAGCTATGGTATTTCCTTATCGTAGTTTTATTTCTGCCTAACAAAGTGTTCTTGTATTCATAGCTGGTACAGTTTAATCATTCCTACCAGCAGTCACCATGTTGCCTGTACTACAGCAAATCTGTGTCCTTGTGGGTGCAGTAGATCTTGTGTTGAAGTACTGATATGCACCTCATACAATTTAAGTATTACAGTCGCTAATTCTTTGAGCAGTTGTTTAAAATGACTTTTCCTACACTTTTAAGATTAAAATTATAAGTAATGGCTTGTAATTAATGATACAAAATAAATATTGCTAGATGACACTGCAGAATGCAGGGGATAACAATTGTATAGATAAATATTTAAAATGTCTTTGAACTTTTAAACCTTCGTCCTATATTTCCTATACGGTAATCGTGATATAACTCATTACGTGCGCTGAATTTTTGAATTTCAAGCTTTAGTGGTATATAACTGTGTCAATTCAGCTTGGCAAAATCATCCCCAAAATTTTTTAATATATTTAAAATTTACTTTACTTCTGAGACGCACCAAATACGTACGCCTATTACCTAAATTATGTCAATTACGTCTGAAAATAAGGAGCACCTGCGTAAGTGAGTTCATTTGCGTAATCATGCAGAGTCATACAAGTTACTCTCTCGTAATTGTATGATCCTGATTTTCTCAAGTTAATTTTTGTAAATTACGCAATGAAACGTAATGTGTTGAAAAGATTCCAGTCTCGCCTCTTATTAGACGATAACATCTCTAAAAATAGTCGTTTCTCCTAACACGCTTTGGTCATTACTGTCCCATTAGCACTGCCTGTGATGTGTCAATGTAATTACAGTACCTCTTAGTACGCTATAGCTGCCACTAATCTCTTAATTACAATGACGGACTAACGTGTTTACAACACCGTTGTCTCAGGTACTACGCGACTTCTTAAGAAAACCCCCGAAAATCTAGCTGAAGGAGTCAAACGTTTAACTCGACATGCCATCAAATAGCAGTCAATCAGTCCAGAGAAATTAGCCAGCAGGTCAAGAAACAAATAAATTTCTAAATAACCTTAGGAATCCAAAGTTTTACGAGTATGTCGAGACACCGTAGAATGTGTTAGTGCCTCAAAATTGTGGGCATCAGGAAAGAAAGATTTACTAATTATTGCTGTGTACACCTTAAAGATAGGAAGAAAGCAAAGAAAAAGAAAAAAGGAACGAATGGTACATACTAGTGATAAAGTAGATAGGTAGGAGGCTAAGAGAAGGAAAAATATGAGTGGTAATGAAGTAGTTAGAAAGAAGCCATGAAAAAGGAATGGGACTTATGAGCGCTAAATGAGATAGAAGCGTTAACAATCACTTGTTGTCGGCTTAAAGAATCTTGAAAAGCGCATGAGGAATAGATCAGCATCTTATTTCTGCAGCTGTTTCCTACTTTCGTATCGAGATTACAAAATATATGCCTGTTTTCTTTGAGAAACACCAGAGGGTAAGATCTATATTTTGTGACAAGGACAATATATTAATGCAAATCTCTCGAGCATGGCTAATGAATTCTGGGAATTTTGCCCTGTTACAAAGAAAATACCGGAGCATTAGATCTCCTGTCACAGGTTATGAGTTTCAGCTGTCCCTACATCGAACCCAACGTGCTTCGCACAACATTCCACTCTAGACCATTGTGAGTATGGAATAAAACCTGCAGAGTATCAACGTTTAGGAGTATACGTAAGTGATTACAATGTTAAGAAGGATGAGTGGAGCTCACCCAGCGAGTAAAAAAAAAAGTTTCAAATGGCTCAAGCACTGTGGGACTTGACATCTGAGGTAATCAGTCCGCTAGTCTTAGAGTTATTTAAACCTACCTAACCTAAGGATATCACAGACATCCATGCTCGAGGCAGGATTCGAACCTGCGACCGTAGCAGCCGCGTGGTTCCGGACTGAAGCGCCTAGAACGCTCGACCACAGCGGCCGGCCCAGCCAGTCAAACACTCGACATTTGACGATTACTTCCAGTTACTGAGTATTACGTGGTGGATTTAGGCCACAGTTTTTGATTTACCACTTAACGTTATCTGCCCGAAATATCGGCCAACGAAGTACTGAAAATTGGGCAGTAAGACAGAATTGATTGCAAGTGGAATAATAAGCATAGAGGCAATTAATGTACTATCATCGGTCACATCTACGTGGATTCTCGCTGAGTTTTCTATCGGACTTGTTAGGGTAAACACACGCGCACACACACACACACAAGTACACAGAACAGCAGTAGCAGTGACTTCATGTTTTGGCGTTGACCTGTTCTCCGCTCGGCAGAAACAAGTTCATGGTCAGAACCAATGTAAGGCCATCTGTTTTGTTATGAGCAGCTAGTCACAGTGTTTCTCTAGGTCCTCTTTATTCTTAAACTCGGTTAAGTTCTTGTCCATGTTCCTTTATTAGCTGAGACTGATCGTGCTGTCATCTGCGGTCTACGAGAGGTACTCGTACTGTTAAATCCTCACCTCGAAGAAATGATACTCCGTGACGGTGTTAGCCCTTCAATACGACGCACTTTACACATGGATGGATGACTTGGCGGAAATACTGGTCGTACAAGTCTGCGTTCTGACTGTTAAGCAGACGGTCGTCATTCAGGAAAAGCCTGTCATGCAGTGGTTTCTTCATCCGGTGCTGAGTCCACACGTTTGCACTGCTTGCTTTTCTCCTTTGTCGAGAGCCGTAGTGATACACCCAGCACTCGTCCAGTGTGATAAGGCGGCTAAATAAGTCACGTGCATCGGTCTGACTCAGTTGTAACATTTCCGTTGTTGTCTCGGTTCGGAGGCTTCTTTTTATGGGTACGGGCTTTTGTGGAAACCATCAGGCGAAGACTCCTCCACTTTCAAAATTTCAGCGTTTGCCACTGTAGTTGATTGAGATCTTAGAGAGGCTTAGGTGGCTACTAAATGAAGCTGTAACGAAACGTGCTGCCCTTCTTTGGATTTCCTCTATTTCCTCTATAACTTCCATCTCGTGCAAATCCCAGACTGACAAGCAATATTCATACTGGTTGAACGAGGGTTTCGTAAGCTACTTCCTTTGAGGATGGACTACAATTCCTGAAGATTGTTCGTATCACTTTAATGCATACTTCTAGATATTTTGTTGGCGTGACTACTTCCCGAGCCAACGGCCTTGCCGCAGTGGCAGCACCGGTTCCCGCCAGATCACCGAAGTTAAGCGCTGTCGGGCTGGGCTAGCACTTGGTTGGGTGACCATCCGGTCTGCCGAGCGCTGTTGGCAAGCAGGATGTACTCAGCCATTGTGAGGTAAACTGAAGAGCTACTCGATCGAGAAGTAGCGGCTCCGGTCTCGGAATCTGACACACGGCCGGAAGAGCGGTGTGCTGACCACATGCCCCTCCGCGTCCGCATGCAGTGACGTCTGTGGGCTGAGGATGACACGGCGGCCGGTCGGTACTGTTGAGCCTTCATAGTCTTTCGGGGGGAGTTTAGTTTTTTCTTAGGTTGCTTCCCGTGACTGTTCTGAAATTGTGTACCTCTGCCTAGTTATGCGCAATACTTTACGTTAGTTTATATTGAGAACGAACTGCCAGTACCTACACGAAATGTTGACCCTCTCCGGATTTTACTGCATATCGCTGCAATTTTCTAGCGGTGCCTCTTGTCTGTATACAACAGCATCGTCCTCAAAAAGCCTCATGGAACATCCGGCGTTATCCTGTAGGACATTTATGTACATTTTAGGGTTATATTTTTATAAGTACCCTCGCATTAATGTTATTTAAAATGATTTACATTATAACGCAACACTCTTATCGTTACAGTCACCACAGGAGATTCGGGAAATTAATCTACTATGACAAGTAACGAAAAAGGAGTGAAGAATTCCACACATCTTTTAATGTGAAGAAATACACGCGAACATAAAATTAAAGAAAACGTTAATTAACTATAGCCGTCGGCAGAAAGCCTGAAATGATGCCACGGAGTTGGACATTGTCGTTTAGTACTCGCCTTCGTATCCGAAACAGCTAACACGCATTTGTGTGCTCGGGTTGCCGGTTCAAATCATGGTGATGTAAAAAATTGTCAACGCCGGTATTCATAACCGCCAAGATGAGAAGAGGTCACAGCGGCAAGTTCTTGATCACCAGCCTGTACTCCAAAGTCATGGAAGATTGTCCAGACCTCTCCGCAATGTCTCACGAAGTGAGTCGGGTGGATAGCGGTGCTCTCGGTGGTTTCAGCTTCTCGTTTCGCTTCATCATCAAAAACAAGATCACTACATTACAGCTGGCCGGGGTGGCCGTGCGGTTCTAGGCGCTACAGTCTGGAGCCGAGCGACCGCTGCGGTCGCAGGTTCGAATCCTGCCTCGGGCATGGATGTGTGTGATGTCCTTAGGATAGTTCGGTTTAATTAGTTCTAAGTTCTAGGCGACTTATGACCTCAGAAGTTAAGTCGCATAGTGCTCAGAGCCAATTGAACCATTTGAACCACTACACTACACTACACTTCACACGGAGTCGTCACAGTCACCTACACTAAGACAGTGATGCAGAGGATACAGTACTCAAGCTTTGTAAAGGGAAATTGCGCACCAGAAGGTAAAGAAAAAAGCCTTTCCAATGTAGTTGGCTCAACACTTACAGACTTCCCTGTCAACAGTGTCTTATGTTTAAATTTGCTATTCAATCCGTTAGCAACAATAAACAAAGAAAATTACGAGAAACGTTCTCATGGGTTGTATCCAGCACTGGTATGTCCCTCAGACACACAGGACGTGCCGTGTAGTCCATCATATTTTGTACTGACCTGCCAACCAAATCCCCGTCTGACTGCAATGTAGTTCATAAGCTGCTCCCTTCAAATGCCTCCAGAAAAAGCACCGATGAATTTAGATCAGAGGATGCTGGATTTGATCTACATATTTCAATGCTCTGCACTTTTGTTGGAAGAGTTTCCGAAACGAAAAATTAACCTTTGTTCAGTTAACGATCTTTAGGTTAAAATAATCTGTTTGCGACTCAATAAAGGCAATATTTGTTTCGAAAGATGCGTTTCGTCACAATTTATTAGGCCATCATCAGTGGGTGTATGTGGTGATATTGATCTAAACGTATTCTAGCTGCACCGCTGGTAAAGCTGCTATTCTAACTGTAGCACCATAATTTCCTGCAAAGGGTAGTAACCTAAAAGTCATTAATATAATATTAACTGAGGACTGACAGGCAAGAAACATTAAATATTTTGATTTATTCTTCTGAACGCCATACAACTTGCACAAGATTGCTGATAATAATTTGAAACTCGTGATACAGGGTTACTGATAAGTTCCTTTGAAGTTTCCGAAGGAAGCCGCGCAAAAATTTGAAGGTATATAGAAAATGACACACACAAGTTGGTAGAGCACCTCTCATAGTTTAGATGTGTAATATGCACCAAGGTGATATTACGTCCTTAGGTCGCTAGGGGACAAACATGTCAGAACGTATAGGTGAATTATCTACACACATAAAAAAAAGTTTTGCGTCACCTGGGTTCCGAGAGTTAAGGAACCAGTACAGAAAATTGGAACAGAGATCAACATAAACAATATTTCCGACCTTTTTATTGCTCTTGAAAACCACACATTCCATGATGTACCACCATACAGCGAGACCTTCAGGGTTGGTGGTCGAGATTGCTGTACACACCGGTGCTTCTAATACCCAGTAGCACGTGCTCTTGCATTGATTTATCCCTCTGTTCGCCGTGGCATACTATCCACAAGTTCATCAAGGCACTGTTGGTCCAGATTGTCCCACTCCTCAACTGCGGTTCGGCGTAGATCCCTCAGAGTGGTTGGTGAGTCACGTCCTCCATAAACAGCACTTTTCAATCTATCCCAGTCATGTTCGAGCGATGTCGTTTTCCTAAAGGAAGTCATTCACAAGATGTGCACGATGGGGGCGCGAATTTTCGTCGATGAAGACACATGCCTCGCCAATATGCTTCCGATACGGTTGCACTGTCGGTCGGAGGATGGCATTCACGCATCGTACAGCCCTTACGGCGCCTTCCGTGATCACCAGCGGTATGCGTCGGACCCACATAATGACACCCCAAGAAAGCAGGGAATCATCCACTTTGCTGCACTCGCTGGACAGTGCGTCTAAGGCGTTCAGCCTGACCGGGTTGCCTCCAAACACGTCTCCGACAATTGTCTGGTTGAAGCCATATGCAGAACTCATCGGTGAAGAGAACGTGAAGCTAATCCTGTGCGGTGAATTCGGTATGTTGTTGTGCCCACCTCTACGGCGCTGCATGGTTTCGTGGTTGCAAAGATGGACGTGGCCATGGACGTTGGGAGTGAAGTTGAGCATGCTGCAACCTATTGAGCACAGTTTGAGTCGTAACACCACGTTGTGTGGCTGCATGAAAAGCATTACTCAACATGGTGGCGTTGTTGTTTTTGGGTACCGAAGCGTGTGGTGCACTTTTTAACAGTTTGAGGTTTCTTGCATGCCGCCATCATGGTGCTGCAGTTTCACTGGCCAAACCATGGTCCAACCTCGACGTCCCAGAGTCTTCAGTAAAAGGACACAGCAGTAAGCTTGCCACACAGCTGCACCATGCCTCAGTTAAGCAGCCGATAGAGCATCCAAATGAGAGATATGGATAAAAGGTCGGACTTGAATGAGCAATTCGTCTGAGCACCCCACTGTGCAGTATTTATACAGTGATGAGCTAAGCAGTAAAGACAGATATCGTGCTGATCCAGCTGCGATTCGAGAAGTTCTTGTAGGTTTCCAGAGATGTGTTGCACCAGACCTCTACTCAGAGATCACGAGAAACCCGTAAAAACCAGCCGGCGGTTTGCGGGCGTCGACGTGTTCCCAGACACCAGACCGTAACAATCAGCCCACTGTGAAATTTCCTTGCATCAGACAGCTTGTATTCTTTCTTCGCAGCGTCACATTCCCGCGACGGCATAAGACGGCATTCACAAGACCGGTATCGTGGCACCGTGGTTTGAGACAGTGAAGTCACGTTGACGTCTTCCCCACAAAATTCACTTGATCTGAAACCCACACAACACCCCTGGGAAGCTATCTGGCTCGTCCAAAAGCCACCGGCTCTTAATTTATGAGAGTTTTGTGGCCTATGGGTAGATACACTGATGAGCCAAAACATTATGACCACCTGCTTAATAGCTTGTTTGTCTGTCTCTGGAAGGAAACACGATTCTGCCTATCAGGAATCCGACAGTCTGTTGGTAGGTGTATGGGGGTGATAATGATGAAGTCCCATACTCCTTGGCAGAGCTTTGGGGAACGATGCGAGAGACCCGCACCACCGTACTAGGCAAGGTCGTAGTGGAGGTGGTTTGCCGTTGCCTTCCTGCGACTGTAATGGGGATGAATGATCATGATGAAGACGACACATGTGGCGTTAGAGATCTATCGCGTAAATAACGGGCCGCCGATTTATGTGCGCGGTGATGGCGCCCGATAGCGAGCCAGATGGGCTCCATAGAATTTTCATAAGGCGAATTCGGTCGCCGAGACATCAACATGAGTTGACTATAATGCTTCTGAAACCACAGTAGCACGGTTCTGGCTCCGAGACACGGACAATCGTACTGCTGAAAGGTGACATCGCCGTCGGAGAAGACACCAAGCATGAAGTGATGCAGGTTGTTCGCAGCTGTCAGTCTGTCTTGGATTACTACCACAGGACCCATGCAAGCGCAGGAGAAAGTCTCCCACTGCTCCCACCACCCTGCGTCCGTGGCGCGCTGCACGCCTCGAGCCGCCGTTCACCTCGATGACGTCATTTGTGGAGAGGACGGGTAACCTAGCGTCGCAGAAATGTGATTGGCCCGAAGAGCTGACACGTTTCCACCGATCAATGATCGTACCCCGATGGTCCTGTGCCCACTACAATCGTCATTGACGCTGTTCTTGCGTCACGTAGCGGCGGTCTGCTGCGGGCCTACATGTTCAACAATGTGTGAACGGTGAGCTCCAAAACACTTGTGCGTGCACTAGAATTGTGCTCTTTCGGCAGAGATTCCGGAGATCACCATCTATCCTACTTACCACAGAGGACAAGACTCTGTGCCACATGTTTTGTGAAGAGTCGTGGACGCCCAACCATTTAGCACCCAGTGGTAGTTTCACTGTGCTTCTTCCTCTTTCCGCAGATGCTCACGACAGTAGCACGTGAATACTCGAGCAGCCTCGCCGTTTTCGAGATACTCGTTCGCGGGCTCTGCTTAATAATGATATGCCCTTTGTCAAAGTCCTTTATCTCAATGGATTTTCCCATTTTCAGTCCATATAATTTCTAGGGTGATCTTCCGTCTCTGTCTGCTCCGTTTGTATACTTTTGTTACCGCGTCATGTGCCCGCAGCGCCACCAGGTGGCATCCAACGTCGCCTTGGGCAATGGCCATAATGTTTTTGCGTTATCGGTGTATGTGGTGACACACATCTCCTGAAATCTATTAAGGATCTGTTGAGTCTATGGCATACAGTATCTCTGTTGTATAATGTGCCAGATTTGGACCAACGCAACACGTCACTTAACGGGTGGTCATGTTATGGGTCATCAGTGTATTTTAGGAAGAGTAAAGAAAACAGTATGCCTTATTGTAACACAAGCGATGAGATTGGTCCTCGTCACTTCGGACTCTGCCTGCAACCTGCCATGAGGTGTAAGTTGTATACTGCACTGCTATTGTTGCTCCTGTAATTGTGATGATCTTCAGTCCGAAGACTGTTTTGGTGCATCTGTCCACGTTATTCTGTGCAACCCGTCTCTTCTCTGTATAGTTACTGCATCCTTCATTCATCTGAACCTGCTTACTGTAATGTATTCCCCCTACAGTTTTTACTCCCGTCCCTATCTCTAGACTTCTCCGCATTACCAAAATGACAATTACTTGGTGCCTCAGGACCTTTTTTTTACCAAACATATCTTTTAATGTATCAGTGCCTTTCCCCTCACTTCGATTAAGTCGATCCTCATTAGATATTCGAGCTATCTCTCTGTTGTTCAGCATAGTACCGCAGCACCACAAGTGAAGGGCTTCTACTCTCTTCTTCCGTGAACTGCTTATCGTTCACGTTTCGCGTCCGTAGAAACGGTGCATTCCAGACAAATACTTTAAGAAAAGTCTTCGTAACACGTTAATTTACATTCGATGTTGACAAATTTCTCTTTTTCAGAATCGTTTTTCTTGCTATCTGCATATGATATCCTTTGTACATCCGTCGTTATTTCGTTGCCCAAATAGCAAAACTCATATACTAGTTTTCGTGTCTCGTTTGGTAACTAACTGCTATAAGCGCCACTGGATAAAATTCGAATACATTATACTGCAGCACGTATTTCATTTCGCTGGTTTTCCAAGTCATTTATTATCTCTGACAGAATTACATTGTCCTCTGCTGACGTCCAAGTTTTTTATTACTTCTCCCCGAACTTTAAGTCCCTCTGAAAATTTCTCTCTGCTTTCCTTTGCTGCTTACTTCATGTACAGACTGAAAAAAATCGGGGATACGCTGAAAACACACTCCCTTCTCAGTCACCGCCACCCCGGAGTCCAGCGTTCTGAGCAACCGACGCTCGGCGCGGTGTCGGCCTGACTGGTTCTGCTGGTAGGGGGCGACGTGCTTGCATTCCGCCACGTAGTTGAGGCCAGCCGTCCGCCCTGGTCTGGGGCAGGATGGTGCATCCCTGTGGACCTCGCGGCGGCGTCAGACTGAGGTTCGAATTAGCAGCGCGGTTCCGTACGCCACGACCCCGCCACCACCACCAGACTCTCTGTGATGTAATCGGCCAGTGTTTTAGCCTACCACTCCGTTTAATCTCATCCACCATCTCGTACCTTCTCCTTCCCACCCTTCTGCTCCCGCAGGCTCTTCCTTCCGATGCATTCACCACCGAACATTGCCGTCGCTACATGCACCGTGTCAAACCTTCTTTCTTTTTCTTGTAACTTCCAATAGGCTTCCACTCTCCCCTATTCTTCCCGGTACCTCATCATTAATCACTGTAGCCAACCAATCTTTCCATCCTCTCCACACCCACTCTCAATTTTTTCCAACCATCCTTTGTCCTCACTTGTCAAGGTCCATGTTTCACACAGATAGAGAACCACACTCCATAAAAACTGATTACTCTTTTCCTGAGCTCTCGTGACTTTCCTCACAATAAGTTTCTGTCTCTATTAGAAACTTCCTTCGCTACAGTAATTCTCTGTCCTCTCAGTGGCAGTTTACATTTCTCGTCATGGCGCTGCTTCCTAGGTAGATGAAATTTTTGTTACACCTGTGTTACTATTGTTTATTTCACTTACTTTTACGATCAACTTGCAGCTTGTTTTTTTAACTGATCTTCATATCACATTGTTCACAGGTCTCATTAACATCTTTTAACACTGTGATTGCATCACTTTCACTTCCTACTAGTAACGCCATGTCTCCAGCAAGTCGTACATATACTATTGTGTTTGCGGAAACATACACCCTACTTTCTCCCAGCTGAGTATTTCTCAATAGTTTTCTCTAGATACAAGTTAAAGAGCCGTGGAGAAACACAGCAGCCTTCTCTCACTCCCCTTCCGATCATACTTTCGTCATGTGTTTCATTGTACAAACCTTACTCGTATCTTCTGTTCTAAATATAAATTCTGTGCCAATCTCCTCTCCTTTCAAGTAACTCCTTTGTTCTAAATTGTTAAATCTTACCTAGTCATCAATATGGGGGGTCTAGGAAACCTGGTTTCTCGGATCGCTAGACAACATTCAAATAAATTGTGTTAATGAACTTTATTACGAAAAGTAAATGACAATACTCAACTTTGAGAATTACGTAGACGTGTCCCAAGCAAAGGGCAACAGACAAAATAAGCAAGGTTCTTCAGTACAAACAACCTTAATGCAAGCAATGTAATACAGTTGACGTTTCTATTGAGGTCTAGAGTCTTGAAGCTTCTCTTCGACCGGCCGCGAACACTCTTCTTCGCATAGAGACCACTGCTGTCGCGTTTTCGTCCTGAAGAGGGGCCGGTCAGTGTGCAATGGGCTGACGTCTTCTTCGCAGCCCTCTCGTTCGCGACTGGTGTGCCGGAGCTTGACTCTACGCCACAAAAGAAACAATAACCAACTAGATCCATTATAGTATTTTCATTTTTTGATCGTTAGAGCGTACGCGGTGTAAAGACGTACTAGTACACCGCGCGTACGCTTCCGGCGCTCAGAGCGTACGCTCTAACGATCAAAAAACTTCCTGCATAACGCGTTCACCCGGGCTACGCTAGCGGTTCTCGGATGAGATTAAGCGATCAAAGTTAAAGTTCTTATACATTATAAGCCGTATGGGACTTAGTGCATAAAAATTTGATTTGTTAATAACTTATTCAAATGTTAATCAAATCAAGTAATAATTGGTATTCATAATTGTCATTTTATAATAGACGATATATGATAGTGATTATTTGACAAATAGTATTTTCATTTTTTGATCGTTAGAGCGTACGCGGTGTAAAGACTCTGAGCGCCGGAAGCGTACGCGCGGTGTACTAGTACGTCTTTACACCGCGTACGCTCTAACGATCAAAAAATGAAAATACTATTTGTCAAATAATCACTATCATATATCGTCTATTATAAAATGACAATTATGAATACCAAGTACGCTCTGAGCGCCGGAAGCGTACGCGCGGTGTACTAGTACGTCTTTACACCGCGTACGCTCTAACGATCAAAAAATGAAAATACTATTTGTCAAATAATCACTATCAGATATCGTCTATTATAAAATGACAATTATGAATACCAATTATTACTTGATTTGATTAACATTTGAATAAGTTATTAACAAATCAAATTTTTATGCACTAAGTCCCAAACGGCTTATAATGTATAAGAACTTTAACTTTGATCGCTTAATCTCATCCGAGAACCGCTAGCGTAGCCCGGGTGAACGCGTTATGCAGGAAGTTTTTTTTTTTGGAATGCGGCTCCAACGTTAGGCGGGTGATGGAGCCCCTTAGGAAAATAGCGGAAAGGTCGGGGAAGAAGGCCAGTGTTCACTCTGTCTGCTTGCCGGGGGGTCTCATCCGAGATGTGGAGGAGGCCCTACCGGCGGCGATAGAGAGCACTGGGTGCACCCGACTGCAAATTGTTGCTCATGTCGGCACCAATGACTCTTGCCGTCTGGGTTCAGAGGTCATCCTCAGTTCGTACAGGCGGTTGGCGGAGTTGGTGAAGGTGGAAAGCCTCGCTCACGGGGTGGAATCAGAGCTAACTATTTGTAGTATCGTTCCGAGAACCGATCGCGGTCCTCTGGTTTGGAGCCGAGTGGAAGGCTTAAACCAGAGGCTCAGACGATTCTGCGGAGAGCTGGGGTGCAAATTTCTCGACCTCCGCTATCGGGTGGAGAAATGTAGGGTCCCCTGAATAGGTCAGGCGTGCACTACACGCCGGAAGCGGCTACGAGGGTAGCGGAGTACGTGTGGAGTGCACATGGGGTTTTTTTAGGTTAGAGAATTCCCTCCCTAGGCCCGACAAGACGCCTCCTGAGACGCGGCAAGGCAGGAGTAGGCAAAATGCAACAAGGAATAACAATATTAATGTGCTAATAGTAAACTGCAGAAGCGTCTATAGAAAGGTCCCAGAACTGCTCTCATTAATAAACGGTCACAACGCCCATATAGTACTAGGAACAGAAAGTTGGCTGAAACCAGACGTAAACAGTAATGAAATCCTAAACTCTGACTGGAATGTATACCGCAGAGATAGGCTGGACAGTGAAGGGGGAGGCGTGTTTATAGCGATAAGAAGTGCAATAGTATCGAAGGAAATTGACGGAGATTCGAATTGTGAAATGATTTGGGTGAAGGTCACGGTTAAAGCAGGCTCAGACATGGTAATTGGATGTCTCTATAGGCCCCCGGGCTCAGCAGCTGTTGTGGCTCAGCACCTGAAGAATAATTTGGAAAATATTTCGAGTAGATTTCCCCACCATGTTATAGTTCTGGGTGGAGATTTTAATTTGCCGGATATAGACTGGGAGACTCAAACGTTCATAACGGGTGGCAGGGACAAAGAATCCAGTGAAATATTTTTAAGTGCTTTATCTGAAAACTACCTTGAGCAGTTAAACAGAAAACCGACCCGTGGCGATAATATATTAGACCTTCTGGTGACAAACAGACCCGAACTATTTGAATCAGTTAATGCAGAACAGGGAATCAGCGATCATAAAGCGGTTACTGCGTCGATGATTTCAGCCGTAAATAGAAATATTAAAAAAGGTAGGAAGATTTTTCTGTTTAGCAAAAGTGACAAAAAGCAGATTACAGAGTACCTGACGGCTCAACACAAAAGTTTTGTCTCAAGTGCAGATAGTGTTGAGGATCAGTGGACAAAGTTCAAAACCATGGTACAATATGCGTTAGATGAGTATGTGCCAAGCAAGATCGTAAGAGATGGAAAAGAGCCACCGTGGTACAACAACCGAGTTAGAAAACTGCTGCGGAAGCAAAGGGAACTTCACAGCAAACATAAACATAGCCAAAGCCTTGCAGACAAACAAAAATTACGCGAAGCGAAATGTAGTGTGAGGAGGGCTATGCGAGAGGCTTTCAATGAATTCGAAAGTAACGTTCTATGTACTGACTTGGCAGAAAATCTTAAGAAATTTTGGTCCTATGTCAAAGCGGTAGGTGGATCAAAACAAAATGTCCAGACACTCTGTGACCAAAATGGTACTGAAACAGAGGATGACAGACTAAAGGCCGAATTACTAAATGTCTTCTTCCAAAGCTGTTTCACAGAGGAAGACTGCACTGTGCTTCCTTCTCTAGATTGTCGCACAGTTGACAAAATGGTAGATATCGAAGTAGACGACAGAGGGATAGAGAAACAATTAAAATCGCTCAAAAGAGGAAAGGCCGCTGGTCCTGATGGGATACCAGTTCGATTTTACACAGAGTACGCGAAGGAACTTGCCCCCCTTCTTGCAGCGGTGTACCGTAGGTCTCTAGAAGAGCGAAGCGTTCCAAAGGATTGGAAAAGGGCACAGGTCATCCCCGTTCTCAAGAAGGGACGTCGAACAGATGTGCAGAACTATAGACCTATATCTCTAACGTCGATCAGTTGTAGAATTTTGGAACACGTATTATGTTCGAGTATAATGTCTTTTCTGGAGACTAGAAATCTACTCTGTAGGAATCAGCATGGGTTTCGAAAAAGACGATCGTGTGAAACCCAGCTCGCGCTA
This sequence comes from Schistocerca gregaria, assembly GCF_023897955.1. NCBI lineage: Eukaryota > Metazoa > Arthropoda > Insecta > Orthoptera > Acrididae > Schistocerca > Schistocerca gregaria. Next base: position 69,937,464 of record NC_064927.1, on the reverse strand, counting down.
TTCGTCCACGAGACTCAGAGGGCCTTAGACACGGGTTCACAGGTAGATGCCGTGTTTCTTGACTTCCGCAAGGCGTTTGACACAGTTCCCCATAGTCGTTTAATGAACAAAGTAAGAGCATACGGACTATCAGATCAATTGTGTGATTGGATTGAGGAGTTCCTAGATAACAGAACGCAGCACGTCATTCTCAATGGAGAGAAGTCTTCCGAAGTAAGAGTGATTTCAGGTGTGCCGCAGGGGAGTGTCATAGGACCGTTGCTATTCACAATATACATAAATGACCTGGTGGATGACATCGGAAGTAGACTGAGGCTTTTTGCAGATGATGCTGTGGTGTATCGAGAGGTTGCAACAATGGAAAATTGTACTGAAATGCAGGAGGATCTGCAGCGAATTGACGCATGGTGCACGGAATGGCAATTGAATCTCAATGTAGCGAAGTGTAATGTGATGCGAATACATAGAAAGATAGGTCCCTTATCATTTAGCTACAAAATAGCAGGTCAGCAACTGGAAGCAGTTAATTCCATAAATTATCTGGGAGTACGCATTAGGAGTGATTTAAAATGGAATGATCATTTAAAGTTGATCGTCGGTAAAGCAGATGCCAGACTGAGATTCATTGGAAGAATCCTAAGGAAATGCAATCCGACAACAAAGGAAGTTGGTTACAGTACGCTTGTTCGCCCAATGCTTGAATACTGCTCAGCAGTGTGGGATCCGCACCAGGTAGGGTTGATAGAAGAGATAGAGAAGATCCAACGGAGAGCAGCGCGCTTCGTTACAGGATCATTTAGTAATTGCGAAAGCGTTACGGAGATGATAGATAAACTCCAGTGGAAGACTCTGCAGGAGAGACGCTCAGTAGCTCGGTACGGGCTTTTGTTGAAGTTTCGAGAACATACCTTCACCGAAGAGTCAAGCAGTATATTGCTCCCTCCTACGTATATCTCGCGAAGAGACCATGAGGATAAAATCAGAGAGATTAGAGCCCACACAGAAGCATACCGACAGTCCTTCTTTCCACGTACAATACGAGACTGGAATAGAAGGGAGAACCGATAGAGGTACTCAGGGTACCCTCCGCCACACACCGTCAGGTGGCTTGCGGAGTACGGATGTAGATGTAGATGTAGATGTAGATTCTACACCCGACTTCGTACGCCTGTTAGTGCCGCTTTGTACCATTCAGAAACTGGTCTTCAGCGTTTCCTGTTCTCAACGCTTGAAGACTAAGTGGTATCGAGTACAGAAGTGGCTCTCTAACGTCATCGAGAAATGCTTTCAGCTTGCAAATCATTGCCTTAAGAAATGTGTGTATCGTGGCTTCTCTCCACATTTTATGAATCCTGTCTCAAAATATGCCGCGACTGACAGAAATTGATCTGTGCTGTTTCGTTTTAGTTGGAAGTCAGCTTGTTCGATGGGATTGCTTAAAGTAAGCTCATACTGATTCTATTATAGACAAGCCTTTCTAGTAGATTCTAAGTCACCGACCGCAGGGCTACTGTCTATAGCTCTTAGAGTTATCAGTTGGTTTGCCATGTTTTAATACAGTTATTGTCTGCTAGCTTTTAAATTTTTGTGGTATATCGTCGGTTTGTATGATATGCTTGAAGAGATGAACTACTAATACGTTGCGTATTTGTCATTTTCAAACGAGGAGGGTATAGAAAAGATAGACGGACTGCAAAACTCTTGACTTTGATTTGTCAAATCATTTAACTTTCAATTTGGTAAATACGCCATTGAAATAAAGTTTGCTCAGAAATTCAAGAAAATGTTGAATTCTTCAAAATGGCCTTTCATGGGCGGTCGCTTGGAGTGTAAGATCGTAAGGCTGAAACTACGATCGCTCTCCAGATATACCTCACAACAGCGTAAACACTGTAGACGATAGAAGCACACACGAAGGAGGAACGAATGCGATCGAAAGGGTCACAAACACGAGGATAGACGGAATGATGGTGAATTTCCTGATGCCAGAGAAGCTCCCACAGAGCTGGAAACATGACAAGAACTGTACATGTCAGCGCACGATTCCAGTGGTGCGACTGCCGAAGGGCACAGAGACAAATCATTAATGAGGAGACACGTGGCATCCACGACAAGACTGATGCAGTCTGACAGACGCTGCTTCCTTTGAATATTTAGCCTATGCTATCAGGAACTCCACGCCACGCTATGAATCATGTCCGAAATTGTGTTTATAAAGTATCTGTATCCTGACAGTACAGGCATTGTACCCATCGTTGATGTATCCAGGCTTCGATGGGCTAAATTGACGACAAAATATTTGTCTCTCCCTGTGCAGGAACCACGAAATGTGCGATTGTAAGGATCGTGGCTCCATCATACATAGACGTTTGGTTCGGGCCTGCAGGCATGCTCAGACGGCGGAAGACAGTCTGCCTTCGGTAGTGAAGTGGTGTGGACAGTTGTTTATGTCCTCGTCATGGCGTATGCCTCACAGTTGTTCACTTTCACAGCAGTAATCGCACATGTTACGATCAACGATAGAATGGCAAACTGCAGTATTAAAACGGCACTGAAGTTCAGTTTCTCGAACGGAAGTGCATGACAGAAAGTGTTTGCTATCGAACAGTTCCTATGTGACAAAGTGAAGATACCATATGAAGACATGACCAAAATTTACCTGTCCATCGTAAGTAACGTGGTTTACATGAAATTGACAAACGGCGCAGCTTGAAACAAGATCATAGCACAGACGAAAGAAGGCCTAAAATTCCAGCATCAGCCCAGAATACAATGCGATAGATATGATACTGCAGTGCCTGTGCTATTTTGATTATGATGCAAAGTTCTTCTGGTCATGCATGCACCACTTGGCTACCTGTGCACGGCTCACTGCCAGATCGAAACCTCCGTATATCGTCACCCATGAGTCTGCGACCTGCACTCGTACATCCATTATGTATAATCCCGTACAGGTGAGACATTTCACTTGAAAGGCGCTTGTCCGGTATCCGCAGATAAATACGACATAGCTGTGCCTTGTGTTGTTCCGATTACGACTCATGTCCAAAGGAACTTTCTGTCTTAACCAGAACAAACAGGCACTGTAATATCGTATTTATCTACCTATACCGGCCAAGCGACTTTCAAGTACTGTCTGGCCTCTATGGGAATATACATAAAAGATGTACGAGTACCGGTCGCAGAAGTATGGTTGACGAAATACAGAGGTTTGGGTCCACCGCGAGTCGAGCACGGATAGCCAAATCGTAAGGCGACCTCTCACGACAAGCGGGAAATACGGGTTCGAGTCACGGTCCGGCACAAGTTTTCATTGTCGTCATTCCACTCTACAGCTCATGGTTGTCCTCATTAGCAACTGAAAACGCATTTAATGTATCAGTTCAGAATGGTTGAAAATCCGAGTCTAAGGTCATGCAAGTCCATATCTTCGAACTTCCGCTCCAAATGGCGGCGGAAGAAGTGACAGCAGCACTACACCCTTACGGAACAGTACACGGACATGTAGAAGAGAAATGAGCACACTTCACTACATAACCTGCATTGAATGCTATGCTGCAAGCCCGCATTGAGGTGAAGAGAGATGTCCCGTCCCCTCTGTTCATTGGCTATAGTCGCATACGGCAGCCACAGACCTGTAACGCCTTCGACGCAGAATTCCGCAGCTCTGTACCAACAACGCTTCTCCGCTTCTGGCTGCGACGCCACACACCTACACACTGGCATAGGGACCCCATTCTCTCCAGACCCCTGCACCGAAACTAAGATCTTTCACAGCCTGCACAGACCAGACGAGACAAGGGCGACCGTCTACATCAGCTATGGGCCCCTCAACCAGAGATCCCTGATGACACACTTGAAAATTGATAATGACCTCGAGTCCATGGTTGCGCCTTCAATCGCCTTCACCGTTCCTGAAAGTAGCCACTTCATGCCATCGTCTGACTGGGAACCAAATCCTCGCAAACAGACGACCCAAGAAGAGGAGGATCACATCGGCGACAGAGTCGTGTTTCCAGGATGGATCCGTCAGACGTCCATCAGATGATACCCAGGGAGGGGTCACACGCGCACTTGCCGCTATCCACTCCCATAACGGGCAGGACAATTTAGTGACTCGGGAACACAGCAACACCCTGGAGGACCACACAGCTGCGTTTCTCGCGCCGCCAACACCGACACCCTAATGACAACGTCTCTTCTTGTATCAGATCTGACGACCCCGTTGCGTGGGCAGACGACGTACTCACACAAACCTCCACGAGACGAAGAAACACCACAGGCTGTCCCGGTGATCTGGCCATGATCAGAAGACAGAAAATGCTCAAGACCTGATGGCATACATTCCTTCTGATACGAGTGCACTCGGCAATCTGCTGTTGACGCAGGCGAGCAGAATTACTAAAATCAGTTTAAACATGACCGGCTCCGATGTTAAACTTGACCTTTTACATGACACGCTACAGGCAGCAGACATTGACATTGCTCTGTTTCAAGAGCTGCGGGCAGAGACTTAGCCCTATTTTTATGGTATACGTCACCCCAGTCACCAAAGGAGCTAGTGGATCAGCGATTATCGTGCGTAGTGGAACTGTAATAGAAGGCGTCACTTTCTTCCTGTCAGAGCGACGGCTTCTACTGTCAGTGCAGGGGATCTGACTAGCGAGTGTCTGTGCGCCATCTGGCACTGACCAACGACGAGGGCGCTCACAGTTTTATTCTGAAACAGTCCCGCCGCTTTTTCTGGGACGATATGAGAACATCATTATCGGCGGAGATTCATTCTCACAGACAATTGGGAAGAGTATATACATACGTCACAAGCCACTCAGCCAGTTGACTGCATCGTGTACATGACTTCCCCTCTCGCTTCGGTCGTCCTGCATACGGAAATTCGGCCTTCTCAGACCATAACGTTTGTGTATGCACGATCAACCTCAAGCCTCAAATATGGTCTAGTCTGGGTCAGCGGAAATTCGACGATTCGACGATTCAGGTATACATGCCGACGTCGCAAGCTAAAGATGAACAGATAGAGAAAGTGTATGAGGATATTGAAAGGGTAATGCAGTATGTAAAGGGGCACGAAAATCTAATAGTCATGGGCGAATGGAATGCAGTTGTAGGGGAAGGAGTAGAAGAAAAGGTTACAGGAGAATATGGGCTTGGGACAAGGAATTAAAGAGGAGAAAGACTAATTGAGTTCTGTAACAAGTTTCAGCTAGTAATAGCGAATACCCTGTTCAAGAATCACAAGAGGAGGAGGTATACTTTGAAAAGGCCGGGAGATACGGGAAGATTTCAATCAGATTACATCATGGTCAGACAGAGATTCCGAAATCAGATACTGGATTGTAAGGCGTGCCCAGGAGCAGATATAGACTCAGATCACAATATAGTAGTGATGAAGAGTAGGCTGAAGTTCAAGATATTAGTCAGGAAGAATCAATGCGCTAAAAAGTGGGATACGGAAGTTCTAAGGAATGACGAGATACGTTTGAAGTTCTCTAACGCTATAGATATAGCAATAAGGAATAGCGCAGTAGGCAACAAAGTTGGAGAGGAATGGACGTCTCTAAAAAGGGCCATCACAGAAGTTGGAAAGGAAAACATAGGTAGAAAGAAGGCAGCTGCAAAGAAACCATCGGTAACAGAGGAAATACTTCAGCTGATTGATGAAAGGAGGAAGTACAAACATGTTCCGGGAAAATCAGGAATACAGAAATAGAAGTTGCTGAGGAATGAAATAAATAGGAAGTGCAGGGAAGCAACAAGAGTCGATTTAGAATAGATAGGGGATCCAGTATTAGAATCGGAATTTAAAAGAGCTTTGGAGGACTTACGGTCAAATAAGGCAGGAGGGATAGATAACATTCCATCAGAGTTTCTAAAATCATTAGGGGAAGTGGCAACAAAACGACTATTCACGTTGGTGTGTAGAATATATGAGTCTGGCGACATACCATCTGACTTTCGGAAAAGCATCATCCACACAATTCCGAAGACGGCAAGAGCTGACAAGTGCGAGAATTATCACACAATCAGCTTAACAGCTCATGCATCGAAGCTGCTTACAAGAATAATATACAGAAGAATGGAAAAGAAAATTGAGAATGCTCTAGATGACGATCAGTTTGGCTTTAGGAAAAGTAAAGGCACGAGAGAGGCAACTCTGACGTTACGGCTAATAATGGAAGCAAGGCTAAAGAAAAATCAAGACACGTTCATAGGATTTGTCGACCTGGAAAAAGCGTTCGACAATATAAAATGGTGCAAGCTGTTCGAGATTCTGAAAAAAGTAGGGGTTAGCTATAGGGAGAGACGGGTCATATACAATATGTACAACAACCAAGAGGGAATAATAAGAGTGGACGATCAAGAACGAAGTGCTCGCATTAAGAAGGGAGTAAGACAAGGCTGTAGCCTTTCGCCCCTACTCTTTAATCTGTACATCGAGGAAGCAATAGAGGAGATCAAAGAAAGGTTCAGGAGTGGAATTAAAATACAAGGCGAAAGTATATCAATGATACGATTCGCTGATGATATAGCTATCCTGAGTGAAAGTGAAGAAAAATTGAATGATCTGATGAACGGAATGAACAGTCTAATGAGTACACAGTATGGTTTGAGAGTAAATTGGAGAAAGACGAAGGTAATGATAAATAGTAGAAATGAGAACAGCGAGAAACTTAACATCAGGATTGATGGTCACGAAGTCAATGAAGTTAAGTAATTCTACTACCTAGGCAGTAAAATAACCAATGACGGACGGAGCAAGGAGGACATCAAAAGCAGACTTGCTATGGCAAAAAAGGCATTTCTGGCCAAGAGAAGTCTACTAATATCAAATACCGGCCTTAATTTGAGGAAGAAATTTCTGAGGATATACGTCTGGAGTACAGTATTGTATGATAGTGAAGCATGGACTGTGGGAAAACCGGAACAGAAGAGAATCGAAGCATTTGAGATGTGGTGCTATAGACGAATGTTTAAAATTAGGTGGACTGATAAGGAATGAGGAGGTTCTACGCAGAATCGGAGAGGAAAGGAATATGTGGAAAACACTGATAAGGAGAAGGGACAGGATGATAGGACATCGGCTAAGACATGAGGGAATGACTTCCATGGTACTAGAGGGAGCTGTAGCGGGCAAAAACTGTAGAGGAAGACAGAGATTGGAATACGTCAAGCAAATAATTGAGGACGTAGGTTGCAAGTGCTACTTTGAGATGAAGAGGTTAGCACAGGAAAGGAATTTGTGGCGGGCCGCATCAAACTAGTCAGTAGACTGATGACCAAAGAAAAAAGTGGGAACGTTGTGAAAGACGCACCACACGCTACTCGTCCGTACTTCTGTGGTGAGTGCAATGAAGAAGGCCAGCCGTACGCCGCGCGCTAGTCCGGCAAGGCAAGGAACGAATGCAATGCCACCGACACATGAGAGGACGTCCAGCTCTACCGCCGTCTCCAAAACGTCCGGCCGACGTTGAGCGCATCAAGGCTAAGATTTTGACCCTTATTCGACGTCGACTGGAAGGCGTTGTTGTCCGAGTGCGACGCCAGGACAGTACCAACGGAGAAATGATGTCAATGCATCATGATGTCGCAGATGAGATGCGTTTATCCGTTCTTTCGGTTTACCTGACGATCGACGGCTGGTATCACAAGCAGGCATCGCAACAGCCTTCCAAGAGCTCACTATCGTCACTTCTGTCGTGAGGAAGACTCTAAAGTTGTGGCACTTACAGATATACCACAGACGCTCCGTCTTACTCTTAATATCCACGTGGCACACTCTTTGTCAGCAAATATCTCCACTGGAGATATCGCTGATGCGATCGCCAGTACCAGGCGGACTACTCAGTCCCTCTTGAGGCACACGACGTGACTGTTATCGACCTATCGCTTCACTCAGATTTTAAGATTTTTAAGCGTCTCCTCACGACGCGTCTCAGACAACATCAACTCCTGTCGCCAATACGGACGTCCTTGGGCGGAGATACTAATATACAATCATCCTCGTGTGATCATAGAGACATCGCCATTGCAACAGCCTGTCGATTACAGGGAGTCATGATTTCCATCGATCAGGCATTTGATCGCGCGAGCCACACCTTCCTCGTAAAGGAGCCTTCGTTGTCGTACTCTTACGCCTACTTCGTGACGCTACGTGCAGGGTAATGGCCGATAGACAGGCGAAGACACCAATATCGATCGCACAGTCAGACATGGACGTCCCGTTCAACGATCATGTACACCCTCGCACTAGAACAACTTTTCTGCCCTCAAGGCCGTTTATCAGGTATCAACCTACTGGGATACAAGTTCAAATACCGCGCCTAAGAATGGGATCTAGTCTTCATCATATGCTCCAACGAGGAGGTTCAGCAGACAACAGAACGGATCCAGCAACGATACTGGAGCGGAGCGGGCAGCCACATATTGTTACCGAATCCTGCGCTCTGACCATTGGAATGGCACTTCCCGATGAAAGTGTGGCTCCATTCAGGACGATGGAGACTATACGCTGTCACTCGATACGTCCGTCGCACCACGGCAATCACCTTTCGACATCTTCTTCAGAGCACCGGGTCGGACGTTCGAAGTCAACTGTTGCAGGCAGTAGAGATGTGACAAGAGGTGCAGTTCATTAACATTTATACAGGGTGTTTCAGAAGTGATGGCCAGTATTCAGGGATACGACAGGAATGATCATTCGAAACAAGAAATTCAAGAAAACGTGGGCTCTAAAATGCATACCTTAAGAGCTATGAGCAATTCTTGATCTTCGATACCGTGAAACAAATCTCTTCTACTGTAAGCTATTTGCTTTCCGTATTTTGGAAAGTGGTAGTACGGACCAAAACAAGAAAAAAATGTCCAGTAAACCCGTACTCTAAACAGCATACCTTAAAAGTAAAGAGCACTTGTTCATTGCCAGCCTGGTTGGCCGAGCGGTTCTAGACGCTACAGTCTGGAACCGCGCGACCGCAACGGTCGCAGGTTCGAATCCTGCCTCGGGCATGGATGTGTGTGATGTCCTTAGGCTAGTTAGGTTTAAGTAGTTCTAAGTTCTAAGGCACTTATGATCTTAGAAGTTAAGTCCCATAGTGCTCAGAGCCATTTGAAACATTTTTGAACTTGTTCATTAGAAGAATTGTGTTTCAAAGTAGCGACGATGAATAAGTGCTCATAGGTAATAAGTTATGCATTTCAGAGTACATGTTTACTGAATATGGAAAGCAACGAACTTGCAGTAGAATAGACCTGTTTCACAGTATCGACGATCAAGACTTGCTTATAGTTCTTAAGCTGTGCGTCTTAGAACCACGTTTATTTGTGTTTTGTATCGAATGATAATTCCTGTCATATCCCTGAATATTGACCATCACTTCCGAAATACCCTTTACGGAAACCTGCATAACGCACGTCACACGAATTTAGCTCTCTAATACAGTGATGAGGCATCGGATCCAAACGGCCTTCGGCTATTTATTCAGGGCCGTGTCCGACATCCCTACAGTCTCTCGAAGAGCGGGTCTAGTCCTCGTCAACGCCCATACGCGCGCTACGGCTGTTCAAGTACGTAAAATCTGCAGCATCACTGGACGTTTGATCGACGAACTCACAGCTGCTTTATGTCAACCGCTAGTCTGTCTAGCCCATATTGCATTAGCGCCATAACATATCAAACTCTTTCTTCATGAATACAGTTACGTCCACGAAAACTACGCGAGGTATTTATGACCTCGTAATGCAGACACCAACCCAAACGCTGTCGAAGGACGTCACCCAGAGGTTAGGTGGCTGGCGGTGTGGCAAGCAGATCGTCAGCCACCACGGAAACGAGCACCACCTGGTATACCGCCGTCACGGATAAATACCCGACGTGACAAAAGCTCCATGCAGTCACCCTGGCAGACATTACCTTCTGCCTGAGGTGTAATGTGGACGAGAAGGACGAACACCGCCTGATCCGCAGCGTTTGGTTCCTTCTTCAGCAGTTACTGGTCCTTTATTTCTGGGTGCCAAAGCATAATATTATCCTCAGTGCGCTCTTCTATCCGGAAGAGACGTATGTTCCTCGATCAAAGGTGCATTCAGTCCCGTGGATGAAGAGTATGGCCGTCCTTTATGATCACGGGGATGGGCCCAACAGTGGGTTGGACACCACATAGTAACACGACATGTCAAATATTAGTCCACTTTTTCTCACAACTTCGGGAGCATTTATTGCAACCCAGCCCGCAGTTACAACCTCCCTGGTTGAAACGTGCACCTCCATTCTCATGACCACCGAAGGCTCAGAATTGCATCCCGATGGCATCCATGTTACCAACTGACTTCTGCCGTCTTGCCGATTTGTTTTGTCACGTAAAGAGCGTCTTCGAGTAATGTTTCATTTAAGGTGGTAATGGAGTAATCCAGGTAGTTAATGCATTCCATAAGCAGGTGGTATATTGAATTAATATATGACTATAGTGTAAATAATTCAGTAATGACCTAAGGCCTGTATAGATGAAATAATTAGGATTGTCAGATAGTACGACAGTTTTGTGTCTGTTCAAGGCAACTGACTCTCTCAAAGAATGAAGAAAAAGTGGTTAAGGTGATGGCTAGCAATAAGCGGCATATGACGATTCCAGTCCCATTCTGACACACATTCTGTCACAAACAACTGACGTCAGTTCGGATTCACAAAATGCGGAATATTTACCACAGCTGTAATAGTCAGAACAGTATAATGTCAGGTACAGATAGCATTGTAACCATTATGGATAACCGATACAATACTTTACAATCGTTACAAAATATTCAGTTCCGCCCGGCAATACTTCTTCACAGTATCTTCTTTCTCTTTTTTTTAGGCTGGAGGGAGTTTTGCAATGTATTACGTAACCATGCGCGCTGTTTTCTTCAACTTCAGCGTAGGACGTTTTTTGCAGTGTTGTGCAAGACCCTACGTAAATGTTGAGATCTTTAATGTGAGGCCCTTGAATACATAATTAAATAATGCGTCGTCTTTTACCTCTTCTCATACCTACAACCTGTAATTTTTCCACCAGTCAATGATAAGTATACATTATGTACGCCACAAATCAGTTTTAAAATGCTAATGACTGCGTGTTCGACGAGCGTAAATTGTCCTCGTATTCAAATTCAGAACGATATTAAACGATCTTAATAGAAAAATATCACAACCGTCATAATCCTGCGTCGTTATTTGGATCCTATTTACTTTATATCAACTGTATGCTATATAGGAAGTCTCACCAGTTTCGAAAATTATGAAATGGTCTTGTTTAATTTGAAACTTCGCACACTTCATTGTTTCTTTGCCCTTTCGCGTGAGTATGTACAGGATGTATCATATTAAGGCGTAAATCCATACAGTTGAAACCACACGTTACTAGAACCAAATTGTCCCAGTAAACAAGGGATCTAAAACACATACCTATATGTTCAGCAGAAGAGATTTGAGTCACAGCACCGAAGATGAAGTAGTGCTCATGACCCTTAAGATATGCAATTTAGAGTCCATGTTTACTGTATTTTTCTTCTTGTTTTGCTCCATTCTACCACCTCGCAAAATACGGGAAGCAGAGAGCTTGCTGTAGAAGAGATTTCTTTCATAGTATCGAAGATGAAAAAGTGCTCACAACTCTTGAAATATAGTTCAGAGGCTATGTATACTGAGACTTTTAATTGTATGCGTTTACCCGATTAAATATGATACCCCATGTATTGTATGTGAGATCACGAAAGTCGCCCTACCGCGACTCTAGGTACAATGCAGAGTAGAGGAAATTGCATAAACATAATTTTTTTTTTATTAAGTGAGTTTTTGAAGTTTTCACCAAGTATCAACATCGTTGAATGTTTAAACTGAATTACATGTGGCATTGTATTCGAACATTTATTCTATCACTTGTTAGCACTTCGTGACTTTGCTATGCCTTTTACGGTTATTAAAAGTCAGTGACATCCCTCAGTAGCGGTAGAGAGCTTTAGCGCGCCCGCTAGTAATTTCCATTACAGCCTCACATGAAGAGAAATGGTTCAAATGGCTCTGAGCACTATGGGATTTAACATCTGTGGTCATCAGTCTCCTACTTAAACCTAACTAACCTAAGGACATCACACACATCCATGCCCGAGGCAGGATTTTCACATGAAGAGAGACGAACAGGTTGGTAGACAACTCAAACTTCTGTCCTGATGAAACAGGGTACAGCTATGGCCCATCGCATGCTCTTCTTTGGTAGTACCTATCTGACCTGTAGTTACACAGAAGAAGGAATACAAAGAACGATAGGACGTTAGTTGCATTGAAAACTGAGTCATGTTTCCATCCGGTTGCAAAGGATAATTAGTTCTGAAACAACTAGCGCTTCCAATGTAGCAGCACCTCTCGTATTGTTCCCGCCATAAACAAACATCCAACACAACACCGTAGACGCACTCCTCACATTCATCAACTCGACAGAGAAACACACTTGACGCTTCATAATAAGTCTTAGGAAGACACCGGCAAACCAACTGCACTAGGAAGTTGCCATGAGTGCCGGAGCAGGATTCCTGCACCTGCTCCCCTACGCTCCTTCCTTGAATATGGAGCTATCTTGACCTCGAGTTACTGGCCATTGTGGCCGAGTGGTTCTAGGCGCTTCAGTCGGGAACCGCGCTGCTGCTACCGTCGCTGGTTCGAATCCTGCCTCTGGCATGGATGTGTGTGATGTCATTAGGTTAGTTAGGTGTAAAGTATTTCTAAGTCTAGGGGGACTGATAACCTCAGATAAGTCCCGTAGTGCTTAGAGCCATTTGACCTCGAGTTACGGAAGCCATAGAAAAAGCAAATTTGGGCGCCTGGGTGACGATTTGAATCACCTTTCTCCCGAATACGAGCCCTGACCGTAATCGTTGTCTCGGCCTCTTCGTCGGCCATGTACGCACAGAATGTATGCGTTCAGTTTCTCCAGGAGAAGGGAATTCACACATTAATCGGCTTTTACATTTATACTCGACCATCCCCATGATGGCGAGTAGCGGAGCGCAGTACGTGTGCCACTGTTACTTCCCCACTTATTTGTTCCAGTCACGGACGTTTCACGGAAAGAACAATAGTTCGTAAGTCTCCGTGTGAGCTCCAGTATCGCTGTATGATCGTTTGATGAGATATACACACCAATACGGAATATATTATTTGACTCTTCTATGAACGTATGACCTCGAAATTCTAACGGTTAACACTGTCATCGTGCACAGGGCCTCTTTTGTAGCGTCTGCCACTGGAATTCTCAGAGAATCTCCGTGAAACATTCGCAGTTCCCAAATGAACATGTAAGCAACATACTGCTCTTCTTTGGATTTTCCCTGTTTCCTCTATCTGTTCTAGCTGGTACTGAATCCAGACTACCTAACACTATTTCAGCATAGGTCGATTGAAGGGTTTGTGGTGGAGTACTCTTACTGAGGATTCATCCAATGAGTCTGAGTCCAGCACCTCCCTTACCTGCGATTAGTTTTATGTGGTCGTTCCATACGTACACTGCCACAAATTTAATAGATGTAATTGCTTCCAATTCTGGAATCGTGTAATAGTACAAGGAGTCTTCCTGCCTATTTATAGGAAATACGTTGCATTTGTTTACTATGAGGGTCAACTGGCAATCCCTGCACCATGCGTCAGTTCTTTGCTGTCCTACCTACTTCTCTATACACATCAACATCATCCACGGAAGATCTAACAGTACTTCAGAGGTTATCTTCTATGTCATTTAAATCTATCGTGAAAGATAGTGGTCCCTTGGGGTGCGTCCGGAGCTTCTCCGTGTCCAGGTCTCTCTCCTGCAACAATGATATGTTGTGTTCTATTTGTCATAAACTCTTAAATCCAGACACGCGCCCGATCTGATACTCCGTTCGCTCGTAATTAGGTCGTTTAGCGGCCGTGCGAAACTGTATCGAACGCCATCCGGAATCTACCTGAGCAACGGTATCTGCTGCTATCTTGCTCTCCTGGACGGACACAGCAAGCTAGGTTCACAGGATCGTTTTCGGGACCCATGTTTCCTTTAGAAGAGATTTCCGGTGCAACGAAATGTCATAATACTGGAGCACAAACCATATTCCAAAATTCTACAAAAGGCCTCCATCAGTTTTGTGCGTCTGTTCGACCATCCCTTTAGTGGACAGTCCTTCTTGAAAACAGGAATCATTTGGAACGCTTTCCTTCTTCGGATACCTACGATACACTGGTACTAGAGAAGGAGAAGTTCTTTGGCATACTCTGCGCTGAATCGTAGTAATATAGCCTTTCCTCTCTTCATACGTATAAGTTGCTTTTCAGTCCCACGATCACTTGTTTCTATTTCTTTCATTTTGACGCTCTGGCGACCATATACAGAAGAAAATACAGTGTGACTGTGATTTGTCTAACAGTTTTGAAAAAGACGTTAAGTACTTTGGCCTTTTCTGTGTCACCCTCCGTTTGAGTGCGCACAGAGCATCTGGACAGATGGCTTTTGATTTAACATAACACAAAAACTTCGTAGGATTTTCTGTTAAGACGCTAGATAGAATTTTACTCCCGAACTTATTGAATGCGTTACTCATGGCTCTCCTTACGCTAATTTTGGCTTCATTTAGTCTTCTTTTTCTGTGAGACTTTGGCTACGTTCAAATATGCAGTGAAGCTCTCTCTGATTTCACAGCAGCTTTCTAACACGTATATCGAATCACGGGAGGCTGTTTCAACATCTCACAACTTTGTTCGGCTGTATTGTACAACGTTCTTGAACTCTGCCTACTGATACAGAACATTGTTAGCGCTGGAGGTGGAATACCACGTTGATTCGCCAGGTAAACTCAAATCTACTTCTTATCGCTCTTGCAGAAAGATCCTTCTTTGTATTCCTTTTGGCAGTCGCATTCTGTGATGTGGTAAGGTACTTACAATCACTGACTCTCTGTTCTACGGTACCAGCAGACCTAAGGCTTTATCTTCACGAGTCGGCTCCCTGACTGACTGCTCAAGGTAACTTTCGGATGAGGTATTTAGAACAAGATAGAATTTTACTCCCAAACTTATTGAATGCGTTACTCATGGCTCTCCTTACGCTAATTTTGGCTTCATTTAGTCTTCATTTTCTGTGAGACTTTGTTTACGTACAAATATGCAGTGAAGCTCTCTCTGCTTTCACAGCAGCTTTCTAACACGTATATCGAATCACGGGAGGTTCTTTCAACATCTCACAACTTTGATTGGCTGTACTGTACAACGTTCTTGAACTCTGCCTACTGATACAGAACATTGTTAGCGCTGGAGGTGGAATACCACGTTGATTCGCCAGGTAAACTCAAATCTACTTCTTATCGCTCTTGCAGAAAGATCCTTCTTTGTATTCCTTTTGTCAGTCGCATTCTGTGATGTGGTAAGGTACTTACAATCACTGATTCTCTGTTCTACGGTACCAGCAGACCTAAGGCTTTATCTTCACGAGTTGGCTGCCTGACTGACTGCTCAAGGTAATTTTCGGATGAGGTATTTAGAACAATTTCATAGCCCCATTACCCACTCAATCATTTGAGTCTGTAAGTTTATACCTACTAAGTTGAAAAAATCCTCTTAACACTGTAGCATGACCAGGAAATGTACGCGAAATATTCTCCAAATTTCCCTCAAATGTTACACCACTACTGATCCTAAGGCAGGAGCGACTATATCAGACCAGCATGTCTGATCCATTTTTAATAATTATCTTTAGAAAATTCTACTAGTTGTCTGGAAAACAGGAATTATCTAAGCACTTTTCGAATCACTGTGACTGCGTCACTCTTCCTGCCACCTATGGAACATAATCGCCACGTAGAATCGCACAGGTGTTTTGTCAGCTCTCCCACTAAATTAGCATCCCCGATCGTTGGCTATAATCGCGCTGGTGGATACGATGCTTTTTTTTCACCAAGAAAGACGTGGTTACCTTCATGCCAACTAGACTGTATGGAGGCTTTCTGATGATGTCAAATGTTTGCTGGTGTGGGACAAGAGCCCAACTGCCCACCTCGGCTATGAGGTTCAGTGGCAGTCGAACTCTCCAAATGCCAAGTGCTTTCTACACACCCACGCAGATTAAAGACAAAAGGGGAAGGGTTAAGGGTTCAGCGTACCGCGGATAATGATGTCATTGCCGACGGGGCACGAGTAGTAATTCTGTAAGGGACAATCTAAACAAAACGAAACAGATGGGACAAAAGTATGTAAACTGTCTATCATGTCGAAAGTAACTGGCATAATTTTAACACACTTATTCCACTGTGAGACGGTCAGTGCGTTCACGCAAAGATGTGTGCGTTGCCTACGGAAATATGATTGTGCCCCGGCGTGCACCTTTTCGTCCCAAGCAAGTAGCGGACTACCGATGTCTTTCTTCAGGGTTCAAAAAGTACGCTTATACAGAGACCTGAATGTGTAGACGACATTTCCCACCGCAGTTTCGGCAGTGTAGTGCAGCCAACAATGGCAACATGTGCGCGCGCATCGTCCTGTAAGAGAATGATGCTGTCCGTCAACATTGCTCGGCATTTGGACCTCATGGCGCACTCTGCTTTTTCCAGAGTGCACGTACCGTTGTGCGTTAATGAGGCGACTTCTTCGAGAGGGTCAATTAGCAGCGGGTCCTCCCAGTCAAAGAAAAAGAGCAGCATGACTTACTCGTAGCTGTCGTGTCTCTTGTTTCGACTACGCTGCAGACGTTTCGCTGGAAGGCCCTTACACCTGCTTCATACAGTCCCCATCTCTCCACTTGCGATTTCCATATCTTTGAAACCCTGCTTCGGATGAAGAGGTACATACTTTGGTACATCCATGGTTCATCTACATGTATGTCTACATAGATACTCCGCAAGCCACCGCAATGCGCGTGGCTGAGGGTACACAGTACCACTAAGAGTAATTTCGCTACCTGTTCCATTCTCAAATAGAGCGAGGGTAAAGCGATTGTCTATATGCTTCCGTATGAGCTCTAATTTCTCTATCTTATCTTCGTGGTATGAAACTTCCTGGCAGATTAAAACTGTGTGCCCGACTGAGACTCGAACTCGGGACCTTTGCATTTCGCGAGCAAGTGCTCTACCATCTGAGCTACCGAAGCATGACTCACGCCCGGTACTCACAGCTTTACTTCTGCCAGTATCTCGTCTCCTACCTTCCATACTGGCAGAAGTAAAGCTGTGAGTACCGGGCGTGAGTCATGCTTCGGTAGCTCAGATGGTAGAGCACTTGCCCGCAAAAGGCAAAGGTCCCGAGTTCAAGTCTCGGTCGGGCACACAGTTTTAATCTGTCAGTAAGTTTCAAATCAGCGCACACTCCGCTGCACAGTGAAAATCTCATTCTTATCTTCGTGGTCCTTACGCGTAACATCTGTCGGCAGCAGTAGAATTGTTCGGAAGTCACCTTCAGGTGCCGTTTCTCTAAGTTTTCTCAATAGCGTTCCTCAAAAAGAATGTCGTCTTCCCTCCAGGAATTGCTATTTGCGTTCCCGAAGCATCTCCGTAACACTTACGTGTTGTTCGAACCTATCAGTAACAAATCTAGCAGCGTCTGAAATATTTCCATGCCTTCCTTTAATCCAATCTGATACGGGTCCCAAACACTCAAGCAGTGCTCAAGAATAGGTCGCACCACCATCCTATATGCGGTCCCCTTTGCAGATGAACCACACTTTCCTAAAATTCTCCTATTAAACCGAAATCTACCATTCGCCTCCCCTACCACAATCCTCAAATGCTCGTTCCATTTCATATCGCTTTGCAACGTTACGCCCAGACATTACAACGACGTGACTGTGTCCAGCAGGACACTACTAATGCTGCATCCCGACATTAAAGGTTTTCCCTATTCATCTGCACTACGGCAGATGGAAGTTAAGCCAACTGCATGAAGGCACTGACCGTCTTGTTCCACAGTGAGGTAAATGTGTTAACAGCTATGGAAATGACTTTTAAGACAATAAACAGTTTCGTTACTTTTTTCATCTGACTCGTCATCATTTGACTGCCCCTTACATAAGACTGGAAATATAGCATAACACTTTCAGAAAAATATCATACACACAACCCTGAAGATAGCGAGGACAGATAAGTCCCAAAACTGTGATAGAACCAGATCAACAGGTCATACACCAAATCTATTTACGAGAATAATGTACAGAAGAACAGAAAAAATATATCAGGATCTCTTGACTGGTAATCAGTTGAGCTTTAGCGAAAGTAAATGCCTAAGGCAGTTCCGACGTTGCGCTTGATAAAGCAAGCAAGACTTTAGAAAAATCAAGAAGCGTTTATAGGATTAGTGGACCTAGGAAACGTGTCAGACAACATAAGAAATTTAAGTGTCATCCTCTACAAACAACACACAGTAAACACAAACATCCTAATAACAGAACATAGTCGAATATGTAAATTAAAATGTAACAAATACCCTGCATTTTACAAAGGCGCGACAGGAAGAACTTTCCACGTACGATAAAAAAGAACATACTGCTGCTGTTAGACTTAACAACTGTGACCAATCCACAATAGCTAACAACACGTACCTTAACACACATAGACTAAAGAAATCCGCAACATCCTAACTGCGCTTCACACTGAAAACCAATCCACAATAGCCAACAACGCGTACCTTAACACACACAGACTAAAGAAATCCACAACATCCTAACTGTGCTCCACACTGAAAACCATGGTGAAAATGTGATCTACAGGAGAATTAGAAATAATATTACACAAAGTAAAATCTTCTGAAAACATGTCGAACGAACAAAAAGAGTTTAGCAACCACAGTTGTTTCAGAAGTTTTAAAAGTTCATTTTTTCTAAATAAACAAAAACTTAATAGTGCAACCATTTTAAAACATAATCCAAATTTGACATATACACAGATATCTGTTTTTATAAATGGTATTCTGTACAACTAATAATATAATAGATTTGTGTTTCCTCCGAACTAATAACACCTGTGTATTTGTAGGAATGCGACATCTTTAGATTTGAAATTATTTGACTTGTTTTGATTTGCGTTTACAAAATGTGCTGTAGAATTAAAAGTGTATATATGTGCATATACATATTTACTGACACTATGCTTCAAAAACGATGTATACACCACTCGAAACAGTAAGTAATTTTTCTATTTGTATTAGTTTTGTAAACCTATAGTCACAATGTGCCTGCTTTATAATACACCATTGTAATCTTAACAGGACCAGAGTTAACCTAGATCTAGAAATCTAGATTTTTGAAGCACCTGAAGGGGAGACCTCAGGGCTCGAAATACATCGTGCATAGGAATAAAGTCACTGTTGCGACTGAAAGTGGTTGTTTTTCTTTACTTTACGAAAGTAATACAGTCACGGAAGAAACACTGACATAGATGGATAAAAGTAAGCAATATAAAATAGTGCAACATATTCGAAATTCTGATGAAAATAAAAGTACGTTATAGACAATAGCCGGTAGTGTTCAGATGTACAAAAACCAAGAGGGAAAGTTAAGAAAGTGAGACCGAGAACGAAATGCTCCGATTTAAAAGTATGTAAGACGTGGATGTCGTCTTTTGTCGCTATTGTTCAGTTTACACATCGAAGAAGGAACGACGGCCGGCCGGAGTGGCCGAGCGGTTCTAGGCGCTACAGTCTGGGACTACGCGACCGCAGGTTCGAATCCTGCCTCGGGCATGGATGTGTGTGATGTCCTTAGGTTTGTTAGGCTTAAGCAGTTCTAAGCCTAGGGGACTGATGACCTCAAAAGTGAAGTCTCATAGTGCTCAGAGCCGTTTGAACGATGACAAAGTGAAAACAGTTGTGCTCACTTGGCCGCAGGCATATGTTCTGGGTGTCACCACAGTCAGGGACCACTGTATCACACATAGGCTGTCCCGCGTAATCACGCGGTCCTAATCACAGAGAAAATGTCTAGCTCTATTTGGAACAGCGCAGCAAGCAAAACCCACGAAATTTTCTGACTCTGTGGGATTTAATGATTGAGTGATTTCTGCTAGACGTGGTATATCTGAAGAAGCTTGTGGACTCTCTTTTCTCGCCGAATTCAAGCCATTATGGTGACCAGAGGTGGTGTTACACTGTATCAGCTCGACGTCTCCTATGGATGGCCAGTTTTTTGTACTGTGTGCTTATTACCCGTGATTCGGATGTTGCAGGCCTTAGGTGTTCGTGCTGGTGTGCAACATGACTTTCAGTTAGGTTCTTATCAGCATAAACGTTAGAGATTTGAAATAATATATATATCGCTTGTTGATTTTCCCTCAAGCATTATGACATGCTGACATCTTAAGCAATACAGTGACTGACATCTTCGATGCATGTTGCATGTAGAAACATCCTAAAGACACCATGTTTCGCCGCACGAGTGTCAGATTGTCGAAAGATGATGTTTATTACTTTTCATTGGACGATATCATATCCGATTCTCCTGTCACCTCTATGACAGCGAAGTGTATAGTCTTTCCTCCCACTGGAGAACACTAATTATGTGCGTATTAATTACTCATAATTTATTTACTCTCCCTGTCGTTTGAATATACAGCAGTACGTTACAAGATAATTACAAAACAGAAGATGTGAATCACTGTAGTTGAACTGCACTTTTATTAATCACCAGCATGTAATAAGTCTGATCATATCCTACGTCTTTTTATGCCTTGTACTGATTTTTAAACCTACACACGCTTATTACACCAGACATCCTCGATACGTCATCTGTCAGAATCGTTGTCAAGTCTGTTACATGGAAATGAGTGCGACGTAGGGAATTTAATTACGTCCTCTCAGTCATGTTAACCGCACCTCGCATTTGTAATAGAACATTATCACACGAGGCGGCTGACATAGTCCTCAGTTGTGGACCTGTGGGGACCCTGAATTAATGGGGCTTTACTCTCTTTATGCAAATAAACCAGCCACTAGGTCTACGTCCCCTTATGTTAACAAAATACGCTATTTATTATCAGATGTCAACAAACTGCTCACTCATGCTTTTAGTTTTACTTACCTAAGTGTTACTCATTGGGCAAATGCTTTGAGCCTAACCTCAATAATTATCTTAGCATATTTTATGACTAAAGTTAATTTTACATACCATACCCTATGATCCAAAATGGTTGCCTCCTGTCACCCGCTTGTGAAGTACATTCCTGTTCATCCCCCATCACCAACACCTTTTGCAGTATCAGCATCGTGAGACGCATATAGCATTCTTGCACTGTGCGTCGATGTATCAACTGCAGCAGCACGTCACATATGGAATTTCGTTTTCCAATTTGCTGCAGAGTATTGTACTCAATGACATTTTCTGCAAACAATTTTTGGGCAGTTTATTACAATTTTGTCGACTTTCTCGAAGTATTCCGCGAATACCTGCTTTCGAAGAAGACACACATAAATACGATTCTGTAAATCTTTAACAACTACCGCCACAATCCATGCCTTGCAAGCGTTCCGACGTAAGATACTATTTACAATTTTGGAGCATTTTGTTTCTGTTTTACAGATTTTCCTCCAATTTTGAAGAAAGCACATATAAATATGAAACGTCAAGTCTAAAACAGTTAGCAGGATATAATATTTTAGAAAATACTGCAATATCTCACGTTAATCAATTAGCACAGAGCGATATTTCAACGAGTATACCCCCGTCGAAGGTTCGAGTCCTCCCTCGGGCATGGGTGTGTGTGTTCTTCTTAGCGTAAGTTACTTCAAGTAAAACCTAGGGACCCATGACCTTAGCAGTTTGGTCCCATAGAAACTTACCACAAATTTCAAAATAACAAGTATAACGATATCCTACCTTAAGCAATTAGCACACTGCAATATTTTAACAACTACAAAGGTGAAACTTCCTGGCAGATTAAAACTGTGTGCCCTACCGAGACTCGAACTCGGGACCTTTGCCTTTCGCGGGCAAGTGCTCTACCATCTGTGCCACCGAAGCAAGACTCACGCCCGGTCCTCACAGCTTTACTTCTGCCAGTATCTCGTCTCCTACCTTCCAAACTTTACAGAAGCTCTCCTGCGAAGTGCACTTGCCTGCGAAAGGCAAAGGTCCCGTGTTCGAGTCTCGGTCGGGCACACAGTTTTAGTCTGCCAGGAAGTTTCATATCAACGCACACTCCGCTGCAGAGTGAAAATCTCATTCTGTAACTACAAAGATATGTGACATTTAACCATTAACACAGTGCAATAAATACACTTTCTCTACACACCATTTCCACATTCCATTGTAAAGAAACTGTGAAGTTGTAAAAAAAATTGTTACTGAGGAGTTTTAGTAAATAACGGAGGGAATGTTTCCGCCCTTCATTTTAAAAGAAGCAGAAAATGAGGGAGGACCTCCACAACTGTCCAGATCACATCCTATTGAGTAACTATATCCGAGAGCTTCCACATCTACCACACAGCACACTCCCTACAGGCCGAGACAACCACCGTCGCTGTCAGTACATGCATCCCTTTCTCCATTCTGTTTCTTCGCGTCTAAGGAGATGGTAAGCACCTTGGAGATGATATGAATAAGAAGGTGGGGTGAGGAATGTCCTCCACTGGACAAAAACGCATCCGCGAACAAGAGGTGACGGCAGTGGCCATACAGAGACAGAGGGCTTACTGTATTAACTGACAATACCTCTACTGGAGACACCGCCTGCCACAGGGACCAGCGCTCCTAAATGAACGCCATCACTCAGAAAGAATGCTTAACAAATCTTCTCGAGTATTTGCTTCTATTTTTGCGAGATGCTATCTGATCACATGTGTTTAGATAACTACTAGCGGTCATTAATGTGGGATCTGCCACATGTCGAATCGCACGCTGCATTTAAAAGTAAAGGTGTGATCGACAAGTTTGAGATGTGTGCACAGTATCAGCGATGCATTGAGGTTCGTTTTGAAGTACTGTAGCATAATACATCCTCCAGGATACTGCTTAACATGTATCGTCTTCTAAATAACATTTATACAGTCACCGCCTCCTGCCACCACTCTGACATGTTTTTTCCTCAGCTAGACCTATACAACAGCCATTTTTACTCTCTGGGAGAATATACACATCATTCTGGTTCGCAGAACTCCTGAAGACAAACGTTGACTGGGGATATTGCATCACGGACACAGTCCCTTTGACTGTTCAGAGATGTCACTAAACCCGCCCAAAGAAGTTAAGTGTTTCCATTCTTCTCTACTAGTGTTTTATTTGATTGAATTGTTGTATAGCATTCAGAGAACGCAGCGTCCTTTAGGCACCCTACACGAGACCCGTGGACAGGACCGCACACGTAATGTGCTTGCATAAGAGCACCCTGCCGCCCTCGGCGAGCCATATACACACATCAAAAAAGTTTTGCGTCACCTCGGTTCCGAGAGTTCCAGAGCCTGTACGGAAAATTCCACTCTTTTTATTTCTCATGAAAACCACACATTGCATGTTGTACCACCATACAGCGAGAACTTCAGAGGTGGTGGTCCAGATTGCTGTACACACAGTTACCTCTAATACGCAGTAGCACGTCCTCTTGCATTGATGCATGGATGTATTGGTCATGGCATACTATCCACAAGTTCATCAGGGCACCGTTGGTCCAGATTGTCCCACTCCTCAACGGCGATTCGGCGAAGGTCCCTCAGCGTGGTTGTTGGGCCACGTCGTCCATAAACAGCCTTTTTCAATCCATCCCAGGCATGTTCGATAGGGTTCATGTGTGGAGAACGTGCTGACCACTCTAGTCGAGCGATGTCGTTATCCTGAGGGAAGTCATTCACAAGATGTGCACGATGGGGGAGAGAATTGTCGTTCTTCAAGACGAATGCCTCGCCAATACGATGCCGATATGGTTGCACTATCGGTAGGAGGATGGCATTCACGTATCGTAGACCCATTACAGCGCCTTCCACGACCACCAGCGGCGTACGTTTGCCCCACATAAGGCCACCACAAAACAGCAGGGAACCTCCACCTTGCTGCACTCGCTGGACAGTGTGTCTAAGGCATTCAGTCTGGCCAGGTTGCCTCCAAACACGTGAAATATGCGACACTTATCGGTAAAGAGAACTTGATGCCAATCCTGAGCGGTCATTCGGCATGTTTTGGGCCTATCTGTACCGCGCTACATGGTTTCGTGGTTGTGAAGATGGACCTCGCCGTGGACGTCAGGAGTGAAGTTGCACACAGTTGCCTGTTGTATATAGCGAACGACGTTGATTACTTGCATGTCACCCATCGCTTGCAACAAACACTTTAGGTCCCGTAAACTGAATGTTTTGTTTTAACATGCATGTAAGTCTTTTTTTTTAGTAGCATGTGTAACGTGCAGACCAATCTTTCCTTCACTACACTGTTTGCTTCTGTCCCGGAATATTTCTCGCCAGTAACTCTCAGTTTGTGAGGAATTACCCTACGTATCGCTATTGAAATGCCGTCTACTTTGATCATCTGCTTGATTTTACTTTTGAAATTCATTTTCAGGTTTTCGAAGTAAGCCTACACCATGCTTTGTGATATACCAACAGGTAGTTAGTTTCATTTTCCATTTATCATTTGCGCGACAAATCGTGATGACGTGGAACGATTCATTTTATGTCAACATCATGCTGATCATTTCTGGTTCTTTTTCTTTTGTTTAATTAAAGACAGACAAATGTTAGTCAGAAATTCTTACTCGTCACCATTTACGCGTTACAATAATAGACAGTCATTTGTGGAATACAGGACTTGTCAAATAGAAACGTCTTCAGTTTTGTTTCAGATTTTACTTTACTTTCTATCGGGAATTTTATATTAATGACTGACTAAAATTTCTGGTTGCAGCGCTGTGAACCCCTTCTTCTGGTGCAGACAACCTTAATTTGACGTAATGAGTGTCATTTTTTTCTTCTGGTATTGTAATTATGTATATCATTGTTCCTGCTGAAGCGCACTGGATTATTTACAACAAACTTCATGAGAGCATAAGTACTCTGTGAAGCGGATAGACTGCTACTCAAACGCCGAGCTGCAGGCAGGCACGACGGAAGTAGTGTTCACTTAAATTTTCAGCTTAAGCCCTTTTCAGAAGGGAAGCAAAGCACACACACACACACACAAAGACCAACACATACACACACACACACACACACACACACACACACACACACACACACACATTCACACAATCATACAAAACTCACACGCATATGACAGCTGCCTCCAGCTGTTCTAGCCAGAACCCTTTTTAAAGATGGGGGATATGTGAACAATGAATAATTTACCGGCAGGAGGAATTAAGGGCATGAGATTCGGCATGAATAATCATACGGTTGTGTACCGTGTGTTGTGCGGGAACGAAGTCGTTGATCGGAACATTCGTGAATTGGAAGGCAATGAAAAGCACACAGAAATGAAGTGAAAGAACGGACTCTGAGTAAAGTAAAAGAAATCTAAAGTCAAATGACACAAATAAAACCGCTAGAATAAAAGTAAACAGCTCGACCGTAATTCATCACGCGAAACAACATATTGCTTGAGCGGCTCCACTTGCGAATGAAATTTGACTAATCTAAACTTAAGATTACGATCAGATCGATTAGCGCAACCGTAAATGACGCAAGCTGGCAGTTTTGGTGAATCAACTACGTCTCTACACAATCAGAGTGCCCAACACGGTTGAAGCAGCTTATACGCACGTCAAAGTGACGTCACGGGGAAGTATCACTGCGGAAAACCATGGAGGTATAAATGCGGTGGACCTAATGTTTTGGGATATGTAAGATGATGGACGTCAGCTTAAAGTTTGTCACATAACGGCAACTCCCTTCTTTTACTTCCACGGCTCTACGCCATCTGACTTCAGGCAGGGCGTTAGAGGTATCTTTGGCGTTCAGCGATGTTGCATGACATTTGACCCCGAGTTATTCCTACGTTGTGACTCCGAATCGCGCTGACAAAATTAACATCTCTCTGCAGCGCTCGTTCTCTGATCCAGATGATGCATCGAACGACACAAATAGGAGACAGACTGCACTTCACATTCTCAAAATATTTCAGGTCAACTGATAACAGCAAATATATACTGACAGGTAGTTTTCGAACTTTTTACATGAGGCCCCTTCTGATCCATGTCCCCACCCCTACGGATATCAGGGATAACTTACTCTCACAACATTTTTACACAAATAATGAGTCATGTGTATGCCTAATTTGGTTGAAATTGCTCCAGTCGTTCCTGAGTTAAGCGTTTATATCACACCTTTCAGTATAATTCGTCAGCCGTAGGTTGATGTACTCTCATAGCACTTTCTTCTACGAGGGTAATCCCAAAAGTAAGGTCTATTTTTTTATAAGCCCATAGGCCTGTTTATTTCTACAATGGTTTACATCAATTTACAGCTGGAACATTTAGCTATTTTTCGACATAATCATCATTTCTGTCGATGCATTTTTGTAGACGCTGTGGCAGTTTTTGTATGCCCAGGTCATACCGTCTCGCCGCCATACTGTTCAGAAAGCTATGAACCTCTTCTTTCACCTCGTCGTCGTAGCTGAATCGCTTTCCTGCCAAATGTTCTTTTAACCAGTCCAGAAAGTTGTCCTGTTCGGCTGCAAGGCAGTGAAGGAATGCGCGGGAAGCATCAACTCGTTGCCGCATGTGGTCCTCAGTCAGCATGCGTGGCACCCATCTTGCGCACACCTTCCAGTAGTTCAATGTTACAGTCAAAATTCTGTGAGCGGTACTTTGGAAAACCTAAGGAAGCAACGTGCAGAGATCATCCAGGGTGATTCGCTGATCTTTACGCATACTTTGCTCAACCTTCAGCACTGTCTCCTCAGAAATGGACGGTCTCCCGCTCCTTTGTTCGTCGTGATTTTCGGTCCGACCAGTTGCAAACTTTCTACACCATTTACGAACATTTTTGACATGCGTGCACGGCTAACCATACACATCCGTCAATTAGCGATGGATTCCAATCGGCACAGTGCCCTTTGCGTTCAAAAACCGAATTGCTGCGCGCAATCCGCAGTTGGCAGTAACATCCAAGGGGAGCTTCATTCTCAACGGCTGACAAGTCAAGATTGAGCGCCTCAGCGCGGCATGGTTACACACACCTCGTGAAGCACTGTTCATAACAGTGTGACCAACTGCCACAGAAACTGAGTTCTGTACTTTAAAAAAAATAGGAGACCTTACTTATGGGATTACCCTCGTATATAGTAAATGTTGTGTCCTGGCCACTCGTCAGATATGGGGCGTCGAGGAAACCTGATTTCTCGGATCGCTAGACAATGTGTGAATGAATTTTTATTACAGTAGGATAAATGACAATACTCAAAACTTTGAGAATTTACAATGAGGTGTCGCAAGCAAATGGCGACGGACAAATGAGAAGTCTCTTCAGCATATCCAGCTCCAATATAAGTGAAATTATACAGTTGCTAAGCCGCTGCTGTAGAGCTAGTGGAACGGTTCGTCTTCATTGGCCGGCGGCCAGGTGCGCCGCCCTTGTATTCTCCCCCCCCCCCCCCCTGAAGGCCGCTGCTGTGCTGGTGTCGTCCTGGAGAGGCGTCGGTCAGGGTGCTACTGGCTGACATCTTATTCACAGCCCTCCCTGCTCTACCGTTCCTGACCGTCGCGCCGGCGCCTGACCTTTACGCCGGAACAGTAAATGATACGCGTGGCAAATGCAAATTGCTTCAGGCGTTACGGAGAAATGTTCATACGGTCGTTTCCTTGCAGCCCTGAAACCTCTAATGTCGGTCGTTACGGAATGCCTTTACATATCACGGTTTCTCACGCCACTTCCATCCTAATGAGGCACGGGTATGTTACCTCCCAGCCACTCACCATTTGGTAAAAACACCGCGCCCTGCTCCGTGAAGAAGTCTGTAACTGCCGGCTGCAGTAGTGGTCGTTTCGCGTGATGTATGCGGCAGGATGGAAAACGTTGCTTGCCTTTCTTTGGAAATCGCACTCCCAATATTTCGCTGCGAGGCGCAAAATCTCTGTCACTGGAGTCAGACGGGCCTCTCTGGTAAACGCCAGGCCTTGCTGAGGGAGCCCCTGACGCTGTCTCCTGTGTTAAACCTAACTGCGCTAACGGTCTCATGTGTGGCTCATACTTATCTGAATAGCTGAGAAGGACTGAGGATGCCGGTCTCTGAAGACCTGCATTACGGAGACTCAACCCTCAATTGGTCCTAGCATTTATTTTGCAGTCCCTTATTGCTTCTTCCGCTCTAGCAGATATTCGTATACGTTAAAAATACAGAGCTGCTGCGTGACTCGGAGCCCATGTTAAGTTGTAAACCGCACTGTAACTGAAAGCTGTATGGTGAAGGTCTCCTAACTGATTCCTCCAGGTCACCCTCCATTCAGAGGTTGTTGCACCCAGCGACCGTTATTCTGATTTGTAAATAATAGATTTCATCTACCAGTCGTCCTTTGGAATTTTTATTGGCAGATCTAGATTTCAGCTAGAAACTAGCTGAACTGGCAAGGCTTCGTGCACAGTTCATTGAACTGTGTTCAAAGCCACACCAACAGGCATTACATGCATTGACCAAAAAAGGATACTGCATTGAGAATGGCTAGTTTCTAGACCTGCCAATAAAAATTCCAAAGGATAACTGATAGATGAAATCTATTATTTACAACTTCCTTCCTTCTCGGTGACTTAGATGTACTTAGGATGCTGTTAATTTCAATCTGGAATCGGCCTTCCGACAATAATTTTTATGTAATCATTCCATTTTCAGTAGCTCTAAACCCATATTCCAGAATATTTTACTGCTGTGACTCCTTCATAGTGTTGCAAAGCCATATACCTGTTGTCCCAGACGAAATGGTCAATATTCACGGATATGACAGGAAAGATCATTCGTAGCAATAAAGTTCAGTAAACCTAGGCTCTAAAGTGCATACCTTAAGACCTGTGACCGCTTTTGCATCTTAGATACTATGAAAAACATCAGTTCTGCTGCAAGGTCTGTACTCAGCTCCTGGTCGTGCGGTAGCGTTCTTGCTTCTCGCGCCCGGTTGCCGGGTTCGATTCCCGGCGGGATCAGGGATTTTCTCTGCCTCATGATGACTGGGTGTTGTGTGCTGTCCTTAGATTAGTTAGGTTAGGTTTAACTTGTTCTAAGTTCTAGGGGACTGATGACCATAGATGTTAAGTCCCATAGTGCTCAGAGCCATTTCAACCATTTGCTGCTAGGTCTTTGATTTGAATATTTTGACAGGCGGTGATATCGTCCATAACAAGAAAAAACTATATAGCAAACGTCGACTCTAAAGTGCATTCCTCAACAGGGTTCTTCGTCTCTGTGAAACACCTGTCTTCTATTGGCTCAGATGGCTCTGAGCACTATGGGACTTAACATCTGAGGTGATCAGTCTCCTAGAACTTAGAACTACTTAAACCTAACTAACCTAAGGATATGACACACATCAATGGCCGAGGCAGGATTCGAACCTGCGACCGTAGCGGTCGCGCGGTTCCAGACTGAAGCGCCTAGAACTGCTCGGCTACACTGCCCGTATGTCTTCTATTGAACAGGCATAATAGATGTATATTCGCACTCATTACCTTCAAGGACATTTATTCTGCTGTTAATTTCTAATTAAAATAAATACAAAAATTGTGTTTATTCACTTGGTTCCCGCCTGCCTGAAGCATCTAATCGATTTATCGTCAAGTCCCCCGTGGGACCTTTGAGTATCTGAGATTCGAAAGCAGGCTTGCTCGGTGAATTTCACTGATGAAATTCCGTGTTATCGGCCGAGACGCAGCGTCGTGTTGTCGCAACGTTCCGACCAGATTCCTACACGTTATCATCAGAGGAAGATTAGGAGAGAAAAAGCCGCTGCGCGCGGCCGTCCCGGCAGGCAGAGAGCCACAGCCTGGTCCGTGGTCCGTCCTACGTGTCGGTCCGGACCTCGGGGACCCAGCAGGAATAGAGGCACATGCCGGCTCCGCCTGTTGACAGCGGACGCGAGCGCAGTCGCTGCTAACGACGAGTCTGCTGCTGCGCGCACCTAGCCGACAAAGGCGGTGAATGGACGTTAAGAGGGTTCTAACTTCAACATTGCTAACTGTTTATTTACCACTGACACGAAATACACTGATGAAAAAATCGAAACACCAAAATGTAACTAACGTACAGACCGAGCGAGGTGGCGCAGTGGTTAGCACACTGGACTCGCTTTTGGGAGGACGACGGCTCAAACCCGCGTCCGGCCGTCCTGATACAGATTTTCCACGATTTCCCTAAATCGCTTCAATTTATTTCCTCAGGAAGCTATGATGCACCTTCAGTTCTTTAAGCTGGTTTTGTCACGATCTATGTTTGGTACTACATCGGCCCTTATGTGATTTTGCCTGGCTCTAAAATTTTGTTTTTCCTGTGAATGTGTACCAGTGTTCGTAATTCTTTCTTGACAAGAGCCATTATTGTCGATTTTAAAATTCTATCATGTATACCGTTTGTGGGCTTCACTAATGTAGTAATATACTTTTTTATATTTTGGCTGTATATGCCACTAGGCGTAGGTTTCTCGGCGTTAGCGCCACCTGCCCTTTTTGATGTATAACTACATTATTTGTACCAATGCTCCCATACTGTTATAACGTGAGTGTTAATTTGCGCAGGCCGGTTGTAAGTAGGCTGTTTAGGTTTTCTTATTGGTAACGCCGCTTAGCGCTCGGTATGAAAAATCACTGGGTGTGCTGTGCGCAGTCTGTGTTTAGTTTGCATTGTTGTCTGCCATTGTAGTGTTGGGCAGCGGCAGCTGGATGCTAACAGCACGTAGCGTTGCGCAGTTGGAGGTGAGCCGCCAGCAGTGGTGAACGTGGGGAGAGAGATGGCGGAGTTTTGAAATTTGTAAGAATTGGTGTCATGAACTGCTATATATATTATGACTAGTGAGGTAAATACATTGTTTGTCCTCTATTAAAATCTTTCATTTGCTAACTATGCCTATCAGTAGTTAGTGCCTTCAGTAGTTTGAATCTTTTATTTAGCTGGCAGTAGTGGCGCTCGCTGTATTGCAGTAGCTTGAGTAACGAAGATTTTTGTGAGGTAAGTGATTTGTGAAACGTATAGGTTAATGCTAGTCAGGGCCATTCTTTCGTAGGGATTTTTGGAAGTCAGACTGCGATGCGCTAAAGATATTGTGTGTCAGTTTAAGCACAGTCGTGTATAATTGTTCAAAGAGGACGTTTCACATAGACGAGTCTTATATAATTGTTCTAAGGGGACGTTTCACGGTGTGGCCGTGCGGTTCTACGCTCTTCAGTCTGGAACCGCGTGACCGCTACGGTCGCAGGTTCGAATCCTGCCTCGGGCATGGATGTGTGTGATGTCCTTACGTTAGTTAGGTTTAAGTAGTTCTAAGTTCTAGATCGTAGCCGTGGTCTAGGGGCGTCGGCTCGCAGCCGTGCTAGCGTGCGGAGCTGCTCCGCGCGCCGTCCGTCGCTCCGCTCTCGGCGGTGTTTACTTCCGCGTCGCGGTGTTTGTGTCAATCGAGTCCTGTACTAACGTACACCATGGCGCACTCGTATCGCCGTGCAACGATCAAAGTAACGTTTCAGGCCGACCATCCACGACCCAGAGCTTTCGAAGTCGAACAGTTCATACGCGAGGATCTACGTTTGAACCCCCAGGACGTAATCGGCATACTTTTCTCCATCACTGGAAGTGTTGTCTACATCAAGATGTCGACGGAGGAAATTTGCAATGACACAATTCACCGTCATGCCACCGGACTGAAATTTAAACACTCTAATGGACATATTGGTGGTGTGACAGTCGCCCGTGCTGGATTCGGTCTCCAGACATTGCGGGTGTTTGAACTCCCGTTCGAGGTGCCTCAGGATGTGGTCATTGCCGCTTTCCAACCATATGGCACCGTCTTGGGTCACGTCGCGGAGAAGTGGCAGACATTTACGACCTACCCCGTATTAAATGGCGTCCGGCAAATAAAATTTGAGCTGACGAAACATGTCCCATGGTACCTGCTGATTGGCGGTGTGAGGGCCATCGTCATGTACGATGGACAGCCACGAACGTGCGCAGGATGTGGCCAGGAGGGACATGTACGTTCCGAATGTTTACATCGCCGTTTAATACAGACGCCGTTACGTGAAGAAACCCAGGCTTCGACGGTCACGTCCTTACCCATCACCTACGCCAAGGTTGCCCAGGAGCCCGTCGTACCAATCTCGACTGCACCAGCAGCATCGTCAACGCCACCCGCCGCAGCACAACGCGCCGACGACACCAGCACGGCGTCGCCTCCAGTGCTCGCTTCAGGACCGACCGGGTTGCAGACCGAAACCGATGCTCCTGTTGGAACCATGGACGTGGGCCTCGGTGTCGTGCCGACGTCTGCCTTTGTCCAGACGGGTTCGGCGTCAGACGACGGGCGACCACATTCTGATTCAGGAGGCCACATCAGCAAACAGCGGTCGCCTCGCAAACACAGGAAACGACGACGAACGCCTTCCGATGACGCCCTTACTCAGACGGCCCCGCGAGATGTCGACCCGATGTCTGACGGTGATCTCCCACATTGCGGCCAGTCACGCGATGTGGCAGCAACAGGCGCCCCTCCTGTGACGCCTACTCTCCCAGCCAGGGACGTGTCCTCGCCGTTGTCAACAAATGATGACGGCGGTCCCCCTGCCACTCATGGAATCCACAACACCCGTTCCGGCAGTACGTGATCGTCACATGTCCACGTCGTCAGCTTCCTGGGCCGATGACGTTGAAGAAGAAGTGGAACAGACTGCCAGCGTGTCTGCACAGGAGTCCACCTCGGCGACTCTGGGGCTGCCCCCCCCCCCCCCAGTAATTATCACCACTGCGGGACCACCGGTGGGTCTCCACCTGCCGGCTACTTTTACCGCACGTTCTGCAAACACTGAGGATGGCCGTACACAGCAATATCGTATCGCCACGATGAATCTTGCCACCGTTCGTGCCCCCCATAAACTGGCCATGTTCCGAGACACTATTAACTCTGCGGATGTTGATATAGCACTCTTACAAGAGGTGTTTGTGGCTGACTTCCTAGTTCCCACCGGATACAACGCCCAAGTTTCCCCCGCATCCGACACCGGTAGCGGCGTCGCCATCCTGCTACGCGACGGACTCCCTGCAGAGGACGTCATCTACCTCCCCACTGCGCGAGGTATGGCCCTCACACTGTTCGGCGTGCGTATTATTAATATCTACGCTCCGTCCGGCACTGGCCGCCGTCATGACCGACAAACTTTTTTTGCCGCAAGCGTCACACCCCTCTTCACCGGTCCGCAGGACGTTTTGGTACTCGGTGGGGATTTTAACTCGACACGAGAGCCCGCGAACCAACTCCCGCGACATTCCCCTTGTGCATCTCTCTCAGTGGTCATCGACCGTCTACGACTTGTTGACACATGGAAGAAGCTCCACGGAATTCAACCGGGCTATACATTCTACACCTCTCACTAGTCAAGCCGCATAGATCGCATCTACGTTACCCGCTCCCTTGCTGATGGCACACGTCATGCGGAAGTCTGGCCCTTGGCCTTTTCAGACCACGATGCGTACCTCTGTGACGTCACCCTCGCCCGACAGCAAGTGTGGCATAGTAGTGGTCTGGGGAAACTCAATGTCGCCCACCTGACCTCCTCAGACTGTCCCCGTATGGTCGAAGCAGCGTGGGCACGCTGCCGCCGTCGTCGAGAAGCCTATGACTCCACCTTATCATGGTGGCTCTCCTGTGCAAAGCCGACCCTCAGGATGACTCTGATGAGTTATGGGAAGGAATTAAAGGCGTGGCAAACTAATACCCTGCACTTCTACTACACCATACTACGTGACTGTACGGCGATGCCTTTCTCGCCAGCCCGGCAGTCGATGGTCCATCGCACGAAGGCGCAGATCTCCTTGATCATGCGGCGTAACTTGGAAGGCACTGTAGTCCGTTCTCGAGCTTCTAATCGAATCCCTCAAGAACGTCCGTCGATGTACCACCTCCTTCAGGAACGACAACGACGACGACGAGCTCTGATCCAAGTCCTGACTGACGTGGAAGGGCGCCGGCACGACACCCAGCAAAGCATCGGTAGTGCTCTCCATGCTCATTTTGCCGGGCTATACGCAGCCGTACCGCATTCTGCAGCACTGATCACAGAATCAGCTTTCTACGAACGCTCTTCCGGAGGATGCAGTGCATGACCTCCAAGACGACGTAACCACAGATGAAGTGGTAGATGCTATCAAGGCGGGTCCCGATAACAGATCTCCTGGACCTGACGGTATACCCATCAAATTTTATAAAAGTTTTCACTATTTGTTGGCTTCCACGTGGACGGCAATCGCACAAGAGCTGATGTCACCGATGACAGTGGCCCCGAGCGCCTTTCTAGAAGGCATTATTATCCCCGTACATAAACCGCGCGGGTTATCGAGGGTCCAGGACTATCGACCAATACTTTGCTCAACAGCGACATGAAAATATTCACACGGCTACTGGTATCGCGACTCAAGAAGGTCGCACGTTACGTCACATCCTGCCACCAGACTTCCCTAGGAGGCGACAACAACGTCCGTACGGCCCTTTGCCGTTAAAGAGATATGATAGCATTAGCGCATTATCAGCGTCTCCCTGGCGCCTTGGCTTCACTGGACTTTAGCCAGGCTTTCGACCGTGTTGACCACTTCTATTTACGGACAGTTATTGAGTATATGCGTTTTCCTGGCGGTATTGTCACAGTGGTTATGCGCCTGTTGAGTAGTGTAACCTCTAAAACCATGTACAATGGTCGCCTTACACCGTCCGTGGTCATCGCACGATCTGTACGACAAGGCTGCCCTCTTTCCACGATTTTTTATGCTTTCGCCTTGGAACCCCTGCTCCAGGGCATGCGCCAACGTTTGGAAGGTATGGCTGTGCACGGCCACCGTATCATGCTTCCCGTATACCACACGTGGCTCAAGTACTACCAGACCCAAATCTCCTGGCGAGACGGCTGTTGGTGGCTCTCGGCTCCTTCGTCAGCTCGGGGATGTTATTCAAGGTGCGGTATGAATCCCTTGCACTGCCACGAGATCGTGGCAGGGTGGGACTCATCCAAGTGCCGACTCGTGTCAAGGCACTATACGTCAGATCCCAACTAAAACTTTGGCACCGTTGCCCGCAGAGCCTTACTAGCCTCCTGCTTCACAACTTTGCACCGGCCTCCTGGTCCGCCCCTGTACTGGTATCGACCATTCCAACCCCCTTTTATTACATCCAACGATTTTTCTTGGAATTCAGCTATGTCTACCGGTCCTTACCACTTCCACGTTTGTACCTCACGAAAACAGTCTCCGAATTGTTACAACAGTGCCGCCCGTCCAACCCCATCGAACGTAAGTATCCACAGTACGTGTGGCGACACATGTGGAAGGCGATCCATGCGTGTTTTCTTGAATCAGTCGTTCAGTCAGCGTGGTACATCACCGTGAATGGTAAACAAGTTAACCGAGATCCATCTCGCCGATTCATCCCTCTGCACCCACTGTGGAGTGGATCGCATGGATTTCCACCGGTTCCACTGTGGCACAGCGTTCGACGTCTGGACACTTGCGCGGCGAATTTTGGAGTTTCTTACTCGCCAGACGCCGACTCAGATCGACGTTCACATGCTTTTGTACCCCGATAAGACTTTCTACCCCTCCGTCAAAACTCACTCTGCGAATTGGATCTGTGGCCACACGATCCGCTATCTTTTCACTTCTGGCGACAAGTCTACGCCAGGATATTGGACTTATCTCAACGAACGACACTGCGTCCTGATACGCAACCCACGCTATAAACAATATTTTCCAATGTCTTACGGAGATCTTTCGATGACCCACCTAGTAGCTGGAACGTCCAAACCCTGAGAAGCTGAAAACTGTATAAACCGAGCCGAACTGAATAGATCTGCTACCCTGAACCCACGCCTACGCCATGAGAAGACACATTTGGACGAGCTGGCATGCGGTAGGCGGAGACACTTCAGGAGCTCCTATAAGAACTGGTCTTTAACTACAAGTCGCACGACGACGTTACGTAAAAAAAAAAAAAAGGAAACTGTTAGTTATTCATTCCTCATAATTTGTTCTTAAAAAAATTGAGTTTGGCTTTGAAAAAAAAATGTTACACAAGATTGCTTCTTCTTTTGCAAAAAAAATGAGGTAGCGTCTTTGATTCATAATCAAAACGTCTTCGGTCCCGTGTTCGATCCCGGCCACTGCCCAAATTTTGATAAATAAGCAGCATTGGTGGCCGACGACTTCCGGCGTAAGAATTCAGCCTCATTCTGCCAACGGCCTTTTCAAAGAGGGCGGAGGAGCAGATAGAGGTTCAGGGCACTCTCTTGTCCTAGGGGTGGGAAATTGCCCCTAAAGGCGGAAGAATCAGCAATGATCAACGACATGAGGATGCAGAAGGCAATGGAAACCACTGCATTAAAGACACGTAACGTGTATCCATAGGACATGTGGCCTGTAGTTGAAGAAGTGTCATGATGATCTCTCTATTGGCAAAAGATTCCGGAATAGTCCCCCATTCGGATCTCCGGGAGGGGACTGCCAAGGGGCAGGTTACCATGAGAAAAAGATTGAATAATCAATGAAAGGATAATGTTCTACGAGTCGGGGCGTGAATGTCAGAAGCTTGAACGTGGTAGGGAAGCTAGAAAATCTGAAAAGGGAAATGCAAAGGCTCAATCTAGATATAGTAGGGGTCAGTGAAGTGAAGTGGAAGGAAGACAAGGATTTCTGGTCAGATGACTATCGGGTAATATCAACAGCAGCAGAAAATGGTATAACAGGTGTAGGATTCGTTATGAATAGGAAGGTAGGGCAGAGGGTGTATTACTGTGAACAGTTCAGAGACCGGGTTGTTCTAATCAGAATCGACAGCAGACCAACACCGACAACGATAGTTCAGGTATACATGCCGACATCGCAAGCTCAAGATGAACAGATAGAGAAAGTGTATGAGGATACTGAAAGGGTAATGCAGTATGTAAATGGGGACGAAAATCTAATAGTCATGGGCGACTGGAATGCAGTTGTAGGGGAAGGAGTAGAAGAAAAGGTTACAGGAGAATATGGGCTTGGGACAAGGAATGAAAGAGGAGAAAGACTAATTGAGTTCTGTAACAAGTTTCAGCTAATAATAGCGAATACCCTGTTTAAGAATCACAAGAGGAGGAGGTATACTTGGAAAAGGCCGGGAGATACGGGAAGATTTCAATTAGATTACATCATGGTCAGACAGAGATTTCGAAATCAGATACTGGATTGTAAGGCATACCCAGGAGCAGATATAGACTCAGATCACAATATAGTAGTGATGAAGAGTAGGCTGAAGTGCAAGACATTAGTCAGGAAGAAACAATACGCAAAGAAGTGGGATACAGAAGTTCTAAGGAATGACGAGATACGTTTGAAGTTCTCTAAAGCTATAGATACAGCAATGAGGAATAGCGCAGTAGGCAGCACAGTTGGAGAGGAATGGACATCTCTAAAAAGGGCCATCACAGAAGCCGGGAAGGAAAACATAGGTACAAAGAAGGTAGCTGCAAAGAAACCATGGGTAACAGAAGAAATACTTCAGTTGGTTGATGAAAGGAGGAAGTACAAACATGTTCCGGGAAAATCAGGAATACAGAAATACAAGTCGCTGAGGAATGAAATAAATAGGAAGTGCACGGAAGCTAAGACGAAATGGCTGCAGGGAAAATGTGAAGACATCGAAAAAGATATGATTGTCGGAAGGACAGACTCAGCATACAGGAAAGTAAAAAAAAACCTTTGGTGACATTAAAAGCAACGGTGGTAACATTAAGAGCGCAACGGGAATTCCACTGTTAAATGCAGAGGAGAGAGCAGATAGGTGGAAAGAATACATTGAAAGCCTCTATGAGGGTGAAGATTTGTCTGATGTGATAGAAGAAGAAACAAGAGTCGATTTAAAAGAGATAGTGGATCCAGTATTAGAATCGGAATTTAAAAGAGCTTTGGAGAACTTACGGTCAAATAAGGCAGAAGGGATAGATAACATTCCATCAGAATTTCTAAAATCATTAGGGGAAGTGGCAACAAAACGACTATTCACGTTGGTGTGTAGAATATATGAGTCTGGCGACATACCATCTGACTTTCGGAAAAGCATCATCCACACAATTCCGAAGACGGCAAGAGCTGACAAGTGCGAGAATTATCGCACAATCAGCTTAACAGCTCATGCATCGAAGGTGCTTACAAGAATAGTATACAGAAGAATGGAAAAGAAAATTGAGAATGCGCTAGGTAACGATCAGTTTGGCTTTAAGAAAAGTAAAGGCAGAAGAGAGGCAATTCTGACTTTACGGCTAATAATGGAAGCAAGGCTAAAGAAAAATCAAGACACGTTCATAGGATTTGTCGACCTGGAAAAAGCGTTCTACAATATAAAATGGTGCAAGCTGTTCGAGATTCTGAAAAAAGTAGGGGTAAGCTATAGGGAGAGACGGGTCATATACAATATGTACAACAACCAAGAGGGAATAATAAGAGTGGACGATCAAGAACGAAGTGCTCGTATTAAGAAGGGTGTAAGACAAGGCTGTAGCCTTTCGCCTTTACTCTTC
This sequence comes from Schistocerca gregaria, assembly GCF_023897955.1. NCBI lineage: Eukaryota > Metazoa > Arthropoda > Insecta > Orthoptera > Acrididae > Schistocerca > Schistocerca gregaria. The sequence goes on along the minus strand of NC_064927.1, from coordinate 69,898,775 downwards.
AATCTGTACGTCGAAGAAGCAATAGAGGAAATCAAAGAAAGGTTCAGGAGTGGAATTAAAATACAAGGTGAAAGGATATCAATGATACGATTCGCTGATGACATAGCTATCCTGAGTGAAAGTGACGAAGAATTAAATGATCTGCTGAACGGAATGAACAGTATGGTTTGAGAGTAAATCGGAGAAAGACGAAGGTAATGAGAAGTAGTAGAAATGAGAACAGCGAGAAACTTACCATCAGGATTGATGGTCACGAAGTCAATGAAGGAATTCTGCTACCTAGGCAGTAAAATAACCAATGACGGACGGAGCAAGGAGGACATCAATAGCAGACTCGCTATGGCAAAAAAGGCATTTCTGGCCAAGAGAAGTCTACTAATATAAAATACCGGCCTTAACTTGAGGAAGAAATTTCTGAGGATGTACGTCTGGAGTACAGCATTGTATGGTAATGAAACATGGACAGTGGGAAAACCGGAACAGAAGAGAATCGAAGCATTTGAGATGTGGTGCTATAGACGAATGTTGAAAATTAGGTGGACTGATAAGGTAAGGAATGAGGCAGTTCTACGCAGAATCGGAGAGGAAAGGAATATGTGGAAAACACTGATAAGGAGAAGGGACAGGATGATAGGACATCTGCTAAGACATGAGGGAATGACTTCCATGGTACTAGAAGGAGCTGTAGAGGGCAAAAACTGTAGAGGAAGACAGAGATTGGAAGACGTCAAGCAAATAATTGAGGACGTAGGTTGCAAGCGCTACTCTGAGATGAAGAGGTTAGCACAGGAAAGGAATTCGTGGTGGGCCGCATCAAACCAGTCAGTAGACTGATAAGCAAAAAAAAAAAAAAAAAAAAAAAAAAGTTCTAGGGGACTGATGACCACAGATGTTAAGTCGCATAGTGCTCAGAGGCATTTGAACCATTTTTTTGTTAATTTCGTTCCTTTTTTTTATTGTTTCTCTACCTGAGGGCATTATTAATACTGGTAATTTACACGTTGCCTTTGTGCGCCATTTGGCACATCTTTCTCGGCACGAGCGCCACCTGCCCTGTTTTCAGAGTACCTACGCTCGCCGATTACACTAAGTCAGCTGTGAGCTCTGCAAGATCCATGATCTATTTTGTATTTACGTGACAAACCCTAATTCCCGGCCTATATTTTATTTTTGACAAATGGATCTATGCCGACAATTGTAAATACGTCGACGGTACATTAGTCCTCACTAACGTAAAATTGTGAGTACCAGCCGTCGTTATTATACTTCTGTTATGCAAGAGTTCTGTAATTTGTCTTAAAATTTACTCTTGGCTTATAATTTTCATACTTTTCTAATGTAAGCTATGATGTTCATTGCCCTTAGGTTATATTGTGAAGAAGACAAATTTATATTTGTCGTAACCTAGGTAAAGAATTTCTTTATCCATTGCAACTGGTCAATTGTGTATAATTTTATTAAATCACTTCAGGGAAATTCCGGGATGATTCCTTTGAAAGGACACGACCGATTTCCTTCTCCGTCGTTTCCTAATCGGATGGAACCGATCACCTCCCAGTTTGGTCCCCTTTCTAAAATTAACCAACCAACCAATTAATGTACACTAATCAACTTTCGGGCATATACTTGTCTAGATAACATATTTAACTGATTAACTTTGCAAGATCACCGATTAATGTAAGTGCAATATAAGACACTTAAAATGCGAAACGTTAGTACTTTAATCAGCCGCAGAGAGTTCCATGCAAGCGTGCAAACGTGCGTGCATTATGTTGTACAGGTGCTGGACGTCAGTTTGTACGATGGAGGTTCATACCTGTTGCACTTATCCAGTCAACACAGTGACGGTTAATGCTGTTTGTTGATGACACTGGAGTTGTCATCCGATGATGTCCCGTATGTGCTCGATTGGAGACAAATGTGGTGATCGAGCAGGCAACATGTCGACACTCTGCACAGCAAGTTGGTTTACGACAGCGCTATGTGGTCGAGAGTTATCCTGTTGGAAAACACTCCCTTGAATGCTGTTCACGAATGGCAGCATAACACGTCGAATCACCAGACTGACACACAGTGCATGGGATAACCACGAAAGTGTTCCTGCAGTCATGAGAAACAGCACCCCAAACAATAACTCGAGGTGTAGATCCAGTGTGTTTAGCACGCAGGCAGGTAGGTTCCACGCCCTTAACTTGCCTTCTTCTAACCAACACACGGGCATCATTGGCGTCGAGGCAGAGCCAGCAGAAGACACAACAGGCCTCCATCCTGCCCTCCAATGAGCTCTCACTCGACACCACTGAAGTCGCAAGCGGCGGTGGTTTAGAGTCAGTGGAATGCACGCTACAGGACGTCTGGCTCGGAGCTGTCCTTGAAATAGCCGATTTGTAACAGTTCGTTGGGTCTCTCTGGAGCCAAATTCTGCTCAAATTGCTGCATCAGATGCAGTACGATGCGTCAGAGCCGTACGCCGAACATGGTGGTTTTCATTGTCAGTTGTGCCATGTGGCTGTCCGGAGACGGCTGTTGTGCCTGCCGTATGTTCTCGTGACCACCACTGCGAGCTATAACGTACTGTTGCTGCATTCCTACCAAGTTTTTTTACAGTACCACAGGACAAACATCCAACTTCTCCTAGCCCTATTACGCGACCTCGTTCCAACTGAAGGAGGTGTTGATGATGGCCTCTTTGCCGCCTTAAAGACGTTCTTGACTGGCATCAATTCACCACATACAATCTCAAAAGTAGCTAACGTTCACTAACGTTACAGCACGTATTTACAGCAAACGTGGTTCGCATCCTCATAGCGATGTTACGCCACTCTTAGGGAAATTTTGAATGGGCATCGTCTTTCGGATGTAGAAACACGCTTACCAACTGTCGTGTATGTCGCAAAACTCCTTCTTGGTATTGCATTTTTTCAGTCAGTCACCACCATTGTGTATAACCCGTTGGTAACGATGTGAATATTTCTAGCAACACAAGTTGGGCTGGTTGTTGTAATGGAGTGGTCTATTGCCACACGAATCTCTGTAACAACTCTGAAGCGAATGCCGCTAAGTGCTCCTTTCATCTTATGAATCAAGTCGAAATCACTAGGGTAGGAGTCCGAGGAGTAAGGTGGGTGGGCAGCACATCCCAGCCCCATTAACTGAACAAATCTGTGGCCACAGCTAGCGCCGTATGAGACCGAGTATTGTCCTGCAAATGATGGTTGGGTTCTGCAGAGAGCTGTTGGCTGGTTGCGATCTAAACGCGAACAGTAATTCAGCTCACTGACTGTCTCCTGTTCGGAAGCAACATGCTTTAGCACAACACCATCACAGTGGCACACGAGCATTACCTAAACATTCACATTGGTGGCCTTCTGAAGAACTTTCAATCGTCGTTGTGACCCATTCGTAGCATGATAGAGTCACTACTGTTCTCGGTATACATAGACGACATTTCTCTTGGAGAAAGAAAGGACTGTAGACTTTATTCTTACTCATTTAGCAAAAAACAGAAATAAGTTTCGATTAATTACGGCCACCTTCGTGGTTTTCCACTGTCCAAAACCCTACAGTTGTGTTTATTTTTACCACTTAAGTAAAAAGTCGAGTATCACTAAGGATAACGTTTCCGATGAAATCTTTGTCCAATCGATTTAATATTTCTCCACGGAAGTCCATGTGACAAAACGTATCAGTGACTTTAGTTCTTGCATCGTACTTAATCTGCACGGTTTGAGAAATGAATGTCTTCTTAACAGTCGATAAACGTGTTGAACAATCAGGTATTCTACCGGTTATTCGCTTCTTTCTTGCACTATATGTCAAGCGCGTGACTCGTAGTCTTGTATCAGGCAGCACCTGAAGAAGACTGTGCGACAGTCTTCAAACAAAAACACACATCAAGTACGTTGGGGACAAGAGAAGGCAGCCATCTACGTCGACGCCTACATCTATATTCCGCAAGCCAGGTTACGGCGGAGGGTACTTTATGTAACACTATCACTCTCCCTCTTTAATGTCGCGGGAAGAACGATTATTGTTGGGCTCGAATTTCTTAATGTTCTTCGCCAGTTTCTTAATTGTCTTCGCGAAATATAGGTAGGAGGCAGTAATATATTAGTTGATTCTTCTAGGAACGTATATTATCGGAGTTTTAACAGTAAACAACACCGTGATGCAGAAGGCCCCTCTCTCGCCGGAGTTGGCTGAGCATATCGGCTTACTAAATGAACCTGTAACAAAACGCGCAGCTGTTCTTTGTATCTTCTCTATTTCCCCTATCAATCCTATCTGGTAGAGTCCCATGTTGACGAGCAATATTCAAGCTACCCTTTCTCTACATGACTCCACTGTCTGACGATTCATCTTGCTTATGTTGAGGATTAGGTGCCACTCCCTGCACCAAGTATCTATCCTCTGCAAGTCTTCCAGCATTTTGCAAAAATTTCCTAGTGTTGCGACTTTTCTGTGTATATTACGTTGGCGGGTAAGTTCGTAGCGTTTTTGTTTCGTGTGTTGGTAATCCGGATGCTATGGGTTTATTTCTCGAATGTCAGTTTTTATTTGTAATCATCTTTTGCTATTTGGGTTCACGCATTGTCATTTTGACATGTGGAGATAATGAGTGGAGCTGTAGACGATAGAAAATGGAGTGCCAAATGGAGAAATAGGAACATGCCGTTGGACAGAGTACGGAAAGCTTTGTCGTTTTAAGGAGAATCGTTTTGACCTTAGTGACTGCTCCCGTTGAGGAAGATTTTCGAGGTTTGATGTTGTTGTTGTTGTGGTCTTCAGTCCTGAGACTGGTTTGATGCAGCCCTCCATGCTAATCTATCCTGTGCAAGCTTCTTCATATCCCAGTACCTACTGCAACCTACATCATTCTGAATCTGCTTAGTGTATTCATCTCTTGGTCTTCCTCTACGATTTTTACCCTCCACGCTGCCATCCAATACTAAATTGTGATCTCTACCAACCGATCCCTTCTTCTCGTCGCGTTGTGCCACAAAATCCTCTTTTCCCCAATTCTATTCAATACCTCCTCATTAGTTATATTATCTACCCATGTAATCTTCAGCATTCTTCTATAGCACCACATTTCGAAAGCTTCTATTCTCTTCTTGTCTAAACTATTTATCGTCCATGTTTCATTTCCATACGTGGCTACACTCCATACAAATACTTTCAGAAACAACTTCCTGACACTTAAATCTATACTCGATGTTAACAAATTTCTCTTCTTCAGAAACGCTTTCCTTGCCATTGCCAGTCTACATTTTATATCCTCTCTACTTCGACCATCATCAGTTATTTTGCTCCACAAATAGAAAAACTCCTTTACTACTTTAAGTGTCTCATTTCCTAACCTAATTCCCACAGCATTACCCGACGTAATTATACTACATTCCATTACCCTCGTTTTGCTTTTGTTGATGTTCATCTTATAGCCTCCTTTCAAGACACTGTCCATTCTGTTCAACTGCTCTTCCAAGTCCTTTGCTGTCATCGGCGAACCTCAAAGTTTTTATTTCCTCTCCATGGATTTTAATACCTACTCCGAATTTTTCTTTTGTTTCTTTTACTGGTTGCTCAATATACAGATTAAATAACATCGGGAAGAGGCTACAACCCTGTCTCACTCCCTCCCCAACCGCTGCTTTCCTTTCATGTCCCTCGACTCTTATAACTGCCATCTGGTTTCTGTACATATTGTAAATAGCCTTTTGCTCCCTGTAGTTTACCCCTGCCACCCTAAGAGTCTGAAAGAGAGTATTCGAGTCAACATTGTCAAAAGCTTTCTATAAGTCTGCAAATGCTAGAAACGTAGGTTTGCCTTTCCTTAATCTATTTTCTAAGATAAGTCGTGGGTTCAGTATTGCCTCACGTGTTCCAACATTTCTACGGAATCCAAACTGATCTTCCCCCAGGGTCGGGTTCTACCAGTATTTCCATTTGTCTGTAAAGAATTCACGTTAGTATTTTGCAGCTGTGACTTATTAAACTGATATTTCGGTAATTTTCACATCTGATGAATATTGTTTAAATCCATTAATCCATAATCATCCACGTGAGTGTACTCGATAAATGGCAGATGTGATCATTCCAGCACCTAAGACTTTTTTATGAAATGGGAGAGGTCCAAAAATCGGATGTATCTGTACGGCGCATGCTCTAAACGAAAATCACAAAAACCAGTGGGTGGTCATTTGTGTATCTCTGCTTGTGCTTCATCAACTGGCTCGTGAACTGTGCAGACCATTCGTGTCCTGTATAGTAACTGCTCACGAGAAATGGTGTCTTCACTCTAACGTAAGGAAAAGAAATCACTAGTTGAGCCCAAACGAAGCATCAACTCGCTGTACAAAGAACTAGGTGCATCCAATAAAGATAAAGTTATGCATTTGGTGGAACAGCGACCGCGTGGTGTACTACGATCATTTCCTCGAGGTGTAACCATCACTGCTCACATGTATTGTCAACAACTGAGACGTCTTGCAGACTCAGTCCAGGAACAACGGCCAGAAGACTGCGTGAGGTGACGCCACTCCACTACAACACCCACGCGCATTCTGCTAGACTGACACTGTGCAGCAGTTGGGTTGGCCAAGTCATTCATCACCCACCTTATTCCACTGATCTTGCGCTCTCTGTCGGTCAACTTTCAAGGAACTTCCTTTCCGGATGAAAATGCGGTCTGAACATGGCTCCACGAGTTTATATATATATATATATATATATATATATATATATATATATATATATATATATATATGTGTGTGTGTGTGTGTGTGTGTGTGTGTGCAGCCCTTACACGCCCACACCGGCATGATGGCCAACTCAGTATGTCTACTGCCATCTCTGCATAAGGGTTAGTATGCACTAAAGTGAAATGTCGCAGGACGTCGGTACTGCGATGTTTGCGTACGTCTGGTTAAGGTTAACCATTAATACGCGCTCCTCTGGAGATAAATTGGGTCGAAGTCGAAGGAAGGGTAGCGGTTTGAAGGGCAAGGGAAAAAAGTACCAAGGCAAGAGCCAAGGGAAAAAAAAACCTCTGCGATAGTTAGGTTGGGAGGTAAGAGCAGTAGCGGATGTCTTGCTGCGTGCGATAGGGCGTGCAAGGATAGGCTTTGTTAGCAGTGGGTATCATGCATGTCGATACCTTTTACGTTGTGCGCTTGTGTTGCTCGGAGGCTGGCGCTGGGTGCCGGTGTAGAGTCCTCGTTCAACGTCAGCAATCTGCAACAGTTAGGTTTATTATCGTTTTTGTGTCCGATAGGTGATATGTCGGATGCACAGTGTGAGGTAATGTTGGTGGTTTGTTTGTGCGTCAGTGGGCGAGCTCGTCGGTGTCCCTGCTGTGGCCTTTTGGTCGGCTCTAGTAGCAGCTGGTAGTTACCAGTCAGTGTTGCTGATATGCAGGGGCTTGCCGAGGTTTGTCGCTTGTTTGTGTATGTTAGTTTGCCATAGGTGGCTATGCCCTAGCTAGTAGTGTCTTTGGCCGCTTGTGCTTCCACCTATGGATGTGTTCTTCGCCTCAAAACCACGTGATTTCTACAGTCGCAGAATCGAAAAGTCACTTCACCGTTGGCAGACTGTCGTAAATAGTGAAGGAGAATATATTATTGATGGCTAAAGTCTTTGTTATGTGTTTCTGTGGTGTTCATTAAACTTACGGAAAAACGCTACCCACTTACGCAGAAACCCAATAATATCATCTTCGAAAATGCTCATTGAACTTTCAACGTTATTTATACATACTGCGAAACGTAACCGTCCCTTACAATATGACCAAAGTTACTTATACGTCTGAAGATTTCTCTCAGTTGGTGGGCCCTATTGGTTAGGAGCTCTTCAGTCAAGTCGCACAGCTTGTCTCGTATTCCATCCGCTCGTATTTTGCACATTAGGTGGCAGTGCGGAACCGCATCGAAGTCTTTCCAAAGCCAATGTGATTGTGGTAAGTTGGCATGGCACCAAACTGCTGAGGTCCTCTAGGCTTACACACTACTTAATGTAACGTAAACTAACTTACGCTAAGGACAACACACACACAACCGTGCACTAGGGGAGAGGCTCGAACCTCCGACGGGGCTACCCACGCGAACCGTGGCAAGGCGCCTGTGAGCGCGCGGTTACCCAGCGCGGCTCGAAACTCAAGGAACAACATGGGCACCTGTACCTACTGCTTTATGGACCTCTTTGACGAACAGAGCGAGCTGCAATCCACACGATCGTTGCTTTCGGATGCGTTGCTGATTCATACAGAGGAAATTTCCACACTCCGGAAGTGTCGTAATACGCAAGCATAAAACATATACTACTAGCCGTTAAAATTGCTATACCAGGAAGAAAAGCAGGTGATAAACGGGTACTCATTGGACAAATATATTATACTAGAACTGACATGTGATTACGTTTTCACGCAGTTTGGGTGCATAGACCCCGAGAAATCAGTACCCAGAACAACCACCTCTGGCCATAATAACGGCCTTGATACGCCTGGGCATTGTGTCAAACAGAGCTTGGATGGCGTGTACAGGTACAGCTGCCCATGCAGCTTCAACACCATACCGCAGCTCATCAAGAGTAGCGACTGGCATATTGTGACGAGCCAGTTGCTCGGCCACCATTGACCAGACGTTTTCAGTTGGTAAGAGATCTGGAGAATGTGCTGGCCAGGGAAGCAGTCGAACATTTTCTGTATCCAGAAAGGCCCGTACAGGACCTGCAACATGCGGTCGTGCATTATCCTGCTGAAATGTAGGGTTTCGCAGGGATCGAATGAAGGATAGAGCCACGGGTCGTAACACATCTGAAATGTAACGTCCACTGTTCAAAGTGCTGTAAATGCGAACAAGAGGTGACCGAGACGTGTAACCAATGGCAACCCATACCATGACGCCTGGTTATACTCCAGTATGGCGATGACGAATACACGCTTCCAATGTGCGTTCCCCACGATGTCGCCAAACACGGATGCGACCATCATGATGCTGTAAACTAAACCTAGATTCATCCGAAAAAATGACGTTTTGCCGTTTGTGCACCTACGTTCGTCGTTGAGTACACCATCGTAGGCGCTCCTGTCTGTGATGCAGCGTCAAGGGTAACCGCAGCCATGGTTTCCGAACTGATAGTCCATACTGCTGCAAACGTCGTCAAACTGTTCGTGCAGATGGATGTCGTCTTGCAAACTCAGGGATCGAGACGTGGCTGCTCGATCCGTTACAGCCATGCGTATGAGATGCCTGTCATCTCGACTGCTGGTGATACGAAGCCGATGGGATCCAGCACGGCGTTCCGTATTACTCCTGCTGAACCCAGCGATTCCATATTCTGCTAACAGTCATTGGATCTCGACCAACGCGGGCAGCAATATCACGATACGTCAAACCGCAATCACGATAGGCTACAATCCGACCTTTATCAAAGTCGGAAACGTGATGGTACGCATTTCTCCTCCTTACGCGAGGCATCACAACAACGTTTCACCAGGCAAAGCCGGTCATCTGCTGTTTGTGCATGAGAAATCTGTCGGAAAGTTTCCTCATGTCAGCACGTTGGTGGTTTCGCCACCGGCGCCAACTTTTTGTGAATGCTCTGAAAAGCTAATCTTTTGCATATCACAGTATATTCTTCCTGTCGGTTTAATTTCGCGTCTGTAGTACGTCATCTTCGTGGTGTAGCAATTTTAATGGCCAGTAGTGTATTCGAGAATTCTACAGCAGTTCGACGTCTGCGATGTAGTCCACGTCCGTTCGTCGACCCTTCTTGAAAATGGAAATGACTGCACTTTTGTCCAGCAACTAGGAACGTATCTTTCCCACAACTGCCGGTTGCACTTCCTGCTGTGATTCGCACTAGTGTAAGACGCCAGTCAAAAATTAATCTGTTTTTCGACAAAATTACGCCGAGAGTAGGTCTGTAGGTCGCGCGAGAAAGCTGGTACAAATTTTTGAAAGTCATTTTAGAAACTCGCTTCGCCGTTCACCTACGTCAAAGCCCTGACCAGTAGCAATGTGCGCAGCGTGCGACGAACCGTTGCTCGACCTGCTGGCAGCAGTCATTAAGCCGTGGAGAGAGAGGCGAGCGCAGCCCGCGCCGTCATCTCTCCGCCTCCTGTCGCCATCTCATTCTTTTTAGCGCCTGAGAGGTACAGAGGTGATCGTCCCTGGGGTGGCACACTTGGCGTGTACCAGCTAAGCCAGCTTCAAAGACGAAATTGCAGCCTGCGAGGTTATACGCGGTGCGAGTCGTTCATTTGTTTCTTTTCACGCAGTCGTCTGTCAACTGAGCCCACGTGTCTAGGTCATCGCCCAGCTCCCGGATTCATATGCAATAAATTCAGGGGCTCCTGAACCGCCTGTAAGAAAAGTCGTGCACTGAAGGTTTAGTCAAAGACCACAACGCCAAGAGTGATATCAGTGGACTGAGTTAAGGTGCCAAGCGGAGCGTTCTATAAATTACTGTTTGAGTTCACCTTAAAATAAAAGTCTTGTGAGAGATCAGTGATCCCTAACTCTTCACTGAATCGAACTGTCATGTATAAAGCAGCTTCAGGCGTCTGATTACTTTAAAAATGAGTTATTGTGTTAAATATTTGACAGTAACCACGTATGAATTTTATGGCTGAAGACGCAGAATTCTAGTTTTTACGTATCTTGAAGTTTATGACCTCATATCTTCTTAACTAAGTGTTGTACAATGATACAATTTTGCAAGTAGATTCAGTGGTATATGTGGATACTATTTGCAGAACGTGCCCCGAAGAGAGCTAGTGGTAAATAAGTAATAAATTTAAATGTCATCCCTGATCCCGCATTCTTACTATATGAATCGGATCTGTAGTAGACGACAGTATTTTGGTTTTTTTTCCTATCATCATTCTGTGGGCGGCAGCGAGAAAAAGTTTCGAAAGGGTTCGAAGTAATGTGGAAACCTTTTTTTTAAAAAAAAAGTTGCTACATGGTCCCATTCTCAAATACTGGATGAATAGGATGTGGATGACTTGCTAGAAGTGAGTTACGCCGTCAGAAGGCACATGCAGAGTTTCTACGGTTAATACTTGACTTATTATGTTAAACTTTTACGGTAAGATTATAGCTTTTAATGTGTTTCTTATGACAGCATTACATGAAATATTGAAACTCAATTTAATTTGTCTTCTGCAAGCAGCTAGACAGACTGCTGATACCGGGAGATTGTAACCGTTTAGTGAAACAGATGAGGCTGCATCAGATCGCTTTCCAAGTATCGTGTATTGGAGGAGACTTCAGAAAATAAATATCTTGAGACCTACTATCACAGAAGATTTTTATCGTCAACACGACCACCTCAAAAGTCTAAAGTCTCTGCAAGCAATTGTGAAGTTCATGGCAGAGAGTACTTAGAACTGTATCATACGTTAGGATTCTCTCCCACGAAGCGCGGAAAGAATGACTGTGTGTGGACGCCCCAAGTACAGCGTGGGGTGGTCGCAACTGAACTCCGCTGCTTCAGAGGGTCCTCACCGTCCTGATCGTAGGACAATTCATCTTTGTAGAGACATTTGTAAGCACTTGTGGAAGAGAAATCCATTGTAATATTGTAAATGCGAGAGTAACTCTCTTAGGTACTCGTGACCAAACTGACTTCGATGAGGCGGCCGCTGTGGCCGAGCGGTTATAGGCCCTTCAGTCCGGAACCGCGCCGGTCGGGTGGCCGAACGGTTCTAGGCGCTACAGTCTGAAACCGCGCGACCGCTACGGTAGCAGGGTCGAATCCTGCCTCGGGCATGGATGTGTGTGATGTCCTTGGGTTAGTTAGGTTTAAGTAGTTCTAAGTTCTAGGGGACTGATGACCTCAGACGTTAAGTCCCACAGTGCCCAGAGAAATTTGAACCATTTTTTGATTTCGATGAACTTTCGTACTGCGATAGCTTGAACCCAGAGAAAGACAGGCTACTTTATAAAAGTGTAAAACAAGATATTTATTGATGTGAAGAATATAACGCGAGTTAGAAAAAAATAATTGTTGTTAGAAAAAGCCATTCACTCTTTGACTTCTGGAAATGTGTTTGTTGGTTGATATGTTCCACGTAATAAAATTAAACGTAATTACTACAATGTTTATACTATCCTCAATGTGTTTAATCCATACTACCATTATAATATGACTGGTACAAAACTAATTATGTTTGTTACGCTTTCATGACTAAAGCGCTGAACGCATTTCGATAGCCATTAGTACTGAGATAGTTTGAAGCCTGAAGAAGGACATAGAGCACCCTAAAAAAATTCGACCCATAAGAGAGTGAATCATAATAACGAATAATGAACATAAACGATGTAAAACATTGCGCGTGGCGTGTGGTCGTGCATTGGAACAGGGGGGCGCACTTCACAAGCTACGCTTACTCGATCCGTACAGGCAGACACGTTGGGGCAGCTGATGCTATTGCACGTGGAACAGCTTACTTAATCCTCATCACATGAGAGGGTAACCTGTTAATTTTGTACCATGTTTTCGTTCCACGCTATGAACAATTCACACTATGACGACCATCTGCACCAACGACAGCTTGAAATTGTACCAGGGTGTGCTCTGTTCCTTCCCAGAACAATGGTGGACCGTGGAAGTTTCAGCTGTCGGTACATGGCTCATGCACTGCCGGCCGTGGTACAACAACCGAGTTAGAAAACTGCTGCGGAAGCAAGGGGAACTTCACAGCAAACATAAACATAGCCAAAGCCTTGCACATAAACAAAAATTACGCGACGCGAAATGTAGTGTGAGGAGGGCTATGCGAGAGGCTTTCAATGAATTCGAAAGTAAAGTTCTATGTACTGACTTGGTAGAAAATCATAAGAAATTTTGGTCTTATGTCAAAACGGCAGGTGGATCAAAACAAAATGTCCATACACTCTGTGACCAAAATGGTACTGAAACAGAGGATGAGAGACTAAAGGCCGAAATGCTAAATGTCTTCATCCAAAGCTGTTTCACAGAGTGCACTGTAGTTCCTTCTCTAGATTCTCGCAGAAATGACAAATTGGTAGATATCGACGATATAGACGACAGAGGGACTGAGAAACAATTGAAATCGCTCAAAAGAGGAAAGGCCGCTGGTCCTGATGGGATACCAGTTCGATTGTACACAGAGTACGCGAAGGAACGTGCCCCCCTTCTTGCAGCGGTGTACCGTAGGTCTCTAGAAGAGCGTAGCGTTCCAAAGGATTGGAAAAGGGCACAGGTCATCCCCGTTTTCAAGAAGGGACGTCGAACAGATGTGCAGAACTATAGACCTATATCTCTAACGTCGATCAGTTGTAGAATTTTGGAACAAGTATTATGTTTGAGTATAATGACTTTTCTGGAGACTAGAATTGTAGTCTGTAGGAGTCAGCATAGGTTTCGAAAAAGACGGTCGTGTGAAACCCAGCTCGCGCTATTCGTCCACGAGACTCAGAGGGCCATAGACACGGGCTCCCAGGTAGATGCCGTGTTTCTTGACTTCCGCAAGGCGTTCGATACAGTTCCCCACAGTCGTTTAATGAACAAAGTAAGAGCATATGGACTATCACACCAATTGTGTGATTGGAGTGAAGAGTTCCTAGATAACAGAACGCAGCATGTCATTCTCAATGGAGAGAAGTCTTCCGAAGTAAGAGTGATTTCAGGTATGCCGCAGGGGAGTGTAGGAGGACCGTTGCTATTCACAGTATACATAAATGACCTTGTGGATGACATCGGAGTTCACTGAGGCTTTTTGCAAATGATGCTGTGGTGTGTCGAGAGGTTGTAACAATGGAAAATTGTACTGAAATGCAGGAGGATCTGCAGCGAAGTGCAGGGAATGGCAATTGAATCTCAATGTAGACAAGTGTAATGTGCTGCGAATACATATAAATATAGATCCCTTATCATTTAGCTACAAAATAGCAGGTCAGCAACTGGAAGCAGTTAATTCCATAAATTATCTGGGAGTACGCATTAGGAGTGATTTAAAATGGAATGACCATTTAAAGTTGAACGTCGGTAAAGCAGATGCCAGACTGAGATTCATTGGAAGAATCCTAAGGAAACGCAATCCGAAAACAAAGGAAGTAGGTTACAGTTCGCTTGTTCGCCCACTGCTTGAATACTGCTCAGCAGTGTGGGATGCGTACCAGATAGGGTTGATAGAAGAGATAGAGAATATCCAACGGAGAGCAGCACGCTTCGTTACAGGATCATTTAGTAATCGCGAAAGCGTTACGGAGATGATAGATAAACTCCAGTGGAAGACTCTGCAGGAGAGACGCTCAGTAGCTCGGTACGGGCTTTTGTTAAAGTTTCGAGAACATACCTTCACCGAAGAGTCTAGCAGTATACTGCTCCCTCCTACGTATATCTCGCGAAGAGACCATGAGGATAAAATCAGAGAGATTAGAGCCCACACAGAAGCATACCGACAATCTTTCTTTCCACGAACAATACGAGACTGGAATAGAAGGGAGAACCGATAGAGGTACTCAGGGTACCCTCCGCGACACACCGTCAGGTGGCTTGCGGAGTATGGATGTAGATGTAGATGTAGATGTAGAATATCCAACATTGCGTCCAGCTTCACAGCAGCGATGACAGTAACGTCTTCTGCAATTTGTGGTGCAATTGGTCATCGACCTGTCCTAGGACCTATTCGCAAATCTCCAGTTAATTGAAACTTACGAATCATATTCTTAAAACCTTTTTTGTAAAAGAAATGTGGTCAAACATTCGTAAAATTTCTTTGATTAAGAACCTTTGATGTGGCACTAAAAAGTGGAATTACACTGCCATCATATGTTTCGGCAAAGTTCAAATTGGCAGACAACTTCAACTTGTTATTGTGCGCTGCAGTTGCTTGTAGCACAAGTGTACAGCTTGCTTATTTAGAAGAGAAGTGGGGCGAAAAAAGGAAACATACTTGGGTGAGGCCGTGAGAAAAACATCCAGCATAATTTGTTACGTGTGGTGCAAGTAGAGGATGTCAAGTCATATACACACTGAAGCGTCAAAGAAACTGGTATAGCCATACAGAGACATGTGAACAGGCACAATATGCCACTACGGTCGGAATCGCCTATATGAGACAAGCGTCTGCGTCTGGCGCAGTTGTTAGATAGACTACTGCAGCTACAACAGCAAGTTATCAAAATTTAAGTGTGTTTCAACGTGGTGGTATAGTCGGGGCGCGAGCGATGGAACACAGCATCCCCAAGGTAGCTATGAAGAGGGGATTTCCCCCTAATACCGTTCCACGAATGTAAGGTGAATATCAGGAATCCCGTAAAACATCAAATCTCCGACATCGCTGCGAACGGGAGAAGATCCAGCAAGAACGGGACCAACGACGACTGAAGAGAATTGTTCAACGTGACAGAAATGCAACCCTTACGCAAATTGGTGCAGATTTCACTGCGGGGCCATCAGCAAGTGTCAGCGTGTGAACCATTCAACGAAACATAGTCGCTATGGGCTTTCGGAGCCGAAGGCCCACTCGCGTACCCTTGATGACTGCACGACACGAAGCTTTGCGCCTCACCTGGGCCCGTTGACACTGACATTCGACTCTTGATGAATGTAAACATGTTGCCTGGTAGTGCAAGTCTCGTTTCAAATTGTATCTAGCGGATGGGCGTGTACGGGTATAGAGACAACCTCATGAATCAACCGATCATGCATGTCAGTAGGAGACTGTTCAAGCTTATGCAGGTTCTGTAATGGTGTGGGGCGTGTGCAGTTGGAAACATATCGAACCCCTGACACGTCCAAATACGACTCTCGACAGGTGCGTAAGCATCCTGTCTGATCATCTGCATCCCTTCATGTCCATTGTGCATTCCGACTGACATGGGAAATTCCAGCAGGACCATGCGACACCCCACACGTCCAGAGTTGCTACTGTGTGGCTCCACGAACACTCTTCTGAGTTTAAACACTCCAGCTCCCCAGACATGAACATTATTGACCAAATCTGGGATGCCTTGCCTCGTGCTGTTTGGAAGAAATCTCCACCCAGTCTTACTCATACGGATTTATGGACAGTGTAGTGTCCCTTAGGCGATTTTTACGCACAGTGCGTGTGCAGTGACTATAAAAATAGTGAATAACATGAAAGAGACAAGATTTAAAAGGCATTTGTGAAGAACTATATTAATAGTATTTATGAAATGCTGTAACGTAAATACTCTGATGCGACTTTATCGCTGATGATTAATATCGTAATGAAAAATATATCTAAATCAACTATTTGTATCCTTATGTAATTACATAAACGATGGACAGAACAAATCTTTATCTTCTCCTTCTTTTGTTCGTTAGAGATTGTGGGTAGGGTTTAACGCTTTCAGATATTATTTTCTCTCCTAGACGATGTTAAGGTGTGTATGTAAAGTATTGCTTAAATTGTATGTATAAAAACTAGCTCATGTTACTATTTCAAACTAATATAAGCACCTCATATCAATGTCTGACTTGCAGAGAAAGATTAATTAGTATTTTTCAGCTGCTAAGACGCCCAAAAGCCGTTATCACTGAAGGTCTACAATTGCCCGCCATTACGCGGCAGATACAAATATTTTGCAGATTTAATTCATAGCAGTAGCTACTAAATCATTTTAAATCATTATTTACTTTGAGTTTGAGGATTTCAGTAACTAGCATTTACAAGAGTTCAGATATTGTCAGCGATATCAGTTAAGGCAGATCAGTGAACTCTGGTCTGGACTTCATTTCGTGAAATTATTGTGGGGAGTCTGGCGTTCTTCTAAAATAAAATCAAGTATTTATTTGGCCCCCTACTAAGTATTCAGCTTACACTCCTGGAAATGGAAAAAAGAACACATTGACACCGGTGTGTCAGACCCACCATACTTGCTCCGGACACTGCGAGAGGGCTGTACAAGCAATGATCACACGCACGGCACAGCAGACACACCAGGAACCGCGGTGTTGGCCGTCGAATGGCGCTAGCTGCGCAGCATTTGTGCACCGCCGCCGTCAGTGTCAGCCAGTTTGCCGTGGCATACGGAGCTCCATCGCAGTCTTTAACACTGGTAGCATCCCGCGACAGCGTGGACGTGAACCGTATGTGCAGTTGACGGACTTTGAGCGAGGGCGTATAGTGGGCATGCGGGAGGCCGGGTGGACGTACCGCCGAATTGCTCAACACGTGGGGCGTGAGGTCTGCCTTGGTGCCAATGATGGTTGTATGCGTGTTCGGCGCCGTGCAGGTGAGCGCCACAATCAGGACTGCATACGACCGAGGCACACAGGGCCAACACCCGGCATCATGGTGTGGGGAGCGATCTCCTACACTGGCCGTACACCTCTGGTGATCGTCGAGGGGACACTGAATAGTGCACGGTACATCCAAACCGTCATCGAACCCATCGTTCTACCATTCCTAGACCGGCAAAGGAACTTGCTGTTCCAACAGGACAATGCACGTCCGCATGTATCCCGTGCCACCCAACGTGCTCTAGAAGGTGTAAGTCAACTACCCTGGCCAGCAAGATCTCCGGATCTGTCCCCCATTGAGCATGTTTGGGACTGGATGAAGCGTCGTCTCACGCGGTCTGCACGTCCAGCACGAACGCTGGTCCATCTGAGGCGCCAGGTGGAAATGGCATGGCAAGCCGTTCCACACGACTACATCCAGCATCTCTACGATCGTCTCCATGGGAGAATAGCAGCCTGCATTGCTGCGAAAGGTGGATATACACTGTACTAGTGCCGACATTGTGCATGCTCTGTTGCCTGTGTCTATGTGCCTGTGGTTCTGTCAGTGTGATCATGTGATGTATCTGACCCCAGGAATGTGTCAATAAAGTTTCCCCTTCCTGAGACAATGAATTCACGGTGTTCTTATTTCAGTTTCCAGGAGTTTATATTGGCCCCGCCTACGTAATGAAAATAATTAATGTTAAGTTCTCATCTTACGTAGTTTCAAATAAGGAACCAAAATAACAGCCCTGCAGAATTAATGGTATCAGTTCCCTACAGCACTACTTCAGACACTAGTCGAGTCTCTGACACGTCGTGTTGCTGCACTTTCGTGTGCTCGCCGGGGCGCTACACCATATGGCAGGTGTACCAGTTTCTTGGCTCTTCAATGTAAACCACTTAAGAATGGATGAGAACGCATTTCAGTATTTTCTCAGTGAAGTGGCTCCTCATATTATAAAGCAGAATACTCACTTGAGAACTGCTTTATCTGCTGAAGGCAGGCTCACAGCAACACTGTGGTTTCTTGCTACAGGAGAGAGTTACACTAGCTTACAACACAGCACTCTAATACCACTGTGCACATTAACCAAAATTATTTATAAAACATGTGATGCAATTTATAAATTATCATATATATCTGAAGGTAGATAAAAGTTTAGTACACTTTTTGGGCATAAAGAATCATTTTTATTTTTGAACAATGTGATAAATATGATTAGTGTTCCAAGAACTACAACACAAATAGAAATGTACGAAAAACAGATTAAGCACTCTTTAACTTGAGACATCCGGAGCACATAAAAAGACATAGTAGAACGGAGAGCTAAGAAAACATTATTTATGTTAAAGTGTGTTTCCTCCGGCATGCCGAAAAGCTGCGTGGGTGTATCCAGACGTATAGGTAGATGTGGATGGCTGAGTCTGTGATTGTGGAATTGAAGTCGCCTGCAGCATATCCCAGCTGCCTATGAGCAAACGATTTGTCGCGTGCAAAGCGCTTCTTCCAAAAATCTCTCTCTCTCCCCCCGTTCAGCTGCGATGTGGGTGGTGGCGAAGGCACTACATCTGGCAGGCTGGGACTTGTTCTTGGTCATACCAGCTAGTGCCCTAAACGTTTTGGCAGGCTCCAGAGGAACATCTATTGTTACCTTTCTTTCCTTTCTGGGAGGCGCTTCATGTTGCTGGGGCTATGACTCACTATAGATGACTTCAGTCCCAGCTTGTGTAGAACATTGAGCCCGTTTTTCGTGTAATAAACATAGAAATGAAGACGGTTGGTTACATATTACCTTAGACACACATAAATTTTATTTACGGGTACCCACAAGTAGAGAAGAGTGGGAGAAAATTGCAGATGATTTCGAGGAAATGCGGAACTGTTGTAACATTATAGGGGCAATGGATTATGGAAAGCATGTTCGCATTAAATGTCAACAAGCCAAAGGCTCTCAGTTTTTCAATTGTACGTCCCGCAACAGCAAAATTTTGTTTGCCGTGGTTGATACTACCTAAAAATTCTTGTATGTTGATGTAGGAACTAATGAGTGCGTTGATCATGCTGGAGTGTTTTCAAAAAGCAAACTACGGGAGTGTCTCATTTACCGACCTATTTTGAACATTCCTGAAGGCAAAAAGCTAGGGTCAACAAACATTAAAACTCCGGTGGTGCTGGTAGACGATGCTTTTCCTCTGATTTACAACATTATGAAGCCGTACCGCTTGAAGGGAATCACAAAGAAAGAAAGTTTTTCAATTACAGGTTGTCACGAGAAAGAAGACTAGTGCAAAGCACATTTGGCATTCTTGCCAGTCGGTTCATGATTTTTTTTTACTACCGTACCCACCTCCAGAAACAGTTACAACAGTAACATTAGCTGCTTGCACACTGCGTAACTTGCTAACCGAGAAGAGAAAACACATGTACACTCTTCAGGAAACAGTGTCTTTTTTAGTAGGAGACTGCACCTATCTTGAGTCACAAAACATTGAGAACCTGCAGAAAATTGGAGCTATAGTTTGCCATGCTGCCTCTGAACATCCAATACATGAGAGAGCAGCTGTGTACTGTAAACAACCTGTGAACAGGATCCACATTTGCTTTTAAGCACTGCAATAAAAGAAATGTAAAACAATTGTATGTTATGTAAACACTGTTGTGTGCTTGAAGTATCAACGATGAACAAAGGTATGTAAAATACAGACACGTTATGTAAACATTATGTAAATTTGCCTGGACTCGCATTCGGGATAAAGACGGTCAAACCCGCAAAAAAATTTGTTTGGCTCGTATCCTAAATGGAGTTGTGGTGCCAGGAAGACTTGTTTACATTCTTTATTCACTGTCTTCAACGTGTCGATTGTGTACATTAATTATTTTACAGGTAGTGAGTTAACTGAAAGTCTTCCGTTGGAACATGTCAGGATATTCATTTCATGAGTAGGCAGAAATGATTTTTATGTACGGCGGTGAGAATGTTAATGGTCACAAGACTGCACGGCTATATTAGACGGTGTTTCCATAACTAAAACAGCCGAGTCATCCAACGTTTGCTGCGGTGTATCGTCGCAATCCTGAGACAGGATTTGGTCGAAGATCAGCACGTGTTGCTCGTACGCCTGACCAGGAAGTACACATTCTACGGGGTGTCGAAGATCCAGACATCAGCGCAGGATAAATAGACCTATTTTTTGTCATCAGACTACCGGTTTCGTTCTATAATGACCATCTTCAGGTCTTGTTTATAAAAACATGTCCTAATAAACTGGACCCTAGTAGCTTCGTCAAATGCTAAACACGAAATCAGAGCGCGTGTGTAGCATTTGACGGTCCTTCTGTCGCTCCAATAATTAAGACATGTTTTTACAAAACAAATCTGAAGATTGTCATTATAGACCGGAGGATACTTCACGAGCACCTCATGCGTCCGTACCATCTTCAATGTTATGCCTGCAGAACACTCACCGTGGAAAACCCTTTACTAATGGTTTGTTCGAGAAACTGTCAATCCTTCGTTTGTCTCTTCAGTTTCGTTTACCGACAAGGCAACGTATGGAAAGGATGAAATAACAAACTTCCACAACCATCACATATGGACCGATAGCAGTCCTAATGCTAGAAGATGCGCTCCTGCAGATAAGGATAAACATGGTGTTTATGCCTGATGGAACGCCAACAGATTTCAGCCTGAGCGTTAGAGGTACACGGACTGGCATCTACCATGGCAGATGGTTCGGTAGTGAAGGACCAGTTCAACGGCCTGCACTTCCCCCCGACATCCACCCTCTGGATTATCACCTCTGTGGTCTCGTATGTTCCACGTTCATGTAGCAGTCCACACAGATACCGAAACTCTTCATCGACGTGTCACGGAAGTCTGCTAAGCCATTCGAAGCCTTCCTGGGGCAAATGAAAGGGTGCCACATGGATTCACGCATGGTGAGATGCATTTGGAGTATTTATTACGAGTTTGTGAGTTGATAAGCTCCAGTCACCTAAATTGTAAACATCCATTAGTGACACGAAAACTAAGGGTTTTTCGGAGATACATGAGACCTTTTTTCTGGGTTTGGTGTAAGTAACGTGACCCCAAGGTTTGTAAAACTATTTCTGAAACACCATGTACGCTGTCGTTACCGAGTCACATGCCTTTACGTCACCAGGCGCCATTCAGTCTCGCCCTGGGCAGTTGTTACTACGGCTAGCCTCATCCGAATACATCAAAAGCTTCACCCCGTCATGCGACACACCAGAAACCCTACTTCTTCCGATTATTTGTACTTCTTTTCTTTCATTCTGACGGCAGGAAACAGCTTGGGCGATTACCACGCCATGTTTCTCACTTAATGCGTTACAGGCCATTCATAAATCAATGATGCTGTTTTTAAAATTAATAGTAAACCGATTTATTACTTTACGCGGTTAAACCTTAGAACATAAGCAGCGGCAACTGTCAAAGTTTTTGATGCGCTACCCACAGTTGGCTTGTAATGCTTACTGCGCAGGCATAGCATCTGTTTTCAAGATAGCGTCGCAACAAGAAAGGGTTTTCTGCATACTCCGTTTTTAGATGCCGAGATCGATGGTCACAGTACAGCGTGAATTTCGTGCACGGTTTTGGAAAGACCCACCCCACAAGAATAACTAGGTGGGCAGTACCGACAGTTCGTGAAACCTGGTGCCTTTCAAAGCAGAAAAGTCTTGGTCAACTTCTGATGCAAAAGTCAGAAGAGTGCGTTACGTGTTCTACCCAATTCCTCACGAGTCACTTTTTAAAGCAAGCAGGGAATTGGTCATACCAAAGATTATGGTGTCGCAAGTGTTGCGTAAGTGGCTATGTTTTAAACCGTACAAAGTGGGATTAGCGCAGATCCCTACACCAGCAAAGTGTAAAGGTGACTTCTGTGAAGAGCTGGAGTTACAATTGGAGGACGCTGATTCTGTAGCGAGAACAATCTTCTGCGATGGGGGAGAATTGTGGGATATCCTGAATTGAATGTACAGTCCAATAGGTACAAAATATGTACTGAGGGTGAACCGAGGATAGACGGAAGTAAGGAGCAGTAGCAGAAGTGAGAATAGCCATAAATTGAGCATCATAGTTGGTGACCACGAAGTACATGAACTGAAGGAGTACTGCTACCTCTGAATCAAAATAACACGTGACGGAAGAATCAAGCAAAACAAGAAAAATGTACTAGCGCCGTTAAAGAGGGTATTGCTGGCGAAAGAAAGTCTGCTAGTATCAAACATCGAGTTTAATCTGAGGAGGGAATTTCTGAGAATGTACGTTTGACACAGAGGATTGTGTGCTAGTGAATCATGTGCTGTGGGAGTATCTCAAATCAGTAGAATCAAGAGTTTGAGATATGGCGCAATAAAAGGATGTTGAAAATTAGGTTGACCGATAAGGTAGGGAATGAGGAGGTTTTCCGCAGAGTCTGTGAGGAGAGGGGTCGTGTAGTACACGTTAACAAGAGGAAGAGGGAGAATTATAGGACATGTGTTAAGACACCAGCTAATAACTTAGATGGTACTAGAGGGAAGGTAAAAGCTTACGGGTAGGCAGAGATTGAAAAACATCTAAAAACCAAATGAGAGCATTGGGTGCAAGTGTGGGGGAGGGTAGGAAGTCGTGGTGGGTCGCACCAAGCCATTCAGATGACTGATGTCCCCCCCCCTCCCCCCCTCTTACCCACTCACCCAAAAGAAGTGTGTGGTGCTGGCACGGGTGTTCACTCTGTGTTATCTCGCTGTACTCCCCTGCTCAAGGTGAATGCAAACAATGTCCGTATCTGGGGAAGCGAGAAACCACATACGCATTCACTAAAGACCATCACGCAGGACATGCGGCACCGAGTACGGGAAGAATTTGATCACAATGTAGATGTGTGTGGTGTGGCCAAGGATGCACAAATTGAATCACTGTTATTACCGGATTCCCGCATCAAAAATTGGGCAGTTGCCGCTGCTTACGCTGTGAGGTTTGCCCATATAAAGTAACAAATCGATTTATTATTAATTTCTAGAACCACGTGTTCACTTATAAACGCTCTGTATATCGACGTTATGATCGTTCACACTGTTAACTACCGTACTGGGGTATGGAGTCTGCAATTATCAGTTCCCTCGCTACGTTTTCCGCCAGCCTGAGTTGCCGAGCGGTTCTAGGCGCTACAGTCTGGAACCGCGAAACCGCTACGGTCGCAGGTTCGAATCCTGCCTCGGGCATGGATGTGTGTGATGTCCTTAGGTTAGTTAGGTTTGGGTAGTTCTACGTTCGAGGGGACTGATGACCTCAGAAGTTAAGTCCCATAGTGCTCAGAGCCATTTGAACCAACATTTTCTTGTATGTACAACGTGGTGTAGTACTTGGACTGATCAACAAGCGTAAGTTTTCGAGAAACGCAGCAAGTCTGTTAGGAGATACAGACACTCCTACAGCGAAGCGAATAAGGGGACCGCTTCGACAATAGCGTGGTGTGAACGCAGATAAAAACGGAGCGCCATATAGAACAGGGGAGTACAGCTAGATAATACAGTAGCGAACACCCGTGCCAGCACCACACACTCCTTTTGGGTGAGTGGGTAACAGGGGTCGGAGGGGGAGGGGGGGGGGAGCATCAGGCATCTGAATGGCTTGGTGCGACCCACCACGACTTCCTACCCTCCCCCACACTTGCACCCAATGCTCTTACTTGCTTTTTAAATGTATTTCAATCTTCCCCTGCAGCTTTTACCTCCCCTCTAGTACCATTGAAGTTATCCGCTCGTGTCTTAACACATATCCTATCATTCTGCCCCCTCTCCTTGTTACCATTTACCACACGGCCCCTCTCCTCACCGATTCTGCGGAAAACCTCATTTCCTACATTATCGGTCAACCTAAATTTCAACATCCTTTTATAGCGCCATGTCTCAAACCCTTGGATTCTATTCCCACAGCCTATGATTCAGTAGCACACAATCCTCCGAGTCAAACTTACATTCTCAGAAATTTCTTCCTCACATTAAACTCCATGTTTGATACTAGCAGACTTTCTTTCGCCAGGAATACCCTCTTTAGCGGCGCTAGTGCCCTTCTCTTGTTTTGCTTGATTCTTCCGTCACTTTTGATTCCGAGTTAGCAGAACTCCTTCAGTTCATGTACTTCGTGGTCACCAACTATGATGCTCAATTTATGGCTATTCTCACTTCTGCTACTCCTCCTTACTTCCGTCTTTCCTCGGTTCACCCTCAATACATATTATGTACCTATTAGATTGTACATTCAATTGAGGATATCCCACAATTCTTCCCCACTCTCATTGATAGCTATGTCATCAGCGAATCTTATCACTGATATCCTTTCACCCCGATTTTAATCCCGCTCTTAAACCTTTCTTTTATATACGTTATTGATTCTTCGACGCATATATTGAACAGTGGGGACGAAAAACTGCATCGCTCTCCTACACCCTTTTTAATTTTAGCACTTCGTTCTTGATTTTCCATTCTTATTTTTCCTTCTTTATTCTAATAAATATAGTACATCACCCCTCTTTCCTTATAACTTATACATATTTTTCTCAGACTTTCGAACATCTTGCATCGTCTGACAGTGTCGAACGCTTTTCTAGGTCATCAAGTCCTGTGAATATGTCTTGATTTTCCTTAGCTCTAACTTCCATTACCAAATGCGAAGTCAGAACTGCCTATCTGTCGGCTTTATCATCTCTAAAACCAAACTCATCGTCATCTAATAGTGCATCAAATTTGTTTTCCATTCTTCAGTGTATTATTGTTGCTAGCAACCTGGATGTATGTGCTGTTAAGCTGATTGTGCGTTAGTTCTCGTACGTATGTGGCTTTCTTTCTTCGATACTGTGTGAAAGGTTTTTTTCGAAACTCTGGTGGTATGTCTCTGCAGTCACAGATTTCATACATCAGCTTGAATAGTCGCTTGGTTGCCAGTTCGTCCAACGATTTTAGATACACCGAAGCAGTGTTATCTGAGCCTTATTTGATCGCAAGCCGTCCAAAGCTCTATTAAACTGTGATTCTAATACTGAGTCACCTACGGCTTCTTTAGCGATTACACGTCCTTCTTCTGTCACTACATCAAATACACTCCTGGAAATTGAAATAAGAACACCGCGAATTCATTGTCCCAGGAAGGGGAAACTTTATTGACACATTCCTGGGGTCAGATACATCACATGATCACACTGACAGAACCACAGGCACATAGACACAGGCAACAGAGCATGCACAATGTCGGCACTAGTACAGTGTATATCCACCTTTCGCAGCAATGCAGGCTGCTATTCTCCCATGGAGACGATCGTAGAGATGCTGGATGTAGTCCTGTGGAACGGCTTGCCATGCCATTTCCACCTGGCGCCTCAGTTGGACCAGCGTTCGTGCTGGACGTGCAGACCGCGTGAGACGACGCTTCATCCAGTCCCAAACATGCTCAATGGGGGACAGATCCGGAGATCTTGGTGGCCAGGGTAGTTGACTTACACTTTCTAGAGCACGTTGGGTGGCACGGGATACATGCGGACGTGCATTGTCCTGTTGGAACAGCAAGTTCCCTTGCCGGTCTAGGAATGGTAGAACGATGGGTTCGATGACGGTTTGGATGTACCGTGCACTATTCAGTGTCCCCTCGACGATCACCAGAGGTGTACGGCCAGTGTAGGAGATCGCTCTCCACACCATGATGCCGGGTGTTGGCCCTGTATGCCTCGGTCGTATGCAGTCCTGATTGTGGCGCTCACCTGCACGGCGCCAAACACGCATACGACCATCATTGGCACCAAGGTAGAAGCAACTCTCATCGCTGAAGACGACACGTCTCCATTCGTCCCTCCATTCACGCCTGTCGCGACACCATTGGAGGCGGGCTGCACGATGTTGGGGCGTGAGCGGAAGACGGCCTAACGGTGTGCGGGACCGTAGCCCAGCTTCATGGAGACGGTTGCGAATGGTTCTCGCCGATACCCCAGGAGCAATAGTGTCCCTAATTTGCTGGGAAGTGGCGGTGCGGTCCCCTACGGCACTGCGTAGGATCCTACGGTCTTGGCGTGCATCCGTGCGTCGCTGCGGTCCGGTCCCAGGTCGACGGGCACGTGCACCTTCCGCCGACCACTCTCGACAACATCGATGTACTGTGGAGACCTCACGCCCCACGTGTTGAGCAATTCGGCGGTACGTCCACCCGGCCTCCCGCATGCCCACTATACGCCCTCGCTCAAAGTCCGTCAACTGCACATACGGTTCACGTCCACGCTGTCGCGGCATGCTACCAGTGTTAAAGATTGCGATGGAGTTCCGTATGGCACGGCAAACTGGCTGACACTGACGGCGGCGGTGCACAAATGCTGCTCAGCTAGCGCCATTCGACGGCCAGCACCGCGGTTCCTGGTGTGTCCGCTGGGCCGTGCGTGTGATCATTGCTTGTACAGCCCTCTCGCAGTGTCCGGAGCAAGTATGGTGGGTCTGACACACCGGTGTCAATGTGTTCTTTTTTCCATTTCCAGGAGTGTATGTCAACGATATTTCGTCGGTTTTGTCCTCCTGTAAACATCATTTCTATGCCAACGACCTCCAGCTCTACCTAAGCGTCAGACCTGAAGACGTAAACACTGCAATCGCTCTGATGAATGATGATCTGTCTTCAGTAGTGACATGGGCGAAAAACCTGGGGCTTAAATTAAATGCAAAAAAGACGCAAGTAATCTTAATAGCCCATCAGAAATTAATAAGTTCAGATTTCCGCGAACGGCTACCTCCTATTCTGCTCGAAGGTACTCCAATACCGTATCAGAAAACAGTAAAGAACTTGGGTGTAACTTTGGACGAGCATCTCAACTGGGCGGAGAATACAGTCGCATTGTGCCGAAAGACGTCTGCTTGTCTCTATGCTCTCAAAAAGTTTCGGAACATATTCCCACAGGACTTGAAACGCCAGCTCGTGCAAGTACTCGTTCTACCGAACCTCCACTATTGTGATGTGATTCAACAAGGCATGAGTAGTGAAAACAAAAGGCGGCTAGAGCTAACCATGAATGCCTGTGAGCGTTATACCTGCAACATTCGCCGATATGATCATGTTAGTGCTTCATACTCCGAGCTAGGGTGGCTGCGGCCGGACAAACTGCGTGACTACCACACTCTACGTCTACTTCACCCACTCCTCGTCGCGCAAGCACCCCAGTACCTAGCTTCAGAGATTAAAAACCTGTCATGCCATCATAATCGAAACACGAGGTCACTCTTACCTGGTATCCTAACTGTGCCCACTCACAAAACAAAAACTTTTGCAAACTCCTTCTCAGTTGCCGCTGTCCCCCTCTGGAACAAACTGCCCCTTATCTTGAGGAAAATTCAATCTACTGCTGCTTTTAAGAAGAAGTTGAAGCATTTCCTACTATCATCCTCATAAAGTTCTCCACAAAATTAATGTACAAGACCAATCCTCTCATCTGTCAAATAGCAAAGCTAGCGTCTCCTATCTTGCTCCTGAGATGCCTTCCTCTTCATCTATCTCTATTAGCCACGCAGTCTTCTTTTCCTTTATATTTTCCTTAATTATGTTTCATCATGTCTTTCTTCTCCCTTCACCATGAGTCTCCCTCATACTCCCTGCTGCCAGCACACCTATCTAAAATCTTTCTCTTCAACAATGTATTTTTCGAGGTCTACCTTTCTAATTGTTTATCTCACTTTTTGTATTAGATGTAGTTTAACATGCCTACTAAAACATATTACTGTAAAATAAGTAGAATGCCTGGTTAGATGTAAGAGAGGGCCTGATGGCCCTAATCTTGCCAGGTTAAATAAATAAATAAATAAATAAATAAATAAATAACCAATAAGTACTAGTTCTGAATGTAGAGAAAATTATTTTTTTAGAAACGTTTGAAATTACGAATTATTAGTACACTTAAAATTTATATTATTAATTACGCAATCCTGTACTGTTTACTATGGTTATTTCTGGGTTCAATTATGAAATAATAACCGAATTTACTAATGTAACGGAAAATAGCAGAAATTCATTTGTTATAAAAATTGTAAACCCTTTGAAATATTATTTCCGCAGAGTGTAGCTGGTATATAAGCACCGACGTGTAGGTAAGGTATTAGAGTGGCACTGCTTCTTTGCTACGTGCGTGCGGAAAATGCATAAAGGTGAACTATGGCGACGTTATAATCAAATGTCTCCAAACAGAGCTAACGTACTGTTATTCTTTCCTCGACTGTAGAAACACGGCGAACATCCATCGGAGAATGAAGAATGTCTATCGGAAACCACTGCGACGAGGGTTGCTGCTGCTTCATGATAACGGACGCCTCCCTATTGAAAATGTCGTAACGCAGAAGTGGCAGACATTTGAGCACCCGCCCTTTAATCATGATATTTCCCCCCTTGCGATTATCACGCCTTCTGTCCTTTACAGAGACCACGAAGGGTTGACGATTCCTGCCGGACGAGGATGTACAGCAGGCAGTTACGGAGTTCTTCATGCAGCAGGACACAGCTGCCTTCAGCCTGGGGCTACGGTTGATGATTGGGTCAATGCTGATTTTAATTTGCCTGATTGGCATACCGACTCTGGACTGTACGGCCTTCGATGGAAAATTTTACAAAACAAGGAGATTGACCCGTGCGTGGCTCGTGTTCCCGCCATCATGTAATTTACACCCTGTTTTTAGCGCACTTCCTCCTCGCTACGCTTATTTAAATTACTGGAGTCACTGAGCTGCTGCTTTGCCTGACCCTGAGCGGCGTTGGCGGCGCGCATCGATACATCCCCTCTCGTAGAATCTCTCCTCGACTGCTATTATTTCCTTGTCGTAGTCTGTCGTAAGGGGGTTCCAGTCAGTTGGAACGCGTCTGGAGCGCAATCCGAACCTGCCAGTCGGGGAGTTGCAATGCGACACTGGTGCAGTCCGGTAGGAGCAGTGAGCTCTGCGTCGACATGGCTCGCCCGACCATTGCCGCCACACATCACTTTAGCCGGGCCACGGTCTTGGTGGATCGACGGTCGGACGTCCTATAGGACGACGCGTTTAGGCTCGCCGGTCGTTCGTGAGTCGGCTGTGTGTGTGTGTGTGTGTGTGTGTGTGTGTGTGTGTGTGTGTGTGTGTGTGTGTGTGTGTTTGTATGTGTGCACCGACTCCCGATTTGTCTTCGTGCATGTTTAGAGACTTTTGGGTATCGTTCAGATCTTCTTGCAAGTGTTTGTCATATTCCGTGTGTAGTTGGCGTTATTTACACTGACGACTGTTTTAGATGTTGTCGGCATTCTGAGGGTAGTCGGTCGGTTGTTGCGAACCAAGGAAGTTACCTCCGTGCTTCGCAGTCGGCAGGGTCCGCTGGCGGTCCCTACGCAGTGTCGGAGCGTGTGTGGAGCTGTCCGATCGCTACGAGCTTCGTGGTTCACCGACCCAGGACGTCAAAGTAGAGTAGTGGTTGCAACTACCCATGCGCCGTCCATTCATGTTCTGTGATTCGTTTCTGTGGTTCGCTGTTGGGGTTTTCCTGTGAACACTACACAGTGTTACTGTTGCTGAAATTTAGCCGCCATGCTGTGCAAATAACTATATTGGCTGACTATAGTCGCCGGCCGGTGTGGCCGAGTGGCTCCAGTCGCTTCTGTTTGCAACCGCACGACCGCTATGGTCGCAAGTTCGAATCCCGCCTCGGACATGGATGTGTGTGATGTCCTTAGGTTAGTTAGGTTTAAGTAGTTCTAAGTTTTAGGGGACTGATAACCTCAGAAGTTAAGTCCCATAGTGCTCAGAGCCATTTGAAACATTTTTCGACTACAATTCAAGTGCACCAGCGGAATTTTCTGCCTTGTGGCCGTTAGTGTTTTGTTTACTTCCCCGGCACTAACGTAATTTCAGGCAGCGTCCTTTCCTCAGCTGTTGTCGCTGACTAACATGGTGCGTAGTTTGACAGCTTAATACATATTTCATTGTGTATAATCATGTTCAAAAGGGAACAATTGTTAGGAATGGGGGAAATAAATACAGTAGAAGAAGAATGGGTAGCTTTGAGGGATGAGGTAGTGAAGGCAGCAGAGGATCAAGTAGGTAAAAAGACGAGGGCTAATAGAAATCCTTGGGTAACAGAAGAAATACTGAATTTAATTGATGAAAGGAGAAAATATAAATATGCAATAAATGAAGCAGGCAAAAAGGAATACAAACGTCTCAAAAATAAGATCAACAGGAAGTACAAAATGGCTAAGCAGGGATGGCTAGAGGACAAATGTAAGGATGTAGAGGCTTATCTCACTAGGAGTAAGATAGATACTGCCTACAGCAAAATTAAAGAGACCTTTGGAGATAAGAGAACCACTTGTATGAACATCAAGATCTCAGATGGAAACCCAGTTCTAAGCAAAGAAGGGAAAGCAGAAAGGTGGAAGGAGTATATAGAGGGTCTATACAAGGGCGATGTACTTGAGGACAATATTATGGAAATGGAACAGGATGTAGATGAAGATGAAATGGGAGATACGATACTGCGTGAAGAGTTTGACAGAGCACTGAAAGACCTGAGTCGAAACAAGGCCCCCGGAGTAGACAACATTCCATTGGAACTACTGACGGCCTTGGAAGAGCCAGTCCTGACAAAACTCTACCATCTGGTGAGCAAGATGAATGAAACACGCGAAATACCCTCAGACTTCAAGAAGAATATAATAATTCCAATCCCAAAGAAAGCACGTGTTGACAGACGTGAAAATTACCGAACAATCAGTTTAATAAGCCATAGCTGCAAAATACTAACACGAATTCTTTACAGACGAATGGGAAAACTAGTAGAAGCCGACCTCGGGGAAGATCAGTTTGGATTCCGTAGAAATACTGGAACACGTGAGGCAATACTGACCTTACGACTTACCTTAGAAGAAAGTTTAAGGAAAGGCAAACCTACGTTTCTAGCATTTGTAGACTTAGAGAAAGCTTTTGACAATGTTGACTGGAATACTCTCTTTCATATTCTAAAGGTTGCAGGGGTAATATAGAGGGAGCGAAAGGCTATTTACAATTTGTACAGAAACCAGATGGCAGTTATAAGAGTCGAGGGACATGAAAGGGAAGCAGTGGTTGGGAAGGGAGTGAGACGGGGCTGTAGCCTCTCCTCGATGCTATTCAATCTGTATATTGAGCAAGCAGTAAAGGAAACAAAAGAAAAATTCGGAGTAGGTATTACAATCCATGGAGAAGAAATAAAAACTATGAGGTTTGCCGATGACATTGTAATTCTGTCAGAGACAGCAAGGGACTTGGAGGAGCAGTTGAATGGAATCGACAGTGTCTTGAGGGGAGAATATTAGATGAACATCAACAAAAGCAAAACGAGGATAATGGAATGTAGTCGAATTAAGTCGGGTGAGGCTAAGGGAATTAGATTAGGAAATGAGACACTTAAAGTAGTACAGGAGTTTTGCTATTTGGGGAGCAAAATAACTGATGATGGTCGAAGTAGAGAGGATATAAAATGTAGACTGGCAATGGCAAGGAAAGCGTTTGTGAAGAAGAGAAATTTGTTAACATCGAATATAGATTTAAGTGTCAGGAAGTCTTTTCTGAAAGTATTTGTTTGGAGTGTAGCCATGTATGGAAGTGAAACATGGACGATAAGTAGTTTGGACAAGAAGAGAATAGCAGCTTTCGAAATGTGGTGCTACAGAAGAATGCTGAAGATTAGATGGGTAGATCGCATAACTAATGAGGAAGTATTGAATAGGATTGGGGAGAAGAGAAGTTTGTGGCACAACTTGACCAGAAGAAGGGATCGGTTGATAGGACATGTTCTGAGGCATCAAGGGATCACCAATTTAATATTGGAGGGCAGCGTGGAGGGTAAAAATCGTAAAGGGAGACCAAGAGATGAAAACACTAAGCAGATTCAGAAGGATGTAGGTTGCAGTAGGTACTGGGAGATGAAGCAACTTGCACAAGATAGAGTAGCATGGAGAGCTGCATCAAACCAGTCTCAGGACTGAAGACCACAACAACAATCACGTTTGTAACCTTTTGTGTTGGAGTTCTCATGTACTGATTGGTGGCAATCAAGTCGTTGTGTCGGCCGGTCCGTGGCTGTCCCCTGGTTGGGTTCCGACGGATGAACTGTAGTTGGGCTCACCACCTGCCTCACCTAAGTGAACGAGGGCAGACCGACCCCCCTGGAGGCTCCTGAGTGCCGTTTCGTTATATTATTTTCACTTTACAAAATATTCAGCATTATCCATTTTTGTTTAAACTGAACATAAAATATATCACGATGACCAGATATGTTATGCACAAGTATTTCTACAACAAAATTGTATCAAATGTTCACATAAGCTTCAAAACAGGTAAAGTTTCTGATTTATTTTTGGGACTTGAGGAACGTGTTGTGAGCTCAATATTTTCATTCAATGTGTCATGCTTCATACTTGTACGTCAGAAATATTTAAAGTAGTAGCTTTCAATAGTCCGTATGCTAGGCCACAGAGTTTCCGAGTACAAGCAGTGTGATCTCTGGCTGCCGGCAGCTATGTCGCTGCTGTAGGATTCCGTGAGAAGTGTGTGAGAGAGCGCGCGAGTCCTGTATTGGCCACACTGCTGATTAGTCTGCAAACATCTCGCAAAGCACAGAGATAGAGAAGATGTTGAATTCTGGAAGTACGAGTATGGTTTGGTAAACATTGAGAGATTTTACAGGTAATTTTGTTGCTGCATTGCTTGCCTGCGCGTAATTTAAGATGTGTTTGGAAAGCGGAGAGTTTTGCGAGTAGTATAATTTTTCTTTCTTGTTTCGGATTAATTTGTTTCCTCTTAACTTAATCTTCCGTCGGTTCTTGGCAGAACAACATTATAATGAATGAAAAGTACTAGTCTGCTTTTGTACTACGAGTACAACATTAACTTACTGTGTTAACTGGTTTTCGGCTTCAAGGCCATCATCAGACATTTACATGTCCGATGATGGCCTTGTAAGGCGGAAACCGGTTAACACAGTAAGTTAATACTGTAGAAGAAAAGAAAACTATCGCTTTCCGTTTATTAAATAGTTTCATTGTTCAGGCGTGAATAGATAAAGATATAAGTTCGCATGACTTCCACTCAGAAGTTATAGTTTCAGTAATTTCAAGGCAGTGTCATATTTCTAATAATATGTAACTTTTGTAAAGATGATGGTATTTGTTAAGGAAGATGTCGGAGATTCCCACAGCTAAGCCGCATACATTTGTCAGGAGTACTTTAAAATTACAATCAGGACACAGTTAAAGCATTCAGCCGTGCGTTGCATTTCAAAATTTTTGTCAGGTTCAATTTGGATAAAGATAACTTTAGACTTCATTTCTTATACAAAGTGACTTATTTTTGCAGTGCAACGTTACATTTCCGTATGTATTATGTAGAGTTTGGAAATTTATGTGATCAGTTGCATATATAGAATCTCACAGGACATTTTTTGGGAAACATTTTCTGTTATTTATTCCTTCAAAATTTGTTTTATAATTTCACAAAGCATTTTTTCTGTTATTTTTGTGTGTTGGAATTGCAAGGCGTGTATAGTGACGTCACACACTGCAGCACTGTACACTGCACACTACAGAGTTTAACAGGACACCCTGCCTCACATATTGTTGAACGTTTTCTAAGTAGTTCGTTAAATTTTAATTCAAATACAGTCATACAGTTTGAGATAGTTTTGGCGATTCGTTATTACGAGATAGTGTTTCCGTAAGCACGCCACTTGCGTTGTTCAGCACAACATACGAAGTTGTAAAGAATAGGACACTTGTTCCGTTCAGAAGAGTTTTTTCTTCACAAGATTCACTATATTGTTGATCTTTGTAAAAGTTACAAGAGAAATAGTAAAAACGGAAAAATGCAAAAATAAATCAAGCTCCATCACATAAACCGCGAATCGCGCGGTTCGACCAAAAGTGGTATCGGACGGAAAAACTGAATGAAAGCGGCATCGATCCATTCACTTTGAAAAAAAGAACGGCAACTTTATTTCGTTACAGTAGCTTTCCTAAAGAATGTCATTTTAAGACGGGATAGTAGCGATAGGGGTAGTTGGTGGAAGTATGGTAGCACCGTTTATGTTCAGATATTATTACATAACTGCCCTGTCGGACACGTTTTGTGTTTCTCGGAGTCCGTTCGCAGGCAACGCAGTTGTTGAGCAGGAAGGTCACTCCGTTGGAAAAAGCTGTTACGAAATGATCAGATTCTTACCGACACTTGCAGAGATAGCTGGAAGGTCTGATACCTCGGCTACAACTGAAAGAAATGAAACGTAAAGCACTTAAATACACCTAATGGCCCAATAGTTTCATTAAGCACCTGGCAAATGTCACTGCAATTCCCAGGCCATACGTCAGTTGAACAGCGCATGAAATGTGATATAGGTAGCAACAACTCGATCAACTAGCGAGTAGATAATCGTTGCAAACGACGCTTTCCGTCTAGCGGTTCTAGGCGCTCAGTCCGGAGCCGCGCGATTGCTACGGTTGCAGGTTCGAATCCTGCCTCGGGCATGAGTGTGTGTGATGTCCTTACGTTAGTTAGGTTTAAGTAGTTCTAAGTTCTAGGGGACTTATGACCTCAGCAGTTGAGTCCCATCGTGCTCAGAGCCATTTGACGCTTTCCGTAAACTTAATTTCTCGATTGCACAGGAAATTACGTGACATTTGTGCACAAACGCTCTTAATTTATCGAGATATATACTGTGATAAACCACAACATAACTACCACTGCTCACCGTGAGATTGAATGTGGCCTGATAGCTTTGCGGGCACATGACGTACAGAGGAAGTATACAGGCGGAGCCGAGACGAATGGGCAATTGTTCTAGTGACAGTTCAGGATGCAAATGCGTAAATCCACTGATGAAAGCAGTTTGGCAAAAAGCAGGCTGCTATCGCACCGCACATGGGACCATTTCAGATTTTCACGGTTAAAATGTATTAATTTACATTGCTAATCAGCGCAGAAAACTGGAATTTATTTGAAACTTCAGCTCCAAAACTCGATGAAATACGGAATAATCTGAGATGGCAAAATGCTTTTATCTGACTTACTAGAACAGTTTTCAGAGTAATCAGTCTTCTGCGGCGTATTTAGTTCAGTGTCTTAATATTGATTCTCTATCAGTTCTGGGTTTTATAAGCCATAAAGTAGAAACACATCGTGTAAAAACTCGACACGACGGAGTAAAGCGCCTATAATTACTGATAAAAGCAAAAAAAAACTTTGAGGATTCGTATGGAAACGAAATGCTTCCTACCACACTGATACGTTGTGGTCCACCCGTGTCTGTTTTGACTCAGACAATGTAAAGCGCAGCAAAAAGTCTAAATCAGTGACTAACAGGTTTTGGTAGCATTTGTAAAAGGTTCGTTCAGAAAAAAAAAATGCTGTGAGGAAGCAAGTAAGGCTTGTAAGTAGGCTGTTTCATTAATTACTGAAATGGGACTGCCTGAGTCAAGTACTGCCGTAAATTTTACGTCATTTACTGTAATGTGAATCACAGGATATGCAATGTTGTTATGTTTTACGTCCTGTTCCTGGAGTAAGATGTCCCTAATGTCTTCCATTTTTACGTAATTACTAGCTAGGGCAGCTGCGTCGTCAGTTTCATGCGTACGTTTTGTGGCTGCCAGCGGTGTGACTCATTGCCTATTGTGTCTTTGTTGGCGCGAGTCGTTAATGGGATTTGGAGACCTAACTTCTACAAATTCACCTTGTCGAGAGGGCCCTCCTCTGTTTGAATCCCGCCAGTTCTGCTGCAATTCAGGTCTGTCGTTACGATCATATCGTGTGTCGTCATGTCGGTAGATTCCATAGTTTCTTTCTTGTCGGTCACGTGGTGGAGAATTTCTCCCTGAATCGTAACTGCGCGCTGGACCGTTGCGTCTTAAGTTATTCCGTCTCCCTTGATAATAATTATTTTCGTTTCCATATTGTCTGTTTCTCTGATTGTCTCTGTGATAGTCATTACCGCGGAGAGGTGATCTTTCCCTGTAATAATTACTACTCTGCCAACGGTTGTCATACGGGTGGTGTCTGTTTTGGTCACGATTTACGTTGTACGAATAGCCTTGTCGTGTATTATTTTTGTCATCGCGGAATTGTGACAGGTGTGACCTGTAATTGTTGTGCTCCTGTTTTCGCGTTCCGCGATTGTCAGTGTCAATTTCCAGTTCTTGTAACAGTCCCTGAAAAGCTTCAATGTCGTCTTTGCATCGTCCTGCTAAAATAATCTGTCGTAAATGTTCAGGCAGTTTGATTAAGCAAATGCGGATGAGTTCTGACGGGCTGTATGGGTTTGACAGGTACTGATTCTTTTGCAACATGTCTTCAAAATATTTCACAAGACTGGAAAATTCAGATTGTTCGAAATGTTTCATCATCATGATGCCATGTTTTACTCGGTCTTGTGTGGCTTGGGACCAATATGCTGAGAGGAAGGCATGGTAAAATTCTCCTTCACTGTGGCAATCGTGAATGACCGATCGCATTCTTACAGCTGGTTCATTCTCTAAGTAGCCACACATAAATTCTAATCTGTGCTCTAGTGACCAGTTGGGAGGAAAACAATGAGAGAATTGATGGAGCCACGCTTGTGGATGAATGTCGTTGCCAGAATTCTTAAATGTTTTGAATTTACGTGTAGTAATGAACAGCTTATAGTCAATATCATCGTGTCGGCGGGTAGCATATCGTTCATTGTTGCGTCGTGTCGGCACTTCCATCTCAAAATTCGGTGCACCTTGCCAATTTCTTTCACAATTTCCGAAATGCCCTGTGTTATTATTTTGTGGCTTTTCCGTATTTATAAGTCCCTCTTCCCGTGTTGGAGCGCGACTGTCCTTTGAAATACGTAATTCTTGTATTACCTGTGTCAGCTGATCTTGCACTTCCCGGATTTCTCTTTGGTGTTGTGTATTAATTTGATTCTGATTTTGTTTGAATTTCTTAATTTGTTCGCACTCTTCTGTATCATTCAGATCATCATCTACCTTTGTAGATAAGTTAGTGAACTGATCTGAAAGTTCGGCTACTTTCTCCGATAGTGAACACATTTCCTCAGTGTGTTTTTCTGAACCAAGTTTCAGAGTGTCCATTTGAGTTGAAATCGAATCTACTGTGACCTTTAAGTTGCGTAACCGAATCGGTGGATGCAACTGAGTCCATTTTAGCTTGCAAGGTGTCGTGATTTTCACGAACAACAGTTTGCAATTCTTTTATGGCTGCTTCGTGATTCTGTAATGCATTTTCATGCCGCGAAAACATAGGTTGAAAATGCTCACAAATTTGTGTTTTTACGTCATTACAGATTTTTTGGCATTTCGATTCAATGTTATGTAACTCAGTAGTTAAATCTTCACGTGTTTGTTCAAGTGTGGTGTCTAACTTCCGAAGATTTTGTTCCATTGTGTCTAACTTTTGAAGATTATGTTCCATTGTGTCTAACTTTTGAAGATTCTGTCCCGTTTGTTTCTGATTTTGTTCAAGCGTTGTGTCTAACTTTTGAAGATTTTGTTCCATTGTGTCTAACTTTAGAAGCTTTTGCTGTGTTTGTCTCTGATTTTGTTCCATTGTGTCTAACTTTTGAAGATTTTGTTCCATTGCATCTAACTTTTGAAGCTTTTGTCCCATTTGTTGCATTAATTGTAATAATAATGCACTGGTGTCTGAAACATGTTCCTTAGTCCTATTCGGCAATGCATTTGCAACGGCAATATTCGCAGTTTGAAAAACAGAAAATGTGTCTTGACTTATTTGAGAAAACGGTGAGGACGCAAAACCTGAATCTACAGTATTTGCAATATTTTGTCGTGTCATTTCGGAATCCTGAGGCGAGCTGTTGCTAACCGATCGATCGATAATGCTTCCCTGTTCACTAATTGTTTCACTGCCTACACCATTATTTGCAACCCGCTCCATTTCCCTATGCACGATTACCAAATTACTACTTTGAACATTAGTTGATTCATTACATGGTGGCGCTAACACACTGCTTTCGTCTTCACTGTCATTTCTCAGTTTACTTTGGAGCCTAGTATTACGTTTTTCACACGCCATTATTGTCACAATATTTCACACGACAACACAGAAAAAAACACAATTTGAAAAGCAAAAATAAGAGAACACATTAACATATCACTGAAAATAATATCTATTAATTGTAAGCGCAGCTGCGAAATACTTTGTGCAAAACTATATGCATGCCACAACTGTTTTACTGTACAACAATGAAAGACTGCAACTACAAAGGAAATTCTCTCTATGATAAGGCGCTAGCAATAAACAAAGGCTACACTAACTACACAAACTACAAGAAAAAATCTGAAGATTCCAGTGAGGTATCCTTGGCTAAGGGTCGACATATGTAACGTGCCCTTAGAAAAATTTACACAAGACTGGTCTATGTGAAACGTCCTCTTTGAACAATTATACACGACTGTGCTTAAACTGACACACAATAGTTTTTAGCGCAACGCAGTCTGACTTCCAAAAATCCCTACGAAAGAAAGGCTAGCATTAATCTATACCTTTCACAAATCACTTACCTCAGAAAAAATCTTCGTTACTCGAACTACTGCAATACAGCGAGCACCACTACTGCCAGCTAAATAAAAGATTCTAACTACGGAAGGCACTAACTACTGATAGGTATAGTTAGCAAATGAAAGATTTTAATAGAGAACAAACAGTGTATTTACCTTAATAGTCAAAAAATATATGATAGTTCATGACATCCAGTCTTACAAATTACAAAACTCCGCCATCTCTCTCCCCACGTCCACCACTGCTGGCGGCTCACCTCCAACTGCGCAACGCTACGCGCTGTTAGCATCCAGCTGCCGCTGCCCAACACTACAATGGCAGACAACAATGCAAACCAGCCACAGACTGCACACGGCACAGCCAGTGATTTTCATACAGAGCGCTACGTGGCAGCGGCGTTACCAATGAAAAAACCTAAACAGCCTACTTACAGGCTTCCACTGAGTAACACGTCCCCGGGCTGCGTACGGTTGTCGTACCCCTCGCTCGGTGGGCATGTTGCTTGGTGGGAAAGGTTGCACAGTATCATAATATATCATAATGATTGATATATAACTACTGTAAATGTTTATCCCATTCAGTTTAGACCTGAGTCAATGTAAATTACACATTCTTTCACTCAGTACCACATAATTCAGGAAGGTCTGTAGGTGTGCAATCACCCTTCTAAAACAATAAACACAAAGTTTAAATTCAAGAAGTATGAGACGGGAGAGAGGCAACCAGTGAAGGTGTGTTACCAATATGGCGGATAGTTTGGAAGCCGCCATCTTGCGTGTGACTCGAAATTTTCAAATGGAAGAAGGGTCATGTGACATCAGACAGATAGAGAATTACACGTGAAAAACATTGCCGCCTTTAATTTGTGAATTGCCTCCTTCATTCTCGAGTTATTATTGACTTATCTTCCTTGCAGGTGACGTGAAAAAGAGAGAGGAGCCAGTGTTGTAGCAGAGGATTTCAACCAACCCCACCCAGACAGACCATTTGTTACCCACTGTCCAGTGGTTAAACGTTTCGCAAATATCGGGGCAAATCTATAGCTCGACGATCGAAAACAGCTACTAACGAAGCAACTACTGTTAAGACCACGTAGAACACTACTTGCATTTTACCAGTCAATCATATCTCAGTAATGAGAATTTTGGCCACACATGACTGGGACCGCTACAAATTCCAGATGTTACAACTTCTCACAAATGACGATTCAGATCGTCAGATACAGTGAGAAAAATGGGTGAGACGCGAGCTGAACTGGGTTATCATATATCGATATTACCCCACGGGAATATCAGAGCTGTCAACGGCAGCACAAGTTTCCGCAGACACCGATTTGCAGGATCCATCAGACCCAATGGAGCATGCTGACAGTCACACCTCCAGCAGCTCCCTTTGCCATCGTGATGTCGGACGGCCGACAGCAGCCACGCACACACCTCGCACTCAGAGCCACTTCGCTACGCAACACTATGTAAACATCACCTAGACGTGCCTCCGTCACCATCGTTCGTGCTGTAGCACAGAGAGCCTCATATTTGTTGCAGTTGTATTTGCTCGACTCTATTTCTTGCTGTATTATTTGTAATGAGTCTCTGTATGCTTGGAGAAATACAAGTTAAGTAAATATTCTCTTTACTATATTTGATTGTTTACCAATCATTTGTGCTCCGAGCCAGCTTTCCTAAGACGACAGTCGCAGCACCACTCCATAGCCCACCTCTCCTTACTGTTGCGTATGAAAAAGTACACAACATGCATGAAGACCATCATTTCCCCTGTGATGTATTGTTTACGGTTGAAATAATTTCTATGCGTATGGAGGTACAAACAAATAGAATTGCGTATACTGGTCAGTTGCCACCCCCTCACTGCATGGATGTATCGATGACAGCTGGCACACTGAAGATTATGGTTCGGTGTGGAACTGCGGCTCTAGTATTGATAGGCCTTTCTTCATTCAGGGACCATGAGACGCTAATGGAGCTCCATTCTTCAAATGGCTCTGAGCACTATGGGACTCAACTGCTGTGGTTATCAGTCCCCTAGAACTTAGAACTACTTAAACCTAACTAACCTAAGGACATCACACACATCCGTGCCCGAGGCAGGATTCGAACCTGCGACCGTAGCAGTCGCACAGTTCCAGACTGCGCGCCTAGAACCGCGAGACCACCGCGGCCGGCAGCTCCACTCTCTGCAGTTGTTACTGATGTGTACTGCCGTCGTTGCGTATGCCGCATACGCAGTGGTTCGGTCCTCGGGTTTAAAAGGACGGAGCAAGTTCTGGAGCGTTAGTCACCTCGGCTCACTCTAAAGGTGGTTGGACGGTATTCAGCCGAAATACTATGGAGTGCTAGTCACTTGAGCCATGACGTAGAGCTTGTCCTTCCTGAGCCCATCTGTTCCATGTGGACGTGACGGTTGTGGATAACGACCAAAATGAGCAGCAGTATCAACGATCAACTGCAGTCTTGGTTCGCCACAATGCTGCTGCTGTCGAATTCTGACACGTGGTTGTGGATGTTTCTACATCTCACAAGTCATAACGTCATTCTGTGACAAACAACTTTTAAATGACAAACCTGCTACACAATATTTTCTCATACAGAGAATTCAGTTAGCGTACTCCTTCCTTCCTTGCACTGTTGTGCTAAAATTCTCATCGTTTGCACATCCAAGCATGTGACATTTGTTTCATGCCATCTTCAAGATATTGCAAATTTTAATCGTACGTTTTGTGGTGTAATACAGGAGCTAAAAAACAGCAGTGTGTTGTCAGTTAATTAGTTATGTAGAGTTAGTTGCATGTTCCATAGATCATTCGAACTATTCTTTTTTAAAACTGATGTGGAACAAATCAGCTTACAGCATAGGTATATGCGATTAGTAGTAACATTAATGAACACATTAATTTTAAGTCTTACTCATGCAACTACACTCACCGTAAAAACAAGGTTTTTTTCTTTTGTACTTGCTATTATTTTTTAAGTAGAACTTCGTCAAAGGAATAGAAGTTGTCTTGAGGAAATGATTTTAAGTTAGATGTAAAACTTTCTTGACAACCTGTGAGGCATTTTATGTTATTGGGCAAATAATTAAAAATTTTTGTTGCAGCATATTGAAATCGTTAACGGGTAATAAAGATCATTACCCCCCTATACTTCTGAAAGTGTACTGGATTATTTATGACGAATTTAATTAACGAATAATAAAGAAGAACTTCGTCAAAGGAATAGAAGTTGTCTTGAAGTAATGATTTTAAGTTAGACGTAAAATTTGCTTTACAACCTGTGAGGCATTTTATATTATTGGTCAAATAATTAAACATTTTTGTTACAGCGTATTGAAATCGTTAACGGGTAATAAAGATCATTTTCCCCTGTACTATTGCAGGATCAGTTGAAATACCTAACTGCTTGAAGAGGTAACGGATGATGTCTGTGAATGAACCAACGTTTATTTTTAGTGTTCGCTTTTGTGTAATCAGTTCTTTCTTTTTAAGTGATGAGTTAGTTAAGAAAATTATTCCATAAAATGTTATCCAGTAGCAGTTAAGTTACGTCGAGACCGATGCAAGAATCGTAGCAAAATCCCCCAGACTAAATAGTTATCATAGATACACGAAAATTAACTCCGTTTGGTGATCACAATATACTAAGTATTCAGCAGCTCAAAATGCAACACAGTTCAGTCCGATGATTCAAAAATTAACACACGTGATAGAAAGAGTAGTCACTCATATTCTGTCTGTCCTCAGTCCCGGAACACAAGAGGTAAGAGTCCTACTATAGAGCACATTCAGACCTTTTTAAATATATGTCATGAGGTTGACTCGTTTGTTTCCAAGATTAGCAATTATACGGAGAACAAAATTAGCTGACTTGAATAGTTTGGGAAGCACAGTAATATTCTTACTTTCATTTCAAGTTTTCATCACTTTATGCACCCAAAAATTTGGAGCATTCTATCCTATTTACTGACTCCATCCAATGGACTACATCAGTTGTTGACTGCTGATAACTCGAAGAAAACTGGATGAAAACGAAGTTACAGCTAAGTACTTACACATAATTTCGTGAAGGTCCCGCAGACTCCGGAAGCCACGATATGCTCGTTCTGCTTTCTGGGCTTGTGGGTCGGCATGTCGGCCTTCGCGTAGACTTCTCTGGGACACGCCGACAGGATTTTCACACGACTGTCAGGCGCCGTTAGATTACTGTAGGCAATTTCTGCCGCGGAGCAATGCCACGAAATTGCTGCTGGGAGCGAGCGGGAGGAAATGTAGGGAAAGCTACCTATTTCCTGATTTCGCAGAGCACTAGGGCTCTCTAAATTTTCGAAAGATTATTTCTGGTAATGGTACAGATTCATCTTTATATAAGGGCGGTCAAGTGAGAACGAGACAAATGCAAAAAAAAAGGAAGTGAAGTGTTTATTATCCCAAAAGTAATCACCGTAACTGGTAATGCACTTATCTCACTGTGAGACAAGACGGTCAGTGCTTTCACGGAGAAATGTTTGCAGTTGCCTACTGAACAATGGTTGTACCCAAGCGTGCGCCTCTTCGTCTGAAGCAAACTGACGGTCCCGAATGTGGGCGGCTCACTTTGTAACGTTACGAGCACGTGGGCGACATATTTGTCCACGTATGTCTGGTGCTGAGGGGAGGTGAACTTGCTCGTGCGGTGGAGAGTAGCTGCGCGTCCGGTACCGGCCAGCTAGCTGCAGAGGCGAGCAGACTCGCCGGGAATGGGTAAATCTCAACGCTGGCAATTTGGGTGGCTGCAGCTCGCATGGCGTTTCTGCTGGAGACAGTGCCTGAAATAAATGGTGGAGTCCAGAATGAGATTTTCACTCTGCAGCGGAGTGTGCGCTGATATGAAACTTCCTGGCAGATTAAAACTGTGTGCCCGACCGAGTCTCGAACTCGGGACCTTTGCCTTTCGCGGGCAAGTGCTCTACCAACTGAGCTACCGAAGCACGACTCACGTCCGGTACTCACAACTTTACTTCTGCCAGTATCCGTCTCCTACCTTCCAAACTTTACAGAAGCTCTTCTGCGAAACTTGCAGAACTAGCACTCCTGAAAGAAAGGATACTGCGGAGACACGGCTTAGCCACAGCCTGGGGGATGTTTCCAGAATGAGATTTTCACTCTGCAGCGGAGTGTGCGCTGAT
Source organism: Schistocerca gregaria (assembly GCF_023897955.1). Lineage (NCBI taxonomy): Eukaryota > Metazoa > Arthropoda > Insecta > Orthoptera > Acrididae > Schistocerca > Schistocerca gregaria. The sequence continues at coordinate 69,854,791 of NC_064927.1, read as the reverse complement.
ATGAAACTTCCTGCCAGATGGTGGAGTGTCAGACAAGCTGAAAGATGGCTTCTTACAGCTCTCTGAGATTCGACTATAACTCTCAGGAAAATACTGATGAGAATGTGAATACAATTGCGATGTCAGTAAAATGAGGTGTATCCAGTGACACAACAGTATTTGCAATATCTTTAAACCTGCAGAAGTTAATATTTCACAGTAACTGAACATTTTCACAATGAACCTCTGATTGAACAACTTTTAAACGCTACATGCCATTTTAACATATGATATCTCAGATGATAGCACTGTACAATAGCTATCATTCCTGAAAGCTAAATATCTGTATCTATTTTAATGTACTATGATGCCTTTTATATCTTTTTCATCATACAAATATTTGTCAGACCATCATAGACTCCGTTATTACACGACAACGAATGCACCATGAATACCTTATATTTTGCAGTACTTGTGTATTTATTTAATCAACAGTTGACTATTTTGCCAGCAACTTTATTCAAATTTTGATTGCAGGCGATATTTAAAAACGGTGCGTGTGTCAGCGGGTACCACAACTGAAGAGAGCACCAAAAGGTTTTTCTTGATGCAATAATTTACCAACAGCCGTATGTATTGTAGAAATTTATTGTATTTTATGAACGTCTATGTGCTACCAGTTTCGGCATTACATTGATGCCATCTTCAGGCCCCACTCGTCATAGTCGTAAAATCGGTATACACGGAAGGAGCCATATAACTAGACTGTGGCGCCTGGCCACCAAGAGCTGTTGCAGAACGATTTGATTCACGGATCCAGTTATATGACTCCTTCCGTGTATAGCGGTTTTACGACTATGAGTGGGGCCTGAAGATGGCATCAATGTAATGCCGAAACTGGTAGCACATAGAAGTTCATAAAATAAAATAAATTTCTACAATGCATACGGCTGTTGGTAAATTATTGCATCAAGTAGTTCATACCAGCCGTCGTCCCACGATCCATAATGGATCAACGAAGATTAAATGGTGCTTCTGTCGAAAAGGCATAAACAATTCTATGAATGAAATAGAACGACAATTCATTCTCATTTAAAATCAGTGTGTCTGAGCAAAAATATTAGCTTATTGATTTGAGTAAAAACCTATGTTTGTAATTATTGTCAATGAGCTGAGAGTTACGGAATATTTGTAACATTTCCTTATTTAAATATTGTTGTAATATATTACTTTAGCCCGGAAAGTACTCATACTGGGTGTGAGGAGCTTGCGAACGATGTGTTTTTGGTGGGAGAGGGCCTTCAGCCAATAGAAAGACAATAGCGGAACACTGCGTTCGTCAAGTGGAGTCTGGGACTTTTCGACTGAAGAGCTCAAGGGACCGGTTCTACACACTTTTAGGTTTCTGTTGGAAAAAGACGCAACTGCTTGTCGTAATGTGCATGGTTTGGACGTATAGGTGATAGATTCTGAGCGGTGAACAGCCACTATGAGACTTTAACTTAGAAGGGCACCTTTGGTTATATCTTGGAGGACACTTGGATGTTCGTACTGGAAGACAGCGAGCCTACCTGTGGTACTGTGTGGTTTTTGATTAAATGGGTGGGAGGCGAACGGCCGCTACCATACTGTAACTTCTGAAGGGACTTCATATTCCGAGAAGTCTGAATGTGCTCCAGAGTAGCACTCTAACTTTTCCCTCTTGTGTTTCGGAACTGAGGACATGCAGAATAAGAGTGACTACTCTGTGTATCACGCGTGTTCATTTTTGAATCATCAGGCTGAACTGTGAAGTGTTTTGAGCTGCTGAATACTTCATATGTTGTTATCGCCAAATGGAGTTACTTTTCGTGTATCTTTGATGACTATTTACGCTGGGGATTTTGCCACCATTCTTGCATCGCTCTCAGCATAACTTAACTGCATTCGCTAAAGGTATTTGTTGTTATCTGTTCTTTAATTCAATAGCACTGAACAACTGCCCATTTATTTGAAACGTCTTTTTTTTAATAAACATTATTCAAAATAATTCTCTGTCGTCTACATCAATTACAGACGTTACAATAAAACCGTTATTATTAAATTATTCCTTTAACTCTCATTTTCTATTTCTGTTAATTTTATTGACTCGAGATTCTAGCCAATGCATAGACTATTTGACTGCAGGCTCATAACTATAGATTATTATTTGTAGCGAACTAGCTGCAGGGCATGGAAGCAGAAGTGTGCGGCTCGACTCTGTGTCTACATTGAGCTATTATTTTTAAACAGAGACGTGCATAACCCAAGTACCTAAGGTACGAGTAACCGCAGATAAAGACGTAGCACCTTGGCTCGTATGGGACTCTGGTTGGAAGATCACCTCTACTCAGCAGTAACCGTTAGAGGCCACCACAACATGTTGGCGAGGTTGTTTCCACTACGCTGCAGAGGTAGGTATCCCTTAAACATCCTCCATACAGGCTCGATCTCTCGCCATGTGACTTAGATATTTTTGAAGCCTTGAAGAAAGACTTAAAAATAGTTTACTTGTTTTTTTCCACCTGTTTCGTTCTCATTTGACAGCTCCTTACAGAAACATGAACGCTCCAACTGGAAGATAAGACATTTCAAAGACTGCCCGCTGTGGAGCAGCGTAGATGGTGTGTAAAAGTATGATCTACCTTACAGATTTCCCAGAAATAGGCCATAATAGAGTGCTTGTCGATGAATGACAAAATAGTTAAATGAAGTCCGCGATCATAACTGCGCTAGACAGCACAATACTCGCTCTTGATCGTTTTATTTTTTTATTTTATAAACTTCACAATTTCGTGCGTTTCGATTTTAAATCATCTTAAAATTTTTAAAAGGTACAGAAATATAATTGAGAAGTAAATATCTTATACGACATGAAATATATATGGTGTATCATAATTAATGGCGTAAACGTATACAGTTGAAAGTACACGATAGTAGAAGCGAAAAAGTCTCAGTAAACATAGGATCGGAAATGCACATCTTAAGAGGTACGAGCAATTTTTCATCTTCGATACTGTGAAGCAAATCTCTTGTACTGCAAGCTCTTTGCTTTCCACATTTTGCGAAGTAGTAGTACGGACCAAAACAAGAAAAAATGTCGAGTAAACACCTTATACCTTAAAAGTTATGAGCAATTCTTCATTAGAAGAGTTCTGTTTGCAAGTAGCGAAAATGAGCACTTGCTCATAGCTCTTAAAGTATACATTTTAGAGCACATGTTTATTGGACTTTTTTTCCTTGTTTTGGTCCACATTACCATTTTCCAAAATATGGAAAGCAAAGAGCTTGCAGTAGAAGAGATTTGCTTCAAAGTATCGAAAATGAAAAATTTGCTCGTAACTCTTAAGCTGTGCATTTTCAACCCTATGTTTATAGATACTTTTTTGCTTCTAGAATCGTGTACTTTCAACTGTATGCGTTTACTTCATTAATTATGATACACCCTGAAAATATATAAGTGAGACACACGGTATTAAGAAGATATCGATTTTAAGTATCTCTTCAAAAATTCCAGTGTACAACAGTACCTTAAGCTACCGCTACCGTAAGTAAAATATCCTGAGGCGCTCAGGTGGCGTTTATAGAGACACGCATTAGAAAGGTGCTTCTAAACGTTTTCGCTAAAAAAAAAAAGTGAAGTCGTATTCCATGGTTAGCTGGAATACCCGGAAGGGCAGGTTCAGTTGCCTAATTGGAAAGGTTTTTCCCATCCTTCGCGCACACCGGCACGTTCCCGTCGCGTCGTGTGATAGTTGAGTACTTAAGTGTATCTTAAGTGTAGCTGATTCTAATGTGATGTTCGTGTTGGATGATGAAGAGAGAGGAGAGGGTGCAACGCGGTGACAGAAAACGGTCCACTCCTATGGAACAGCACCGAGGGGGCCACCAAGCTTAAAAACGTCCCCCACCAACGGACGGATCACAACCAACAGTGTTAGATTGCCTCACTTCATGACAGGCTCCTGTAAGATTTGGAAATGAATCCAGAACGTTGGCGCAGATGCTGGTGATCAGAAACTGTAGGCCACCGTGCTTCCTCCCCTTTGTCGCAAAGGCAAAGGAAAAATTGCCAACGGCGCCTGACAAACCCTGGCGGTTGCCTGCCCCCGAACTGACTGAGAACCGGTGTATTCACCGAGGCAAGGCTGTTGTCAAAGCCTTAGTAATAAGCACACAACCATTTTCTACGAAATAAATGACATCTATAAACGTAACAAACTTTACTATGAACGGTAGAACCAGTTACAGAGCGTCGAACCAGATTTGTGACCGTGTTCAGCACGTGGTGACAGGCAGAGCTGAACACGTCGTTTTTAATGGGCAGAAGAGATTTATCAACTTCGAAACTACCGCGAGGGACTATTGAGGTTGTTGATCCGTATACAGGTGCATCTGCCTTTCTGGAAAACGAGCACGACCTGTGCTCTTTCTTTCCAATCGCTAGGTACCCTTGCCTGCTTCAACTGCCTACGACAAACTACTGATAGGAGTGCTAGTTCTTTCACATAATCTCTGGAGAATCTCACAGCTTCCTCATCCATCAGTTTGGATCTCACGTATCGCCAACACTTATCTCACTGTTTGCAATTTCGGTTTTCGACCTTAGACTGAAAGCGGCAGTCTTCCGCAGTGAAACAATTTCCGAAGACCGAATTCTGTATTTCGACCTTGTATCCTTCACCTTCTGTTTCTGTGGCAGTACGTTGACTTGAGCCATTGAATAGATGACTTCGATACGCTTCGTGACTTTACATAAAACAAAATTTCTTAGGCTATCTCGTCAGATCGTTTGACAGGACGACACCCTCGGTTATGCAGTCGACTGATAGATGAATAGTTGCGATTTGAGATGGAGCAATGACACACTGCTTTTACCTGACTGCCGTGATCTGTAGTTTTCAGTACTTCGTTTGAGAAAAGAGTGAGCAGAGTTTCACATGAGCGATGTTGGCGGAATCCGTGGTGGTTGGAATGGAGGAAATCATTCTGTTAGAGGTACCTCACTAAGTTTGAGCTCAGAGCATGTTCTAAAATTCTGCAACAGATAGATATCCAAAGACCATGGGTGGTAGTTGTGTGGGTCACTTCCGCTACCGATCTTCTAGACAGATGCGACCTGCGCTTATTTTTTTGCAACTGTGGGACAGAGAGTTTATTGCCGGCCGGGGTGGCCGAGCGGTTCTAGGCACTACAGTCTGCACCCGCCGCCGCTACGGTCGCAGGTTCGAATCCTGCCTTGGGCATGGATGTGTGTGATGTCCTTAGGTTAGTTAGGTTTAATTAGTTCTAAGTTCTAGGGGACTGATGACCTTAGAAGCTAAGTCCCATAGTGCTCAGAGCTATTTGAACCATTTCTTTTAGAGTTTATTTTTTTATATTTTTTTCCAGTGATTTCCGATATAGTATGATCGAAAACTCGTTAACTCAGTCACAGTAGATATGACGCGGATTTCACGTGGAATGGAATTTTTTCAGTTCTATCGATTTTACTTCTGTGTCAACACCACTCAAACTAGTATCTATTTCACTCACTTTTTCAGTGGTGCAAGAATTAAACAGATGCAGCTCGGCTGGGTTTTCCTTTGGAAAGGAACATTTCTGCTTTTGCATTGCTAATCTCACTATCTGAGTGTCAGTGCCTGTGTCATCCACAAATGTTACTCTTTTTTTTTAGGTCATCAGTCTTCTGACTTGTTTGATGCAGCCCGCCACGAGTTCCTCTCCTATGGCAACCTCTTCATCTCAGACTAGCACTTGCAACCTAAGTCCACATTATTTTCTGGATGTAGTACTCCATTCTCTGTGTTCCTCTACAGTTCTTGCCCCCCTACAACTCGCTCTAGTACCATGGAAGTCATTCCCTGATATCTTGGCAGATATCCTGTCATCCTGCCCTTCTTGTCGGTATTTTCGAGATATTCCTCTCCGATTCTACGCTGAACCTCCTCACTCCTTATCTTATCAGTCCACCTAAGTTTCAACATTCTCCTGTAGCGGCACATCTTAAATGTTTCGGTTCTCTTCTGTTCCGAAAAAATTGTTCAAATGCCTCTGAGCACTATGGGACTTAGCAACTGAGGTCATCAGTCCCCTAGACTTAGAACTAATTTAACCTAACCTAAGGACATCACACACATCCATGCCCGAGGCAGGATTCGAACCTGCGACCGTAGCGGTCGTGCTGTTCCAGACTGAAGCGCCTATAACCGCTCGGTCACCCCGACCGGCTTCTTCAGTTGCGCTTTCCCCACAGTCTATGTTCCACTGCTTTATAATGCTGTGCTCCAGACACACATTCTCAGAATTTTTTTCCACAAATTAAGGCCTATGTTTGATACTAGTAGACTTCTCTTGGCCAGGAATGCCCTTTTGCCAGTGCTTTTCTGCTTGTGATGTCCTCCTTGCTCCGTCCCTGATTGATTATTTCGCTGCCTAGGTGACAGGATTCTCTGACTTAACCTACTTTGTGACCATCAATCCTGATATTGTTTCTCACTGTTCTCATTTCAGTTACTTCAGTGTTACATACGAACAGAATTTCTTTGTGTTATATGAGAAACCTTGGGATAGTTTTCTGCTTCAGTAATCGGCGAAGACTTCAGGCACTGCCTTTTTGTCAGTCAAACTCGTCTCCTTTAGTATCTCTCGACCTACAGTCCTATGCTTTGTTTGACGCCTATTATGTAGCAGTCAATGTTTCTTTACAATATCTTTGCATTGACTGCATACCGTGGAGTGTCCCTCCCATCATGAACAGTGCCACTAGCTACATATCTATGCAGTGCATTATCCACTTTTTTTTTTTACTTCAATATTCTCCTATCCGGAGTTGAGTGGTTCAAGTTCCTCATTTACGATGCCATACCACAGCCTTTTCGACTGGTTTACTGAACGTATAAAACTTACTCTTTGTTTTAGCTGGGCTTTGTACGTTAGTTGCTGTTATAACTGCCTCGGGGCCCCTAATATCAGTTTCATCTCCATCAATACTCAGCGAGCCAGCTGACTGTCTGTCGCGGGCGGTGTTTCTGTTAGTATTAAGTGCTGCCGTTCCCGTGTCCCTGTTCCGTTCGTGAAGAGCGCGACGGAAGGGTGATTGTCAGTCAACCAACCGCTGTGTCAGTTATACATTTTCGAATATTCTCGTAACGATCATTCGCGAGACGTATGTGGGAGAATGTAATACGTTGTCTGAATCTTCACGGAAAATGCTGTCTCCGAATTTCAATAGCAAACCACTCCTTGACGCATGACGCCGACTAAACGATCCTGTGACCAAACGCACTGCTTTTCGTCGGATCCTCTCTATCACTATCAGTCCTGCCTGGTGAGAGTCCCAGATTGATGACCAATACCCAAAAATCGGTGGGACATCTGTTTTGCAAGTCACTTGTTTCGTGTATGAATTACATTTCCTTAAGTTTCTCCCTATGAATCTTAGTTTGGCATCTACTTTTCCTACTCTATGTTTTATCTGGTCATTCCAATAAAGGTCGCTCTGGATGGTTACTCCAAAATATTTCACGGTAAATACTCTTTCCAGCAATTCGTCACTAGTCGTGTAGTTGTGCTGTAGTGGGATACTTTTCCCATGTCTGGTCCGCAGCTCGTGCTCTAGTGGCTAGCGTTGTTGCCTCTGGATCACTGCGTCCCGGGTTTGAGTCCCGGCCAGGTCGGGCATTACCTCCGCCCGGGGACTGGATGTTCGTGTTGTCCTCGTCATTCCATCGTCATTCGAGAAACTAGAGAGACTGGACAGTGCAAAGATTGGGAACTTGTACGGGCTCTGATAAACACAGAACTAAGAGCCTTACATCATTTTGCTGTGTATGCGCAGTATGTTACATTTATTTACTTTCAAGGTCAACTGCCAGAGACCGTACAATTCATCAACCCTCTGCGGTTCATTCTGCAAATCGCTACTGTCTTATAGCGTTGCTACTTTCTTGTAGACACCGCATCGTCTGCGAACATAGTCAAAGAGCGTCTGACGCTTTCCACTGGACCATGCATATACACCTTAAACAGTAACGCTCGTATCACACTTCCCTGGGGTAATCCGGAAATTACATTTACGTCTGTCGATGTTGTTCAGTTAAGAGGGGCGTGTTCTGTCTGGAGGGAAGTTTTGAATGCAGACGTAAATCTTTTGCGATACTCGGTAAGTTCATATTTTTCCCCCACTAAACGGCAGTAACGACAGTGTCAGATGCCTTTCTGAAGTCGAGCAAGACATCAACTTGAGCGCCATCGTCTACACCACTGTGACTCTCATGACGAACAGAACGAACTAAGTTTGGCGAGATCTCCATTTGCAGAATCCATGTTGATTTTTGTAGAGGAGAATTTCGTTCTCCAAAACCACCATAATACGTAAGAATAAAAAACAATCAGTAATTCAACAGCAGACCGACGTCAGCGAGATAGGCCTGTAATCACCGGCATCTGTCCGACAGCCCTCCCTGAAAACGGGAATGAGCTGCGCTTTTTTCCAGTCGCTGGGTACCCTTCGGGGCTCCAGCGACCTGCAATAAACTCCTGCAATGCGGGCACCCCCGGTCACGTCTGTTTCTTGCCATTAGCTTTAATATATTTCCTTTACAGGTGGATTTCGGACTATCTGATGTATGTAGTCTCCAGAGAAGACATTTACTGCTTGATTGCAGGGTGTTTTGTCCGTCTGCTGCTTACAATACTAGTTACTCCAACCACTTGTCGGATGACTGGGGAACGGGTAAACTGTTTTTGTGGTTCCACGGACATTCCTTAATTGTTCCGAGAAAGTTAAGTGCATTTTTTCATAACGTTCAAGAAAGTAATTAAAAAAACAATAAAATTTAACACCTCTAAGAAACGAATATCAAATTATTATAAGAATGCATTGTTGATTTGAAACTCATTCATTGCCAACGCGCGTCCTTCGACCACATCAGCAGAAGAGGACGAAGCTTTTATTGAGCTGACATCTGAGTCATCAACGAAGAAAAATGTTTATTAATGCCAATACTGGAATTCTAGTGTAGTTTAAAACATGAATAACCTCATTAGTTGCAAAGAAACTGTGGTGGTACTTTTACGTATTTGAAATAACATACACTCCTGGAAATTGAAATAAGAACACCGTGAATTCATTGTCCCAGGAAGGGGAAACTTTATTGACACATTCCTGGGGTCAGATACATCACATGATCACACTGACAGAACCACAGGCACATAGACACAGGCAACAGAGCATGCACAATGTCGGCACTAGTACAGTGTATATCCACCTTTCGCAGCAATGCAGGCTGCTATTCTCCCATGGAGACGATCGTAGAGATGCTGGATGTAGTCCTGTGGAACGACTTGCCATGCCATTTCCACCTGGCGCCTCAGCTGGACCAGCGTTAGTGCTGGACGTGCAGACCACGTGAGACGACGCTTCATCCAGTCCCAAACATGCTCAATGGGGGACAGATCCGGAGATCTTGCTGGCCAGGGTAGTTCACTTACACCTTCTAGAGCATGTTGGGTGGCACGGGATACATGCGGACGTGCATTGTCCTGTTGGAACAGCAAGTTCCCTTGCTGGTCTAGGAATGGTATAACGATGGGTTCGATGACGGTTTGGATGTACCGTGCACTATTCAGTGTCCCCTCGACGATCACCAGAGGTGTACGGCCAGTGTAGGAGATCGCTCCCCACACCATGATGCCGGGTGTTGGCCCTTTGTGCCTCGGTCGTATGCAGTCCTGATTGTGGCGCTCACCTGCACGGCGCCAAACACGCATACGATCATCATTGGCACAAAGGCAGAAGCGACTCTCATCGCTGAAGACGACACGTCTCCATTCGTCCCTCCATTCACGCCTGTCGCGACACCACTGGAGGCGGGCTGCACGATGTTGGGGCGTGAGCCGAAGACGGCCTAACGGTGTGCGGGACCGTAGCCCAGCTTCATGGAGACGGTTGCGAATGGTCCTCGGCGATACCCCAGGAGCAACAGTGTCCCTAATTTGCTGGGAAGTGGCGGTGCAGTCCCTTACGGCACTGCGTAGGATCCTACGGTCTTGGCGTGCATCCGTGCATCGCTGCGGTCCGGTCCCAGGTCGACGGGCACGTGCACCTTCCGCCGACCACTGGCGACAACATCGATATACTGTGGAGACCTCATGCCCCACGTGTTGAGCAATTCGGCGGTACGTCCACCCGGCCTCCCGCATGCCCACTATACGCCCTCGCTCAAAGTCCATCAACTGCACATACGGTTCACGTCCACGCTGTCGCGGCAAGCTACCAGTGTTAAAGACTGCGATGGAGCTCCGTATGCCACGGCAAACTGGCTGACACTGACAGCGGCGGTGCACAAATGCTGCGCAGCTAGCGCCATTCGACGGCCAACACCGCGGTTCCTGGTGTGTCCGCTGTGCCGTGCGTGTGATCATTGCTTGTACAGCCCTCTCGCAGTGTCCTGAGGATGTATGGTGGGTCTGACACACCGGTGTCAATGTGTTCTTTTTTCCATTTCCAGGAGTGTATATATGCGAAACAGGTTCTTAACCCATATGTTGACGAAAGATAAATATCCGAACAGACTTCATGCCGAAACTGTACTGAGAAGTAAACTTTATCCATTAAGGCTCATATTAAAAATATCTGTGAAAATGAGAGCCAGTAGCACATTTCTCATTCAAATTTAAAATTTAAGGTTCTGACTGGTTGTTTTACTTTAAGGTCAAGTAACTGTAAGAAAATTTGGGTCAGTCTTGAGGCAAATATACATTATTTGAAATAATTATCATCTTTGTTATAAATACTTTATTTACAAAATATTGCAAAAAAATATACTAAAGAAGTAAACCAGGGGTGCTACAGTACAAGTGGACATTACAAAGGGTTCCATTTATCGAAAACAGTAAGAAGCGCTGAAACTTCCTGGCAGATTAAAACTGTGTGCCGCACCGAGATTCGAACTCGAGATCTTTGCCTATCGCGCGCAAATGTTCTGCCAACGGGCTACCCAAGCACGGTTGGTTTACCTTAGCCATAATGCGTTGTGAAAACGCCTCTCTTCCTCTTTCGCCGACCGAGATGGCATCGCTTACAAGACGTGGCATTTTGGTATTGATCCGAAGACCCAAAGTAGACCTAGTTATGTTTATAGTAACATGCCTTTTACATTGTATACTCGGTCCTGTAGAAAAGTTAGTAATGATGAAAATATTCATGTATTGATCAAAGGACCTGGTGTACTTGCTGAAAATGTAACTCGAACTGGAGATATTACTTCGCACCATAATTACTATCCTTGATCTCTAAAACCGGGGAGCGTACCCGTTCTCACAGCTTCTATTCCATCAGTACCTCGTCTCCTACCTTCTAAACCTCACAGATGCTCTTCTGCGAAACATGCAGAACTAGCACTCCTGGAAGAGAGGATGTTGGGGAGACAGGGCTTAGCCACACCCTGGGGGATGTTTCCAAAATGAAATTTTTATCCTGCAGCGGAGTGTGCGCTCATATGAAACTTCCTGACAGATTAAATACGCGTGCCGGACCGAGACTAGAACTCAGGACCTCTGCCTTTCGCTGGCAAGTGCTCTACCAAGAAGTAAGAATCGCTGTACCTCAGACGTTTCCTCGAATGTACTCTTATTGGCATCCCACACGCAGTCAGATACCTGGGTAGCAGCACCTGATTTCTAATTGTCAACCCTTTGCTTCAGATACCTGGGTAGTAACACCTGATTTCTGATTGTCAGTCCTTTGCTTCTGGAAGTTGGAGCCTAGCTTGAAACAGAACCCTCTGAGTCTCTGGTTCAGGCCATTCCACTCGACTCAGATCCAGGCGGGCACGGTCAGTTCTGAAAACTATACGTACAGAGCGCACTACGTGCTTCTCCGCATCCCTTGATGCAGTTTTCCTAAGGGGTGCCATAGCTCGCAGCAAATACGAACTGATGAAATTTGACAGATCACTACCGTTTCCCAACTGCTTTCCTCAGACACGGAATGTGGCTCAGTTGTTTCAGTGCAAGGCAGTACTTGTTGGTTAGGGGAATGGGTGTAATGCCCTGGGTTCTCTACAGCCACTGCCTCTTATGTACGAGACCCCTTCACCTATCACAGGCGCGTGCCTTACAGTCAAGTCGACCAGTGATTATGAATCCTACTCCTGTACCTCTTTCAAGAGCGTCAGCATGACATGCCAGCAGCAGCTTGGTATGCGAATTACTGGACCAATCTTTATTTCACCAAGCCATAACGTCATATAGGTACGTGAAATAAAATTCGTAATTTTACCCAAAGGACCCAAGATTACGAGCAGTTCACAATCACTCAAGTTAATACATAGTTTTTAGTAGAACATCATGCAAAAAATACAAAATATTTTCACGGAATATATTGCGCATTATTAATAAATGTGTAACTTTTTGGAACGGTTTTTCTCAAAAGAAATCAGATTTTTGGCAAGTCGTATATACACTGAAAGCAGATTTTATTCCTGTACTTCTGAAAAAATGACTCAGCGAGTCGCGGTGGAAACGAGACACAGCTGACGTGTGAGGACCTCACCGCTTTCGTGTGAGCGAGTGTAAGCCAGTCTTACCAGAAACAGCAGGCCGCTCTCAGCTGCCTGCCAGCTGACCTGACGTAACAGGATCACTTTTCCGCGACTCACAGAAACCAGTACGTGGGCGAGGTATGCCCCATTACGTGGACGGCTGCCGTAATGAAATTACCCACTGCAGAGTGAAAACTTCATTCTGGAAACGTCTCCCAGGCTGTGTCTGAGCCATGTCTCCGCAATATCCTTTCTTCCAGGAGTGTAGGTTCGCAGGAGAGTTTCTGTTAAGTTTGGAAGGTAGGAGACGAGATGCTGGCAGAATTGAAGCTGTGAGGACTGTGCGTGAGTCGTGCTTGGATATCTCAGTCGTTAGAGCACGTTCCCAGAAAAGGCAAAGGTCCTGAGTTCGAGTCTCGGCCGGCACACAGTTTTAATCTGTCAGGAAGATTCAAATTACCCACTGTCTTCTCGCCCTAGTAAACCCTCACGATTTGCATGGACTGTGTGTCTGATACTGTGCACTGTCAGTTGTTTTCTTCATGTAACGTGGCTGCAGGATGAATGGAAGCAAAGAATATTGTCTTACACACGATTATTCAAAATACTGCGCTAAACTGAAGAAGTTCGTGGAGGACTCGAAATACAACAACGAACTTATCGTCCTGGAAATGATCCTGAGCCAGTGAAAGCTTTAGAATACAAGAACAACAGACAGTCATTACACACGCGCCCCAAGTTGAGCAAAGAGACTTGTAACCGCTCAATGTCATTCAATACGATCACGACGACACCCCTCGATCGACGTTAACACTCATACATGGCAGTGGACGTTTTAAAATTCGTGACGCTAGCTCAATGGTCGTCAATTGATTTAAATGTATTTCCCGGCTGACTCTTAATTCAATTACTGTCACGGGGGTGAGGAGAAAGAACGCATCCTGGTGGTGCCGGCATTATGCGTATTTAGATGTTCGATTAATCTGAATGGTTTGCAATGTTCCAGCGATTCTATTCGAACTCTGTGCTGATGTACCGACAAGGACCATTTTGGCAGATAAACATGCAAGTACGTAATGGATGTTCAGTTTCTCAATATAGTTCGTCGCACTCACACATTATACGTCCGCTGTAAGAACAATTTCTTGCATTTACATTTTTGGTGTCCCACAATATTGTTTGGCTAAATATTATGACGACACGTTGCATACAACTTCCACAGACATTGTTTATCACGTAGTCAAGACTACGTAATGAAGCCAAAATCGTGGATTAAATTGAAATGTAGTTTGTTTATTAGTATTTCTCTTTTCACTAAATTAAATATGAATCGGAATTGGAGGTGATGATCCTATCCTTTTTTTCAGTATTTTAGGTCCCCCGTTAATTGATATCTGGTAGTTAAGAAGCGAACTATTTATTATGCTGGCGCGTTGTTTGTATCAGTTACCCCCACAACCGTCCAAGGATAAGATTCTATTAATGTTCACGTTTCACCATTTCATAAAATGCAGAATTACGTAAACTATATGTGTACCCGTGGTCTAGGACACAGTCTGCTTTCGGCTGCGGTGGGGCGAGAACGTCCGCTGCGCCCCGCCGTGCGCGACCGTGAGCGCTTGCTTGTGTTTACCTTCTCGCGGCGCGAGTTGTATTAGTTCCAAGTTCAGTGCGACTATGGCACACACATGACGCTGCGATACGATCAAAATTACTTTCCAACCAGATCACGCGCGGCCTCGAGCCTATGAAATAGAACAGTTCATACGCGACGATCTACGTTTAGATCTGGCGACTGTCGTCGGAATACATTTTTCTATATCGGCGAGCGTGGTTTATGTTAAAATGACCAGTGCAGAGGTCTGCACGACAGTGGTGTCTAAACACTCGAACTCTCTCAGATTCAAACATTCTGACGGGCATATCGGTGCAGTGACGGTGGATCATGCAGGCATGGGCCTAAGGACTGTGAGGGTTTTTGAGCTCCCCTTCGAGGTCCCAGAGGAAGTTGTCAAGGCCGCCTTCCGACCATACGGAAATGTTATCAACCACGTTGCAGAAAAGTGGCAAACTTTCTCGACGTATAAGGTTTACAATGGTGTGCGCCAAATTAAACTTGAGCTCAAGAAACATGTGCCGTCCTATTTGAACATCGGTGGCTGTCGTGCAATCATCTTGTACGACGGTCAGCCGCGTACCTGTTCCGGATGTGGGCAGGAAGGCCATGTTCGATCGAGCTGTTTACAACGTCGAATTACGCAGATACCAGTGGGAGACTCTGTTTCCCCGACGGGGGCGACAATCCTGCCCCTCACGTACGCTCAGACGACGATGCGCACCGTAGTTGAGGACGAAACGGGCGATCAGACACACCCATCGATGCCAGAAGTACCAAGGGAGGAAGAGGAAGGACCTCCCATGCCAACCCGTATGTCGCCCCCTCCACAGCAACAGCAGCAGCAACAGTCCCACGGACTCCAGACGCAATGTAACATTCAGAACGTGATGGACGTGGACGCGAACATTGTCCCGACCGCGGCTTTCCTAGCGGAAGGTGATACGACGCTGGATTGCCTCCCATATTCGGATACGGATGTCCACGTTCGAAAACAACGTTCGCCTCGACGACGGAAGCGACGTCGGCGGACCCCTTCTGACGATTGCCTCCTACACACGGTCGGTCAAGAAGGTGACATCTCATCAGACGGCATGGATGCTGCGCCTGCTGAGGATCTAAGTGGTGTAGACGGTTCACTTGCCCATACCACGAGTGCCAAGTTACTTCTTGCACCACGGATTCAGCAGGTCGCGTCGATGGATGGCGCTCCGTCTTCCTCTACCAAAGACGACGTACGTGCGGGAGATATAGGTGCCGATCAGGTACACACTATCGTGTTGCAGCCACTGTGGTCGGACGATGTTGAGGAACTTCCTGAGGAGGGCACGGGTGACAGGGGAGGGGGTGGCATTGGAGATACCACTCCTAGTGTAAAAGACGCATAATTTGTAACGGGTTTGGTGGGTCCGGTTAGCTTTGATTGCCATGGCGTCTACCCTAGGCAGCACACCTTTCGCCTTGTCACAATCAATATCAAGGCGATAAGGGCACCACACAAACTGACAATGCTACAACGCATGCTCGATGCGGCTGACATCGACGTGGCCCTCTTACAGAAAGTATGTGTCGCTAGTTTCCCTGACTTCTACGGATATACCGCCCACATCTCCCACGCCTCTTCTACCGATTGTGGTGTGGCTGTTCTGCTACGGGACGGTTTGGCGGCTACGGACGTACTGTACTTACTGAGTGCAAGAGCCATGGCAGTAACTGTCAACGGTGTACGACTCATCAATGTATTTGCCCCTTCAGGATCAGGGAGACGGAGAGATCGGGCCCGCTTTTTTTCGGAATATATCACGCGTCTATTTATGGACCGCATAGACGATATGGTGATCGGAGGAGATTTTAACTGTACATTATCTCCGTCTGATCAGCAGCCACATCACGTCCCGTGTGCGGAATTGGAAATGCTAGTGCGTGACCTCCACCTGATTGACACTTGGCGCCATATCCGTGGCCAAGCTCCTGGATACACCCACTATACAAGTCATTCATCAAGTCGGTTAGACAGGATTTACGTCACAAGCACTCTTTCGACGGCGACGAGAGGAGCAGAGCTCTGGCCCACTGCATTCACCGACCACACAGCCCATATTTGCGCCATTGCCCTCCAACCTGCACGTGTGTGGCGCAGTAGGCCCCCTGGAAACTGAACGTCGCCCATCTGGACGAGCCGGCATGTAAAGGTGCTATCGAAGAGTCGTGGAACGCGTCCTTACAGCGTCGTAGTCGTTACCGATCGACCCTCAGTTGGTGGATTGAATGTGCGAAGCCTGCTCTTAGGCGCACCTTCATGGGTTACGGCCGGGAAGCGGCGGCATGGAGGAGGAGCACGGAAAACTTTTATTACACCATCCTACGGGAATGTCTTGCTATGGAGCCCTCACTTGACCGGCAGATCATAGTCAATCGCGCGAAAGCGCAGCTCGTCTCCTTAGCACGGCAACATTTACAAGGCGCTGTTATACGGTCGCGTGCTCCCGACATGATACAATCAGAAAGGCCATCTATGCACCACGTGCTCCTAGAACGCAGGAGGCGCCGTAGGGCACTGGTAACCGACATGATAACGGACGACGGACGACACGTGGCAGAACAAGCAGATATAGCAGAAGCCTTCTATGGGCATTACGCTCAACTTTATTCAGCAGTGCTCCCTGATATGGCGACGGTAGACTCCGTTTCAGCACATGTCCACGGTACAGTTCCACCAGACATGATACCGACTTTACTGGGAGAAGTGACAGAAGAGGAAGTGCTCGACGCCATCGGTAAAGGTGCTCCCCATAAATCACTAGGAATCGATGGATTACCATTAAAGTTCTATCGAGCATTTAAACAACTGTTGGTACCGTGTTGGGTTGAAATTTGTCAGGAATTGATGTCCCCGGGTATACCGTTGCCTGCACCGTTCTTGGAAGGACTGATTGTCACCATCCATAAGCTGAAGGGACGGAATCATGTCCGCGATTATCGCCCCTTAACGTTATTGAACAGCGACTTCAAGATCTTTTCGAGGCTGCTATCAGAACGTCTTCGGGGCACACTATTGCACGTCCTGTCCAGCGATTAGATGTCCTTGGGGGGACCCAACAACATCAGAACTGCTTTATGTCGTTACAGAGATCTCATCTCCCTTGCACGGGTGAGACGTTTGCCGGCAGCCCTGGCGTCTATCGACTTTAGCCAGGCTTTTGACCGTGTGGGCCACACTTTCCTCGCGGCCGTTCTACGGCGCATGGAATATCCCGACCCCTTTGTCACAGTGTTGACACGCCTTCTGCATGGGACTACTTCTGGAGTTCTTGTTAATGGAAGACTGACGACACCCATGCCGATCCGGCGATCAGTACGACAGGGATGTCCATTATCAACATTGTTATTTGCATTTGCCTTAGAACCTTTGTTGTGTGGTCTCCGAGACAGGCTCACTGGGATACAGTTCGGCGGCTCCATCTATCGCTGCACCGCATATGCGGATGATTTGATGATCGTCATACGAGGAGCTAACGATATGGCCGCGGCGTTGGACTGGATTGCAACCTACGGTACAGCTTCTGGTAGCCAAATCAACGTTGACAAGTCTGTCGCCTTGAGCATCGGGATTGGGCTACCGCAGGAACACATTGCCCCCTTACGTTTCAGTGATACTGTCAACTTTTTGGGCTTAGATGTCATGAACGACATGCGACTCGCGACGACGCTCAATTATCGACGCCTTCTTCACCAAATTAGGGCCGGAATTGCAAATCAGCGCTTGCGATCCCACAACATCGTTCAGCGGGCGTATTATGCCAATGTATACCTTGCGTCCCGCATACCGCATGTCGCCCAAACGCTACCCATTCCGAAACCCTTGGCTCATAGCATTATGGCTGCGCTGGGATACTTCGTCACCGCTGGTATGTTACTGAAGATCAGATACGTATCTCATACCCTCCCCAAGGAAAAAGGTGGTCTCGGCTTAGTCAATGTCCATGATAGGGCCATTGCCCTCTATGTTAGCTCACATTTATGTCTGCTGTGCCGTAGTCCTACGAGCCTCACGAGTCTGCTTCTGACGGCGCTACGACCTGCTTCACTAAGAGTGCCGGTGCCACTACAGGACATCCCAGCGCCCCTCTTTTATATAGGACGTTTCTATTTAGAACAAAGTTATTGCAGTGTAGCGCTCACGACACCACAAATGGCCAGGACACGACGTATATATCACGACATGCTGCAACGCCGCCCCCTAAATGTGGTCGAACTAAAATATCCTGACGTACGGTGGCGCGTGGTGTGGAAGACTGTACACGATGCCATGCTTGATTCCGACGTTGTTTCCCACTGGTACGTAGTCGTTAATGGGAAGCTGGTGACGCAAGAACGTCTCTACAATATTCACATGGCAGAATCTCCTAATGGTGTGGGTTGTAATACAGTAGATTCTGATGAGCACCGCCTCAGCTGCGGAGAGGCGGAACCGGTTTGGCACCTAGTGCAGCAGATGCTGGCTTATCTCTTGCGAGTTACGCCGGAACATATATCTGCACGCACGTTATTGTTTCCGGATGAGACATTTTACCCCAAGACTCGAACCAACTCCGTCACCTGGATACGTAGACATGCGGTCCAATACCTCTGTCGTGACGGACACAAGAATTTCCTTGACTTCTGGCTCTATTTGCAAGAAAGACATCATGCTATTTCTGGGCATACCAGATATCGACAATGCTTCGCAAACTACCTATGGAGTGCCTTTCACAGCCCGCCGTGCAGCTGGAATGTTCCAGGAAGTGGCAGATGAGGTCAGAACGAACTGCAAACGAGCATGTATTGAACAATCTTTACCAGTGGGCTCAATCGCTGGGAAGCCTAACTACGACGTGGTAGCTTTCTTTTCATGTTATTCACGTTTAATATCTTCGATGGTGTCTTCATTCTGTTTTAGTTTTCCAGGCTTGATTAACTATGACTGTTCGCACATTGATACCTATACAAATAAATAAAAAAAGGGGGTAGCGTCTTTGATTCATAATCAAAACGTTTTCGGTCCCGTGTTCGATCCCGGCCACTGCCTAAATTTTGATAAATAATCAACATTGGCGGCCGAAGACTTCCGGCATAAGAAGTCAGCCTCATTCTGCCAACGGCCTTGTCAAAGAGGACGGAGGAGCGGATAGATGTTCAGGGCATTCTCTTGTCCTAGGGGTGGGAAATTGCCCCTAAAGGCGGAAGAATCAGCAATGATCAACGACATGAGGATGCAGAAGGCAATGAAAACCACTGCATTAAAGACACGTAACGTGTATCCATAGGACATGTGGCCTGCAGTTGAAAAAGTGTCATGATGATCTCTCTATTGGCAAAAGATTCCGAAATAGTCCCCCATTCGGATCTCCGAGAGGGGATTGCCAAGGGGGAAGTTACCATGAGAAAAAGATTGAATAATCATCGAAAGGATAATGTTCTACGAGTTGGGGCGTGGAATGTCAGAAGCTTGAACGTGGTAGGGAAACTAAAATATCTGAAAAGGGAAATGCAAAGGCTCAATCTAGATATAGTAGGCGTCAGTGAAGTGGAAGGAAGACAAGGATTTCTGGTCAGATGAGTATCGGGTAATATCAACAGCAGCAGAAAATGGTATAACAGGTGTAGGATTCGTTATGAATAGGAAGGTAGGGCAGAGGGTGTGTTACTGTGAACAGTTCAGTGACCGGGTTGTTCTAATCAGAATCGACAGCAGACCAACACTGACAACGATAGTTCAGGTATACATGCCGACGTCGCAAGCTCAAGATGAACAGATAGAGAAAGTGTATGAGGATATTGAAAGGGTAATGCGGTATGTAAAGGGGGACGAAAATCTAATAGTCATGGGCGAATGGAATGCAGTTGTTGGGGAAGGAGTAGAAGAAAAGGTTACAGGAGAATATGGGCTTGGGACAAGGAATTAAAGAGGAGAAAGACTAATTGAGTTCTGCAACAAGTTTCAGCTAGTAATAGCGAATACCCTGTTCAAGAATCACAAGAGGAGGAGGTATACTTGGAAAAGGCCGGGAGATACGGGAAGATTTCAATTAGATTACATCATGGTCAGACAGAGATTCCGAAATCAGCTACTGGATTGTAAGGCGTACCCAGGAGCAGATATGGACTCAGATCACAATATAGTAGTGATGAAGAGTAGGCTGAAGTTCAAGACATGAGTCAGGAAGAATCAATACGCTAAGAAGTGGGATACGGATGTTCTAAGGAATGACGAGAAACTTTTGAAGTTCTCTAACGCTATAGATACAGCAATAAGGAATAGCGCAGTAGGCAACACAGTTGAAGAGGAATGGACGTCTCTAAAAAGGGCCATCACAGAAGTTGGGAAGGAAAACATAGGTACAAAGAAGGTAGCTGCGAAGAAACCATGGGTAACAGAAGAAATACTTCAGTTGGTTGATGAAAGGAGGAAGTACAAACATGTTCCGGGAAAATCAGGAATACAGAAATACAAGTCGCTGAGTAATGAAATAAATAGGAAGTGCAGGGAAGCTAAGACGAAATGGCTGCATGATTGTCGGAAGGACAGACTCAGCATACAGGAAAGTCCAAACAACTTTTGGTGACATTAAAAGCAACGGTGGTAACATTAAGAGTGCAACGGGAATTCCACTGTTAAATGCAGAGGAGAGAGCAGATAGGTGGAAAGAATACATTGAAAGCCTCTATGAGAGTGAAGATTTGTCTGATGTGATAGAAGAAGAAACAGGAGTCGATTTAGAAGAGATAGAAGATCCAGTATTAGAATCGGAATTTAAAAGAGCTTTGGAGGACTTACGGTCAAATAAGGCAAAAGGGATAGATAACATTCCATCAGAATTTCTAAAATCATTAGGGGAACTGGCAACAAAATGACTATTCACGTTGGTGTGTAGAATATATGAGTCTGGCGACATACCATCTGACTTTCGGAAAAGCATCATCCACACAATTCCGAAGACGGCAAGAGCTGACAAGTGCAAGAATTATCGCACAATCAGCTTAACAGCCCATGCATCGAAGCTGCTTACAAGAATAATATACAGAAAAATAGAAAAGAAAATTGAGAATGCGCTAGGTGACGATCAGTAATAATGGAAGCAAGTCTAAAGAAAAATCAAGACACGTTCATAGGATTTGTCGACCTGGAAAAAGCGTCTGACAATATAAAATGGTGCAAGCTGATCAAGATTCTGAAAAAAGTAGGGGTAAGCTATAGGGAGAGACGGGTCATATACAATATGTACAACAACCAAGAGGGAATAATAAGAGTGGACGATCAAGAACGACGTGCTCGTATTAAGAAGGGTGTAAGACAAGGCTGTAGCCTTTCGCCCCTACTCTTCAATCTGTACATCGAGGAAGCAATGATGAAAATAAAAGAAAGGTTCAGGAGTGGAATTAAAATACAAGGTGAAAGGATATCAGTGATACGATTCGCTTATGACATTGCTATCCTGAGTGAAAGTGAAGAAGAATTAAATGATCTGATGAACGGAATGAACAGTCTAATGAGCACACAGTATGGTTTGAGAGTAAATCGGAGAAAGACGAAGGTAATGAGAAGTAGTAGAAATGAGAACAGCGAGAAACTTAACATCAGGATTGATGGTCACGAAGTCAACGAAGTTAAGGAATTCTGCTACCTAGGCAGTAAAATAACCAATGACGGACGGAGCAAGGAGGACATCAAAAGCAGACTCGCTATGGCAAAAAAGGCATTTCTGGCCAAAAGAAGTCTACTAATATCAAATACCGGCCTTAATTTGAGGAAGAAATTTCTGAGGATGTACGTCTGGAGTACAGCATTGTATGGTAGTGAAACATGGACTATGGGAAAACCGGAACAGAAGAGAATCGAAGCATTTGAGATGTGGTGCTATAGACGAATGTTGAAAATTAGGTGGACTGATAAGGTAAGGAATGAGGAAGTTTTACGCAGAATCGGAGAGGAAAGGAATATGTGGAAAACACTGATAAGGAGAAGGGACAGGATGATAGGACATCTGCTAAGACATGAGGGAATGACTTCCATGGTACTAGAGGGAGCTGTAGAGGGCAAAAACTGTAGAGGAAGTCAGAGATTGGAATACGTCAAGCAAATAATTGAGGACGTAGGTTGCAAGTGCTACTCTGAGATGAAGAGGTTAGCACAGGAAAGGAATTCGTGGCGGGCCGCATCAAACCAGTCAGTAGACTGATGACCAAAAACAAAACCAGTTGTTTCCGTTGCGCACAACTTTCGTGGGTTCCACAACCATAATAGTTTCCCAAGAGTATTTTTCCCAGCTAACACAAAGTTCGAATTATGTTGTCGGATTCATTTTCATTTAACCCGACAATAAACGTCTCTGATCACTTCGTCACACGTAATGTATTTTAATCGTGCTTGAAGAGTCTTTAAATAATCTCCATAATTTCGCAGTCGCGTACCACTTTTTCATAGACTAGCCAGATCACAATAACTGAAGGTAGAGAGCTCAATAATGTGTTACATGTTCTTTTATATGTATTAAAAAACAAACGCGCCTCTTTATCTTTCTATCCCGCTTGGTCTTTGCAACTTTGCTTTTTATGACCTTTCATTATATTGGTTCAAATGGCTCTGAGCACTATGGGACTCAACTGCTGTGGTCATTAGTCCCCTAGAACTTAGAGCTACTTAAACCTAACTAACCTAAGGACATCACGCACGTCCATGCCCGAGGCAGGATTCGAACCTGCGACCGTGGCAGTCGCACGGTTCCGGATTGCGCGCCTAGAACCGCGAGACCACCGCGGCGGGCCATTCTATTGCTTCTTAGTAATACTGTGCAGTTATTAAAGTTTCGTATTACTTTCCCCTTTTTAATTCTTCCCCGATTTTAATTAATATCATGCTAATTGACACACCTGAGCCGGCCGCGGTGGCGGAGCGGTTCTAGGCCCTTCCGTCCGGAAAGTCGCTCAGAGCCATTTGAACCATTTGACACGCCTGCCCGCGAAGTACCGTTATATACTGTACTGCTTACACATGAATGCTGGACACTACAAAAGGTGTGCAAAATAGCGACCACCGCATTCAGTACGTACCTAATATCTTGTTAAACATTCTGACCCACTGTGCCAGGGGCAGCGCACGAACCTCGTCAGGTGCTGCAAATATAGAAGTCGGAAAGTGTCACGTACACGAGGCTCTTGACGCCCCCCCCCTCTCTCTCTCTCTCTCTCTCTCTCTCACACACACACACACACACACAAGTAACAGTGGAGGGGCGTCACATGGTGAGCGATGTGGCCGTGCAATTGGACCTCCCCTTCCGATGCAGTGCCTGGAATGTGTGATAGCGGATGCGTCACGTGCTTGCACAGAAAACTGAGCAGCTTCTCCTTTTAGCTCCACCCACATCTGACGGCAGATCTAAAGTGGCACATCCTGTAACAGTGCAGGTAGAAGCTGATTGGTGAGGATTTTGGATCTTACTCCCCTCAATCTTGGTGACAGGAGGTTTGGTCCGCTAACGTCATTCGACGATATTACTGACCCGTAGGTTCAGTACATGTGGATGGTCGTGTTCGAATGGGACGAGAGGACTGTGCGGCGTCCAGAAGTGGCTAGTATGACAAAAGAACTCATCTCTGTTGAATTGGCTCAAATGGCTCTGAGCACTATGGGACTCAACATCTGAGGTCATCAGTCCCCTAGAACTTAGAACTACTTGAACCTAACTAACCTAAGGACATCACAGACATCCATGCCCGTCGAACCTGCGACCGTAGCGGTCGCGCGGCTCCAGTCGGAAGCGCCTAGAACTGCTCGGCCACTCTGGCCGGCTCTGTTGAATTGTGAAAATTGTGGTGGTCGTCGTCAGTTACGCCGTTCCACGTTCAGCAAAATGCGGATGTGCTCCTACACGTTTGTGCCTACACCAGGATTGTCAGACAGACTTCCCACAGATCGCCACCTAGCGTTTCTACTCCCCACCTCCACGTTCTGTGATGACGATGCCCACCACGCTGTCTGCTCCTATTCGCGGTTACACCGTCCTTCGACCACCTCCCATAGCTGCTCACAACTGCACACCAACGGCCGATTCCGAGTGCTCGTTAACCAGTGCTGGGTGATCACCGTCCGCCTTTTGTCAGAGTCTCCAGTCTCAGTGAATTTGGCCCATTTGCGTGCCCTTTGTATACTTAGCACGTTACCTGACCCGGGCATTTAGCCTCGTGTTGGGCGGTGGCAATAATGTAATCACTCCAGAATGAGATTTTCACTCTGCAGCGGAGTGTGTGCTGATTTGAAACTTCCTGGCAGATTAAAACTGTGTGCCCGACAGAGACTCGAACTCGAGACCTTTGCCTTTCGCGGGAAAGTGCTCCACCAACGTTCTTTTTTTGTTCTTTTTTTTTTTTAATCTCATTTCGTTCGCTTGTGTTCGTTGCATCTGCTCGGGCCGGACGTCGTAAGACATCAGTTTAAGTTCGTTGTGAATCGATTAACTCAGTTTTTTTACTACAGAAGTCAGTTAAACCCTCTGACCGAAGACGCTGAGGTACCATGCCGGCTCTGAGCTACCGAAGCACGACTCACGCCCGGTCATCACAGCTTTACTTCTGCAGGAGATAAGAGATGGAGCCCTTCCACGCCCGCACCAAAGTGGTGATTAAACCAAAAATTCTACTGTCACCTCATTAAACATGTTAGTTATCTCATAAGTGGATCACATGATACTGGGCTGTGATGTTATCCGTGCGGCTGGGTAAGACTACACATTAACATGGTCCATCAGGTGATAGATAGTGGACGAAACGCGAGTGAGGGTAGCGATTTGATGAGCAGATGGGAAAAAAGTGCCAAGGCTCGTGCCGTGGAAGAAAAAACCACTGCGACAGTGGGATGGGTAGTAAGAGCAGTAGTGGCTTACTATGAGGGCTATCCACAAAGTACATTACGTTTTGGAATTAAAAATAAATAAAGGATGAAAGCCACACTTAAATACTACTTTTCTACATAGTTGCCATTTAAATTAAGTCAGTTATCGTAGCGATGGACGAGCTTGGAAAGTCCTTCGTCGTAAAATTCGACCGCCTGCGCCTTCAACCACGTGGTTACCTCTTTTGGGACAGAAAAGGTGTGATTTTTGTGGATTTCCTGGAAAGAGGCACTACAATAAACTCTCAAAGGTACTGCCAAACTCTGCACAACCTCAGAAGAGCAATACAAAACAAGCGCAGGGGCAAGTAGGGCTCAAAGATCTTGCTGATTCACGACAACGCCCGGGCCCACACGGCAAATGCCACCCGTCAAGTTCTCGTATCTTTTGAGCGGGAGTTGTTTCCTGATCCTCAGTACATTCCCGACCTGGCACCGAGCGACTCCCACCTATTCCCAGCAATGAAGAAGTGGTTGGCTATGCAGCGTTTTGATGACGACGCACAGCTTCAAGAAGTGGTAACCACGTGGTTGAAGGAGCAGGCGGCCGAATTTCCAAGCTCGTCTATCGCTATGATAAGTGCCTTAATTTAAATGGCAACTACGTAGAAAAGTATTATTTAAGTGTGGCTTTCATCTGCATATAATAAAAAAATTTCCAATACCTTATTTATTTTTAATTCCAAAACGTAATGTACTTTGTGGATAGCCCTCGTAGCTGCGATAGTTCATGCAAGGTTGGATTTGTTAGTACAGGTATTATGCAACATTACATCAGAGCTTCTGTAAAGTTTGGAAGGTAGGAGACGAGATACTGGCAGAAGTAAAGCTGTGAAGACCGGGCGTAAGTCGTCCTTGGGTAGCTCAGTTGGTAGAGCACTTGCCCGCGAAAGGCAAAGGTCACGAGTTCGTCTCGGTCGGGCACACAGTTTTAATCTGCCAGGAAGTTTGAATGTGATGACTGATCAATGCAGGAGGTGGAGCTGACGGAGCAAACTGAGTTCCCCGCCGTGGGCGGGTGCCCCGCCGCTGAAGCACCGCCGTTTGACGTGACTCAGCGGCCGCGCGGCTTCCTCGTCGCGGAGGAATGCGAGATCAGGGGAAGACGCGAGACGACTCGCCAGCTCTGGCCGGCAGCCAGCAGGCACCAGCAAGGACGGCACACAGCAGCACCGAGGTTCGAACCCCCCTGCGCGGTGCTCACCCACATCTCTTCACGCTGAACCGGTACGAGTCCTCGTAATAGGTCACAGACGCTCACTTTACAGACTCTCTGTAGCAGTTTGTTCCCAAACAACGAGCGCCCGGAGTAACTCTCTGTTACACATGCCGTAAATATAGCTTACAGAGTGGTAGCTTATAGCCAACTGGTTTCAGTGAATTGGTGGAGTGTAATGAATCCACTCATGTGCAAAGTTAATTATATATTCCTTATTCTTCATGCCAATTAACAGTATAAACAATTACATTGCTGGCCATTACAATTGATACACCACGAAGGTGACGTGCTACAGACGCGACATTTAACCGACAGGAAGAAAATACTGTGATATGCAAATGATTAGCCTTTCAGAGCATTCACAAGAAAGTTGGAGCCGGTGGCGACACCTACAACGTGCAGACAGGAGGAAAGTTTCCAACCGATTTCTCATACACAAACAGCAGTTGACCGGCATTCCCTAGTGAAACGTTGTTGTGAAGCCTCGTGTAAGGAGGAGAAATGCGTACCATCACGTTTCAGATTTTGATAAAAGGTCGGATTGATGCCTATCGCGATTGCGGTTTATCGTATCGTGACATTGCTGCTCGCGTTGGTCGATATCCAATGACTGTTAGCAGAATATGGATTCGGTGGGTTCACGAGGGTAATATGGAACGCCGTGCTGGATCCCAACGGGCTCGTATCACTAGCAGTCGAGATGACAGGCATCTTATCCGCATGGCTGTAACGGATCGTGCAGCTATGTCTCTATCCCTGAGTCAACAGATGGGGGCGTTTGCAAGACAACAACCATCTGCACGAACAGTTCGACTACGTTTGCAGAAGCATGGACTATCAGCTCGGAGACCATGGCTGCGGTTTCCCTTGACGCTGCCTCACAGACATGAGCGCCTGCGATAGTGTACTCAACGATGAACCTGGGTGCACGAATGGCAAAACGTCATTTTTTCGGATGAATCCAGGTTCTGTTTACAGCACTGTGATGGTCGCATCCGTGTTGGGCGACATAGCGGTGAACGCACATTGGAAGCGTGTATTCGTCACCACCATACGAGCGTATCACCCGGCGTGATGGTATGGGCTGCCATTGGTTACACGTCTCGGTCACCTCTTGTTCGCATTGACTACAGTTTGAACAGTGGACATTACATTTCAGATGTGTTACGACCAGTGGCTCTACCCTTCATTAGATCCCTGTGAAACCCTACATTTCAGCAGGATAATGCACGACCGCATGTTGCAGGTTGCAGATCCTGTGCGGGCCTTTCTGGGTACAGAAAATGTTCGACTGCTGCCCTGGCCAGCACATTCTCCAGATCTCTCACTAATTGAAAATGTCTGGTCGATTGTGGCCGAGTAACTGGGTTGTCACAATACCCCCAGTCACTACTCTTGATGAACATTGGTATCGTGTTGAAGCTGCATGGATAGGTGTACCTGTACACGCCATCCAAACTCTTGAGTCAATGCCCAGGTGTATCAAGGCCGTTATTACGGCCAGAGGTGGTTGTTCTGGGTACTGATGTCTCAGGATGTATGCACCCAAACTGCGTGAAAATGTAATACATGTCAGTTCTAGTTTAACATGTTTGTCCAATGAATACCCGTTAATCATATGCATTTCTTCTTGGTGTAGCAATTTTAATGGCCAGCAGTGTAATTACAAGATCAGCTAGTCAGATGAATAAACTTGTAGTACAGAGAGGAGCGGCGCAGTGGTGACCACACTGGACTACCTCTGACTGAGAGGGACGGCAACCCAGATCCGCGTCTGGCCATCCACATTCAGGTTTCTCGTTATTGCCCTAAATCTCTCCAGGCAAATGACAGACGGTTCGTTTGAAACAGCACTGCAGATTTCATTCCCCTTTCTTGAAAAATTCCGAGTGTGTGCTACGTCTCAGTTAAGGCGACGGGACGTTAAACACCAATCTTTCATCTTCCTTTCCGTCGCACTTATGAGGGGCAGTCCAGTGAATAGCGAACACCCTCTGACACACACTATGGTTACGGTTACTACAAACCACACTAAAAGATGAAAAACGGGACCAAATTTCTAGTAGTTTACTGTCGAGTTGAGATTTTGACACACAAATGTTTTATTCCTATCCTACAGAAACTAGCAGTACGGCATTAAGCAGCCTTTTAGACACGCCGCTAACGGCAATCAAGTAATTTACAGCAATACAACAGTATAAAAATTTCTTTTAAAAACAGCAATCAAGTCATTTACAGCAATACAACAGTTTAAAAATTTCTTTTAAAAACGGCAATCAAGTCATTTATAGCAATACAACAGTATAATTTTTTTTAAAAAAAACACACAGAATCTAGCATTACAGCAATAAATAACCTTTCAAAACACGCCGCTAACGGCAATCATTTATAGCAATGCACCAGTTTAAAAATTTCTTTAAAAAAAGAAAAAACACACACACACAGAAGCTAGCAGTATGGCAAGAACAGCCTTTCAAAACACGCCGCGAACGGCAATCAAGTAATTCATAGCAATACAGCAGTTTAAAAAAAGTTTTAGAACATTAGTAAACGGGCTACTAAAGTAATAAGGTACGCTGAGGTAGTGAAGCTACTAACACCGCCACTAAAAAAAATCAAGGGTTCTCAGCAATCACATGATTAATGGCAATAAAGGAATGGAGGAATTTAAAAAAAAATTAAACTAAAGTGTCCTGGAATATCATTAGAACATAACAAATATGACGGACCCGTGTAAGGCGGCCACAAAATTACCCACTCAGGAATGCTCAGACTAGGCAGAATGCTGACCAATTAAGTACGCCCGTAAAGACAATTGCCACTCTCAGGCTGGTCTCTGCACCGACGTTTAGCCAGTGAAAACTTGTAATAAGATGGCTTAACTTGCTGACAGAATTAGAGCTAACCTCGTGCAAGGAAACATTATACCACACAGTCATCAATGAGCGACCACATGATCAACCAACAAGCAGCACGAATTTACTCATAAAACACGACAGAATAGCGAAACAATTAAACTGCCAAAACTACACCTCCCATCGGACAGTAACGAGAGGAGGAGAAAAGATCACTGTCTTCAATTACACCGGTGCCGGGGACAGGAAACCCGATCGCCGGAGGCCACAAGGCAGAAGAGACACTGGTTACGCAAACTTATTACTTAATGATTAAACCTTCCACTAACTTAACTTGCAATTATGCTCGAACAGGCATTACACGACCTCCGATGGCAAGGATCCACACATCCGACCGCGCACACGTCGCCAGTGTACCCAACACGCCACGGTCACGCGACAACACGCTCTGTCACCGGAGTCCACGACTTCTCTGCAACGTTGACGGGTAGTGACCGCTCCTTCATGTTAGGTGTCTCCTTTTAAACTCCAGTGTTGAAACAGAGGACTTAAAGAAGCGTGTTAACGTCCCACCAAGTCGAAATGAACAGCAACTACTCGTGGGGCGATTGTGTATACAACCAACCCGCGGGGAGCTGTTCGTCAACTCGACCCGCTCGTTACACACAGCCGACACACATCACGTGGCGACTCGCTACAACCGGCCACACCTGGTCCGCGCTGGCGAGCCACACTGCCCTCCCGTGTCCACCACACTCTCTCTGAGAGCACCACCCCTCTACTTCCACGACACCACACGAAGTTACCATCCGTCAAAGATCTCACTTTCTCCCTAGCAGTTTCCCGGAAGCAAAAGCACAGATAGGGATAGCAGAGACAAAAGACAACCAAGCAGCCACTTAATGACAGACAACGTATCAAACAAACATGTCAGGGGAAGAAAAGGAAAACCAATGCAATCTAAACACAAAGTGTAGCACGAGTCGATATACGGCTCACCCTCCACAGTGGGCCATGGAACGGTTCCATTCAAAAATAATCACCACACGTATTTAGACTTTTATCCCACTGGGAGATGAGACGATCAACTGCAGTTTTGTAGAACATTCCTCGTCCTACTGGAACCTACGTCTTACTCATGTCTTTCTTCAGGTCGACAAAGATGTGAAAATCACAAGGTGAAAGACCGGGGCTGTACGAAGGATGGTGCAGCGTTTCCTAACCAAACTGCTGAAACTTCGCCTTCGTCCGATAGGCAGTTTGGGGGCGGGCGATATCGAGCAACTAGATGATTCCAACAGGCCGAGGTCAACAGTGTAAACTGGTAAGCACATATTAAATTAAAAGAAAAAGGACGTACTCTGTCGGTGCTACGAATACGTTACATTTTTGATCCTAGGAATCAGCTCTCAAACATTTCAGACCTTTAATACTATTGCGAATAGCAATGTATACATTCAGACACTAATTGCCAGATTATTTCGGAGTGAGTAAAACATGAAAAGAAAACAGGAAACGTACCAGTCAATTCATTATTGTAAATGGGAGCAGTGAGTTTACTCCTTTATGCTTTTTGTTTTCCTTTTAGCCTCGCAGTAGGGACTCATACAGCCATTAATGAACATACACTTAAGCCAATGTACGTAAAGCAAAATGATGAAATACAACCACAAGCTCACTTGTGGCAAATGCCATCTTAACTGGTGAGGTTTTTGTGGCTGTACTTTTGCATGTGGTCTGACAGCACTGGGTTTCTTTTCCTTCTCACTCTTGTGACAAGCAGCGCAATTTAGGAGTGCTCCTGTCACAATGGCGCCGGTACAGAAGGCAGCTCAGCGTGTTTTGTGGTGTCATGTGACAAGGTGGTTCCGAAGTGCCTATGGTGAACACACGCCAGATGTGCCGTACCACCACCGAACCCCCACCATGTTTGATTCTTTGGGTGGGAAGTTGGAAACAGTGTGAAACAAGATTAACTGGACAAAAAAACTTTCTTCCATTGCTCCGTAGTCAATGTCGGCACCACGTTTTCCTCTTATGGGCATCTGCATCACTGACGAGCGGCACTGGAATTTCAGCTTGTCCTACAGTTCCCTGCTTATCGAACTTAGTGTTTCTTTTTTGGTACTGACAACGTCCACCAGTGCAACATTGAGGTCTGCAGTGACTTTTACAGCTTTCGTCCTCTTCAATGAGCTTCCGCAACGATCACTCAACACACTCAACACACACGGATGATGATTTCCTGCTGTCCCTGTGTGCGGTGGAAATTTTCGGCTACCTTAGTTGCGGAAGCATCCAACATGCCATCACTAACAATTTTTCCGCTTTCGGAGTCACTTAGCTCCGACATAACGCGCTCACAACTACCCAGAACACTGCCCGGACCACGTGTGGCTCTTGTGGGCTGCTGAGGACAACTTTGGGCAGGTGCCGTACGAGAACACCGCACGCACGCTTGTCCAGCAGCTGCATTTATGTTCAAGCGTGCATATCTCGCTGTGTTCCCGTATTTTCGTCCAGCCCCTATAGATGTAGATGCTCGGCTTCCCTGTCAGTAGAAGAAGAAATGGTGCGCCATACCCACTTCCAGCAGAACGTGACAGCAGCCTGGGGTAACAGTAGCATCCGTTCCGCCTTTTTATAAGTCATCCGAGGTGTTTACCGCTTGTGCCATGTTCAACTGTTAAGGACGAGCTAGATTTTGGGCAGTACTAAATTCAAAGAATTCAAATCATTACTAACGTACTTGTAAAGTAAACGACGTCAATATACGTTTCTTCGCAATACATACTGGAAATGTCATCCATGTGCTGCAACACACACATCTACACGTTTCTTCATGTTGACTGCTACTTTTTGAACAATCAGCGAACTTCTGTGAGGTATCTCTTCTTCGATGTTGTGCTGCAGTTGGTCGATTATGTGTGGTGTAGCCGCCATCCGTCGATCTGCTGCCGTCGACCTCTCTGACGTACGGTATTTATGTTGTTATCTACTGTACATGCTTCACTTTTCGCTATATCCGTACCTCAGATGGAGCAGCCACAAACATCTTGACTGTAGCGGTGACTACATTTCCGGTTTCCATAATAATACTTAATGTTAAATTTTTCCTCAGTCGATCACCTTTCATTTCTTGCTGCGTTACCCACGACACGATGGTTAATAACGTATTTGGATGTTACTTACTAGTTACTAATAACATGAAATTATGGGAATCACTTCAGATTTTTTTATTAACAACAAACAGTAATAATTAAATGACGATGAATGATTGCGTTTTGTATAGAGGTAAAAGGAGGGTCGATCCTACAGTTATTCTCAGCAATTACGGCAACTACAATTTCGGTGATTTTATAGTTCGTCACTCAGAGATATTATAGCAACGAATGTGGTCCATTACTATACTTCGATACAGCCATTAAAGCTGCGTACGCTTTTATTTTCACAAAGCTAAATGTCCAACCCCTTCCTTATATTCAATTTACCGTCCCTTCGTATGGTCCACAAATCCAGTTATCAGTTATTCGGTGTGTACTAGAATTTAATACTGAGCGCTACTTTCTCTCTCGCACACAATTCCACAGATATTCTTAGTCCTTAACCTTATGGTAAATTAACAAAAGTGCCCTGATCCCACCCATAGTATATCACACGGAAATGCCCGCTACATCGCACGTAGAGTTATTCATAGCGCAGAAAACAAGACAAGAAAACTGACAATACCTGCTCATGGTTTATATAGTAAAATTTAGAAACGGAAGTAGCCGTGTTAAACGCTCTTTGATTTCCCTGAAGCGCTACTTCACTGCGGGCATTATTCTGATGAGAGGTTATATATCGATATTTTTATTTAAAAACTTTTTTAATGCTATTAATTATCACCGATATTACCGATCACCTGTCCCCTATGTGAAAATAAGCCTCATAATATTGTTCTTAATGAAAACAGCGGTTATAGAAGATTCAAAAAATGATTCAAATGGCTCTGAGCACTATGCGACTTAACATCTGAGGTAATCGGTCCCCTAGAGCTTAGAACTACTTCAACCTAACTAACCTAAGGACATCATACATATCCATGCCCGAGGCAGGATTCGAAACTGCGACCGTAGCAGCAGCGCGGTTCCGGACTGAAGCGCGTAGAACCGCTCGGCCACCGCGGCCGGCAATAGAAGGTTGTTCTAATAGATGCTGTCCTGTAGATGTCTTCAAAGATAGAAGTTGGGGGGGGGGGGGGGGAGATAATTGTAGAGATCTATTCAGCCACAGGTCATGTGAAATGATCTGTCCACCAAAGAACTCAGGCAACAATATCACAGGGCTATTCGTCAGCCTCCATCAATGCTACGAATTCCACGCCGATGTCCGGCTAACGTTTACTTGTTATCGTATCCGGAGAAAAAAAATTGTGACTACAAGTTGTTTATGCGAAATTGCACTCGAGTCTCTAACCTTCTGTGAATATAATGGAGTCCCGTGAAAAACGTGAGGGTTTTCTGAACTCTGTCGTTCTGGTTGTTTGCATAGGCACTTAGATGAAACCATGCTTCATCTGAGTAGGAAACATTATCCAACACACGAACAGTGTTGCGAATATAAAACACAGACACCGTTGACAGTGATATAATCTTTCTCCTGTATCAGTTGCTCGGCACTCATACACAATGTGAATGCGATACGGAAGGAGTTTCAGCTTCTTTGTGACTCTGTGAATACTCCGTCCAGATTTCGTATAGACTATCTTGATGAACATAACAAGCATACGCGGATATTTTCCAGTGAGGTATCAAGTAACACTGAGCGTCGACCACAAACTTGACATTGATTCACACTGCCAGTTTTGTGAAACGAACGACTGTGCGTGAAATCGTCGATTTGCTGGACACCTTCGTTTCACGAAATTTGTACACAGCACATTCAACACTGATATCACGATGGTGGTAAGCTCCTCAGATATCACGTGATGCGCGTTCTCCACAAACATTCCCGCCACTGGAAAACTCAGTTGCGCTCCAGATTCCTTTTTTTTACTTTCTTATTATTATCGCAGGTGTGTTGCCACGTCCTGACCGCGGGCTTCCGGCACGTACTCCCTCAAGGACGAGCGGGGCCCGGGAAACATGTGCCTTCCGCTGGCCGCTTCCCCGGCGCCCGCAACGTAACACTGACTGACGCACTCCCTTCCGCGAATGAAGCCATTCGCGGTTACGCGCAGCGGTGGCGCCTCATTCATTTCTCAGCGGAATTACCGATCACATCACTGAAGGAAGAGGTAAAGTCCGCGCACGTGACTGCCGCTGCTATCCTCACTACACTGTTGCGGACAGTATGTAAATACTCTGTGGATAGCAGCGGCAGTGCACTCGAACACATTACACTGAAGCGCCAAGGAAACTGGTACAGGCAAGCGTATTCAAATACAGAGATATGTAAACAGGCGCTGCCATCGGCAACGCCTATATAAGACAACAAGTGTCTTGTGTTTTAGATCGGCTACTCCTGCTACAATGGCAGGTTATCAAGATTTAAGTGAGTTTGAACGTGGTGCTACAGCCGGCGCAGGAGCGATGAGATACAGCATCTCCGACTTAGTGGTCAAGTAGGGATTTCTCGAGTGTACCGTGAATTGGAATCCGGTAAAACATCAAATCTCCGTCATCGCTGCTTCCGGAAAAAAATCCTACAAGAACGGAACTAACGACGACTGAAGAGAATTGTTCAACGTGACAGAAGTGAAACCCTTCGGCAAATTGTTGGGCCGTCAAGAAGTGTCAGTGTGAGAATATTTCAACAAAACATCATCGATATGGGCTTTCGGAGCCGAAAGCCCACTGGTGTATCCTTGATGACTGCATGACACAAAGCTTTACGTCTCGTCTGGGGCCGTCAACACCGACATTGCACTGTTGATAACTGAAAACATGTTGCCTGGTCGGACGAGTCTCGTTTCAAATTGTATCGAACGAGTGGACGTGTACGAATATGGAGGCAACCTCACGAATCCATTTCAGCAGGGGACTGTTCAAGCTAGTGGATGCTCTGTAATGGAATGGGGCGTGTCCAGCTGAAGAGATACGGGACCCCTGATACGTCTAGATACGACTCTGACAGGTGACACGTACGTAAGCATCCTGTCCGATCACGTGCATCCATTCGTGTCCACTGTGCATTCAGACGGACTCGGGAAATTCCAACAGGACAATGCGACGCCCCACAGATTCAGAATTGCTGCAGAGTGGCTCCAGGAACATTCTTCTGAGTTTAAACTCTTACGCTGGCCACCAACCTCCCTAGACATGAATATTATTGAACATATCTGGGATGGTGTTCCGAGCAAATCTCTACCGCCCAGTACTCTTACGAATTTATGGACAGCCCTGCAGCATTCATGATGTCAGTTCACTCCAACACTATTTCAGACATTAGTCGAGGCCATACCGCATCGTGTTGCGGCACTTCTGCGTGCTCACGGCGGACCTACGCTATGTTAGAGGCAGGTGTACCAGTTTCTTTGGCTCTTCAGAGTATTACATTGTTGGTGATACATGCTGCAGTCTTCAGTTCGACAACCGGCTTGATGTAGTTCTACACACTACGTGACACCGTTATCGATCTCACCTATCCTTACCTAATTTTTGTCTGCTTATGTTCAATATATCTTCTCTATCATCATGACCTCCGATGTAACATCTATGTAAATATTTTATTCATTATTTATGTCCATTAATGTCATTGCAATTAATCTGTGGAGGTAATTTGAAATTAATGTCCCTAAAAAGGAATGGAAATTTTAAAACTTTGCATCTAGTACTGGTTCACACGTAGGCTACCTAGATTTGTAGTCGTGTAAAAGCTGGGACGAAGCCGTTCCGCGACGAAACCGCCCTGGTGGGAATACAGAAGATGGATTTGGTGGTCGAACTGCAAGACTCCTTCGTGGCAAGAGTCAGTCGGTGGCTACCATACAAACCGTTCGCATCTTGTGTGCGAACGACATAAGAAGAGCAGCAAAATTACGTAATATAGTCTCGGACGCGCAAGCAGTTTGGCTTATTATTCATGACATGCATTGGTTAGCTCTGCGCTACCAAAATCCGACGCTAAGAAGAGAATTTTCAGTATCTGTTATAGAGCAAGAGCCTTGGGTACTTTCGCTGTCTTTTTGAGTAGCCGCACGATATCGCCACAGCCACCAATTTCGTCTCAAACTATCAGCTGAGTACTGTATAACAGTGTGAACTAGTAATTTGGTTTCTTATCAAAATAATATCGTTATTCTGTTTAAACTTCGTGTCGATGACCCATATTTAATCCCTTGTCATTTACCGTGGCAGGGTCGTTTTCCAGGTGCTGCATTATTGAACTGATAAGTAATTATTACTATAACAAAATTTAATGACTTCTGTGGAGCCGCAAATTACTTAATTATTCAGTGTGCCCACTGTTTGAAGTACTCCACCTGAATTTTCATGAAAAGGTAGTTTCGCTAAAGTCCAATTGCAAAGAGATGATCTAATTTGTTTTGCTTAAACACTATTCTTACTGAAATCCCTGTAGAGTATTAAAATTATGTGAATAAGACTGCGTTAATTCAGAATAGTTACTGGATAGTAAAGAAGGATCAGCCCTAAGAACAATTACTGTACAGGTTTGTAATAGTGTTTATATATTTATGTTGTCAAAAGGGTCTTCTCATAGTGTGTTTTAGCTAGAATGTTCAGTTTCTATCTGAGTCAGTTTATATAATAGTTTCCAGGTCCACATGCCAGTTGTTGTGCCAGTTTTGCAATATAAATTACAACAACAGTGTTAAAGAAGTGCAACCTTCATTCTTATAACTTGTGTCTGCTGTAATAAGTAACTTGCTCCGCTGTTCAACTGTAACAGACCTAGGAACCACGTATTTCATTTTAGCTATACAGTATAAAGAAGTGAACGCTCCTTGCGAAAATAAATAGTTATCAGAATAGAGAATATAACTGTCTGAAAAACATTTCAATGATGGTATATTGCATTAAGCAGAAAAAAGAACGTCTTCTCCAAGTTAGTATTCATCCTCCATTCGTAGTCACATACCTGTAATGACCACTATAGTATAGAGATGGTAGATGTTACTGAGGGAAAGCTGTTGCCACAGCTGTTCTCCACTTTTAAATTGTTGCTAAATTGCGCTATTGGCTTGTATCTCACATACAAAACACAATTTCAGTATCAAATGATGTCAGTCTCAATAGCTAACTTTCTTTACGAACATTGCTAGTACTGGGTACAACTTTGTCTAATTAGGCTCGTGAACGTTTCCTTTTAGGTAAATTCTGTTTACTTATAACCAATAGAATGTTGGTTCAAAACCCGCCTATTCTGCTATTGCTTCCTTTCGGTAGTCATAATTCGAGAAATGAGAGTAGTTCGGCTCTTGGCTTTTCCCATGACAAGACTAATAGTTCTGTTGGGAGAGAATGTTATTATAGCTCTATCTTCTCCAGATGTGTTTATCTCTACATAGCTCCTTCAAGCTGTATCCATTTGAACCTGTTTACTGCAAACATGCCTCCGTCTTCCTCTACAGTTCTCGCCTCCTACGCTTCCTTCCACACCGAATTGACCTCTCAGTCAGGTTCTGCCACAAACTTCTTTTTTCGTCAGCTCAGTTCGGTATTTCCTCATCATTTATGGGATCTATCCAACCAATCTTCAAAATTCTTTTGTAACACCATAGTCATACACAGATTTTAGTGATAGTCTGAGATCTTGAACACAGTTTCCTGGGTAGCTATTCATATCTTACTGCGTGAAACGTCACCAGAGGCTACACAGGCAGATATTTCGAGTCTCCAGTACTGACTGCTACGAAAAGCGAGTACACCGGAACTGGTAGCGGCAGCAGCAAAAATTCAACTGTTTGTTCGTATTTGTGCAACAGCCACATCGTCGTGACGTCATTCGAAGGCTGTCAGACGAGCAGAAGAAAATATAAGATGACCCGAGCGCAGGCTCGATGGCTGCATTTGCTCTTTTGGTTTCATTTAACTTACCTAATATGCATCGTCTTTCTCTTCTGTTGAAACTCTTAGGAAGTTTCCGATTTTGAATCTATACGTTCCCTATACACAATCATGCGCTGCCCCGTGGATCTAACGTTTCATTCTATACGATGCTCTAAAATTAAAGTTTCGCCTGACCACTCAAATCTATCACGACGCATTTGCTGTACAAAATGTTCTCAGTATATTTGTCTCGTTAATCCTCTATAAAAATTCGACCTCTCCAGCATAACTATTATTGTCCTTGCCTGGAAAGCAACCGGCTGTCGATGAAGGAACGGAATCAT
Source organism: Schistocerca gregaria (assembly GCF_023897955.1). Lineage (NCBI taxonomy): Eukaryota > Metazoa > Arthropoda > Insecta > Orthoptera > Acrididae > Schistocerca > Schistocerca gregaria. The sequence continues at coordinate 69,816,290 of NC_064927.1, read as the reverse complement.
ACACATGCAGCAGGTGTCACAGTTCCCACTGAGCTGTATCGAACACCCGATTTACAGCAAGCACAGAAACATAGTTGCTGCCAACAACAGCGTAATGAATAACCGAGAGACTCCATATTAATACTTTCTTTTCATTTCACAAAAAGAGAGATACGATCAATGAGAACAGCGGTGGCAACTATCGCCGTAGGGAAAAGGATTTTCGCTCGCTTCAGTCCAGCGCACTATACCATGAAAACCGTGCTACAACCGGAAAACTCTCCCGGCGAGCTGTGTGACATCAGTTATCACAATAAGCGACGAACACGCGTGTTTCCCTGCACGTCTCTGCAGCGTCGGAGTGACGGACTCCCACGCATGCAGTGAACATCCAGAAGATGATGGAAATCTCAACCATATCATTTTGGCATGTGCTAAATATGATTCACCCCAAAATAAACGGTGGGAAAACCACACAAAAATGAAGATTCCCTTGCTGACAAATATTAAGTCACTAATCGGTGAGAACAACATCAAATTAACGGTTGAAATGTGCGTTACGTACAAGAATTGAATATGGTGCACAGTTGTAGCAAATAAATAATTTTTGAATTTATATATGTATAAAATAGCTTTGTATTAAAACTGTAATAGATGTATTGTTTCCCGCAAAACGCCCATAAAATTAAATAAATCCACACATATTACAAAAGTGGATGTAGATACGAGCGTGTGTGTGTGTGTGTGTGTGTGTGTGTGTGTGTGTGTGTGTGTGTGTGTGTGTGCTTGTGTCAGGCAACAATCGCTGTGGCGGTAAGAACCACCTGTCTATCACAGTCCATGAGATACGACGTGACACACACTGAGATGTATAAACATAACTGCGTAATCATGCACGACTTTTAAATTTATTACTTCTTTACAACTAACTTTATTTGTAACATATGTCGTAGACAGTATTCACATATGGTGCTGAATGTATCTACACAAGTACATGTGTACACGACACGTAGTTAGAGAGATATGACGTCATAATGCGTGAAAAAATGCCGAATCATGCATACAGTTTTAATCCATTTATTCCTTACTACTAAAACAGTTCTATAGTCCCACAGTGGAGGCAAGATAAGGAAATCTCTGATACCTGGCAGCGCTTTTGACAGATTTCATCTAGATCTACATCTACAATTATACTCCGCAAGCCACCCAGCGCTGTGTGGCGGAGGGCACTTTTCGTGCCACTGTCGTTACCTCCCTTTCCTGTTCCAGTCGCGTTATTAACAAAACTGGTTCAATAGGAAGAGCGATCAAATTTTCGCGCCCTCTCTAAATCAAGACACATGACATACTGTAATGCATACGTGCACTCCCTTCAAGTGTTTAAGCCAAATATTATGCATAATTATGCGATCTGGAATGCTCAGTAGCAGCCAGGCTACATGTACATTTGACAATTAAGCGTCAGCAAGGAGCATTAGTGATGATATCATAGGAGGCAATATTGTGGAACCTTATTAGGGACAAGATCAGACTATTCGGGAGTAGGATCTTACAATATGAGACAGTGTTACGAGACAAACTTCTGTCACAATGTCCGCAAACGTGACGTCAGATCCGCCTAGTAACAGCGATATCCAGAGCCGCCATATCGCAAATTCGGTGATGTGTGTGTGTCAAAGTATTTTCTTTATTAAAACGAGTATAGTACAAATCGTTGTTGACATTTAACAACAGGCATCCCGAAACACTCCAGCAGGATCACCTACATTGTACCTGGCGCCTGAGCGCTACTACTGAGCAACTAGAGACGGACTACCGAAGCAGCAAGACATCAGGTTAATGATACAGAAACCGCAGAAGTAAGGCAGAGTCTCTTCCTTCTCCCTAAAATGCCACTGAGGACGTTGTAATACTCCTCTTCTTTTCCCGAACTAATAAAAAAAAAAAAAAGATGGCAGTCACATCTCTCTCATCTAACAGCATTTCTGCTTCAGCGCATCGCTTCCCCTTTTATCTTGAGTATACCTCTTTGGAAACATCTAGGAAGTGGCATTACACTGTGTCTGCAGGAAATCCGGACCACGTACTCCCTTCGGACAGCGAGCTAGTTTTGCTGCTCAATTGTCATAGTGTGGGACGACACGTGTAACGTGGTCAAAACTATCCGGACACCTGGCTGAAAATGACTGAGAAGTTCGTGGCGCCCTCCGTTGGTAATGCTGGAATTCAATATGGTGTTGGCTCACACTTAGCCTTGATGGCAGCTTCCACTCTCGCAGGCATACGTTCAATCTGGTGTTGGAAGGTTTCTTGGCGAATGGCAGCCCATTCTTCACCGAGTGCTGCACTGAGGAAAGGTATCGATGTCGGTCGGTGAGGTCTGACACGAAATCGGTGTTCCAACATATCCCGAAGGTGTTCTATAGTATTCAGGTCCGGACTCTGTGCAGGCCAGTCCATTACAGGGATGTTATTGTCGTGAAACCACTTCGCTAAGGGCCGTGAATTATGAACACGTGCTCGATCGTGTTGAAAGATGCAATCGCCGTCCCCGAATTGCTCTTCAACAGTGAGAAGCAAGGTGGTGCTTAAAACATCAATGTAGGCCTGTGCTGTGACAGTGACACGCAAAACAACAAGGGGTGCAAGGGCCCTCCACACCATAACAATACCGCCTCATAATTTTACTGTTGTCACTACACAAGCTGACAGCTGACGTTCACCGGGCATTCGCTATTTCCACATCCTGCCGTCTGATCGCCACATTGTGTATCGTGATTCGTCACTCAACAATACGCTTTTCCACTGTTCAATCGTCCAATGTTTACTCTCCTTGCACCAAGCGAGGCGTCGTTTGTCATTAACCGGCGCGATGTATAGCTAATGAGCAGCCGCTCGAACATGAAATACAAGTTTTCTCGCCTCCCGCCCAACTGTCTTAGGACTTGCAGTGGATCCCGACGCGGTTTGTAATTCCTGTGTGACGGTCTGGGTAGATGTCTGCCTATTACACATTACAACCCTCTTCAACCGTCGGCGGTCTCTGTCAGTCAACAGATGAGGTCGGCCTGTACGCTTTTGTGCTGTACGTGCCCTTCACGTTTCCACTTCACTATCACATCGGAAACAGGACACCTGTGGATGTTCAGGAGTGTGGAAATCTCGCATACAGACATATGACACAAGTGACACAAAATCACCTGACCACGTTCGAAGTCCGTGAGTGCAGTGGAAGAGCAGTTAAACGGAATGGACAGTGTCTTGAAAGGAGGATATAAGATGAACATAAACAACAGCAAAACGAGGATAATGGAATGTAGTCGAATTACGTCAGGTGATGCTGAGGGAATTAGATTCGGAAATGAGAAACTCAAAGTAGTAGTTTTGGTATTTGGGGAGCAAAATAACTGACGATGGTCGAAGTAGAGAGGATATAAAATGTAGACTGGCAATGGCAAGGAAAGCCTTTCTGAAGAAGAGAAATTTGTTAACATCGAGTATTGATTTAAGTGCCAGGAAGTCGTTTCTGAAAGTATTTGTATGTAGTGTAGCCACGTATGGAAGTGAAACATCGACAATAAATAGTTTGGACAAGAAGAGAATAGAAGTTTTAGAAATGTGGTGCTACAGAAGAATGCTGAAGATTAAATGGGTAGATCACATAACTAATGAGGAGGTATTGAATAGGATTAGGGAGAAGAGGAGTTTGTGGCACAACTTGACTAGAAGAAGGCTTCAGTTGGTAGGACATGTTCTGAGGCATCAAGGGATCACCAATTTAATATTGGAGGGCAGCGTGGAGGGTAAAAATCGTAGAGGGAGACCAAGAGATGAATAAACTAAGCAGATTCAGAAGGATGTAAGTTGCAATAGGTGCTGGGAGATGAAGAAGCTTGCACAGGACAGGGTAGCATGGAGAGCTGCATCAAACCAGTCTCAGAACTGAAGACCACAACAACAACAACAACATGTGTGAAACAGTGCTCGGAAGTAAGAGAGGACCTGATGGCGCTTTTCAGAAATAGGAACTCGCTCGCCTGTACCACTTCCTGTCTAAATTTCCGCTTCTGTGGTGTTACATTGGAGAGAAGTAACATTCCTTCTCTGTGGGTTAAGGGTTCTGAGAAGCGAGACATCGCATGAAGATCAGAGCTACGTCGCTTGCGGAACAAGTTTCCAAAGAGGTAGTTAAAGCCTAATGTCCTGGTGGCACAGCAAGTCTTGCCTCACGATCTCCATTGACTTCTTGAGGCCACATGGTTCTCAGTCTTTTCGCCATTCTGATGTATTGAGAAAGAGTCGGTAATATTATAGGCGTCTTTATTCGCAAGCAAAACGAAATCAGAATGTAATAAGTAGGCACCCAAGTCACAGACCAGACATGAAATTCGCTTTTCCAACAAAAATAAAGAAATGAAAGCTATCGACAAAACAAAGCAATATCGTTAACTTTTTAAAACACAAAGCCTAATCAGTAAATGCGTATATTATAGTAAAGTAAATTAATTGTTAGAATGTATTTGTAAAGATAAGATTACTATTATCAATTCTCACTGACGGAAACTTCCGAAAATACATGTGTCACTCGGGAGGAACTCCTCGTTGGGTGATCTGACGGGACTCGCCGTTACCAAGGCGGCAAGGTCGTTCAGTTCTTCTATGGGCTGCATGTATTACACTTCATAAAATGGACATCGTCGACCTTCAACTTCTCGCCGCTCAATAAATTATTTTACAACAAATTTACCATCCAGGTTAGCAGTCACCATAATTGTATACGAAAGCGTTAAGATACCTCTGATTTCCAGGGTTCCTTTCACTTCCTCTTCAAATCCCGATTGGTCGGAGTTGAAAAGAAATTCCTTACTGTACGATGGTATAAGTTTGTTTATCTCATCTATAACTTCTCGGCCGGATTCCGCAGTTTGCTGTCCATCGTCGAGTTGACGCTTCCATCTACTGCTTTCCTTGAAATCACAGTAACCTATGTCACGCGCAGTTTGATGCGGTCACTATCATGAACACCCGGATAGCATCTCGATCGAGCATCCTTGAAACGCACGAACACCGATTGTTGTAACAAATGTGCCTTGTCCTCCCCTGAAAAAAAAAAAAAGTTCAAATGTGTGAGAAATCTTATGGGACTTAACTGCTAAGGTCATCAGTCCCTAAATTTACACACTACTTAACTTAAATTATCCTGAGGACAAACACACACACCCACGCCCGAGGGAGGACTCGAACCTCCGCGGGACCAGCCGCCCAGTCCATGACTGCAGTGCCTCCGACCGCTCGGCTAATCCCGCTCGGTGTCCTCCCCTGAATATCCGTAGTTTTTCGTATGCACTACACGGTCATATTGCTGCAGACTTAATCGAAATCTGTTCATTTTTATTTTCTGCCATGCTGTGGATTATCTACCACGTATGTGATTTCGTTTAGTACCTGCTCGTTGGAGTAGTACGTTTCACCGGACATGGCATTTGTGGCTTCCTGTCCGGCAAGGATGATGAACTACATGTCTCGACATCTGTTTCAGCATCACTTTGACTTGTTAAGCACGTATCGCCTTCATTGTACTTGTCATGTACATTGTTCGCACAGTTGAACTTACACGCCACCACACATTCCACTGACTCATCTTGCAGAAAAGCTAGTATTTCATCTGCCATTTCTTTCTCACTCTGCAGAATTCCTTGGGTTCCTTACTGACACAATGTCAAGTTCGGGAACTGTTATAGATATAACGCAATGTCTGCTTTGTTTATCGTTGCATTGCCATGCTTTATATCAACACTACTAGCACTGTACCATTGTTGTGGGTTACTCTTCGGCTAAGAGGTTCAACTACGTTCCGTAGCATCATGCTGTGCCCACCATCGGAGATCTCATCACCCCCTGTTGCCATTAGCGGCCCATATTATGGATGCATGATTGACAATACGAGGAACGTCAAAAGCGGTAAACATCATTGGCTTCTCGCGAACCTCACACCCAAGGGGCTCCTTTTGAGTTTAAAGAAAATAATAGCTATTGGTTCTTCGATATACTGCTCCGCGATCATTAAACTACTGAACTACTAAGCTGAGCAGGCGATTTTAGATAAAACTTTAAATTACGAAATCTTTTTTCGTGATCCGTTTTTGATGAAATGAAGCCTATACATTGCCCCAAGCTACACTGAAGTTAACGTTGTAAAACTAATGAAAGTTTGTCTATTAACTTTGGAGATTAGCGGGTTTAAGCAGCCTGAGACAACTGTTTTACAGTTTTGGTATTAATATATATAAAAATACACACATCAAAAACAGTTTTGCATCACTTCGGTTCCCAGAGTTCCGGAACCTGTACAGAAAATTGGAATAGAGATCAACATATATATCATTTCCGCCCTTTTTATTGCTCATGAAAACCAGACATTGCAAGTTTTACAACCATACAGCGAGACCTTCAGAGGTGGTGGTCCAGATTGTTGTACACACCGGTATCTAACACCCAGTAGTACGTCCTCGTTCATTGATGCATGCCTGTATTCGTCCTGGCATACGATGGACAAGTTCATCAAGGCACTGTAGGTTCAGGTTGTCCCACTAATCAATCGCGATTCGGCCTAGATCCTTCAGAGCGGTTGGTGGGTCACGTCGTCCATAAACAGCCCTTTTCAATCTGTTCCAGGCATGTTTGATAGGGCTCATGTCTGGAGAATATGCTGACCACTCTAGTCGAACAATGTCGTTATCCTGAAGGAAGTCATTCACAGGATGCGCACGATGGGGGTGCGTCTTGCCATCTGTGAAGACGAATGCCTCGCCAGTATCTGCCGATATTCTTGCACTATCGGTCGGAGGATCGTATTCACGTATCGTACAGCCGTTACGGGGCCTTCCATTACTACCAGCGGCCTACGTCGGTGACACATAATGGCATCCCAAAACCCCTTGCTGCACCCGCTGGAGTGTTGTGTTGAAATGTGTGTGAAATCTTATGGGACTTAACTGCTTACATACTACGTAACCTAAATTATGCTAAGGACAAATACACACACCCATGCCCGAGGGAAGACTCGAACCTCCGCCGGGACCAGCCGCACAGTCCATGACTGCAGCGCCATAGACCGCTCGGCTAACCCCACGCCGTCGCTGGAGTGTGTGTAATGCGTTCAGCCTGACGGGGTTGCCTCCAAACACATCTCAGACGATTGTCTGGTTGAAGGCATATGCGACACTCATCGGTGAAGAGAACGTGATGCCACTCCTGAACGGTCCATTCATCATGTTGTTGGCCCATCTGTACCGCACTGCATGGCGTCGCGGTTGAAAAGACGGACCTCGCCAAGGACGTCAGGAGTGAAGTTGCGTATCATGCATCATACTGCGCACAGTTTGAGTCGCAACACGACGTACTGTGGCTGCAAGAAAAGCATTATTCGACATGGTGGCGCGGCGGTCAGGGTTCCTCCGAACCATAATCCGTAGGCAGCGGTCATCCACTGAAGTAGTAGCCCTTGGGAGGCCTGAGCGACGCATGTCATCGACACATCCTGTCGCTCTGTATCCCCTCCCTGTCCGAACAACATCGCTCTGGTTCACTCTGAGACGCCTGGACACTTCTCTTGTTGAGAGTCCTTCCTGGTACCAAGTAAAAAAGCGGTCCGATCGAACCGCGGTATTCCCCGTCTAGGCAAAGTTGAACTACAGGCAACACGAGCCTTGTACCTCCTTCGTGGTGGAATGACTGGAAGTGATCGGCTGTCGGAGTCCCTCTGTCTAATAGGCGCTGCTCATGCATGGTTGTTTACATCTTTCGTCGGGTTTAGTGATATCTCTGAACAGTCAAAGGGACTATGTCCACAGTCAACGTCTAACTTCCGGAATTCTGGGAACCGGGATGATACAAAACTTTTTTGGTGTGTGTAGATGAAAGCGTTTGTATTAAATTTTGCTACAAGAACGGAATAAATTTCAGTAAAATTTTTGTCATGTTAAATATCGTCTTTGTGAACCTGCAATGGGTAAAATAAATGTTTATGAGTGGTATAAGCATTTAGAAGAACGCCGTGAAGATGACGTGCCCTAGACGCCCCAGCACATCATCAACCGATGAAATTGTCGAAAAAGTGTAATAAATGGTATCAATGATCGTCGAATAGCAAGTAGAGGAGTAGCTGACGACGTTGGCATATGAACTGGCTCATGCCATGGAATTTTTCGAATATTTTGGGTATGAAAGGTGTGACACCAAATTAGGACCCTAAAGCTCCACCTGAAAACGGTGGAAATCAAAGGGTCAGTACGTCAGTGAGGTAACACAGCGACGACAGTGATGCAAGCTGAACAACTCTCCGCCACGTTTTATGTTGTCAGAGCAAATGGATCCTTTGTGGGATAGTGGCACATAATGTGTCACGTAACTACAAAGTAACATCCAGCCATTGGCTTTTATTAGTGACAGGCAGAACCGAAATTACCGCTGGAGGCTGTGACACGTTATTTAGCGCTCGCTGCGGTGTCACGCCATAGTGTTACCGCTACATTTTATGTGGCCGTTGTGCTGTTGTTACGAAAGCGAGAGGGTAAATGTCTACCCCAGAGTCTGCGGCAATGTTGTCAGTGCTCGCTGTGTCAAATGCTGGCAACGAAAGAGGTGTGTCGGCTGCTGATTGTACGTAGCTATGAGGGTGCAGCGGACGGACGCGTGTTTCGAAGTAAGAGACGAAGAGATTTTATGGCATTCTCATGCCAGAATACCACATACTCGTAATTCCTCAAATATCCGATGAAAAAGCAGTCAGATACCTGTGACAACCAAGATAATAAATTTAATTGCTGCTCGTGTTGCGCTATTTTCCAACCTCACCATAAACTCACACAATTCGGGACATGTGAAAAGTGAAATATTTGTGACAAGGCACTAGAATTTCCCCGCCTATTATCTCGCCTCTCGCTGACTATACAAAACTGAGGCGTCACCGACTTACGAGCAGAACAGAAAAACCACTGCACCGCGATTGGTGTTTCCCCTGAGCTAGAATTAAGCCAAGCGATAGAGTCGGTGTTTTCTTTTATAAGCTACACAACCGCTTAATTTCTTTTCGGAATCGTGCCTGTCGTGTGACCAGGATATTAATGCACGCACATATCCGGAGCGAAGATCTAAGACTCGTGTACGTAGTTATACTTATGTTCTGCAACTGAGCTGAATTTTGTGTACATTCATGTATTTGTTTATTTGTATAGCAAAGCTTGTTCCATACAACTCCTTGCCACATACCTTGTGATACTTACAGCATTTTGTGACGATAAAAAAATCTGCAACATTTCTGAAACCTTAGGGGAAAGAAGGTCCAAACATTTTGTTGTGACTAACAACATTGTTGCTGAAGTTAAAATCTTTTGGGTTATTAGGCCATGTCATGTTTCTTCTAAAATGATCGACGTTTAGACCCCTCTGCTGGGATCTTCCTCAATATCTTCTGCTTCAAGCAGTAGTGGACACCAGAAGATCCTGAAGAAGATCTCAGAAAATTTTAACTTCAGTGACAACCGCCACGAAAGCCTGCAGTCTTGCCATAACATTGTTGCTGGTTTCAAACCTATGGCGAACTATGGCTCTCTTGTAGGAGTGTTATTAAGTTGCTGGCTATTGCAGTAGGCATTATTAGAATAACTGCTCTTCCTGTTTTCTGTTACATTTTAAATGAAGTATGCTTTCACATTAGAAAATGTGGATTACAGGCAAGGAAGTCTGTAAAACCTTGTGAGTAAATAGTTACTAACTTTAAATTACAACATCGAATTTGAGTAGGAGTCCTTCGTAAGGAAGGTAAAAAGTACAAAGTACAAATTACTCTATGAAACAAGCTTGGTATCTTTTTGCACCTGGCTAATTATTTTGCAAAATCTGATTCCTCTGATTTGATCCATTATAATCTGTATAACTGTTTTGTTTATGCAAAATATTTTCGATGTGTATAGTGTACAACAAGTTGTGTGTGATGTTTCAGTGAGTGTGAGACTCTGCACAAATGGACCATCAGAAAACTGTAAATAGAAATTCTTCTAAACTTCGCCACTAACATCGCGAAACGTATCGATAACCAATTAAAGAATTGAGTGTTTTTTATGTATTGCAGTAAAAGTCAACGAAAAGAAGCAAACTCTCACACACTGACAACTTCAATAGAAATGGCTTAATACACACAACAAAGGCATTGGAAAATGAGACCATTTCCCGAAACACGTCGTGCGAAAAGTACATCAAGAAAACTCGTGACTGGTAGAAGAAGATTTTTTTTGTAATCTATTTAAATCTGTTTCCATATAATGAAAAGACGATAAACTGATCCAGGCGAAAACCAATTTATCCAGGTAGTGCCCTATTTATAAATTTCATAAACTTAGTATTAACCAACAATTTCGTTTTATATTCGACTGACTGTGTGGATTACATCGCATTGTACTTCATCCGTGAGCCAGACTCATAACACAGACAGTTTGTTTAAAATTCAAATATTAATTTACCACAAATAATTTAAATAAAGGAATTTTTTTTCTAGAACGTTTCTCCCTGAAATCTCTGTTCTTCCCAACTTCTCGGATCACGCACGTCGCCTACAGATTTTAAAGTGTTTCCGTGTCAGGTATATGTACATCAAGGGATGTATTAATTAAACCACACTAAGACAGTGTCTACTCTTTGTAAAAGTCACGCACTCGAACATTTGTGACCACAATACTCCCGTCTATACGTTACAGTCCCTGCAGAAAGACGATGGACAGCATGTGTTCGTCCACAATAATCGAGGGTAATTTCGGTTCAGAAATGGCTCTGAGCACTATGCGACTTAACTTCTCAGGTCATCAGTCGCCTAGAACTTAGAACTAATTAAACCTAACTAACCTAAGGACATCACACAAATCCATGCCCGAGGCAGGATTCGAACCTGCGACCGTAGGGTAATTTCGGTTCTGCCTGTCACTAATAAACACTAATGGCTAGATGTTCAGGCTCGAAAATTCATACGTTAAGAGCTATGAGCAGTTGTTCGACACTGTGAAACAAATTTCTTATACTACAAGCTCTTAGCTTACCACATTTTGGGAGGTTGTATGAAACGTCCCCTTAGAAAAATTTATGAATAACTGTGCTAATAAACTTACATTATTTGATTTTCAAACAGCTGAGCAGAACTAAACCTACTCAGACATTTCTCTCTTTACTTATTCTGATCAACACTAAACTGACACACAATATTTTTAGCGCAACGCAATCTGACTTTCAACAATCCCTACAAAAGAATAGCCCTGACTAACAATAACCTATAACTTTTTGAATCACTTACCTCACAAAAATCTTCGTTACTCGAACTACTGCAATACAGCGAGCGCCAATAGTGCTACCTAAATAAAAGATTCTAACTACTGAAGGCACTAACTACTGATAGGCATCCAGTCTTACAAATTTACTGTCTCTGATGGACACACGTCCAGATCATCTGCTCTCAAAATTCTGCCATTTCACTCCCCACATCCACCACTGCTGGCGGCTCACCTCCAATTGCGCAACGGTACGCGCTGTTAACAGCCAACTACCCAACACTACAATAGGAAATATTCCAACAATGCCCCAGACTGCACACAGAACAGCCAGTGATTTGCATACAGAGCGCTACTTGGGGTTACCAATATAAAAACCTAAATAGCCTACTTACAGTTGTAGTGTGGGCCAAAACAAGAAAAAAAAATGCCCACGCTCTCTAAAGTGCATACCTTACAGTGCATACCTCGTTCATCTTCACTTCTGTGTAGCAGATCTTTTTTACTGTAGAAGTGCTCATAGCTCATAAGATATGAATTTTAGAACACATGTTTACTGCATTTTTTGGTTCAAATGATTGTTCTTGTCATATCGCTGAATAGTGGCCATTTCTCCTGGGACAACCTGTATATTCTCTAAAGTAAAGGCTGAAATGACGCGAATAAGTTCAGAACAGGGTAACAAAACTAACGAGTACACCACCCGTCAGTTTTACTTCTGTATTCTTTTTAAATTTATGTGAAGTGAACTTCAGAACTCAAATATGAGTCATAGTCAGCAGCTGGATGCAACTCTCAAAAGCTCTCGACAAAATCTACTTTGGAATTTTCAGAGCGTCTTTAGCACCTTAAAGTACGACCAATTACTCGATGACCAGGGTAACTCAGTGGCAGAGTGCTTGCTTGCCACTTACAGGGGAACAGTTCGTTGACATCTGTACTACAGGACCGAGACAAGCTGACGGAGGCTCAATTTTGCTCTGTCGAATATTCATTTGGGCATCCATCGCTCGAGTGGAGCGTGTGCAAGGCATCATGATGGCCAGGAATATCGTACACTGGTTGCAATCCCCGACACTTCTTCATGACCAGCAAGGCATCATGACAGCCAAGGAATATCGTACACTGGTTGCAATCCACGACACTTCTTCATGACCAGCAAGGCGACGGCCAAGGAATATCGTACACTGGTTGCAAACCACGTACACGTCTTCATGACCATCATGTCTCCCAAAAGGCAATGACATTTTTTAGCAAAATAATGCATCATGTGACAAGGCCTAGAGTGTGATGGAGTGGTTCGAGAAAGCTAGTGGCAAGTTCCAGCTGATGTGCTGGCTCCCCCAAGTCGCCAGATCTGAACCCAAACGAGCACCTCTGGGACGTAATTGAACGTGGCGTCAGAGCTCATCACCCCTCTCCCCAGAATTTACGGGAGTTAAGTGACGTGTGTGTGTGCAGATGTAATGTCATCCCTCCCCCCTCCCCCAGCTACCTACCCAGGCATTATTGCTTCCATGCAACGACGCTTTCCAATACCGGCTATTAGGTAGGTGGTCACAATGTTCTGGCTGATACGTACACGCATTTTAATAATATTATATGGATTATGTACGAGTATAATGACTTTTCTGGGGACTAGAAATCTACTCTGTAAGAATAAGCATGGGCTTTGAAAAAGACGATCGTGTGAAACCCAGCTCGCGCTATTCGCCCACGAGACTCAGAGAGCCATAGACACTGGTTCCCAGGTAGATGCCGTGTTTCTTGACTTCCGCAAGGCGTTCGATACAGTCCCCCACAGTCGTTTAATGAACAAAGTAAGGTCATATGGACTATCAGAGCAATTGTGTGATTGGACTGAAGACTTCCTAGATAACAAAACGCAGCATGTCATTCTCAATGGAGAGAAGTCTTCCGAAGTTAGTGCGATTTCAGGTGTGCCGCAGGGGAGTGTCGTATGACCGTTGCTATTCTCAGTATACATAAATGACACTGAGGCTTTTTGCGGATGATGCTGTAGTACATCGAGAGGTGGTAATAATGGAAAATTGTACTGAAATGCAGGAGGATCTGCAACGAATTGACGCATGGTACAGGGAATGGCATTTGAATCTCAATGTAGACAAGTGTAATATGCTGCGAATACACAGAAAGAAAGATCCTTTATCATTTAGCTACAATATAGCAAGTCAGCAACTGGAAGCAGTTAATTCCATAAATTATCTGGGATTAGGCATTAGGAGCGATTTAAAATGGAATGACCATATAAAATTAATCGTCGGCAAAGCAGATGCCAGACTGAGATTCATTGGAAGAATCCTAAAGAAATGCAGTTCGAAAACAAAGGAAGTAGGTTACAGCACACTTGTTCGCCTACTGCTTGAATACTGCTCACCCGTGTGAGATCCGTACCAGATAGGGTTGATAGAAGAGATAGAGAAAATCCAATGGAGAGCAACGCCCTACGTTACAGGATCATTTAGTAATCGCGAAAGCGTTACGGAGATGATAGATAAACTCCAGGAGAAGACTCTGCAAGAGAGACGCTCAGTAGTTCGGTACAGGCTTTTGTTGAAGTTTCCAGAACATATCTTTACCGAGGAGATAAGCAGTATATTGCTCCTTCCTACGTATATCTCGAGAAGAGACCATGAGGATAAAATCGAAGAGGTTATAGCCCACATAAAGGCAAACCGACAATCTTTCTTTCCACGGACAGTATGAGACTGGAACAGAAGGAACAACCGATAGTGGTACTCAAAGTACTCTCCGCCACATACCGTCAGGTGGCTTGCGGAGTATGGATGTAGATGTAGAAATAGTGTTAATGTGTTTCAAATGTCTGTGAGCCGTGTAACTCAGTTGGGGTGTGCGCACCAGCACGGCATTCACCTAGTAGGATGAGGAAAACCGCCTAAAAACCACATCCAGGCCGTTGTCGTTAATACGCCTGGCGGATTCAATCTGGGGCCGGCGCGCCTACACAAGTACAGAAAGCAGCGCGTTAGCGCTCTCGGCTACCATGGCGTGTGTCCCCCTCCCCCTCTCCCTTACCTACCAAGGTCTTATTATTTCCATGCAACGTAGCTTTAAAATACCGGCTATGAGGTAGGTGGTCCAAACATTCTTGCTGATGGGTGTGCATACACCCATTTTCATAATACACTACTGGGCATTAAAATTTGCTACACCAAGAAGAAATGCAGATGATAAACAGGTATTCATTGGACAAATATATTGTACTAGAAATGACATGTGATTACATTTTCACGCCATTTGGGTGCATAGATCCAAAGAAATCAGAACCCAGAACAACCACCTCTGGCCGTAATAACGGCCTTGATACGCCTGAGCATTGAGTCAGACAGAGCTTCGATGGCATGTGCATCTGCCCATGCAGCTTCAACACGATACCACAGTTCATCAAGAGTAGTGACTGGCGTATTGTGACGTGCCAGTTGCTCGGCCACCATTGACCAGACTTTTCATTAGGTGAGAGATCTGGAGAACGTGCTGGCCAAGGCAGCAGTCGAACACTCTCTGTATCCAGAAAGCACCGTACAGAACCTGCAACATGGGGTGTGCATTATCCTGCTGAAATGTACAGTTTTGCACGAATCGAATGAAATGTAGAGCCACGGGTCGTCACATATCTGAATTGAAATGTCCACTGTTCAAAGTGCCGTCAGTGCGAACAAGAGGTGACCGAGACGTGTAGCCAATGGCACCCCATACCATTACGCCACATGATAAGCCAGTATGGCGATGACGAATACACCCTTCCAATGTGCGTTCACAGCGATGTCTCCAAATACGGATGCGACCATCATGATGCTGTAAACAGAACCTGGATTCATGCGAAAAAATGTCGTTTTGCCATTCGTGTACCCAGGTTCGTCGTTGAGTACACCATCGCAGGCGCTCCTACAGGGTGTTTCAAAAATGACCGGTATATTTGAAACGGCAATAAAAACTAAACGAGCAGCTATAGAAATACACCGTTTGTTGCAATATGCTTGGGACAACAGTACATTTTCGGGCGGACAAACTTTCGAAATTACAGTAGTTACAATTTTCAACAACAGATGGCGCTGCAAGTGATGTGAAAGATATAGAAGACAACGCAGTCTGTGGGTGCGCCATTTTGTATGTCGTCTTTCTGCTGTAAGCGTGTGCTGTTCACAACGTGCAAGTGTGCTGTGGACAACATGGTTTATTCCTTAGAACAGAGGATTTTTCTGGTGTTGGAATTCCACTGCCTAGAACACAGTGTTGTTGCAACAAGACGAAGTTTTCAACGGAGGTTTAATGTAACCAAAGGACCGAAAAGCGATACAATAAAGGATCCGTTTGAAAAATTTCAACGGACTGGGGACGTGATGGATGAACGTGCTGGGAAGGTAGGGCGACCGCGTACGGCAACCACAGAGGGCAACGCGCAGCTAGTGCACCAGGTGATCCAACAGCGGCCTCGGGTTTCCGTTCGCCGTGTTGCAGCTGCGGTCCAAATGACGCCAACGTCCACGTATCGTCTCATGCGCCAGAGTTTACACCTCTATCCATACAAAATTCAAATGCGGCAACCCCTCAGCGCCGCTACCATTGCTCCACGAGAGACATTCGCTAACGATATAGTGCACAGGATTGATGACGGCGATATGCATGTGGGCAGCATTTGGTTTACTGACGTAGCTTATTTTTACCTGGACGGCTTTGTCAATAAACAGAACTGGCGCATATGGGGAACCGAAAAGCCCCATGTTGCAGTCCCATCGTCCCTGCATTCTCAATAAGCACTGGTCTGGGCCGCCATTTCTTCCAAGGAATCATTGGCCCATTTTTAAGATCCGAAACGATTACTGCATCACGCTATCTGGACATTCATCGTGAATTTGTGGCGGTACAAACTGCCTTAGACGACTCTGCGAACACCTCGTGGTCTATGCAAGATGGTGCCCGGCCACATCGCACGGCCGACTTCTTTAATTTCCTGAATGAATATTTCGATGATCGTGTGATTGCTTTGGGCTATCCGAAACATACAGGAGGCGGCGTGGATTGGCCTCCCTATTCGCCAGACATGAACGCCTGTGACTTCTTTCTGTGGCGACACTTGAAAGACCAGGTGTACCTCCAGAAACAATTGAATAGCTGAAGCAGTACATCTCATCTGCATGTGAAGCCATTCCGCCAGACACGTTGTCAAAGGTTTCGGGTAATTTCATTCAGAGACTACGCCATATTATTGCTACGCATGGTGGATATGCGGAAAATATCGTACTATAGAGTTTCCCAGACCGCAGCGCCATCTGTTGTTGACAATTGTAACTACTGTAATTTCGAAAGTTTTTCTGCCTGAAAATGTACTGTTGTCCCAAGCATATTGCAACAAACGGTGTATTTCTATCGCTGCTCGTTTAGTTTGTATTGCCGTTTCAAATATACCGGTCGTTTTTTAAACACCCTGTATGTGTGATGCAGCGTCAAGGGTGACCGCAGCCATGTTCTCCGAGTTGATAGTCCGTGCTGCTGCAAACGTCGTCGAACTGATCGTGCAGATGGTTGTTGTCTTGCAAACGTCCCCATCTGTTGCCTCAGGGATCGAGACGTGGCTGCACGATCCGTTACAGCCACGCGGATAAGACGCCTGTCATGTCGACTGCTAGTGATACGAGGCCGTTGGGATCCAGCACGGCGTTCCGTAGTACTCTCCTGAACCCACGGATTGCATATCCTGCTAACAGTCATTGTATGAAACGTCCCCTTTGAAAATTTAATGACTTACTGTGCTGGTAAACCTATTACATTATTTGATTTTCAAACAGCTGAGCAGAACTGAACGTACTCCGACATTTCGCTCTTTACCTATTCTGATCAACACTAAACTGACACACAATATTTTTAGCGCAACGCAATCTGACTTTCATTAGTCCCTACAAGAGAATAGCCCTGACTAACATTAACCTATACCTTTCACAAATCACTTACCTCACAAACACCTTCGTTACTAGAACTACTGCAATACAGCGAGCGCCACTACTGCCAGCTAAATAAAAGATTCAAACTACTGAAGGCACTAACTACTAATAGGCATAGTTAACAAATGAAAGATTTTAATAGAGAACAAACATTGTATTTACCTTAATAGTGTTCAAACATCATCATATATCAGTTCATGACATCCAGTCTTACAAATTTACTGTCTCTGATGGACACACTTCCAGATCATCCGCTCTCAAAACTCCGGCATCTCATTCCGCACATCCATCACTACTGGCGGCTCATCTCCAACTGCGCAACGCTACGCTCTGTTAACAGCCAACTGCCCAAAACTACAATAGCGAATATTACAACAGTACCAACGAGCCACAGACTGAAGACAGCACAGCCAGTGATTTTCATATAGTGCGCTACGTGGCATTACCAGTATAAAAACCTAAACAGCCTACTTACAATTGGATCTCGACTAACGCGAGCAGCAATGTCGCGATACGATAAACCGCAATCGCGATAGGCTACAATCCGAGTTTTATCAAAGTCGGAAACGTGATGGTACACATTTCTTGCCGGCCGCGGTGGCCGTGCAGGTTCGAATCCAGCCTCGGGCGTGGATGTGTGTAATGTCCTTAGGTTAGTTAGGTTTAAGTAGTTCTAAGTTCTAGGGGACTTATAAGATGTTAAGTCCCATAGTGCTCAGAGCCATTTGAACCATTTGAAAGCATTTCTCCTCTTTACACGAGGCATCACAACAACGTTTCACCAAGCAACGCCGGTCAACTGCTGTTTGTATATGAGAAATCAGTTGGAAACTTTCCTCATGTCAGCACGTTGTGGGTGTCGCCACCGGTGCCAACCTTGTGCGAATGGTCTGAGAAACTAATCATTCGCATATGGCAGCATTTTCTTCCTGTCGGTTGAATTTCGCGCCTGTAGCACGTCATCTTCGTGGTGTAGCAATTTTAATGGCCAGTAGTGTATGTATGGGTTATAGAAATTCGATTGCAGTATGGTATCTTCGTACACTGCCCTGCACTGCACACGCCAGGACTGGACGCTGGATGCTGCGAGGTCTGCCCCACCGCCCGGCCTACCACACGACGCGACACCTCAGCTCAGCTCAGGAGGCGCCTCCGCCGCCCGCTGGTGGGAGGCGAGCCTCCTCGCCGCCCCCCGCCCCCCGGCAGCGGGCTTCGGTTTTCCCGGGGCCGGCCTCCCGCCTCTGATATTGCGGCAGCCGCGCGGCGCGCCGCCACTCTCAGCTGGACCCCGCGCGCGCTCCGGTCGGCTCACACAGTGTCCGCCCCCCTCCCCCAGTGCAGTGCGCGCCGTGACTGCCGCCCGCTAGCCGCTCCAGTGCCGCGCTGCCCGCGACTCGCCTCGCACACTAGCTCCAGGCAGCCGCCGCCATGAAGGACTTCCTCAGCCTCTTCGGCTTCGTGGCCAAGTCGTACCGCGTGGTCAGCTCGTCCAAGACCGAGGCGGACGCCGCCGACAAGCAGCAGGAGCTCCAGAAGACCCAGCAGGAGGGCACCAGCACCTGCGATGCCGCCGCCAAGCTGGGCCGCCGCGGCTCCAAGGCCGGCGTCGTCGTCAACAGGGCCTTCCACGACCCCGACCACCAGCGCCGGCTCCACCGCAGGCGTAAGTCCGCAGGCTCGACGCGCAGGTGACAATGGACGGCGAATGTACCACGGAAACGAAAGTACCATCGCGTGTGCCACAACGAAGAGTAATAACACTCTAATGTTAACCGTATAGTGCGTGTTTGGCAGTCCCAGCTACAAACGAAGGGGGCCCTTAGAGGATAACGGAACAAGCAAATAATCTTAGTAAACGAAGCTCAGGAAACGAGTGGTTTCTCCGATACGACATATGCACAAGTGCATTCGTCCCAGTGTTACATCACTGTTATCGTGCTTTTGATGATCTTCCTTATGGTGAATAGTTACAACTAAAGTTCAGCTATCCAGAGAGTTCCATTGCGGCTGTATTTATGTATGGTAGCGAAACTTGGTAGGTATTCTAACACACTCGAAAAAAACAAGTTCCTGTTTTGGCCACCTGGTACAAATATAGCTCTATGAATTCAAGAGGAGACGTATAGAAATGGTTGAAGCGTAACGGACTAGAAATGGGACGCGAGCAGGAAAGATCAGGAAAGAAGAGAGGCATATTGCTGATTCTATATTTAATCACCACTTGCACATGAAAGTCTCTTCGGGTTTGCTGGCGGATCCTAAAATCAACTTGACTCGATATTTCGGCGATCCAACTCTTAGCCATTTTCAGGAAAATGCCGCCACTGCTGATGAGTCCCGCTGAGAACTGACCGTTCTCAGCGGGACTCATCAGCAGAGAAAGCATTTTCCTGAAGATGGCGAACAGTTGGATCGCCGAAACATCGAGTCAAGACTGGCAGTTCTCAGCGGGACTCATCAGCACAGGCAGCATTTTCCTGAAGATGGCGAACAGTTGGGTCGCCGAGATATCGAGTCAAGCTGATTTTAGGATCCGGCAACAAACCCTAAGAGACTTTCAAGACTTATTACGCCAGGAAAGCCTACGTAATCACCACTTAACACAGTTTCTTCGATATCAGCACCAGAGACGTCTACGAGATGGTGTACAGCGCCAAATTTGCGTCTGGTGGCCGAAATTGGAACTAATTTGTTTCAGCATAAATTGCTTCCCCATTAACGTATTATAATACCTGACAACTTTCGCTACCTTACTGTGATTACAGCCCACCCTGAACCTCAGCGAGCCGGTTTTTAGTTTTTTGGCTATACCCACCCAGTACAAGCGCGATGATGCACTAGGACAGCATCATCTGGCGCAGATCTTCGACAATAAGTGTTTCGATCGTGGCTCGCCAATGCCGTGGCCTCCCAGGTTGTCCGACTTGAACAGTCTGGATCTTTTAGGCCATATTTAAAAGCTTTAGTGTACACCAACTCTCTTGGTAGTGTCGATGAACTCCATAAACGCTTTGTGAATGGTTGCCACAAATTTGGGATCGCGTCTGGCACTTCTGAACAGGTATGGGAATCGATGAAGAAGCCTGTTGTAATGTGTTTCCATGGATCCTCGTGGACTCTGTTATAAGACACTCATGTGGTTAGCACAAATGGGTCGAACGGAGGAAACCATTGGGTCATGGATCTATGATTATTAGGATTATTTGCTTTTTGCGTTCTCCTCTACACGTTCCTTTCTTTTGTACCTATAATATTCAAACCACTTATGTAGGGTGTAAAAAAACTAGATTTAGTGTGAATGCTGGAGACAAAAAGAAACACTTTCTATTTGACAGAAATCACACAGGTGCACCATTTCCGCACTAGGGCTCCTTAAAGTTTGCGACAATGTTGGTAATAGACGGTGTTGAAACTACCGTGTGATGAATACTGTCCCTAATACGTTGGTGAAAATGTTGTCCGTTCACGTTAATACACAACCGGCATCTGCATACTAATGACTTTCTAACGCGCTCAAAACAGCCAGGAATTTCACAAATAATGGTTGGAGCAATAGCCGAACTGTCAACCTGATCTCCTGCAGTGTCTGTCGGTGTCTCCTACACCAAACGATTCATCTCTTCCCCGCAAAAGGAAATTCATAAGAGTGAGGTCGTGAGAAAGCGACGCCCACGACGCTGACAAACCCCTCCCAATTCAGTTACTTGTGGAAAATTTGTCTAAATGTTTACTTGCGTTAAATCTTCATAAATGACGCTTATGACAGCTAACTCGGTCAGAATGTAATCAGCCATCAAGAAACTGTAAACGTTAGTAGAAACTTTCGTGTAAACGCATCACAACGTAAATAACAATGTAACTCTTTATCCAGGAACGTGGAGACCGCTAACAACGAAAACTTGCCCTTTTAGCAGTAAGATGTTGCAGATCAGAGTATACCAACATGTTACTTACGAAACAGTCAAAACAACTGGGAAACTTGGCCTAGGTGAAGTCCAGTGCGTAACCTTTCATGCAACGGTGCACCTGTAACGTTGGTGTCACATAAAAATGTTCCTTTTGTCTTCTCTAAACACTCACATTTTGTATACTCGTTTATTTAGCTCTGTACGTGGATGATTTATTAGACAGGATCAGCAGCGCTGTAATATCTTTCACTGTACATGGACAATTCTGAGGAATTTCAGAACGATTCGGACATTTCCGTTTGTGGCAATGAAACTCACTCTCTTTAAATGCTGAGAAATGCACAGTAATGCCTGTAACAAAGAACTGTTCAGTACCTCAGGATTCGTGGTCAATATTTTGAGCACGTCTCATCGTATAAATATCTGTGGCTAATCGAAGAAGCGACGCGAAATCAACACGTAAAATCAGTATCGTGCAAGGCGACTGTAAGACATTTATTTGTTGGTATGATAGTTACAGATGTTCTCACTTTCGGTTCTTCTAGCACCTGCCAGTGCGGCTTTGTGGCTAAGTGTCAAAGTTTCGTACTACGGACCCAAACCTCCGAATCCTCGGTCGGTCATTGGATCTCTTTCTGTCACTTATCACTTTTTTTCACATCTGATTGTGATTTCTATATGTGAAAAAGTCTTGTTACACTGTGCATGGACATCTGTGTGTCCCTGCCTCTGTAGGTGGGTAACTCATCTCGAATGTCGGGGTTAACGAATAATCACTTTCATTCTCAAATTACTTTATTGTAGGGCAGCTGTAACTCATCGAACTGTCGTGTCTTGGTCAGGAAATATCTCAGGAATCACGTGTTACAATCTTTCTCGAACCATTTTTCCATCACCATCTAAGAGAAACTGGATCACTGTATACTTGTGGTACACTTGTACGGCAGGCAAATACCACATCTTAAATTGTTCTATATGTGTTCCCAGTCATTTATTAACGAAAAATGCCCTTCCTGCATTATCTATATGGAAAGTAGAATACTTGTGATCAGGTACCTCAGATCTGGTGGACGAATAACTACCTTCAGAGCGACATGAACTTCCAAGCGGTTCTTCATAGAACTTGCCCCACAATCAACGCATATCGCAAATTCGTCGTTTTTCGTCAGGCGTACGAAATACCCCGTCACTGATTGGAAAAGAAAAGGTGGTGTGTTTACTTCAGTGGTTAGACAAAGTTACGGAAACTCTTTGGTCACCACTTTATGAGCCCCCTGCACGTCTAACTGAAACAGATGAAGGCTATTCGATGTGGAAATGTGTGCTGTGTTTTGCGGTGTTAATCAGTGTAAATAGTGTATTGTATCAGGAAAACCAGTTTCCGAGGCAGCTGTGCTCAGTATGAGTGTAGAAGTTGAATACTTAGCCGATGAAGAAGTTTCAGAAAAAAATGAAGTGAAACGCCAATGTCTACGTTAAAAAATTTTCATTGAGTTGCTCATGACAACCACCTTTAAAATGTCATGACGACATCGCCAGCAACTGAGGCGCGACGCGTCACATACAGAAATTTTGCGAAGAAAAGTTGTGAGCAGTCTGAGAAGCGCGATATAAATACCACTGAGTTTAACATTCTCCTGTCTGAGAACACGCAGGAATGCGAACGACCGATCTGTAAACCGACTCGCGTTGTCTTGGGAGACCTCACGTTCATTGTTGCCGATGGCAGAGACCACGTTATGTGGCGGGGGGAGTGACTTGCACGTACCTAGCCACGACTGTGAATCACTAAGGCCGGGGCTTTCATACTTCCTCCGAACGAGCTATTCTGTTACGTAACGTGGATGAAAAGTTTCAATTTTTTCTTCGTCATCATCTTCAAGTTAATCCAGTGTTACGGAGCAGTGAAGGACTTACGTAAGAGCATATTTCAGTTCAATTAAGAACCGTTAATGTTGATAATTACAGGCAACAAGCCAACTTGAAATAACCTTCACCGTTCATCTTTCTTCATGTACCAGAGGTCGATTAATCAGCTACACTTCAACAATAACAATATGTATCTCATGTTTTTTATAGTTTCCGCATACAGAACTTTACAATTCGAGAAATCTCCGGGATGACCGAGTATACAGTTTAAAATAATTTTTCATAATACGGCGTACTTAGACACGACTGTCGTAACACGATTTGTAAGATTTTTTAAAACTATGTTATATCTAGCAACTGTTGGCATATAGCCATACATGCAGAAAGTTTACGAATCTGTAAAGATTTGCGTTGCACCATTAACGCCACATTAAATTGGAGTATGCTTCTTTCGGCCACATTCCCGGCTTTGCTCTAGCTTGAAGAGCCGTCAGGTGTATTTCATAAGGACGCCTCCATGAGAAAATCACTTTTGCATATTTCCAATAATTTTAAGCAGTACAGATCTTACAGTCAATTCTTCTTTACTCTGACTCGATTATGTGTAACATCGATCTGATACTGCTACCTGGGTGCAGCTTCCTATAACCACACTTCTTTTTTCCAAATTACGTTGGAGAGTCTGCTCACACCTTTTAAAAAATTTCATATGTAAAACTACTTACTTTACTTACTTTTTCGTGTCCGGAAACTACAATTTGTTTGCCCATTATTGGGCAATGTCCAATGTTTCTTCTTTGGCCAGCCATAGATCTCTTAGTGGATAGTAGATGGGAGGCTCATCTAAGGCGCAACTTAGGAAACTACTTTTTCATTTTGTGTGTGTTTAAGTTAGGGCGGTTGTTACCAGCCCCTGAATCCGTTTGTCTGTGACTTTGGTCGTTATATGAACTGAAGCTTTTTTTTTTTTTTTTTTTTTTTTGCTAAGTCATCCTGACTGATGCGTTATCCGTTCTCTGTGAGGATTCACTTCTCAAATACAGATTCATCCACAAGGGGAGCTTCGATTCTCTCTATACTTACAGGATTTCGAGGCGAGTGCCAAGTTATCAACGTCCTAAAGCAGCACGATGCACTTCTCAAAGAAAAAACATCTTTCCACTCTTAATTAGTTATTGCATTCAAATTCGAGAGTTCACAATTAATTAAAATTTGGTGCAAAAATGACACTTAAAGTAGATGTTTTGTATTTCTGAAGATTGAACAGTATTTATGACATCAATTTTTTTTCGTTTGCCGATAAGATATTTCGTTATGTCCTTGTCAAATCTTAGTCTGTTTCGTATGATTTTTGCTAAAAAATGGAAAGATACTATTTTTACTAAAAATAACGATTCGTTATTTGTTACTTATTATCTGAATTTGATAATAAATGCAGAATTTAAATAAAATTAGAAACAAAAGTTACTGCTAGCGAGAAGCGGACTAGGCACTTCGTGTGTCCTAGAATTTTGACTCTATTCACCTACCTACCAGAAATGTTGTTAAATACTTTGAAATGTTTCATAATTAATGGCGGATGGAAATTTCGCAAGGTTCAAATGAGATTCTATTTGAGTGCCTTAAAAAAAAAAAAAAAAAAAGAAGAAAAAGGAAAAAAAAGTGCTGTAAGTCTGAATAAAATGGAGTGGGGCGAGACGTTCATTTCACATTGAGCGTTTTACGCAAGACGGAATATTGTTGGACTAATTCCTTTTTCTGCACAGATAACCTGTCTGCATCCACCTTGGAACGCCAGAGTTTGAATTGAGTAATTTGTAGGGCTCGCGGTTATTGTTTTTTCGTTCTCTCTGGTATCTCTGGCCTGTTAATGCGAGTCGCCAGTTCACGACTACTGTCCTTACGTCGCGCAAAGTTGGCAGGACTGGCTTGTCCTCTTAGAGCCGGCAGACTGGAAACGAGGTGGATCAGCGATTGCGCGTATTTTCCAGCCGGGTCGCTTCGGTACCCGGTGGACTCTTGAACTCGGCAAACGAGTCTGAAGACGTCACCCGGGGTGAAAGCTCTCGCAGGCACACTTAGGAAACAGACGACGGAGATGGGGCAGAAGCGGAACCTTGCTGCGCCGAGCAACCGCTTTGTGCAGTTTCGTCAGCGCAGGTCGTTACAAATGGACGGAGGCAATTTACAAGATTGTGACGTGTCTTACGAGCTGGGAGCGCTACTTGTTAGTAAGATGTGCAACTCACATTGAAATTCAAATGGCGATGCGGGAGCATGGATGCATGTGGGTCAGCTTCAAAGGAAGCCTTTCCAATTGCACGTCCACATGGTAGTCAAAATATACCCAAAGTAGCAAATTAGTCGCAAAAGATTGTAAAACTTAAAATGTTATCCTCTGATCGAATAAAGGCAGTCACGTTGGCAAAAGTTGCTAGCGCAGAATCTATGATACGAGGTGTTTAACAGCAACGTAGTGACTCAATCGCACGATCTCACGGAGTCCTGTTTGCTATGTCGGATTCTGCCATATACCAGAGCAGCATTGTGTATATTTTCCTTAAATCGTTTTCTATATTTTGAGTCTGACGAAAAAGTTTCTTACAACATCCAGATAAGAAAGTTGCTGTCTTTAGGAGCAAGAGACTCTTCTGCGACATTTTTGATAAATAAAATGAGTGTAGCGTATTTTTTTTTAATTTCTACGTTGAAAAATGTCGCACCTCGGATATAACAGATAAGTTCGTCTTGGCCGATGCTTAGACGGATACAATATTTTTAAAAAAATGCAGCGATGTGGAAAACTACGATCAATGTTTGTACTATCAGCCTTTCTGCAAAATAAAGGAAAACACTCGCGTCAACAACACCAAACAAAATAAAAATACCAGGCGGAGGTTACTTTCTAACCAATGCATTTGAAAATATGCGACACAACAGAATGGAAGACGAAGAAATGTTGATAGGACGGAGATCGAAACAACTAATCGAAAAAATAATCTGTTGATTTCAACAACAGAAAATTTGTGAATAATGGTGGGAGGAATATTAAGTGTCCCAGCTCTAAGACCATCAAATAGTGGAACGCTGGTATATAAGAAAAATGACACAAAGTTTCTACCGACAGACGTGACAGCCGGTGGTTTAACACATGACAAAAGATGGAAAGGGCTCCCGCGATATTAAGCAGAACACAGGAGTGTCTTTTTCCAAATAATGATTGTCAGTTTCTCTCTCTTTCTCTTTTACCCTCTTCATTCACTTCCATCCAAAGCAGTATTCTACTTTCCACTGTAAGGTGGGTGGCAGATAGTACATTTTACTGCACCAGTTTGTAACATTTCTTCCCCTTCTTCTAGTGACCGGCCAATGGCAGGAAAGGCTATTCATGCACCCTAGCACGACCTTTTGTTCAGATAAGAGTAGTGTATGCAAACAGCTAAGGAATATTCGTAAATAAAACAGCGAAAAGACAGTTTTAAGATTTTCGAAACAATTCTTCGTGAGAAGCATCCTTTCACAAGTGCTGACTGGTTTCACCGCTTCTGTGACTTCGCGCTAATGAGGCCATCGAACTGACCTTCTTAAACGCACGATTCCCTTGTCAGGGCACCATCATGTACATCCCACCTATTTGAAAATTGCTGCCATACAGGCCGGACAAACACTTCATTTGCTGACAAGTTAGTTTCCCAATCTTTCCATTTCTATTACTCACAGATGAACCTGTATGATCAGTCATCATTATTTTCCCACGCCTTGCTGCTTCCAAATAATGGTATGTTTTATGAATCATTTCAACAGAGAATCTTTAATGATGTGGACCACGGGCAGCACATTTGCAAATACTGACGCGATGGATTTACATTTCTTCACGTTAATAGTTACTGAGATCTTTGCATCAGACTGGTGACTTGCGATGCTCTGTAGAGGCGTGTTGGGATTTTATGTAGTGTCACTACCCCATAGACATACGCACCAATTTGGAAAAGCTGGGGCATCTGATAAGTCAGCAATGCTAGGCACAATACGGTCAACACTGCTTATCGGGATTCCTACCTTTGTCCCCCCCCCCCCCCCCCAATCATTCCTGCTCCCCTTTCCCCTCTCCCCATCTTTGCACTCCCCTCTCTCTCTGCTCTTCCCCCACCGCAGCCCTCTTCCTCTCTCTCCTCCCACCCCTCTTCTCTACCGTCTACCACATATTCACATCCCAGCATGCACCTGTCCCCTTCACATTTCTTCCTGTCCCAAAGCTCCTCTCTGTTTATTTCACAACATTATGTCAGATGTGATAATTGCAATAATTATTCATCCACCCCGTTACAGCGTCCACGGTGTGTGATTGCATAGTAATGCGGAAGTTCCTGCTGCAGCTCACCATCAAGGCAAACTCTTGAAGCTTTTTAAATAAAACAAACGTTACCAATATTCTATATCTTTGTTCGTCACGACTACATACTTACAACTGTCAGTCGCTATAGAGCTCTGCTATATCTTCAGCAGTCCGACGCCTTGGGTTCGCTGTCATCCATTATCCTCCATAGAGTCCCGACTTGGCCCCATGCGACATTTATCGGTTTCAAATAACTCTTTCGAGGACTTCACTTCGATAGTGATGAAACGGTGCAAGCAGCTCAAGGATTCTACAGCGACGCTATCAAAAAATTGGTCTGTCAGAATGAAAATCTTCCAAGAGGTTTCTTATCAGCACACACTCCGCTGCAGAGTGGAAATTTCAATCTGGAAACATCCCCCAGGCCGTGCCTAAGTCATGTCTCCGCAGTATCCTCTCTTCCAGGAGTGCTACTTCTGCAAGATATGCAGGAGAGCTTCTGTGAAGTTCGGAAGGTAGGAGACGAGGTGCTGGCGGAATTAAAGCAGTGAGGAGGGGTCGTGAGTCTTGCTTGGGTAGCTCAGTTGCTAGAGCACTTGGCCGCAAAGGCAAAGACCCCGAGTTCCAGTGTCGGTCCAGCATACAGTTTTAATCTGCCAGGAAATTTCAAATCGGTCTGTCGTTGGAAGAAATGTGTTCGTCACCAAAGTGACTATATTGAGAAATAAATATGTAGACAAGAAGAATAAAGATGTAGAATGTTAATAATGTTTTAATTAAAAAGCTTTAAGAGTTTTAACATAAAAAATTCGGAGGCACTTTTTAGCGTGCCCTCGTGTACATGCCCACCCGTAGGCGAAACAACAGGCTGGGAGACATGAGGTTCCAACGCCTGCAACGCCCCGCTGTGCTCTGCCCGCCAGATTATTACGCCCTATTCTGAGATCTGATGCTCGTCGACACGTAGAGCTCCGTGTCTTACATTTCAGACTCAGCAGACAGCACCAAATACCATGCGTAAACGACGCGGAGGACGCCGAGTAGTTGTACGTAAGACACGCCGTACACATAACACTGTGCTCCAGTAAATCATTTATTTTCATCAGTCGCCCCCTTTTTCTCTCTTTCGCATCTCTCCCCCTCTCACCCTCTCCAACATATGTTTATTTTAGTTACAGCAAAGACTTTTAGACAGATATTTAAAGAGTATTCCATATGATGATGGTGTTGAGATAGTTTATTGTGACAAAAAATGTGCACTGAAACTGAGGAAAGAGCGTAGAGGAGCTAATGCAGCATTCCGGCACAGTAAATAAACAGTAACATACATACCTAACATTCAAAAGGCAGTGGTCATATGCTCGCCTGTGTGATCATTCCGTCGCATATCAGCACAAACAGTTACAACATGGTGGCTACGAAGTTTTCACGACGAAGTTCTTGTATAAAAATTTCTCTGTTCACTTGTCGCGTCAAATTCGGAAAAAGTTTTAGTCCCTGACGTAGATGATAGCGGATATCATCGAAAGCTTGGAATTTTATCCTAATGTGATTTTACAACATGGCAATTGAACGAATTAAATGATTCCATCTCTTCCTCATTGATACTACGAGACTATATTTTTCCAATTTGTGGAGTGTACTATTTTACATTTCTGAACATTCAAAACAAGCTGCTGTTCTTTGTCGCACATTGAAATCTTATCAGGTTCTGACTGAATACTTGAGAATTTGTTTTCTGTTACTATTTATTATAGAAATGTGAATCATAGAAAAGCTTGAAGTCGCTACTAATATTGTCTGCCCGGCGTTACTGCACAATGTAGGCATGTCAGAACGAGCTTCCTCTCTTTATCGTATCTCAAATACTTATACACTGCTAGCTCGACCATCATATTCACTGCGTCGTGGTTGCTACAACGTACATCGCTGATTAATTATTTTTTGCTGGGGATCACAGCTTCGGCGGGTTCAAGGAAGTTGTTGTTGTTGTTGTTGTTGTTGTTGTTGTTGTGGTCTTCAGTCCTGAGACTGGTTTGATGCAGCTCTCCATGCTACTCTATCCCGCGCAAGCTGCTTCATCTCCCAGTACCTACCGCAACCTATATCCTTCTGAATCTTCTTAGTGTATTCATCTCTTGGTCTCCCTCTACGATTTTTACCCTCCACGCTACCCTATAGTACTAAATTGGTGATCCCTTGATGCCTCAGAACATGCCCTACCAACGGATCCCTTCTTCTAGTCACGTTGTGCCGCAAACTTCTCTTCTCCCCAATCCTATTCAATACTTCCTCATTAGTTATGTGATCTACCCATCTAATTTTCAGCATTCTTCTGTAGCACAACAATTTGAAAGCTTCTATTCTCTTGTTGTCCAAACTATTTATCGCCTATGTTTCACTTCCATACATGGCCACACCCCATACAAATACTTTCAAACATGACTTCCTGACACTTAAATGTATACTCCATGTTAACAAATTTCTCTTCTTCAGAAACGCTTTCCTAGCCATTGCCAGTCTACATTTTATATCCTCTCTACTTCGACCATAATCAGTTATTTTGCTGAATGAAATTTTCACTCTGCAGCGGAGTGTGCGCTCATATGAAACTTTCTGGCAGATTAAAACTGTGTGCCCGACCGAGACTCGAACTCGGGACCTTTGCCTTTCGCAGGCAAGTGCTCTGCTCTTGGTAGTGCACTTGCCCGCGAGAGGCAAAGGTCCCGAGTTCGAGTCTCAGTCGGGCACACAGTTTTAATCTGCCAGGAAGTTTCAGTTATTTTGCTCCCCAAATAACAAAACTCCTTTACTACATTAAGTGTCTCATTTCCTAATCTAATTCCCTTAGCATCACCTGACTTAATTCGACTACATTCCATTATCCTCGCTTTGCTTTCGTTGATGTTCATCTCATATCCTCCTTTAAAAACACTATCCATTCCGCTCAACTGCTCTTCCAAGTCTTTTCCTGTCTCTGACAGAATTACAATGTCATCGGCGAACCTCAAAGTTTTTATTTAATGGATTTTAATACCTACTCCGAATTTTTATTTTGTTTCCTTCACTGCTTTCTCAATATAAAGATTGAATAACATCGGGGAGAGACTACAACCCTGTCTCACTCCCTTCCCAACCACTGCTTCCCTTTCATGTCCCTCGACTCTTATGACTGCCATCTGGTTTCTGTACAAATTGTAAATAGCCTTTCGCACCCTGTATTTTACCCTGCCACCTTCAGGATTTGAAAGAGAGTATTCCAGTCAACATTGTCTAAAGCTTCCTCTAAGTCTAGAAATGCTAGAATCGTAGGTTTGCGCTAAGAAAGACATCGTCATTTCCACCAAAATTTCGGTTAAAATAAGCGCTCTTTTTGGCACCATTTGTCAGTTTAGATCAAAAGCTCGTGTTGTAGCGCACAAGTGGATGCTGCCGTTGCCTCCTGATTTCAACCAAACTGTCATGTCACCATAAAACTGTCTTCGTTGTTGTGCATCAGGGTGGTATCACACTGAAGACAGTCTGCCTTTCTGGCAATGTGGCAGACCCAGAAATTTCACTGAAATGCACTCCAGTTACGATGGCCTACGCTACTACATGAATCAAGTATCAGACTCCATATTTACGGAGCTACCTTCCAACAACGTGGGCAGTGAGTCTGTCAGGAAAACAACGTAACAATGTCTGAAACTACGTTTGCAATAAATGAGACAACGACTCGTGTATTCACTTATTTCATTGGCGGAGGAGTAACACGTTCTATTTCTTGCTCGGTGTTCCGTCCCTTGAAGTGGCCTACCTATCTATCAACCCAGTAACACTACATCGCCAACACCATTCGTATCACCATCTCTGAGGGTTTGTTCTCGTTCTGAATCAGTCTCCCGCCATTGTGGCCACACTGCGGCGTATGATGTTGCAACTCTTCTTCAAATACAGCAAGCGTCTCTCGCCAGCGTTCCAATTGTGCACGTAAATTGGCGGTAAACTACTTTCCTGTTTAAATCACCAGTGAGGGAACTTCTATATGTACAGGATGGTCATAAACAGTCTAAAAATTTTGTAAGGGTGTTGCAGGGAAAGTTTTGTGGACAAACAGTCGTCAAGAAAAAAATTCGACACTTTGCGCCATTTCGTAGTTACTTGACATTGAAATTAGCCAGTGAGGCCGTTGCACGTGCAAACTGAAGCACTTACACTCGCTAAAATGCGGTAATGCATACATATGACTGGTTCCTTGAGTTACCAATTGTTCAAATGCTCATTACCAGCTAATATGGGCCTTTTAAGGGATTTAAGCTGTGATGGCAAAAGATGTGTTCGTTCTGTTTGAGGACACTACTCCTGGCTGGCTGCACGAATTTGCGCAGCGCCACGACCTGACTGGCTAACTTTGATGCTAAACAACTCGGAATCGTCGCAACGTATCGAATCTTTTCCTTGTCGATTATTTCTCAATACAGACTCTTCGTAGGCGTTTTTCAGACTGTTTCCGACCACCCTGTATACACTGTCTCAGCCGGCCCGGAGAGCCGCGCGGTCTCACGCTCTGCTTTTCGGGAGGGAAGGCGTGCCTGTCCCGCGCACGAATCCTCCCGCCGGATCAGCGTCGAGGTCCGGTACGCCGGCCAGCCTGTGGATGGTTTCTAAGGCGGTTTTCCACCTGCCTCGGCGAATGCCGGCTGGTTCCCCTTTCTCCGCCTCAGTTACACTATGCCGGCAATTGCTGCGTGCAGACACTGTCTCCACGTACGCGTGCACCAGAATTAGTCCACTGGGGGCCAAACCGCACAATGACCCTGGGTTCGGTGTGGGGCGGCGGTGAGGGCTACGGCGGGAAGAAGCCTCTCCGTCGTTTCTAGGTCCCTGGTTCAATACCCAAATGTATATACATTTACTGACAAATTTCCGCGCCCGCCTCAGAATCCCTGATCGTTAACGCGGCTCACGAATAGGGCTTCCTAGCCGGCTCGAATTCTGGAGGCGGAATGTTTTAACTGCCTGTAAAGGGAGTAGAGGTGGTGGCGTAACGTTGCTGATCACCAGTGTTTGCGCGAATGTCCTCCATTAAATTCCAAACCGCAGTTCCATAGAGTGGTGGCAGGTGACACTGCTGA
Source organism: Schistocerca gregaria (assembly GCF_023897955.1). NCBI lineage: Eukaryota > Metazoa > Arthropoda > Insecta > Orthoptera > Acrididae > Schistocerca > Schistocerca gregaria. The sequence continues at coordinate 69,783,785 of NC_064927.1, read as the reverse complement.
CGGACAGTTGACGGACGTTGAGCTCGGCGGTCGCTGGGTGCCGTTCCAGAGGAGTAGGCTGTGTACCGGAACCCCCCTCTACCCTCCAGCCACGACAACACTACATTGTACAAGCGCTCACCATAGTCATCCACATGACACGGGCACACGCCGTATACTTGAGGGAGCCGACGGCCATCCACCTCTAACTAGGGCCTTGCTAGAATGGTTAAGTGATCTTGAATCTTTCATCAATAGCAGTTTCAACTTTTACTGCTGTCTCCTACAGATCTTCAATTCATGTTATTTCCAATCAGTACATTTAGTTCCAGTAATACTAAAAATGCTTAATTTTTGCCGGCCGCTGTTGCCGAGCGGTTCTAGACGTTTCAGTCTGGAACCGATTGACCGCTACTGTCGCAGGATCGAATCCTGCCTCGGGCATGGATATGTGTCATGTCCTTAGCTTAGCTGCGTTTAAGTAGTCCTAAGTTCTAGGGGACTGATGACATCAAATGTTAAGTTCCATAGTGCTCAGAGCCATTTGAGCTTAATTTTTATATACATCACTTTCAGTAATTACTCATTCGACATTGTTCGTTTCAGTATCGTCATTAGCTTTCATAGCTGCCGATCCCCACCTTAACAACCCCACCCACACTAATACCTCCAGATACCTTTGGCTCCAGACACCTACGTTCTCTCGCATTCGGGAGGACGACGGTTCAATCCCGACTCCGGCCATCCTGATTTAGGTTTTCCGTGATTTCCCTAAATCGTTTCAGACAAATGCCTGGATGGTTCCTTTGAAAATGGCACGGCCGATTTCCTTCCCAGTCCTTCCATAACCCGAGCTTGCGCTCAGTCTCTAATGACCTCGTTGTCGACGGGACGTTAAACACTAACCACCGCCACCTACGTTCTCGAATGCCCGCTAACTACAAAATGGAACAACGGCGGTACGACATGCCGAAAAAAGGCACGTTAGGTCCTAAAACAGGCCAAGATTGTCAAATAGCGAATCAAGTATTCCCGTGGCAGCCGTACGTTATAATGTATGCGTCTAGCAACTAACAGCCGAATCCAAAAACGTGAACTAGTGTTACGAGCTTCTGAAGCGTATAGTTTCTCTGCTCAGCAACAAACAAAAATACTTAAAGAAACAGTAGTGTATTAAAATGCGCTTAATTTTAATTGAAGTTGGCGAATTCGACAGACAGCTAAGTAAGGTTGGGTAATTGGCTTAGGGGAAGAGGTGTAAATAGCGCGGTCACTGCGAGGTGAGGAGGATATGGGGGGGGGGGGGGGGGGGTGAATGTTAGGTATACTGTTTGCCTTCCTCTTCCATTACTGACAATCACGGGCGTGTGCGACTCATGTCAGTCAGCTGGTATGGTACAGATTTTGACGCGGAAGTCACATGGAATTGCGAATACGCGTTAGAGGGACAGTCGTCTTCAAATGTGGTACATATTTGTAGCAAGAAATGTGGAATTAAGTTAAGGATCCAGAATGAGATTCTAACTCTGCAGCGGAGTGTGCGCTGATATGAAACTTCCTGGCAGATTAAAACTGTGTGCGGGACCGAGACTCGAACTCGGGACCTTTGCCTTTCACGGGCAAGTGCTGTACCAACTGATCTACCCAAGCACGACTCACGAACCGTCTTCACAGCTTTACTTCCGCCAGTACCTCGTCTCCTACCTTCCAAACTTTACAGAAGCTCTCCTCTGCTCGCAGGAGACGAGGTACTGGCATAAGTAAAGCTGTCAGGACGGGGCGTGAGTCGTGCTTGGGTAGCTCAATTGGTAGAGGACTTGCCCGCGAAATGCAAAGGTCCCGAGTTCGAGTCTCGGTCCGGCACACAGTTTTAATCTGCCAGGGAATTTCATAAATTAAAGACGTTGCATACAATGCAATTAATACAAGAAAAATTAAATTCGGGAATTTAGTAAACGTTTGTGACCGTGTCCCGTACTGCATAATGCATCTGAATATACGATTATTTTTATTAATCAATTAATCATCCGCTCACACTGACAACACAACAGCATTTCGTCAGGCGATTACATTGCCCCAGTTTTGGGGTCACTGAGGGTCGCAGAAATCTGAGACAGTTGACACGAAGTCGAATGGCGCCGACTCCGAACCATTAGTAGTACTTTGGGACTGACGTGTACGTTAACAATCAATAACAACATCGTTACGTATGCGGCCCACAGTACCGGCCCACATTGTCAGTATTGGCTCGTGAGCAAAAAAGTTTGGCGACAATTATCCTAGAACGTCAAACTCGCAGTATAGCGCACCATAACCGAAGAGGTTGTTGCAGTCACAGTTCTTTTCCAAGTAAGAATGAGCACCACTAGAAGTGGTACAAGGTACCCTCTGCCAGGAACTGTACGCTGGCCAGCGGACTGTCGCGCAAATGCAGGTGCAGACTGAGGCTGCAGTGCTGTGCTGAGAGGTCCCCAGGCTACAGCCGCAGGTGTCAGGTGTCGCAGCCCGTGTGACCCGTCGGCCGGCCTGGACTCTGTCCGCTGTCCTGGATCGCCGTCGCCCGCTTCTCCAGCGTCCAGTCCAGACCTCCACGTGCGGAGCGGAGCCTCGCTGACGCAACGGGGCCAGGTTTCTCCCCCGCTGGGTCCTCGTGACATAACGCGCTTCCGCAAAGGCGCCGCTCCGGCGAAAGCTGTTCCCCGCCTCCGACGGTGTAAGCACCGCACCTCCACTGAAGTAACTCCGACTCTCCACGGAACCCACGGGCCTCCAACTTGACACCTGTAAGCAGAGAGAGGCCACCGATATTTTCCGACATCGCTTTCACAACACAGACGTGACATTGCCTTTAAAAGCTAAGCAACTCCGTAACAGTATAGGGCGGGATCAAAACACATTACAGTAACTGTGTATAAAAATAACACAAAAACAGCCAACATATAGGTCAAATTTACATTGTGTTTACGAATGAATATGAAACGTTAGCTGGTTCGAATGGCTCTGAGCACTATTCGACTTAACTTCTGAGGTCATCAGTCGCCTAGAACTTAGAACTAAATAAACCTAACTAACCTAATACTGCCAATCCCAAAGAAAGCAGGTGTTGACAGATGTGAAAACTATCGAACTATCAGTTTAATAAGTCACAGCTGCAAAATACTAACGCGAATTCTTTACAGACGAATGGAAAAAGTTATAAAAGCCCACCTCGGGGAAGATCAGTTTGGATTCCGTAGAAATATTGGAACACGTGAGGCAAGACTGACCGTACAACTTATCTTAGAAGAAAGGTTAAGGAAAGACAAACATACGTTTATAGCATTTGTAGCCTTAGAGACAGCTTTTGACAATGTTGACTCGAATACTCTCGTTCAAATTCTGAAGGTGGCAGGGGTAAAATACAGGGAGCGAAAGGCTATTTACAATTTGTACAGAAACCAGATGGCAGTTATAAGAGTCGAGGGGTATGAAGGGGAAGCAATGGTTGGGAAGGGAGTGAGACAGGGTTGTAGCCTCTCCCCGATGTTATTCAATCTGTATATTGAGCATGCAGTGAAGGAAACAAAAGAAAAATTCGAAGTAAGTATTAAAATCCATGGAGAAGAAATAAAAACTTCGCCGATGACACTGGAATTCTGTCAGAGACAGCAAAGGACTTGGAAGAGTAGTTGAACGGAATGGACAGTGATTTGAAAGGAGAATGTAAGATGAACATCAACAAAAGCAAAGCGAGGATAATGGAATGTAGCGAATTAAGTCGGGTGATGCTGAGGGAATTAGATTAGGAAATGAGATACTTAAAGTAGTAAAGGAGTTTTGCTACTTGGGGAGCAAAATACCTAATAATGGTCGAAGTAGAGAGGATATAAAATGTAGGCTGGCATTGGCAAGGAAAGCGTTTCAGAAGAAGAGAAATTTGTTAACATGGAGTATAGATTTAAGTGTCAGGAAGTCATTTATGAAAGTATTTGTATGGAGCGTAGCCATGTATGGAAGTGAAACAGGGACGATAAATAGTTTAGATAAGAAGAATAGAAGCTTTCGAAATGTGGTGCTACAGAAGTATGCTGAAGATTAGATGGGTAGATCACATAACTAATGAGGAGGTATTGAATAGAATCGGGAAGAAGAGGAGCTTGTGGCACAACTTGACTAGAAGAAGGAATCGGTTGGTAGGACATGTTCTGAGAGATCGAGGGATCACCAATTTATTATTGGAGGGCAGCGTAGAGGGTAAAAATCGTAGAGGGAGACCAAGAGATGAATACACTAAGCAGATTCAGAAGGATGTTGGCTGCAGTAAGTACGTGGAGATGAAGAAGCTTGCACAGGATAGAGTAGCATGGAGAGCTGCATCGCAGTAGTCTCAGGAGTGAAGACCACATACATCCATGCCCGACGCAGGATTCGAACCTGCGACCGTAGCGGTTGCTCGGTTCCAGACTGTAGCGCCTAGAACTGCACGGCCATTCCGGCCGCCCGAGATATTAGATTTGACGACTTCAATCTACAACGTCTTGAAGAAATCGACTGGAATTGTTTTCAAACAAAAGAACACAGTAATTCACTGCCCAAGTAACACCCGCATGAAGACGACGCCGTTCCATTGAGTGAACGGAAAAAGTGTCATACCAGTCGAAATAAATAGTTTCTCCAGATCTTCTTTTTTTGATTCTGTGCTACTCCAATTCAACAAACGACGTAAGTGAAATCGACGGTGTGCAGTTGTAATTGGAGCCGATCCGGTACTTGCTCAGTTACCTCAGTTGCCGTAATTGGAAGAAGACTGCCGCACGAAACCCAGTTTTACCTTACCTCGTCACGAACGGTACAGTCTCTTTATTTGGAACCCTGAGCGTACGCGCACTTGTTTATGTGTGTGTGTGTGTGTGTGTGTGTGTGTGTGTGTGTGTGTGTGTGTGTGTGTGTGTGTGGAAACGCTAATATGATTTTGAATCTAAATCACTTCGACTCATTCGTATCTTCCATTTTCACATTTTCTGTTTGTGTTTAAAAACTAGTTTCCAAGAATACATTATTGATTCGGTCGGTGTCAGTAATTTTTAGATGTGACGTACAAAGAGGACGGCAGGCACCTAAGGGAACGTTTTGACGAGGAGCAGTGTGTGACTAGAGCCCCAGTTATCACCCGCTCAATGTAGGATGAACTGTAATAAAACCGACAAATCTTCAGGGTCCTGGCTGCAGATTGAGGAAAAAAGGTCCTATGAAATGGAAGAGTTTGTGCAACAACAACAGATTTTGCCGGAACACTACAGTGCTGCATAGCGTCCATGTCACAACACATGTTCAGAGTAGCCTCCGTGGGATTACAGTTGACGGGGATAGTAGCGGTTGTCATGCAGGATATACATAACCGTGCTTTGGCTTACACCATCTTGGCAGACCACTTACCTGGAGCCTGTCCTAGGGTTCGTCTCAACATCCTGCAGAGCCCAGTCCCGGAAATCTGGTGTATGAAACCTGCGCAGGGTAGCCGCGCGGTCTCGAGTGCCTTGTCACGGTCCTCCTTCGGGCATGGATGTGTGTGTTGTCCTTAGTTTGATTAAGCAGTGTGTAAGCTCAGGGACCGATGACTTCATCAGTTTGGTCCCATAGGAACGTTCCACAAATATCCAAGTTTTCTGATGTACGCACAGTCCCCCATCTCCCTGCACGTTCGTCCGTCTGAAAGGGCTCATGAACACACAAACGCCCAAAACAGGATTGAAATGTTGTGTGACGTGGTTGATACTTGTTTTTGTGTAGCCGTGTAGCCTCTCGACCGTTTCCGTCTACTTGGCTCTACGCAAACACCATCTCGGCTTCTTTCAGAGATAAATGCCGGAACATTCAGCTGCGTACAGTACGCTGCATCAATCACACAGTCTGGAACACACGGCACGTGGTCAGAGGAACTGTCATTTGTCAAAGCCACCTGTCGTGGCGATGCATTTCGAGACACGTCTTCATGGTATTTTTTTTTTTCCTCCCTTCAAGCCAGGGTTCGTTCCTACAGTTTGTCGGTTTCATTAACATTCATGCTCTACTTCAGACCTGTAGATGCCATAATTCTCCGAAAACCAGTCATCAATATAGAAATACAAATGTAAACAATAACACTGTTTTGTGCTTGGGACGCAATGTCACCTTTCTACAAACATTAACCTTTCTTGTCAAATACAATACTGGCATGTGATTACACTTTCACGCAATTTGGGTGCATAGATCCTGAGAAATCAGTACCCAGAACAACCACCTCTGGGCGTAATAACGGGTTTGATGCGCCTGGGCATTGAGTCAAACAGAGCTTGGATGGCGTGTACAGGTACAGCTGCAGGTGCAGCTTCAACACGATACCACAGTTCATCAAGAGTAGTGACTGGCGTATTGGGACGAGCCAGTTGCTCGGCCACCATTGACCAGACTTTTCATTTGATGAGAGATCTGAAGAATGTGCTGGCCAGGGCAGCAGTCGAACATTTTCTGCATCCAAAAACGCCCGTACAGGGCCTGCAACACGCTGTCGTGCATTATCCTGCTGAAATGTAGGGTTTCGCAGGGATAGAATGAAGGGTTGAGCCACAGGTCGTAACACATCTGAAATGTAACGTCCACTCTACAAAGTGCCGTTAATGCAAACAAGAGGTGACCGAGACGTGTAACCAATGGCACCCCACACCATCACTCCGGGTGGTACGCCAGTATGGCGATGACGAATACAGGCTTCCAATGTGAGTTCACCGCGATGTCGCCAAACACGCACGGATGCGACCACCATGATGCTGTAAACAGAACCTGGATTCATCCGAAAAAATGTCGTTTTTCCATTCGTGCACCCAAGTTCGTCGTCGACTACACCACCACAGGAGCTCCTGTCTGTGATGCAGCATCAGGGGTAACCGCAGTCAGGGTCTCCGAGCTGATAGTCCATGCTGCTGCAAACGTCGTCGAATTGTTCGTGCAGATGGTTGTTGACTTGCAAACGTCCCCATCTGTTGACTCAGGGATCGCTACGTGGCTGCACGATCCGTTACGGCCATGCGGATAAGATGCCTGTATCTCGACCTCTAGTGATACAAGGCCATTGGGATCCAGCACAGCGTTCTGTATTACCCTCCTGAATCAACCGATTCCATATTCTGCTAACAGTCATTGGATATCGACCAGCGCGAGCAGCAATGTCGCGATACGATAAACCGCAATCACGATAGGCTACAGTCCAATCTTTATCAAAGTCGGAAACGTGATGGTACGCATTTCTCCTCCTTACATGAGGCATCACATCAACGTATGACTAGGCAACGCCGGTCAACTGCTGTTTTTGTATCAGAAATAGGTTGGAAACTTTCCTCATGTCGGCACGTTGTAGGTGTCCCCACAGGCGCCATCCTTGTATGAATTGTCTGAAAAGCTAATCATTTGCATATCACAGCATCTCCTTCCCGTCGGTTAAATTTCGTGTATATACCACGTCATCTCCGTGGTGTAGCAATTTTAATGGCCACTAGTGTACATATGTCGCAGTCTATAGCGACATTTGTGTACGTATAAAATAAATTAAGTAGTGATCGAAACTCATAGATTAAATACAATATTCACTGCATCTTACACCGTTAAAATAACCGAAATAATGTAAATAAGACGAAATCAAAGACCAACGCCTCCCGCTGGTGGGCTAAAAGTTCTGAGTTTCCAACTTGAGAACTTTACCGTCCTTCTCCAGACGTTCCCATAGAGGCGCGGCCAAATTCTGTAAAACTGGAGACCCGTCGTCCTTGGCGACGGTGAGAGGACTCCGCGCTTATCGCGGCGTCGTCGTCCTTGTCAGCAGTGCCTGCGTCTGTGTCTGCTTCCCCGGAAGAAGGACTCAAGGTTCCGTGTGTGCTACAGGAGTGTCCAATTTGGCAGATAAACATGCATTCGGCAGTAAGTGCTGAAACGTGACCTCGAGGCGCAGCTGTGGTCTCTGGCGGGATTCCTGGTAGTCCCTGAACTGTAGTGTAACGGCAACCGACGCCACGCCTTTAGCACCACACCACCACCACCACCACCGTCACTAGGTGGGTGGTTGGACTTAGGCCTGTCTAGACTGCCCCACCGCAGCCTGCGAGTCGCTACTAGGAGTGATCTAGTGAGAGCGTCTCTATTTCATCAGCGCGGAAATTTACTACACTGAAAAGTTTCTGTTTGTTTGTTTTCGAGTGTTTCTGTCGTGCAGCTCACTACGTTCCCAGTAACCTCGCCAGCGGAGTTGTGCGCGGCAGTTTGCATGCATCGAGCTCTGTGTATGCCGAGAAGCCCGCCGCGGGACGTTCAGTGGACGCTGTTGTGCCCGCAGTGGACAGCGAGGACATTAGCGGCGCGGCACTCAGTCACGGCGACAAGGCCGCGCTCTTGCGTAAGACAATGTCCCGTAGAGCTGCCGGAGTCGCGGAATATAGGGAAGCGGTTCCGACACTGAATACACTGTGCGCACCACCTGCTGCCATTTGCCCGCTCAACACGACCTGGTCGTGCTGAACTCACTTTGTGTCTGTTCTGTCTCGTAGATTTCTGGGGTCCAAGACATAAAGCATTCTTGCTAAGCGAGTCTCGCTAATTTCACGCACTTGTACCGACTTCCCACAGCGAGTAATATCGTTCAGTTCGTCATGCGTTCGGTCACTCCACGTTGTCGTAGCTCTCGGCGCGTTCATCCACTCTCTTCCAGCTCTTCCAAGTAATCAGTCATCCTACGCTTTCTCAACTTGCGCAGTCTCACGGCGTAGCAGATCAATATACCACGCCGTCTCGTAAGGAAGTATTTTTAGTTTTTTTTTTTAGCTTTTCCTTCATGTTTGCGCAGTGGTTAACACACTGGACTCGCATTCGGGACGACGACGGTTCAATCCCGCGTTCGGCCATCCTGATTTAGGTTTTCCGTGATTTCTCTAAATCGCTCCAGGCAAATGCCGGGATGGTTCCTTTGAAAGGGCACGGCCGACCTTCTTCCACGTCCATCCCTAAACTGATGAAACCGATGACCTCGCAGTTTGGTCTCTTCCCCGAAAACAACCCAACCCAACTTTCATGTTTATTGGCTACCAATTCCCGATAATATTAAAGCCATCTCTCGTCCAAGTAGCGCTGTTAAATTGTACAGGGTGAACGTTAATAAAACCGACAAACTGCAGCGACGGATTCGTGATTAGAAATGGAGGAAAAAAGGTCGTATGAGTATGTATCCGGAAATGGATGGTGTGCGTGCAACTACAAGAAATCGCCCCGGGACACATTACAGTGCTGCATCCGACCCACGTCACAAGTGATGTTCAAAGTGGCCTCCGTGAGCTTGCAGGTGGTAGATAGTAGCGGTTGTCATGCAGGATATATATAATCGTACTTTGGTTCGCACCATGTTGGCAGACCGCTTGCCAGGTGCTTGCACTAGGCTTCGTCTCATTCGTCTCGGTATCCCGGAAATCTGGTGTACGCAGTCCGACGTCTCCCTGCACGTTCGTCTGTCGGAAAGGTGCCACGATACCACAAACGCCCGAAAAGGGTTTGAAATGTTTTGTGATTTGGTTGGTGTCTGTGAGGGTATGTGTTTTGGTAAAACCCTGCTGCCTCCTACCATTTCTGTTTGCTTGTTTGCACGCAAACACCATTTCTCCTTGTTCCCGACACAGATACATGACCACTCTGCTCGTTACAGTACGCTCCGTCAACCTCACAGCCTGCAACACACGGCACGTGGTCAGAGGAACTGTCGTTCGTCTCCGCCATCTACCGTGGGAAAGATTTATTTCCGGACACATGTTCATAGGAGCTTTCTCCCTCAATTTCCAGTGAGGAATCCATCCCTGCATTTTGCCGGTTTTATTACCGTTCACCCTGTCTATACGTTCTACACATTCCTAGGATATGAAACAGGCACGGAGCAGATACTGACTTCCATATGAACCTCTAGGTGCACATTCGAAAACGAAGAGTTTGCGCAGAGCTACAGCGGAACACACGTACCACAATATGTTCCGCTATCCCACTTCTCAGGGAAATTTTGTCGCTAAATAGTGATTTCTCGTAGTTACTGAATTTGAAACCAGCTCGCTAACATCTTTATGTTCACACCAAGGCTAATGTTTTACTTCACACACTGTCTGTACTACCACTCGTGGACCGCATCGGATTCCACAATTATGAGCACAACATTGTTGGGAAATTCTCGCCACGTTAGTTAACTGAATACAAATTTAATAATTTCCGCAGATATACAGTGGATTAATGTGCATATGCGAACGTGGGTTTTTATTCGAGGTTTTATGTAGCACCCAGTGTGTATCCTGCAATTTTATAATGGGAGGGTAGAAACACCCAGCATACTGTATACGTCTGAGGCCAATCTGCTGGACCCTGAGGGAAATATCAGCCGCCATCCATCTTCCCTCAGCCAACTTTTGTGTACCGAAAGCGATCTGAAGGCAGTAAAGACCAGTTCACCTCAGCACATCCAGTATTACAGGACGACAGTGGGTCCAAAGCTACAGAGAAGCGACTCCGCAAGGGCTTTTATCAAAACGCTGTGCTACATGGCGCAGAAGTGCAGACACAGTCAAAAACGATTAAATTAAGGCTCTACGTGACGGAAATGACGTTTTCGAGATGGCGTTGCAAAACACAGTAATGGGTAGGGTAAGGAATGAGGACATTAACAGAATGAAAGAGATAATACTTCCATTAGTCTTATCAGTATTCAGTACCAGTCACTCTTGCTTACACAAGTCAATATTATTTTGTATGTAGGCCTATTTTGTATATGGTATGTGAATTCTGTTTTGTTCACATAATATTTCTGCTGTTACTTGTATTTGGTTGCAAGTGTGCCTGTTCCCGTTTCTTATCTTTCTCACTGAGCTAAATCTGTTGCTGCGTTATTTTCATATTTTAAATTATTAATTACGTTCGTTGGCTTGATCGTATCGACAGATACCGACACTTTTTCATTTATTTATTGCAGTCGGCTTTCTGAATGCTAATGATGTACCGTTACACATAGAAGTACGTTTATGTGATTCTTTTTCATCAGAAACTTCCTGCCAGATTAAAACTGTGTGCAGGACCGGGACTCGAACTCGGGACCTTTGCCTTTCGCGGGCAAGTGCTCTACCATCTGAGCTACCCAAGCACGACTCACGCCCCGTCCTCACAGATTCACTTCTGCCAGTACCTCGTCTCCTATCTTCTGTCTGATAATATATTTCTTTTCCAGTTTTGAATGTTGAACTAAATTTCCAGTGTATGTCAAACGATTTTTCCTTATTTTTGTTTCTGTTCAAATGGTTCAAATGGCTCTGAGCACTATGGGGCATCTATGGTCATCAGTCCCCCAGAACTTAGAACTACTTAAACCTAACTAACCTAAGGACATCACACAACACCCAGTCATCACGAGGCACAGAAAATCCCTGACGCCGTTCAAGTAGTTTTTCCATTGCATTTAGTTTGATCTAAAAGCTTTTCTTGCAAATATTGCTTACATATTTAAACACTGCTGAAACGTTGTCGACTGTTCGCTGGAAATTCCACAACGTTTTCTCCTTTACTTCAGATTGCCTTGACATTTTGAATACAATGCTTACAAGAAAGTTATTACTACTAACAGGTTTTTCTGGAATATGTGTAATCTTGCAACATACATCAAAGACTGTCAGCGTAAACAGCTCCTGTTGGTTCAACTCAAGTTACCAGTGTAGACAACGTTATTTCCTTTCGATGCTATACATATTCGTAAAAAATTTGTGCCAATAATTTGAAGCTAGGCGTGTAAATTTAAACATTTAATTTCGGAAAACAGCGTCAAGAGATTAGAACAATTAGTCGTAGCAGGTAATGCTATGCAAAGCCCATACTTCATTTTCAGTAATCCAGCAGCTGGCTGCTCTGTGGGACAAGTAACAGCTTTCTGTGGCTGACTCTTTGTTGCGTAGGTCGGTTGTTATCCCGCCGTTAACTGCTGTGCGGTGTGGTAAGAAATTTGTTACATTATTTTCAGATAAATTTTTATATTGCCAAAATAAGCTATTTCTCAGGCAGTAATGAGATTAGGAACTTTAATGTCATACCGTCATGTACTATAATGTATTGTCATTCTTGTGACATATCCAAACGTTGGCATTCCTACAGTCCGTTTCCCTGTGCAGACAAAAACTGCATTGCAGCAACGGCAAACCTGCTCAGTGTTTAAATCACAGTTGAATATAAACCACTCCAGAGTAAAATTCAACAGGCATCTACAACTGAACCCCAGTGACACCAGGTACCTTGGTTTCCAATTCCTTTGGTAAGAATATTATATCACCAAAAGCAACAGAAGAAAGAGCATAAATCAGAAATGGTATTCAGGGGCCAGTACAAAAAACTAACTCAAATCTCTAATCGCAATTAAGAGAAAAAGAAAGAATGAACAAATCAGAAAACTATTTAATTCTGATCAAACCAACAAAAAGGCAGTAAATCTACAAACTTTTCATTGTTCAAATGCAATGAAAAGTACAAAGCGGTGCTTGACTGTTTCAGTGGTTGCTGGTAGAATCTTGTACACATTATGAAAGAAAAACACACGACGCTTGTGTAATACTCTACAATATTTACTATTTTACAAACCGATTTTGGCGACCTGACAATGGCTTAGCAGCCGAAAACGGGTAAGTTAAATAATTTTTAAAAAATTGTAGAAATATCGTGTGTTTTTTATTGCTAAAAGTACAATAATCCTCCATCATCAGACTGAATTTAATGCCTAAAGTGCAAAGAGTGTTGACGTGAACCCTACTTCATTTATAATCACTGTTAAGTGGCATTTCCTCTGATTAGAGTATATTAGCAGGATTTTGTGTATTTTCTCTGCCTTGTTCATGAGCATCAGAATTTTTCATTAACCAAAACTGCTTGCTGAAAAACTGATTACGTTATACAACTGTATACTGAGAATTACGTGAAAAGAAAAAAAGATTTTTTTCATTTTAGCAATAATGCCAAATCATATCGCACTATAAACGCACCATTATCTCATGTATTTTCATGGACTTTCTTAGGAATTATGCTCTACAGTTTAAATGTTACATATCCGTTTCAGACACTGTTATATGTAGTATAGCCATAAGTCAAACGAAATGCCAGTCAAAATATTGCTGCAGTTCGTTAAATTTCCTTCAGTACATCTCCAATCAAATTGTAAGTGCGCAATCTTACTCTGTATTACTTTATTGATTAGACATTGGAAATCTGCCACATTTTAAAAACTTCAGTAGAAGAACTGTGCTTCTGTTTACTTTAGATGTCTGCATATTGCAATATCTGGATCTCTACTGTAAGTTAAGGGTGAGCAAGACAGAACGATTTTGTGAGAGAGCTTTTGAACTTTCAATCTCCTTCATGCTAGTCTCTACACTGATCTATGTGGCATGTTGATGCCGTGAACGTAGGGTACGTACGAGTGCTCAGGTCAGGTGCTACAGTCCCCACCGTTGGTCACTTTTACAGTGTTATAAACGTGAGTTCGTTTCCTCACCGATTGTCGAAATCTCCTGTTAATGCTGGCATATAGCATTTTCTTCCTTGATCCTTTTTTACTGATACCAAATACGGTAAACTGCCTCCTAGTTGATGTAACATATATTCATAACTGAATCGACGGCCTAGACAGTATTTTTTTGTAATCTTAGCCTTGTTTCTTAATTTTCGGGAAGTCTTCGATGTAAAGTGCCGTCATGGTAAATACGCCGCCGACCACTAAAACTGCAACAGCAGGAAGGATAGCTGATAACAAATGTTTACTTATTGTTTACATACAATACAATCGGAAGAAATCATCATGAAACTTTTAGGCATTTTGCGGGTGCGAAATTTACAACATTCTCTAATTTCGGTTCTTGAGGAAGAATGGCTGCCATTCCTCCGCAGACATTCAAACACCTCACTGAAAGTGTACATACCAGAGCTCTAGCAGTCATAAAGGCGAAGAGTGGACGTACCGCATATTAATGTCAAGTGGAACAGATATCTGGACATTTGATCACATAGGGCATTTTACATATGATTATTTTGAGAAATATTTTGACAGTGTTAACTGGTATACAAATTTTGAAATACTGAAAGTAGTAGCGATAAAATACGGAGAGTGAAAGGTTATCTACAAAATGTACCCAAACCAGGGTGTAGTTCTAAGAGTCGAAGGACGTAAAAGGGAAGCAGTAGTCGGAAACGGAATGAGACAGGGTGATAGGCTCTGTCTGATGTCATTCAAGCTGTGCTTTTAGCACGCAGTAAAGGAAACCAAACAGAAATTTCGAAATCGAATTAAAGTTCAGCGAGAAGAAACGAGTTCTTCGAGGTTCGCCGATGACATTGTAATGCTATCCGGGACGGTAAAGAACTTGGAAATAAGATGAACAGAATGGGTAGTATCTTGCAAAGGCTTTAGAAGATGAACATCAACAAAAGTAAAGCGAGGATAATGGAATGAAATCGAAGTAAATAAGGCACGCTGAGGGAATTAATGTCGCGATCAAAGACTCAAAGTAGTACGGTAGACGAGATTTGCTATTTCTGCACCAAAATAACTGATCATGGCCGAAATAGGGAGGATATAAAATGCAATCTGGTTGTAGCAAGGAAAGCGTTTCTGAAAAGAAATTTGATAGCCTCAAATATAAATTTAATAGGTGTTTGGAGTGTAGCCTTTTACGGAAGTGAAAACCGGACGGTGAACACTTCAGATAAAAGTAGAGTAGGCTTTTGAAATGTAATGTTACGGAAGGGTGCCGAAGACTAGAAGGGTTGTGTAGTGTTGGCAGAAGAGCCAACACCGTGTTACTAGTGGAGGCCAAAATGCACGCGTTTCAGCTCACGCAGGCTGGCGTGAGGAGGGAAGGACTATACTGACGTGAGGTCTGGAACATGACAAGGAATTAGAATTCAGAAAGCGGACGTAATTAATCCATTAATTATGAACGTCGCTCTTGACGGTACATGATTCACAATATTATCAGTTCAGAATACATTCTTGAAGAATATGGCCCTTGCTAGGTCGTAGCAAATGACGTAGCTGAAGGCTATGCTAAACTGTCGTCTCTGCAAATGAGAGCGTATGTAGTCAGTTAACCATAGCTAGCAAAGTCGGCTGTACAACTGGGCGAGTGCTAGTGAGTCTCTCTTGGCTAGACCTGCCGTGTGGCAGCGCTCGGTCTACAATCACTGATAGTGGCGACACGAGGATGCGACGTATACTAACGGACGGCGGCCGATTTAAAGGCTACCGCCTAGCAAGTGTGGTGTCTGGCGGTGACGCCACAGGTAGATAACTGATGCGGAAGTACATAATCGAAATGGGGAGGAAAGATACTTACGGTACAACTTGACCGAGGGAAGCTGTCGGTAAATAGGATACGCAGAGAATCGTCAAGTAATCATCAGTTTGGTAAGAGAAGTATGGGGGTGATAAAAATTGCAGAGCCAAACCAAGGCTCAACCACAGAAAGCTGTAACAAATAGATAGATGAAGAGGCTTGCACATGGTAGGCTAACGTGAGGGCTGCATCTTCGACTGCAATACAACAACAAAGGCGACGACATCAGCAGCAACACAGTGATTCTCCTTGCGTGCTATTCGAGGGGGCAGGTTGTTGGCTCTCGTACAATATAACAATATGCTCTCCTCCACATACAAGATTAGGCGCCTTGCGGAGTAATGTTATTGACGTACTGATGTCCGACGTATTTTCACCACTGAGAGCGTCACTTTATTGTCATACACAGTATGTTAGCCAAAAAGATGGACCTTAGCAGACGTACAAAGTTCCAAACACAGGGAGGGAGTTTGGTTTCAGCTTTTGCTGGCTTTCGGGACCCGCCTGGTTCACCTTGCGGCTCCAGGGCGACCTTAACACCGAAACGCAGCCAGCGGTCCACGCGTGAATGTCGCTGAAGGTTCCGCGGCGAAAAACTATCGTACGACACAGTCGAGAAGGCGGGTTGACACGTAACCACATAACCACCCGCCGCCCCCACTCACTCCGTCGAACAATCGAAGTATCAAAAAAATGCAGCAGCCGTTTAAGTCACGACGGAAGTGTCCAAAACTTCCCAGTGGACAAGTAGGGCGACCTTGTAGACAATGCAGCATATGATATAATAGCAGTGAATAGCTTGCTATCGAGCATCACGATAGGATGGGGGTAAATTGTTACCTCTTTGTCATCAGTGTTAGCTAGTGTTAGCGCTGACTGAATCTCCTGAACAATGACAAGTCGCTGTGTCATGCAACGTCTCGAATGACTAGCAAAAAATAATGCTTCACCCGGTGAATTTGAATGCTGCCAGAGATGACTTCTTCATTTACATCCGCACACTGCAAATCACACTGAAGTGCATGGCGAGGGATAGTTCGCATTGCACCCTTTCAGTCCGCATATGGAACGCAGGAACACTGATTTTTAAAAGCCTTTGGGCGAACTGTGGACAGTTTAATCTTGTCCTCACGATCCTTACGGGAGCGATGTGTAAGGAAACGTAGTGCATTGCTCCACTCGATACTAATTCTCGAGTAGACTTTTACGTCTGTCTCCAAGTGCCTGCCAGTTCAGCTCCTTTACTGTCTCCGTGACTCTCTCCCACGGTCCAAACAAACTCGTATACATTCAATATCCCATCTCTATCCTATTTGCTACTGGTCCTACATACATTTGAGCAACATTCTAAGATGGGTCGCTCGAATGTTTTGTAAGCAATCTCCTTTGCAGACTGAGTGCATTTCTCTAGTATTTCACCAACGAACCGAAGTCTGCCACTGGTCTTAACCACGATTTCAATATTTCCATTCAAAGTTGTCAAAGAAAACCGTCAAAAGGTAGTGCCTGCCGTTTTACTTACGGTGTTTTACCCTTTTTTTGTAAACAGTGGCGATATTTGCATAATTTTTAAGGCGTTATTCTTCCATTCTCATGTCTGTTCGTCATATACATGAGCAACTCTACCCTAGGTGCAATTTAGTCCTGTAATCTTTGTTCCCTGTGGGAAGGAACATTCGTTACCCCATTTAACGGCTTTGGGGGTCGAGCGTTAGTGCCTGTCCGCTTCCCCTGTTTTTACCGCTGTGGTCACTACGAGTGACGTACACTGGAGTTGCCTTAGATTGTACACTCCCATAATGTTACGAGTAAGCCATAAGTTACGGAATGCACGTGTCCTGTATCGTCTCCTACTGAAGACTGTGGAACACTTGTCCGAAGCTGTCCGACATCGACATCTATATTGTCGACAGAGGATCTCAGATTAATTCCATGTTTCTAGATTCCCATAAGGCTGCTGAAACCATCCCTCACAATCGGCTTCTAATAAAACTGCGTGCCTACGGAGTAGCGTCTCAGTTATGCAACAGGATTCGCTATTTACTGTCCGAAAAGTGCCAGTTCGAAGTAACGGACGGAAAGTCATCGAATGACGCAAAGTGATACTTTCGGTTTCCGAAGGAAGTGCTATGCACCCGCTACTGTTCCTAATCTACATCAACTATTTAGATTCTCTGCAGATGGATCTTGGAGAAATGCTGCAGGGAGTTCTTGTCGCGTCGTATTTACTTTCAGTCTCAAGGTTACTACGACTATCTTCTTCGCCGTCGTCTTGAGCTTTAGGTTCTTTCTCTACCTAGCCTAATTGAGTCACGCATACGCCACGAAATTCCCTGACTTTGTGAAGTCTCCATCACACAATTTGTCCAACTACATAAAGTGCCAAGCGGTCTACAGTAAACTCCTGGCGACTGAGAAAGTCGTCGAAAGCTTGACACTGAATATAAATCTGACGCGGCAAGAACTCCGTGAAGAATTTCTTCATGAATGTCGCCGCTGGAAACTGCGCTGTCAGCAGCGGCCCTCTCTGCTTACTTATACACAGTACAGCACATTTACTCACGTTCAGGGTCGGCTGACAGACCCTGCACAAGTTGACGATCCTCTAAGTATAGTTTTCTAGCACTGCGGCCTTCGTACAGACGACACTGTCCTAACGTAGCTTCCTACGTCATCCATTACATCACTTACATACAGAGTAAACAGTAAGGGTTCTGTATCTTTCCGTATGGCTATCCCCAAAATTACCTACCTGCTAGGAAATTCACTGACAAAGAAGATTGCTATGGATCATGCATCTCTTCTCTATATCGTAACCTAGCCTGCCTTGTTAAAAATAAAGTCTTAGAACGCTGAATAACACTCCAGAACACATCGTACGACAGCTGCGGGACTGTTGTCATTCATGAATAATGAATTGCACTTCATTACAATTCTTCTAACGAAACTCACAATCTACACGGCAACGTCCTTCCTCATAATCAGATTTATGTGGTCGTTGCTCCTTGTATAACTGCGGATGGTAGCCTTTTGACACTGTATGTTTCGGGCTGACTCTGAAAAGTCAGCGTCGCTTTTCAGATCGAAGGCAAAGGGTAGCGTGTTGTGAGAGGGACCACGTAACGCAGCCACTCGATATTCCAGCGCATCGTGTTGATACGTAACGAGTTATGTAAGCGAAATGGTTAAAAATCAATGGTGGCAGTCTTTATTTGTGTCGTGTGATTAAAAAAAGACACAACTCTCGGCGCAAATAAATACGCTCTTCCAGGGATGGTCGGCCAACATTCGCTGGCGTTTAGTCTGTGGCCACGAATAAGCATTTACGTTCTGGTGAGATGTTTCCGAAAATACAGAACAAAAGTGACTCAGAAGACTTTTACCGATTCTTAAGAGCGTTTATCCTCGCTACCATACAATAGCTAAAACGCTTTCACAGAATGGAAATAAATGAATCTTCTCTGACATCGAACCAGTGGAAAAACATGAGTTTTCAAAAACATGCAGGGGTCTAAACCCGAAATCCGACATCGCCCTAATACAATTCCAAACGTTTGTGTTTTCGAAGGTGCTTCTAGAAGCTTATAAATTTCGAGGAAACGTAATTTCCTGACATAAAGGAAAATGCTTATGCAGATGACTGCTAAAGACATGAATTATTACTGCAGATGGTTCGTAAGGACAGTGGATCGTAGAGACGTCTCAGTACGAAAATAATAAAATTATTACATTGTAAATTCACTGAACTCTTGTACAGGTGTTGGCCTTTCTCCATCGATCCAGAACGTGATGGTGTAATCCGAGGAAGTTAGCGTCATCGTTGCGCTCTCACTGATCGATACACCAGTCTTTCCTTTCTACTAAACAAATATACGATATATATACAGGGTATCCCAAAACAAAAACCAGACAAACTTTAGGAATAGTTTCATTACACCGAAACAAGGAAAAATGCCTAGTAAACAAAGGCTCAAAACCCATACTTTAAGCGATATGAACACTTGTTCATCTTCAATACTTTGAAACACACCGAAACTACTGTAAACTCCTTCCTTTTCACATTTTGGGAAGAGCTAGTATAGACAAAAAAGAAAAAATAGTCAAGTAAACACGACTTTTAAAATGCATACCTTTAAGAGCTATCACCGCTGATTCATTAGAAGAGATGTGTTTCATACCAGCGAAGATGAACAATTGCTGATACCTCTTAATGTATGCATTTTAGAGTCCATGTTTACAACACATTTTTTATTTATTTCCGTCGCTAAAGTTTGTCGGTGCTTTTGTGGAACAACCTGCATATACTCATATATTAAAACGTTTATGAGCAAAGTTCACGATATCTTCAAACCCACACACCTAGTCTCTAGTTTTTGTGCCTAGAGCTAACCTTTTTCCAGAGTTGTGCACCAGCCGCTTTTGTGGCTGTGAAGATACGAATTAAGTTTCAAGTGGTCGCCATCACACCGTGGTGGTCACTAGGACGTCTCTTCTCTTCCGTATCACTGTACTTTTCGACAGAAAAAAACTGGTATTGTTGAAAAAAATCTAATTGTCAAGTACCATTTTTATGTTAAAAAAGAACAAGATATTGCTTACAGTTGTGTTTCACCTGTAACATACATGAATATCTTATTATAATGTTTACGGTGTTTTGTGTCACCTCCCATTTAGCATAAGTGACGTGCAATCATAGCTTTGAATGTTTATGTTTTGCTCATGTACGTCTTACCTTGATAACCGACGAAGTAGTGTGATAGCTGAGTGAGGAAATTTGCTCCGTAAGGTTTGAGAAATGGAGTGGATGTGCTCTGAAATCCTTTTAAGTTCGTTAACACTCGTAGAGGCAACATACCTAATCTGGGGCAAGCATACAACATTTCTAGTTTTGCTATCGATCTGTAAGGTATTTACAGGCGACCTTATGTTCATTATTCGATATAAGGCAGCTAACAAAGTCTTTCTTTTGTTCGCTACGTCTGTTATATGTTCCTTGAAGATGAGTGTTCATCCAAGGGAATTCTAGTACATTTGGCTGATTAAACCCACTCAATAACAACAGCAGAGTGTGTAAATGATGTGTTTTAATTGCATGAAAGGTGCAAATTTATTTTGATTCCCCATTCTGTAAACTATTTTTCGAGCTGTAGGGAAGCCGGTTGGAATTTGCTGTGAACTTTAATTACTTTGATATCCTTGTAACACATGTATCATTGTGTTACCAGAGAAGGAAATGACGGTTTCTGGATGCATGGCGCTATGTCAGATAAATACTAGCAGCCCCTACGATCGATTCCCATGAATTAGGGGGACTAGAAAGTAATCTCGTTTCTGTGCACATCGATATTGGTTTGTCAATTGTCAGCTTATTGTGCACTTCAAAAGTGTACCAAAGATTTTTTTAAGGTTAGGTTGACATGTTTACACGTAAATAACTTTTTTTCAATTGTAATGCGCAGCCAAAATACCACAAGAGGAGCACATCCGGCATAGTGTGCTTTCTGTGTTTGGTAAGAGTAGTATCGCAATAGTAGCTGCCAAAAATATTAATGGTGTTTATCCAAGTGCATTAGACGTTCGTAAATGCTAAAGGTGATTTTCTAAGTTCAAATTCGGTAAATTTGAACTTTCCGACTCGTATCGATCAAGAAGACGAGCAACTTTAGACAATGACATGTTAAGGGAGGAGCTGGGATCAAATTCGTATCATACAATCGAGAAACCGTCAGATACTCGTAACCAAACTCGGCCGACCATCCAAGAACATTTGCAGCATATCGTCATAGACAAATAAAGCTAGAGGATCCACTACATGCAATTTATTACTTCATCGACAGAATACAGAAGTGTTCCTTGTTCGCCTGATCAATGGAGATGAAAAATGGAGCCTCTGTGACAGTCCAAAACGCAGAACGTATTGGGTCGTTCCTTTTGAAGTGCTCAAACGTGGACAGACAGTGGGCAGAAGAATCGAGTTAATCAG
Organism: Schistocerca gregaria; assembly: GCF_023897955.1. Taxonomy (NCBI): domain Eukaryota; kingdom Metazoa; phylum Arthropoda; class Insecta; order Orthoptera; family Acrididae; genus Schistocerca; species Schistocerca gregaria. Next base: position 69,762,434 of record NC_064927.1, on the reverse strand, counting down.
TCTTTAATTGGAAAATGCCCAGAGACTGTCAACAAAAGGACGCTTTATTCTCCATCATTAGAATGGAAGACCCCTTGCTGAAGACGAAGCATGGAAAAAACTAATGAATTGTGTTGCGTGATGTTGCCTCACGCAACATTCTCCTCCGATATTGCACCATCGGATTTCCGTTTCTTCCGATCGATACAAAATTTTCAAAGTGACAAAAAATTTGAAAATATGGACTACGTCCAAAATGCCATCTGTAGATATTTGCTCCTCAAAAGCCAATTGATTTTCATCGTTCCTGCATTGAAAATCTGCACACTTGATGGCAAAAGGTGGTTGACAAAGAGGCTGATTACATCATTGTTCAAAAACAAAAATTTGTTAGCATTTCATGTGTTTCAATTTAGTGTAGGAAAACGACTTTACATTCCGGTCCCCGTAATGGAAAACGGCTCCAGATGTCTGTTCACTTTACAAATGAGTTAGTATGTTAAATATTTGACGGTAAGTGTGTAAAATCTTTGTGATCGACGGTGCATAATTGGGGTAATTGTGTTGGTTTTGTTAGTTTCGTATTACTCAATGGATGAGTATAGTCCGGGCAACTAGCGTTATGATTCAAGAAAAGCTGATTTTCCACGCATGTCAACGATTGTGACGTCGCATCTGCTGAACTGTGTGTCGAGCAGTGATGTAGTCTTGCTGGTGCGTCGAGTGGTATATGTGGACACACTACGCGAAATGTATCGCGAATAGCGTAAGTAGTGAGGAAGCAAACGTCGTACCTGGTGCTGACGTTTTACAGCATAACAGTGGAAGCATCGCAGCCAATAAACTTTTATCCTTTCACTAATTTATAGGGCGAGCGAGGAGAAAAACTGGAAAAGACTTGAAATTATTTGCAAAGTTTGTAGGAAGGCGCTAAGTGCTCCCAACCTTAAATATTAGATGACTATAGCCTGGGTGATTTGGGCACCTCGAGGACACGTACTCCGGTTTTACCGACAACACTTGTTTTATTATTTGAAACCTTTAAGGTATGGTTATACGCCCCAATGAGTAGACTGTAACAGCATTTTCAATTTTTAAATTAGGTCAGTAATTCCCCCATGAACCATGGACCTTGCCGTTGGTGGGTAGGCTTGCGTGCCTCAACGATACAGATAGCCGTACCGTAGGTGCAACCACAACGGAGGGGTATCTGTTGAGAGGCCAGACAAACGTGTGGTTCCTGAAGAGAGGCAGCAGCCTTTTTAGTAGTTGCAGGGGCAACAGTCTGGATGATTGACTGATCTGGTCTCGTAACACTAACCAAAACGGCCTTGCTGTGCTGGTACTGCGAACGGCTGAAAGCAAGGGGAAACTACAGCCGTAATTTTTCCCGAGGGCATGCAGCTTTACTGTATGGTTTTGTTGGAACACGTGAGGCAATACTGACCCTACGACGTATCTTAGAAAATAGATTAAAGAAAGGCAAACCTACGTTTCTAGCATTTGTAGACTTAGAGAAAGCTTTTGGCAATGTTGACTGGAATACTCTCTTTCAAATTCTGAAGGTGGCAGGGGTAAAATACAGGGAGCGAAAGACTATTTACAATTTGTACAGAAACCAGATGGCAGTTATAAGAGTCGAGGGGCATGAAAGGGAAGCAGTGGTTGGGAAGGGAGTGAGACAGGGTTGTGGCCTCTCCCCGCTGTTATTCAGTCTGTGTATTGATCAAGCAGTAAAGGAAACAAAAGAAAAATTTGGAGTAGGTATTAAAATCCATGGAGAAGAAATAAGAACTTTGAGGTTGGCCGATGATATTGTAATTCCGCAAGAGACAGGAAAGGACTTGGAAGAGCAGTTGAACGGAATGGACAGTGACTTGAAAGGAGGATATAAGATGAACATCAACAAAAGCAAAGCGAGGATCATGGAATGTATTCGAGTTAACTCGGGTGATGCTGAGGGAATTAGATTAGGAAATGAGACACTTAAAGTAGTAAAGGAGTTTTGCTATTTGGGGAGCATAATAACTGATGATGGTCGAAGTAGAGAGGATATAAAATGTAGACTGGCAAAGGCAAGGAAAGCGTTTCTGAAGAAGAGAAATTTGTTAACATCGAGTACAGATTTAAGTGTCAGGAAGTCGTTTCTGAAAGTATTTGTATGGAGTGTAGCCATGTATGGAAGTGAAACATGGAAGATAAATAGTTTGGACAAGAAGAGAATAGAAGCTTTTGAAATGTGGTGCTGCAGAAGAATGCTGAAGATTAGATGGGTAGATCACATAACTAATGAGGAGGTTTTGAATAGAATTGGGGAGAAGAGGAGTTTGTGACACAACTTGACAAGAAGAAGGGACCGGTTGGTAGGACATGTTCTGAGACATGAAGGCATCACAAATTTTGCATTGGAGGGCAGCGTGGAGGGTAAAAATCGTAGAGGGAAACCAAGAGATGAATACATTAAGCACGGGATAGAGTAGCATGGAGAGCTGCATCAAACCAGTCTCAGGACTGAAGACCACAACAGCAACAGTCTGGGTGATTTGGGCAGCTCGAGTTACTGTATTTCAAGACATGTACTCGGTTTTTACCGTCAACACTTGATTTATTATTTTAAACTTTTAAAGTATGGTTACACTCGTTGATATGTAGACTGTAACAGCATTTTGAATTTTTAAATTAGGACAGCAAATTATACGAAATATTACAATCACACCAATTTCTGTTTTCCCGGGAAGCAGTAAGACTGGCAATCTGCAACCGTAACTGTGCACCAGTTTAGCCGTTTAGCAGCAGGCGTATAGAGAGATACGACAGGCAGTGCCGGCACCAGAAGCGATCGCCGCGGCGGGCTGTGCCTCCGCTTCCCTGTACCGTCAGGCCGCGTGCGCCGGGTGCGTTGCTGGGACAGCGGTCTAGGCCAACGGCCGCAGCCAGCGTACAGTGGCCAGAGGCCGGCGCTGCTCTCTGCGGACGGCCTCGCCTCCCGCCCGCGGACAACTGTGTCAAGCGTAGCACCCCAGCTAGGCGTCTGCCCGTTTGCCTCCAGATACCGGCTGCCGACCGTTTTGCAAACTGTCCTTGCAGCGACGCGGAAGCCCGCTCGAATACTCCACCTGAGTGCCGACTGGTTAATAAACGGCGAGAGCAGCTCTGAAGGCGTGCACATACCGCAATCATTTGTAAGACATACATTCAGAAACTAACGGCAGTTTTTAATTTTTCGAAAAATAAATATTTACACTGATCGGACACAACATAATAACAGCGGCGACGCGTCGTGGCATGGAAGGGAGATGGCACCACATCCCCACACACAATTCAAGTAATTCCCGTAAATTCCGTTCAGTAATACCCCAGGTGTGTTCGATCGGGTTCAGGTCTGAAGACTTGGGGGATCAGCACGATAATTGGAACTCGCCACTGTGTTCCTCGAACCACTCCATCACACTCCTGGCCTTGTCACATGACACAATAACTTCTTGAAAAATGCCACTGCCGTCGGGAAACATGGTCATCATGAAGGTGTGTACGTGATCCTCAACCACTGTACGATACTCCTTGGCCGTCATGGTGTCTTGTACGAGCTCCACTGGGCCCACGGGTGCCCACGTCAATGTTCCCCAGAGCACAATGGAGCCGCTGCCGCATTACAGGTGTCAAAATTAATTGTTGGTAAGACGGGTACCAGGTTCAGATGCATTGGGAGAGTCCTTAGAAAATGTAGTCCATCAACAATGGAGGTGGCTTACAAAAAACACTCGTTCGACCTGAGTATTGCTCATCAGTGTGGGATCCGTACCAGGTCGGGTTGACGGAGGAGATAGAGAAGATCCAAAGAAGAGCGGGGCGTTTCGTCACAGGGTTATTTGGTAAGCGTGATAGCGTTACGGAGATGTTTAGCAAACTCAAGTGGCAGACTCTGCAAGAGAGGCGTTCTGCATCGCGGTGTAGCTTGCTCGGCAGGTTTCGAGAGGGTGCGTTTATGGATGAGGTATCGAATATATTGCTTCCCCCTCCTTATACCTCTCGAGGAGATCACGAATATGAAATTAGAGAGATTCGAGCGCGCACGGAGGCTTTCCGGCAGTCGTTCTTCCCGCAAACCATACGCGACTGGAACAGGAAAAGGAGGTTATGACAGCGGTACGTAAAGTGCCCTCCGCCACACACCGTCGGGCGGCTTGCGGAGTATAAATGTAGATGTAGAAGGAGCTGTTCCCTTGAAGACGACGGATTCTCACCCTCCCAACGGCGTGATGAAGAAGGTTCCGGAACTCATCAGACCGTGCAACGCATGCCACTGTGCCAACGTCCATTACCGATAGCCACATGCCCATTTTAGTCGTACTTGCCGATGTCGTGGTGCTAACATTAGCACATGCATGGGTCGTCGGCTACTGAGGTTCAAAAATGGTTCAAATGGCTCTGAGCACTATGGGACTTAACATCTGTGGTCATCAGTCCCCTAGACTTAGAACTACTTAAACCTAACTAACCTAAGGACATCACACAGATCCATGCCCGAGGCAGGATTCGAACTGACGACCGTAGCAGTCACGAGGTTGCGGACTGAGCGCCTTAACTGCGAGACCGCTACTGAGGTCCACTGTGTGTTCAGACACTCTTGCACTCTCCCCAGCTTTGAAGTCTGATCTTAGTTCCGCCACAGCTCATCGTCTGTCCTGTGTTACCAGTTTGTCCAACCTATCACGTCCTATATGTGTAATGTGTAATGAGAGGTGCCCCCCCCCCCCTCCTCCCCCCGCCACCCGCCCCACGACGTCTGAAAATGGGTTCATCTTGGTTTAGCCACGTGCCGAGGAAACTTACCACAGCACTCCTCGAACACCAAGTCGTGCAGTTTCCGGAATGCACGTGCCCAGCCTGCGGGCCATCACAATCCACCCTCAGTCAAGCTCGGATAGACTGCGGGCCTTCTCCATCCTACACACGATGGTCACTGACATTAAATGCATCATCCGTGGCTGCCGGTGTGGCCGAGCGGTTCTAGGTGCCTCAGTCTAGAACCGCGCGACCACTACGGTCGCAGGTTCGAATCCTGCCTCGGGCATGGATGCGTGTGATGCCCTTAGGTTAGTTAGGTTTAAGTAGTTCTAGGTTCTAGGGAACTGATAACCTCAGATGTTAAATCTCATAGTGCTTAGAGCCATATAACCATTTTTTGTACCATGCGTGTGTCTGACGAGCAGTCACTCCCTGCCAGTGACGCTCCAACGGCTGAACAGGTTTATATCGATAGTAGGTCGGTTGCCACAATGCTGTGGCTGATCAGTGTACTTGTCTACATCAACGTTATCCCCTTCAGAATACCACGGTCGTGCCAAAAAAATGTGCAGTTTTTTCTTAAACGTCCGATTTATTTTCCAGGCCTTTTCAGTATACTGATACATCCTTGAGAGACAAAACATCACTTTTCCAAAAAGCTTGAGTCCCTTTCAACTGCCTCAGGCTGCGGCCACACCAGTCGCGCTTCGCTTGGCTCCCAGGTAGCTCGCGACTCGCCTGGTGTCAAGCACGTTGATGCCTGGTGGCCAAGGTACTGTAGGCGTGTTGTTCGCTCGCAGTGTCACATACCTCTTCCAGTGCACAGTGAGAAAATGCTACTGGGAGTTTTTTTTAACACGAACTACCATCACGCTGGGTACATAACATTAATTGTTATGGAAGTGAATATGGTGAATTCAGCATGTTGTACAAACAACTTTCGGAGTTTCAAGACAAATTTTTCAGTTATTTACGAATGAATGTAAAATCGTTATACGTCGTTCTCACGTCAGTTACAGAAAAACTACAAAAAGAAACTACTGCTTTTGAGCTAGTACATCTCCTGAAGGGCGCGTATCGGTAACACGAAGATGGGAAAATACAAACGAAACGCAAATGCATGAAGAGTTGCGGGATGAATGCATATCACAAAATGATTTAGTAAAAGGAAACTTTCTGAAACTTAATTTACATTTCCTAGGAGTCGATCACAGCATAAGGAAAACTGACATGATGGTACACTTATTTGGGGAATTGTATGAGAGACTGCGACAACACAACGCCATTCGAAGTAGTGTTGACCTGTGAAGTGGCTAAATCGATTGTTCTTCTTCCTGCGCCAGCTGAAATAGTCTATCAGCGTTTGAAAGCTGCCGATATTACCGATTCGTCATCAATGGTAGAGAAGAAACAAACGAAATCTTGTTTTCCAAATCAAACTGCCTTTTCCTGCTGCTAGTTACTTTATTTATCCCATGCGCCTTTCGCCTTCTCCAAGGAATCATCAGTGGGATGATTTGCTGATCTCTCTAGTCTGGAGGTCGTACTGCCCCTTTTGTCACTGTTCTGTATTCCCATCTTTGTGTTTTTGCCATCCACACACTGTTCACCATGTTTCTCACTCTTTTTTGTGGTGGAGTATCGTTCTTTTGAAACTCGATACACCTATTCCTTCGGACACTTCTTTTCACAGCGAAAATATTACGACTCCGTTACGTGGAACACGTAATGGAATCGCAATATTTACACTGTGAAAAGAAGTGTACGACGAAATAGTTGTATCGAGTGACAAGAGAACGATAGTCCACCACAGAAAAGAGTGAAAAACATGGTGAACAGTGTGTGGATGGCGAGAACACAAAGATGGGATTACATGGCAGTGATAAAAGTGGTAGTGCGACCTCCAGACCAGATGTGAGGAAACGCAGATCAGCAAATCATCCCACTGATGATGCCTTAGAAGAGGAGAAGGCGAAACGCGTATGGCATAAATAAAGTAACTAGTAGGAGAAAAAGGCAGTTTGATTTGCAAAACAAGTATTTATATACTTGGTGCGGAGGACGGCCACACAAACAAACGTGTTAAACGAAATCTCGTTATCAGCAGCGTTTATCATGTAGTATAATCTTCGAAGCCACTAGGCGACAGACCGGGTAGAACCAAAACGATTGTTCCTCCAGCAGCGACACCCGAAGCGACTGCCTTAGTCACTCGGGGCTTGGTGAGACCTGTCTCAGAAGTTCACAGTTGTTCATTTAGCAAGGCGAGTCGCCTATCGAATCGCGAGGAACCTAGGCGCGAAGAGTCTGGTGCCGCCATGGCGTGAAACTGTGGACTGCACTCCTGTACAATAGAAGTCAGTACTGGCACGTTTAAGTCGTCGTTTAGCAACCAGGGGCGTCGTTATCTTAAAACGTTTCCCCGCATTTTCTTATCTTTACCAAAGAGGCAGTTAAAGTGTGGTGCCAGACCATGGATGGAGGGTGGGTGGTTCAGTGTCGTCCAACCAAGTATTTTCATCCCGGTGGTGGTTTCTCACTGGCGTGTGGATGGGTGTTATCTTTCAACAGCAAAACATTGCGTTTTCGCCAGTCTTGTAAGCGATGGATCCGAGCATGAAATTTTTTAAGCGTTGCCACGTAAGCGTCAGAACAGATAGCGGTTTCGTGTGGCGTGATATCCACAAGCAACAGACCATCTGAATCAAAAAACACAGCAGCCATCACTTTCTGCATCACGTCACTGTTAGGCACTGTCGGGCTTGGCTAGCAAGTAGATCGGTGACCCTCCGGGTCTGTAGAGCGCTGCGGGATGTACTCAGCCCTTGTGAGGCTAATTGAGGAGCTACTTGACTGAAAAACAGCTGCTCCGGTCACGGCCGGGACAAAGATGTGCTTACAAAATGCTGCCCATATCCGCAACCAGTGACGCCTCTCGGCTGAGGATGACACGGCGGTCGGTCGTTACCATTGGGCCTTTCGCAGCCTGTTTAGAGTCATCTCCATCAAATCAGATACCTTTCAATAAAGATTTTCCTCCACATTACACAGCCTTAGATATTTGTGTTCGTTTCCTTACCGAGCATTGAAATCTCCTGCGTAATTTAGCCGGCAAACACTATCTTCTTCGCATTCTTTATTTACATAAACATATACTTTACTTGCCTGCCTACTAAATGAATAATGTGTCTTCGACTAAATCCATTCCATAGAAAGCACTTCTTTTTCCATCTTAGCCTCAATTCTTTACTTCCATGAGGACTTCGCACTGTCACCGCCACTTAGTAAATAAACTGCTGCCCATTAAAATGGTAACTCCAGGAAGGATAGCAAGAGCGGAAGTTCACTTATGATGTGTATATATAGAGCAGTACGAAGAATTCAGGGTACAAAACTTACAACGCAGAGCTGCCAGCTATTACGGCGCCCGTCCGACTGCCTGTCGAGTCGAACTCAGCTTGGTTCACAGATACTTGCAGTCGTTGCAGTGCTTCACCTCTGTGTCAGAGTTTATCGTAGTGTCTCAGGAAGGATCTCTCGGAATCCCCTGACCATCAGTTTTCTAAGCGGGAGAAATGTGTTGGTCAAGGCAACAACTGAACTCAATGTGTTTGAAGGTAGGTCAGAAGAATACGCACACAGTGCTGTATTGGATTATATTACTGGCATTAAGAACTAGAGGTTTCGTTTTTATTTGTGCAACGTGCGTACAAAAAATAATGGGCGTTTAGAACACAGTGAGCATGAACTGTACATCTGAGTGCACTTGTCATTTTTCCGATCTTAGCGAACCAGACGATTGAGCAGTAGTTTCGAAATCACATCAGTAAACCCTTGTTTCATCGCTTGTTATGACGTTTTTACTTTAGCTAGCGACTCCTGAGCAATATGGATTTGCCGCTGTTTTTATACGACAGTCAATAGTTTTGGAAAACAGTTACCTATCACATATTCGTTACCAAAAACAACTGGAAAAATTTCATGACATAAGCCAGTTGATAACCTGCATCAACACTGACTTCTCTGATTTACGAAGCTTTACTGCAGTTCATGCAGTCTTGTAACGAAATTTAATATGAATACTCTGATCGATCGTCATACGAAATCAATAATCGCCGATACTACCACAATACATGTGACCTTTCTGACAGCTCTCTGCATACTAAACACCCAATACAAAACTGCATAGATACTTCTCAGACACGTTAGCAAGACAACAAAGAGAAATTTGCGTGATTCCGACTAATACATCGAGCGAAATTAACAAATTCTCGTTACTTTTTGAACAACTTCTTACGTGGAAACCCCGATTAAGTTTTGTAAGCCATATTAGTTGCGTGTGGAGCCTTCGCAGTGACGTACCTGACGGTAAGGAAGCTGTATCCCTTCTGCCTGTGTGGTGTATTGGCACACTTCTAAATAAAGTTAGCGATCTGTTCTAGTTGCACTTACTGGTGTCTGTAATATCTATTAGTTGCCTAACCGGAACACGGTACTGCGGTTTACAAATGGAAACACAGAGGGCTGCTGGCATCCACTTGCTCTACTGGGAGCTGTATCCGCGCTCCTCACCTCAGGTTCTCTGACGACAACAGCTCGGCAGCGGCGCCAGGAAGTGTTTTTCCGCCCGCGGGAATCCAGGCGGGCCCGCACTCGGTTCTGTCGGGCGACTCCCCACACTTGCTCAGTGGTTGCCGTTCAGAGAACCCGACCAAGAGAACTACAGCATCCAATAAACCGTGGCTGGTTCAGTCAGTGCAGCTGCGCCGTAGGTGCTAAGACAGCGCCGTACTCCACTGACTCGAGAGACCAGCTCGGAAGGCAGAACTACCGTGACCTCAGAGCCACGTTCAGACCGTTATTTGTGATTGGTGGAAAATCGAGCAGTGTCGAAGAGCGGACTGCATCGGACGACAGCTGTCTCTAAACTCTGGCGCTAATCGCGCCATTGCAGTGTCAATTATGGACGAGCAAGTTATCAGTTCCTAATGACTTTCTCGGTGCACGAACCCAACTTTCTAGTGCTGTCTTTCCTTTGCAAGCAATATTACTCTTCTATTGTGTCTTCAGTTATATAGGTCATTATTGTCTATACTGCAGGCTGTAACAACGTCAAGCTTAAGGGATTACAATGGGAATATTAAGCTAGCACAACGGTTGCAGTGGACAAAGCAATTTTGAACTGTACCGGATAAAACACTAGAATTTGTACGGTTTTTTCTCTTTGATAGGCAACTAGGGAAAAGGCAGAACATAATGGGATAAAAATAAGACGAAAGAAGCCGTACAAAAATTCAAACATATTGAAACGACAGTCAGGGACAGAGAAACGAATGGGAAAATTTCAGTTGCGAGAGGTACTCTATGCGACAGACTTTAAGTTTTACGGGAAAACAAAGAAATGGCCACGAAACCTCGGAGCACTATGGGACTTAACATCTGAGGTCATTAGTCCCCTAGAACTTAGAACTACTTAAACCTAACTAACCTAAGGACATCGCAAAAATCCATGCCCGAGGCAGGATTCGAACCTGCGATCGTAGGGGCCGCGAGGTTCCAGACTGAACCACCTATAACTGCTCGGTCACACCGGCCGGCTAGGAAGTAATGTTCCCTGCCGAGAACACTCAGTGAAGAGCAGAAAACAGTGTTGTACTGCCACCTTAAAAATTTAGATTGCCAGTTTCTTGAGTAAAAACGAGTTCTTCCGTCTAATGCATAAATGTCCGAAGCAACAGGAAGTGAAGCATGGGTTTAATAAGAGAAAAATAAAAGCGGGCAAGGAGTCGTAATATGATTTTATAGAGACATGAAGACTTAAGTGGAATCCATGAGGTTGTAGAGGGCGGTTGTTGTTGTTGTTGTTGTTGTTGTGGTCTTCAGTCCTGAGACTGGTTTGATGCAGCTCTCCATGCTACTCTATCCTGTGCAAGCTTCTTCATCTCCCAGTACCCACCTATTCCGTTTGAATCTGGTTAGTGTATTCATCTCTTTGTCTCCCTCTACGGTTTTTACCCTCCACGCTGCCCTCCAATACTAAGTTGGTGATCCCTCGATGTCTCAGAACATGTCCTACCAACCGATCCCTTCTTCTAGTCATGTTGTGCCACAAGCTCCTCTTCAAATAAACAACTTTACAGACTCTTTGTCAGACTAGCTGAGTTGCTGGTTCTAATGGCTCAAAGCACTATGGGACTTAACACCTGAGATCATCAGTCCCCTAGAACTTAGAACTACTGAAACCTAACCTAAGGACATCACACACATCCATGCCCGAGGCAGGATTCGAACCTGCGATCGTAGCGGTCGCGCGGTTCCAGGCTGAAGCGCCTAGAACTGCTTGGCCACACCGGCCGGTGCTGAGTTGCTGGACAAATTCAAATTTACAACCATTTACGATCAAATTAAAGCTTTTATTGAAACAAACATTACTCTTTTATACATTTCAATTTAATGTCCAACACAATCCTCCACAAATTAAAGCAACCAAAACACAATGAGAGGAATTTTTTTTAAATATCAACGAAAGTATATTCTAATGATGTCGAGTTTTATAACGCTTTCAAGTAACGTAAAATACCAATGTTTAGCGTAAATAATGTTCCAACAGACCCTTCATTAAATATTTATAGTTTTTAAAAAAAAGACGTGTATTTCCCATATATCTCGACCTTCCCCTGCACTCATACCTGTAGAGTGAACTGCAAGTGATTATTATACGTCAAGCAGTATAATGTGGGAACCAGAGCTTCCGTTCCTTCAGGAGACGACTGGATACTCGCAGGGCGTTAGCTTTCGTTCTCTGACGTCAGAGCTGCCGCTAACGTTATGTAACAAAACAAGGCGGAATTAGATAGCACTCCTCGCGCTCGCTGTTCTTGTTATTTCCAGTCGTATTGTTCTCTGCTAAAAATAAAAGATTAACAGCGGAAATGGCAGACCCCTGTCCCTTATTACGCTGCTGTGATATTAGCTGTCACCACCTTGCGGTTTCGTTGACTTGATATGCGTCACTCAGCATAGAGCCTTCATAGGCGGGTCTAATGCATGATATGTTCAGAAAACATGCTTATAACTTTTCATTTTCTTGATAGTAGTTTATCAGTGCAATGAAAAGCTACTATCGAGAAAATATTATTCATTGCACTGTATAACTATATTTGAAACACTTACTCTCCAAAAGCTCTCGATATACAGCGTGGTTCACGAAGTTATGCAAATATTTTAATATTTTATTTTACAAAACTATAGAAAAAAGTTCATATAAACATAGATCGCCGAATGTTTAGTTATGGAGTTACGGCTAATAAAAGATTTGCCTGGAATTTAGTAACTCCGCTACTATGAAGCCATCGCAAAACTGTGCGAGGTTAAAGTACAGCACGATTTCCATTTATTTTGTAATTATTGGTCTGGTGAATCTAATAAAACATACCCCAGTCGTGTTGCAGTAGCAACTGCATGCTGTGTGGGTTGGTTCAAATGGCTCTGAGCACTGTGGGACTTAACTTCTGAGGTCATCAGTCCCCTAGAACAGAGAACTACTTAAACCTAACTAACCTAAGGTCATCACACACATCCATGCCCGAGGCAGGATTCGAACCTGCGCTGCGACCGTAGCAGTCGCTCGGTTCCAGACTGAAGCGCCTAGAACCGCGTGGCCACTCCGGCCGGCTGCTGTGTGGGGAAGAAGTGTCAGAAGGTTGGCGAACATAGCTCGGCAGATGGCCACTATATAACGTAGTCTCCTAAACCACTAACGAAGTAATTCACTTCTTCTGTATCATGGTGCAAAGCAACATTTTGTGTCTGTGTGTGTGCGTGTCACCAGCTTCTTACTGATTTGATGCGGCCCACCACGAATTCCTCTCTTCATCTCAGAGTAGCACTTGCAACCTACGTCCACAATTATTTTCTGGTTGTTCTCCTCTACAGTTTTTGCCCTGTACAGCTCCCTCTAGTACCATGGAAGTCATTCCCTGATGTCTTTACAGATGTCCTGTCATCCTGTCCCTTCTACTTGTCAGTGTTTTTCACATATTCCTTTCCTCTCTGATTATGCGCAGAATCTCCTCATTCCTTACAGTATCAGTCCACTTAATGTTCAAATTTCGTCTGTACCACAACATATCGAATGCTTGTATTCTCTTCTGTTCCGCTTTTCCCTACAGTCCATGTTTCATTACCATACAATGCTGTGCCGCAAACACACATTCTCAGAAATGTCTCCCTCAAACTGAGGCCTATGTTTGACACTAGTACACTTCTCTTGGGCAGGAATGCCCTTCTTGCCAGTGCTGGTCTGCTTTTGACATTCTTCTTCATCCGTCGGTCATTGGTTATGTTGCTGTCTAGGCAGCAGAATTCCTTAACCCCATCTACTTCGTGACCAATACAGCGCAAAAGAATTTAAATTGCTTCAAACGTGAAACTTACTAATACGAATGTTAAATCTGTCCGTCACGTCTCTAAAGCTTTCCGCTCCGTGACCAGCGACCCACAGAAAATCAGACGCGCTGTAGATGAAGCAGCTTCCCGCTTCCGCTGCCGCACGAGGCCGCAAGCGAAAAACTCCCATAAATTTAGTGACAATATACTACGGGACCACATTCTCGAAATAATCTTCGTTTTTTCTTTTTCGCATCGAGTAACACTTCCAACTCCTCGTCAGTCTGATTCAATGGATACCTGGAATAAATGACCTTTATGAGTTTCATGTTTCAAGCAACTGCAATTCTTTTGCGCTTTCACAAGTACAGGCAATTTTGTAGGAACAAGTAAAATGTCTACTTGATACTTAACGATGAAGTGTAAACATGAAATAGTCTAGTAAAAGTGTGTGCTGGACCGAGACTCGGGGGCGTCAGTCGTGCTTGGTTAGCTCCGTTGGTAGAGCACCTGCCCGCGAAAGGAAAAGGTCCAGAGTTCGAGTCTGGGTCCGGCACACAGTTTTAATTGCCAGGAAGTTTCATATCAACACACACTCCACTGCTGAGTGGAAATCTCATTCATGAAATAGTCGAACACGGGAATTGCAACAGGCTATAAAAGTTTGAAGAACCCGCCACAAACAAAACACGAATCACCTGGAGGCTACCGCCACTCAACTCAAGACAGCTCTGCCCCAGCTTGTGAGCGCCAGAAAAATTTTTCTGGGCAGACTCTGGCTGCTTGCATTTAAGCCACGCTCCAAGTAGTCAGTAGGGATGGCGGTTATCACTGAAACAACTGGTTTTAGGATACGCCGGTTTCTTTCCCTGCGAGTTTAACCTCACTGTTAAAACTGTTCAAAATAATTAGTTTCTAAAATCGATTTTTGGTTTTTTATTCCTACTGTTCTCTATAACAAATGTATACTTCCAACTAAGCTTGAGAAATTTTGTTTCTCTTATTGTCAAAATACATAAATCAATTTATTAGATTAAATAGGCAAATAAAACAAAACTTACCCGTCAATTGTTTGCCACTTTTCTAGAAAAATCGTAAGTACTTGAATACCACAAAAAATCACCGGCATTCTCCTACTGAATCTGTTTGAAACTCAGCTCAAAAACTATGTTTTAATTTCGGATCCTACCACTACATGGGCGCCGGCCGCTGTGGCCAAGCGGTTCTAGGCACTTCAGTCCGGAACCGCGCTGCTGCTACGGTCCCAGGTTAGAATCTTGCTTCGGGCATGGATGTGTGTGATGTTCTTAGGTTAGTTAGCTTTAAGTAGTTCTAAGTAGTGGTCCGATGAACTCAGATGTAAAGTCCCATAGTGCTTAGAGCCATTTTTGAACTACATGGGCATTACGAATAGGTGCGAAAGTGTAAAAAGTGAGGTAGCAGAGCCCTGTCTTTCGTGTTAATTTGTCTGTTTCCAAGGGCTACAAGCAGATAAATACGTATTATGTAAACGCAGGCAGCAAATCAGCTATTTTTATTGTATACTATGACTGAATGTTTGTTAAGTTTTTAATTTATTACTTTTAACATAGTTCCTTCCTCTTTTATTATTTTATAGAAATGGCAGACAGATCTTCAGTCTTTTAAAATAAACGAAGCATTGTACTTTGGAAAAAACGACATTTTGTCAATTGAGTGAGTGATTGGTTATTTCGTAAAAAATATTATTTATTAATAGACGCAATAACATTCTTTCGACACATTCATAATCGGTTTTGGTCATACAATGACCATCTTCAGATTCTAAAGGGGACATACACAGAACACAGGTTCCTGCATTGTCAAAAAAAAAAAAAAAAAAGAACGCGTGAACATATGTTCAGTGTATGGTGCCTTTAGAATCTGGAGATGGTCATTGTATGGCCGAAACCGGCTATATCTCTGCCATAAGAATTTGACTGCGTGTATAAACAAACAAAACAATTTTAGAAAGCATTGTACTTCAGTGTTATGTGACTTCGTAAAAATATATACAGACTGCGGGTGGTACGATTCAGCAATACAATGGACATCCGGCGACGACAGCGAGAAACTACCGCAATAGACGCGTGTTGCACGTTGCACGTACACGCGTACCTTAAGCCACGACACACGGCAACAGCCACTTTAATGTCTCAGCAGTGCTGTATCAATTCTTATGTCGCGTGTTTGTTGCTCGCTTCTGTTCGTATTGTTATAAAAACAGCATTGATCGCTCTTCCTATTTTATCTAATAACGCAGTATAAGAAACGAATAAAAAGTACTGCCTCTTTAAAAATAAGCTTATTTAAAATAAAAAATTGGCACTGCCGCTATAGCTAATTGATTCTCGGTTTTTTACTCTTTTATGCCGCGCGGGATTTGCCGAGCGGTCCAAAGCGCAGCAGTCATGGATTGTGCGGCTGGTCCCGGCGGAGGTTCGAGTCCTTCCTCGGGCATGGGTGTGTGTGTTTGTCCTTAGGCTAATTTAGATGAAGTAGTGTGTAAGCTTAGGGACTGATGACCTTAGCAGTTCAGTCCCAAAATATTTCACACACAGGTACATACTCGTTTATGAATAAAAAATAATCGCCTGTCATAAACGAGACCGAATAAATGGCGAAAATTACCAGTTGTTCGGAACTAAAATACAGTGGAAACTCGATTAACCGTCATCTTCGGGACCCTGGTCGTGACGGTTGAGCCAATAGACGGATAACAGAAACACTGTATTCCTCCAAAACATAACCACAATCAATTATTTTATGTATAGACACATATCACTCTCACAGTAATATAATAATATTTCGGAGCGAAAACAAATTAAACACGATTGTAATAGCAAATAAAACTATTTATTACATTATAAAAACATCCTTATAGTAGCTACAATATACGTAATGCACAGTATTGTACTGTACTATAAACTTAGAGGTGAAATAGTTTATCTAGCTTGGAAATAGTCAATTTCTTCTGCCTTTTTGATGTTCGAGCTTTCACCGCGGCAATATTTCTTATTTTTCGGAGCAGTAGTGCCTGCGTTGCATTAGCGTCTTCTTGACTTTCGAACCATTCTATACACTTGGACAGCATTGTTTCGGCCTCTGAATGGCTAATAGTTTGTTTTTCTTCATGGTTTGAACATTCGTCTTCATCAGCCACTTCTTCTTCTTCTTTGGTGGCACTTACGCTCGCAACAATTTCGTTATCACTCAAAATTTGAAAACCACGGTCCACTTTGTCACACTCTAATCACCTTGATACTTCTTCTGATGTCAAATTTGTGCTGATTTGTAAATTATTGCACAAACTGACCATCTCGTCAACTGTCACACACTCAGATTCCTCCGATTCTTCACCTATACGTTTCTCAAGCGTTTTATAATTTCAAGTTTTTGATCAAGTCCTAAAACAACACGTTTACGTTTTCCAGACATTTTATCAAGTCACTGTATCACACACAGCTGCACTAAATACGGTAGTGTAAAATATTAGTCAATAAAGCTTATTCAAGTGGAAAACACGTAACACGGCACACCCCACTAGTTACACTGCGACAATCACACTCTTCTCGCCACAACTGGAAACCGATCCAGTGGTGATAGTTGACTCACAAGTGAGATAAAGACAAGAAAAGGGGGAGATGTGTTAGCACGTCAACTGAAGGTCATATTTTATATACCATTCTACGGCGGGCGGGTTCATTCACTTCCCACTAAAATGGAGTAAATAAACAAAGCGAACGCGTCACTGCATCTTGGAGCAGTTTGTTATTGCAGTACTATTATGCTGTTACAGCAGTGACGGTTAACAGAAACTGACGGTTTAAAGCGTGACGGTTAATCTAGTTTTTACTGTGCCGATATCAGTATTAAACGATCGGTTTTAGCGATCCCTAGGAAGCAGAAGCGGGAGAGAGCATTGGATACACTAGATATCAGATGCGCGTGAGTCCACTGGTCGCCGCTCGAAAGAGCCCCTGTCGCCTGTCCGTGGCCTCGTTGTCGTTCAACCCCTTTGCAGAGACGCCCACTTGTGTATCTCGGGGACAGCCTACGAGTTGGGCCTCCCGGGGAGTTACGTTCCCAGGCGCCGCCCTTCGTCAGACTCCATCTCGTCAGCGTGTCATGCTCAATGGAGAGAAGTCTGCCGAAGTAAGAGTGATTTCAGGTGTGCCGCAGGGGAGTGTCGTAGCACAGTTGCTATTCACAATATACATAAATGACCTTGGGATGAGATCGGAAGTTCACTGAGGCTTTTTGCGGATGACGCTGTGGTATATCGAGAGGTTATAACAATGGAAAATTGTACTGAAATGCTGGAGGATCTGCAGCGAATTGACGGACGGTGCAGGGAATGGCAATTGAATCTCAATTTAGACAAGTGTAATGTGCTGCGAATACATAGAAAGATATAACCCTTGTCGTTCAGCTACAATATAGCAGGTCAGCAACTGGAAGCAGTTAATTGCATAAATTATCTGGGAGTACGCATTAGAAGTGATTTAAAATGGAATGATCATATAAAGTTGATCGTCGGTAAAGCAGATGACAGACTGAAATTCTTTGGAAGAATCCTAAGGAAATGCAATCCGAAAACAAAGGAAGTAGGTTACAGTACGCTTGTTCGCCCACTGCTTGAATACTGCTCAGCAGTGTGGGATTCGTACCAGATAGGGTTGATAGAAGAGATAGAGAAGATCCAACGGAGAGCAGTGCGCTTCGTTACAGGATCATTTAGTAATCGCGAAAGCGTTACGGAGATGATAGATAAACTCCAGCGGAAGAATCTGCAGGATAGACGCTCAGTAACTCGGTACGGGCTTTTGTTGAAGTTTCGAGAACATACCTTCACCGAGGAGTCAAGCAGTATATTGCTCCTTCCTACGTATATCTCGCGAAGAGACCATGAGGATAAAATCGAAGAGGTTATAGCCCACATAAAGGCAAACCGACAATCTTTCTTTCCACGGACAGTACGAGACTGGAATAGAAGGAACAACCTCCTACGCAGTGTGCGATTTGTGCTTTTACCAGTGGGGGGGGGAGGGAGGATGTCCTGTTACTAGCTTGTACCGTGACGTTACCCATGATTAAACAGTTATTTATAAATAGATGTTAATGCCGAAACTCACTATTCGCGCGTATGCACTATCAGAAAAGCCATCCCTTGTTAAATCTTTAAAAGTACATTATAGGTAAAGCTTATTTACAGAACCATCTACATATACTTATACGAGGGGAATTCAAAAAGTAAAGGTACAGTTGTGGAAAGCTGTACTTATTCTGATGATAGAAAACTGAAACATGTGTTATTTTTCTACGGAGCTTCCATCGACTTCAATGCAGTTTTCCCGACGTTTCACGAGGGTTTTTTTTTTTTTATTTCATCAGAAAATACGTTTATCGGTTCCATCTGTAACAAATTGACCAGCAATGACGTCTTCATCACTTTCAAATCTTCTTCCCTGTAACGCTTCCCTTAAAGATCCAAACATGTGAAAATCGCTTGGAGTCAGGTCTGGACTTTATGGTGGATGTTCCAGCACCTCGAATCTCAACTCCTTTATTGTGTCGGCTGTCCGTTTGGCAGAATGTGGGCGAGCCTTATCTTGCTGCAGGATGACATCTGTTCACAGTTGTCCACGACGTTTGGATTTGATTGCAGGTTTCAGTTTCGTGCGCAACACATCACATCCACCATACAATACAGACTTGGCTCTAAAGACTCGTTAACGCTGGGTTGACGTCTTGCAACATTGTGGCGTGCTACGGAAATGTGGCGTGTGTCGTCTTTTCATTTAGTTCTAAATATTTTGAAATGCTTACGTACCACATAACACTTTTTCAATATTAATAAGTAAACATATTAATAGTATTAATAGTGAGACTGTAATAAAAACTTTCAGTGTTCGGCTGGACAAATTTAAATTATATGTAAAGTATTAGTCCAGTGCGTGAGAAATAAACATCCCAGGTAGGGATGCATAAGCTAAAACCAGAGGAGGGGATGGTCTGATGCAGAGGGCGGGGGGGGGGGGGGGGGGGAATCCCCCATCCCCCTCCCCCTGCAAATCGCACACTGCTCCTACGTATATCTCGCGAAGAGGCCATGAGGATAAAATCAGTGAGATTAGAGCCCACACAGGGGCATACCGACAATCCTTCTATCCACGAACAATACGAGATTCGAATAGACGGAAGAACCGATAGAGGTACTCAGGGTGCCCTCCGCCACACACCGTCAGGTGGCTTGCGGGGTGTGGATGTAGATGTAGATGTAGATATTTGGAGAGTATAGTCGCTGGAATGACGCTCTATTCCGCTCCGCAGAGCAAGCAGGCGACGTTCAGTCTCGCGGTGGAGAGTGGTGGTGACGTCGTGGCTCATCAGAGGTTGCGTAACGCCTCGGTGACGGAGCCCTCGCGCACAGTGGGCGGGAGCCTGCCAGAATCTTCGTCGCCCGCGGCTGCGGCTGCAGCTGCCCGGCCTGCCCCGGCACGGGAGAAAGCGCCGCCCTTGGCCGGCAGCGGGCAGCCGGCGGCCGCTTTCGCTCTCCGCTGCCCTCGCCCGTCCCCGAGCAGCCGAGACGACACCGGCACCTCGCCCACGGCTCCACCACATGACCCGCAAACGGCGCAACACGGCAGTGGGGGACCGCGCCATGCACACACTGTCGTACGGCCCTAGACCCTTCCTCTCGTTTCCGGCATAAGTGGGGCGAAGGCACGATCGTGTAGCCCACTGGTGGATCATAGTCGAGTGTCAGGGAACACCAGGCTAGCTCGTATGAAGAGACCTCCATCTACCAGTGCTTTGGGAATTAATCTGCACCTGGGCAGAGTCAACACGTGATTTACTAGCGGCGTTACAACTCAAATGTTCACGTTTACAACCTACACTGATCAGAGCACAAATGTAAGGATATAGAGGCTTATCTCACGAGGGGTAAGATAGATGATGCCTACAGGAAAATTAAACAGACCTTTGGGAAAAAGAGAACCACTTGTATCAAGAGCTCAGATGGAAAACCAGTTCTAAGTAAAGAAGGGAAAGCAGAAAGTTGGAAGGTGTATATGGAGGGTCTATTCAGGGGCGATGTTCTTGAGGACAATATTATGGAAATGGAAGAGGATGTAGATAAAGATGAAATGGGAGATATGATACTGCGTAAAGAGTTTGACAGAGCACTGAAAGACCTTTGTCGAAACAAGGCCCCGGTAGTAGACAACATTCCATTGGAACTACTGACGGCCTTGGGGGAGCCAATCCTGACAAAGCTCTACCATATGGTGAGTAACATGTATGAGACAGGCGAAATACCCTCAGACTTCAAGAAGAATATAATGATTCCAATCCCAAAGAAAGCAGGTGCTGGCAGATGTGAAAATTTCCGTACATCTACATCGACACTCCGTAAGCCACCTGACGGTGTGTGGCGGAGGGTACCCTGAGTACCTCTATCGGTTCTCCCTTCTATTCCAGTCTCGTATTGTTCGTGGAAAGACGGATTGTCGGTATGCTTCTGTGTGGGCTCTAATCTCTCTGGTTTTATCCTCATGGTCTCTTCGCGAGATATACGTAGGAGGGAGCAATATACTGCTTGACTCCTCGGTGAAGGTATGTTCTCGAAACTTTAACAAAAGCCCGTAACGAGCTACTGAGCGTCTCTCATGCAGAGTCTTCCACTGGTGTATATCTATCATCTCCGTAACGCTTTCGCGATTACTAAATGATCCTGTAACGAAGCGCGCTGCTCTCCGTTGGATCTCTTCTATCAACCCTCTCTGGTACGGATCCCACACCGGTGAGCAGTATTCAAGCAGTGGGCGAACAAGCGTACTGTAACCTACTTCCTTTGTTTTCGGATTGCATTTCCTTAGCATTCTTCCAATGAATCTGTCTGGCATTTGCTTTACCGACGATCAACTTTATATGATCATTCCATTTTAAATCACTCCTAATGCGTACTCCCAGATAATTTATGAGATTAACTCCTTCCAATTGCTGACCTGCTATATTAAAGATAAATATTCATATTAAGACGGTAACTGTTCTCGAAAGAACAGATTACTGTTGTTCACCGTGCAGCTTTCCCCTGGAATAAGTGATGACTAACTGAAACGCTCAGCTGCCGACAGGTGTTGTTGATATACCTCGATGTGGACAGCTGAAAATGTGTGCCCCGACCGGGACTCGAACCCGGGGTCTCCTGCTTACATAGCAGACGCTCTGTCCATCTGAGCCACCAAGGACACATCAGTTTAATAAGTCACAGCTGCAAAATACTAACGCGAATTCTTTGCAGAGGAATGGAAAAACTAGTAGAAGCTGACCTCGGGGAAGATCAGTTTGGATTCCGTAGAAATATAGGAACACGTGAGGCAATACTGACCTTACGACTATTTTTTAGAAGCTAGATTAAGAAAAGCCAAACCTACGTTTCTAGCATTTATAGACTTAGAGAAAGCTTTTGACAATGTTGACTGGAATACTCTCTTTCAAATTCTAAAGATGGTAGCGTTAAAATACAAGGAGTGAAAGACTAATTACAATTTGTACAGAAACCAGATGGCAGTTATAAGAGTCGAGGGGCATGAAAGGGAAGCAGTGGTTGGGAAGGGAGTGAGACAGGGTTGTAGTCTCTCCCCGATGTTATTCAATCTGTATATTGAGTAAGCGGTGAAGCAAAAAAAGTAAAATTTGGAGTAGGTATTAAAATCCATGGAGAAGAAATAAAAACTTTGAGGTTCGCCGATGACATTGTAATTCTGTCAGAGACAGCAATGGACTTGGAAGAGCAGTTGAACGGAATGGACAGTGTCTTGAAAGGAGGATATAAGATGAACATCAACAAAAGCAAAACGAGGATAATGGAATGTAGTCGAATTAAGTCAGGTGATGCTGAGGGAATTAGATTAGGAAATGAGACACTTAAAGTAGCAAAGGAGTTTTGCTATTTGGGGAGCAAAATAACTGATGATGGTCGAAGTAGAGACGATATAAAATGTAGACTGGCAATGGCAAGGAAAGCGTTTCACAAGAAGAGAAATTTGTTAACATCGAGTATAGATTTAAGTGACAGGAAGTCGCTTCTGAAAGTATTTGTATGGAGTGTAGCCATGTATGGAACTGAAACATGGACGATAAATAGTTTGGACAAGAAGAGAATAGAAGCTTTCGAAATGTGGTGCTACAGAAGAATGCTGAAGATTATATGGGTAGATCACATAATTAATGAGGAAGTATTGAATATGATTGGGGAGAAGAGAAGTTTGTGGCACAACTTGACCAGAAGAAGGGATCGGTTGGTAGGACATGTTCTGAGGCATCAAGGGATCACCAATTTAGTATTGGAGGGCATCGTGGAGGGTAAAAATCGTAGAGGGAGACCAAGAGATGAATACACTAAGCAGATTGAGAAGTATCTAGGTTGCAGTAGGTACTGGGAGATGAAGTAGCTTGCACAGGATAGAGTAGCATGGAGAGCCGCATCAAACCAGTCTCAGGACTGAAGACCACAACAACAACAACAGATGTTCGATGGGTTCATGTCAAGCGATCTGGATGACTACATCTTTCACGCGAATTGTCCAGAATGTTTTTCAAACCAACCGTGAGCAGTGTGATTTATAGGGCAAACCATGCGCACTGTACAGAAACGATGCGTCGAACACCAGCGGTACACACGTCTTATTCAGTCCAACAAATCAGCAGTTGCCGAACATTGCATTTGTACTGGCCATGCCATGGATTATAGAGATGTCAAGGTTTTAACTACTGCTTCGTCTTTCTGGGACTCAGTTGTTAAGGAAGCTGTAGAAATGCAACTAGCCGACGACCTGCTAAACCGTGAAGACAGTGCTTGGCAATGCTTGGAAACCGCTGGTTTCACACCTTCGTTCGGAATGAATTTCTGACTCTCAACTTCTGACAGATGTTACCACTTTTAAAGATTAATTGTTTATTTACAAGCACGGTGGATTCGCAGCAGCACTATTTTTTTGCACTCTGCGCTTATATGGTTATCTTTGCTATATACATCTTTATCCATGACTAGCGCAGCAGTGGCTACTTTGATGTCTTTGACGCATGCGCTCTCAATTCTCAGCAGATTTGTATCACGTGACTCTCCGTATAAATTGGCACGCGGAAACGCTATTAACTCAGTCTCCGACTCGCCTTGAAGACGGCTGGGAGGTTTCTAGCCGAAATATCGCATGAAGAACTGTCGCTGTCCCGTGTGCACGCCCGAAAGATGATGCAACACCCGTGAGCAGTTGTGGCCTGGTGACATATTTAGGAACTTGAAGTCCATGAATGGCTGCAAATGGTCTCCAAGTAGCGGAGCGTAACCATTAACAGTCAATGACAGGTTCACTTGGACCAGAAGTCCCAGTCAATTGCACATTAACACAGTCGACACAATTATGTAGCCACCACCAGTTTGCTCAGCGCCTTATCGACAAGTTGGGTCCATGGCTTCGTGGGGTGTGCACCACACTCCAACCCTACCATCACCTCTTTGCCGCTGTAATCGGGTCTCATCGGTTTTGCAGTCATCTAGCGTCCAGGTCACGAGCCCGGGAGAGGCGCTGCAGGCGGTGTCGTGCTGTTAGCAAAGGCACTCGCACCGGTCGTCTGCAGCCATTGCCCCTTAACGGCAAATTTCGCTTCCCTGTCGTAAAGGATACGTTCGTCGTAGTCTTACATTGATTTCTGCGGTTATTTCACGCAATGTTGCTTGTCTGTTAGCACAGATATCTCTACACAAACGCCGCTGCTCTCGGTTGTTAAGTGAAGGCCATCGGCCGCTGCGTTGTCCGTGGTGAGAGGTAATACGTGACATCTGGTATTCTCGACACACTCTTGATGCTCTGGATATCGGAATACTGAATTAGCTAACGTTTTTTGACATGTAATATCTCAAGCGTCTAGCTGCAACTACAATTCCGCTTTCAAAGTCTGTTAATTCCCGTCATGCGACCATAATCACCTCGGAAACCTTTGCACATGAATCGCCTGAGTACGAAGGTCAGCTGCACCGATGCACTGCTCTTTTAAATCTTGTCTACGCCACGCTTCTACCATCTGTATGTGTGTATTTCTCTACCCCATGACTTTCGTCACTTCAGTTTATGAGGAAAAATAACGATAAAACTGTCTCCAAATTTCACTTTTTTCTGATAGAAATGCGAGCAAAATGTTACGCAGTTTACAGCTCATACTTTATGGCATAAAATCTAGATATCGAAAAGGAATTGTAACAAAGTTTTTTTGGTACAGACTGCCTCACTTTTTGTGAAAGAGTTTGAAGCAACCCTTTACCTGTGAGAAACAGAGGTACTGGTTCCATTTCATTCATTGTTTTAGATACGATACTGCCGTGCTCATATTTACATGTTCACGGTGAAAAGCTGTCAGCCGCTACGTGTTCTCACGTTAATTCAGCGACATCGTCAGCATTCATTGTTTTAGATACGATACTGCCGTGCTCATATTTACATGTTCACGGTGAAAAGCTGTCAGCCGCTACGTGTTCTCACGTTAATTCAACGACATCGTCAGTTATAGTATTAGTGGGTACTAGATCATCGAGACCAGATCTTGGGTCAGTGTTAAAATGTCGCCTAATAGGATGACTCACGTTTCTGCCTGCTGCAGGTGGACGGGTTGTGTGCGCTTACTCTGTCATCGAGGCGAATGGCTGCTGGGGGCCACGACGACAGCTGTGTGCGTTACTGCGGGCAACCTCCATTCATGTTTGACGTCTTCCGAGACGGCGATCTCATCTTCCATCATGATAACTGTCCGTATCGTGAGGGCTGAATCGTGTTACAGTCGTCAGAGTAGAATAATAGCCAACTCTAGTTTATGTCTTGGCCACCAAATTGGTCTAATCTGAGGACGCAGCTCCACCCCCTCAAACCATCGTCCTGCAATCTACAGGAATTGTGTGACTTGTGCATAGAGCTCTGGTACCGCCTGCACGGATCAGCCAAAACATAATGTCCACTGCCCGCTGCAAGGCTGGATGCCTCCTTGTGGCGTTACGGGCACGTGACGTACTAAAAAAGCTCAGCAGACACGGACGGGGGATTAACCTGGCGAAGATAAGGGCTGCAAACAGAGAAATCCATTGAGATGAGTGACTTTTACAAAAGACAGGTTATTGTTACGCAGAGCTTGTGAACGAGTATCTCGAAAACGGCGAATCTGGTCGAATGTTCACGTGCTACTGTCGTGAGCATCTGCGAAAGTGGTATAGGAGCAGTGAAACTGCCACTAGGCGCTAATGGTTGGACGTCCACGACGTGTGGCGTTTGGAGACTTGACTGCTCTTTAAATTAGGATAGATGGCGATCTGTGGTACGTCTGACGAAAGAGCACAATGCCGGTGGACTGACATGTGTTTCGGAGCACCCCATTCAGCGCATGTTGTCGAACAGGGAGCTCCGCAGCAGACCACCCCTGCGTTTTCATACGTTGGCCCAACGACGCCGTCAGTTACAGTTGTAGTTGGCTCGGGATGATCGACACTGAGCCGTGTCGTCTCACTCGGATGAATCACGTTTTTGCTACACAAGGTCAATGGTCGCCTCCATAAACGCTGTCATCGAAGCAAACGGTTGCTCGAAACGTGCATCGCGGCGCGGACGCAGGCTGTTGGGACGTAGTATTATGCTAACGGAGACGTTTCCCTTGTGCTTGCATGTGGTAGTAATCGAAGACACCATGTTAGCTGCGGACGCCCGGGTTCCCGGGTTCGATTCCCGGCGGGGTCAGGGATTTTCTCTGCCTCGCGATGGCTGGATGTTGTGTGATGTCCTTAGGTTTAAGTAGTTCTAAGTTCTAGGGGACTTATGACCTAAGATGTTAAGTCCCATAGTGCTCAGAACCATTTGAACTATTTTTTTTTACAGCTGCGGACCAGCTGCATCTCTTCATGCTGCACGTCTTCCCTGACGACGATATCTTGCAGCAGTACAACTGTCCGTGTGTGGAAGCGAAAATCGTGCTACAGTGGTTCGAGGAGCATGATAGTGAAATCACTTTAATGTGTCGCCCCATCTGGATCGCTATCGAGCTCTATCACCGCGTACACAAATCAGCTCTCAGTGACCCGTGCATAGATATATGGTGCCGCATAGCACCAGAAATCCACCAACGAACTGTAGAATCGATGACACGCAGAATCGGTGATCTACTGCGTTACGAAGGTGGCCCAAGTAGGTGGTCATAGCGGTTTGGCTCCTCAGTGTACTTCCGGTAACCCATCAACAGTCTTGTTGAATTTATACTTCCCGAGGTGGACAGACACGCCGTTAGCCGGACGGTCAGTACACTTTGGCTCATCAGTGTAGATAGCGCCGGCCGCTGTGGCCGAGCGGTTCCAGGCGCTTCAGTCCGGTACCGCGCTACTGCTACGGTCGCACTTTCGAATCCTGCCTCGGGCGTGGATTTGTGTGATGTCCTTAGGTTAGTTAGGTTTAAGTAGTTCTAAGTCTAGGGATCTGATGACCTCAGATGATAAGTCCCATAGCGCCTAGAGCCATTTGAACCATTCTGTAGATAGCAGGAGGCATTGATAATCACTGGCAGAAGGAAAGTATGTTTAACGCTCCGTCACTAGGTCGCTAGAGACGGAACATGAGTTGGAACGATACAAGTACAGGAAAGCACTTCCGCGGTGTCGTTTTCAAAAACGCTGTCGCGACATCGCCTCATGCTGTTTAGAGAAATCACGGGAAACTTACATTTTGGAGGGCAAACGGCGATTTGAACCGATGATCTCCTGAATTGTGCTCTGCAATATACGTCAGTTGTACTTATGCTTAGCTGTACATGTTCAGGGGAATTTTGACGACCTATAAAAACCACCTATCTACACTGTGAGAAGTACCATTACATTCCAGAGTGTCTGTTTCACGTGCTAACGCGGTAGGTGCTAGTGTCATTGCCGCTGAGAATATACCCACTTAGGGAATTCCCTTATTGGGCGTGCTTTCCGACTGTTGTCTGAAATTCCATAGTTAAAAGATTGCTTACAGTCAAGGTGGGAATAGCCTCGTGGGAAGGTGCTGAGACCACCCTGCTACAGCTTTTATGTAACGTCGTTACGCGACGATGATATCAGCTTCCATGGCCACAGCATTTATTGCTGGAACTTGTTTTATGAAGTTAATGACGCAACAGGGTAATATAAGCAGTGTTCTAGCTCATCAAACAGAACAACAAAACTAAGAAAAGAAATAATTTTAAGAACCGACGTGCCTGAAGGTTGGTGGATGACAGAGAGTAAGATTAGACCTAAGTGTCCCGTCGGTAGCGATGTCATTAGGAGCTTCGCGCTACCTTGGTATATCTAGGATGAAACGGTCGTCTAACGGTTTCAGCGAGGAGTCAGAATGACATTCCTCCAATACGATTTAGGTAAATTTAGGAAGACGAAACTCACTCCGGTATTCGAAATTAGTTGTCCCATTGTTGCAGAGAGTTATGTTGGACAACCACGCAGCAACTAAATTGACGTATGCAGTCGATATTACTATCGATCATTTGGACTGTACGATGGTAGATGAACGTCGTGGCCTTCGTTCATTTCTACTCATTTTTATAGACGTTAAAAATACTGATTTATATTGTTATATCGTCGCTTCTTTGTCGTTGAAAGCGTTAATATAAAAAAAAGGAATTGAATACATCGTTACTACGCATTTCATCTTGTATTCATCATTTGATTCAATGTTGATTTTTAGATTCATATAGTAGACTTGCAAAATATCTGTTGTAGATATGTCTAAAAGTGCAGTTTTTTTTTCTTTTTTTATAATCAGAAACGGCTCGTCGTAACTGTTCATGAGTGACGATAGATTAAGTACGCTCCTGATGTATTTGCTACTGAGTCATCAGGAGAGTCATCAATACTGCTGGAATGGTTGCCGATGATGCTGTTGTCAACAAGAAAGAGACCAACTGCACAACGATCGCTCACTCGCCACTGCCTTTACTTACTGTACGGAACGGCAACTCTCCGCAAACGTGAGGAAACGTAACCGTAGTACGCTAGCAGAAAATAAAGAACCCTATGTTTGAACAAATGAGAATACTCGCTCACACATCGTACTATTGGGATTCTGTGAGCAGGGAAGCATTTGAAATTAGACTGCATGATAACAGCTTTCATGGAGACACAGGCTGTGCGCTTAGCATAGACTTCTCACAATTTAGCGCCTGATTTGAATGTACAGTTGAACTATATGAAAACAGTTGAACTATATGAAAAAAGCATGAATTTGCTACCAACTGCGGCGTGCACACACTTTTTTCAGCATGCAAATGTCACTGCAGATATTCGGATTTAGGTTATGACATGTTTGATATGCATGCCATCATTGGCGGTGATGTGGCGCAGACGCTGAAGTGTCGGAACATCGATGCTGTCGATGACCTCCTGAATGGCTGTTTTCAGATCAGCTGTGGTTTGGGGTTATTGCTGTACACCTTGTCTTTAATACAGCCCGACAAAAAGGAGTCGCATGTGTTCACATCCGGAGAATATGGTGGCCAATCGGGGCCCATGCCAGCGACCTCTGGGTACCCCAGAACCAGAATGCGGGTTCCCAAACTGCTCCTCCAGAACATCAAATACTCTCCTGCTACGTTGAGGTCGAGCTCCGTCTTGCATGAAGCACATCTGAACGAAACCATGGTCACTTTGGATAATGCGGATGAAATCATCTTCCAAAACCTTCACGTAGCGTGCGGTAGTCATCGCACCATCAAGGAATATCGCACCGATAATTCGTGACTGGACATTGCACACCACGCAGTCACTCTTTGATGGTGAAGAGACTTCTCGATCGTGAAATGCGGATTATCAGTCCCCTAAATGTGACAGTTTTGCTTATTGACGAACCCAAATGAAACTGGGCTTGATTGCTAAACAAAACAACAATGCGCAAACTAATTCCCATTAAGCCCCGTGGCCAACCGTGCACTTTGAACCCCCTAACGCAAACCGTTCAGAAGTTATGGCGATTTTATTTCATGTAGTTCAATAATTGTCACCCCGTATGTAATATAAGCACAAAGAGGGTGCACATCTCCTTGGCGTAATGCAGCCAGAGAGACGTCGTTTTCTCCGAGAACAACCGGAGGAGGATCCCCAGTTGCGCGATGGTGAGACATAGCCACTGACCAAGACGATGGAAGCAGTCGTCGAGAGCTTTTTGTGCAAGCACTCCGTCGAGAAGGACTTCATACACATACTTAACTGTGCTTCGGAAATAACGAACTGTCTTATCACAAGTCTGAGATTATGACAAAGTATTTTAGTCGATGGGAACGTCCAAGTGTGCTTTGAGACAAGTTTGAAGTAACCTAGGTACATCTAAACCATGTTACTCAGAAGTGTAATATATGACAAGCTATCGTCTGGATCGTAACTGGTACTTTACACCGAAATCACTGACAATATTATCACTGACAATATTATCACTGACAATATTATCGCTGACAATATTATCATGTCAGTGATGACCACTGTTATAACTCATTTTTATAAACTTTTTCGGGGTGTGATATTTCCATAGTAATTCTGAAGCTTCGTTATCTGTGAAATTTTTTAACTGTGTTGTACAGGGCATCCCAAAAGTAATTACTTGAAACGGAAGTAAAACGAATAATATGCTAATTATAAACTTTTAGTTTGCGGCAAACTGTTGCTATGACCGTGGAGATTCGTCTGTAAAGAATTCGCGTTAGTATTTTGCAGCTGTGACTTATTAAACTGATTGTTCGGTAATTTTCACATCTGTCAACACCTGCTTTCTTTGGGATTGCAATTATTATATTCTTGTTGAAGTCTGAGGGTATTTCGCCTGTCTCATACACTTTGCTCACCAGCTGGTAGAGTTTTGTCAGGACTGGCTCTCCCAAGGCCGTCAGCCGATTTGCTTCCCCTATCCGAGCTGCCGCTCCGCCCCTCGTCGTCCTGTCGCCGACCGGACTTCAAGTCCTGACACCTGCTTCCCCTTTTCCTAGTTGCGCTCCCTGCGTCGGAGCACCTGGCCAAAGACGCAACGGGAAAGCGCGGCCGCGCTGATCGTCTTCGCCAGCTGAAGCGGCAGGCAAGCTCTGCAGCAAGTGCGCAAACTGCTGTCGAAAGTAGGCCGGTGCGTGGCCGGTTACGGGCCGGCAATCGAACCTGCCGAAGCAGTTTCCGCGTTGCTGCCTCGAGCGACATCCAGACGAAGGTGGTTCGCTTCCAGTGTCCCTCGAAATGCTATCGTTGCCCGCATTCACGCGACCTTGACTAGACAACTACAGTAGCAGGTGGGTGTCAAACTGCAGGCAGTTTTGACCTACTTCACAATCTTCAAGGGAAGGTTTGATTCAAGTGAAAGATAGATACATTTATTTTTATTTTATTTGCTTCTTCGTTTCCGTTGCCGTTCTGCGCCCTGTTTCAGGGTCAGAATCGTACAGTTACTAGTATGCAGAGAGATAACACACGTCACTTATGAGGATTAATTTCAGAATGTGGCTTCTATCTCAGTTTTTTAGATCACTGTATGCTAATACGATAAGAATAGTCATATTGTACATCATTTCAAACTCAGTACATTTAAATGTATGTTAAGAGTGTTGTTGGAGGATTTCCCGAAGTAATAACTGCTGGAAAGTTCACGGGGTTAGCGTTGGATCGTATTGTTTACATTGCACCTACACTGAAGAGTCAAAGAAACTGGAACACCTTCCTGCTATCGTGTAGGGCACCCGCAAACACGCAGAAGTGCCGCGACGCGACGTGGCATGCACTCGACTAATGTGAAGTCGTGCTGGAGGGGACTGACACCATGAATCGCGCAAGGCTGTCCATAAATCCGTAAGAGTACGAGGGAGATGGAGATCTCTTCTGAACGGCACGTGCAAGGCACCCCAGATGTGCTCTATAATGGTCATGTCTGGGAGGATGGTGGCCAGCGGCAGTCTTTAAACTCTGAACAGTGTTGCTGGAGCCTCTCTGTAGCAGTTATCGACGTGTGGGGTGTCGCATTGTCCTGCTGGAATTGACAAGTCCGTCGGAATGCACATCGGACAGAATGCTTACGTACGTGCCATGTGTCGTATCTACATATATCATGGATCCCATATCACTGCAACTGCACACGCCCCACACCATTACAGAGCCTCCACCAGCTTGAACACTAGAACCGCGTGACCGCTACGTTCGCAGGTTCGAATCCTGCCTCTGGCATGGATGTGTGTGCTGTCCTTAGGTTAGTTAGGTTTAAGTAGTTGTAAGTTCTAGGGGACTGATGACCATAGATGTTAAGTCCCATAGTGCTCAGAGCCATTTGAACCATTTTCAAACTCACTTAATTCTTGATAACCTGCCAGTAACCAAACTGTCAACTGAGCCAGACACTTGTTGACTCATATAAGCGTTGCCGACCGCAGCGCCGTATTTGGCCTGTTTACATACCGTTGCATTTGAATACGCTTGCCTATACCAGCTCTTTTGGCGCTCCAGTGTAGTGCTCTTGTACTACATTGTCTACACTGCCGTTTTGCTACCTAGACTGCTAGTAGCACTCACAAGTAATACCTTCCGCTGATTTTATGCGCGATGATCAACAGTCCTTCTTCGTCAGTGGTGTCGCTCTAGCTGTGGTTGTTGCATTGCGTTTCGACTTCACAGCCACATCGCCAACGATCGACTTGGGCTGCTATAGAAGGGTTGAAATGTCCCTGGTGAAAACGTTTCTCATGTGACATCCAGTGAGCAGCCCGTTCGAAGTCACATAGCTCTGCTGACAGACCCAGTCTGCTGTTATTGCTTCTCTGCAGAGAACACGGTAGTCCCCGCCTCCTTTTTATACTAGCGGGACTGCCTCTCGTGACATTCCGCATTACACGAGGGTGTCCGTACGGTTCTGATCAGATAGTGTGTTGGAGGCGACAGCTTGGAAAACAAAGCTCGAGGCCAGGCCTGTGAACCTAGTAAGTGTTTTAAGAGTTTTTAATTATATGTATTTTATACACTATTTCAATAACTATTTGATGGTAAAATTTCGGTTGTAGTGTTTGCAATGGTTAGTATTTTTCGTATTTCTCAGGAAAAACTCTTTGACTCCTATTTTTTGATCAGCAAAAAAATTCTCATGCGATTTCTATACTAAACCATGGATTAATCACACAGTTGGTGAAACACTTATTCAAACGGAGAACGTTCCGAGTATCTTTGTGAGAAGTCTGTTAACCTGAAAGAAAGCGTTTTTGTTGGAACTGAAATTCGAGAACTGACGTTCGATTCCAAATTTGAATCAATATTCACTGTGAAACGGGAGCTCTGATATCCATTCGAGGACATTGGTGCCAAATTCTTCAATAAAAAAAATATGACATAAATTAAATTTTTCTTCTAGCCAACATGCTGAAAAAGCTGAATACCTTAGGCTGTTTTATAAGCCTCGATATCTACTTTTTGCACAGTCACCACAATTTTTTCCCAAAGATTTTCGTGACGTCTGTGATGGGCAATGTGACAGCTTTCATTCGACCATCGAAGTGTATTCCATATTTTCCGACCATTCCATAGTAACCTCAAAGTCCAACTTTTTTCGTGGCAAGCCTTTTAACTCTTACTGAGGGAAATACAAATACTTCTTGCTAAGCAGTTGATGTTTACAATAAAATATGTTTGAGAGTTGAGAATGGGTTCCATTTGGAGATACAACAACAGAAGTAAATGGTATTTCATAGTGCATGAACTTCATCTACATTATACATTGTGTAAGTGATGCAACAAGTAGTGTGGAAGTATGGATTACAGACGCTGAATATTTCATAAGCATTATATTCATTAGTTTGAACCGTATCACGTGGTAAATATCAAGCAATAAAAGCAATTTAACAAATATGATGGTCCCAAGTCAAAGAGTAAACAGCTCTTTCAAAAAGTAAATATTTTTTTCCTATTTCACGTAATATTAATTTTAAAGTAGTCTATTTTTTTCTTCAGCATACAAGCTGTCTCCACATTTCATAGAAAACGGTTCAGCGAGTTAGTCGTGAAAATGTAACAGAGTTACTTTCTCATTTATAATATTAGTATAGCTAAAACTTTCAATTACTATCTTTTTTTCATGATCAAATTTTGATGAAATAAAGCCTATCCGGTGTTTCAAGCTATTCTTAAGTTACTGTGAAAATCCCGTTCAGACAAACTCGAAAACTTTAAATCACGATGTATTTTTATCTGTGATCCGATTTTCATGAAATTAAGAGTGCACGGTGCCACGAGGTATACTCAAGTTACTTGCGAAAACCCCATTAAAATTCGTCTAGTACTTTTGGAGATTATCGTTTTCAAACGGATGAACAGACAGTCACGACACTTTCACAGATTTATTGTTTGTGTAGATGTAGGGTACAAGCGCTACAACGAGAGGAAGAGCTCGGCGCAAGAGGCATAACACAAAAAACTGAGGTGGTCAGGTGTGGAGTTTCAATTAAGTGATATCGAGGCGTAAGCAATATTTACCTTGTCGTTGTCCCGTGCAATTACACTCACGTCGCCCATGACCGGTAAGTGGCATCTATGTGTACCTGGAAATAATGATTGAGCAGGTGTTTACAACGCTGTAAAAATAGACCCGAAGGCCGCCCACACTTAGCGCTCCCGTGCCCATCACTCCACCGGACACCTTCGCGCTTTTTCTCTTCTTCTCGAGGCCCGCACGCCTTGTTTTCCCAGTTGCTGCGTGTCGCAACGGCGGCCGGTTGCCTGGGAGAACGAGCCTATTACTGACAGGTAGTGAGGCTGGCGGGGAAACGGCGACTCCATCAGGTGACGTCACGCTAATGGCAAGCAGGTCCGCCGCACTTGTGTTCAGTGACGCAGATGCCGGCCGCAGCTGGACACGAGGTCAGGTTGGGACAGCAGCAATACGCCGTGCGTGGCCTACCTACCAACGCAGCGCCAGCCGCGGTGCTGGGAGGGGGCCGTGATTCATCCGAGCGGACGCACGCTCCCACTGGTCCACGATGGTGCCGTGCCCACTACAACCGTAACTGGCCATATCGCCAGGAGTGGTCGCCTGCTGTGAAACACGTGCGCTTCGAAACACTTGAGCCCGCACCAGCGCTGAACCAATCGTCGGAGCGAGCTTCCGACCTCTCACGTTCTGTAACGACGCGTCGGCGTGAGACAGCTGGTCTCGTACTGCTGGTTTCCGAGTCCTTCAACTGCTTCCCATAGATGCCCAGCAGCACGAAAACAGCCGACCAGTTTCCGACGTTGTTGTTGTTGTGGTCTTCAGTCCTGAGATTGGTTTGATACAGATCTGCATGCTGCTGTATCCTGTGCAAGCTTTTTCATCTGCCACTACATACTGCAACCTACATCCTTCTGAATCTGCTTAGTGTATTCATCTCTTGGTCTCCCTCTACGATTTTTACCCTCCACGATGCCCTCCAATACTAAATTGGTAATCCCTTTATGCCTCAGAACATGTCCTACCAACCGATCACCTTCTTCTGGTCAAGTTGTGCCACAAACTTCTCTTCTCCCCAATCCTATACAACACTTCCTCATTAGTTATGTGAGCTACCCATCTAATCTTCAGCAGTCTTCTGTAGCACCACATTTCGAAAGCTTCTATTCTCTTCTTGTCCAAACTATTTATCGTCCATGTTTCACTTCCATACATGGCTACACTCCATACAAATACTTTCAGAAGCGACTTCCTGTCACTTAAATCTATACTCGATGTTAACAAATTTCTCTTCTACAGAAACGCTTTCCTTGCCATTGCCAGTCTACATTTTATATCCTCTCTACTTCGACCATCATCAGTTATTTTGCTCCCCAAATAGCAAAACTCCTTTGCTCCTTTAAGTGTCTCATTTCCTAATCTAATTCCCTCAGCATCACCTGACTTAATTCGACTACATTCCATTATCCTCGTTTTGCTGTTGTTTATGTTCATCTTATATCCTCCTTTCAAGACACTGTCCATTCCGTTCAACTGCTCTTCCAAGTCCTTTGCTGTCTCTGACAGAATTACAGTGTCATCGGCGAACCTCAAAGTTTTAATTTCTACTCCATGGATTTTAATACCTACTCCGAATTTTTCTTTTGTTTCCTTCACTGCTTGCTCAATATACAGATTGAATAATATCGGGGGTAGGCTACAACCCTGTCTAACTCCCTTCCCAACCACTGCTTCCCTTTCATGCCCCTCGACTCTTATAACTGCCATCTGGTTTCTGTACAAATTGTAAATAGCCTTTCGCTCCCTATATTTTACCCCTGCCACCTTTAGAATTTGAAAGAGAGTATTCCAGTCAACATTGTCAAAAGCTTTCTCTAAGTCTACAAATGCTAGAAACGTAGGTTAGCCCTTACTTAATCTAGCTTCTAAGATAAGTCGTAGGGTCAGTATTGCCTCACGTGTTCCAACATTTCTACGGAATCCAAACTGATCTTCCCCGAGGTCGGCTTCTACTAGTTTTTCCATTCGTCTGTAAAGAATTCGCTTTAGTATTTTGCAGCTGTGGCTTATCAATCTGATTGTTCGTTCAATTTTCACATCTGTCAACACCTGCCTTCCTTGGGATTTTAATTATTATATTCTTCTTGAAGTCTGGGGGTATTTCGCCTGTCTCATACATCTTGCTCACCAAATGGTAGAGTTTTGTCAGGACTGGCTCTCCCAAGGCCGTCAGTAGTTCTAATGGAATTTTGGCGGGCAAGTGCTCTAGCAATTGAGCTACCCAAACCCATCCTCACAGATTTACTGCCGCCATTCCCTCGTCTCCTACCTTCCAACATTCACAGAAGCTCTCCTGCGAACCTAGCTGAACTAGGACTCCTGAAAGAAAAGATATTGCACTTGCCCGCGGAAGGCAAAGGTTTCAAGCTCGAGTCTGGGTCCGGCGCACAGTTTTAAACTGCCAGGCCGTTTCAGTTTCTGATATGTTTGTTCCCAGGCATTTGGCCATAACAATGTTCCCTTTGTCAAAGTCGCGTCTCTCGTCTGCAGTGGTGGATCTTGTCGGCCTGTCGGCATTTGATCGGCGCAAAACCAGTCCAGTACTCAAGTCTGTCTCTCTCCGGGCCTGGTCACGCGACTTTAGTTCGTGAGGCGCAGGATTCCAGTCTTGTCTCTTGGAGGCGGTATTTTTGGCATTGAGTTGAACAATTGTGTGTTTACAATGAGGAAATATTTATTATTTGTTTACCTGTCTCGTGGTATCCTATGGTTAACTGCTCAAATGGTTCAAATGGCTCTGAGCACTATGGGTCATCAGTTCCCTAGGACTTAGAACTACTTCAACCTAACTAACCTAAGGACATCACACAGACCCGTGCCCGAGGCAGGATTCGAACCTGCGACCGTACCACCAGCGCGGTTCCGGACTGAAGCACCTAGAACGGCTCGGCCACAGCGGCCGGCTATTTAATTGCAAAGTAGAGTACAACCAATGCTTGTTCTATTGCATCACAAGTAAATAAGTGTAAGGTCCCGAACTGCATCACTACCAGTGTATGACCTGCTCATTCTTTACTAAGTAAGGTCTGCAAATAAAAAAAGGGAAAAACTAGAACTGCTTTGCTTGGTTACAGCGAGAACAATTTCATAGCATGTATGTTTACAACCACATTTACAAAAGTTGTTTGAAAACAGAGTAACGTACCTGACCGATTTGCAGCACTGCGCCCTACTGGTAAGGGTGGGATCTTCGAGCACAATCGCTGCACGTGAGGCGAGGTACGTCATCTGGTGACGTCACATGCTCAATATTTGTCATCTACTTTTGGGGTATTTCCCGACAGATGCGGCCACGTGTGTCTTATGTTACTTTACTTGGATCAGCGTGATCTACGTCGCTTCGGGGATTTTAAACGTCAATAAGGATCACCCTGTATACGCCTTGACGGCATACCTGAAGTGCGATGCACCCTAGGTTTGACCTCTTGCAGGAATCAGGCTAAGTGCTGTGTGCAATGAGTGGACAAGGGGCTCTAAGAAGGAGCTTGCGATAAGCTGGGAATATGGGCTGGGTGGGAAGCGTGTTCGGATAGCCGAAGTGTTAAAGTGACCACATAAAGTGGGAAGTCCGGGCTTAGGCCCCGAACGGCACAAACTTTCACTTGACGCCGTTGAATTATTTCAGTGCCCTCGTGCGGCTGACGCCGTAATTCTCCTCCAACATGTGCCTGTAAGGGTTAAATTTAGATCGAGCTGGATACATAATAAGTTTTTGCATATCGTGTTCAAAAGCGTTTTCTTCTTTCATTACACCGACACGAAATGTTAACTCACTAATTTTAACGACTGCCGATGGCACAAGAGGCTGGGACATCGTGCTAAAAATTTCTCTCGGCACCCTTGCGCTGTATAATACGTGGCTTTTGTAGGCCGATGTGAGGCTGTTTGTCCCTTAGCTTCATAGACCACTAGTATGTGATATCAAACTTAAGTCTTTCACACACTGCTTGCTTTTCTTATCCATTCACGGTTTCGAAACACCACCGAGCGGAGTTCACTCTCGCGCTGAGCGCTGACCGTAATACGGTATTTTGTCTGGCTGGTGTAGAAGATTTCGTAAGCGTGCTGCATCCGATGATACCATTTCATTCATTGCATTCTGCCGATAAAGTTGTCTTTCCAGGTTCTGTTACCTTGGCAGTAATAGCGCGACACTGAAAATTCTGCAGAAAGAGCAATGTGTTAAAGGAGCTGTTTCAGCCCCGCTGCAGTACAGACGCACAGAATTGGTGCGCTCTTTCTAGAGCTCTGGCGTTCACTCCGGTTGTAGCCCGCAGAATAACATTAGCCAGTTACGATATTCTTTTGTCGTGCAGCTGGCAAATACCGTTTAGTGATGGTCGTCTCAGTTTAAAAATAATTATTTAACTGCCTCAAGCCGTCGCCGTTGCCTCTTTAGAGAGACACTGTCTGTGCATGCGGAAAAACTGTATATACAGGTACTATGTCCCTCAACGTTTAATGTCGAAAGCGCATCCGATGATTATTCGTACCTTAACCTCGTATCATGGCATAATGTAACTCATTCTGTTATTGAATAAAGCTGTTTGCACCTTTATGTATGGATGTTCGACCTGGGCTTTCCAACTCTGTCCCTCGTCCTTGAACCCCTGTCTGCCTATCGAGGCGTCCAGGAGGAAATTAATTCTCGCTACCTGACCCGATTGCAGGTATAAGGGATTTTGGACATCACGACAGGCACACATTTTCAGGAGAACTGTTAAGCATTTTCTCGCTTGCTTGTGGATCACTACAAATATAATATTTGCTGAGCTACTAAAAATTAGAAAACAACCACGTAACATTGGAAATTCAATAAATGTTCATGGAAGAGCATGTCTTTTCATCATCGTACCTTTCAAACGTAATATGTATCAGATATGAGTAATATTGAAAAAACTATAAATAATAAAAAAAGAAAAGCATGGCCGGGACTCGATCCCTCGATCCATCAGATGCGGAGCCTGGACGCTAACATCGTTGCCGCCACCAGCTCCTAACGCGTAAAACTTCTCTTGCGATTTTCTAGAAATCGTCTAAGTGGGGTGGGTTACTACTTGCACATTATGTCGTCCTAATGAACTACTAAAAATGCACAAAGTCCAAAGTAAATCCGTGATCCGAACGTATTGGTATCCTCTTGTGAGTAATAAAGACAACGTTTCGTTTACTTGAGTTAAAGTCAAGAAACGACCAAAGAACGGCTTTCCAACTGACAAACTGGTCTCTGCCTTTCACATCTGAATTGGAACGCCTCGTTAGCGTTACTACACAAATAAAACAGAAAAACGAAAGGAGAATAAAAACATCTGCGTCGTTTCGTAACCCAAGAATGCAACTGAAAGCGGCGTTCACAGTGTGTTCTCGTACAGAAGCTGTTCCCAATCGCAGCACACGCATGCTGTCTCAAATATTCCCTGCTGGGGGTGGTTCCTTCAGCTACGCCGTACACGAGTTTCTCCCTCACTGTTTCCTTCGGCATATATTTAAAATTTTGTTTTTGCCCTGTGTGGCTGGAGTCAGCTCAAAAAAAATATTGTTCTTCACGTGTTTCATGCGACGTCCATTGTCGACGGAAAGCACCGGTTTGTTTCCCATTACAAACATTATGATTTTTAAAGAGAAATTTAAGGTGCCGATTTTATTGAGCGGTCCCAAATTAGTCTAGTGCGGTATTCAGCTTAGAGATACGCATTAAGAGGGAAAGTTAAACGAGAAGAGTAAGGAGACTTCCAATACCGGCTGCGTAGCGCTACGGCATGGCGGTTATTCTTGCTGTTTCACTGTTCCTTTTAATACAAATCGATAAATGAAATATCGCGCTAGACTTATTTTGGGCCGCATAATCAAACGGCATCTAAAATTTCTCTTTAAAAATCAATGTTTGTAATGGGTAACAAACCGGTGCTGTCTGTCGGCAATGGGCGTTGCGTGTAAGACATTATGAGCAGCGTTTGTTTGAGCTGACTTCAGCTACACACAATTAAAAATATTTGCCTTAACACGACGACTCTTAGGAAACACACCCTGCATATTCTCTCTCCTTATGTATGTAAGAGAATAGAAGTTTTCGAAATGTGGTGCTACAGTCGAATGCTGAAGATTAGATGGGTAGATCACGTAACTAATGAGGAGGTAATGAATAGAATTGGGGAGAAGAGGAATCTGTGGCAGAACTTGACTGGAAGAAGTGATGGTTGGTAGGACATGTTCTAACGCATCAAGGAATGTCTCCTATGTCGTTAATATAGATTAGGAACAACAGAGGGCGTATAACACTTCCTTGGGGAATGCCAGATATTACTTCTGTTTTACTCGATGACTTTCCGTCTATTACTAGGAACTGTGACCTTCCTGACAGGAAATCACGAATCCAGTCGCACAAGTGAAGGCGATACTCCGTAGGCACGCAGCTTGATTAGAAGACGCTTGTCAGGAACGATGTCGAAAGTCTTCTGGAAATCTAAAAATATGGAATCAATTTGACATCCCCTGTCGACAGCACTTCTTACTTCATAAGTATAAAGAGCTAGTTGTGTTTCACATGAACGATATTTTCTGAATCCGTGCTATGTGTCAATAAATCGTTTTCTTCGAGGTACTTCATAATGTTCGAATACAGTATGTGTGATAAAACCATACTGCAAATCAACGTTAGTGATCTAGGCCTGTTTTTCAGCGGATTACTCCTATTTCCCTTTTTGGGTATTTGTGTGACTCGAGCAATTTTCCAGTCTTTAGGTACGGATCTTTCTGTGACCGAGTGGTTGTATATAATTGTTAAATATGGAGCTATGTTATCAGCATACTGTGAGAGAAACCTGATTGGTATACAATCTGGACCGGAGGCCTTGCCTTTATTAACCGATTTAAGCTGTTTCGTTACTCAGATAATATCTATTTCTATGTTTCTCATCATGGCAGTTGTTCTTGATTGGAATTCACATCCTGAGGCACCTGTTTGGGAATGCAGGTACATCTACATCTACATCTACATGATTACTTTGCAATTCACATTTAAGTGCTTGGCAGAGGGTTCATCGAACCACAGTCATACTATCTCTCTACCATTCCATTCCCGAACAGCGCGCGGGAAAAACGAACACCCAAACCTTTCTGTTCGAGGTCTGATTTCTCTTATTTTATTTTGATGATCATTCCTAACTATGTAGGTTGGGCTCAACAAAATATTTTCGCATTCGGAAGAGAAAGTTGGTGACTGAAATTTCGTAAATAGATCTCGCCGCGACGAAAAACGTCTTTGCTTTAAAGACTTCCATCCCAACTCGCGTATCATCTCTGCCACACTCTCTCCTCTATTACGTGATAATACAAAAAGAGCTGCCCTTTTTTGCACCCTTTCGATGTCCTCCGTCAATCCTACCTGGTAAGGATCCCACACCGCGCAGTAATATTCTAACAGAGGACGAACGAGTGTAGTGTAAGCTGTCTCTTTACTGGACTTGTTGCATCTTCTAAGTGTCCAATGAAACGCAACCTTTGGTTCGCCTTCCCCACAATATTATCTATGTGGTCTTTCCAACTGAAGTTGTTCGTAATTTTAACACCCAGGTACTTCGTTGAGTTGACAGCCTTGAGCACTGTACTATTCATCGAGTAATCGAATTCCAACGGATTTCTTTGGAACTCATGTGGATCACCTCACACTTTTCGTTATTTAACGTGAACTGCCGCCTGCCACACCATACAGCAATCTTTTCTAAATCGCTTTGCAACTGGTACTGGTCTTCGGATGACCTTACTAGACGGTAAATTACAGCATCATCTGCGAACAACCTAAGAGAACTGCTCAGATTGTCACCCAGGTCATTTATATAGATCAGAAATAGCAGAGGCCCCAGGACGCTTCCCTGGGGAACACCTGATTTCACTTCAGTTTTACTCGATGATTTGCCGTCTATTACTACGAACTGCGACCTTCCTGACAGGAAATCACGAATCCAGTCGCACAACTGATACGATACCCCATAGGCCCGCAGCTTGATTAGAAGTCGCTTGTGAGGAACGGTGTCAAAAGCTTTC
This sequence comes from Schistocerca gregaria, assembly GCF_023897955.1. NCBI lineage: Eukaryota > Metazoa > Arthropoda > Insecta > Orthoptera > Acrididae > Schistocerca > Schistocerca gregaria. The sequence continues at coordinate 69,720,654 of NC_064927.1, read as the reverse complement.
CGGAAATCTAGAAATACGGAATCAACTTGAGATCCCCTGTCGATAGCGGCCATTACTTCGTGCGTGTGGAGAGCAGGACACTGCACGCGGATGTGGGTTGCAGTTGTTATGCAGACATGAAGAAGCTTCCACGGGATACAGTAGCTGCGCCAAACAAGTCATCTGGCTGAAAACCGCAGCAGCAGCAATAGAAGTGGAGAGACCGGCTGTCCGTGGAACGCGTTCTGCAGACGTCAGAGGGTGCCGGCGGCGCAAAAACACCCGCAGGAGCGCCGCTGTCGGTAACTTTCCTCTCACTCAGCCAGTCCGACCTTCGCGTTTTAGAAAACATCACCTGCTGTTGTTACTATTTTTTTCCAGCGCCAGTGGATTCATGTCATATGGCGCCTTGCGGAGTGCCAGGTTTACCGAGACAAGTTCTCCTTTGACGACCCTTTCCGCTGTAGTTCTATAAAAAATTACTGTCTACATAAACAGAGGACAAAATATTTACCCCTATTTGATCTCATGAAAAATAGTTGATTTTCGTGATTTATGTATACAGCTAAAATAAAAAGTAATGCTAAATCTGATGACATAGCTTTACTCCTTAAACTTTAGCTTCTAAGAAATCATTTTTGTGTCCACATAGGACGCTCCCAGTACCGCCGCACTAGATGGAAAAAGCCCTTCCCTCCGGAACATTTGTCATCGACGGGAATTCCCGAAGCCCTCCTACAGGACGTGCAACAAAGTCATTTTCAATACATTTTCTATCAGCATGCATAGGATAATTGAAAAATATTAACAAAATGATGACATGTTGGAACAAATGTCGTTTTCTTCGTCCGCAAAATCAAGACAAAAGCGTGCGCCGAAAATAGGCTTTTGAAGATATAGGCAAACGGCTACCTATTCGACACTTCACAAAACACTAGAATCAGAGTACGGTATAACTATGAAAAAAAATAGTCACAATTGGAATCAATCAACTCACACAAATAACTGGATGTAACAGTCTGTGTGAATATGAAATTTAATAGTCGCAATGACTCATTCTTCGGTGTAGCAAGTTGTTTGTTCATAGGATAGTGAGAAAACACAGTCTACAAAACAGATTGCTTAAAAAGCATTCGCCTACCTCATCATATTGATCGTGTGGGGCCAAGTAGAATGAACAGTACATACTGAACATATGTCAAGACCGGCAGCACTAATGGTCACAGGTGTCCTCCGTTAGTAGGAGAGCACCAAGGATATACAGAGGGATCTGACTTGGCATACGCATCAAGGCAGACGTGAGCTATTCCGTGAACGCCTATCAAGAACTAGTATCAAGTGAGGAATCTACGAAAATACTATCCTGTGCTTCTGTAGTGGCCGCGAAACCTGCATTGGACGAAATAAGGCACACGCTGAGCCGTCTATGCCGACGTTGTTCGCATGCTCCACACGACAATAGAACTAGAAGAAATTCAAATACGTTTCACAATAATGATTTGTAGAATATGGATGCCGATGTAGCCGTTTCTCTTGTGGTCTTCAGTCCGAAGACTGTTTTGTTGCAACTGTATTCTATCCTATGCAAACCTCTTCGTCTCTGTACAACTATTGAGACCTATAACGCTCCGAACCTGATTACTGTAGCCAAGACTCGGTCTTCCTCTACAATTTTTACCCCTTTCCCCCTCCCCCACATCTCCGTCAATTACCAAAGTGAAGGTTCCATAACGTCTCAGATGTCTCTTATGGACAAATTCCACCTTTTTCTCCAAATTGCACCATAATTTTTTTTCTCCTCAATTTCATTCAATTCTTCCTCAATACTTACTGGACCCACCCAACTAAACTTCAGCATTCTTCTCTAGCCCCACATTTCAAAAGCTTCCAATCTCGTCTCAACTATAGACTGCCCACGTTACACTTCCGTACAAGACTACATTCCAGACAAATAACTTCAGAAAAGACATCTTAATATTTAAATGCATGTCATGTATAATAATAAATTTCTCGTTTTGAGAAGTGCTTTTCTTGCTGTTACGAGTCTGCATTATATAAGAGCCGATCAAAAAGTTTCCGCTTGAGAGTGCTGCTGCAGCGTATATGCAACCCAGCGCGACTCCGACGCGGATATGTAAGCATGGACTGAAGGCCTTCGAAAGGAAACTTTTTGATCGCCCCTTACAATTCCCCTATACGTCGGCCATCATTAGTTATTCGGATGTCCAAACAGCAAAACGTATCTACCACACTTAGTGTCTCACTTCCTAATCTCGTTTATCAGCATTTTCTCAGTATAATAGGCTCTTCTTCCTCGTCATTTGGCGTCTCTGACGAAAGTACAAAATCGTCGGCGAAAACCGAAATTTTAATTCCTTCTTCTTAGACTTTTCGTTCCTTTCCAAAATTCTCCTTGGTTTTCGTCATAGCTCAATCAAGGTACGGATTGAATAACATCGGATATAGGCTTCAACCCTGTCTCACTGCCTTCTCAACCACTGCTTTCCTTTCATGCCCTTCGACTACTATAATTCGGTTTCTGTAAAAGTTGCAGATGAACTTTTGCTACTTATAACATATCTCTGTTACTTTCATAACTTCAAAAGTGTATTCCAGTCAACGGCGACAAAAGTTTTCTCTTAGTCTACAAATGGTATAAATGTACGTTCCTTCAGCTCTTGATCGAAGACAAGCATTGCTTCGAGTGTTTCCACATTTCTCCGCAATCCAAATCAATCTCTTCTGAGATCGTTTTCTACCAGTTTATCCATTCTTCCGTAAATAATTCGTGTTACTATTTTTCAGCCATGATGGCTCGATAACATTCCCATCTATTACCATCTACCTTCTTTGAAATACGATTTATTATATTTTGCTTGAAGTTTGAGGATCTTTCACCTGTACTATTTAGCTTGCATGGCAGGTGTATTACTGTTGTAATAGCGAGGTCGTCCGCAATACGTGCGACTCAACGCAAAAAAATCAATCAACGCTTCTTACAAAGTTCAGCGAGAAGCGGAATGCGTAAGACATTAAAACTATCATCAAATACAGTTAATCGTGGGGGCCTGTGACCGACTGCTGTAGGCAGTACGACAGCATCACTGTTAGAGGACGAATGACCGAATCATCCAAAGTATGGCTTCCAAGAAAAAGTTCACAAAATACAAGAAATAACCGGTAGAGATATCTCAGGGACGTGCTGCGTAAAATGGAATGCAAAGCAGTGACGGAACACAATGAGTATCCGGCCATTAACGTTCGCTAACAATTTGGTGCAGACTCGTCAGTTCCAGCCATGTCCCACTCTGAGAACACATCACGTGAATTAAAGGATCGTAGAGAAATGAGGACCTTCAAAATATAGCTAGAAGGCAGAGCAACTTGGACACTGTAGTATTTTAAGAAAACTTATATAAGATTTTCGTGGAATCTTTAGACGAGCACAGCAGAATGACTGCAGTATCTTACCAAGATAACACACAAAAGATGACTCTGACAAGCTCACTCGATCCATAGAAGAACAAAAATAGCGGACGAACGAAATTAGTCCAGCGTTTGCAGTTATCTTGAAGACATGAGGTTTTAACGGTCGATACAGCAACATAAGTGAGCAAATTCAGGTTATGTGTACAAGTGCATCGCTTACACAGTTATTGTATGAATAGCTCATACAAGCAAATTCTGGTAAACAAAACGTAGTATTACATGACGTTGATTTGAGCAACACTAAGGAAAGAAAACGAAATTTTCTTGTTTATGAACGTGCTTGAAAAACGAGGTGATAGGTAGAAAAGGCTTTTATCACATACTATTTTAAATAAACGTCTTTTTAACAATTTCAGAAGTAAAAAATTGTACTCTTTAAATTGTAAAGGGTCTTTTTGTTCACAAATTATAACCAAAGGAGTCATTCGGTTTTTCTCTACTGTGCTTGGGGTCTGTTACAGTTGTGCTCTGTACCATGCCGGTCGCTTCAAATATACCTGCAACCTGACAGTGGTTCCTGGGTTCCCCAAATTCAGTCTTTCATTTCGTCTCACTTCGAAAACACAATGAGAGCGTCAGTACCTGCGACGAGATCCCCAAAAAAGTAATAAAACAAATTTAAGTCTTCCCAAATCGGACGAACTGGAAAATTCTATTTACAAATCAGGGATGAAATGTGCCCTACGTGCTCTCACGAAAAACCTACAAGTGTGTCGTTTTGCATTAATTTTGCAACAGAGAGATTATTTATACACTGTAAATTGTAATTTTCTACTGTTAAAATCCCCGAGATACAGTGTCGATAATAAGAGACGTAAGAGAAAGTTTCCTTGTTTCCGTACAGCATTAAAAACTTATCATTTGCGTACCTGTTACGCTATTAGCTTCCTATGTCTTACTGGTTCAACTGGCTCTGAGCACTATGGCATTTAACTTCTGAGGTCATCAGTCCCCTAGAACTTAGAACTACTTAAACGTAACTAACCTAAGGACATGTCAGACATCCATGCCCGAGGCAGGATTCGAACCTGCCACCGTAGCGGTCGCGCGTTCCAGACTGCAGCGCCTAGAACCGCTCGGCCACACCGGCCGGCCCTGTTTCTTACTGATAGCTCAGTTTTTGTCGACGTGTTTGATCAGTTATGTACTTTCGGGCGTTTAGACGAGTTGTTGTTTCCATTTTATACACAATTTTTCGTTTGTCGACCAAAATAACAATTTGGTTGAAAGCCGGGAAGTACATAAAATCAGCCGCGCCAAGAAAACCATCTACGGGGAGAAAATATTCCAGAACGTACACTAGATGAACGACCTTCACCAAGAGAAAGAGCGATTTCTCAGCACGTTGGATCCGCAGATCCAGGTTGTGCGGTAGCGTTCTCGCTTCCTACGCCCGGGTTCCCGGGTTCGATTCCCGGCGGGGTCCGGGATTTTCTCTGCCTCGTGATGACTGGGTTAGTTAGGTTTAAGTAGTTCTAAGTTCTAGGGGACTGATGACTATAGATGTTAAGTCCCTTAGTGCTCAAAGCCATTTGAACCATTTTTGAAGTACGTTGGCGTTCCTAACAAGATGTCGAGATGACACACAATCAAGTTATAAATAGCGGCGCCAGGCGAACAGTAAGCATTTGATAGTCTGGCTGGAGTCCATGAAATGAGTAGACGAAACATTTAACTCGCAACACCTGGGTCGGTCGTCGAAACACTATACCGAAAATGGAAACAGCGACGCGGGCGAACACCCGGATGTAGGCAATTATTTTGTTGCTTGCCTCAAACGCTGCTCATCTAATCAGGAGCAAGGAGAATATCACGCACCGTATGCCTTCGCACGAGGCATAATTTCCATACACAGGCTGTTTCACAGTTACTATAACAGGCTTCTAGCTGTTGTAGAGTCTGTAGATGAATTTCTCATAAGGAACCCATGTGTGCAAATGTACAGTTTGGTTGCGAAATTTCTCTGAAGATCTGATTACCTTTAAACCTTCCTGTTAACAGTATCCACACAGTGGAGACAATGAACCCATGCCGTGGTCGATGTTCCGAGTTATCGCCATCGTGATCTCTTACGCACGACGAAGGACGTCTTCTCCTAAGTCTCGAGAGCGGTGCGTCCGTGGAGCACCGCAGTCAACCTCCCACGCTGCGAATGTACCAGTTTCTCGCGGCCGTTATTGCAGTCGGACGAAAATAGTATGTGACGTCATAATTATAACAGGGGCGGACGACAGCGCCACTTCTCAGTTCATGTGCTTGCCGTGAGGCGGGAGATTCGAAAGTGGTCGGAGCTTTAAACTTGCTTTATGTCCAAACTGGAAGTGGGTTTGCCGCCAAAATTTTATCTACTAATTCCGCTCTAAAAACCAGAGACACGTGTAATGGGAATTGTCATTTGTTCGCTCTTTACATTACTTTTGCTGCCTTGTATTAGGGCAACAAGTGTGATTGCTTGTTGTTACTTGTGTGCTTAAAACTGAAATACGAACGTTCAATAAGAAATGCAGCAATTCATTTTCTGAAAGCAGGTTTGTTTTATTCAGGATTCGAATACATCATATTGTTCCCCGCTCTTTTGGCTACAAATCCCTCTTCTCTCCAACATAATATCCGTTGAGTGCGACGGTCTTACGCCCTCCCAGGGCCTGTACGTCTGCACGGTACCACTCTAACGGTCAGAGTCGAAGCCAAGTCTTGCTGCATCAGTAACCTCCCCATCATCCACATATTGCTTACCGCATAGTGCGTCCCTCATTGGGCCACACAGATGGAAGTCGGGAGGCGCGAGAAACGGGCTGTAGGGTGGATGAGGAAGAACACTCCAATGCAGTTTTGTGAGCTCGTCTCGGGTGCGTAGACTTGTGTTGTCACGGAGAAGTTCGTTTCCATTTTCGTGGCGACGAACATCCTGAAGTAGTTTTTTTCAATTTCCTGAGAATACCACAACTTCAGAGTTGATCGTTGCACCACGACGTAAGACATGCAACAGACTAATCCCTTCAGAGTCCCAGAAACCAGTCGCCATGACCTTGTCATCTGACGATGAGGCTTTCAACTTTTTCTTCGGAGTGAAGTTTACTCCATGAATTTCCGTTTTGTTTCCGGTTCTAAGCGATGAACCCATGCTCCACAAAAACTGTCGCGATCGGCTTCGTGAGTCTGAAGTAATTCTGCACAGGTGGTCCTTCGTTATTATTTACGGTCTTTTGTTAGGGGGCGGGGAACCCAGCGGCCACTCAATCTTTGAATGTGACCTGTCAATCAAAAAAATGGCTCTGAGCACTATGCGACTTAACTTCTGAGGTCATCAGTCGCCTAGAACTTATAACTAATTAAACCTACCCTAAGGACGTCAAACACATCCATGCCCGAGGAAGGATTCCGGCCGGCCCTGTCAATCACCTCGAATGTGTCCGCACGTTCCAATATTGCACGCGTCACAGCTGTGTGCGCCCGGCTGCCACGCCGGAAATGGACAGCTTTGCGATCTTGTTGCGATGACAGACGCCTCGCTCAACGACTCGCCGTGCTTTTGGTCACCGCCAGGTCTCCGTAAACATTCTGGAAGGGCCTGTGAATACTTGTGATGGTCTGGTTTTCCGCCAGAAGAAATTCAGTGGCGGCTCTCCGTTTGGAACGTACCTCCACTACAAACGCTATTTTGAAGGGTACGTGAAGCACCGCCACCTAGCGGAAGTTCACGAAACTATACTAAATGAAGCACGATACCCTCCAATAAATTCCGCGTTTTTCAACCGATGTTAGCCAAGGAAACAAAAGTTGAATTACTTTATATTTCCGCACAGACGTGAATCAAAACATTTCATGAAATATAGTTATTCGTAGCAGTGTTATAAACTGTGTTAAATAGATTGAAGGTTTCAATTGTTTTCATTTTTAATGGCATTGAGTGTTTAAAGCAGAACTACGGTAGAGTTTTGTAGACTTTATATTACTAAAGCGCTACAAACATCCGGTCTCAGTTGCCTATCGAACGGAAACTTGAAACGCTGTCATAATCTACTCATTACTAGGTAAAATCTTATGTGAAAGACTGAAGTTAGAATCTCTGTACGTGCCTTCAGGCAGTGTAACTCACGACTCGCAAATTCACCAGACTATATGCATCCAGTATCTGAGAATGACAGCAGACTTTCAGCGCATTTTATACGTCACAATTGCAAATGTTTTCGAATTCACTCTTTCGACACCTTCACCCCAGCTCTCCCTACACACACACACACACACACACACACACACACACACACACACACACAAAATAATGGAAATAGTTTATCGCGTATCCCATCTCACCCTCCACACACAGACACAAAATAATGAAAGGAAAACAGTTCTTGTGTACTTCATTTTTGCTGTCCATGCAGTTAAACTTTAGCATGAGGCATGATGTTTTAATTTATTACTTGTAGGTCTATCCCCAGTACATTTTTCAGACGCTATCCACGTACACCACAGAGTGTACCAGCAAAATTATATCACTGTACGACACGTAGTTCAGTAAATGAGACAACAGAACCACGATTTGCGTGGAAAACTGTGTTTTCTTAAAGCTGCGCGCTAATTACGCAGAACATGGGTGGGAGTTCGATTCGTTAAAGAATGGTGCTAATGGGTGCGGGGGGGGGGGGGGGGTGTACTGCATGAAGAACAAACGTCATATGCATCTGCCGTGGCTATGATTAATGATCCGGTTAGTTAAGCACGAATACTTTATTAACTACAACAAAACTTTAATCTCCAGTCTCGGCTGTAGCCCCGACACTGCGCACGTGGACTTGTACTCCAGGACACACTAAACGAGCCACTATTACTGAGTGGCAAATTGATACAATTTCAGAATGGCCGTACTGTGGCTTCACTACAGTCTTAGACACTTGTCAACACGGTTCTGATGGCGTTGGCGCGTAGACACAGTTGACAGGATTCGGAAGTCTCTTCGCTCCCCGACGGTTAATACGGGCTGTGTCATGCCCACTACGCAGCACAACAACGTTACTCCCACTGGATCTTCCTGGAAGTGGTCAGGATGTGACCTGGGACAGAACTGCCCTCCTGGCCTCTGACGGTGCTACTTCAGCGCCTCGGCACGGCTCCTTCCTAGCGTCTCACTGATGCCTCTTTGCTGTGCAACATCTCTGCTGTGGTCGATACTTCCCGCACCGCTCTCGACACTAGGCGACATCGCAGCTGCGTCGTAGCCATTTAATTCAGCCTGCTATTTTGTGGCTAAGTTGTTACAAATTTTTTTTCTCGGTAGGGCTCACGCCGCATAATGAAACTAGCAAAATTTTACTTCTAAGTAACCGGTATTGTTCCTGTTTTTTCTGATAAAGGAGTAAAATACTAAAACAGCAATACGTCATAGCACCACTGATAAATTTTTCGTTTCTAAATCAATTTTTTTTAATTATTCCTAAAATCTGCATTGGTGTGAAATAGTGTGTTATTAGAGAAAATAGGAAAAACTGTCAGTGCTATTTGAAGAACAATAGCGACAGAAACGAGCAACAAACATGGGGCATAAAAATTGGTACAGCATTGCGGAGACAGTAACGTCCCTGTTTCCACGACTCGTGGCTTAAAGTACGCCTGTGCGTGTAATGTGTAAGACCTGCCCCCACCTGATCTGTGCGGTGGTTTTTCGTCGTCGTCGCCGGACACCCATTGCCTTCCAGAACAAAATGTTCAAATGTGTATGAAATCATATGGGGCTGAACTGCTAACGCCATCAGTCCCTAAGCTTACACACTAACCTAAATTATCCTAATGACAAACACACACACCCATGCCTGAGGGAGGACTCGAACCTCCGCCGGGACCAGCCGCACACTCCACGACTGCAGCGCCCTAGACCGCTCGGCTAATCCCGCGTGGCCCTAGTCTGGAAATATTTTTACGAACTGCAATAGCAACGAAGTACAAGGTATGATTTATTTTAAAAGATTAAAGATCTGTCTGCCATTTCTATGAAATAATAAAAAAGGAAGAAAATTAAGGTAACAGTAATAAATTAGAAACTTAACAATAATTCATTCACAGTGTAAAATAAAAATAGAAAGTAGCTGATGGGCTGCCTGTGTTTACATAACATTACTTCATCTGCTTGTAGTCCTCGAAAGCGGACAAATTGACACGAAAAATAGTTGCAGCCAGAGTTGGGGGGCAAGCACAGGTGGCCGAGGACTCGCGAGGAACCGACAGCCGCGCCGGCGCACTACAGAAACTTTCCGCCCATTTTCGGGGCCGGGAAAACAGCTGCCGGCCGCCGGCGAGCGCCCCGGGTCAACAGCTCGGCCTGCGTGCAGCCTCGCAGAAAGGGGGCAGTTTCCCGGCGGGTGCGACACTGCCGTATATCTAGGAGACCGCCCACCCTCGCCCTCGTCACACATCGCTGCTGTGCGGTCTCCTCCGACGTCACCAGTACGAGCGTCCTGGAGTGGGAGCAGCGATTTTGTACTACAGCAGCGGCCCGAATCGAGCATTCCTGCTGCCCACCTCTTAGAATAATATACATGCAGGAGGGCATGGCGAAAACTGATGCTGCCGAATTTTTAATGCGAAAACATTTAAAGCTTTTTCAAAGAAACAATCGATATTAACGTTCTACGCCTTTATTCTTCGTCTCTACATATTTTCAGCCCTCTGCCGCTAGATGACTCCGAATTGCAGCGTGTAACGTAACTATGTCGGTGCGTGAGAAACGGTGTGCCGTGATCGAGTTGGAACACGCAGAGACCGCCCTGTGCTGCAGCGTGACAATGCCAGACCACACACCAGCTCTGCGACGTCGACAACAGACCGGCCCTTGCATCCGCTGTCGTCGATCGTCCTCCACAAAATGCCGACTTGGCCCCACCCGAATTTCGTCTGTTTCCAAAAAACATCTTCCAAGACCTCACCTTTATAGTAACGTAGCGGTAACGGATGCGCCATAAAAAATGTATCTGAGCACTATGGAACTTAACTTCTGATGTCATCAGTCCCCTAGAACTTAGAACTACTTAAACCTAACTAACCTAAGGACATCACACACATCCGTGCCCGAGACAAGATTCGAACCTGTGACCGTAGCGTTTCCAGACTGTAGCGCCCAGAACCGCTCGACCACTCTGGCCGGCTGCGCCACAAAAACAAGTCCTACTGTTTGGTACTCGAGAGAAAAAAAGCTGAAAGTGTATTTCAATGTGAAAAGTATGGCTTTTCTCTACATTTTGATGAGTATTTTGTGATCTTCCATACACAACAGGATATGCACGATGTCTCATGATGGATAAGTTCCGGAACGTGTCATGTGAGCAATAAAGTCATTCCTTGATCATAGTATGAAGGCTTTCACGACCGGATGACATATCTTCTTGTAAATCTTCCGGGATGTAAGGTCGTGGTCCATGAAACTGTTCAGCTCCTTACGTTTCGACCAGAGCTGCGCTGGACATCTTCAGAGGGGTGTTTCTCCTCCGGTGAGTCTTGCCGACTGACGGGTCGGACGTCTGAGAGCGACTTATATATCGTAGAAAATGGGCGTGGCCAGAGCTACAAGTGATATGCAGAGACAATCTTTGTCAGAGATTAAACTTAACTATCGATCGTAATCTCGTAACAGATAAAACTGTCTAGCTATTCTGTAGTGCTACTGTGCTGGACAGCTCAGCTCTGGACGAAACGTTAGGAGCTGAACAGTTTCATGGATCACGACCTTACATCCCGGAAGGTTTACCAGAAGATAAAGTCATTCCTTGCCTGATGGTTGACTTTTACCATTGCGATTCGCTCAGCCTGAATGCAGAACTAATTTCAAGTTTCAAGTTAGATAACAAATAACAAACCAAATATTTTGTTCCTGTGATGTTCTTAAAAATTCCAAATTTACGGATTGTTTCCCTTTACGTGTAGAAACCTTGCTTCTTCCCAAATTTCATGATTCTAGGCCACTAAAAAAAGTACCCTGTAAGTTTTGATGAGAGAGATTGTATCAAAACGTGTGACATAAATGGTCGTACATTTGATTGCACTGACTTAGAACGATCAATTTTTGCACTGCGAAGGGATCCTACAATTTAATATGTGACATAAATTTCAGCTTTATGCCCGTCTTGTGGTTCCTGAGAAAAAGTTGTGAACAGTCAGACGGCCATATAGACAGACGGACAACGAAGTGATTCTACACTGAAGAGCCAAACAAGCTGGCACACCTGCCTAATATCGTGTAGGGCCCCCGCGAGCACGCAGAAGTTTCGCAACACGATGTGGCATAGTCTCGACTAATGCCTGAAGTAGGACTGGAGGGAACTGACACATTTAATCTTGCAGAGCTGTCCCTAAATCCGTAACAGTACGAGGCGGTGGAGACCTCCTCTGAACAGCACGTTCTAGGCATTCCAGATATGCTCAATAATGGTTATTTCTGGCGAGTTTGGCGCTCAGCGGAAGTGTTAAAATTCAGAGTGTTCCCAGAACCACTTTCTAGAACTTTTGGGCAAGTGGGGTGTCGCATAGTCCTGCTGGAATTTCCCAAGTCCGTCAGAATGCACGTTGGACATGAATGAATACGGGTGATCAGACTGGATGCTTGTGTGCGTGTCACCTGTCAGAGTAGTGTCTAGACGCATCAGGGGTCCCATATCAGCCTCCACCAACTTGAACAGTCCCTGCTGACATGCAGGGTCCATGGATTCATGAGGTTGTCACCCTACACGTACATTTCCATCCGCGTGATACATTTTGAAACATGATTCCATGTTGATGTTGACGGACCCAGGAGAGGAGTAAAGCTTTGTTCTGTGCAGTCATCGAGGGTAGACGAGTGAGCGTTCCGCTCCGAAAACCTATTACGTTGATGTTCCGTTGAATGGTTCGCGCGCTGACACTTATTGATGGCCCAGCATCTGTAGCAATCTGAGGAAGGGTTGCACTTGTGTCACATTCAACACTTCTTTTCAATCGTCGCTGGTCCCATTCTTACAGGGTATTTTTCCGGCCGCAGCGACGCCGGAGATTTAATGTTTTACCGGATTCTTGGTATTCAAGGTACACTCGTGAATTGGTCGTACGGGAAAATCCCCATTTCATCGCTACCTCGGAGATGCTGTGTCCTATAGTTCGTGCACCCGTGCCCACTGCAGCCGTAGCTGACGATGTCGTTAGATCAACTTGTGAACAATGGGACGTTCCCCAAGGGTCGGTGCTGGGGCCACTGCTGTTTCTTATTTATATAAATGATATGCCTTCTAGTATTACAAGTGATTCAAACATATTTCTATTTGCTGATGACATCAACTTGGTAGTGAAGGATCTTGTGTGTAATATGGAAACAGTATCAAATAATGTAGTTCATGAAATAAGTTCCTGCCTTGTGAAAATGATGCTCAATCACAGTAAGAATCAGTTTTTACAGTTTGTAGCTCACAATTCAACAAGAACCGATATTTTGACCAGACAGAATGGGCATATTATAAGCGAGACGGTACAGTTCAAGTTCCTAGGCGTTCGGATAGCTGTTGTGGAAAGCCCATGTTCAGGATCTTGTTCAGAAACTAAATGCTGCTTTATTTACTATCAGAACAGTACCTGAAATAAGTGACCGATCAACACGAAAAGTAGTCTACTTCGCATATTTTCATACGCTTATGTCGTATGGTACTATTTTTTGGGGTAATTCTTCTGATTGAAAAAGGGTATTTTTGGCTCAAAAACGGGCTGTTGGAGCTATGTGTGGTGTAAGTTCGAGAACCTCTTGTCGACCCCTATTCAATAGTCTGGGAATTCTGACATTGCCGTCACAATATATATTTTCTTTAATGTCGTTTGTTGTTAGTAATATTAGCTTATTCCCTAGAGTTGGCAGCTTTCACTCAGTTAAATAAGCTACCACAAGAACTCAAAAATCTTAGCAGTAGCCCAAACACTTTTAATTCTAAACAGAAAAGTTTCCTCATGGCTCACTCCTTCTACTCTGTCGAGGAGCTCCTGGAAGAGCTGACATTGTTGATTTTTTTAATTTAAACTTACGAATTGTCGCCTGAATATGTTTCTTATATTTCATTTTATCTGTTTCTACTATCGTGTTTTAATTTCATTAGTTGACTCGTGTCATGACCATGGAGATTTCTCATTAATTTGGTCCCACGGAACAATAAATAAATAAATTAAATAAATAAAAAACACGTTCACAGGCTCTGTGTAATAATAATCTGCCCTTTGTCATAGTCGCGTATTTTCGCTACGGTTATCCTCCACCCTTCTCTGCTCCGCTTACATACTTTCGTTACCGCGTCATGTGTCCACGTCGCCACCAGGCGGTATACAAAGTCGCAGGGCAGTGGACGTAAATCTATGGCTTATGAATGTACGATGTCAGTGGGTTAACGAGATATCGATACTGTCGCCGTCTTGGTATCGAAACCAAATAATCGATGTATGGAGAGGTACACCGCGATTGTCACTGGTAGCGCACACTGAGAGACCACCAGCCGCTGGAGGCGCAAACAATGAATGGCGCCTGAGCGCACCGAGGCGGTCGGTGTCGAAACGACGTCCGCAGCAAAATCCGTAGGAACATTCCAGCAGCGGTGGCGCTGACGACACTGGCGGCCGCTGCCGCTGTTTACCGTGAATACCAGTGTTCCGGCGTCGGCGCCTGTGCGACACGTGCTTAGCGGACGTGGCAGCGGATACCGCCGCTACTGTGGCTCGCACATTAGGCCGTCCCATTTGTACGCAACGAGTCGCCTGCAGCGAAGTCCGCGTCATTATTCACCTGGCCGTTGGAGAGCTGCTCGCAAGTTACTGGCTTCAAATCACTGGCCGGCCGCGTGATTTACGTGTGACACCGCAGACATTCTGACGCTGAGCTTGATAATGGAAGCAAGAATTAAGAGATATCGAGACCCTTTCGTATGATTTTATGGTACAAACGTCCACGAAATTCGTGTAAGCTACAGTGAAAGACAGATATGTACAATGTACAAGACCCAAGAAACAACAATATGAATGGATGATCAAGAACCAAGTATAAGGCAGGATGTAGTCTTTCGGCCGTACAGTTCAAACTGTACATTGAAGAACAGATGACGGAAATGAAAAAAAAGCTACAAAATTAGTATTAAAAGATCATGGTGAAAGGGTAAGATTAATTGATAATATTCGCTGATGACATCTTCATGAATATTAAACGATAGTTACACCACGTGTTGAACGGAATCACCACTGTGAATTGAGTCGAAACCAAATGAAGACGAGAGTGATGAACTATTTTATTAATAAAATTAATATTAGGATTCGAGATCACGAATCAAACAAACACATAACAGACGAAGTAAGGATGACATGAAAAGCAGGGTAACACAGGCTAGAACGGTTTTCCTGCCCAAAAATAATCTAACAGCGTCAAACATCGCCCTTACTTTGAAGAATAAATTTCTAAGAATGTACGTCTGGAGCACAGCATTGTATGGACTGTGGGAAAATTGGGAAACAGGAATGTCAAAACGTTTCAAATATGGTGCTATATATGGATGTTGAAAGTCTCCGCAGAATTGACGACCATAAAAATATGACGAAAACACTGAGAAGAGAAAGGAACAGGATGATAGGACATTTGTTAAGACAACAAGCAGTAGCTTCCATGGTATCAAATGAAACAAGTTTACTGTTACCAGTCACTAATTTATTCGCATCCACAAAGCGTTTCGACGATTTACACCTTCACCACTAGGTGGATTTACATGTGTTAGTGTGACATGTGTGCGTGTTGTGTTACGATTTTGGGGTAAGTGGTGGTCGCAGGCTCCTTCCTCTGTCGTTACAATTCACATAACTGTCATATTTTGCAAACAAAGATGGTGTCTATCACCTTCAGACACCATTATTGTTTGCAAGATATGACAGTTACATGTGACGTGTTACTATAGAGAAAGGAGCCTATAATCACTAAAGACAGTGCCACAACTTACCCCAGAATCGTAACACAACACGCACATATGTCATACTAACACATGTAAATCCACCTAATTATGGAGGAGAAACCTTAGAAACGCATTGAGGATACAAACAAATCAGTGGCTGGTAACAGTGAACCTGTTGTTTCATTCTATCTGAATAACAGTCACGGTAAAGTCTAACCTAAAATTTTCGCATTTAAACTTCCATGATACTTCAGACAGATGTAGAGGGAAACCTGTAAAGTACGACAGAAATCAGAATACATCCGACAAGTAACTGAGGACGTTGGCTGCATGAGTTGCTCTCAGACGAAGAAGTTATCAGAGGTGAGTATAATCTGCGGAATGTTCGCGTAACCCATGGTTACCGAAACATTAGTATCCAATAATTTGATAACCTACTTCTCCTAATTCAAAAATCTGAGAGCTATTATACACTATCTCAACCTAGCTCTTTAAGTTAAGTAAACAAATTTTATCCCACATCCTTAACTTCGATACACGAATTTCTATGGTAAATTTGCTCATGCTACTACGTACGACAAACTTCTGTAGACCTATGTTTCCGCAAGATATTCTGAACGCATTCACTATTAGACATATACGGAGTGGACATTAATAAAACCGGCAAACTAGAGGGACCGGTTCCTGGCTGGATATGGAGGAAAAAGAGTCCTACGTGTCCGGAAATGGACGGTGTGCGAGCAACAACAAACCATCCCGGAATACTGTACAGAACTCATCGCATCCACATCACAAAGTGGTCTCCATGGGAGGCAATACACGCGCTCACAGGTCGCATACTTTCGCACGTTGTACTAGGAAGGTACTTTGGCTCGTCTCAATATCCTATAGAACCTGGTCCTACAAATCTGGTATACTCACAGTCCTTCCTGAACGTTCGTCTGTCTGAAGGACTCCTGATCACACAGACTACCAAAAAGGGTTCGAAATGTTGCGTGATGTGGTTGGTGTCTGTGAGAGTACTTGTTTTGGTATAGCTGTACTGCCTCTCGACCGTTTCCATCTGCTTTGTTGTACAGAAACACCATCTTGGCTAGTTCCCGACATGAATACCAGACCATTCTGCTACTTGCAGTACGCTGCGTCAATCACACTGCCTGCAACACACAAGGAACACACTGCACGATGTCAGAGGAACTTTCATTCGTCAGCGACATCTACCGTGGCAACGATGATTTTCCGGATACGTGTTCATAGGACCATTTTTCCTGCATTTCCGCCAGCCGTTGTGGCCGTACGATTCTATGCGCTTCAGTCTGGAACTGAGTGACCGATACGGTCTCAGGTTGGAATCCTGCCTCGGGCATGGATGTTTGTGATGTCCTTAGGTTAGTTAGGTTTAATTAGTTCTAATTTCTAGGCGACTGGTGATCTCAGAATTTAGGTCGCATAGTGCTAAGAGCCATTTGAACCATTTTGAACCTGTATTTCCAGTCAGGAATCCGTCCCTGCAATTTGTTGGTTTTTTTAAATGTTCACCCCGTATGTCAAATCAAAACTAGCAACGCAAAGCAGGAACCCGACTTCGAATCCCGATCCGGCACAAATTTTACAACTTTCCGCATTGACGTAAATCAATGCCTACTAGCAGCTACGTGTCATAATTCCTTTGTGTCTTGATGAACTACTATGTTGCTAATGAATCGACTTAAGTTATCAAATATTTTCTAGCATATAATAATAACAAGAAAAGACTGTCTGATGGCATAGGACTTCCACTAGATGGCTTACCCATGGCTTTTGCTGAAGTATATGCACTCTTTGACTAGCAAATGATACCGTCATCTCTTGGTATTGTGTTTGTTTCTTGGTTCAAACGGTTCAAATGGCTCTGAGCACAATGGAACCTAACATCTGAGGTCAACAGTCCTCTAGAACTTAGAACTACTTAAACCTAACTAACCTAAGGCCATCACACACATCCATACCCGAGGCAGAATTCCAACCTGCGACCGTAGCGGTCGCGCGGCTCCAGATTAAAGCGCCTAGAACCGCTCGGCCACACTGGCTGGCGTTTGTTACGTGACGTCAAAATTTTGCAAATGGTACGTTAATTGCGTACATCTCAGCAGTGGGGAAGATTCGCTGAAATCGTAAGCGGATAAGACACAATTTCAGTTTCACGTCGCCGCGCGGGATTAGCCGAGCGGTCTTAGGCGCTGCACTCATGGACTGTGCTGCTGATCCCGGCGGAGGTTCGAGTCCTCCCTCGGTCATGGGTGTGTGTGTTTGACCTTAGGATAATTTAGGTAAAGTAGTGTGTAAGCTCAGGGACTGATGACCTTAGCAGTTAAGTCTAATAAGATTTCACACACATTTGAACATTTTTTGAACAGTTTCGCGTCAATTTTTTTTCTTAACAATAATACTACCACAATTTTCCTCACCGCAGTGCGAAAGTAGATGGAGACTGTACTCAGACAAGGAACAAGACTGACGCAGATGCCATTTTCAAGTACGGGTCGATACCGGAGCACTTGATGATGGAACAAATTACCGAAATGTGGCTCCGCTCACAAAATACAATGTAACCAGTACAGATACTTTGTTATTTTGGATCTATCTTGGTAGAGTAGCATTCATTCTCAATATTTTCGCGCCACTATTAAAGATTTCGCGTATCATGTAGGTTCTGTCTCTGACCTGTCGAAGTGTTGAAGGAGATGCTGCTGCCGTTTAGGCTTACTGGCCCACAGCCGAACTACGGGTATCCTCTTTGCAGAAGTAAAAGACTCGGTGTCTTAACGAGTGTTTACTGATTAAATTCGCCGTTATTTTCCGTCCCGTTTGAAGCGAGGAAGTTTCCGTAATGAAGGCGACGTCCGTTAACCGCCAGGAGCTGGGGATGTGTCAGCGCAAACCTCCTCCTCGCCAGTCCTAGCTGGGTCCCAAGGCTTCCATTCCGGCACCTGAGACAAAGACTGCGTTGAGAGCGCAGTTCAGCGCTGTGTTGCACCAGAATAGCCTCTGCGGCCTTTCCAGAGCGGTCAGGCCTGCGACCTTCGCATTCTGTCGTGAGACGTGGACGTCGGACGCCTTGTCACCTGCTCGTGGGTTCACCGTCCTTCAATGTCTTTCCAGCCGGCCAGCTTCCACGTTTTCAAGAGGCTCGCGTTCCCAGACCCTGGACACTAACAACTTTCCATCAGTCAGAGTCGCTCATGTCAGCGGATTTTTCCCTTGCAGTCCAAATCTTCACTAGAATGATTCCTCATTCCTCTCCACTGCGCCTTTCGGTATCCGTGCGACAGAATGCATACCTACGAGGGTAAACCCAAAAGTAAGGTCTCATATATTTTTATAAGTACATAGACCTGTTTATTACTACAATGGTTTACATCAATTTACAGCTTGAACATTTAGCTATTTTTCGACATAATCACCAATTCTGCCGATGAATTTTTGTAGACGCTGTGGCAGTTTTTGTATGCCCATGTGATACCAGCTCGCCGCCATGCTGTTCAGAAAGTTATGAACCTCTTCTTTCATCTCGTCGTCGGAGCTGAATCGCTGGGACCACAATTAACCCTGACAGGTATTGTGAGACTCTGAAAAAACTCAAACGGACAATTCAGAACCGGAGAAGAGGAATACTGAGCAAGGGCGTACACATTATCCGTGACAACGCTCGCCCACTCATCGCTCGGCTAACAGTTGCTCTCGTGCAACAGTTTCAGTGGAACATAATCACCCACCCACCCTTAAGTCCTGACTTGGCTCCCAGTGACTATCACCTGTTCCCTCGGTTAAAAGTACATTTGGCCGGGAAGCGATTCAGCTCCGACGACGAGGCGAAAGAAGAGGTTCATAACTTTCTGAATACCATGGTGGCGAGCTGGTACGAGATGTGCATACAAAAACTGCCACAGCGTCTACAAAAATGCATCGGCAGAATTGGTGATTATGTTGAAAAATAGCTAAATGTTCAAGTCGTAACTGTGCGACTGGGCGCGGTGGAGGTTCGAGTCATCCCTCGGGCGTGGGTGTGTGTGTTTGTCGTTAGGATAATTTAGGTTCAGTAGTGTGTAAGCTTAGGGACTGATGACCTTAGCAGTTAAGTCCCATAAGATTTCACTCCAATCTGAACTTTTTTTTCAAGCTGTAAACTGATGTAAACCATTGTAGAAATAAACAGGTCTATGTACTTATAAAAAAATAGGAGACCTTACTTTTGGGATTACCCTAGTAATATGTTCCAAAAACTCCGCACATGAAAAGGGGGTTTCCCGGTGCTCATACCTCGGTGATAAAAATATTGGACATCCCTTGGGCTCGGGACCATTTGTATAACCAATAACAGGATCGTTCTCGTGTCACTATCCTATACTACAGGGTCAAAGCATGAGTATTACATACTTCCTCCTGAGTAAACACAACGACAAACTGGTTGGTGTTTTCTTCATTTATGTGGCCTACAGTGTGATTAATGGGACTTGTGGAAGCACCATTAATTAATGGGCGGCTCCTTGGAAAACTCCACAAAAGTTTTTTTACTATATTTTCGGAGACTGGCGGGCCAAAACCCAGCCGAGGAGACCGAAACTGCTATGAGCAGAAAATGGCTAAAATTTTTACGTTATATTCCTAAGATCGAGATGACAAACAACATTGAAAATTTTCTTGATCCTTTATCCATTTCCGATATACAGAGGTTCAAAGTTACCCTACTTGCACGAGTAAAGTACGCACACAAAATCTGGTGTGAGGCGAAAGTGAAGAAGTGACGTCGAACGGAGAAATATGCTATGAAGTGTGTCCGTTATCATCTGGGAATCCCCATGTTGTAGTAGTGAAGCGCATGCAGTTAAAATCCGATCTGAGGTGTAAAATTAGATTTGCGTTATTTAGTTTTATATTAGTAAACTGTGTAAATTCTATTGACCAATACATTTCTGTTCATATGAGTTACACGCCCAGCTGCAGTAGGGAAAATGAACATACGGAAAAATGCTCCTATCGTAGCATAAAGCATGCGAATATCTTCCTGCTTATTTAAAACAGTCTGACTGGAAAGTGGGGTACCAGCTGCCGTATTCTACCCTCCTCAGCAACTTTAATAACTTTCCCAAAAATTTTGGCACTCGGACGTATTCGCGCTTTTTTCTCGTGAGAGAGAAGAAGGCAATGGCAGTGGCGAAGAGATGGAGAAAAAATAAATACTGGGAGGTGGTAGGCAGTGGCTGCGGCGTAGAGAGAGCAAAGGGACAATAACTGTGTGAAAGAAAGAGAGGGTCACAGCGGCAGTGGTACAACAAAGTTGACAGTGCAAGGAAAAGGGTGAAGGAGACAGTGATGGAGGAGGAATGAAGAGAAAGTGGAAGCGGGCGAGAACCAGTGAAAACGAGAGACAGTAGCGACGACGAGAAGCGATAGTAGCAGTAGGAAGAAATGAATGAAATAGTAAGAGAAGAAAAGAGGGAGACTGTGAAAGTGAGAGGAGACTGTAGGAGTAGGGCAGAACGAAGGGGGCTGTTTCTTTAACACAGGAGACAATGGCAATGAGTTGGACTAAATGAGTGAGATAATAGGCAGGCGGGAGTTGATGGGTATGAGCGACTTACAGTGGTGAACTAGTGGGTATGAGCGATTTACAATTAGCAGCTTTTAGGTGTTTCAGGGAAGTCGAATGACAAAAAAAAGAAAAAGAAAAAAAAGGTGTGAATATGTTCACATGCAAATATTTTGGGAAAATTTTTAAAGGTGATGGGGAAGGTAGATTGAGGCAGCGGGTACCTCACCTTTCAATCAGTCTTTTAAATAAATAGGGACATATTCCCATTTTTTGTGCTTCGATACAAACACGCTAGTGTACTTTCCTTACTCCACAATGTGTTCACAACTCCACTACGGCATGGACAGAGGCTGGGTTGGGTTGTTTTGGGGGAAGAGACCAAACTGCAAGGTCATCGGTCTCATCGGATTAGGAAAGGACGGGGAAGGAAGTTGGCCGTACCCTTTCAAAGGAACCATCCCGGCATTTACCTGGAGCGATTTAGGGAAATCACGGAAAACCTAAATCAGGATGGCCTGACGCGGGATTGATCCGACGTGGACAGAGGTGATAACGTTTTGGGTTATAAGTGTCTTTGCGTAGTTTGATCTGAATTAACAGATTACCGTAGGGCTAGGCATCTCACCACAACATAAGGAAGTAATCTGTAGGTATAACCGTCTTGCAGTTGCCTCCTTAACAGACAGCAGAAAACCGACGGCAGGAAACTCTGGGCGATGCCCACATAACCGAAAATTACACAAAGCAGCGAATCGTTACAGGAGAGCGAGCTCTGGCAGAGAACAGACAATTCAGATGCTGTCCGTCGCGCATCAGAGGTAATGGTAACGCTGTCGTAGCAAAGCGGTACAGCTAACGCGATAATAGCGGATAATTTATGTAGAATGTCGCTGCAGCGGCCTCGCGTCGACGCCCCAGTCGGCAGCGCAAGACTCCTCTGGTGTCCAGCGGCGTGTGCGTGGGCGTCAGATGTGGGCAGCGGGAGGGGAGGGGGAGGGGAGAGGGAGGGGCGGAAACTTAGGGCAAGGCCTCGCGGAGCAGCGCGCACCAGCGCCCTGTCCGCGTGCTGCTGGCCTTCCAGCCACTCTATACAAGCTGCTGCTCTGTTTAGACTGAGACAACAAATTTTGGCACCCACGAAGCAATACTGACCACACGTCCATACAGTAAATCACGGATTTTGATGCGATTCAAACATGTTGTATAGGCTCTTACGCTGAGTACCTGGCTATCCGGTTTTTTAGCGACGGGTCTTGGTTTTCGAGAATATCGATTTTGAAGTTCATTGCGGGATTTGTATACCAGTAACATTACGTATATTGCTTTCAAGTCAGCGTAGCGCAACGGTAAGGGTTCACGGCTATGGCGCTAGAAGTACGGTGTTCGAATCCTGCTCGTGTAATTTTTTTTTCTTCAAAACCGACCGAATTTTTCAATTTTATTTCAAAGAATATCAACAAACAGTTTTAGGTGTGTCAGATTATAAGGATATATTCAGTTATTAATTTTTTCATATATTCCGTTTGTGAAACTTCCTGGCAGATTAAAACTGTGTGCCGGACCGAGACTCGAACTCGGGACCTTTGCCTTTCGCGGGCAAGTGCTCCACCAACTGAGCTACCCGAGCACGACTCACGCCCCGTCCTCACAGCTTCACTTCTGCCAGTACCTCGTCTCGTACCTTCCAAACTTTACAGAAGCTCTCCTGCGAACCTTGCAGAACCAGCACTCCTGAAAGAAAGGATATTGCGGAGCCATGGCTTAGCCTGGGGGATGTTTCCAGAACGAGACGAGGTACTGGCAGAAGTGAAGCTGTGAGGACAAGGCGTGAGTCGTGCTCGGGTAGCTCAGTTGGTAGAGCACTTGCACGCGAAAGGCAAAGGTCCCGTGTTCGAGTCTCGGTCCGGCACACAGTTTTAATCTGCCAGGAAGTTTCATATCAGCGCACACTCCGCTGCAGAGTGAAAATCTCATTCTGATTCCGTTTGTGGTTCGCATCATATTCTCCCAGTTCGTCTTCTTCGCTGAAACCTATCAATTCACCAGTTGTTTTTCAGCCATGAGCATATGGCGATACATATCTCATCGCCAGTTGCAACGGAATTGGCAGAGACCACTCTAGGCGGTGTATTCGTTACGAGATTCAAATCGCGGAGTAGATTTTCGGCGTACTTAATGGTAGCTGTGATTTCGCCTTTTGATTCTTCGTTCAGCTCCTCTACTTGTGGACCTTCTGCTGGCTGCACTACTGCGGAAACACTTGGTTCTTCCATTTCACGGAATTTTTCTAACACACGTCACTAGAGACGCTTTGCGAGCAACTGTCGCTGTAGTTGGATGCGAACGTAAAGGAATGCAACTCGCATCCTCATTGGTCTGGGAGCTGGGATTCCTGTTACGGCTAACGGTATTCACGGGAGAGGGGACGATAATGGGCAATTACACGAGCAGGATTCGAACACGGTACCTCCAGCGCGGTAACCGTGAATCCGACTGCGCTGACTTATTCGAAATGTAAGTAATGTACGGGTATACAAAGCAGGCAATAAACATCAAAATCGATTTTCTCACAAACCAAGGCCCGTCACTAAAAAACTGGACAGCCTGGTACTCAGGGTAATTGCTTCAACATATTTGAGGCGCATGAAAATCCGTGATTTACAAAATGGAGGATCTCCTTGTCAGAGGACAGTTAAGGAACGGCAAATCTGTGTTTACACTAAGGTGAGGAAAGTCATGAGATACCTTCTAATATCGTGTCAGGCTACCTTTTGCCAGTCTTAGTGCAGCATCTCGACGTGGCATGGGCTGAACAAGTCTACATCTACATCTACATCTACATTTATACTCCGCAAGCCACCCAACGGTGTGTGGCGGAGGGCACTTCACGTGCCACTGTCATTACCTCCCTTTCCTGTTCCAGTCGCGTATGGTTCGCGGGAAGAACGACTGTCTGAAAGCCTCCGTGCGCGCTCGAATCTCTCTAATTTTACATTCGTGATCTCCTCGGGAGGTATAATTAGGAGGAAGCATATATTCGATGCCTCATCCAGAAACGCACCCTCTCGAAACCTGGCGGGCAAGCTACACCGCGATGCAGAGCGCCTCTCTTGCAGAGTCTGCCACTTGAGTTTGCTAAACATCTCCGAAATGCTATCACGGTTACCAAATAACCCTGTGGCGAAACGATCCGCTCTTCTTTGGATCTTCTCTATCTCTTCCGTCAACCCGATCTGGTACGGATCCCACACTGACGAGCAATATTCAAGTATACGTCGAACGAGTGTTTTGTAAGCCACCTCCTTTGTTGATGGACTACATTTTCTAAGGACTCTCCCAATGAATCTCAACCTGGTACCCGCATTACGAACAATTAATTTTATATAATCATTCCACTTCAAATCGTTCCGCACGCATACTCCCAGATATTTTACAGAAGTAACTGCTAGCAGTGTTTGTTCCACTATCATGTAATCATACAATAAAGGATCCTTCTTTCTACGTATTCACAATACATT
This sequence comes from Schistocerca gregaria, assembly GCF_023897955.1. Taxonomy (NCBI): domain Eukaryota; kingdom Metazoa; phylum Arthropoda; class Insecta; order Orthoptera; family Acrididae; genus Schistocerca; species Schistocerca gregaria. Next base: position 69,696,172 of record NC_064927.1, on the reverse strand, counting down.
AGATTTGTCTATGTTAAGGTTCAGTTGCCACTCCCTGCACCAAGTGCCTATCCGCTGCAGATCTTCCTGCATTTCGCTACAATTTTCTAGTGCTGCAACTTCTCTCTATACTACAGCATCATTCGCGAAAAGCCGCATGGAACTTCCGACACTACCTACTAGGTCGTTGGAAGCCCCGCAGGATTACTGAGCCACACTCCCTCTACAGTCATCCATAATTACGAAAGCGTTGCCAGTGCAGGATTTTGCGCACAAACTGACCTCTCGATTACGTCCTGTGAATGGTCGATGGGATCCATGTGGTGCGATCTGGGTGGCCGAATTATTCGCTGGAATTGTCCACAATGTTATTTAAACCAGTCGCGAACAACTGAATCTCGGTGACGTGGCGCACCCTAATCCATAAAAATTCCACCGGTCAGCTGTATGGCGGAGATCCATAGAACTCTTCAAACCCTGACGTTTCGTCTAGTCGTTGCACTCGGCAAGACTCAGCACAACCAGGGGCACCTTCGAAGATGTCCAACGTAGTCTTGGACGAAACGTCAGGGATTGATTACTTCCATGAACCACGGCCATACACCCCGGAAAAATCCTCATCATCTGAAACAGCCTTCATTGTATAATTCCATCGTTGGGAACATGAAGTCCATGAATGGCTGAAAATTGCCTCCATGTAGCCGAACAAAACCATTTCCAGTCCAGGATGGATTCAGTTGGACCAGGAGACCCAGTCCCTTGTAAACGCAACCCACGCCATTACGGAGCCACTACCACCATGCACAGTGTCTTGTTGACAGTTTGGCTCCCGGGCTTGGTGGGGTCTGCGCCACATCGAACCCTACCATCAGCTGTTACCCACTGTAACCGGGACTCATCTGACAAATCCAGGGTTTTCCAGTCGTCCAGGGTCGAACCGACAGGTCACAAGCCTCGGAGATGTTATGTTGTTAACGAAGGCACTCGCCTATGTTGTCTGCTGCCCTAGCCAATTAACGCCATATGTCCCACTCTCCGGTTTACTTGTATGTTAGCACTGACAACTCTACGCAAACGATGCTGATCTCAGTAGTTAAGTGAAGGCCGTCGGCCACTGTGATGTCCGTGGTGACAAGTAATGCCTGAAATGTGGTGTTCTCGGTACGCACTTGACACTGTGGATCTCGGAATACTGGATCCTCAACGATTTTGAAATGCAATGTCCCATGCGTCTAGCTCCAACAACCATACCGCGTCCAAAGTCTCTTAATTCCTATCACGCACCCATGATCACGTTTGAAAGGTTTTCACATGAAACACCTGAGTACAAATGACAGTTCCGCCAATGCGTTAGCCTATTATACCTTATGTACGTGATACTACCGCCATATGTATATATGTATATCGCCATTCAATGACTTTTGTCACCTCAGCGTGTAGCTTCACTGAAGGACTTTACTTCTATAGTTTGTAAAAAGAATAACTGTCAACACAATTTTCAAATTGTTTGCTATCCCTCCATCTCATTACTATTCTGAACTTGCACTACTAAAAGACCAACTAATTACAATTCAACAAGTCGAAACTTCCTGCCACTAACTGTCTGCCAGACCGAGACTCGAACTCGGGACCTTTGCCTTTCGCGGGCAAGTGCTCTACCGGGGCGTGAGTCGTGCTTGGGTAGCTCAGATGGTAGAGCACTTGCCCGCGAAAGGCAAAGGTCCCGAGTTCGAGTCTCGGTCCGTCACACAGTTTTAACCTGCCAGGAAGTTTCATATCAGCGCACACTCCGCTGCAGAGTGAAAATCTCATTCTGGATTCAACAAGTCGTTCACTTGTAGAATTCAGTCCATTGTTTGACCTAAAAACGAGAAATACTGCAGCTGTAGTCTCCATTTCGTACAGTGCTTGGTAACAGAACCTCAACTTTCAGCCGCAAGTGGAATGACTTGGTATAAAACCTTGATTCGGCGGAATAGGGGCGTGCTCACCTCATCTTTGTATCACCTTTAAACTTATTATTATTATTAGAATCGATACTGGTGACGGATCAACTACGTGGTAGAACTTAGAACTACTTAAACCTATCTAACCTAAGGACATCACACACATCCATGCCCGAGGCAGGATTCGAACCTGCGACGGTAGCAGTTGCACTGTTCCGGACTGCACGCCTAGAACCGCGAGACCACCGCGGCCGGCATTGAGATGTGGATGTGGAGGAGAATGGAGAGAACAAGCTGGATGGAAAGAGTGATTAATGAAAGAGTAGTGGAAAGGGTTGGTGAGAGAAGATGTCTGCTGAGGTTTGTAAGAGAAAAAGAGAACTGGTTGGGACGTTCATTGACAAGGGAGTGATTGTTAGCAGACGCTTTGGAAGGATTGGTTTGTGGGAGAAGATTGAGAGGATGAATGAGATACAAGACGACAGACGACACAAAGGGAAGAGGAAATTATGCAGACCTGAAGAGGATGGCAGAAGACCGGACAGCCTGGAGAATTACCTTGTGAAAACTTGCCTTTTGGCAGAACACTGATGATGATTATTGCGGTCCATAATAAAAGAGTGATAAGAATGCCGGCCTTCTCTAACGCTGCCACAGTGACGGCCACAGCCCCCTCAGCAGTTCACTGCACTCCTCGGCAATGGCGGGTGCGGCCCTCCTCCATAACGCTGTGGCGTGGCTGTCGCAGGATCAAGTGTTTACTCGGCGGCGCAGTGATGAGACACTGGCGGGAGCCAGGCTCTGTGGGCAGGTTGCGTGTCGTGCTCGGGCAACACGGTCGGTGGAACGCCTGCCCGCAAGAGGCAAACGTCGCAGGTTCGAGCCTCGGTCTGGCACAGTTTTAATCTGCCAGGAAGTTCCAAGTATGTCGGCAACCTGCAGCTGTCCCCAGCTGGTTGTAGTGTAATTCAAAGAACAAATACACCGGTATTTTTAAAAATACGTTTATATATTTTTTTAATGCATTTGCGTTTGTCTTATGACCTGGCTGTTGTGTTGTGAAACAGTTAGCTATCGGACGCTAAGGACTTTAAGAAACATTGAATGTTTCCCGCCGTTTATGGTTACCAAATAAAGCTACGTGAAAATGGTTTTGCCCAGGTTTCTACTACTGAAGAAGTCGCATAAAAATGGGAAAGCAGGTTCGCCGTTTTCATCGTGTACCTTGGACTCTGAACTGACTGGTGTCAAGCGGAGTGCAAAAACATTGTTAGTAAAAGTTTCTTTGTAAATTTGTGATTAACTCTACGTAATGATTCACCAATAATTACAAAATTGCATGTGTTTATACAGATTAAGTCAAAACACAAAGAACAGGTTTCAAGTGATTATTACAAACTATGAAAGATAGCGTATGTCACTCGACAGAGGAAGGTTCAAAGTTTTATGTTCGCACAGACACTATATACCATACACTCAACATCACCACCATGCATTGATCGAAAAACATGTAAACGATAGTCCATTTCGTTCCACACACGAATCAAATGGTCCCTGGTTATTAAATAGACACCTTGAACAATTCGATTTCTCAGCTATTGAAGACTAGCTGCCATAAGTGAGACAAAGATTCTTTTATGTAAATCCCCCCACACACACACACAGAAAATAACCGCAGAGTGTGAGTTCTGGTGACCTGTGAGACCGAAAGCAATGAACAACATCTTGTTGTCCATCTCTTCCAAACAATCAGACGTGCGTGACCTACCACTGTTCCTCCCTTTGCATATGCATCCAACTTCCAAGAATTATGTACGCCAGTCATAAATCTGCTTGAGCAGAAGCGACTTCTAACTGCATCGACGGCGGAATGCACGTTGCACTTCAACAGACAATTCCAATACCCAAAAAAGTACCTCCTGCTGTCTAGTCGTCACGTTTTTACAAACAAATAACAGCGCAACGGTGTCGAAACTTTGAACCTTCCCCTATCCAGTGACGTACACAACGTGCTTCTATCTATAAAATTTGTCTCTAATTAACATCTGAATTCTGTTTTTTTTTTGTGTCTCCCAGTATTTTACACTAAAGGCAACTGCTCAGCACATCACACATACAAAACATCACGTATAAATGGCACAATACACGCGCTTGAAAACGGGAATGAGACCCCGAAGCAACTGTATAAAAATAAAAATAAAATTGTGAGTGGCTGTAGAGGGAGCTAGTTTATAAAGAAACCAGTTCTTTTTGCAATCGCAGGCTGTCAACAAACATTTCTAATGGATAAATTATAAATGACAACATATTTTTGAATAGTATGATACTCCCCTGGTAACTGAAATAGGGGTAGACCATATACAGGCAGCAGATAAGTTGTGCAGTCACTTTCCGTAGAGCGGAAACGTCCGATCATTTAAAACAATCATTCGGAAGGACGACGGTTCAATCCCGCGTCCGGCCGTCCTGATTTAGGGTTTCCGTGATGTCCCTAAATCACTCCAGGCAAATGCCGGGATGGTTCCTCTGAAAGGGCACGGCCGACTTCCATCCCTAATTCGATGAGATCGATGACCACGCTGTCTGGTCTCCTTCCCCAAACAACCAACCATTTAAAACAATGACGCAGACATACGATATGAAACAGTTGCAACAATCGTGTCATTAACTGTCTCACAAATTATTCGTTTCAGTTATATTCAATTCTAAACAGAATTTCAGGTTTTTCAATCTTTCTTTAGATATCTTTAGTTAACGCCCTTTTTTTAACTATGTATCTATGGATCTTTGACAAGCTGATTAAAACTGCAATACTGGAATATCACAACCTTGACAGTGACGCCCAGATACAGCATTTCGCCATTGGACCACGGTAAAAAAACACCCTTACGAAACGAAGAAATGCCCGAAATTGAAGACGCACTAGTCACGGGAAAGTACGACAGCTGTCGACTGCTTAAGGACCTTCCAGAAAACGTCACTTTGCAATTCGTAACAGCGGGTTTCCCTCGCGTGTGAAGCGTGGACGAGTTGCCTGGGAATTCCGCTGGCTGGAACCAGACCACCAGACCAGATTCAAAAGCGGACAGCGGCGCAGGCAAACCGTTCGGCGCGTCCACAACCGGTGCTGCAAGAGTCTGCACGCAGCCCGCTCCGGCTGCACCAGCTCTTGAACACGGCACTCAGCGAATCCAGTACCTTCACCTTGACCGTCTAAAATTGCTCACATACTGATTCGTACGAGGTTTTAATCTTCTAAGACCGCGCGTGATTAGCCGAGCGGCCTACGGCGCTGCAGTCATGGGCTGTGCGGCTGATCTCGTCGGAGGTTCGAATTCTCCCTCGGGCATGGGTGTGTGTGTGTTTGTCCTTCGGATAATTTAGGTTAAGTAGTCTGTAAGCTCAAGGGACTGATGAGCTTACCAGTTAAGTCCCATAAGATTTCACACACATTTTTTGAACAAACTTCTAAGGACTCTGATGTTTTTTTTTCCCACAGAAGTCACACAAAAAACCGAAACTGCTGTTACTTCCGAAACGTAATCTCACTTCTGCAGCTGTACACACTGTTCACAATGTTGACGCCACGATTCTGTGTCCGATGTGAATGCTTCTTTGGCAGTCCGTTTTGACCAGTGGTACATGGCCCATGCAGAAGCGCCACGACTGGAGAACGTGCGACCACGGAGTCATTTTCATCGTCATAAAAAGCCAAAGATGACTAGATTCTTGGTCTGGTGAATCAGGAACATGAGAAATCATTTCAGTGTTGTGCCCACATTGAAAATTCTGTGTTCCATTCGCCCGAATCTATGACGCTCTGTCTCGGTGAAAGGGCGCAATTGCAACCCTTCAACGCTTCCAGGCCGCATTGCTGCAGAGAGCTTTTTCTCCAGAACATGTTAGTATCTCGCAGCAGACGCCGTAGTCTGGAAAGCACTGAGTGAGGAATACACCATGGTTGTCCCGAAGTGTGGCGCCATCACTCTTTTTCGCCAGCATTGGTCCTTACTAGAATTCCTTTCGTGGATGCGAATCTGCGTATTCCCACTGAGCTGGCTCAGGCTTCGATTAAGCAATGAAAAAGGGCATCTGTATCTCATCGATTGTCATAATTTACAAATTACAATTTGTGATTATCGTCGCACCGAATTTTTTAAATGACTCTATATTCGCCACCAAATGGATTCTTTATTACAATTTGCATAATTGCAATTTCGTCGTTAGTTCATTATCAGATATTAAGGTACAGTCAATACCCAGGCGCTTTGTGTTACTAATCGTGTAAAACGATGCACAGACACTGTTGCAGGTTGCCTATGAAACGGCTTGCAGGGGTAAGGAATTTATTGATTTACAGTACTTCGTACAGTTATTGATCGATTTTGAAAATATTAAATGATTTCGTGATCATCTCATCAGGACTAATATTACGCCAAACGTTTGACACAATAAGAAAGATATTTAAGTTAGAAACTGAGCATATGTAGTGAGGCAGCGCAACTCACTAGGCGCAAATTACGACGCATACTAAACTCATCCAGTATTCGAGAACCAGGACACTCGGCGACTTACACACACACACACACACACAATAATAATAATAATAATAATAATAATAAAATGGGAAAAGTTTATTGCTTATATTTTTGGTGCTCATGCAGTAAAATATCACACACAGTCGTCCCGACTTTGGAAATTCGAGTTGAGACATCGACAACCGAGAGAGCACACGACTTTTACACCCTACAGAGGTTGTGAAAATATTGGCAACTTGTTTTAATGTTCATAAATGTAAAATGGTGCACTTCACAAAACGAATAAACTATGACTATAATATCAATGAGTCACCAATGGAATGGAACAATTCACGCAAGTGCAATATTTTGTAGGCATATGAAATTCATAGACAGTTGTAGATAAAGACTTAGATTGAGTATCAGAATACGTGGGAAATGCAATCTGATTCACTTATTGAATCATCATCGCCCAGCCCAAACCACTAAGGATAAAATTGAAATTCATAGAAAGTATTTATCTTATACCGTAGGCTACGTTTAAGAAGCAATTTTTCGAACTTTTACCCCTAAGGGGGTGAAACAGGGGATTCAATTTTTTTTTTTAAATATGTCACTAAAAGGCAGTTTTGGTCTTCCTCTACAGTTTTACTCTTTGCTACTCCTCTAGCACCTCGGAAGTTATTCCCTGATGCCTTAGCAGGTGTCCTACCATTCTTTCCCTTCTTTTTCACAATGTTTTCCAGACTTTCCTGACCTCAGCAATTCTGCAAATACCTACCCCATGCCTTACCTTATCATTCCACCTACTTTTCAACATTCTTCTGTAGCACCACATCTCAAATGCTTCGATTCTCTTCTTTTTCGGTTTTCCCACAGTCCATATTTCACTACCCTACGATGCTGTGCTCCAAATGTACATTCTCAGAAATTTCTTCCTCAATTTGAGGCCTATGTTTGATACTAGTAGACTTTCCCTGGTCAGGAATGCCCTTTTTAACTTTGAAGGTAGCAGCTAAGCTAGCAACTAAGAATGTTGAATGGCACAAACAAGTGTCGATGTCGAAACTTTTCAAGACACGATATCTCGTAAATAACTAGCACTAGAATCCTGCAACAGGCGCCACTGAGACTCTAATGACTCTAATGACTTTAGTCTGTTAATGTCAATAGGCATTGGCCGTGCGGTTCTAATGCAGTCCAGTTCGGAGCCGCGCTCCCGCTACGGTCGCAGGTTCCAATCCTGCCTCGGGCATGGGTGTGTGTGATGTCCTTAGGTTAGTTAGGTTTAAGTAGTTCTAAGTTCGCAGCAGTTGAGTCCCATAGTGCTCAGAGCCATTTTTTCAATAGGCATTGTTCCACCTAAAAAGTGTATGTTTGCACAAAAATACACTTTCTAACTATTATTACAATCAGTTTATTGGCTAACAATATGAGCCCCTGACTACTTATCCATTCTACGAAAACTGCACATCAATAGCATTTTCCATTTCCGAAATATTTGCGGTGCAAGTTTTACTTTGATATCATCTTACCGTTCGCAGCAAATTGTAGAACGTTGTTATCAATGTAATACAGGTACGTTGTGTAATATACGATGATATTTATACAGGCTGCGTCATAATTAATGATGCAAACGCATGCAGTTAAAGTAAACGATACAAGAAGCAAAACAATGTGAATAAACGTGGAAGTTAAGAGCTATGGACCCTTCATCATCCTTACTTCGAAACAAATCTGTTATACTGCTTCCCATTTTTTGAAAGGGGGTAGTCTGGAGCAAATAAACAAATAATTACTGTAAACATGGGCTCTAAAAATCATACCTTAATAGCTACGAGCACTTGCTCAGTAGAAGAGATATTTTTCACTGTAGCGGGGAATAAGTGCCCATAGCTGTTACGGTATGCATTTAAGAGGCCATGTATACTGCAACTCCTTTGTTTCTAGTATCATACAATTTTGCGATTACGCCATTAATTATGATACCTTTGTACACAAGAGTGCACAGTACCAGGAATGATTCTGTAACTTCAGCCTGATTAAAAAACGAAAGATGAATTTTGTGCGAATGAAAATAGCCTCGCTGGCTTTCTTATTCGTGCTTCTTACAAATAGTTAGATGTTAATTTCCGAAAATGCTGCGGTTTCCAGGAGTGGCTTTTTATTACTATTATTGGCTTTCGGGACGTGTCTATTAAGCCACGTCAACAGTGGAATGTCAATTATGACGATATGAACGTAAGCACCTTTTTTTTTATCTTGCTGCTGATGTTTACCGACCCACAGCCTGATTGCTTACGGTAGATCATTTATTGCCTGTTGACAGCTATTGTCGGTTTATGGGACTTTTCGGTTTATGGGACCCGAATGGGTGTAAGTAACAATTCCCCCCGGCGACCACATCAGATCATACCGCGTCCCGTCACATGGAGGCGGGCTTTTTGTTCATCTCTGTCTTTTGATGCTTTTTGTTTGTTTGTTTGTTTGTTTAGCAATTTTGCGCTTTATCAAAATATAATACGTGAACTGGAAATGGGAATATGAAGTTTTTGTTTATTTAAAAAAGAAACAAAAAGAAACATACGAAAGAGTTAGAAACATTAGTTCCGTCACCTAGATGTCTGAATGTGAACATCTCGGAATGTAATTCGAGCCACTCACTCCCAGACATCTTGCATGTCAGTAAGTAGGATGGTTCAAAAATGGCTCTGAGCACTATGGGATTTAACTTCTGAGGTCATCAGTCCCCTAGAACTTAAACTACTTAAACCTGACTAACCTAAGGACACCACGCACATCCATGCCCGAGGCAGGATTCGAACCTGGGATCGTAGCGGTAGCACGATTCCAGACTGTAGCGCCTAGAAACGCTCGGCCACCCGGCAAGTAGGATGGTCCGTACACTATATTCCTATATCGTAACTGTTGTGTCTATACACAGATTTACGCGTTTGTAGTGGCCCTTACCGTAGTCAATTTGCGACAATACGTCGGGGCTAATTTATACTAAAATACTCCTGGTTATTTATCTAGTTACTATTTACAGGTTTATAGTGCCCGTAGCCTTTGGCAATTTGTTAGAATGGCTAATGTACACAACCAAATGTCGGCGGTTAGAGTAACATATTATTACTAAATACACCTACAGTTAAATTAATGTCTAAGCTGAGTAGCGGTCTGGTTACTAAACGTGGTATCGTCTGCAATGTCTGCCGTATTGCTCCGTGTTGCTGTCCACCCTATGGACGTTATTATCCCATTTCATATTGCCTTGTCTTCTGTACGGTCGTGTGCTCCGGTATTCTTGGAGTGTTGCCTTTGAAACTTAGTCTGTTATTATATTTAATTAGTCGAAACAAGGCCCCGAGAGTAGACAACATTCCATTAGAACTACTGACAGCTTTGGGAGAGCCAGTCCTGACAAAACTCTACCATTTGGTGAGCAAGGTGTAGGAGACAGGCGAAATACCCTCGGACTTCAAGAAGAATATAATAATTCCAATCCCAAAGAAAGCAGGTGTTGACAGATGTGAAAATTACCGAACTATCAGTTTAATAATTGTAATTCTGTCAGAGACAGCAAAGGACCTGGAACAGCAGCTGAACGGAATGGACAGTGTCTTGAAAGGAGGATATGAGATGAACATCAACAAAAGCAAAACGAGGATAATGGAATGTAGTCTAATTAAATCAAGTGATGCTGAGGGAATTAGGTTAGGAAATGAGACACTTAAAGTAGTATATGAGCTTTGCTGTATGGGGAGCCAAATAACTGATGATGATCGAATTAGAGAGGAAATATAATGTAGACTGGCAATGGCAAGGAAAGCGTTTCTGAAGAAGAGAAATTTGTTAACATCTAGCATAGATTTAAGTGTTAGGAAGTCGTTTCTGAAAGTATTTGTATGGAGTTCAGCCATGTGTGGAAGTGAAACATGGACGAAAACTAGTTTGGTCAAGAAGAGAATAGAAGCTTTCGAAATGTGGTGCTACAGAGATTAGATGGGTAGACCACATAACTAATGAGGAGGTATTGATTAGAATGGGGCATAAGAGAAATTTGTGGCACAACGTGACTAGAAGAAGGGATCGGTTGGAAGGACATGTTCTGGGGCATCAACAGATCACCAATTTTAGTATTGGAGGGCAACGTGGAGGGTAAAAATCGTAGAGGGAGAACAAGAGATGAATACACTAAGCAGATTCAGAAGGATGTAGGTTGCAGTAGGTACTGGGAGATGAAGAAGCTTGCACAGGAGAGAGTAGCATGGAGAGCTGTATCAAACCCGTCTCTGGACTGAAGGACCACAACAACATCAACAATGTCCATTTCGTTTCGTAGCGCATCGTATAGCTGGCGATCCGTGTAAACGTAGTGTGCTTGTATTGTGTAGGTGACGTGTCTGTAATTCCATCAGAATAAGACCCATAGCATTCCGGTGAGTTGACCGGGAGGGAAGGGGGGAGGGGGGGGGGGGGGGGGAGAAGAGTTTGGCTGTAGCGTAACAGGATTGGTTAAATGTCAACAGAGGTCCATAAAGGCCAAGTCAGCATGTGGCGCGATTAGCCTTGCTGCCTTGGCAAAGGCACCACGAACGTTAGTCAGTCTGCAGCGTATTCTCTGGCAGCGAGGAGAAGCGGGTAGCGTACGGAAGGGTCGCACCTTGTGAGTCAGGCGGGCGTGACGTGGCCGGCCCAGGGTCGGACGCGCCGCGGTGGGGCAGGTGGCGGAGTGCGCATGCGCCCGGAAGCGGCCGCCGGCGCCGCACTTTCTCCTTACGTAAGGCGGGCAGCGGGCAGCCGAGCGTGCTGGAAAGCCGCGTCTGCCGCCTCCTCTCTGCTCCACAGACTCAGTCCCACCCACACTGGAGGCAGCTGCCTCACGGCAGCCTTCCGAGGATATGCAGCTCCGATGTCGACAGGCTGGTGGTGGAGTCGTCGTTGACTTCGGGCCGGCGGTTCGTGGGCGCCCCACTGAGTGCCAGATGCGTTCCATCGGGTTCAGATCAGGAGAATCTGAGGCCGAGGCACCGACGCTACTTCACAACACTGTAGCTGGACCACTATAGCTCAATTCTTGTCTCGTGACACGGCCAGCCGTTCTGTTATAAGATGCCCTCTCCGTCTCGACAGCACCTTGTCCACTACTCCACAGATCTCAGTGCTTTCGATTACTGCCAATCGTCTCGTGGTAGCTCAGATCCGCACCCTCCGTTGCAGAATACTGCTTCCAACCGCCTGCGTCCGTGGTCTGTAGCGTGTTTCGAGCAGCGTGAGTCCCGACCTGTAGTAACGAGAAACGTTCTGTGGAAAGCCACTGCGCTTGCTGTATCCGGACACGATGAGAATTGACAGCTGTCCCTAAACATTTGGAACCTGCTGTGGCCAGGCTTCAGACTACTGCTCGAAACTCAACGACGTCGGGCCACCAGTCTTGGGTACTGGGTGAATCCCCTGGTAACCACTTTGTCGCTGCGTCTTCCGATACACAACGTCTGACAACTCGAGAGTGAACGGCAGACAGTAGTGGGTCCCCAGGATGAGGGAGAAAGTGGTAAAACGGGCAGCACGGCGGGCTCCGTACCCTCTAGCCGCAGGTACGAGCTGCTACCTCGTGTTGACATCACTGCCTCTAAGCAAGCACGCGCCTCCTCTCCTGTTGAGCCGATTTTCTTGTCCAGTCCGGACAAGTGAGGAGGGCGGTTATAGAAGTCATTAGTTTTCTCTAATTTACGTCCAAGGTCACAATCTTTTCTGTTTAACAGATTACCGGTTTCGGTCTTTAATGACCATCATCAGATGAGACAGTTCTGATGATGGTCATTAAAGACCGAAACCGGTAATCTGTTAAACAGAAAAGATTGTGACCATGGACGCAAATTAAAGGAAACTCATTACATATACGGGTCACTGTGGTTTTTCGCGGCGATGTCGCAGGTTGTGATAGAAGTATTGAGTGCATAATGGAGCCCCTCAGGGAAATAGAACGCTGGGTGGGAACGAACACCAGTGTGCATTCAATATGTTTACCGGGGAGTCTCGTCAGAGACGTGGAGCAGGCTCTGCCGGTGGTTGCCGAGCGCATTGTCTGCAACCGGGTGGACATTTTCTATTTGAAACTCCACATTTCCGCTACCATTACGCGTAAGGAAAGAACGCACAAGGCAACGATCCATTTCGGGAAATATGAGTCTGTTATGCATAACAAGTGTTAACATGAATAGTTTCAAGAAAATATTCAGTTTTTTTGCAAAATAACACTTCGTTTGTGACTCGTACACCTGCTGCTCGCAATGTGTCTTCTGCGACCTAGGCTTCATTAGATTCGTCAATTTCCAAACAACGTTTACACACAAATACAGAAATTTACAGATAAATAACCTTGATGGGTGATAGGACACAGCCATGTCCACGTTTTAAAATGGTTTTTGTTCAGTTTTAGCAGTTACCGTCAGTACCTGCCCTGCTGCTGCGCTATCGCTATTCTGAATTGTGACCTATTATCACTAAACTGCTAAAATGATCACAGGATACAAGTTGCGGCTTTCCTATTCAGCAGGTTCCAGGGACAACAAAAATTTGATTTTCAGTCTTTTATATAATTAATGACCGTGTTAAAAATTTAAATGCTGTCGTAATCTACTCAAAAACACGTATAAGCTGACGTTAAAGGTTTAACACAATAAGATAAGTTAGAACCGATGAATTTCTCAGACCAGTTTAACTCACTGCGTGCAAATTACCCAGAGTATATTCAATAATGAGCGATCTTAGCGACTTCCAGCATACTCCGCTTTTGTAGCTTACTTTTTGCTATGGTTAAACGCGGAAAATGATTTGACACTACACCCCTACTTACCAGAAAGATCTTATTCGAAATTATTCGCCGAATGCCAATTTAGTCACAGGAGCTGTATAATTTGAAATAATATTTAATTCAACTCCTGATCGTCAAATACATAAAAACATCTTGCATGTGTATATAAAGAAGGCCTTACCAGTATTGGTTCTGAAGTTTTCATTATCATAATCCGGAACTAATAAAACCGTCGTAATTACAGTTTCGTATCTTCACCCACAAAGACTTTAGACTCTTAGCGTCAAATATTTAACACTCTACGTCATTTGTAGGGTAAACTGACGTTTAAAGCTAATTTATACATTCGAATTCAATTTTTTAAAGAATCTGGGATGAGATATTGGATTCCGGCGCCGAGAAGTTTTTCTTGGATGGTTGCCGCTAAAAACAACACCGCATGACGTTACAGGATGCGGTCGAACTCTTTTCTCAGGCGTTCCCTGATATCAAAGCGTGAAGGTTATCGTACTAACGTCACTGGGTTTCACGGCCGTAACCTTCACGTCGGCAGTCGTAAATGAGAAACCTGTTCCAGCAGGTAGGGAAATTTACAGTAATGGTCAGACCTGCAATCGTCTAGTTGCTAACACAGCACGAAATTGAAGGTGCCGTCTCGCTGGAAAGCTGAGCGCAGCATTGAACAACAGTCTTCGCTCGAGGGCATTGTGGTTACATTAGTGACGTAGGTACCCCGAGTTAAGCTGCCCGCATCTTCCGGGCAGTCCAGCTACGGATGCGCCTGGGCACAGCCTTTATCTCACGCATTGCAGTGCGTGTCGCTTTACACACCGATCGGTGCACATGCGAGAACATTGCTCCCCCACAACACTTCCTTCCCAAATGCATTAGATACAGACACTTACGTAACAACATAGAACACACAACGAAAAATACACTTTACGATGCACCGAAGAACCAAGATACAAGGACACAGCTGAACACCATCACTAACAATTTCTTAAAAGCAGAGTATGACACGTATAAACAGTGAGTACAGAAGGCGCAGAAGACGACGACAAGGCGACATAGATAGTTCGAATAGTTCTGAGTAACACAGACAACACTGACAGAACATAGACACACAAAACATAACATAAAACACACAAAACGTACACAGTTAAGATGCACGTTAGTCAAAGATCACCATTGTGCATGAAGGCAATTAAAAGTGGAAGCAATTAGAATAGTCTGTCGATAGAAACTATTCTAAACCTGTACACATCATTATAAAATAATGATAAAAATGAACACGTCATGGTAACTGTAACAATATGAATGTAATATAAAGTAACACACATACACAAGGCAATCAGGCAGTGTTCATACACATATTACTCAATATATAGTAAATTAACAAATATGCTACTCAAAGAAACTAGTTTTATTATAGAAATACGTATTTACAGGAATAATAATTGAGTTAGTTGCGGCTTCTTATTTTTTTCTACAGCTTCATAACATCTGTACATAACTTAATTAGATTAAATCACGGCAAGGTATCGTTCCAAAGCCATACAAAATTTATTTACTTAATAATGCTTCAGCAGTGTTTGTTTTGTGACCTAACAAACATTAACACAAAGCACGCTAACAAACAACACCAATACGTTCTAGATTAGATCCGTATAGACTGAACAATTCGGGATTTCCGGAGGAGTGGCTTTCATGCGGATAGCACCATGTACGGACACTGGACATGAAGTTCTATACAAAGTCCTCTTCTCCAGATGGTGCTCGTGAAGGGACGTATGTAAGTACTCTTCTCTTCTTTCTGTTCTCTTCTTAAAATATGCCATAAATATATAATTTCTTACTGTCGAGTTCATCTAAATCTGCATGACTACTCTGCAATTCACAATTACGTGCCTGGCAGAGGGTTCATCGACCCACCTTCAAGGTACTTCTCTACTACTCCACTCTTCAACAGCTCGAGGGAAAAACGAACACTTGCATCTTTCCGTGCGAGCTCTGATTTCCCTTATTTTATTAGGATGGTCATTTCTCGCTTTGTAGGTGGGTTCCATCAAAATATTTTCACATTCTGAGGAGAAAGTTGGTGACTGAAATTTCATGAGAAGGTTCTGCCGCAGCAAAATACGCCTCTGTTTTAATGACTTTCACCCCAAATCGTGTATCGTATCGGTGAAACCGTCTACTTAATTTCGCGATAGGACAAAACGAGCGGCCCCTTTGGCTTTCTTCAAAGTCCTCCGTCAATCGTACCTGAAATGGATCTCACACCGCACAACAGTACTTCAGCAGAGGGCGGGCAAGAGTGGTGTACGCAGTCTCTGTAATAGACTTGTTACATTTTCTAAATGTTCTGCCAATAAATCGAAGTCTTTAGTTTGCTTTCCTCACAACGTTACTTACGTAATCGTTCCAATTTACGTCATTCGTATTTGTAATCGCTAAGTACTTTGTTGAGTTTACAGCCTTTATATTCGTGTGATATATCGTGTAGGTTAAATTCAGCGGGTTCTTTTTAGTACTCATGTGGATGACACCACACTTTTCGTTATTTAGAGTCAACTGCCACTTTTTGTATCATGTACTTCTCTTGTCTAAGTCATCCTGTAATTCGTTTTGATCATGTGAAGACTTTTCAAGAGAGGCTGGAGTGGCTGTGCGGTTCTAGGCGCTACAGTCTGGAACCGAGAGACCGCTACGGTCGCAGGTTCAAATCCTGCCTCGGGCATGGATGTGTGTGATGTCCTTAGGTTAGTTAGGTTTAATTAGTTCTAAGTTCTAGGCGACTGATGACCTCAGAACTTAAGTCGCATAGTGCTCAGAGCCATTTGAACCAATTTTTCAAGAAGGTAAATCACAGCGTCATCTGCAAACAATCCAAAGGTGTGGCCAAATTTTCTCCTAAATTGTGTATGTAAATCAGGAACAGCAGGGGGCTTTTGAGGCGCCAGATATTTCTGTTTTACTCGATGACTTCCCATCTATTACTACGAACTGTGACCTTTCTGACAGGATATCACGAATGCAGTCACGCAACTAAAACGGTGCTCAACAGTCACGTAATTTGGTTAGAAATGGCTTGTGGGGAACGCGGTCAAAAGCCTTCTGGAAATTTAAAAATTACGGAATCAGTTTGACGTTCCCTGTCGATAGCACTCATTACTTCGTGAGAATTTTGTTCTTAGAAAAACTGGTATAACTGCTGCAAGTCAATAAGAGATAATATCATAGAGCAGATAAAATAACTCGACATAGACCAAGTTCCACGTGGCTAGTGGCCGCAGCTACACAACGCAGCTCCACCGCGCGCTGGGAACACAGCGGCTTGCTGGAAGTAATACGGTGGCTAGCCCTAGGACTCATAATGCACCCTGGAAGAGGAATCAAGAAAACGTCCTGGCGGTAGCTCATGATGGAAGAGTCGTTACTCTGCAAACAAAACAGTTTCTGCGCCAGTCACTTTGTTTATTTTGTCACGATGCGTTTCGATGGTTCAGACCATCATTTTCAGATGGAGAATTGTTTACTTACACGGCTGGTGCTGGTGAAGAGCGCAGACGTCTTTTTATTGTCTCAAACCAAGGGCAGTGTACGTTATTTTGCGACTTTTGTTGATGACAAAAATTGTGTACTTACGAAAGGCACTTCAGAGACGAAAAAACATAACTTACTGACAGTGAACCGTACTTACAATTCAGCCACCTCTGTAAGTACAATTCACTGTTAGTAATTCATGTTTTTAATCTCTAAAGTGCCTTTTCCAAATAAACCGTTTTTATGGTTAGTAAAATACGCAAAATAACCTACACTGCCCTGCACGTGTGTACACTTCACTAACGCCAGCCGTATAAGTAAACAGTTCTCCACTTGAAGATAACGGTGCGAACAACTGAAAAGCGTAGTGGCAAAAGTAACAACTGACTGACGCAAAAGCTCCCCTACTTTTATTTACCAACAGTCGCACCCCTCATGACGCCGTCCCTTATGGATAAAATATTCAGCCGACACTCTGTTATTGGTAGGCTGCGTGTGAGGTTTCACTGGCGAGAATCGAAACGAGTGAGCAGTGAGGCCTTGGAATGCAGATCGAGTCTAATAGCTTTTCACACTGCTGTTTCATTAGCATCTCCCCACGGAGCTTCTCTGTAAAAATGTGAAATGAATATGCAGTTCTTGAACAACTGTATAAATAAAAATGTAAATATTCGTTTGTTTAAAATCATGTATCTCCGATTGTTCTCCAACGACTGATTTGAAATTTTGACGCAATGTTACATGCGAATGTGAGCGTGTTTCGTGTTATATATAAGGTGAAAAACGTTATTACCAAAAATCTCGAAAAGTTCTTGATCGATTTACACGTTGTTAGCAAACAAGAACGATGTATTTGTGACTTATCGACTTATGATTAGAACGCTATTACAAAAGCTAAGCTTGCAACAATAATAAACAATACTTAAGATCAGAGAGAAGAAGAACACAAGATGGACAGAGGGATCGAAGTAATGGGCATAGAAAGTGGGATAGGACGAGATGGACAGACACAGTGGCAGGGGGAGATGGAGAGAATGAGTGAGTAGGTGGACAGATAGAGGAGGGAGGAGAAGATGGAGGAAGGGTGAGGATGCAGATAAAGAGGAGAGGAGGAGGTAGAGGAGGGGGAGTGGGAGGGAGAGAGGAGGTGGACAGAGATAAATAGCTGGATGTAGGCCAAATACGATTTAAAAAATAAAAAAGGCTGCAGGCATTGACGGGTGTCAGTCATTTAAAGGAGTGTCATGCAGCATTGACACCAGTGCATTTGCTTTCCTTCCGACGTGACAGATGGTGGAATCGGTCCCCCAAGGCAGTCAGCCAGTTTCATTCAGCCGTGACCCACAAGCTTTCACACTCCGCACCATATACGCAGCTGTAGCTGGCTTGTACACATCTTCAAGGACAGCATCCACTGGCACGTTTTTCGGCTTCGATAAGACACACGTATCGATTCCCGATTAGGCCATTCTAGTTAAGCATCGCTTCGGGCTCCTTAGACATAAAGTGCGGCCACCTCCACAAGCAAACAAAAATAGTCGTAGTACTGTGCTCATCCATAGTATTCAGGTCAGAACAACCTAGAACTTTAAATTTTTTGAGTACAGAGTTTTAAATTCTTCAGATTCAAGAAGAGCAAAGAAATGTTTTTCGTAAATGACTCGCCTTACATTTCAATTCAAGTGGAGACTGACGTTTGGTTATAATCACGGAAATAGGACGACGTTTCCCGATTTATTTATTTTTTTTTATTATTATTCATGTGAGGAAACCAAACAGCCAGGTTATCAGTCCCGGTGGGTTAGGGAAAGATGGGGACGAAAGTCGGCCGTGACCTTTCAAAGAAACCATTCCGGCATTTGCCTGAAACAATTTAGGGAAATTCGGAAAACCTGAGTCAGAATGGCCGGACACGGGTTTGAACCGTCGTCCTCCCGAATGCGAGTCCAGTGTGCTAACGACTGCGCCAAGTCACTCGGTAGTTCCCTTTCCTCGTGATATTATGATAAATTGTTCTCTGAACATAATGAAAACGTATAACAAGTGTGAAATAAAAGGCTTAGTGCAGATCCGGCATCAGGACAAACAAAGTCAGCAGTGAATAAAACAACATGGCGGACACTAGTGGCCCTGTAAGGGTAATGAAGATCTTATGCTAATCCGGAAGAGTTTCCCTAGGTAAACGAAGCAAATATGTAACACTTACATTTCAGCACCGACCTGATTTGGTAATGCAAACAGACGCGTAACATTACCGGTTGCAAAGAGACATACTAAATGCACAGTATTCAACATGTAACTTCACATGTTTGATGCATGGACGCTCACTGGCAATAATTTGTTGATGTGTAAAACGGCCGGCCGGTGTGGCCGAGCGGTTCTAGGCGCTACAGTCTGGAACCGCGCGACCGCTACGGTCGCAGGTTCGAATTCTGCCTCGAGCATGGATGTGTGTGAAGTCCTGTGGCTAGTTAGGTTTAAGTAGTTCTAAGTTCTAGGGTACTGATGACCTCAGAAGTTAAGTCCCATAGTGCTCAGAGCTATTTGAATTTTTTTGTGAAAAACGTGAAGGTCCATCACGGTGCGGAACACCATTAAACTGCAGCTCTATCTACGGCTGGTCCGATCGGAAGAACAGACAAAGGGAGGGCGTACCACCTCCAACAGGACAATGTCCAGTAAAGCTCCGTGAGGCTCGTATCATCTACATCTATATCTAGATGACTACTTCACAATTCACATTTAAGTGTTAAGTAGTGTGTTCATAGAACCACCTTCACACTATATCCCGAATACCACATAAGAAAAATATCTTCTCTTGTATAGAGGGTGTTACAAAAAGGTACGGCCAAACTTTCAGGAAACATTCCTGACACACAAAGAAAGAAAATATGTTATGTGGACAAGTGTCTTACTTTCCATGTTAGAGCTCATTTTGCTCATTTTATTACTTCTCTTGAAATCACATTAATCATGAAATGGAAACACACAGCAACAGAACGTACCAGCGTGACATCAAACACTATGTTACAAAAAATGTTCAAAATGTCCTCCGTTAGCGAGGATACATGCATCCACCCTCTGTCGCATGCAATCCCTGATGCGCTGATGCAGCCCTGGAGAATGGCGTATTGTATCACAGCCGTTCACAATACGAGCACGAAGAGTCTCTACATTTGGTATCGGGGTTGCGTAGACAAGGGCTTCCAAATGCCCCCATAAATGAAAGTCGAGAGGGTTGAGGTCAGGAGAGCGTGGAGGCCATGGAATTGGTCCGCCTCTACAAATCCATCGGTCACCGAATCTGTTGTCGAGAAGTGTACGAACACTTCGACTGAAAGGTGCAGGAGCTCCATCGTGCACGAACCACATGTTGTGTCGTAGTTGTAAAGGCACATATTCTAGAAGCACAGGTAGAGTATCCCGTATGAAATCATGATAATGTCCTCCATTGAGCGTAGGTGGACGACGAAACTAAAATGAGCTCTAACATGGAAATCAAGCGATTCCAGACACATGTCCACAGAACATCTTTTCTTTATTTGTGTATTTCCTGAAAGTTTTTGTAACACCCTGTATGTTGGTATCAACAAAATATTTCCGCATCTAGAGGAGAACGTTTGAATTCCTTCAAAAGATCTCACCGCGACGAAAAAATGCCCTTTGTATTAATGATTGTCATCCCAATTCGCATGTCATAACCGTGACACTCTCTCTCCCCTATTCCACACACGAAAAACGAGCTACCCTTCTTTGAACGTTTCCATGCAGACCGTAAATCCTAATTGGTACAAATACCTCGCTGCTCAGGAATACTCCAGAAGTGGACGGACGAGGGTAGTCTAGACAGTTTCTCTAGTAGATCTGTTACATCTTCTAAATTCTCTGCCAATAAAATACAGTGTTTGGTTCACTCCACCCAAATATTTTGTACATGGAGGTTGCAGTTAAAAGTGTTCGTAATTGTAATCCTTAGGTATTTAACTAAATCGTTAGCCTTTAGATTTCTGTGATTTACCGTGTAACCAAAACATACAGGATTGGTTTTAGTACTCATGTGTACGACCTCACACTTTTAATTATTTACATTCAATATCTTGTCTAAATCATTCTAGAAGGGTTTTGATCACCTGATGACGTTTCTAGACGTTGAACGACAGCCTCACCTGCAAACAGTAAAGAGGGTTGCTCAGACTGTCTCCTAAACGGGTAATGTATACTCATGCTCAGAGAAAACACATTGAACGATCAGAGGTAGGACGTCCATATTCACAGGACATGTACGTCACAATGTTCTGCACAGATGATTAGCATCTGAACCATGTGGGCCCGGTGTTCAAGGTCAACATCGACATGGCGGCACAACACCAACTACCGGTAAAATGTACCTGTGGCTCTCGTTGTCGCAATAAGCCGAAGGTAATGGATCAGTGTGACGCGAAGGAGCTTCGCAGACGCACGCGCGAACCGTATCGTCAAATCAGTGAGTTTGAAAGAGGACGCATTATTGACGTGAGAGAATGTGATACATCCATCTGGGAAACAGCTGCTCGTGCAGAATGAAGTGTTTTGGTAGGGCAACAAGTGTGTGCACAACGGTTCACGGAAGGCCGTAGAACACGACGAGATGGATCAGGTCGCACCACCCACACCAACCCCCGAGAAGATCGTCATCTTATCCGAATGGCATTGCAGGACAGATCTGCGATTTCCTCGGCTCTGGCGCAGCATTGGAACATTGTATCACATCGTATACTAACAGACGTGACAGTCCGTCACCGTTAATTACGGCATGGGTTACGTAAGCGTCAGCCACTTCTCCGCTTACCTCTGACTAATGTGCGGAAACATGTTCAAATGTTCAAATGTGTGTGAAATCTTATGGGACGTAACTGCTAAGGACATCAGTCTCTAAGCTTACACACTACTGAACCTAAATTATCCTAAGGACAAGCACACACACCCATTCCCGAGGGAGGACTCGAACCTTCGCCGGGACCAGCCGTACAGTCCACAGCCTTAGACCGCTCGGCTAATCCCTCGCGGATGCAGGAACATACTTCACGGCAATGGTGTATGGAACGAAATTAATAGGTACAGGAATGGCACGAGACAGTGTTTTGGGACGAATTCAGGTTCTCTTTGTTTCAAAATGATGGCCGCATTTCGGTCCACCGCAGACAGGGGGAGCGGCATCACAGTGCCTGCATTCGCACGAGACATACAGTGCCAACTCAAGGCCTTGTGCTTTGGGATGTTATTGCGTGTAGCCACAGTCTACAGGCAGTGCGTGTCCAGGGCATGTGGCCTACGTGAATACTACCCTGCGTCCCGTAGCCTCACTCTTTCTGCACATTGCCCCAGACGTCCATTTTTCAGCAAGATAATGCAGGACCACATGTTTCGACGCGAACACGTGCCTTCTTGGTGTCACAGGACGTCAGCCTTTTACCGTGGCCCGCCAAATCACCTGACTTGTCGCCAGTCTAAATTGGAACCAGGTGACTGTCACACGAATGGCTGTAACACAGGACGCAGTTCGCACCTTATACGCATTGATGCCATCACGCACGGAACAAACTATTATGACCCACGGCAACAGGACATATGCTGAACCGATATGACTGAAATGCTAATCATTTCTGAGGAACATACTAACGTACAAGTCTTTTCAATATGGGCGTCCTATCTCTAGTCGTTCAAGATGTTCTGTTTTTTCCTGAACATGAGAGTTGGTCAGGAACAACAGAAGGCCTGGAACACTCCTGAGAAAGCCATATATTAGTTTTGATTTACTCGATGAGTTTTCGTCATTTACTACGAAGTGTGGCCTGTATAACTGAGGAGATACTACAAACGTATGGAATCGGATTAGAAGAAGCTTGTGAGCAACTTTGACAAAGCCTTCTGGGAATCTAGAAATAAGGAATCAGCTTGAGAGATCCCTTGTCGATAGCACTCACTCATTACATCACCAGCAGGACAGGAAAAGCTATTCAAATGATTATCTGTCCAACACACTCTGTCTCACAGGACATAGAGGGGAGTTTCCATTTATCAGTGACAAGACAATAGAACGTATAGATATCTCTCCGTCTTCCTCTTTTATGAGGACACTGTGCCCTCAAACGGGACGTGTTGCAGTGCTTAAGCCGCGAGCGGTAGGAATCGGTGTGCGATTGGTGGGTGTTCGAAGGGCGTTGTCGTCTTACGTATGTCGTGTGGGCGGCGTTAGATAATGATTTCTGAGGCTCATGTTGGACACAGAAATATGTAAAACGTTGACGACACGAGTGGAATGGAAGGAAATGCATTTGTTCACCGTCATTAAATATAAAGTTGCAGTGTGTAAGTTCGGATCATAATCGTGGCATACTGCATATTTGGATGTGATGAGTTAAGCATAATTTATCTCGGAACAATAAATGACCGCCCCTTTTACGATAGTTGTATTTCAACATTATCAAACAAAATCTTTTATGAACCACATTCGTACCAAACCATCGAGACGCAAAGAAAGAAATCTGAGTGCTGAAAAGACAACAACGATTGATTAGAATGAAAAATATTCCTATTATAGCACAAAAAAGTCGAAAATGTCCTGAGCAGAGTTAAGAACGCAAAAGAAGGAAACCAGCTTTCCGACTTATCTGGCACCTTCAGAGAAATTATTTAAAATAAAACATCTTGTCATTTACGCACTTTTAATTCAGTCCCGCAAATTTTATCGCCCCAGGAAAACTTTGTTAGCTGTTACTTGTATGGTCTTCAGCCATATGATATTGTTGTTTAGTATGGCTCACGAAGCTTCATGATTTTGGGCACAGGATCAGGGCCTTTAGCCTATGCATTGCAAGATGCGGGAGTACCAATTTCCTTGCGGCTAAGAGAGCCGATTGGACTGGGGAAGTAGGGTTTACTCGTAAAAAATATGTCAAGATGTTTTGACTTAGAAGTCTTCGTAGCTGCTCGGTAAGTCGAAAAGCTACTTCCCTTCTTTTACATCCCTAACACCATTCAGGATATATTGATCTTTTTTTTGGTGCTACGACAGGAGCGTTTTTCAGTCTCGTTCCCAACTTTTACTCTATGTTAATTCTGACATTGAGGCCGTCATAGCGTGCAGATTTTTGTTGACTCGGGCGACAAATGATCCGGCATAGGTTTTTGTACTGTCTTTCGAACCATGTTGCTTATGTCGTGGCAAAGAGTAAAGCTTTCGCAAAACAACAGGACGATCATTAATTTGATGTATTTGTCTGCCTTCTTAAAAAAAAAGTTGTACCGATTCGCACAAGTTCGAAACATAGAAGTGACGCGGATAAAACAACTCATAAAAAACGTGCCTTTGCACGCGAAGTGCGTATGAAGCCAGATTTCTGAAAGCGACTTCTACATCTACATCTACATCTACATCCATACTCCGCAAGCCACCTGACGGTGTGTGGCGGAGGGTACCTTGAATAGCTCTATCGGCTCTCCCTTCTATTCCAGTCTCGTTTTGTTCGCGGAAAGAAGGACTGTCGGTGTGCCTCTGTGTGAGCTCTAATCTCTCTGATTTTATCCTCAAGGTCTCTTCACGAGATATACGTAGGAGGGAGCAATATACTGCTTGACCCCTCGGTGAAGGTATGTTCTTACCCGTTTTATCGGAACAATGCATTTTTTATGTGTCTCATTCACTTTAAACCGTTTCTACGGATTCAGTTCGCGTAAGAACGAATTTTACTTGCTACACTCAGGCCAACTTTAAATCATCGTACCTCGACAACGGATACAGATTACTGGATAGAAAAATTTCTTTTTGACTTTATTCATTATTTTCCTTCGAGCAAAGTTTGAAATGAATTCTTAACAAAATTTAAAGTACAGATGTGATGCGCTTCAATAACCACGCAGAAAATATATTCTTTTTTTCTTTTGCACTTAAAATTTAAACAAAGCTAGATTATTCCAAACGGTTTACACTTGCCTTAGATCAAGGTCCGATGCACCGGTAAACCACGTTTAAACCATCAGTTCCGCTCCTGTCCGTTCAGGGCTGACTATTTTTGCACCTAAAATCCCCACGGTGTACATACAAATGGTGCCATTTCCTGATAATTTATTTCAGCCCAGATAAGATCTCTTATTCGAATCGCACCGGCCGCAGTGGCCGAGCGGTTCTAGGCACTTCAGTCTCGAACCGCGCGACCGCTACGGTCACAGGTTCGAATCCTGCCTCGGTCATGGATGTGTGTGATGTCCTTAGGTTAGATAGGTTTAAGTAGTTCAAAGTTGTAGGGGACTGATGACCTCAGAAGTTAAGTCCCACAGTGCTCAGAGCCATTTGAACCATTTAATCGAATCGCACAAATAGCCTGGGAGCCAGCTCTAGTTCATCGTTCAATCCTTGCTTAATATACTGCAAGATAGCTATAGTAAGACAAATGTTCGAAAGGCTAGCTCAAATAGGAACCGAGCACCAAGACTCGAAAGCGCTGTAACGGTACTATAGGTAACGGACGGTACCACAATGTCCGAGCATTAATCGAAGACAGTTATAAGCTTGAACATTAGCTACAGGATATCTTATAATGCGACGACTTAGGAAGGAACGAAATCAGGCAGGACGGGAGAGGAACCAGCAGCTTACAAGCTGCACCTCACGACTCCATAGACTCTGCCGTGAAAGCCGGCCCGTAGCTACGGCGGCCCACACAGCTGGTTTCTCTTGCCGGGAACTGGCTGTGTTAGATCCGCGCATTGCGACGGCTCTGCCCCTATTGAGTCACTATTACGCAGCGTAGACGCGCCAGATGTCACTGCCGTCGTGGATTACTTTCACCACAGAGAATCCCCGACCAGCTGAGCTCCGTTCTCGTATCAGAAACTCTTCGACGCTGTAGTTTCTCGGCGTCCGGTCAGCGCACGCTCCCCTCGTGGTAGGCCAGAGAAGGCTCTGCTCTCCTCAATTAGCGCTAATGAGAAAATCTGTAGGTCGTAGAGCAGTAGCCTTTGGAACGCAGAATGTCATGACGGCTAGAGAGTCATCGACAGATGTAGAACTATCTTCGGGTGTACCCACGAAAGTATGTTGGGTCTCGCCCTGTTCATGTTGTATATTAATGACCTTGCAGACAAATCAGTAGTAACCTCAGACTTTTTCCATACGTTGCAGTTATCTACAACGAAGTACTGTCTCCATGTGCCTTCGCAAATATTCAGCAAGATATCGGTAAGATTTCAAAGTGACGCAGAGAATGGCAACTTGCTTTAAATGTTCAGAAAAGTGAAACTGCTAACTTCATAAAACAAAACTAAAATACCAACGAGCCAAATCGTACAAACACCTGACTGCGAAAATGTGTGACAATACGTAATGCAATGATCACGTAGGCTCAGTCATGGATAAAGCGGTTGGAAAACTTCGATTCATGGGCAGAATGCTAGGAAAATCAATCAAAGCAGATTGCTTACAAAACACTCGTGCGGAGCATGCTAGAATACTGCCCACGTTTGTAGATCCCGTACCATATACGAGCAACAGCGTCTACAGAGAAGGGGAACACGAATTGTCAGAGGTTTGTGTCACAGAGATGCTGAAAAAACTGAAGTAGCAGACTCTTGAACACAGATGTAAATTATACTGAGAAAGTCTACTAACAAAGGTTCAAGAACGGGTTTTAAATGGTGACCCTAGAAATATACTTCAGCTAACTACGTATCGTTCACATGCCAAGATTAGATTAATTACAGAGCCGTTTAAACACCTATTCTCCCCACTCCATACGTAAATGAAAAGGGAAGAAGCCCTAATTACCAGTATAATAGGAAGTACCTTCTGCCATACACCACTTTTGTTTTTTTGTACTTTGTGGATATGCTACTTACAAGAACGTGAGCCTGTACAGTTCAGGAATTCATGGTGTTATGCAGCCTGTATGAACTTGGTGTATGACTTTGTTTGAATGTGTGCGTACATAGATAACTGTGTTTTATTTTTTATTTTCAGCTGCATGCCCATCTTCAGAAGTCCTGTAGAAGACGCACAACACACGATACTGTATGATATGGCACGCGTTCACAAATTTGCGTTACTTTGCTCAATACTTACATGTAATTTACTGTTATGCCCTCCCCGGCCTCTGGTGGCCGAGTGGTTCTAGGCGCTTCAGTCTGGAGCCGCGCGAACGCTACGGTCGCAAGTTCGAATCCTTCCTCGGGCATGGATGTGTGTGATGTCCTTAGGTTAGTTGGGTTTAAGTAGTTCTAAGTTCTAGGGGACAGATGACCTGAGATGTTAAGTCCCATAGTACTCAGAGCCATTTGAACCATTTGATATGCCCTCATAGAATTTCCGTACGTGTTTTCTCTTGATATTTCACTTCAACTTTTAATTTGTTTTTAGCGCGTTTTGGTCGTGTTACAGATGAGGCAGTGTGCCTTAGATTGTCAGTTATTTATTTTGTCGTCACATATCGATATTGTGGGTTTGTTATATTTGTATCTTCCGTAGTGTGCAAGTTGCTTCCTGTGACTTAAGTGAAACGTTTGTGTAACTTGATTTCTTTGGTTGTTTCGATTATTGAAAGTAAAATATATAATATTTATGTATGTAAGGGGAACCGTATAAAATATAACTAGCATAAATTCAGCTGTGTTTATTTTGAAGTGATTTCATCTCTTGAGGAGTTCTTTATTGGGAGGACGTTTCTGAAATTTGCGATAAAATTCCCGTTTCATTGCTCTGTTTGTCCATTTGGATTTTAGAATATTATTCGGAACCTTCGTCGCATGGGTGTTGAGAGGTCTGCTCGTATATTAATTATCGAAACTACGAAAGTAGTCAAATGGAACGAGTGTACAGATCACCTGTCACAGCAAACAATAACCATATTATACAAAACACAGACGACATGAACCTACAATGTCGATATCATTGAAGACAGAATACACGGCTCTTAATATAAAACACACCGCGTCGTCTGTAATATGACGAGGACGATCTGAAAGCCAATCAAAAGTTAACGTAGAATATCCAGAAAGAGCCTACGAAAATTGTATGAGAGCACAATAGCAAATTATACGTAACTACTGGGCAAAGTAATCCACAATAGCATACGCGTCCCTTGGAGTGCAAGATTATGTACTGTGTGTATTCTGCAAGACGGGCATGTAGCCCGATGCTGGTTCAACCAAAGCAAGCATAAAAAACGCAACCTTGTCTGCGTCATTCGGCAATAGTTCAAGGGTGTGTGTTGCTAAAAGCAGTGGGTGAGAAGTGCGTTTAAAAGCTGAGGTGGGCGTTAGCTGCGAGCGGCCGTGTTACGCCACCGACCACCTTTGGACCCGCAGACGCGGTTTCCCCGGGTGAGGCCTGAGTTGTGAAACACGCGGAAAGCCAACTCGTAATGCGGCCTCAGGGGCGAGAGGAGACGACTCTGCAAGACCAGACTGCGGTGCCACGGCTCCACACCAGCTCCCCCTCATCCCCATACAAACCGCGTTCTCCACACTCATCCCTTCCCCTCTCCTTTCCCATACTCTGCACCCACACTCTATGAAGATATTACGGCAATAGTAAATGTAGAATTATAACGACGCGAATCGGAGTTCTTCCGTGAAGCGATCGAAGTACTGTTTTAAACAAACAAAATATTGATCATCAATTCCCTAGCCAGGACAGCAGTGGAAAATCCGATTGTATACTAAATAAAACGAGTTCGCTGGTAGAAATTATAAAGTCCAACTTGAAGTGGCCAGTGAAGCTAAGATTTTTCTAATGCCTCTTTCACGAGAAATATATCTCTTTACCTCTGCTTTAAGGGGGGTAGGACGTCAAACGGGCCGACTTGGAGCAGAAGAGGCATCACAGGACATTTTAATTTCTAGAGTCTATACTTTTACATCAAACTTTGTCAGCATCACCAGGAAGGATTCAGGATTCACACCCATTGCAGTGAAAGTTCGAAAACATAACAAAATAAATTTTTTTTACGTGCTAAATTTCATCATTTTTTTCACTTACTAATAGCTGCATTTGTTGCAATAGGTACAGTTTTCTTCATAAGTTGGAGAGATTCTTCCATGAATTTGGCACAGCATACTTACCATATTCACAGGTTCAAATGGTTCACATGGCTCTGAGCACTATTGGACTTAACAACTGTGGTCATCAGTCCCCTAGAACTTAGAACTATTTAAACCTAACTAACCTAAGGACATCACACACATCCATGCCCCAGGCAGGATTCGAACCTGCGATAGTAGCAGTCGCGCGGTTCCTGACTGAGAGCCTAGAACCGCTAGACCACCGCGGCCGGCTACACTCAGGTGTATGAAACTCTAGAATGTATTTAATTTATGAAAAAACGGATGAAATGTTATATTTTAAACTTTATGTTCAGAAAAAACACAAATTTTGTAGTTAATTACCTCATTTTTTACCACAGTTCTAATAGATTAGGAAAATTCTAGGGTTTCATTCACCTTTACGTATGGTTTGTACGCTGAGCAAAATTCATAGAAGAATCTCTCTTACTTATGAAGAAAAGTGAAACTACAGCAACAAATGTTGCCATTAGTAAGTGAAAAAAATGAAGAAATTTCACATGTAAAAAAAAATTAATTCGTATGTTTTATAACTTCCACTGCTAAGAGTGTGAATTCTGAATCCTTCCTGGTAATGCTAACAAAGTTTTATGAATTTATTTGTAAAAGTATAGACAGTGGAAATTAAAATGTTCAGTGGTGCCTCTCCTGCTCCAAGTCGGCCCGTTTGACGTCCTACCAAGACTCGGTAACTTGACATGAAAGACATCACAAAAACGGCCCAGTCGATTCTTTGCCTGCATTGTTTTTAACAAGGAAAGACAAGAGGTCTTGCTCACAGAGCTGATGAGATTCAACCGATAACCTATTGATACTTTTCTCAGTACCAAAGAAAGTCTAGAGAACAGTTCTAGCTAAGACATAAATACAGCTATATCGGACAGATATGGAACTAAGAACAGAAGAATACTCGTCGGAGAAGAATGCCGGAACACTCGAACAAAACTAAAGGACAAAAGTGTTGAAATTTTGCGGCCGATAACTGGCCGGAATGAAAATAAATTTAAGTACTCTTTGATGCCTCAGGATATGTTCTATCAACTGATTCCTTCTTTTGTCAAATTTTGTCACAAACATCTATTTTCCTCAGTTCGAGTCAATATATCCTCATTAGTTACTCGTTCGACCCCTCTGATCTTCAACAGTCTTCTGTAACCGTTACATTTCAAAAGCCTCTATTCTCTTCTTGTTTCACTTCCGTACAAGGCTACATTCCACATAAATAGCTTCAGAATAGACTTCTTATCACTTACGTCTGTACTAGATGTTAACAAATTACTCTTTTTCAGTAACTCTTTTCTTGCAATCGATAGTTTGAATTTTATATCTCCTCTACTTCTGTCATCATCTGTCATTTTGCTGTCCAAATACCATCATTCACCTACTACTTTTAGTTTTTCATTACCCAACCTAATTCCTTCAGCACCGCCTCATTTAATTCGACTACACTTCATTACATTTGTTGGTGTACATCTTACATCACTGTTAAAAACACTATCCAAGTTCTCTTCTGTGTCTGAACTTTAATTCCCTCTCTAAGTTTCTACCGTTTTTCCTGTACTGGTTGCTCGATGTACAGATCAAATAATATTGGCGACAGACTGGCATCCTGTCTCACAATTTCCCTTTCATATCTTTACAGTTTTGTAACTGTTGTCTGTTATAAACGCAAACTTAGGTTTGTCTTTCCTCAGTATATCTTCCGAGGTAAGTCCCCAGTTCAGTGTCACCTCGCGTGTACCTGCACTTCTCCGAGACCTAAACTGATGTTCCCCTGGGTCGACTTTACAGGCCTTACCATTATTCTGTAAATAATTCGTGTTAGTGCTTGGCATCTACGACTCAAACTGATGGCTTGGGAGTTTT
Organism: Schistocerca gregaria; assembly: GCF_023897955.1. Taxonomy (NCBI): domain Eukaryota; kingdom Metazoa; phylum Arthropoda; class Insecta; order Orthoptera; family Acrididae; genus Schistocerca; species Schistocerca gregaria. The sequence goes on along the minus strand of NC_064927.1, from coordinate 69,665,405 downwards.
CGCGCCTGCAAAACGGCGTCGACTGAGTCGCCCGCTGCAGCCGACTGACGTTTGCCCGCACTGTTGCAGGTTCGTGGCTGCTGGTGCTGGCAGGCGTGTTCTCCATAGGGCTGGGAGCCGGCATGATGGCGCTCAAGCCGTACGACCTGCTCTTCAGAATGGTACGTACCCTCTACGTGTCTTGCGCTTCGCGGCTTTAACTATTTGGCACTGTTTTAAAATTTTCAAGGACAGAATATTGCAGCGGTTTTTTTTCCGATAAAGTGGGGGCTTCTGAATGCTATCAAGTACACTGTGAGACAAAGAAAACGTACCACAAAGGAAGTATGCAAATTGGTCACAAATTGATATTCGTACAGTTATCGAGGGAATATGCAAAATTGTAAACTTTGGCGGCCGGTGGGTGACTGTGTGGCGCTGCAGCGCAATGTAACCACGCAGCTGTCAAGGACAGTAAACAGGATACATGTCGATACCTTTGCGAGTTTAATTCCGCGTACTCAGTTGGACAGTAACTATGCCTGTCACACAGACATGTGGACAATATGCGTAGATGTCAGCATTTGAGAGAGGACATGCAGTTGGGCTCAAAGAAGTCGGTTCGAATAATCGGGGAATCGCTCGACTTTTGACTAGGAGCGATGCCACTATTTGACGATATTGGCTGGAATGGGTCAACCATAGCTGAACACAGCGTCAAGAAGCAAGTTGTCGATCTAGAGAGACGACATAGCATGAGGCCCGAGCAATCGTCAGGAGGCACTCCAGAGCCTCGAATTTTAAAACTAACATTCCAATAGCTGTTATTTTTGTAGCTTTTTAATTAGTTTAAATTAGTTTCGACTCCTCAATAGGGTTTTCTTCGGGCCCTGCGGCATGAACGACAAAAAACATCCAGGGGTATACAGGGTGTTACAAAAAGGTACGGCCAAACTTTCAGGAAACATTCCTCACACACAAATAAAGAAAGGATGTTATGTGGACATGTGTCCGGAAACGCTTAATTTCCATGTTAGAGCTCATTTTAGTTTTGTGAGTATGTACTGTACTTCCTCGATTCACCGCCAGTTTTCCCAATTGACGGAAGGTAATGTTGACTTCGGTGCTTGTCTTGACATGCGACTCGTTGCTCTACAGTACGTAGCATCAAGCACATCAGTACATAGCATCAACAGGTTAGTGTTCATCACGAACGTGGTTTTGCAGTCAGTGCAATGTTTACAAATGTGGAGTTGGCAGATGCTCATTTGATGTATGCATTAGTACGGGGCAATAACCCTACGTTTGTATCGAGAGAGATTTCCAGCACGAAGGTGTCCCGACAGGAAGACGTTCGAAACAATTGAACGGCGTCTTACGGAGCACGGAACATCGCAGCCTATGACTCGGGACTGGGGAATACCTAGAACGACGAGGACACCTGCAATGGGCGAGGCTATTCTTCGTGCAGTTGACGATAACCTTAATGTCAGCGTCAGAGAAGTTGCTGCTGTACAAGGTAACGTTGACCACGTCACTGTATGGAGAATGCTAGGGGGGAACCAGTTGTTTCAGTACCATTTACAGCGTGTGCAGGCACTATCAGCAGCTGATTGGCCTCCACGGGTACACTTCTGCGAATGGTTCATCCAACAATTTGTCAATCCTCATTTCAGTGCAAATGTTCTCTTTACGGATGAGGCTACATTCCAACGTGATCAAATTGTAAATTTTCACAATCAACATGTGTGGGCTGACGAGAATCCGCACGCAATTGTGCAATCACGTCATCAACACAGATTGTCTGTGAACGTTTGGGCAGACTTTGTTGGTGATGTCTCCATTGGGCCCCATGTTCTTCCACCTACGCTCAATGGAGCACGTTATCATGATTTCATACGGGATACTCTGCCTGTGCTGCTAGAACATGTGCCTTTACAAGTACGACACTACATGTGGTTCATGCACGAAGGAGCTCCTGCACATTTCAGTCGAAGTGTTCGTACGCTTCTCAACAACAGATTCGGTGACCGATTGATTGGTAGAGGTGGACCAATTCCATGGCCTCCACGCTCTCCTGACCTCAACCCTCTTGACTTTCATTTATGGGGGCATTTGAAAGCTCTTGTTTACGCAACCCCGGTACCAAATGTAGAGACTCTTCGTGCTCGTATTGTGAACGGCTGTGATACAATACGCCATTCTCCAGGGCTGCATCAGCGCATCAGGGATTCCATGCGACGGAGGGTGGATGCATGTATCCTCGCTAACGGAGAACATTTTGAACATTTCCTGTAACAAAGTGTTTGAACCCACCCTGGTACGTTCTGTTGTTGTGTGTTTCCATTCCATGATTAATGTGATTTGAAGAGAAGTCATAAAATGAGCTCTAACATGGAAAGTAAGCGTTCCCGGACACATGTCCACATAACATATTTTCTTTCTTTGTGTGTTTCCTGAAAGTTTGGCCGTACTTTTTTGTAACACCCTGTATAGGAGAGAATCTATGATTGCTTGTAAAGTCTTCTATGGAAACCAGGCGAAGATATTGGTTTTCTGTTATCTACGTGTTCGACTGGATGCTTTTTGTCGTTCATGCTGGATGGTGAGAGCCACAATCTCAAGAATCGGGAAAAAAACTTAAGAGCTCGAATAAGGACAAATGAAACAGTGGTAGGACTGAAACAAGATCATTAAATTGGTATGGACACTTCTTGAGAATGCCACATCATCTGTGGCTCAGGAAAATATTCGAATAAAAACGAAGTGGGAGACAGAAACGAGGCAGTTCATGGCTTTCTTGGAATGACGGTTAGCTACAAACGAAATAACGGGGCACCGCAGAGAGTGCAAGGAGAGTACCCTGGATAGAGCGCCTTGACACGAGGTAACGGTAATACAGATTAATGTTCTTGTTCTTTGCATTAATTAAAATTTGTATGATGATAAAATAGATGTTATAGCTCCAGGTATTATCGCAAAATCATATAGGTTTAGTCATCAAATATACACCCGCATGTCTCCGTTTCTCATAAGTCCATCTGTAAAACTGAGTCAACATCTCTCCTGATGAGTGAGACACTGAACTCAATGGAATTACTATCATGCGCTATAGACTTTAGTGCATCTCCGCTTGTAAAAACATTACATCGAGATTATGTACTGCAAAGTGACAGGTTGTTGCAGTTGTTATCAAGGCCTACTTTAAGTAATCTATTTGTGTAGTATGCATTACTTACTAAGTATGTTCTAGTTGCGATTTTTTTAAACAGGTGTAGTTCAGTAATCTTTTCATCTCCTCCAACAGTATGTTACAGTGTTCCGTGGTAGAGAATGCTGTTTTAAGTTTTCTGTTTGTTTTTCCTTGTTAAATATAAGCCAAAGCTGGGTCTTGTTCCTTGATTACGTGCAGAACTATTGGTGCAATCCTGAGTAATGTTTTCTCTGATACGAAAAACAGACTGGTACATTTACTCGCTTGGTGCAGTATGCTTACCAATTTTTTTTAAATAGTTCTCTTCAATGAGCCCGACTGCTGCTTTTAGTTATTCTTGCTAGTTTGCAAATGATCTATGTTTTGTAAGTTTGACCCAGAGAAGAGATTCCCATAGTTAAGAACTGAGTGTACATACGAATGCGAGTAGTGTATCACAAACTGATGGTGCAGCCCTAGGAGTATAACACGCTGATATTATTCTTGCAGTAGTCACGATCAGAGTAGCAAAGGCGCTGGCGACATACGGCAGCTCCCAGAACTCGTGCAACATGCTGTGTGTGTATTCTCTGGTGACAAAACAGACCTAGCCACGGGTAGACGCTGCCAACTATACGTTGCCAATTAACGAATGGCGTCAGAGAAGAAGTGTCGGCTAGAAGGCAGAGGATTCTGTGCTCGCTCAGAGCCACTGGAACTCTGTATTGCTCGAGAGCAACATTGTCGGCTAAAGGATGAATAAATCGTATTAAATCCTTTATAATACACTGATGGGAAAAATACGCCACGCCAAGGAGCTACAATTGCAAGTTGGTAGGCATGTTTCTACATCTGAAAGAAGAGGGCCATGGACACGAGTTCCCAGGTAGATACCGTGTTTCTAGATTTCCGCAAGGCGTTTGATACAGTTCCCCACAGTCGCTTAATGAATGAAGTAAGAGCATATGGACTATCATTTGTGATTGTGATTGAATTGTGTGATTGGATTGAAGAGTTCCTAGATAACAGAACGCAGGATGTCATTCTCAATGGAGAGAAGTCTTCCGAAGTAATAGTGATTTCAGGTGTGGCGCAGGGGAGTGTCGTAGAGCCGTTGCTATTCACAATATACATAAATGACCTTGTGGATGACATCGGAAGTTCACTGAGGCTTTTTGCGGATGATTCTGTGGTATATCGAGAGGTTGTAACAATGGAAAATTGTACAGAAATGCTGGAGGATCTGCAACGAATTGACGCATGGTGCAGGGAATGGCAATTCAATCTCAATGTAGACAAGTGTAATTTGCTGCGAATACATGGAAAGAAAGATCCTTTATCATTTAACTACAATATAGCAGGTCAGAAACTGGAAGCAGTTAATTTCATAAACTATCTGGGAGTAGGCATTAGGAGTGATTTAAAATGGAATGACTATATAAAAATAATCGTCGGTAAACCAGATGCCAGAAGAATTGACTGGAAAAATCCTAAGGAAATGCAGTCCGGAAAGAAAAGAAGTACGTTACAGTACACTTGTTCGCTCACTGCTTGAATACGGCTCACCGGTGTGGGATCCGTACCAGATAGGGTTGATAGAAGAGATAAGATCCAGCGGAGAGCAGCGCGCTTCGTTACAGGATCATTTAGTACGCGAAAGCGTTACGGAGGTGATAGATAAACTCCAGTGGAAGACTCTGCAGGAGAGACGCTCAGTAGCTCGGTACGGGCTTTTGTTAAAGTTTCTGGAACATACCTTCACCGCGAAGCCAAGCAGTACATTGCTCCCTGCTACGTATATCTCGCGAAGTGACCATGAGGATAAAATCAGAGAGATTAGGGCCCACACAGAGGCATATCGACAATCTTTCTTTCCACGAGCAATTCGAGACTGCAATAGAAGGGAGAACAGATAGAGGTACTCAAGGTGCCCTGCGCCACACACCATCAGTTGGCTTGTAGAATATGGATGTAGATGTAGATGTCTATTCAGATTTCGCGCCTGTCTTATAGGAATAGCGCTCGTAACGCCACTATGAGAATGCATATCAGATTTGCTTGAAGTACACGCTGTAACGATAGTGAACGTTACTACCTTTGATACTGAACGCGGTGAGTTGATGTTAGTGAAAAATGCCTTGAATGGGACAAAGACGCCATTACCAGCGTCTCACTGAGTAAAAAGCCTACAGGAAGCTGGATGTTCATGATATGACAGAAAGATTTGGCAGTAATGTAGCCGCTGTACATGACTCCTGGCAGCCGTGGTCGCGAGAAAGTACAGTCAAAAGAAGACTGGCACTACAGAGAGGGAAGACCATTGTGTTCGGCGTATCGTATTGCATCTGCAGCAGCAGTTGGAACCACAGTAACACAACCAACTGTTACAAATCGGTTACTTCCAGGACAGCTCCGAGCCAGATGCCGTGTACCGCGCGTTCAACCGACCCCAAACCACGGCCATTTGCGACTTCATTGGTGACAATCGAGAGCTCATTGGAGGTCATGGTGGAGATCTCTTCCTAAGAAAGTTGTTTATGCCTCGCTGCTAGTGACGACCACGTCTTGGTTAAGAGGAGGCCAATTCAGGACCTGCACCCACCTTGTCTGCGTCCTAGACACAATGGACTTGCGATTTCTGGCTCAAAAAATGGTTCAAATGGTTCTAAATACTATGGGACTTAACATCACACACACCCATGCCCGAGGCAGGATTCGAACCTGCGACCGTAGCGGTCACGCGGTTCCAGACTGTAGCGCCTAGAACCACACCGGCAGGCCCAGTCACACTGTCCAGAACGTTAAAAAGCAGTTTTACATAGTTTATGCTATATACTCATTGAATGATATTATAGGGAAGTCATAAATGTAGTACAACACCTTTCCACAGACCCTTTCCTGATTAGTTTGATCCTAAAGGACAAAGGAGGTGTGTGTGTGTGTGTGTGTGTGTGTGTGTGTGTGTGTGAAATCTTATCGGACTTAACTGCTAAGGTCATCAGTCCCTAAGCTTACACACTACTTAACCTACTACTTATCCTAAGGACAAACACACACACCCATGCCCGAGGGAGGACTCGAACCTCCGCCGGGAACAGCCGCACAGTCCACGACTGCAGCGCCTTAGACCGCTCGGAAAAGGAGCAGTGGGAGAGGAAGAACAGCAAAAATGACAGCTCAGTACAGTTCTGCTTTCACATATTCCTCGATCTGTTACATTAGCCACCAGGCGAGAGTTGAAATGTCTGCCTGCCTCCACATACACCGTAGTCTGTATTCTCTTCCTGTCGTGGTCCTCAAATATGGTCAACGGTGAGAACAGATTACAGTCTTTCTTGAATGACGGTTCCATAAATTTGATCGACAGAATATTCACTCCAAGTAATCTAATCTCTTGTCTATCAATGACTGCTGTTTCATTCCTCTAATTACTTGTGTTACACTATCGCACGGACAACGTCGACCAGTAAAGATCCTTGCAGAGAATATTTCAATTCCACAAGGAACCGTTACGAGTGTTGCAGTAATTTGACTTTCCTCAACAGGTGCTCTCCACTTTCGCGGAACTGTCCTAACAAATCTAAATTCCTCACTCGCCTCCGATGCTATGGGCTCCACGCGATCGTTCCGCAATTACACCTCTTGTAAACGCTAGCACTAGGCATTAAACGATGTAATAGACCACAGCATTAGCCGCACGTTTCTGGAATCAATCTTTCGACTTAGCTCTGTCGCTCTTCTGCCACTTACTCCGTCCTGCGGTCAGTGCTCACAACATTCAGAGCTGACAGTATAGCAAGTACTACTTGTGCACTGCGAACGACACCGAATAATTCCACCAAAGCTCAAACTCTTGTCACACGTATTTTCACCTACAAGTTACAAGTCTGCAATATAATAGTCTGTTTAAATATCAGGAATTACACTAATGCATAAAAATCGCAAACCAAAAAATCATGTAAAATAACAAACATTTCGGGAAAACATTTGTTTAGGTAACATATTTAAGAGATTAACACTGCAAGATCACAGGTTAATGTAACCGCGAGACAAGGCCATCGCAAATGTGAAATGCTGGTATTTTAATGACCGCCGTAGCAGCCAGGATATTGAATGCAAGCATGCAAACGTGCATGTATTGTGTGGTACAGGTGCCGGATGTCAGTTTGTGGAATGGATTTCCATGCTTGTTGCACTTGGTCGGTCGATAGAGGGCCGGTTAATGCTGTTCGCGGATGAAGATGGAGTTGTCGTCCGCTGATGTCAGATACGTGCTCGATTGGACGCAGATCTGGTGATCGAGTAGGCCGAGGAAATACGTGGACACTTTGTAGAGCATGTTGAATTGCAACAGCGATATGTGGGCGAGTGTTATCCTGTTCATGAATGGCAGCACAACAGGTCGAGTTACCAGAGTGACGCACCAATTTGCAGTCAGGGTGCGTGGAATATCCACGAAAGAGCTCCTACTGTCATGAGAAATCGCACGCCAAAAACCGCGCCGGCCGCTGTTGCCGAGCGGTTCTAGGCGCTTTAGTCCGCAACCACGCTGCTGCTAAGCTCGCAGGCTGGAATCCTTCCTCGGGCGTGGGTGTGTGTGTTGGTTAGTTAGGTTTAAGTAGTTCTAAGTGCTAGGGGACTGATGACCTCAGATGTTTAAAGTCCCATAGTGCTCAGAGCCATTTGAACCATTTGAACTGTGATTGGTACAATACTTGAAAATTTTTCAATGTTATTTTATTTTTTATCGTTTCCGACACAATCATCAGTAATTTAACACATGACTGGTCTGCCCATCAGTAAAGACAGTGTTGCTTGTATCGGAAAGTATACTGATTTTAAATATAAGCGTAGTTGCAATGTAAGCTGTGTACTGTTGTAGTGAACCTAGATAGCCAATTCGCACTACCCAAAGTTACATATAATTGAGATCACTTCGGAGTTATGTTTTGCAAAACACACTGCAGATACGCACAGTATTGTAACTGTGTGGCGACAGCACTACCGCAGGCCGGGGTGGCCGAGCGGTTCTAGGCGCTGCAGTCTGGAACCGCGCGACCGCAACGGTCGCAGGTTCGAGTCCTGCCTCGGGCGTGGATGTGTGTGGTGTCCTTAGGTTAGTTAGGTTTAAGTAGTTCTGGGGGACTGATGACCTCAGCTGTTAAGTCCCATAGTGCTCAGAGCCATTTAGCAGCACTACCTGCCCGTTAACAAAGCTTGAGCATTGCGCAGAGCGCGTTCACCGGATTGTGTACGTTTTGTCTGCCTGCAGTAAGCTTCGCTGAGCATGGCCCGTCTGTGTGTTTGCCAGAAAATCATGTTCTTCGACGGCGGCGAGTCGTTCGAGCTGTGGCGGAAGCCGCCGGTGGACCTGTTCCTTAAGGTGTACCTCTTCAACATCACCAACGCGGAGGCCTTCCTCAGCGGCGAGGACAAGAAGCTGCGCTTCGAGGAGGTCGGCCCCTACGTCTACAGGTGAGTACATTCCGTAACATTTAATGTCTACAGGGGGGCGCAGTCTTCCCCGCACACAGTGCAAAGCCGCCGAGGCGTCCAGACCGAGCAGGGGGCACAGTGGTTATTAACACTGGACGTGCATTCGGGAGGACGACGGGTCAAACCCGCGTCCGCCCATCCCGATTTAGGTTTTTAGAGTTTTCCCGAAAACACTTCGGACAAATGTCGGGATGGTTCCTTTAAAAGGTCACGGCCAATTTTCTTTTCCGTACTTCCCTAACCTGAGCTTGTGCTCCGTCCCTAATGACCTCGTAGCCGACGGCACGTTAAAACGCTAATCCCTCCTCCTCCCTCCTTCGAGGGCAAGACTCAAGTTTCACACGGAATTTGCAGTCTCCCCTCCACAACGCCACAGGCCGGTCAAGTGATTCCATCTCCACACTGACAGGAGGCGGGGCGTGGCCAGCGCTCCTATTTAACAGTTTGCTGAGAACGACTCTATGGAAAATATTGACAGTTCAATAATTATTGTATCTTATTTGAGCAGCAAATGGACAAAATGTTGGAAACTCATTCTTCAGCCGACTGTAAAACTCTAAAAAGTCATATCCCATGTATTGATAAACTATGCATTAGATGTTATATCAGCCTAAGACACGGATATATTATGAACATGATTCTTGAAGTATGCGGAATAAAATCTCACAAGAACAGCAGTGTTCTAGATGTGCGCCTTACAGGAGAATTCGTCGCCGTTCTAAACATACAGTTTATAAAACAATCGAGAACATCGAGTTCGCCACAACATCTCGAGACAAGAAGAACCGCATTCCAGCGAAGAGTGTTGCAGCCCACGGTCTCATCGACGGACCTTGTGTTTTCTGTAGTTGGAGACTTAATTTTAGTATTGACATTAACGATACATTCTCACATGGTAATGGTTGGCTCACTGTAGCCATTGTACGTGGAGGTACTGGAGTTCCTAACGTACCCGGACTTGAACGTTTTGTTGATAAAGACATTATTGCCTATCGTACCTACCATATGGCAGAACTTGCAAATAAAGACTTTGGTAAATCTGTTTATATGTCGCCTTCTGTATTGTTTTTGTATACTCGTAATAAGAGAAAAATATCTGTAAACGAGTCTGTATTCATTTGGGTTAAAGGTAAAAGAGTATGTGAATATGTAAAGTTTGTCGGTGACTGTACTTTTATTTTCACAAAGAAATTGATCTGTATGCAAACTGGTCTGTAGCGTCAGCCATTAACCGGACACGGGTACATCATAAAACGAACAATGCTGCTAAATGTTTATGTACAAAGAAATAGCCGGTTCGTTACAGCATGCTAAAGTGGAAATTTCACGAACTTAAGCCTTTTTAATTGCCGTACACGAAATTAAACCCGACTCCTTCGGCAATTTTGTCACAGACACTTTATTTTGAGCAATAAAAACATGACAGTGGAAACTCATGTTCGCTACACACGAAAGTTAATAAGAAAAATGTTTATTTTGAGAAAGAAAACGGAAAAAGAATGCAAACTTATGTTAATTCACTTAATATTCTAGGCTCTTTTTGGGCCGTACGTTTTTAAACAACTCGTAGTAAAAACCAAAGAAGAATCTGTGCAATCTGGGTGTAGTGCACTTTGCTGATCTTGCATTCAGACACAAAGCAGGCGAGTGTGTGTGTGTTTTCTAGCGGGAAAGGCTACATGGGAACATAGTACACTCAAGTAAATCCAGGAGCGCTGGCAGTCACGCTCCGCCTCCTGTCCGTGTGGACGTGGAATCACGTGACAGGCCTTTGGCCGTTGTGGAGGGGAGACTGCAAATTCCGTGTGAAACTCTTGCCCTTCGGAGGTGCCCAGACTTCCCGTGGCGCACAGCTCGTCACGTAACTTGCGCGTGTCGTTCGCACCCCTCGTGGCGGACCACTCACTTCTTGCCGCCAGACGTCTCCGAAGAGACGAAAATCTCTCGGGGCGTCTGGCGAGTACCTCCGATGCAGAAGACAAACTTCTCAGCTGACATTGTGGCAAGTGTTGTACATGCCGTATGGGACTGTGCGTTGTCATGTTGAAAAATAACGCCTGCAAAATTATGAACCAAGTCACTGTGACCACTGCGAACCGAGAGACTAGTGCAGTTGCGGATGCGTGACGGCGCGAACCATTCTACCGACGATGCGAGCCGTAACAGGGGAAACGAGTGACACAAACGACGCTGAAGAAAGGGCAGATTGCTATGGCCAGGCGCCGGGGCACGAGCATCCCGTAAGTGGCGGAATCGGACAGCTGTTCGCGCGCTGCTGTCGCCAGAGTCTGTGGAAAGCGGTTGAAGGACGGTGAAACCACGAGCAGGAGACGTCCAGGCGTCATCGTAGAACGTGCCGTTCGGGGACCTGACTGCTCTGCACAGCAGACAGATGCCGGCCTATGGCAAATACCTCGAAACGTACTTGACCAGTTTACTTCAAATTTTTACATGGCGTTGTAAAGTACATTCTTGCGGACATGTGCTATGTATTTTTTTAATGTTTGTAATATGTATCTAGCCCGCCCGGTTGGCTGTGCAGTCCAACTCACGGCTTTCCGGGCGGGAAGGAGCGCCTGGCCCCCGGCACAAATCTGCCCGGCGAATGCGGGCTGGTTCCCTTTATTCCGCCTCAGTTACACTACGTCGGCGATTGCTGCGCAAACAAGTTCTCCACGTACGCGTGCACTACCATTACTCTACCACGCAAACATAGGGGTTACACTCGTCTGGTGTGAGACGTTCCCTGGAGGACCCACCGGAGGCCGAACCGCGCAATAACCATGGGTTATGAAGTGGACTGCGGTAGTCGTCGTGGGGTTGTGGACCACTGCGGCTGCGGCGGGGACAGAGCCTCTCTGTCGTTTCTAGGTCCCCGGTTAACATACAATACAATACAACACAACACAATATGTAACTAAGTATGTGATATATGAAGGGGAAATGTTGTTACCAAAAATGTATAAAAGGTGTTGGCCGATTTACTTCAAATTTTTACGTGATACTCTAACAAACATTCAGATGGACGTAGGCTACATACCTTTTGAAACAGCAATGTGCAGGTTTTATGTTAAGACGGACTGTGATAAAGAAAATGCTGTTCTGTGTAAATGTGCCATTTTGATTTCTTTCTCACGACCAGTTTCAGCTACCATAGGGAGACATGTAAACCATTAGACAAATTGTTTCTCCGATATATGGTCTTTCTCCTTACACATATTTTCAAGCGAAAACTGCATACACCACAATGCGCTGTTTTGCTTCCTCGCTCAATGTCGGTTTTACGAAAAACAGGAAAGTTTTATTTATGACTTATTGGCTTGAGATTAGAATACTACTACGGGATCTGATACCCATTCACACATTAAACTATGCAAAATACTGTCACTGAAGGTAGTATCCTCACGAATCCAACAGCTGGGGTTGTCCCTCGTGTTCCTTGTACCAACGACTCCAAACGATTTACCCGTTCATTTTCAGTTACTTCGATTCCCAACCGAGGTGTCGTTTCAGCAACAATAAGCAAGGGTCACGGTGAGAGAGACGGGTAACAGGACACAGAGGGTGGGGTCAATGGACAGTGAGAGGGGCAGGAGGTGATGCACAGAGAGAAAGGATGGATGGATGAGGTGGACAAAGATAGGGGGGAAGGTGGTATGAGAGGAAGGAGAAGGGGGGAGGAGACTGGGAAGTATATCCAACTCCCGCACTTACTTAGTAACTGCAAAGCGTTGCCAATCTCGCTACTAAAATACATACTCCAACTTGGTATCTTCTACCACGCTCCCATGTGCATTACACGAAAGGTATTAAGTGTCCCAGTGCACCATCTCTACAATTTTACCTTTACCTCAAGAGATAGCTGTTGTGGCGAGAGCTGGTGCTGGGAAGGCAGGTATCTTGACCACAGGAGCATCGTGCGAGTACCTACCCAGGAATGAATGGAATCAGGCACGAGCACATGTCGAGGAAGAAGAGTGCAGCCACACGCATGCCTCCTGTTGCGTGTGAGGCACACACAGGCGCACTCGCCTAGGCGTAAGGAGCACAGATCGAGACGCACCTATACAAGTGCGTCCTGTCCTTACAAGTTACTGCAGCCATTCTTCACCTTTTCTTCTTTCTTTTTGTTACATCTTCATGGTTTTCGTTTGACTCACTCTTACAGAAGCTTTGATAATTAAAACTAGTACTGAGTCAGTGGAGGATGGAAGACCTTGTACTTTCGTGGGGCTAAAATTTGTTGCGTGATGTGTGAAAGCTGATAGTTCCGGAGCACCTCTATGGCGTGGACAGAAAGTGCAGGGGGGAGAGGGGGCGAGGGGGTTCTGCTCGATTGTGGACTAGTAGCGAAACTTCATAGAAGTGCAAAGTGTGATGTGGGCCGCAATGACTGTCAGGCAGTAGCAAAGAGCGGTTTTTTCCTTTGAGACTATCAAATGCCATCCCGTCACGAATCTGATGGATTCGTAATTTGTCCTAAGGGGCTTGTTCAGTCACAGGTGCCGCATTTTCCAATACTCAGAGTTTAAAATGAACATTAGAATTATGAACAAACAAGTGGAGACTGTGCGGACCAGAGAATGCCGTACTGTGAGCAGTGTCAGAGCATAATGCAAGAACGTGAGGACTAGGTACCAGCAATAGCCGCAAGGAGGTGTGTGTGTGTGTGTGTGTGTGTGTGTGTGTGTGTGAGCGCGCGCGCGCGCGGGCGAGCGTCTACCTTTCCCTATGACTGCACGTACAACCTACATCCATTCGACATGAAGATGAAGTACCTGTATATCTCTAAATAAATTTTAACAGTTCATAGCAATTTGATTTGTAGTAGTACAATTGCTCCAAAACAATAACAACCGCAGACAATATTATTTTGTTTCCACAGCAAGTTAGCGCTACATCTTGTATTCTATCATCATTGTGTGAGAGTGAAGCTGCCCTTATAGACGACGAGCAGACCGGAGGCTGTCTCAAAACAAATAAAAACAAATCTCACAGCCGACATGAGATGTAACACACTATACTGTGTTTGGAAAGCTACATTAGATTTCATCTTACAGTCCCATATACAATTTTTGTTACCGTAAAAGATAAATATTTCACTTATGAACGTACTTGAACATCCTTCTTAAGTATTCTCCGCGATACGAACCTCTTTTTCTTCTATTTTCTTTTTTTTTCACGATCTACATAACTACTTTACTGGACTCTGCCAGTCTCTTACGTTTGGAACCGACGGGAAACGCATATCGATTTTTATCCGCGTAAGTACACCATGGTACAACAGGTGAATCAAGTCCTTGCAAAGAGAATTTACCTAATTTGTTAGTAAGTGCTATTCTAGGTTTTGCTATAAGTCCTTGTTCCTCAACCACTTTTGATTCGCATTTGGGTCATTAGTCATTCTTCCTATACCTAAATCGATTCGGTACAGATATACCTTTGCCTTTTTAAGCTTGTATACATTTCCCTAAAAAAATGCATCCGACCTTGCTGCTCATAATAGAAAAGGGCTGGAAAGTTTTAGGCACGAGTCTCAAATTGTTCTTTATTATCGTACTGGACCGTGAGGTAAAATGTATCAGTAAATCTCGTAAATAACAAGTTTTGACGAAACCGTGTGCGCCTGACGTTCTTTCGTTTGCACGTCTCGTAAACCCCCAGCAGAATGTTCAGATGTAACCCTCGGGCACCGACAGCTCCTATAGAATTTGACGAAAAGAAATTAAAGATCACTGGGAAATGAGGAAATTAAAACTCCGTGGCCACCTGGTACTCTGTTTGAACTACCGCGGCTTTCTGACGCAGCTGGAGTTCATTTATTGGTATTTACGTTATCCGCCGAATGCATATCTCTCCTGTCAATTGTTCCCAGGCAAGGAATGCTCGTAATAAAGAGTACAGACGCGTGAGAGATCGTCAGCATAGCGACACGCGCCTGTGACGCACCACACGGAGTTGTCGCAAGCACAGCATAAGCTCGGCTCCTCCGTGGAGCCGGGCCGCAGCGCCTGTAAGGTGGCAGCCGTGCGCTACACATCGTCCGGCGGTTGGCGGGTCTCATAAGGGGAAGGCCTCAGACACAGCCAACCGCTTTGCCAGGTCGTTTGTGTACAGCCTAAAACGAAGGAATCTAAGATATTCCCCCGCGTTTTTGAAAAAACACCCCTAAAGGTTATGACGAACGATCGACTCAAAGTTGGCGGGATCGATAGATAATTGTAAATAGAGCATTTTTCATCATCAGGTAGGGGTCCAAAGATGCATGCTTTTCCAGAAATCGAGGTAAGGAACTTTTACAACTGCCCCGTCTGTACCCACGTGGTTAACGCCTATCGCCTATCGAATGTTTATATGACAAGTACTATCCATATAGTTGTTCGAAGAAAAGTGAGGACACATAACAGTGACTGGAAGAGCCATTGTAAAGTGACCTGGAGTTACATTTTAGTTGTTTACTATCCCAAGAGGTTTGAGAAATTTATTTGCCTATGTTATTATCATTCCTTGTTGATTTACTTACTTCCCCTTGTGAGCCCGGGCGGGCGCGACTGGGGACGAGCTCGGGCCCGGCAGAAGCCAGGGAGTCGCCCCCTGGCGCCCCCAGCTGCCTGCTAGCAACACCAGTCGTCTACGTTCTGCGTTGCCGTTCTTCATTGGAAGTTCTTGGGCGTTAAGATGGGAGAGTCGACAAGCCCCATCGTTCAGTATAGAATGGGAATGGCTTTACTTTTCGTATCGTTTGCACGCCATCCAAAGTACATATGCCACCACACTATTGTGAAGAAAACACTCATTTTCAACGTCATAACAACACTAATCACAAAAGCAAAATGCAGAACGAACAATAGAGCGTACATTAAATCTCTCAGTGCAAGGGGTAAATATTTACTAACAGAAGTGACTGACCAGATTTACAATTTTAAACACGAATTAAAAGCGTCTATAAACCAAATTCTAGTTTGTGACGCGCAATGTTTCCCGAAAATCGAGTCAATTGTCGACAACGCACACGACTGACTATTTTTCAGCGACTAAAACGCTTCTTTACGAATTCTCAAAGAGATTTCAAGACCTTGCACGACTGTACAGTGATGTAGATTGGTGGAACCGTTATGGAATATTACCGCAAGAGCAAGATGGTCGAATCCACAGATAAGCTGCTACAGTCGTTTATACGAGGGTCAGTCAAAAAGTAATGCCTCCTATTTTTTTTTCCTTGTTTAATTGTCAGGAAATTTAAATGCAATTACATAGGTTGAAAACCACAACATTGAGGATCATTTTGTCATTTTTCAATGTAATCTCCGCCCATCTCTACAGTTTTGGTCCATCTTTGAACAAGGGCATGTATCCCAGCACGGTAAAAATCACAGCTCTGCTTCCTAAGCCATTGACGCACGGATGTTTTGACGGCCTCCTCATCTTCAAAATGAATCCCACGATGAGCTTCTTTTAGTGGCCCGAACAGATGGAAGTCTGATGGTGCCAGGTCAGGGCTGTATGGGGGATGAGGCGAAACTTCCCATCCAATTTTGACAATCTCGTCAGAGGTGTGACGACTGGTGTGTGGTCTTGCATTGTCATGCAAAAGAAGAACATCTGCCATTGATTTTGTTGGGCGAACTCGCTGAAGACGTGCTTTAAGTTTTTTGAGGGTTGTGACGTATTGAACAGAACTTATTGTGCATCCCTGCTCAAAAAAATCAACCAGAATCACACGCTCTGTATCCCAGAAAACTGTTGCCATAACTTTCCCTGCCGATCGCACAGTTTTGAATTTTTTCTTCCTCGGCGAGCTTGTGTGACGCCACTCCATTGACTGCCTCTTTGATTCGGGTTCAAAAAAATGCACCCATGTTTCGTCCCCGGTCACAATTTTTTTCAGAAACTCATCTCCCTCCAAACGGAAGCGTTGCAAGTGTTGGGAGGCTATTGTTTTCCTTGCCTCTTTATTCTGATCGGTTAACATTCTTGGAACCCACCGTGCACAAACTTTTGAGTACCCCAATTGTTTAATAATCGTGATCACACTGCCTTTACTAAGTGAAATAATGCGACACACTTCATCTGCAGTCACCCGACGGTCACCACGAATGATGTCATCAACTTGCTGAATGTTGTGTGGAGTCACTGCACTCACCGGCCTGCCGCTCCGCTTTTCGTCAGTCAACGGTGTTTGCCCTTCAGCTTCCTTACAACGACTAACCCATCGTCTAACAGTGCTGACATTCACTGTCACAACACCATACACCTTCTTCAGTCTTTCATGAATGCGTATGGGCGTTTCACCTTCTGCATTCAAGAATTCAATCACACAACGCTGTCTCAAACGAACATCGATGTCGGCCATCTTACAAACTTCTGCTGTGCTGCCACCTGTTGACACAGAAAGTTACTACTGCAGTGGATTGCAGAAGAAGGTTTGAGGAATGGCGCCAAATTCAAATTTTTCACTTAACTTAATTTTTTTAAGTAGAAAAAAAATGGGAGGCATTACTTTTTGACCGACCCTCGTATGTTTGATTCAACGTGTGTGGCGCAGCTATTATTTATTTATTATCTTATTCGTGGCTCCAATTTTGAGCAAGTGCAGTACTATTTTTTCAGGATAAATGTATAAATAGAAGTGATACAGTTATTTTAAATTGTCAAACAGTGTTTAAAATAATCGCATCAATATTTAAATTTCCGAGCATACCATGGCGTAATCCTTCTATGAAAAAGATATTGACTGTGTGCTAAACTGAGCTTCTGAAAATGACAAATTTATTTGCAACTGAAACATAACCTGAAAAAAAATCTGTTTTGAAATTGACAATCAAACCAACACATTGAATCGCTTCCTATGAAGCTCACCGTTAATGACTAGTGGATTATAGCCTAACAGTTTAAAATAGTTTGGCCTTATGCAACTGATAAAGGCCCATAAGTTAACAGCACGGGAGCTTCTCGTATCAAATCCAACAAAGCTAATTAGGATGTCTGGTAAAAATAATCGGTACATCCTTTGTCGTTAATGTTCTATATCTTTTGTCTAAACAGCACGAATGAGGCAGTTACTCCCTTCATCCGACAAAGTAATAACGATTAATTCGTCACAGGTCGCCTATTAATATCGTCACACGCCAAAATTCTTTACGTGGCACTGAATACACAATCATCAATGCAATGCAAATTGTTGATATCCGGCGCGGTTGTCGCTTAATCACGGTGCACAAATGAACACTTAATCACATCAAACAAATCACTCAGTTAACGCCATCTACGTATTTGCTGGGCGGCAGGCCCGCATCTTTGAATAACACAAAAAGTCGTTAAACAACTGCAAACGCGGTCGGTCGTCCTGCCGAAATCCACCCTGCTCGCTTAGCAGCCAACAGAATACTTGAAACTTGCTGGCAGATTAAAACTCCCCTCTGGCGCACTGGGCGCTGGGATATCGATAATACCTACGGCGACCTGCGAGAGGCAAACATGTGTTATTCTCAATACGAAAGAGGCGGTTGACCCCTTACAAGATATTCATCTGCATTACTTTATGCGTTTGCTTGTATTACGAATCATAGTTGCTCATGTATTAGATACTATAAAATCGAAATACATATAAATTCATAAAATCAAAACTATATGTAAGGTTGTGTTTAATAATTAGGATGCTTATCTTGTTAAAATTCTCTTGTGTATTGATTTAACAAAGAAATGAAGTTACCGCTTTGGCAGACGGATAAAAAGTTGACAATAAACACCTCGCAGTATTTCGGTAACTTGAGAATATTGCCATTCCCTTAGATTTCGTTATACTGGTGACAGTGGTGAAAATTGTAGGGGTAGGACGTCAAACGGGCCATCTTGGAGCAGGAGAGACACCACAGGACATTTTAATTTCCACTCTCTATACTTTTATGAATAAATTCGTAAAACTTTGCCAGCATGACCAGAAAGGATTCAGGTTTCACAATCATAGCAGTGGAAGTTAAAAAACATAACAAAATAATTCTTTTACGTGTGAAAGTTCATCATTTTTTCACTTCTATTGGCTGCGTTTGTTGCTATAGGTACCCTTTGCTTCATAAGTAAGAGAGATTCTTCGATGAATTTTGCACAGAGTACAAACTATACTTACAGGTGTATGAAACTCTAGAAATTGTTTAATTTATGAAAAAATGAATGTACTGTTATATTTTAAAGTTCATGTTTAGAAAAAACTCAAATTTTATAGTTAATTATTTCAATATTTACCACAGTTTTTAATAGATTTGGAAAATTCTAGATTTTCATACACCTGTAGGTATGGTTTGTATGCTGTGCAAAATTCATCGAAGAATCTCCCTTACTTATTGTGGTGTGCGTACTGTAAGACCTTCGGTACACACACCATCAGATTATTTGACTTGTCGCTCTAACGAAGTAGGTGAGTGTCAGCGATATGTCTCGTGGTCTTATCGTGACGTGTTTATCTTCTGCCGTTAGGTCAGACGATAGAAATGCCACTTGCACGCTTAAAGTATCAGATTGACGGTGACCAACTTTAAACAGAACTTGATTAATTTTCACACACATTTATTAAAATAATAAAAAAACCTAGATATTACGTAACTTGATTCTGGATGCTGATTACAATTGACAGTCTGAAGTTCCTTTGGTCTTGGTACGTTAATCTTATTCTCAGATATCTCTGATACTTGACAAAGTGTCTATATATTTCTCTTCATGGCTATGTACAGGAATATGATAATCTTATTAGGCGCAGACTGAAACTTGACTATAGACTGGTACAGATAAATGCAGACTAATGCAGATTGATTAATCGGAGGTCTGTACACTTGTTATAATACCTCGAGCGTTCAGGTACCACTGCGCGAGTGTGATCCGCAAGGAGAAAAGGTTCTACGTTAGCAGCAATCTCATTGGGTGCGTTACATATTAGTACGCGGATCGGCGGAAGCAGAATTTGGTTCGTTTTTATGACAGCGCCATTTCGTAGAGCGGAGACGGACGAGCGCTGCGTCTGTGCAGTTCTGCTTAGAGGGGCGCGCTCTACTGGGAAAGTTGTGTACGCGCTGACTACGCGGAACTATGTACACAACACTTATGAAGAAAAGTGTACCTATAGCAACAAATGTAGCCAATGGTAAGTGAAAAAAGGTGAAATACAAATGTAAAAAAATAAATTATTTTCTTATGTTTTTAACTTCCACCACTATAAGTGTAAATCCTGAATCCTTTCTGGTCTTTCTGACAAAGTTTTATAAATTTATTTTTAAAAGTATAGATAGTGGAAATTAAAATGTCCTGTGGTGTCTCACCTGCTCCAAGTCGTCCCGTTTGACGTCCTACCCTCCTTAAGTTCTACGAGAGTACTGTATTTTATCGTAGAACCCTATAAAGAAAAAAGTAAGCAGTTTTTCAGTCTTTCTGGGACCCTGCTCCGTTAGCGCACGGTTCTCGTGGTCTAAATCTTGTAACCTACACAACTTGCTAGATCCTCCACGGGGTGCGTGGCAGGGCAGATGTAATGTCTCTTGCAGCGGTCTCTCCGCGATATTTTCAGAAATTTTATAAATTATATAACTCAGTACATATCTAGAAATATCCCTTCTTATCTTACCGATTCCTAAACTTTAATATACGATAATTATCAGTGCAAAGTAGTTCCAAGCCTTATTATTCCTTGGAGCGTCCATTTACTCCTTGTAATAGCTTCTCTGCTATCTATGTTTTCTCTTACGAAAAGAATGAAGGAGATCTTGCCGATTAGCCGTGAAAGAAGGAGGATGTATATGTATGTATTGTTGAGCTAGTCGCCATCTTGATGAGATTCTGTATGAGAAGGAATTTAATACATGATCTAAACTAAAGTAAGTGTGTTCGCGTATTATTTAACTAGGTATTATTGACAGTGTCTGCTTACTACGCTGTGTTGCACGGGATCCGTGGGGAACGTCTGATTTACACTGGACGAATCTGCCGTTTTGTATGCTCAAGATATCCAGTTACTTCAAATAAATAGGCTAACACGGTCTTACCAGCAGATCTCCGGTGTTCCCCATGTGATCACCGAAAGTTAATAATTATTACAAATGTTTTCAGGAGATCGACTGACAATTTTCGTCGCACCGAGACTTCGAAATTGCTTCACTGCCTTATGGAATTTAAGTTAAGCTCAATTTACTCAGGATAGAACACTATTGAACTGTGTGAATGTGATAATCCTGCTTTGTGAATGAAAATTCCCTTAACATACGCATGTTTTTACTATCCTGATCAGTGAAGCTAAATCAGGCCGGTGTGAGAGAGGTTTTAAATTTTTTTAATACCACAAAAAAAATATTAACCAGTGACGCGGCGCTGTGTTGGCAGGGAGCTGCTGGAGCACGCGAACATCACGTTCAACGACAACGGCACGCTGAGCACATCGCCGCGTCACCCGCTGCTGTGGGCGCCCGATCACAACCCGGTGCGCCGCGAGGACGACCTGCTCGTGCTGCCGCACATCGCCCTCATGGTGAGTCCACAGCGACTCCCCTCTCCACCCAGTGTCCGGTTTGATGCGGCATGCTACGAACTCCTCTCCTGTGCCAATGGGTAGTCAAAACGAAAGACGGCTACAACTAACCATGAATGCCTGTGTGCGTTACACCTGCAACATTCGCCGATATGATCATGTTAGTGCTTCATAGTCCGAGCTAGGGTGGCTGCGGCCGGACAAATTGCGTGACTACCACACTCTATGTCTACTTCACCGACTCCTCGTCGCGCAAGCACCCCAGTACCTTGCTTCGAAGATTAAAAACCTGTCATGCCATCACAATCGAAACACGAGGTCACTCTTATTTGGTATCCTAACTGTGCCCACTCACAAAACAAAAACTTTTGCAAACTCCTTCTCAGTTGCCGCTGTCCGCCTCTGGAACAAACTGCCCCCTACCTTGCGCAAAATTCAATCTCCTGCTGCTTTTAAGAAGAAGCTGAAGCATTTCCTACTATCATCCTCATAACGCTCCACAAAATTAATGTACAAGGCCAATCCTCTCATCTGTCAAATAGCAAAGCTAGCGTCTCCTATCTCGCTCCTGAGATGCCGTCCTCTTCATCTGTCTCTATAAGCCACGCAATCTTCTTTTCCTTTATATTTCCTTACTTATGTTTCATCATGTCTCTATTCTTCTCCTCCCTTCACCGTCAGTCCCCCTTATACTCCCTGCTGCTAGCACTCCTATCTAAAATCTGTGGCTCTATTAATATCTAATTATAACAGTACTTATGATTTACGAATATAAACTCTATATGTATGTATTTTTCCAGGTGTGCCTTTGTAATTGTTTATTTCACTTTTTGTACTAGATGTAGTTTAACATGCCTACTAAAACATATGAATGTAAAATAAGTAGAGTGCCTGGTTAGATGTAAGAGACGGCCTGATGGCCCTAATCTTGCCAGGTTAAATAAATCAATAAATAAATAAAATAAATAAATAAATAAATCTCCCCACCTCACAACGAGACCGCGCGGCAATCGGATTTTTGTAATTATGGTATGTCAAGTTCAGAAACCAGGCATCAATAACACAAAACCGTTCGATACAACTCTCAAAAATCATTGATAAAATGTACTGTGAACTTTTCCGACCATCCTAATTACCGAAAAGTAAACTCGATTTTTCAACAGGCAGCTCGGCTCTGTGACAGTGGGAAGTCTGATTGCGATTCCTAGCTGTCGTAAACTTTAAATATTGGCGCATTTCCACGATCATTTCACTGAATAAATGAAATATGAAAAAAATTGTATTCTTTTTATTCAAACAATCTTTGTTGACAATCCTTTATAAGAGATCGCTAACTAGGAATTTACCTTTGCAGTCTTTTCTGTAAGATATGTGATTACAAATACGAAGGCCGCGTATTTTTCATAAAAATCGCATTTACATACCCATTAGATAGCATCCGCTGATCGGCTGGAGCTCTATCTATGGCCATTGTATCCGCATTTGCCACGGATAACAGCAGCATGGCATGAAAGCAGTGAGGCTTTGGCAGGTCACTGGAGGCAGTTGGCATCACATCTACATACACGAGTCACCCGTTGTGGTCTTCAGTCCTGAGACTGGTTTGATGCAGCTCTCCATGCTACTCTATCCTGTGCAAACTTCTTCATCTCCCAGTACTTACTGCAACCTACATCCTTCTGAACCTGCTTAGTGTATTCATCTCTTGGTCCCCTCTACGATTTTTACCCTCCACGCTGCCCTCCAATGCTAAATTTGTGATCCCTTAATGCCTCAGAACATGTCCTACCAACCGGTACCTTCTTCTAGTCAACTTGTGCCACAAACTCCTCTTCTCCCCAATTCTATTCAATACCGCCCCATTAGTTATGTGATCTACCCATCTAATCTTCAGCATTCTTCTGTAGCACCACATTTCGAAAGCTTCTATTCTTTTCCCGTCCAGACTATTTATCGTGCATGTTTCACATTCACACATGCCTAAACTCCAAACAAATACTTTCAGAAACGACTTCCTGACACTTGAATCTATGTTAACAAATTTCTCTTCTTCAGAAACACTTTCCTTGCCATTGCCAGTCTACATTTTATATCCTCTCTACTTCGACCATCATCAGTTAATTTGCTCCCCAAATAGCAAAACTCCTTTACTACTTTAAGTGTCTCATTTCCGAATCCAATTCTCTCAGCATCATCCGACTTAAGTCGACTACATTCCATTATCCTCGTTTGCTTTTGTTCATCTTATATCCTCCCTTCAAGACACTGTCCATTCTGCTCAACTGCTCTTCCAAGTCCTTTGCTGTCTCTGACAGAATTACAATGTCATCGGCGAACCTCGAAGTTTTTATTTCTTCTCCATGGATTTTAATACCTACTCCAAATTTTACTTTTGTTTCCTTCACTGATTACTCAATATACAGATTGAAGAACATCGGGGAGAGACTACAACCCTGTCTCACTCCCTTCCCAACCACTGCTTCCCTTTCATGCCCCTCGACTCTTATAACTGCCATCTGGTTTCTGTACAAATTGTAAATAGTCTTTCACTCCTTGTATTTTAAAGCTGCCATCTTTAGAATTTGAAAGTGAGTATTCCAGTCAACATTGTCAAAAGCTTTCTCTAAGTCTACAAATGCTAGAAACGTAGGTTTGCCTTTCCTTAATCTTCGTAAGGTCAGTATTGCCTCACGTGTTCCAATATTGCTACGGAATCCAAACTGATCTTCCCCGACGTCGGCTTCTTCCAGTTTTTCCATTCGTCTGTAAAGAATTCGCGTTAGTATTTTGCAGCTGTGACTTATTAAAGTGATAGTTCGGTAATTTTCACATCTGTCAACACCTACTTTCTTTGGGATTGGAATTATTGTATTCTTCTTGTAGTCTGACGATATTTCGCTGTCTCATACATCTTGCTCACCAGATGGTAGAGTTTCGTCAGGACTGGCTCTCCCAAGGCTGTCAGTAGTTCTAATGGAATGTTGTCTACTTGCAGGGCCTTGTTTCGACTCAGTTCTACCAGTGCTCTGTCAAACTCTTCACATAGTATCGTATCTCCCATTTCATCTTCAAGTCACTTAATACCTGTAAATTCTGGGGAGGGGAGGCGATGAGCCACGTTCAACGACATCCCAGATGTGTTTGATCGGCTTCCGATATGGCGATTAGGGGGCCATCACATAAATTGGAATTCGCCACTGTGTTCCTCGAACCACACCATCATACTCCTAACCTTGTGACATGGCGCATTATCTTGTTGAAAAATGCCACTGCTATCGGGAAACATGATCGTCATAAAGATGTATACGTAGTCTGCAACGAATGTACGATACTCCTCGGCCGGCATAGTGCCTTGCACGAAATCCATTGATCCCATAGAAGCCCGCGTGAATGCTCCCGAGAGCATAATGGGGCCTCCGCCAGCTTTTCTCCGTCCCACATTACAGGTGTCAAGGACCTGTAACGCTGGAAGATGACGGATTCGCGCCCTCTCATCGGCACGATGAAGAAGGGATCTGGATTCATCAGACCATGCAACACTCTGCCACTGCGCCAACGCCTAGCGCCGATGGTCACTTAGTCGTAGTTGCCGATGTCGTGGTGTTAACACTGGCACATGCATAAGGCATCGGCTGCGGAGGCCAACCATTAGGAGTGTTCAGTGCACTGTGTGTTCAGACACACTTGTACTCTGCCCAGCATTACAGTCTGATGTTAGATCCGTCACAGTGCACCGCCTGTCCTGTTTTACCAGTCTGCCAAGCCTACACCTCCGACATCTGTAATCAGGTATCGCATGCAACATCACGACGTCTGGATATAGTTTCGCCTTCGTTTCGCCACGTGTTGAAGACACTCGCCATAGCACTTCTCGTACTGTTTCCTAAATGCAACGGCCGAGCCTCTGGGCCATCACAATCTGGTTCAAAAATGGCTGTGACCACTATGGGACTTAACTTCTGAGGTCATCCGTCCCCTAGAACTTAGAACTACTTAAACCTAACTAACCTAAGGACATTACACACACCCATGCCCGAGGCAGGATTCGAACCTGTGACCGTAGTGGTCGCATCACAATCTGGCCTCGGTCAAATTCAGATTGCGCAGGTTCCCCGTTGTACACATGGAGTGGTCATTCCTCGTTCGGTCACGCTACTATCGGCTGGACGGGTTTATATCTATAGTAAGTCGGTGGCCATAATGTTCTGGCTGATCAATGTGTATTCGATGAATTTTACATTTAAATGTATAGGTATTCGGACTGAATGGAAAGGAACAGAGAAAAGAATGACCGAAACGAGACTCAATTCGGCAGTCCAGCTATTACCAGTCTCGAGCTCATGATTTCAGTGTTCATTTCTGTGTGACCAGTGCTGGTTGTGGTACTGAACTCGACTGTACCCATACAGCGTGTCGCTACTTTGCAGGCTGGAGTTGAACAGGTATTGGTTGTGAAGTAGCTTGGACTGTCATTCCACACTGTCCAAAGATTCAACAGCAAATGGTGTGCTGGTGTGCACCGAGTGCATTGGTAGATAGCATTGGAGGTTCTCACTGTGAGAACAGAAATTGTAGTTGATAATGGGTTGTGCAGCACAGTACAGTGTTGTGGTAGAGACTGGCTATCGGATATTGGTCTGTGGAAAGAGAAAAGGTCAATTGACGCTGTGATGTTGTAGACACATTCTATCAAGAAACCTCTGAAGTATGCAGTTCATTAGTTGTGGCCTAACATCAGCTATACTAGTCAAAGAGGTTCTGGGAGGTCTCTGTTGACATGCACCATTCTGACATAGATATCTACTGCTCACTTTGTTGCCACACAGCATTTGATGTAATTTCTCTTCTCCTTGTCTCCTAGAACTTCTCCATTGTGGTTCTGAACCCAACAATAGCCACTGACATAAGAACCCTGCCAAAAATTGTTGGGTGGCTACAGTGGCTGCAGCCCGTCTGACCTCGACCACTGCTCCCATCAACTGGCAACGCTTCCCCAGTTGTGCCCCCATGCTGACAGGCCACAGCGTGTCCCATTTTTATTCTGGTTCCCCCTGGCTGCACCCCTGTTGAGTCAGGCTGGCTCTGAACAACAAGTTACCGTTGTGACCCTGTTGCTCAACTCTGTAGTTCTGCATAGTACTGCAAGGACCAATGCCACTAGAAAATTACTGCAATCCAAAACAAATTATCATGGATATCTCAATGTGATTATACAAATCAAGTGATGTTATTTTTTCAATGAAAATGTACAGTGATAATAAACACATATTAGAAACATTCGGATCTCCGGGCGGGGACTACTCAGGGGTGCGTCGTTATCAAAAGAAAGAAAACTGGCGTTCTACAGATCAGAGCGTAGAATGTCAGATCCCTTAATCGGGCAGGTAGGTTAGAAAATTTAAAAAGGGAAATGGATAGGTTAAAGTTGGATATAGTGGGATTTAGTGAAGTTTGGTGGCAGGAGGAACATGACTTTTGGTCAAGTGAATACAGGGTTATAAATACAAAATCAAATAGGGGTAATGCAGGAGTAGGTTTAATAATGAATAAAACAATAGAAATGTGAATAAGCTACTACAAACAGCACAGCGAACGCATTGTTGTGGCCAAGATAGACACGAAGCCCACGCCTACGACAGTAGTACAAGTCTATATGCCAACTAGCTCTGCAGATGACGAAGAAATTGAAGAAATATATGATGAGATAAAAGAAATTATTCAGATAGTGAAGGGAGACGACAATTTAATAGTCATGGGTGACTGGAATTCGACAGTAGTAAAAGGAAGAGAAGGAAAAGTAGTAGGTGAATATGGACTGGGGGTAAGACATGAAAGAGGAAGCCGTCTGGTGGAATTTTGCACAGAGCACAACCTAATCATAGGTAACACTTGGTTTAAGAATCATAAAAGAAGGTTGCATACATGGAAGAAGCCTGGAGATACTGATAGATTTCAAATAGATTATATAATGGTAAGACAGAGATTTCGGAACCAGGTTTTAAATTGTAAGGCATTTCGAGGGGCAGATGTGGACTCTGACCATAATCTATTGGTTATGACCTGTAGATTAAAACTGAAGAAACTGCAAAAAGGTGGAAATTTAAGGAGATGGGACCTGGATAAACTGAAAGAACCAGAGGTTGTACAGAGTTTCAGGGAGAGCATAATGGAACAATTGACAGGAATGGGGGAAAGAAATACAGTAGAGGAAGAATGGGTAGCTCTAAGGGATGAAGTAGTGAAGGCAGCAGAGGATCAAGTAGGTAAAAAGACGAGGGCTAGTAGAAATCCTTGGGTAACAGAAGAAATATTGAATTTAATTGATGAAAAGAGAAAATATAAAAACACAGTAAATGAAGCAGGCAAAAGGGAATACAAACATCTCAAAAATGAGATCGGTAGGAAGTGCAAAATGGCTAAGCAGGGATGGCTAGAGGACAAATGTAAGGATGTAGAGGCTTATCTCACTAGGGGTAAGATAGATACTGCCTACAGGAAAATTAAAGACACCTTTGGAGAAAAGAGAACCACTTGTGTGAATATTAAGAGCTCAGATGGAAACCCAGTTCTAAGCAAAGAAGGGAAAGCACAAAGGTGGAAGGAGTATATAGAGGGTCTACACAAGGGTGATGTACTTAAGGGCATTGTTATAGAAATGGAAGAGGATGTAGACAAAGATGAAATGGGAGATATGATACTGCGTGTAGAGTTTGATAGAGCACTGAAAGACCTAAGTTGAAACAAGGCCCCGGGAGTAGACAACATTCCATTAGAACTATTGACAGCCTTGGGAGAGCCAGTCCTGACAAAACTCTACCATCTAGTGAGCAAAATGTATGAGACAGGTTCAATACCCTCAAACTTCAAGAAGAATATAATAATTCCAATCTCAAAGATAGCAGGCGTTGACAGATGTGAAAATTACCGAACTATCAGTTTAATAAGTCACAGCTGCAAAATACTAACGCGAATTCTTTACAGATGAATGGAAAAACTGGTAGAAGCCGACGTCAGGGAAGATCAGTTTGGATTCCATAGAAATATGGGAACACGTGAGGCAATACTGACTCTACAACGTATTTTAGAAGCTAGATTAAGAAAAGGCAAACCTACATTTCTAGTATTTGTAGACTTAGAGAAAGCTTTTGACAACGTTGACTGGAATACTCTCTTTCAAATTCTGATGATGGCAGGTGTAAAATATAGGGAGCGAAAGGCTATTTACAATTTGTACAGAAACCAGATGGCAGTTATATGAGTTGAGGGACATAAAAGGGAAGCAGTGAGACAGGGTTGTAGCCTCTCCCCGACGTTATTCAATCTGTATATTGAGCAAGCATAAAGGAAACAAAAGAAAAATTTGGAGTAGGTATTAAAATCCATGGAGAAGAAATAAAAACTTTGATGTTCGCCGATGACATTGTAATTCTGTCAGAGACAGCAAAGGACTTGGAAGAGCAGTTGAACAGAATGAACAGTGTCTTGAAAGGAGGATATAAGATGAACATCAACAAAAGCAAAACGAGGATAATGGAATGTAGTTGAATTAAGTCGGGTGATGCTGAGGGAATTAGATTCGGAAATGAGACACTTAAAGTAGTAAAGGAGTTTTGCTATTTGGGGAGCAAAATAAATGATATTGGTCAAAGTAGAGAGGATATAAAATGTAGACTGGCAATGGCAAGGAAAGCGTTTCTGAAGAAGAGAAATTTTTTAACATCGAGTATAGATTTAAGTGTCAGGAAGTCATTTCTGAATGTATTTGTATGGAGTATAGCCATGTATGGAAGTGAAACATGGATGATAAATAATTTGGACAAGAAGGGAATAGAAGCTTT
This sequence comes from Schistocerca gregaria, assembly GCF_023897955.1. NCBI lineage: Eukaryota > Metazoa > Arthropoda > Insecta > Orthoptera > Acrididae > Schistocerca > Schistocerca gregaria. Next base: position 69,636,391 of record NC_064927.1, on the reverse strand, counting down.
CGAAATGTGGTGCTACAGAAGAATGCTGAAGATTAGATGGGTAAATCACATAACAAATGAGGTGGTACTGAATAGGATTGGGGAGAAGAGGAGTTTGTGGAACAACTTGACTAGAAGAAGGGATCGTTTGGTAGGACATGTTCTGAGGCATCAAGAAATCACCAATTTAGTACTGGAGGGCAGCGTGGAGGGTAAAAATAGTAGAGGGAGACCAAGAGATGAATACAATAACCAGATTCAGAAGGCTGTAGGCTGCAGTATGTACTGGGAGATGAAGAAGCTTGCACAGGATAGAGTAGCATGGAGAGCTGCATCAAACCAGTCTTAGGACTGAAGACCACAACAATAACAACATTTGAAACAACAAGAGTTATATAAATTTTACAATGTGGAACCATGGTAGGCTTGCCATAAAAGTTTTAACAAATTGCTTAACAGTACTGCTGATGGCTGAACAATCCATTTTCATATCATATGATGCTATAATGAGGACTTATGGGTTCATATAAAGTTAATGAATGGTTAGTATATTTCCTAAATTAATGTTTCATACATAACAGGCCTTGTTAATGAGCATGTATAGTAAACCTACTTAATCCTGTGACTCAAGCAGGTAAGGAAATATATATAATGATTAATTAGCCTAACAAGATCTTTGCTTCAAACAATTGTTCCTCTGTTGAGCACAACCATCTCCACCCAGTTTCTGTTTTTAATACATTCAAACCCAACCATTTCTTCCATTACCAGTATCTGGAGTTCTTCTCTCCTGTGGACCGAGACCTCCCACACAACACTACATCCTACCACAAACTCTTTGTACAACTATGTTTTCTCAGTAATTTATTAAGAACATTTTGCCCTTCTGGTCCTTAAAATCAGTTTGCTGCAGAATTATAGAACACATCCTGAGTTCGAATATTATAAATTTTGTAGAGAGCAAAAAGCCCAAGTCCATAATCAGCACAGCTTTACAAAACATCACTCATGAAAACTCAGCTTGCTCTTTTCTCACATGCAAACTGCAAACTATAGATGAAGGGCAGCAGAATGATTTCAAATTTCTAGATTTCCGAAAAGGCTATGATGCAGTAGCCCACTGCAGATTTTTAACAAAGGTACGTGTAAATGTAACAGGCTCCCAGATATGTGACTGGCTCAAAGACTTCTTAAGTAAGTGTTCATTTGAGACAGGGTAATACCAGAAGTGCCCCACAGAAGTGTGATAAGATGGTTCAAATGGCTCTGAGCACTATGGGACTTAACTTCTCAGGTCATCAGTCCCCTAGAACTTAGAACTACTTAAACCTAATGAACCTAAGGACATCACACACATACATGCTCGAGGCAGGATTCGAACCTGCAACTGTAACGGTCAATGTGATAAGACCGTTACTATTTTCTACATACATAAATGATCTGGCAGACAGGGTTGCAGCAATCTACTGTTGTTTGCTGATGATGCTGTAGTATACAGGAAAGTATTGAAGATAGATGACTGTAGGTTGATATAAAATGACCTAGGCAAAATTTCTAGTTGATGTGGTGAATGGCAGCTGGCTCTTAATGAAGAAAAATGTAAATTAATGTGGATGAGTATGAAAAAGAAACCGGTAACATTCAGATATAGCATTAGTAATATTCTGCTTGACACAGTCACATCACTTAAATATCTGAGCATAATGTTGTGAAACGACATGAAATAAAATGAGTGTGTAAGGATTTTAGTAGGGAAGACAAATGATCAACTTCGGTTTATTGGGAGAATTTTAGGAAAGTGGGGTTCATCTGTAAAAAAGACCACATATAAGACACTAGTGTGACCTATTCTTGAGTACTGCTTGAGTGTTTGGGATCCACAGAAGGTTCAATTGAAACAAGACATCGAAGCAATTCAGAGGTGTGTTGTTAGATTTGTTACAGGTGGGTTCCATCAGCATGTAAGTGTTACCTATATGCTTCAGGAGCTCAAGTAGAAATCCCTGGAAGGAAGACGACATTCATTTCAAAGAACACTACCAAGAAAGTTTACAGAACCAACAATTGAAGCTGATTGTAGAATGATGCTACTGCTGCCAACATACATTTTTTGTAGGGACCACAAAGATAAGATTCAAGAAATTAGGGCTCATGTGCAGGTGTATAGACAGTCGTTTTTCCCTCATTCTATCTGTGAGTGCAACAGGAAAGGAAACAACCAGTTGTGGTACAGGGTACCCTCCACCACACACCGTACAGTTGCTTGCAGAGTATGTACGTAGATACAGATGTTGGTGTAACTAATATTCTCCTGTTCTTGCCCACTCATTCCTTTCCCTTTCTTCCTGCCTTGAACATTCTATATAGTTCCTGATTAATTATCTTGCAATATTGTACCTCCATCCTTGGTGGTTATCAACTTGTATTTTTTTGGATGGTGTCTTATTCTTGAGATGAGTCAGTTGTGGTAACAGTTGAGCTGCATGGTATCTTGTTGAGATGTCATGGAATTCTTTTAACAGTACACCCCATATCTTGTACTAATTGTGACAGTAGATTCTGTACAAATTTCCTAATTCTCTCATTTATATTCTGCGGGATTTGAACTTGGATGGTACACTGAGATATACATCAGCTGTATCCTGTGCCTCCTCATAATTGTTTTTCACCACTCCCATTTAAGCTGAGGTCCATTACCTGAGATTATCCTAACTACACACCCTATTTGTACCAAGAAGTCGCTGTACAGAGTTTCCAGAATGAGATTTTCACTCTGCAGCGGAGTGTGCACTGATATGAAACTTCCTGGCCGATTAAAACTGTGTGCCCGACCGGGACTCGAACTCGGGACCTTTGCCTTTTGTGGGCAAGCGCTCTACCAACTGAGCTACCGAAGCACGACTCACACCTGGTACTCACAGCTTTACTTCTGCCAGTATCTCGTCTCCTACCTTCCACAGTGAGTCAGTCACCTCTTCCAGCAAAAAAGGATTCTCTTCCTAACTAAATAAAATAGTCTGATATTGGCTTCTCCTCTATTTCACCATTTCTCCTTTAGCCCTATGAGTGCCATATTCTGCATTGAAATGGTGATGAAGTTCTCAGAGGACATTTTCTCAGATGGACTAAAACGAGTATCTCCAATGTCTTCTCTGACTCTTCCATCTGGCCCACTAATGAGCATGAGAATGCATCATCTCTATGTAACCATCCAAAAACCAACTGATAAATGGAAATGGAAATGCCATGTGGCTATGGCCTCCCATAAGGTAGACCATTTGCCTGGTGCAAGTCTTTCGAGTTGACACTACGTCGGCGACTGGGGTGTTGATGGCAATGAAATGATGATGATTAGGACAATACAACACCCAGGCCCTGAGTGGAGAAAATTTCTGACCCAGTCGGGAATCGAACCCAGGGCATTAGGTATGACATTCCATTGTGCTGACCATTCAGCTACCATGGGCGGAGATCTGATAAATCAGGATGACAGTATTGGTGCCATTACCAATGTATATTTCAGTGTCTGAAATTCTCTATCTTCATTTGCATACCACAGCCCCGGAGTCTTTTTTTGCCATTAACGCACAGAGTCTCAGAGCTAACATGTCCGTTTTGATGAGCTTTTTATAAAAACTGATGACTCTAAGAAGTTTTCTTAAATAATTTCTGATGGAGGATGTTGAGAACTGTGTGATTTCCTCTGCTAACTTTTCTGAATTTGGTGAAATTATTTTCATGTTCCAAAATAAGATTTATCTAAATTTATGGTTATTCTGTGGTTCCTCAGAGCACTGAGCAATACCTTTAGGGTTCTGTTTGATCCTTCCAAGTTTCTTTGCAATTAACAGGTCATCCATATGACAGGTAATGTCCTCCTTCACTCATTTATCCAGGATACCATTAAGCCCATGAATAAACATAACCAAAGATTTGTTTTGGCTGAAGGAGAGTCATCAGAATTGATAGTGAAGCTGTGTCTTTGTGGCAAAATGGATGTACTCCTATCTGCTAGAAGCTTAATTTGAGATCAATCAACAAGAGGCTTTCACCCTATAAAATCTCTGAAATAGTCCTTCTAGTTTCTCCGGCTTGTCCATCTATGGCAGCATGATTGTGTTGGTCAGTCTGGAATCTAACACAGGACATATAGATCTGTGCTCCTTCTCAATGACTCTTCTAGTTTCTCTGGCTTGTCCATCTATGGCAGCATGATTGTGTTGGTCTGTCTGGAATCTAACACAGAACATATAGATCTGTGCTCCTTCCCAATGACTCTCAGTGGATTTTCGTATACAGAAACTGCATGTTGAATCACATCTTCATGTAACATGCATCATATTCCTTGCCCTATTTTCCCTCTGTATGCAAGTTGTATTGTGCAAGTCAGTACAAATAACTTGCTGTGTTACCTCACATTGAATTTATATTGAAAACTGTTTACTGCTCCTGTCTTTTGTAGCAATGATTGTCGATTAATATTTCCCTCATTTCCCCTCTATTGTCTGCACTGATGATAGTAACACCTACAGCTAACTGCCTGAGTAATTGTGTGTAAAGATGACTGCCTGCATATGGGCATGCTGTTTCCAATGAGAAAAATATACTTTGAACCTTGCTTGTTTTTGATATCAATTAACTGAAGTGTGGATAATTTTTGAGTTATTGTAGTGTGTATTAGTTTACAAGTAGTCACTAGAAAGTTTTTTATTGTCATTTTGTTAATTTCAAGTGGCAGATTCTCCAAAAAGACCCTGAGGTTAATAGTTTGTTGGTGTACTTTGAGCATACCTTGTATCTGCTGTTTACATTATCCACTAGAATATTTTAGTTACTCCTAATAAAACTGTGAAAGAAAATTCCACAAGGATTTACAAATAGTAAGTTATCATTCAATATTAAACTAATAATAATTGGATGTATCTAAATAGTTAACACACAAACTTCATGCTAATTGGATTACATAATAAGTTATTTTAAGTGTTAATAATACTAGATACAGATTCTTTATTGGTCCTTCAGCATTATTACATGCAATAGACTTCATCAGTTCACTTAACCTATTAATTTTACAAAATAAATTTTTACATATTTCAGTTGATATTGGGCATTTCTAAAAATTCTTCTAATGGATAGAATGGATTAGCTAACAAGAAGTTGTGAACATTGTCTTTAAATAATTTGTCAGGCTTGATTGACCCATTTTAGACAATTTGTTATATATTTTAATTGCCATATACTTATGACTATTGTTAGTTTTAGCTAATCTATTTTGTAGCAACAGCAGAGAAGTACACGTTCTTGTATAGTAGTCATGCCTTTCATTTGTTACACTTAAATTAGGTAGTTCAGCAAGTATATAGTTAACACTGTCAAGAATATATAAATTAATAACTGTTAAAATCCTATATTTAATGAACAATGGTTTGCAATGTGTTCTATTATCTACCTTAGCCATTATTGATTGCTTTCTTCTGGATCACCATAATTTCATTTATTTTTATGCTGTTTCCCCAGAGTATTAACCCATACCTTAAAAGAGATTGAAAAAAGGCAAAGTATGCTGTCCTTACGTACTCAAATGTCACACAACACATCAGTCTCTTCAACAAATATATAACTCTTGACAACCTAACCACTATGTGATCAACATGAGAGTTCCAGGTTAGACTGATGTCAAATACAATACCTAAAAACTTTGCCTTTTGTTTTTCTATTTTCGTAGTCTTTGATAGACTGAACCACGTGGGTCTTTTCCTCATTTAATAGCAGACCATTGGCATTAAACCATGATGTTGCATTTTCTTTTGCCAATTTCATATCACTTACAAGGTTATCAGGTACATGGTTTATAGATAGAAAAGTTGTGTCATCTGCATACATATATGTCTTTACATCTATATTTCCTGGTAAGTCATTTACGTGTACAAGGAAAATAAGTGGTCCCAATTTAGATCCCTGTGGCACTCCGTGTTGAACCTCGAGTGTGTTTGACAGATGACTTCCTGAACTCACCACCTGTTTCCTTTTATTGAGGTATGATTTGATGAGTTTTAAACTTTTATCACATATTCCGTAGTACTCAAGTTTAGAGAGCAGAAGAGAGTGGTCAACACAGTCAAAAGCTTTGCTCGGATCACATAAGGTTACCTGTGTGTGTGCATGGTCCTCAAATGCTGCTAGAATGTCTCTGACTAAGATATCTATGGCATATAATGTTGACCTTCCTTATCTGTAACCAAACTGTGATGCACTTAACATACCATTTAGTTCAAGGTACTCATACATCTGCTTATATATTATGCCTTCAAAGACTTTTCCTACAACTGGAATTAGTGAAATTGGTCTGTAGTTTGCAGGATCTGATTTGACACCCTTCTTAAAGACTGGAGTTACCTTGGATAGTTTGAGAGGATCAGGAAAAAACCCCTCTATGAGACACAGGTTTATAGAATATGTTAATAGTGCTGCAATGTAATGTATGATTTCTTTCAATAGATTGTTTGACATATTAAAAATATCTGTACTGTAAGAATTTTTCATTTCTTTGACTATTTTAAGAACTTCATGTTGGCGTACCTCTTTGAAGTGTTTCAATGATGATCTGGCCCTATTAAGATTTAGGTTTGCTCTTTTAAGATAATCTATACATGTTAAATTGGGTTTACTGATCAGCTTTTTGATATCATCAGCACAGCTTACAAAATATTTATTGAATGTATCTGCTGGTATTGGGACTATCTTGTCAAAGTTTCTGACTTCACCTTTAACAGTATTAATTACTGACCAGGATGTTTGTAATTGGTTTTTACAATTTTTTATGAAATTTGTGTTGTATCTTTGTTTTGCCAATTGCAACTCTTTCTTATACAGTTTCTTAGTGATTTTTTCGAGATCCTTAATTTCATTAGAATTGTTTACTTTGGCAAGGTGCTTCAGCAGCAATACCTTATTTTTTTAGATTCTCCAGTTATTTGCTGTACCAAAATTTACCCTCTCTTGTTTTATGGTATTTCTTTTGAACAAGATGGGCTTTTAAAATACACTCCTGGAAATTGAAATAAGAACACCGTGAATTCATTGTCCCAGGAAGGGGAAACTTTAATGACACATTCCTGGGGTCAGATACATCACATGATCACACTGACAGAACCACAGGCACATAGACACAGGCAACAGAGCATGCACAATGTCGGCACTAGTACAGTGTATATCCACCTTTCGCAGCAATGCAGGCTGCTATTCTCCCATGGAAACGATCGTAGAGATGCTGGATGTAGTCCTGTGGAACGGCTTGCCATGCCATTTCCACCTGGCGCCTCAGTTGGACCAGCGTTCGTGCTGGACGTGCAGACCGCGTGAGACGACGCTTCATCCAGTCCCAAACATGCTCAATGGGGGACAGATCCGGAGATCTTGCTGGCCAGGGTAGTTGACTTACACCTTCTAGAGCATGTTGGGTGGCACGGGATACATGCGGACGTGCATTGTCCTGTTGGAACAGCAAGTTCCCTTGCCGGTCTAGGAATGGTAGAACGATGGGTTCGATGACGGTTTGGATGTACCGTGCACTATTCAGTGTCCCCTCGACGATCACCAGAGGTGTATGGCCAGGGTAGGAGATCACTCCCCACACCATGATGCCGAGTGTTGGCCCTGTGTGCCTCGGTCGTATGCAGTCCTGATTGTGGCGCTCACCTGCACGGCGCCAAACACGCATACAACCATCATTGGCACCAAGGCAGAAGCGACTCTCATCGCTGAAGACGACACGTCTCCATTTGTCCCTCCATTCACGCCTGTCGCGACACCACTGGAGGTGGGCTGCACGATGTTGGGGCGTGAGCGGAAGACGGCCTAACGGTGTGCGGGACCGTAGCCCAGCTTCATGGAGACGGTTGCGAATGGTCCTCGCCAATACCCCAGGAGCAACAGTGTCCCTAATTTGCTGGGAAGTGGCGGTGCGGTTCCCTACTGCACTGCGTAGGATCCTACGGTCTTGGCGTGCATCCGTGCGTTGCTGCGGTCCGGTCCCAGGTCAACGGGCACGTGCACCTTCCGCCGACCACTGGCGGCAACATCGATGTACTGTGGAGACCTCACGCCCCACGTGTTGAGCAATTCGGCGGTACGTCCACCCGGCCTCCCGCATGCCCACTATACACCCTCGCTCAAAGTCCATCAACTGCACATACGGTTCACGTCCACGCTGTCATGGCATCCTACCAGTGTTAAAGACTGCGATGGAGCTCCGTATGCCACGGCAAACTGGCTGACACTGATGGCGGCGGTGCACAAATGCTGTGCAGCTAGCGCCATTCGACGGCCAACACCGCGGTTCCTGGTGTGTCCGCTGTGCCGTGCGTGTGATCATTGCTTGTACAGCCCTCTCGCAGTGTCCGGAGCAAGTATGGTGCGTCTGACACACCGGTGTCAATGTGTTCTTTTTTCCATTTCCAGGAGTGTAACTGTTAAGTAATTGTGGAATGTTTCATAAACTGTTTGGGGACTGGAATCACAGTTTTGAAATAATTTGTCCCAGTTTGTTATGCTCAGCTGGTGTGTTAGTTCTATGAGATTGTGTTTTGTTAATATTAAGGTATTAGATTTTGTTAACTTTTGTGCAGCCTTGCTCTCAAGCCCCTTTTATAAAATGTTTTAACTCTACTGTTAACATGGAGTGGTCTGAGAAAACAAATTCCTTTACCTTGGTGGAGTACATATCACGAGCAAGGTTGACATCCCTGATTATTTAAAGCTATAATCCTGGATTTCTACTGTCATAATGTGATTGTTACACCATGCATACTAAACTTTCAACCTATTTCTCAGTATCTCTTACTAAATGTAATAGTGTGCCACATTTTCCAAAGTACTGTTCCATAAGTTGCAATCAGCTGCCCAACAAATCTGTGCAAAATTTAAAAGGCAAATTATCCTCACATGTTAATGAATGTACCTTAGTAGCTGTATTCAGCCTGTCAGAATGATATGCCTCTCACTATACTGCCATCTTTCACACAGAGTATTACACACGTCATGAAGGACTCTTCATTCTTCATGAAAATGGGGCTGAATCTCGTGATTGGAAAGACCAACTCACAGCCTCTGGTGCGGATGACGGCACGTGAGTTCATGTTTGGCTACGAGAGCACACTGACTACGCTTGGCAATACATTGATGCCTTCTTGGATCTACTTTGAAAAAGTTGGCCTTGTCGACCGGGTAAGTTACATACACACACACACACACACACACACACACAGAGAGAGAGAGAGAGAGAGAGAGAGAGAGAGAGAGAGAGTTAGTTTAGTGAGAGTTTACTTGAGGCCTTTCTGAAATGCTTAACACCAAAAGCAGAGAGAGAGAGAGAGAGAGAGAGAGAGAGAGAGAGAGAGAGTTTAGTGAGAATTTACTTGAGGCCTGTCTGAAATGCTTAACACCAAAAGCAGATTGCCGATAGATATGTTTTCAGGTTCGTGTTTGGGTTCAAAGGTGCATATGCTAAAGATTTCTGTTTCCCCTCAGAATAGTTCACACATCATTGAAGCAAAAGTGTTCAACAGAACACCTTTTTCTAATTTATTTTCAAATTTTCTTGTGTTTAATTTTTGGTGTGTTTGGCATTGTTTTATAATATCTGAGATTTAGGCTGATAACGTCAGGCTATAGACAGGGAAGAAAGATGAGTACCTGAAAATATGTAATACAGCAAGAATAACAATTGCTAAAATAATAATAAATGTGTTGGGAAAAATCAGAATGAAAATCTGAAAGAAGTGGAACAGTCACTGGTGATGAAGATTATGACAAGTGACCATAAAGAGAGAAACCCTTTGTGAAAGGCATGATAGCAACCTGAAAGTAAGAAAGCAGAGTCAGAGTTTCTCAAAAATTGCTGAACATAGAAACTTTCGCAGAAATTTTAACTCTGAATTACCACAGGGAGAACAGATGAGGTCAAAAAGCCACCAGAATGAAATCAACTATCAGTAAGACTATAGGTAATGATATCATCTGCACTGAAAAACTTACAAGAGGTGGTCTGTTGACATGGGGGTAATATATACAAAACAACAGACTTCTGCTTGGAATGGCTAGGAAGAAGCACTCATTCCGGTAGTGTACTATAATATATAGGTGACAAATATATTGCACAACCGCAGAAGTATTTCCTTACTGCATGTCAGGTATCTCATATTCTTAAGATTGTTGTTGAATTTGGTGGAAAAGCAGCCCAAGTCATGTATTGGAAATTGTCAGGGTGGTTTGTGAAAGTATAGAACTGTTCTATACAATTTATGTAATGTCACCTCACTAACATGCTAATGCAACTAAAATTGTGACAGAAACATAAAACAGTGGTTTATTAAATGAGGAACTGAGAACATGTCAGGTCAACAGCTTATGAGAAAAACACATTCTCAGTATAAAAATAAGCATGTAATTTCTTCACTTAAGCAGTTGCAAAGCCACACTAATTTTCATTTCACCAGTTATTGTTGATACGTAAAAATTATATTCTGTTCAAAAAGTCTGTAAATACTCGCATATTGATGTAGATAAGAAAGTTCTGCATTTAAACCACATGAAAAAATAATATCCTATTTGTGTGCTGCCATTTACCAGAAACTTGTTTTCGCATCTCAAATTGTTTATGAAATTCAAGGGACGTTACAAATATTTCATTATCATTAGCGTGCCTGAGTGTAAGTAAATGCACTAAATATGACCCATTATATCAAGATGCTGGCAAACAATGTGTCGTACATTCTGGCTCATAGGCTGGTGTGTTTCTGCTGCTGCCTGTGCTGACATCCAGCTACCACTCTGTGCTGCTCCATTAGATAACACAGACATATTTCTTATAGTAGTTCAAGCTCTCTCATAATGGCCTCTCCTATGCATATTGCTTTCTTTGTGTATGCCCTTAAGTTCAAGTGGGTGATTATGTAAATTGACTCCAGTTCCTCAAAAGTTTGATAAGTTAACTTACAACAGAGTAGTGAACCACTTCTCTGAAACTAAAGTTGTAACTACAGCTCAGTTTGGTGTCTGCAAAGGTTTCTCTAGTGACTAAAAATGGTGCAAGATCATGTATTCATACACTAAATAAATGTAACATATGTAGGAGAATAAATCCACTGCTGTAAAAGTACACCAGTGTTGAAAAAACTGTTGGGAACAGTCTCTACCAAAAGTATCTAAGAGTAATCATCCAAATCAACCTCAAGTGGAATGCCTACATAAAACAAATTGCTGAAAAAGCAGATGCCAGACTGATATTCATAGGAAAAATTTTAAGGAAATGTAACTTGTGCAGGATAAAGTGGCTAGCTAAACAAATGTTAGACTGATTCTTGAATATTGCTCAACATATTGGTATGATCCATACCAGGTAGGATTAATAGAAGAGTTAGAGAAGACCCAACAAAGAGTGATGCATTTCATCACAAGATCACGTATTCAGTGTGAGAGTGTTACAGAAATGTGCAACAAACTCCAATGGCAGATGCTACAAGAGAAGCATTGTGCATCAGGTAGAGGCTTACTATGAAATTCCAAGACATTACATTCTGGGAAGAAATGGGCAACATACTATTTCCTCTCAAAATACAGAAATTAAGAGTTGATATGGAGGTCTACTGACAAGTGTCCTTTCCACATACTATTTTCAACGGCACAAGATATAGACATACTGATTTCAAGCATTTACAAGTTAATAGCTTACAACAGCTGATTGCTATGGTGGGCTGCCACCTCTGAGCCTGTGCAGTTGCTCCCAATCCAGGTGTTACACTTGGGGAGGGAATGTTATTTCCTACAATTCCCTTTGTGTACTCAGCTGTCAGATCCTCATTTGTGGTAATAGGCTGCACCACAGGAAGAGGAAGTTGACACAGCAGAGGCTGTCTGAGTCACACCAACACTATTAATCATTTATAAAAATATTTGGGCTTGTTTTATATATATAATGCTACTGTTTGTATTAAAGAATTCTTGAGTTTGCCAATATGTAGGCAGCTGAGAGTGTTCTGTGGAAAGTGACATAAATGCTTTGCCTGAAAAATTAAATAAAGTGTCACTGTAGTGTTTTAAGAGGAGTAATATGGCCTTTTTTGAAGTACCTTTTTTGTGCCCAAATAAACATACATAATCATGCACAGAGTAGTCTAGAAGTAAGACTCACTATCATCAGCATGAGTAGATTAGCTGTAGCCAAAATGTGTAGTTAGTATAGTTAAGAGAAACAAACTTTCAAATCCTTGAAGGCTCTATGTTATGACAATTGCAGAACAGAATGTGTGAATGAATGCTGAGTGAAAATGCAGCCTGAGAAGAGAGTTCTGGTGTAACATACCACTCTGTTTACAGATGTACGACTTCTCAGGTGACACAGCAACAATCTTCACAGGGTCAAAACATCTGGGGAAGGCAGGCTTAATTGACACGTACCGTGGCTCGCAGCACCTGCCACATTGGCATGGAGATCACTGCAGCAGTGTTGTGGGTGCCAGTGACGCTTCCAAATTTCCATCACTCATCAATCCCAATGACACATTGCTCATGTATCGCAAGTCTGTGTGTCGTGCAATGCCCATGGTGAGTCAAAACTCTGTATTTATGATTTTATTTGTTTTCTGGTTACTGCTAAATACGTAGCTAAAAATTGTATTTTTCACTGAATCAGAGTAAAAAAGAACACCTTATTAAGTGATGGAGCAGACATTTGAGATTTGCTGAAAATGTAACATTATTCTCCCTTCTTTATGTTTAACTCTTTTCAAGGTGTCAGTGTTTTGTAAAATAAAATAGTTTCATGTGTTTTACTCAACCCCTGTCCTTCAGCCCTGATTGTTGCTAATAACTTTCAATAATCTACTTATTATTTCTAATATCTTTCTCTCAGTATGAGTCTATAGCTCCCTCCATTATAATATTAGGAGAAAAAATTGTTGTAATATGAAAAATTTATTCCCATCAATCATAAGAAAATCTTTAAAGTTCTGACACCTTCATCTGCCTAGTAACCACCTCTGTTTTAGTCCAGTGATGTATCATATCCCACATATTCCTGAATGAGGTTTCAATAAAACCAGGCTTTCTTAACAATACTTGAAAATAAAAAAATTGAAAAATTTCATTCAAAGGTATTGTGAAATATTTTGTATAAAACATTTTACAAAACATTTGACCAATTTTTCTTTTTCAGAATTATAATTTTTTCCTCCTATAAATTCATTTTGTAAGTGGTAGGTAAGACAAGACACCCTGCAAAATAACATTACATGCCTTCTCTGAAAACTGACTAGAACAGATAGTACAGAAGCCTACTCATCATGGAAATATGTTGGAGTTAATGGCAATGAACAGACTTGACCTCTTTGAGCATGTTCACATGGGAACTGGTATCTTTGCCCATGAGGTATTTGCAGCAAAAATGATAACCAAATCGCAAAGGGCAGTGAAAGCATGTAGAAAGATTTCAGTTAACTAGATAAACTGAAGTAGTATTCTATCTCAGTAAAGAGATTTAAGCATTCAGCTCTGGATAGGAGCATGCAGAGGAATTGAGGCTCAAGTCTATGATGCAATGGAGAGAGATGAAGAATATGTTATTTATTTTTATTTATTTATTCAGCCATTTGATCTATTACAATTAATACATGTTGTATCATTAAATGAAGTCGTGAATATTCTTTATATTTACTGAGCTCCTCCACAGTTCTGTTCCTTATAATGAAATAGATTCAAAGTGTATGCAGTAAAATGTTTTAAGGAGTTCAATACCAACTATGTCAGCTGACTTCCATAATGCATAGAAGACTGAATTTAATTTACTACTTGCACTCTTGATTTGCTCTGTCTATGTTAATTTATCATAAAGGTGGTGACCCAAAAATGTTATAAAGATACTTGCTCAAGTTTATTGATTTTTAGGTCTGGCTTCTTGTGTATTGGTTAACTGCTTTTAAGGCTTATGATAGTGCTTTTTTAAGGTTCCCTACAGAATTAGTAAAAACAAAACCCATTATAGAATTACTTTGTTGTCTGTTGTCTGTCTGTCGGTCCTCCTGTAAAAACATATATCTAAAAACAAAGAAGATGTGACTTACCAAACAAAAGCGCTGGCAGGTTGATAGACATACAAACAAACACAAAAATACACACAAAATTCAAGCTTTCCCAACCAATGCTTGCTTCATCAGGAAAGAGAGAAGGAGAGGGAAAGGCGAAAGGATGTGGATTTTAAGGGAGAGGGTAAGGAGTCATTCCAATCCCGGGAGCAGAAAGACTTACCTTAGGGGGAAAAAAGGACAGGTATACACTCGCATACACACACATATCCATCCGCACATACACAGACACAAGCAGACATTTGTAAAGGCAAAGAGTTTGGGCAGAGATGTCAGTCGAGGTGGAAGTACAAAAGCAAAGATGTTGTTGAATGACAGGTGAGGTATGAGTGGCGGCAACTTGAAATTAGCGGAGGTTGAGGCCTGGCGGGTAACGAGAAGAGAGGTTATACTGAAGGGCAAGTTCCTATCTCTGGAGTTCTGACAGGTTGGTGTTAGTGGGAACTATCCAGATAACCCGGACGGTGTAACACTGTGCCAAGATGTGCTGGCTGTGCACCAAGGCATGTTTAGCCACAGGGTGATCCTCATTACCAACAAACACTGTCCGCCTGTGTCCATTCTTGTGAATGGACAATTTGTTGCTGCTCATTCCCACATAGAAAGCTTCACAGTGTAGGCAGGTCAGTTGGTAAATCACATGGGTGCTTTCACAGGTGGCTCTGTCTTTGATCATGTACACTTTCCAGGTTACAGGACTGGAGTAGGTGGTGGTGGGAGGGTGCATGGGACAGGTTTTAACCGGGGGCGGTTACAAGGGTAGGAGCCAGAGGGTAGGCAAGGTGGTTTGGGGATTTCATAGGGATGAACCAAGAGGTTACGAAGGTTAGGTGGACGGCGGAAAGACACTCTTAGTGGAGTGGGGAGGATTTCATGAAGGATGGATCTCATTTCACGGCAGGATTTGAGGAAGTCGTATCCCTGCAGGAGAGCCACATTCAGAGTCTGATCCAGTCCTGGAAAGTATCCTGTCACAAGTGGGGCACTTTTGGGGTTCTTCTGTGGGAGGTTCTGGATTTGAGGGGATGAGGAAGTGGCTCTGGTTATTTGCCTCTGTACCAGAACCATGGACCTTGCCGTTGGTGGGGAGGGGAGCGATACAGATGGCCGTACCGTAGGTGCAGCCACAACGGAGAGGTATCTGTTGAGAGGCCAGACAAACATGTGGTTCCTGAAGAGGGGCAGCAGCCTTTTCAGTAGTTGCAGGGGAAACAGTCTGGATGATTGACTGATCTGGCCTTGTAACATTAACCAAAACGGCCTTGCTGTGCTGGTACTGCGAACGGCTGAAAGAGAGGAGAAACTATAGCCGTAATTTTTCCCGAGGACATGCAACTTTACTGTATGATTAAATGATGATGGCATCCTCTTGGGTAAAATATTCCGGAGGTAAAATAGTCCCCCATTCGAATCTCCGGGCGGGGACTATTCAGTAGGACGTCATTATCAGGAGAAAGAAAAGTGGCGTTCTACGGATCGGAGCATGGAATGTCAGATCCCTTAACCGGGCAGGTAGGTTAGAAAATTTAAAAAGGGAAATGGATAGGTTAAAGTTAGATATATTGGGAATTAGTGAAGTTTGGTGGCAGGAGGAACAAGACTTCTGGTCAGGTGAATAGAGGGTTATAAACACAAAATCAAATAGGAGTAATGCAGGAGTAGGTTTAATAATGAATAAAAAAATAGGAGTGCGGGTGAGCTACTAAAACAGCATGGTGTACACATTATTGTGACCAAGATAGACACAAAGCCCATGCCTACTACAGTAGTACAAATTTATATGCCAACTAGCTCTGCAGATGATGAAGAAATTGATGAAATGTATGACGAGATAAAAGAAATTATTCAGGTAGTGAAGGGTTATGAAAATTTAATAGTCATGGGTGACTAGAATTCGTCAGTAGGAAAAGGGAGAGAAGGAAACATAGTGGGTGAATATGGTTTGGGGCTAAGAAATGAAGGGGAAGCCGTCTGGTAGAATTTTGCACAGAGCATAACTTAATCATAGCTAACACTTGGTTCAAGAATCACGAAAGAAGGTTGTATACATGGAAGTATCCTGGAGATACTAAAAGGTATCAGATAGATTATATAATGGTAAGACAGAGATTCAGGAATCAGGTTTTAAATTGTAGGACATTTCCAGGGGCAGATGTGGACTCTGACCACAATCTATTGGTTATGAACTGTAGATTAAAACTGAAGAAACTGCAAAAAGGAGGGAACTTAAGGAGATATGACCTGGATAAACTGAAGGAACCAGAGGTTGTACAGAGTTTCACGGAGAGCATAAGGGAACAATTGACAGGAATGGGGCAAACAAATACAGTAGAAGAAGAATGGATAGCTTTGAGGGATGAAGTAGTGAAGGCAGCAGATAATCAAGTAGGTAAAAAGACGAGGGCTAGTAGAAATCCTTGGGTAACAGAAGAGTTATTGAATTTAATTGATGAAAAGAGAAAATAAAAAAATGCAGTTAATGAATCAGGCAGAAAGGAATACAACCGTCTCAAAAATGAGACCGACAGGAAGTGCAAAATGGCTAAGCAGGGATGGCTAGAGGACAAATGTAAGGATGTAGAAGCTTATCTCACTAGGGGTAAAGTAGATAATGCCTATAGGAAAATTAAAGAGACCTTTGGAGAGAAGAAAATCACTTGTATGAATATCAAGAACTCAGATGGCAACCCAGTTCTAAGCAAAGAAGGGGAGGCAGTAAGGTGGAAGGAGTATATAGGGGGTTTATACAAGGGCGATGTACTTGAGGACAATATTATGGAAATGGAAGAGGATGTAGATGAAGACGAAATGGGAGTTAAGATACTGCGTGAAGAGTTTGACGTAGACAACACTCCATTAGAACTACTGACAGCCTTGGGAGAGCCAGTCATGACAAAACTCTACCAGCTGGTGAGCAAGATGCATGAGACAGGCGAAATACCCTCGGATTTCAAAAAGAATATAATAATTCCAATCCCAAAGAAAACAGGTGTTGACAGATGTGAAAATTACCGACCTATCACTTTAATAAGTCACAGCTGCAAAATACTAACGCGAATTCTTTACAGACGTTTGGAAAAACTGGTAGATGCGGACCTCTTGGAGGATCAGTTTGGATTCCGTAGAAATGTTGGAACCCGTGAGGCAATACTGACCTTACGACTTACCTTAGAAGAAAGATTAAGGAAAGGCAAACCTATGTTTCTAGCATTTGTAGACTTGGAAAAAGCTTTTGACAATGTTGACTGGCGTACTCTCTTTCAAATTCTGAAGGTGGCAGGGGTAAAATACAGGGACGAAAGGCTATTTACAATTTGTACATCAACCAGATGGCAGTCATAAGAGTCGAGGGGCATGAAAGGGAAGCAGTGGTTGGGAATGGAGTGAGACAGGGTCGTAGCCTCTCCCCGATGTTATTCAATCTGTATATTGAGCAAGCAGTAAAGGAAACAAAGAAAAATTCAGAGTAGGTATTAAAATTCATGGAGAAGAAGTAAAAAATTTGAGGTTCGCGATGACATTGTAATTCTGTCAGAGACAGGAAAGGACCTCGAAGAGCAGTTGAACGGAATGGACAGTGTCTTGAAACAAGGATATAAGATGAACATCAACAAAAGCAAAACGAGGATAATGGAATGTAGTCAAATTAAATTGGGTGATGCTGAGGGAATTAAATTAGGAAATGAGACACTTAAAGTAGTAAAGGAGTTTTGCTATTTAGAAAGTAAAATAACTGATGATGGTCGAAGTAGAGAGGATATAAAATGTAGACTGGCAATGGCAAGGAAAGCGTTTCTGAAGAAGAGAAATTTGTTTGCATCAAATATAGATTTATGTATCAGGAAGACGTTTCTGAAAGTATTTGTATGGAGTGTAGCCATGTATGGAAGTGAAACATGGACTATAACAAGTTTGGACAAGAAGAGATTAGAAGCTTTCGAAATGTGGTACTACAGAAGAATGCTGAAGATAAGGTGGATAGATCACGTAACTAATGAGGAGGTATTGAATAGGACTGGAGAGGAGAGAAGTTTGTGGCACAACTTGACTAGAAGAAGGGATCGGTTGGTAGGACATGTCCTCAGGCATCAAGGGATCACAAATTTAGCATTGGATGGCAGCGTGGAGGGTAAAAATCGTGGAGGGAGACCAAGAGCTGAATACACTAAGCAGATTCAGAAGGATGTAGGTTGCAGTAGGTACTGGGAGATGAAGAAGCTAGCACAGGACAGAGTAGCATGGAGAGCTGCATCAAACCAGTCTCAGGACTGAAGACAACAACTACAACGACAACAACCAGATCGGGAGGGTAGTTGCGGGATGCGAAAGCTGTTTTCAGGTTGTTGGTGTAATGGTTCAGGGATTCCAGACTAGAGCAGATTCGTTTGCCACGAAGACCTAGGCTGTAGGGAAGGGACCGTTTGATGTGGAATGGGTGGCAGCTGTCATAATGGAGGTACTGTTGTTTGTTGGTGGGTTTGATGTGGATGGACGTGCGAAGCTGGGCATTGGACAGATGTCAAGGAAAGCGGCATGGGATTTGGAGTAGGATCAGGTAAAACTGATGGAACCAAAGGAGTTGTGGTGGGATAGGAAATTCTGGAGTTCTTCTTCACTGTGAGTCCAGATCATGAAGATGTCATCAATAAATCTGTACCAAACTTTGGGTTGGCAGGCCTGGGTAACCAAGAAGGCTTCCTCTAAGTGACCCATAAATAGTTTGGCATACGAGGGGGCCATGGCTGTTCCCTTTAATTCTTGGTATGTCTGGCCTTCGAAAGTGTAGAAGTGGGGGGTCAGGATGAAGAGGTTTTAGGTAGGGTGGCATGTGACTGACGTGAAAGGAAGTGCTCCATCGCAGCGAGGTCTTGAACGTGCGGAATATTTGTGTATAAGGAAGTGGCATCAATAGTTACAAGGATGGTTTCCGGGGGTAACAGAATGGGTAAGGATTCCAGGCGTTCGAGGAAGTGGTTGGTGTCTTTGATGAAGGATGGGAGACTGCATGTAATGGGTTGAAGGTGTTGATCTACGTAGGCAGAGATACATTCCGTGGGGTCATGGTAACCAGCTACAGTGGGGCGGCCAGGATGATTGGGTTTGTGAATTTTAGGAAGGTAGAAGGTAGGGATGCGGGGTGTCGGTGGGGTCAGGAGGTTGATGGAGTCAGGTGAAAGGTTTTGTAGGGGGCCTAAGGTTCTGAGGATTCCTTGAACCTCCGCCTGGACATCAGGAATGGGATTACCTTGGCAAACTTTGTATGTAGAGTTGTCTGAAAGCTGATGCAGTCCCTCAGCCACATACTCCCAACAATCAAGTACCACGGTCGTGGAACCCTTGTCCGCCGGAAGAATGATGATGGATTGGTCAGTCTTAAGATCACAGATAGCCTGGGCTTCAGCAGTGGTGATGCTGGGAGTAGGATTAAGGTTCTTTAAGAAGGATTGAGAGGCAAGGCTGGAAATCAGAAATTCCTGGAAGGTATGGAGACTGACATCTCTGCCCAAGCTCTTTGCCTTTAGAAATGTCTGTCTGTGTCTGTGTATGTGCAGATCGATATGTGTGTGTATGCGAGTGTATACCTGTCCTTTTTTCCTCCTAAGGTAAGTCTTTCCGCTCCTGGGATTGGAACTACTCCTTACCCTCTCCCTTCAAACCCACATCCTTTCGTCTTTCCCTCTCCTTCCCTCTTTCCTGATGAATAACCGTTGGTTGCGAAAGCTTGAATTTTGTGTGTATGTTTGTGTGTCTATCAACCTGCCAGCGCTTTCGTTTGGTAAGTCACATCTTCTTTGTTTTTAGATATATTTTTCCCACGTGGAATGTTTCCCTCTATCATATTCATATCATTAATTTGAACCTAACAATTATGTTTGTTATTGTCACTGTTGCATTTCGAAATCTTTTCTGTCATCTTATTTTCTCTTTCTGTTTTTGCAAGTAGTTTCACTTTATATTCACCGTCTCCTTTTCACCGTAACTACCATACAATTTTATCCCGCCTGTATAGACTCAATAATACATAACCCATGTCCAACCCATAATAAAAAAAAATACGATTTCAACACTACCGCTGCTATAAAATCCACCGTTTCCAGTTCACAAAGAGTTCCTTTCACCTATTAAACAACCATTTCGGCTAGTTCTAATAACTTTTGCTTTATTTCGTTTTCCGTTTTTCCCACATCACTGATCTTTTTTAGCCGCTTCCCACAGGTTTTAACGTCATTATTTCCTCATCAGACAATTGTTAGCCTCATTTTCATAATCTGCCACCACAAAACCACTCCTTTTAATACATTTGCACGCAGTTTTTTCGTAATTTTCACGAATTTCTCCGCCCTTTAACGTGTATTGCCGGCAACACAACTACCTAACCTTTGTGCACATCGTTATTTACCAACCCAAGTTCACCACAGGATCAACATAGCTCAGCTTTTACCAATATTTTTTCGTCTTTTTTCACACCAGATCTACAGTTGCTTTCTAGTTCACCTTTATCTCTCCCCATATATTTTTATTTTCATTTCAGCCTCATGTCACACTTTCCACCTTCTAATATCATGTCACCTTCACAACATCCCAACAACAACCCCATTAAGTTTTATTTACATTCCCTCCACAAACATGCCTTCGCCCTAGCCAGATTATGTTCCCATATTTTATTTTCCCAGGCTTGTTTGACATTTGGCATTACCCCCAAAGGCCTCAAGCTTAAAGTTCCCATCTCTGGCTGTAACCCTTCTTTCCATCAGTCCCTATACCAGTTCCAAACTGAACAATCCATTGCACTCACCCACTTAATCCTTCACATACACATCAATTCAGCCAATGAACACACCCATCAACTCCTATCCTTAATAAAAGTCCTCAATCTTTCCTCTCCCTCATCATCACCGGCTGTTCAGAGCATCCTCCTTCAGGCCAACTGCAAATTAGAACAGCATGCCACCCTCCACCTCAAAAACTATCCAATCTCCTGGTTTCCCACCTCCAGAGATGCAACTCACTCACCCTTCACAACCTTTCCAGCAAACCTCAGACTCCTCTCATCACACACAGACCCAGTCTCTCCCATCTACACAATCTCCCACTTCCAGCTCCACTCCCCCCAACACATCAAAATTCTAGTCAGCACAATCCGGAACCACAACACCCCAATTCAGTAGTTAACCTTTCCTCCAAACCTCTCTCCCAATCCGAAAGCTCTGTCCTATCCAAAGGCCTCACCTTCAGCCCCACTCACAGATTCAACCAAACAGCCCTTGTCAAAGATTTACTGTCCTACACTCGTACTCTCTGCTGGAACATCACTTAGCCATGAAGAAAAATGATCCTAATCCTACTCCTAATGATCCAACTCCCCAAGACACTATCCAAATTGAACCCTGCCTGGAACAGTTCCGTCCTCCGTCACAGCGAGACCCACCAACTCTTCCTCAAAATCACCCTCTCCAAACCTTCCAGGAATTTCTGACTTCTAGCCTTGCCTCTCAATCCTTCTTTAAAAAACCTTAATCCTACTCCCAACATCACCACTGCTGAAGCCCAGGCTATCCGTGATCTGAAGGCTGACCGATCCATCGTCATTCTTCCGGCGGACAAGGGTTCCACAACCGTGGTACTTGATCATCGGGAGTATGTGGCTGAGGGACTGCATCAGCTTTCAGACAACACTACATACAAAGTTTGACAAGGTAATCCCATTCCTGATGTCCAGGCAGAGCTTCATGGAATACTCAGAACCTTAGGCCCCCTACAAAACCTTTCACCTGACTCCATCAACCTCCTGACCCCACCGACACCCTGCACCCCTACCTTCTGCCTTCATCAAAGACGCCTGGAATCCTTACCCAATCTGTTACCCCCAGAAACCATCCTTGTAACCATTGATGCCACTTCCTTATACACAAATATTCTGCACGTCCAAGGCCTCGCTGCGATGGAGCACTTCCATTCACGTAAATCACCTGCCACCCTACCTAAAACCTCTTTCCTCATTACCTTAGCCAGCTTCATCCTGGCCCACTGCGCCACTGTTTCGACTAATTCACAAACACTAATGTATTTCATTCAGTAAGAACTGGATTTTGGCTCGTGCTGGATTTTACCAGTCTCTCGCACTAACTATCTCTTTTCATTTTCCACTTAGAGTCGTAATTGCCTTCAGATTTTTTTTTTTTTTTTTTTTTTTTTTAACTATACAATTGTATTTCCGTCTCATCTGATGTAAGTCCCCATGTCATGTCTGCCCACTCATTGCGTACTTGCCCTCCAGAGCCAAGCTTGACTTTACAAAACCTTGCCTCTTGCATTATTGTACACATCTTATAATATAGGCCTAGCGTGCAAGTTCCTAGATTAGTGTTAGATTTGTGACTTTCGTTTACACGATAAATTCGTGCAAATCTCTGCCTTAGCAGATGGTAATATATTTTAACAGTGCTTAGCGGTAGTCGCGTTTAATGATTTGCTTTGTACCTTGTCCACAACACATGAGGTACCTTGGGTGATGTACACCCTGCACTCATGTTGTTTAGTAAATTATGATTGAGCATATTTCAAGATCGGTATAGACATAAATACATGGAACAACATATACACTATAATATTGAATTTCATAAGTTTCGTTACTGCTACAGTTCAAAAACATTCATGACACACTAATGAAAAATTTCTTCATCATTACATGCTGTTGAACTTTTTTTAACAAATATTTTTAAAGCATTTTTAAAAATGAAATTTGTAAATTATTCTTAAACCTACGTTCATTTAATCCTTCAAAATGCAATTGCTTAAAAATACTGTTATTCCTTAACATTTGCAAAATTGAATCGCACTAATCTTGTGTGTCTCATTGTCTTTAGATGTTACACTACAATCTGAACATTTACACACAGAAAAACATACACTCTAAACTTAACCTACTACACACATATGTAAACGTTGCTCTACTGAGCGAACTTCTTTAAGTCTTTGTATGGATAGAGTCCTTTAATGTCTTCCGATTCTACGTCACCCAACAAATAGCTACATCCATGTGGTATGTCTATGATTTTGTAGGACCCGGCATACACCGGTTGCCATTTCTTATTCTTTTTCGCTATCAGAGACGACTTGGGATGAGTCCTTATTAGCACCAAGTCACCTGGTTGATACACTGTTACCTTCTTCATTTTCTTGACATGCTTCTCCTTTCGGCGCCCCGCGCATCTCGTTAAGTTAAGTAAAGTCTCAGCTATAATTTGTTCGTGAGGTACAACTTGTCGTGGTACAGTTGGTAATGGTGACAGCCAGCTGTCGGTTTCATTCTTTCCAAACATGACTTCTAGTGGAGTATAACCAGAGGCTGAATGTGGCAATCTATTGTGGAGTTGCTCAAAAGTCGAAACGTATTCTGCCCACTTGGTGTGGCGATTCGGAATGTAAGTTCTCATGAACCTGTTCAGCTCTTTAAAGGTACGCTCTACAAGACTGCTCTCCGGGTGAAATCGAGCTACAAAAATATGTTTAATACCTTGCTCTTGTAGAAACGTTTTCCATTTGAGACCAGTAAAATAGGTGGCATTATCGGATAATATGATCTGTGGTTTGCCAACATTAACAAAATAATCTGTTCATAATTTCTGAATGAGGGGTGTGGCCGTTGAAGCTTTTACAGGATACAATTTTAGAAATTTGGAAAAGGCATCATATACAGCAAATATATATTTCACACCACCTCTGCCTGTGGGTGTTGGCCCTAGAATGTCAACAGAAACCTGTCGTAATGGTTTGTTAGGAACAACAGGGTGCAATTCACTTACAGTGGGCAGATTTGTAGGTTTCGTCCTTTAACAAACTACACATGTCCGTATAACATTCTGAATTATTCTTTTCATATTCTTAAAATGAAATTGTCTTGCGAGAAGTGCTCTACATTTTTCAATGCCCACGTGCCCCCACGAAAGGTGCACGTGCCAGATTAAATCGCTGATACATACTTCCGGTACACAGATACACCACAAGTCCTTGTTAACATCGTTCCGGTAATATAATACCCCATTTTGACAGCATAATGGTACCTATCTGATTTCCACCCGAAGACAGGAGTTCTTGTTTGACTTTTCCCAAGGCGGGATCTTCTTCCTGTAAACTAGGTCGTTGCTTGCACGCCTGCAGGAACTTTTTTCGACAAGTAGGGTCTTTCATAACTAAAATTTTGTACTCTGTTGCCTGTTCTAGTATTGTTGTTAACTCAGGCAGACCTTGAGGCAACCGTGACAAAGCGTCAGGTACTACGTTGTCACAACCTTTTATATACATTATTTGAAATTGATATTCCTGCAGAGCAAGCACCCACCTAGTCAACCTGTCGTGCATTAACTTGCATGTCAGCAAAAAACTTAAGGCCTGATGATCACAGAGAATTTTTACATTTTTTCCGTACACATAATATCTGAACTTCTTCATGGCCCATACTACTGCTGTTGTTTCGAGTTCTGTATATGATCGTTCACAACCCGACAACACTCGGCTTGCGAAACCGATTATTCTTACGTTCTTGTTTCCACCTTCCTCATCGATTTGGAATAAACAAGCGCCCAGTCCGACAGTGGAAGCGTCTGTAGCAAGGCAAAATTCCTTTGACATGTCAGGATGTGACAATAGATTAGCATTTAGAAGGGCTTGTCGTATTTGCTCAAACGACTGCTGGCACAGTTCATTCCATATCCAGGGTGTATTCTTTCTCAACAAGTTTAACAGGGTATTATCATTTAAAAGCTGGTCAGGTATGAATCGTCTGAAAAACGACACTAGACCCAGAAATGCCTTTAACTGTTTCTTGGTTCTAGGAGGAGGGAAGTTCTCAATTGCTGCCATTTTCTTCGGATCGGACACAATACCTGTAGGTGATATTACATGACCAAGAAATTTTATTCTCTCCCTGCCAAATTTGGATTTTGCGAGGTTTGCTGTTACGCCTACCTCAGAAAATCTTTTTAGTACGCATCTCAGTGTGTCCATGTGGCTTTCCCAATCGGGAGTAGCTATTAGTAAGTCATCGACATACAACGATACTCGGTCCAACAAATCTGGTCCTAATACTGTATCGAGCACTGCAATGAAGACACCTGCACTAACATTTAATCGAAATGGTAAAACTTTAAATTGGTAACTTCTGCCGGCAAACACAAATGCAGTGTACTCTCTTGATGATTCGGTTAGTGGGATTTGCCAATACGACGAACGCATATCGATAGAGGTCAGATATTTAACTCCATAAAACTTCTGTATCTGTTCATCCAGGTTTTCTGGCCGCATCAAGCACGAGACGTATACTGCCGCCCGCTTTCGCTACGGCCACGAACGGACTGCTGTATGGGGATAGAGATGGTTCAATTATCCCCCAATCGAGCATTTTTCTTATTTCCTTCGTAACTGCCTCCTTCTTTGACCACGGGATGGTGTAGTTTGCGTGACAGAAAGTATCGTGAGGTACCACTCCGATGTTATAGGTGTAGCCCTCGATAACACCGGGTTTTTCCGAAAACACATTCTCATAATCTGTAAGTAGTTGAGTCAATTCGTTTTGTTGTCCTTCAGTCAAATGTTCTGATTCCCTGACTTTCATGGCTATCAGTTTCCTTTTTTCCTCTTTGTCTTCAGTAATAAATTCTTTATAATATGCTTGTCTTGTACTTAAGTCAGAATATAAATTCATTACCTGTATTCCTTCGAATCTAAACTGAAAGTTCCGGCAATATTTACCGTGCGCTTCCCGTGACCTCAACAATGGCAAAATTACACGTATACCCTCATTCATAAGGCTTACTTCCCCGCACAAAAGATCGATTTTTGCTTCTCTCTGGCGTAAAAATTCCATCCCCAGGATGCAAGCAACACCTAATCCCTTAACTACTAGGAACGAGCTTTTCATTGCTTCACTTCCTACCGTAAATTCAACTTTCACCTGGTGCTTTATGAGATTGTGCACCTATTGCACCTGTTACATTTCGATTCTTCACTGGAAATACTGGTATTCTATTATGTTGACTCAAGTACTTGTAAAAATTTGCACTCACGACACTGGTTGACGCACCGATACCGCCTATTATCTGTATTGGTGCTCCGTACATATCTGCTTGCAATATGGCCTGCACAACACTTTTGTCGGTTCGGGTACATTTCTGCGGTATGTCTACAAGCTCCTTTTCTATTTTTATTCCCTCATTGTATGTCAGCATACAAAGTTTATGGCTGTCACTATACCATCCTGCAGCCAACAACAGAGAGCGTATTGTGGTTGTCTCTAGTTTAACAGATGAGCATTAGTGGGTTGACAGTTGTCTGTCACTACCACTAACCTCACATTGTGGTTCTGGTTGTTGTTCTTGCCACTGTTGAGTTGGCCGCCCTGCCTCCCCGATGGTGTATTTTGATACTGTGTATGGCTCTGGTTTTGCGGTGGTCGGTTGTAACTTCCTGACATGTTCTGTGACGGACCTGGGTTGGCGTTCCATTGTGGCGCTGTGTTTTGTTGCCACTGTGGTGTCGGTTCATTACAACCACGCCACTGGTTTCGGTTGTTCCGCCATTGCGGATTGCCGTTACCATTATATCCATTAGTCATGCGTCCATCATGATGTCTCTTTCAATTTTGACGATTACAACCGTTGCCGTTATAACCATTGCCATTGTTTGTGCCTCGATTCTGTTACCGGTGCGCTTGTCTATTCCCGTTACCATTTGGTACTAAGTTACTACCGTTACTGTGGCTGCTATTGTAATCGGCTGGCCGGCCGCGGTGGTCTCGCGGTTCTAGGCGCGCAGTCCGGAACCGTGGGACTGCTACGATCGCAGGTTCGAATCCTGCCTCGGGCATGGATGTGTGTGGTGTCCTTAGGTTAGTTAGGTTTAAGTAGTTCTAAGTTCTAGGGGACTGATGACCACAGCAGTTGAGTCCCATAGTGCTCAGAGCCATTTGCACCATTCTTTTGTAATCGGCTTTTTGTTGATTGCAGCCTGCATGGTTCCACTTGTTTTCGGTTTTCATGTCTTCGATCAATAAGTCAACAGAATCCACTATTTCTATGAATTGTTCTATATCGTATTCCGGCACATTGATGAAATATCTTTTAATTTCACTGGGCAACTTCATTTTTATTAATCTGATTATGTCACGATCGGACATTGGCTCGTCCCAGTACCTTGTTTTGTTTATATACTTTTCGAAATATTTGCGTAACGTTCCCATCTTAGGATTGTACATTTCTGGACTGTACAACTCCTTGCGTAGTCTTTCTTGGATGCTATCGGACCAGAATTTTTGCAAGAATGCCCCTTCAAACTGTTATACCGTTAGACATTTTTCGGACACGTCGGTGGCCCACAGACCACGAACTGTATTGTTTGTCTTTCCGTCCATGTCCTGAGAAA
The DNA here is from genome assembly GCF_023897955.1 of Schistocerca gregaria. NCBI lineage: Eukaryota > Metazoa > Arthropoda > Insecta > Orthoptera > Acrididae > Schistocerca > Schistocerca gregaria. The sequence goes on along the minus strand of NC_064927.1, from coordinate 69,608,855 downwards.
CACATTCCTGAAGCTCTTAATAAATACCACAGGATGGACATTTCGACTTTCGCCATTGAAGGGTTGGAATGTCCTGTGTTTTATTACATTGTCCTCTTTTTTGCACATCTGATTGCTACATTCTGTGACATTCATTACTTCGTGATGTGCGCTGCACGGTATCGCATGTTGTTCGTGCCCGTAATTCACATTAGGCTGCGGTTGGCACTCGCACCCTGCATACCGTCTGCGTTATTATAGTTGTCAGTACGCTGAGTCGGATTCATTATCTGTCCGCCACTGTTTACACTGCTTTCCAACACAGACAGTCTCCGAGCGACCTCCTGTTGCCAATTTGGCAACTCCGCTGTCACACGGGATTTGATCGGTGTTAATTCGGCATGTAGTGCGGCAGCGCTAGCGTCAATATTTACACTCGCGGCCGCAGTCGCTTGTTCTACAGCTGTTTTTACGTCTCTTTCAATCTTTGCAGATGCCTCGCGATCCTTTACTTCTAGCCATTCATTGAATTCTTTGTCGACTTTTTGAGCTTGCACTTCCAAATATGTATCAGTACTTTTCCGTGCATCTATCCCCACATTATCCAAGCTGTTGGTTAAAGTCTGGACATTATCTTCAAGCCTAGCCTGCGATATATGTAATTTTTGCATCTCGCCGGCTAAGCTTTGCACATGATCGGGGATTTCTTTGCAAGCGTCCCGCATCTCCGCAACTTCGCTTTGGATACTGTCTAGCTTCGCTTCACTGCGCTGCTCTTGCTCAATGAGCTTTTGCGTTAATTTTTTCTCCTGCTCATGTAGCATCTGAGCCAGGTTTTCGTCTCTTTCTCTATCTCTTTCTTCGAGTCTACGCAGAAATTCAGCAAAATAGTCTGCAATTGGTGAGCATACTGCCGCTTAATCTAGCACTTGATTGCCTCTCTGCCCAGGCAGTGGAGTTGTTGTTATTCTATTCCCATTCTGCTGTGGAGCGTCATTCACCGTCCACAGATCCTCCCCCCCCCCCGCTCCGGAAATTATGTTATCCGAGGCGGTGGCTTGGGATTCGTTTGTGTATTGCAAATGACCCTCACTTTCCATATTAATAAAATTTTGTTTGTCTGGTACGGATGCTTTAGCTTGTCCTATCTTACCCACAATAAATTCACTTTAAGCCACTGACGAATCTTTAATACCGATACACACACGAATGATTATCCCCTCCAAAAACAAACATAAATACACAAAAATTAATTACCACTTTACTTACTATTTTTTTCCGTCGAAGGTATCTCATTTGCACATGGGTTCGATATTCCGCACAGAGCTACACAGGATGCTTGCACAATGGGCCTTACCTTACTTATTTTTCTTTCTTGCAATCCTTTTTCTTTTCGACACTTTTTCTTCTCCAGATCTCCTCAGGGTGTGGTTTTGTTGTTGTACATGTAAAAGAATTCATATCAGCATTAATATTTTACAACAATTAGACACATACGTTATTACATTCATTACAATAGAATCATACTGATCGGTCCCCAAAATTGCGGCGCCAATCACGCGTCCGTCGGCCGTCGTAATTTAATATATTATTATTGTTGTTATTATTTTTTATTGTTGCTGACTTATGTGGTAAGCCTTAATAAAAATGATATTTCATTTAATTTTGATTTATAATTAAATGCTTTCTTGAAGTTCTCCTTTTTAACCATATTAATCTCAAATTATTTGTTACGTTAATGAATGTTAGACTTGCTGAATCTTAAAACATGAGTATATAAGCTGAACAATGTAATGTACTTTTCATATTAATTTCCTCGGCTAGTCAGCTCACTTTAAAGCAAAAGATCTTTACTTATTAATAACAATTGCGGCCCACACACGCGCGAGAGTACTTTTTCTCTTACCTCCGTTAACCATTGCCACGTAGTCGGAGTCCTGGCTCTGGCTGTCGGCTATGGTACTGAAAATAAGAATCTTAAAGCTACGTATTTCTGCAACTTCGTGCGGCTGCGGAGAAGAATTAATATTATGGTAATAGCGGGCGAGTATTTCGCTTCCGCTAATTTTTCATAAGTAATGGCGTCGTTGGCTGCATCAGCAGCTGCGATTGTTGAACTGTAAATTACTTGAATGCAGGTTAATTCAAGGAAGGCGGACATGAAATCGGGATCACCTCTTACAAATTAAAAGTGCACAATAAGATTACCTCAATATATATATGTAATCTGCTTAACTCATACCAATATGCTTACATTTGCCAGCACTCGCAAGATGTCCGTCTATACACAATCAAGACAAGAAGTGAAGACAACAAAAAATTGACAAAACAGCGTATCTTGTCACCTGTTTAGATCATTCTGTCATAAATTATTTCTTTGCAATCGAAACTTACATAGAGAAATTATTATTTTACGGCTACATGATAAAAATATATTAATCAATTTTTAAATGTCTCTTCTTTATAAGCACTGTTTTTAAGTCTTTTCGTAATATAGCACTGGGGACGCTATATAAGTCACATCGTCTTTGTTTTTAGATATATTTTTCCCACGTGGAATGTTTCCCTCTATATATCCCTCTATATATCCAAATCCTATGCCATTTTCCTTGACGTTGACCTCCATCTGTCCAATGGCCAGCTTCACACATCCGTCCACATCAAACCCACCAACAAGCAACAGTACCTCCATTATGACAGCTGCCACCCATTCCAAACAAACGGTCCCTTCCCTACAGCCTAGGCCTTCGTGGCAAACGAATCTGCTCCAGTCCTGAATCCCTGAACCACTACACCAACAACCTGAAAACAGCTTTCGCATCCCACAACTACCCTCCCGACCTGGTACAGAAGCAAATAACCAGAGCCACTTCCTCATCCCCTCAAACCCGGAACCTCTCACAGAAGAACCCCAAAAGAGCCCCACTTGTGAGATGATACTTCCCGGGATTGGGTCAGACTCTGAATGTGGCTCTCCAGCAGGGATACGACTTCCTAAAATCCTGCCCCGAAATGAGATCCATCCTTCATGAAATCCTCCCCACTCCACCAAGAGTGTCTTTCCGCCGTCCACCTGACCTTCGTAACCTCTTGGTTCATCCCTATGAAATCCCCAAACCACCTTCCCTACCCTCTCGCTCTTACCCTTGCAACCGCCCCCGGTGTAAAACCTGTCCTATGCACCCTCCCACCACCACCTACTAGCGTCCTGTAACTCGGAAGGTGTACACGATCAAAGGCAGAGCCACGTGTGAAAGCACCCATGTGATTTACCAACTGACCTGCCTACACTGTGAAGCTTTCTATGTGGGAATGAGCAGCAACAAACTGTCCATTCGCATGAATGGACACAGGCAGACAGTGTTTGTTTGTAATGAGCATCACCCTGTGGCTAAACATGCCTTGGTGCACAGCCAGCACATCTTGGCACAGTGTTACACCATCTGGGTTATCTGGATAGTTCCCACCAACACCAACCTATCCGAATTCCGAGGATGGGAACTTGCCCTTCAATATATCCTCTCTTCTTGTTATCCACCAGGCCTCAATCTCCGCTAATTTCAAGTTGCCGCCACTCATACCTCACCTGTCATTCAACATCATCTATGCCTCTGCACTTCTGCCTCAACTGACATCTCTGCCCAAACTCTTTGCCTTTAAATATGTCTGCTTGAAGAAGAATTAAATGATTATGAATGAAGAATTAAATGATCTGCTGAATGGAATGAACAGTCTAATGAGTACACAGTATGGTTTGAGAGTAAATCGGAGAAAGACGAAGATAATTAGAGGTAGTAGAAATGAGAACAGTGAGAAACTTAACATCAGGATTGATGGTCACGAAGTCAATGAAGTTAAGGAATTCTGCTACCTAGGCTGTAAAATAACCAATGACAGAAAGAGCAAGGAGGACATCAAAAGCAGACTCGCTATGGCAAAAAAGGCATTTCTGGCCAAGAGAAGTCTACTAATATCAAATACCAGCCTTAATTTGAGGAAGAAACTTCTGAGGATGTACGTCTGAAGTACAGCATTGTATGGTAGTGAAACATGGACTGTGGGAATACCGGAACAGAAGAGAATCAAAGCAATTGAGATGTGGTGCTATAGACGAATGTTGAAAATTAGGTGGACTGATAAGGTAAGGAATGAGGAGGTTCTATGCAGAATTGGAGAGGAAAGGAATATGTGGAAAACACTGATAAGGAGAAGGGACAGGATGATAGGACATCTGCTAAGACATGAGGGAATGACTTCCATGGTACTAGAGGGAGCTGTAGAGGGCAAAAACTGTACAGGAAGACAGAGATTGGAATACGTCAAGCAAATAATTGAGGACGTAGGTTGTAAGTGCTACTCTGAGATGAAGAGGTTAGCACAGGAAAGGAATTCGTGGAGGGCCGCATCAAACCAGTCAGTAGACTGATGACCAAAAAAAAAAAAATGAGGAAAGAGGTTTTAGGTAGGGTGGCAGGTGATGGACATGAAAGGAAGTGCTCCATTGCAGCGAGGCCCTGGACGTGCGGGATATTTGTGTATAGGGAAGTGGCATCAATGGTTACAAGGATGGTTTCCGGGGGTAACAGACTGGGTAAGGATTCCAGTAATTTGAGAAAGTGGTTGGTGTCTTTGATGAAGGATGGGAGACTGCATGTAATGGGTTGAAGGTGTTGATCTACGTAGGCAGAGCTACGTTCTGTGGGGGCTTGGTAACCAGCTACAATGGGGCGGCCAGGATGTTTGGGTTTGTGAATTTTAGGAAGTAGGTAGAAGGTAGGAGTGCGAGGTGTCGGTGGGGTCAGGATTTTGATGGAGTCAGGTGAAAGGTTTTGTAGGGGGCCTAAGGTTCTGAGGATTCCTTGAAGCTCCGCCAGGACATCAGGAATGGGATTACCTTGGTAAACTTTGTACGTAGAGTTGTCTGCAAGCTGACACAGTCCCTCAGCCACATACTCCCGACGATCAAGTACCATGGTCGTGGAACCCTTGTCAGCCGGAAGAATGAATCGGATCAGTCAGCTTTCAGATCACGGATAGCCTGGGCTTCAGCTGTGGTGATGTTTGGAGTAGGATTAAGGTTTTTCAAGAAAGATTGAGAGGCAAGGCTGGAAGTGAGAAATTCCTGGAAGGTTTGGAGAGGGTGATTTTGAGGAAGAGTAGGTGGGTCCCACTGTGATGGAGGACGGAACTGTTCCAGGCAGGGTTCAATTTGGATAGTGTCTTGGGGAGTTGGATCATTAGGAGTGGGATCAGGATTATTTTTCTTCGTGGCAAAGTGATATTTCCAGCAGAGACTATAAGTGTAGGACAGTGAATCTTTGACAAGGGCAGTTTGGTTGAATCTGGGAGTGGGGCTGAAGGTGAGGCTTTTGGATAGGACAGAGGTATCGGATTGGGAGAGAAGCAACCGCCGGTTGCGAAAGCTCATAATTTTGTGTGTGTGTTTGTGTGTTATTTTATTGTGCCTGTCTACCGGCGCTTTCCCACTTGGTAAGTCTTGGAATCTTTGTTTTTAATATATTTTTTCCCATGTGGAAGTTTCTTTCTATTTTATTTACATCATTAATTTGAACCCAACAATTACGTTTGTTATTGTCTCTGTTGCATTTCGAAATCTTTTCTATCATCTTACTTTCTCTTTTTGTTTGTACAAGTAGTTTCACTTTATTTATTTATTTATTTTTATCCATCTTTCAGCATTAACATGCAATCGATGTCGTCAGAAGAGTTACAGCTATTTGTACATTATGTTTTAGATACCAAAATATTACATAGTAAGAATATAGCAATGTCGTAAACTATTAGCTTACAACAGCCACTACACCTAGAGTTATACATAACACTAAGCCATAATTTATCAGCATTAACATGCAATCAATGTTGTCAGAAGTATTATAGCTATTTGTACATTATATAACAAAAATATTACATGGAGAAAAAAGAAATGACAGTGTTGTACCCTATTAGCTTATAGCTACCTGCCTCTACATCCGTAACTATACATTACTGTAAGCCTTAGTTTATCAATAAATTAGATCATCTTTACAACTATTCTGAGATTCGTCTATACTGTAGGAAGTATTTTTCTTCATCCACACTTTGGTTTTAGTTTTGAAAATATCCATTGAAACTAATTGAGCCTGTACGGGTAAAGTGTTGAATAATTTTATGCCTATGTATTCATAGCTAGATTGGGTTTTCTTAAGCCTGGTTGTGGGTATATCAATCATATTTGTTTGTCGAGTATTGTGTTGATGAACTGATTTCCTTATAGTGTAGTGGTTTAAGTTTTCTTTTATGTTTAATAGGCAACAATATATGTAAAGAGATGGGACTGTGAGAATTTTTAAGTCTCTAAAATAAGGTCTACATGAGGTCTTGTTGTCAGTGATTCCGTAAAGACGTCTAATTGCTTTCTTCTGCCAAGTGAAAATTTTTTTGGCTCCTGGAGAGTTACCCCATAAAAGAATGCCATATTGTAGATGGCAATGAAAGAAGGCATAGTATGACTGAAGCAATAAATCTTGCGTAACACATGTGTGTAGTTTGGCTTAGTAGGTAGATAACTCGTGATAGCTTTTGACATACATAATCTGTATGTGTGTCCCAAGTTAATTTTGAGTCAATGTGTATTCCTAGTAGTTTAACAGGTGATAACTCCGTGTTACTGTTTGATAAACTGAAGATTATCTTGACAGTCTTTTCATGGTTCATAGATAAGTCATTAGCTTTAAACCAGATATTAGACATTTTGTGACACTCTTCACTTTCCTCCTCCAATTTGTTTATATCCTTTCCAGAATTAGCTAATGTTGTGTCATCAGCATAGAGGATAGATTTACAGGGCAAGTTATTCGGAAAGTCATTTACAAACAATATAAATAGTAGAGGGCCAAGCACTGAGCCCTGCGGAACACCTCGTTTTATACTTAAAGTCTATGACTGTTGGTCATTATGCTTTACTATTTGTTTTCTGTTGCTGAGGTATGATTCAGTTAGTGAGAGTTCCAAGTGTTTGATTCCATAGCAACACAGTTTATCTGATAATAATTTGTGGTTAACTGAGTCGAAAGCCTTACTCAAGTCAATTAGAATGGCTTCAGTAGATAATTCTGACTCAAATGCGCTTAGTACAAAAGAGATAAGGTTTTCAACTGCTTTCACTGATGATAAGTTTGACCTAAATCCATACTGAGAATCATTTAATATGTTATTGTCTGATAGGTGTATGCATATTTGCTGCAGTATGCAGTATTTTTGAGAGAATAGGCACAAGTGAAATTGGTCTATAATTATTGATACAGGATTTGTCACCCTTTTTGTATAATGGTATGACAACTGTCTTTTTGAGACATTCTGGAAAGTGTCCACTTGAGAGCATCCAGTTTATCAGTATGCAAAGAGGATATGATATGAGATCTAAAACTTTTTTAATTACATAGTTTGACAGGCCATACACATCTTCAGATCTAGAGTATCCTAATTTAGAGGTTGCTTTAATTATATCAGTTACTTGTACTTCTCTCCATTTACAAGCTCACACTATGTTTGTAATGTTTTGTTGAAAATTTCTGCCAGATATGGGGTGAGAAATAGGTGTATGTGTTGAATTGGAATTCTGGTTGCTGTGGGTTGGAAGGCTAAGATTGGCAGAGTTGACAAAAAAGTGACTGAAATCATCAGCAGTGATGTTAGCAGCATTTGTGTTGTCTTTGTAGTTTATGTCCATACCTAGCTCTGCTTTTATTACTTTCCATGCAGCCTTACATTTATTGTGTGATTTTTTAATGAAATCACCATTTGCCTTACACTTGGCTTTTTAATTTCAGATCTATATTTTCTTTTCAGGTTTTTGTAAGTTTCCTTATCTACTGCTCCCTTTTTGACCTTATCATGACAAGTAATTACAAATAGTCTCAGTTTTTGTAATTGGGGTGAAAACCACTTCTGTAAAGTTGAGTGGCTAGGTTTCCTAACTTTCTTGTTTTTTTGTTTTTTAACCAGTGGACAGTATGCATGGAAGATTTCAGAAATGATTTTGAGGAATGTGCTGAAGGCTTCATCAACATTTCTGGGGGAATGTATAACAGTATTCCAATCTATAGACTTAAGTTCTTCTCTATACTTGCTAATATTTGTATCTGTAGATAGTCTGACACACTGAGTTTGTTCCTCGTCTTCTTTTGGTTTTTTAGTAATTAGTTTCACCCATATACCTCTATGGTCTGACAGGTAATCGACATTAAATAAGCCTAGCTCAAAATCACATTTGTATACATTTGTTATTAGATTGTCAAGACAGGAGGAGTGCCTTGTAGGACTTTCATTAGCACAAAAGAGATTATAGGATCTTAACATGTTTACTAAATTAACATTTCTGGCTGTCATTTTCCTAATGTCTATGTTTAGATCCCCAAAGATTAAAATTTTGTATTTAGTATATTTTTGTATACTGATCACAAGTTTTTCTAAATGTTCCATAAATTGTTCTACATTACTTTCAGGAGTGTGATATAAAGACACAGTTATGAGCTGTATACTAGATATAATAAAAACAGCTGCTTCAAAAACACCTTTAATGCATAGGTCACTAACTTCAAGAACAGAAAACTTTAAGTCTAGATCATTGCTAATATATATGGATGAACCCCCATAGGATTCAATGGGTCTGCAGTAGTACGTAGCTAATCTGAAACCCGATGGTACATACAGTTTTATATCCTCTTCCTTTAACCAATGTTCGTTTGTACATAAAATCATTCTTTTGTTACTTTTTAATAGTATACCAAGCTCATCAGCTTTATTTTCCAGAGACCTGACATTTAAGTGCAGAAATAAGATAGAGTTACTGTCACAGGAGGGGAGGAGTACAGTATTGTGGGGCGATGGAGAACATTTAATTGTTTTTTCAGCACTGGAATCTGTTAGGTGGCGTTTGGACTTCCTTGGGATAAACCATAAAAAATCTTCATTTCCCCTTTTGTATTCATCTTCCCTTTTTCCGTAATCTACCATACATTTTATCCTACCTAATTATACTCAATAATACATAATTTACTTCCAAACCATAACCTAAAAACTTTTAACATTATCGCTGCTATAAAATCCACTGTTCCAAGTTTACAAACATTTCGTGTAAACTCGTGAATACTATTTCACAGCTTCAGTTCCCCTCACCCATTAAACAACCATCTCAGCTATTTCCAACAACTTTCGTTTTATTTCCACTCCCGTTTTTCCCACTTAACCGATCATTTTTAGCAGCTTCCCACAGGTTTAAACGTTATTATTTCTTCGTCAAACTATTGTTAGCCTCATTTTCATAATCTGCCAGTACATAACCAGTCCTTTGAATACATTTACATGCAGTTTTTTCGAAATTTTTCCTGAATTTCCCCACCCATTGTTGTTCACCAACCTAAGTTCAGCACAGGATCAACATAGCTCATCTCAAACCAACACTTTTTCGACTTTTTTTCACACCTTTATGTCTCCCTATATATATATATATATATATATATATATATATATATATATATATATATATATATATATATATATATATATATATATATATATATATATATATTCACTTTAACCTCATGTTACCCTTTCCACCTTCTCATACCATGTCAACCTCACAACATCCCTACAACGACCCCATTAAATTAGGCTTGTGTCTGTATATGTATGGATGGATATATATGTGTGTGTGTGTGTGTGTGTGTGTGTGCGCGCGTGCGAGTATATATCTATCCTTTTTCCCCCCTAAGGTAAGTCTTCCCACTCCCGGGATTGGAATGACTCCTTACCCTCTCCCTTAAAACCCACATCCTTTTGTCTTTCCTTTTCCTTCCCTCTTCCCAACGAAGCAACCACTGGTTGCGAAAGCTCGTAATTTTGTGTGTGTGTTTGTGTGTTATTTTATTGTGCCTGTCTACCGGCGCTTTCCCGCTTGGTAAGTCTTGAAATCTTTGATTTTAATATATTTTTCCCATGTGGAAGTTTCTTTCTATTTTATATATATACACAAAATTACAAGCTTTCGCAACTGGCGGTTGCTTCATCAGGAAAGAGGGAAGTGAAGTCATTGACTGCAGTCAGTCTATTTTATCGATTTGTTTTAAGTGAAATATATATTTCCTACATTGCAGATCATTTCACCTGATGAATCTTTTACAGGTTCGTACAGGAAGTACAGTAAAGAATGGTTTGTATGCTTATAGCTACAAGTTCGTAGAAGGAGTTTTGGATAATGGTCGCACAGACCCACGAAACAAATGCTTTTGTCGGAATGGGCACTGTCTCCAGGAGGGCTTAATTGATGTAACAGACTGCTATTATGGTAAGTTCTATAACTTACACTCAAGCCAACCTGTTTTCACTTGATCTTAGGAACATTACATTGCAAGTAAATTGTTTAAATATATATAATCATAAATGAAAAATTTCATTTATAATTATGTTGTGCTACTAAAAAGCAATGGAAGAATAAGTTAACATAAATGTAGTTCTTGGTAAAACAGTTGTGTCTTTCCTTCACTGAAATATTTTAGTATCTCTTGTTGGGTGAAGGTACCAAAAGTTAATTCTTCTGTGTGTGTGTGTGTGTGTGAGAGAGAGAGAGAGAGAGAGAGAGAGAGAGAGAGGGGGGGGGGGGGGGGGATGACATTTTGCCTTTTTTTTTGTATCTGTGTTTGGCAGTACTCTCTATATATGTAATGCAGCACAGTTAACAAAGTCTTCAATGTAGCTGATTATTTATTTGATTATAAAACTACATTCTGATTAACATTACTTAGCATTACAACAGTTTCCTAACTAACATCAGTTCATGGCTGCTGTAGTCTTCAGGCCTTTGTATAAGAGGCAGTCAAATGAAAATGAGACAGATGGAAAAAAGTTAGCAAAATTATTATTATTTCACAGGCAGCTGGCACAGCTGTTGATACATTTATTTCCCTGTGAGACAAGATGGACAATGCCTTCATGGAAAAATGTTTGTGGATGCCTAACGAACTACAATTGTATCCAGGTTTGCAAGTCTAAAACAAACCGATGGCTGCAAACGTCCTTATTCATGGCTCCAAAAATATGGAGATTACATGGAGAGAGATCAGAACTGTATAGAGGCTGTATGAGTGCTTCCCAGTGAAACTTTTGCAGTGTACTGAAAACAACCTCGGCAACATGTAGACAGGCCAGGTGTTCAAACTACACTCCAGGAATTTTGCTGTGAAATCTTTAAACATCCTCCATAAAATATCAATCCCACCCCATGCAATTTTCACGTTTTTAGAGCCCCAAATAAAGACATTTGAGGCAATCGATTTGTTTCAGTGATGAGGTGCATGCCTGGGTACATTAGTTGTTCTTCAGGCAACTGCAAACATTCTTCAGTGAAGACATAGGCCATCCTGTTTCACAGTGGGATAAATGTATTGACAGTTATGCCAATTACCTTTGAAATAATAAACAGTTTACTTACTCTTTACCACCTGTAAAGTTTTCATTTGACTCTTGGTATCAGTAGCAAGAAGTCTGTCTGCCTTTCATAAATCAAGAGTGTACATAGCCCAACAACTGCAGTGCACCAATAACTAATTTTATGAACCTCAGATGGCTGATTATTTTAATACATGGGATCAGTGTTCAAGTTTACAATTTCACTTTTATCATCCTCTAACAATGTCAAAATTCCTAATTTTTCCCTCACACAAGAGTTATTTGCGAATTTTAGCTTTTTATATGCATGAACACAAGTAAAATACTTTAAGTAATGGAAAGCACAGTTTGGAATATCAAGAATATTATGAAAAGGATAGATTGCTACTCTCTCTGGCCAGAGAGAGGATTCCCACATGTGTGCTACCATGAATGAGTGTGCATTTTTCTTTTCTGAAGAAGGCTTTGACCAAAAGCTCATATATAACACATTTTCTTTGCGCCAATCTACATTTCAATGTGTCCTCTTTACAGTAAATAACAATCTATAATTTTCATAATACTGTTAAGTAAAATATTTGTTCTTTTGCCACTGATCTTGCCTTAATGTATAAGCTAACTTTCAGCAAAAGGCAGCACACAACATACAGTCATGTGTACAAGCAATAAGGAGGGAAAAGTAAGTGAATAACCAAGTGTACTATACCCCATTTGCCATCTCACTCACAGAACATGAAAGCAGACTTTCATACTGGCTGCCAGCAATTCAATTGCCAGTTGCCTGCTGCTTTAAAACATCTGAAACAGTTAAATGTGTCATTTTTCATGCCACAGACTGCACTGCACCATTTATATTGTTATTATCAACATGAAAAAATGAAGTAAATCTGATTTACTTGCATGAAATTATTTACTGGCAAACTTTTAAGTTCTCCAACATCAGAAAGAAGATACTTTGCAGACAATAAAAGTTTAGAGATACATGCCCCCCAGTGCTCTCCCAGAAAAAGAGCACTGTATATATCTATTGGTACCTTTTGTTTTTGCTTCTATTTGATTATACATTCTAGATATGGTACATTTTCATTTTCTCTTCTTTTGCTATTGTGATTCATGTCTAATTTTTATTCTTCAGCATTAAAAAAATTTCTCAACATTTTACAAAGGCAAGTTTGCCGAATTTTCAAGTAATCCAGCATCTTTTTTTCATATTACCCTCAGTGTAGTTTTTTAATTATTTTTAGAAAAGTTGTATGAACTAAAGATGTTTGTCACAAATGACACAACTCTTCTAGAAAAGCTTACATTGTTTGCTACTTCCAGTTGCTTAATGTAATGGTTGAAAGGGGGAGGGGGGTGGACAAGTAGTATTTTCACCATTTGTTCATAAGTGTCTTCCTGTGTCTAATGCTACTTACCATGTAATAGCTTATCTGAGTGGAAGTAATTGAACCAATGAGTATGACAGTACTATATTTCTGAAAATGTTTGACAATTATTTTACTTTTTCACAGGTTTTCCTATTGCAGTTTCATATCCTCACTTCTACAAAGCTGACAAAAGTCTTATAGAAGGTGTGGAAGGAATACATCCTGATCCAGAGAAACATGAGTCGAGATTTCTTATTCAGCCAGTAAGATACCATCAATATTTATGAAAGCTGCATTTTTGTGGTTGAAAGCAAGGCACTGTTTCTGAAGTTAAATAACGAGGACATTTAAGATGTACAAGTAAAATTCTTCTAGTTTAAAAGTTTTCTCATAGTCAGTAACACCCTGTTCACACAAGAGAGGAGTAATGTAGTTTTCTTCTTCCTCATCCTCACCAAACCAGTGCCATATTACAATCCTCAAAATGGATTTTTTATGTTACCACTATGATGGTGACATGTAGCTTCTGTACCACTGTCTTAAAATTTGCAAAACTGGGTGACCCAGTAATCCAGTTGACATGAAGCATGATGCTGGATATCAATATCTTGGTTGCCAACAACTGATATGCCTCAACCACCACTGGGTACTTAAGAAACAGTGTTATGTAATAATAACGTTTCCTACCTGGTTCATCTATAGTGGCCATTAAAAATTAAATAAAAATTGGCACAATTAAACACCTTGCCCACAACCTCCCAGACCCCATCAGTGAGTCACAATTTCCATGATGTGCTTGTCACATAACAGTGGTAGGGAGATGGAGCCACACACACAGTGCTGGAACTAGATGAGTAATATAAATATCACCTCAGTAAGGCTACTTCTAACAGTGGACCAAAACACTGAGGCATTTTGTGGTGTGACAATGTCGTCCACCCAGAAGACTTTTGTTAAAATTGATACACAGTCTGTAAAAATGATTTGTAATTAAAATTTCTCTTTTGAAATTATATGAAAATAATACTTCTTGGAGGTGCAGTTCAAGCATAGCCTTGAATTTTCATTTAACTTGGCACTGTACCATTGTGTATTTCCAGAAAGCAAGGAATCTGCTACTGTAAAGCCTGGCCTGTTCCAAGAATGTGAGTGGCTTCAAATGTGAATAATTACATATCTGTTTCACTTCTTACAGTATTATCTTGTTTAATGAATCTTTGTTGCTCAGAAATGAGTGATTAGAATCATTTTTAGAGAAAGTCCAGGAGACTCCTGTTGCAAATTGTGTATATATTCTTTTCTCTTTCAAAAGCAACTCACCAGTGTGAATACGTATTTTTGTTACATATGCTTACACATTTATTGCTGACTTCCCAGAAGTATAGCAAACTTTTCTGAACACAACATTGAAATGTGAAGGTAATGATGTTTCCATATTTGTAATACTAGATTACCTGTTTGTATATCTGTGGGATAGTAAACGCAATCTTCATGCAAATGTTCACTATTATGTCTCTGTTCTTATTTCATTATATATCTGTCACAAAATTTGTTAAATGGTTAATTTCACTTTTATTAGGTACTATAGTTCTTGGTATTTCACATTTCAACATAGGCACCAGCATTAGTGGCACACTATTTCAGTCGGGATGCTATATTCCTGGCCAACAGAGGCAACATACTGTTTTGCTTCCAATATGTCCAAATCACAGTTTTCTGGTGTGTGCCTTCTCTTTTAAATGTCACCCAGAGAAGGAAATCTATTAGTGTCACATCTGGACTCTGTGGTAGCACTCAATATTTCTGCAGTGTGCAATAACATGGCCTGCAAAAACACCACCAAGCCAATCTTGTGAAATCAGTGCCAAATGGGAAGATCCTCCATCCTTTATGAAGTGTACATTGTCCCAGTTTGCAATGACAGGACAGATGAAAGTTTGTAGCATATACACATACTTCACCACATTTGCTATTTCCTGAAGAAAGTACAGAGCAACAAGAGGTTCATCACAAATACCACAGCATACAGTCAACATTAGACATGAGTACAATTTTTCTACTTCAGCTTCAGGATTTTTTTTGTTAAGTATGATAGCTAGTGATTTATGAGCCCACCCCCATGGAACATGGCCTCATCTGACACAGAATGCTGCTGAAGATGTCTGGTACCTCTTCCACTCATTCAGCATTCATGCATTCAGTAAACTCCATGCTAACATCACAGTCCTCTGCTGAAAATGTGTGGACAAAGTGTGGTTTCCATGCCCTCTTATTTATCCATTGAACCAAACCATATGATAAACCAGGGATATTGTCTCAGCGATTCTCGCAACTTTGCAAATTTGTTACGTATGGGTTTGATTACTCACCAGAAGGGTGCTTGGCCCCAGAGACTGTTATCACTGAAGATACTAAAGCTAACACTGCTTTTCCAGTTGCATAAACAGTCTATTGCTTCCACATCCAGAGTCATATATCTCCCCTTCTCCTGTCTCTACCATCTCTGTTCTTCTGTGGGAGATTACCATATATCCATTTTAACTGCTGTTTGAGAAGAGTCAGAAACATTTAACTTATGTATAATCTTTACTTATTCATGGTTACACTTGGAGCAAACTACTCTTAAGTAAGAATTAGCTCTCTGGATTAAGAGTACCTTCTGCGAAGGGAGAGGAGGTAGGTTGAGTGCCTCTCATCCTCGAGTCTGTGATCCACCCCTTCCTTTTTAACTTACCCCAATCTATCTGTCTCCTGTGCAAGGAGGCAACAATGAGTGCCAAAAGCTACAATAGCATATGTACTTAGATGTCTGTTTTGGCAGTTATGACATTAGCCTTGAAGATATATACTGTGCATAAACCGTTAAATGTTACATATTCATAAAAGATAATGAAAAATCTTGTATTTTCAGTTTTTATAAGTCATACAGTACTGCTGAAAGTTCCAGGAAAGTTTTGTTGTTGTTATTAAAAAAGTCTGAATGTAAACTGTATGTAAATTCTCAGAAACTTAGTCATGTGTTCTGTCTGAGTAAACACAGTGCTTAATAGAAATCTTGTAACAGTTATCATGGAAATTATGTGGGAAAAATTAACTTTGGTGCTTTCTTGTCTGACAGGATGCTGGACTACCAGTTGAGGTAAAAGTCAGATTCCAGATAAACATGGCGATGGGAGACGTATCATCATTTCGCTCTGTTCGTCAGTTTAGCAACATGGTTATACCGATGCTCTGGACAGAAGTGGTATGTGAAACTATTTTAGATCTTTATCTGCTAAATTATTATAGTCTTGTTTGAGGAAATATTGATATCAGGTTCCAAAATTTTTCATATAAATAATTAATTTTAATTAAAAAGTCTGTATAGTGTAATAACTCACTCTCCCAGAAGTGCTCCTGTTCTTTCTTAATTGGAAAAAAGGGGAAAAAACTTTGCACCATAGCTTTCTCACTTAACAGTCTCACTGTTGTGGTGGATATTATAACAAACTAGTGAACCCAGGAATGCTTTGACATTGTTAAACATGTATATCAATTTGATATACATCCCAAACTACTCCTCACCATTTTTTGTCCTCCTCCTCCTCCTTTTCTCTTTTTTCATCTCCTCCTCCTCCCCCTCCACCTCCCCCCTCTTTCCCAGTCCCCTCTACCCCCTCTCTCAGCCTAACCCCTCCTTCCCCTCTCTCTGTCCATTTGCTCCTCTCTCTCTGTTCTCCTACCCTTCTCTCTGGCATTGAGCCATGTTTATTACCATTGAAAATGAAATACTGATTAGAAACTGAAGTCAAATATAATGAAAGTGTAAATTGCTTGGGACTATTGGTATATGGGATATGAGAGACATCTCTCTAGCTGCTGGGCCTTCGAGGACAGTTGCCTCGATGACAGTATATTGTGCTGTTTTAATCTGCGCATGGCTAGGATTACAACGTTTCAGACTATTCATATGATTTCTACTCATAGGCCAATAAGCTATAAATATATCTTTCCTGTTTTCTGTTTTGTTTTTTTCCTCTTGCCAGTTTTACAGAATATTGTTGTGTACACAATTTGAGTTAGAAAATACCTATAGGGAGAAAGAATGTATGTGGGAAAAACAATTTGTGTAGTGGTTTACATGCTCTCTTAACATAGTTCAAAATGACTGCAAGAAAAATATCAAAATTGTTGCACACTTTCTCAGCATATCACAGCATTTTTGTTCTCAGGGTTCTTTTTCATACAACACCCATAAATTGTCATTTAAAAAATATGTAACACTTCTCCATCTGAATGTTTATCGGTGAATTGTGTAAAAGTTTGAAGTAAATCAATTAAGAACTTTTCAAGATTTTTGGTAAAAACATTTACCCTTTATATATTACACATACATTTGTATACTATAAACATCAAAAACATATATAGCCTATGTACAATGGAATGTTCATTAGGATATTCTGTAAAAATTTGCAGTAAATTGGTCAAGAACTTTTCAAAATATTTCATTTGATTGGGCCTACAGGATATATATATCATAACATGACAGTTTGAAAGGAAAGTTCCAGACTAGCTGCAACAGTATTTGTCCTTATTGCCATTCTAAAGTAACCAGCAATACAAAATTGGTGACAGTATCTATATATGAAGTGATTGTCCATGTCCATAATTATACATAGATACTTACACTATGTTATCAAAAGTATCCGGACACCCTCAAAAATACGTTTTTCATATTAGATGTATTGTATTGCCACCTCCTGCCAGGTGCTCCATACCGGTGACCTCCATAGTCATTGGTCAACGCTGTGTGAAATGACGAATCAAGGTACACAATGTTGTTGCCCGATATCAGGAAATGGATATGGCGAATGCCCGGTGAACGTCACATCATCTGTCAGTGTGTGTAGTGCCAACAGTAAAATTCAGAGGTGGTGGTGTTATGGTGTGGTCATGTTTTTGATGGAGAGGGCTTTCACCCCTTGTTGTTTTGCATGGCACTTTCACAGCACAGGCCTACATTGATGTTTTAAGCACCTTCATGCTTCCCACTGTTGAAGAGCAATTTGGGGATGGCGACTGCATATTTCAACATAATTGAGCACCTGTTCTTAGTGCATGACCTGTGGTGGAGTGGTTACACAACAAAACATCCCTATAATGGACTGGCCATCACAGAGTCCTGACCTGAATCCTATGTTTTGGAATGCCGACTTCATGTCAGGTCTCACTGACCAACATCGATACCTCTCCTCAATGCAGCACTCCATGAAGAATGGGCTGCCATTCCCCAAGAAACCTTCCAGCACCTGAATGAATATATGCTTGTGAGAGAGGAAGCTGTCATCAAGGCTAAGAGTGGTCCAACACCATATTGAATTCCAGCATTACCGATGGAGGGCACCATGAACTTTAAGTCATTTTCAGCCAGGTGTCCAGATGCTTTTGATCACATAGTGTGTGCTACTCACCATATAGTGAAGATGCTGAGTTACAGATATGCACAACAATGCCCGACATGACCTTTGTTGGAGATAAACAGAGTACCACACACACACAAACTTGCACAAACGCAACTCACACTTGCGCAAACGCAACTCTCACACACATGACCAGTCTCTGGGTGCCACACTATGAGCAGCAGCGCATCACAGTAGAAGCCAAAGGTGATGGGGGTAAAGATGATGCTGGAGTGGGGAGGAAGAGGGATAGCAGGGTATGCGACGGGGGGGGGGGGGGGGGGGAGGGGGGGGGGGGTTGGTAATGTGTTGCTTGTGGAAGCATACAGGGACAAGGTGGAGAGAGAGGGTAGAGCAGCTAAGTGTAGTCATGAGATTAGACTGAGGGCAGGAAGGAGGGGGAGGGGGGGGTCTCAGAAAAGGAGAGAATAATGTGGGTGCATTGATGCAATAATTGTCTGTGTAGTGCTGGAATGGGAACAGGGAAGGGGCTATGTGAGTAAGGACAATGACTAATGAAGGTTGAGGCCAGGATGGTTATGGGAATGAGGGATATATTGCAGGGAGAGCTCCCATCCACACAATTCAGAAAAACTAGTGTTGGTGGGTAGGATCCAGATGGCACAGGCTGTGAAACAGCCACTGGAATGAAGAATGCCATGTCAGGCAGTGTGCTTAGCAATGAGGTGGTCCAGCTGTTTCATGGCCATAGTTTGTATGTGGCCATTCATGTGGACAGAAAGCTTGTTGGTTGCCATGCCCACATAGAGTGCAGCATAGCGGTTGTAGTAGAGCTGGTAGATTGCATGACTTGTTTCACAGATAGCCCTGTCTTTGGTGGGATAGGTGATGTTTGTGATCGGACTGGAGTAGGTGGTAGTGGGAGAGTCTTGCACCTAGGTCTATTATAGGGTTATGAGCCATGAGGGAAGGGGTTGGGAGCAGGAGTTGTTTAGGGGTGGATGAGGATATTGTGTATGTTCCATGGGCAACTGAATACCACTGTAAGAGGGGTGGGAAGGATAGTATGTAGGGCATTACTCATTTTTGGGCATAACAAGAGGTATTCAAAATCCTGACAGGGATTTGATTCAATTGCTCCAGTCCTTCATGGTACTGAGTCACAAGGGGAATGCTCCTCTGTGGCTGGACAGTGGGATTTAAGAAATGATGGGTGACTGGGGAAATAAGGCACAGAAGATCTGTTCTTATACAAGGTGGGGGGGAATGGTAATTACGGTTTCTGAAGGCCTCAGTGAGATCCTCAGTATATTTTGTGAGGGTCCACTCATCACTGCAGCTGTTGCATCTGTAATGACAAGTTGTCCCTCTCAAAATATACCAAGGACCTCACTGAGGCCTTCAGAGACCATAATTACCCTCCCAACCTATCTGCCTTACCTTCTCTCCAGCTTGTCCCTGTATGCTCCCATAGACAGAACTTTTCCGTCCCCCATCCCTATCCCTCCCTCTACCCACCACAGCATCCTCTTTAGCCCCACCAATCATTGCTACTCCCATCATGCGTTGCTGCTCATAGTGTGACCTCAGCAGCAGTCATGTGTGTGTGAGTTGCACTTGTATAAGTGTGTTTCTGTATGTTGACTGTCTCTGATGAATACCTTTTTGGGCAAAAGCTCACTTTCTGATAGCCTTCCTGTTATATAGTCTAATTCATAGTTATTATATGTCATGTAATAATTATAAATTTATGGAATACATTTTGCCACTTACTTGACTGTTTGTTTGCAACAAAGTAAGATCTGGCATTTATTTTACAGTTCATTTACTATGATGCCATATGTTTACAAATTATAATTAGCTAACCAATGATAATGTTATATTTTCACAGATTGGCTTTTTCTGAGTATTATGTTTTTGGTCTGAGTATGTTTCGTGGACCATATGTGCTATGCTTTCTTGTGTTCCAGTATGTTAATAAAGTTTATAGATAATATTTATGTTTAAAATCTGTACATTGATTTAGTGATTTGCGCAGATAGTCTCTTTTATGTATATCTCCAATTCTTCGAGGATGAACTATGAACATACTTGAATTGGAGATATTCCTCCTCTTTAATATACAAGAAAGAAACAAATGAATAAATAAAATAAGGCAACATGAGAGGAGGAAAGAAGATACACCTAAGAACAAGAAGTGAAAGGCATGGCTCCCATTCAAATATAATGAATTGGATGGAGTACAGGCAGAGGAAAAAAGTGAAAAGATTATGACAAAAAGTGGTATTAAGGTATCAGAATAAATTAATACCAGAGGACTGGTGGGAATAAAGCATATATTTTGCCTCTAGTTTCTGCCTGTAAAACTCTTGATGTGCTACCACTGTCAGACTCCAACAGCCTTGTACGAAGGTTCCTACAGTGCTGAACAACAGACTGATTTGTTTTATTTGAATTGTTTTACTTGACTATACATGTCTCTTACTAACATCTCATGTGCCAGTCATACAGAAATCTGTAAAGTTGTTGGACATTTACAGAAGACATCAGTTTGAGTGTAAACAAAAAATTGTAAATAAATTAATTTTATATATTTTAAAGTGTTTTTGAGTGAACTCAATGCCAGACACTGCATTTCATGTCTGATGCTTCCCTTGGTTCCCTGTCATTTTCTGTAATAGTTGTGTTGGTAGCTGTCATGCTTGCAGAGATACGAGAGTGTGTTTGAAGTCATTGGCATTACATTGTTGTAGCTACCAGGACATATTTTGTCTCTTTTGTATTAATGAATATTCTCAAAGGTTAACAAATGTTCTTGAATATTCTTGAATGTTCTATAATACAGCTTGGAGAAGGCACATATTGCATTAATCTCTGACAAGAGTGTCATAACTGATAAGCTGAGCAAAGACAAAGGAACAGCTTGTCAAATAAGTTTATCCATTTATATGTTCATGTGATCAAACAATTTTAGCAGCAAAAACTGGTGTAATTCAACAAAGCAAAAAATACAGTATATGACACCATCGGAAGAAAAAAATATTTAAATCCATTGATTCAGTGATGAACTGTGATGGCAGAACCAATGCCCCAATAGAATTCTTAAATTCAGCCGGTTTTCTCAGCATTCCCTCACAAAAACAGCATCTAAATGTTGTCATAGAAATGGAAATTTTTACTGACATTAGTGGAATTGTGGTCCAAATACTGACTTGCAAGTTTCTCACATGGGCAAACATATGGCAAAATATGTGAGATCCTAGTTACAACTAACTAATGGAATAGAAATTGGAGGTAAACAACTGAATAAGATAGCAAGTATCAAGTAATTGGTTACTGTGATATACGAAAATTGAAGAAATGAGAAAGAGATCAGTGAATATGGCAGACAAGTAGAAGTATTCCTGCAAATTGTTAGGAGCCTTATTTGGAACAAAGATGTCCCACAAAAAAGCAAAGTAGTAGTATATAGAAGTTACTCCAATACTGATCCATGCATCTGAAACATGGGTAATGAAGGAAAGAGATGTAAGCAGATTACAGGCATGTGAAATGAAGTTCCTCAGAAGTAAGATAGGAGTAATAAAGATATGGGATGAGGAATGAAAGGGTAAGGGAAATACTAAAACAGGAACACTTGCAGAACATGATAGAAACATCAGAGCCAAGATGGTAATAGAACTTTTAATGGAAAATAAGAACACTCTCAAGAAGATACACAAAATGGAGATGTGAGAGGAATGACCAGGAGAAAGACCAGGGATAGAGGGCTGGAAGGTGTGAAGGAGTGTCTGGACCAGAGTGAATGCAGAAAGATGGTGGGTAAACAGGATTAGATTGTGAGGCTTATGTTCCAAACAGACCCAACCCGGGGCTGAAAACTGTTCAAGGTTATGATGATGAGAGTGATGATGGTTATTGATGATGATGATGATGATAATTTGTATGTTGTAGAAGCATAAAACTTATTCGTCTTTGCACCCTAAAGCAAAACATCAAATGTAGCTCATAAAACATTACTTTCAATAAGGTAGATGCTATCAAAATAAGATGATTAATTGTACATTTTTCCAATTCAAAAAAGAAATTGAAAAAAGACCAAGTGAAGCACACACTGAATGCAATGAAGTAATCCAGGGGAAGTGTCATTGTGCCTGAAAGTGAATAGAAAATAATTGCTTTATATCATGTTTATATTTGTTTTCTCAGTAACTGCAAATATTGTTTCTTCATTGCCTATTTCTTTTTTAGGGTATGTATGGCCTGCCACGGTTTCTTAACACACGTTACTATCTGTACCTGAATGTACTACCAGTCTTAGAAAAGGTGATAGTGTATTTATCATTCATTGTTGGTGTTGGGTTATTTGCCATTGTGCTCCTAAGAGTATGGGTTCAAAGAGCATCAAATGGAGGGCAAATGTATGACTTCAAGTATCTTCCTCAGTCAGTGGGACCTGTTGCAGAGGCAGCACAAATTGTACGCAGGTGAGGAACAGTAGCAAATTTATTTAAATGGACACATATTTAATTGTAACACATTTCATTGAACGCCTTTTTTAGTTTAAAATTTTAAAATTTAAGTGTACAATCCTCATCCCATTTAAATTTCTCTCATTATTTTCTTATAGATTAGTGCATTCGTAATTTTCTTCCAAACTTTTCAAGTGTTTGCTTTTACAAGAGATAAAAGCAGCTTTCTCTCTCATCTTTTTTCAGACACAGCATGAGGGCAAAAGAGCTAGATTTATACTACAGTTCCTTACTTGTTCCTCCACCAGAAGCTGAAGAAGAAACTGCTGAGGAAGATGAGGATTTCAGTGATGTGCCTGAGTGTACAAAGATCATGATGGATTCTGCTTTTGATGAGGTTTCTGTGTGATCATAAAGACCATTCTTGTGTGAAGGTTGTATAACATACTCAAGTCAGAACTTCAAATAGAAGTCTGTGTTGGGACACATGCTGAAATGAACTGCTCCCAGCAGTCTATAGGTCAGCATGTTACATAAAGTTCAGCTTTACATGTATGCCAAAAATAAGGGCACAACAGAGTGTAAGATAGTCAGAGGAATAGGGCTAGTTGAAGGGCAGAGGTTTATTGGACTTATAAGGTTGCAAATAATTGACCAAAGCAGGCCCTGGCAATTTGAAGGTAGAAAGTGTCATTGGGCACCCAATGATCCATTTTCTTCTTTAAAACTGTGAGAAGGAAATGCATTTTAACTTCTGAGAGAAATGGATATTCAGTTTCCTTTTAAAGTGAAAGAAAAGTACTTAAGACTGTTGAACAGCATATGAAAGACAACTTTGGTAAAAGGATTGTTGTTGCACTGTTTTATGTTGTATTTGAAGTGAAACATATGTTTTTAAAATGAAAATTTATTTCACCTGTGAGAACATTACTTTTGTTCCAGTTCAACTCTGGTACAATCTCCAGCACACCGACATATATATACATTTTGTACAATAGTTAGAACACTTGACTTTTCTATAAATTAAAATGTAATTCTACATATTGTAAAATAAAGGTAATATAGTTTAAATTATTTTTGGATCTGAAGAACATAATACTATCATGCTGACTCTGCAATTGGCCTCTAAATTATTTTATTTTCTAGCAGATAATTCATATTAAAGCCAAATACAAAAGCATATACAGTTATAAAAGTGTGCACAGCACATACATACTGTATGTATAAAATGGAAAATACTGCATGAAAAAGCTGAGTAACCAGTGTGTTTAGTGTTATGTCTCTTATAATGCAGAACATATCTTCACTGTGCACTGGTCATTCAGTGATATGTTAGGTGAATACCATTCATGACTGCATAGTGATTATGAACCACTTCATCTGTAAGTGATGCCTCAAAAAGATTCTAAACAAACTGTTCTGCATACCCACTGCAGTAGTGTGTGTTAATTTAATACAACTGAACTTAATTAGTCGAGGCATAAGTTGCTTTCAGAGGTCAGTTTTTGGTGTTAAGGGTCGCCTTATGTAATGTTCATAGGAATGTCATCATTTTATTAATGGTCAGCTGTGAAACTGTTATTCATTAAGAATTTTTCTTGCCACATGATTGCTGCAACTGTTTCAAAATATAGCAAATTATATATATATATATATATATATATATATATATATATATATATATATATATATATATATATATATATATATATATATATATATATATATAAGAACTATACAAAGGTAGCTTACAAACAATATCTGACACAGTTTTCTAAATTGCTGTCTTCCATATTTTCAATACCACATGTAAATGTGATGTACCTGATGTGATGTAATAAGATGTGTTTTTATATTGTAAAGATGAGTTTTTAGTGACAAAATAATTTTAGAAGCAGCTATTTGTGAAGTGAACATTTGAGGTGACAGAGAGGAAATGTGTTGAACTGTAGTTATAGTTGATGGTTTTCCACAATACATACCAGTGCAACATATTTCTAAAACAGTACTGTGATCTGAAAATTGTGTACAATTCTTCCCTTGTTGAGAACCTATATTTTTGCACTTCAAACTTGTAGGAAGAGGCAAAAAATATCCAATTTTTAAGTTAAAGAGAAATCAGTCTACATGTGTTGACATCATAAAAAGGAGTTGTAGTTTCCTTTTCTTAAATCTGAACACATTGTAAGATCAGTTTGACCTTTAACTATTTTTCTTCTTTAAAATGAAGAAATGTTACATTAGTTGCACAGTCCAGTTTTAATGGATCCATATTTTTAATGAAGACTTTTTTCTAAGATGTTACAAATGTTTGCTCATTATCATGTGTGTTTACCACATTGAACACACACATTCACAAAAGGTAATAACCTTGCTACTGTTAATTTTTAAATAAAACTAAGTTATTTGAGTTGAGTTTTGTATTTTAATTAGATCATAGGAACTACTTTTCACACATGTTTCTGTTCTACATTCCAAATTCTGTTTTGGGTACATAATTGTGTATAAATCATAAGTTCAGTTTTAGCATTAGGCACTGATCCTTCTTTGACATCAACTGGGTAAAAAAAATTCCAGCACATGAAACTCTCAACTACAGAAAAGGAAAGTAGGTGATACAAGTTGAAGATGCATGTTTATTGAGTTTTATCACCTACATTAATGAAGAGTTATACGACATCACAGAAGGCAAAACACTGGCCCGTGAAGCTGTGACCACCACAGTGCCAGTATCAGCCATCTCTGTTTCCATTTTGTCCTTTCTGTTTTGTCTAGCACAAATTTTTGGTGTGCCCTAAGCACTGAGCTACATGTAACGCTTGTCAGAAGAAAGGCCACATTACCTTCCTGCTCATATGCTGAAGGTTGTTATATGAACATGGATGTGAACTATGTGACTCCAAAGCTTGTGACTTCTTCCAAGTTTATCAACTTAAGTTTTTTTCACGAAGTGCTCTGGGTAGAGGTTGACACCAGTCACACAGAAGCTGGTAAGTTATAAGAAACAGAGCATTACACTGTTGAGACAATTTATGGCATCTCTCTCTTACAAGTCAGTGATTCATACGATTATATTTTTGGCAGTTGCTCATGCCACTGTTGAGAACTTGTGTGGAATGGATTGATTTCAGGCATTTCAATTTTCTATCACTGAAGCAATACACCTTGTGCCCAGTCAGGTATCATATTCTCAATTGGAAACACTGTTTGAGGAGTTCTCAGACCCATTTTTTGGAGGTGTAAAGGAAACTTAATCTCTTGAGGTGACTTCAGTACTACTGCCAACATATAGTCGATTGTGGATATGTATCCTCTCTCACGCCAGGAGGAACTATTGGCAAAAATATCAGGTGGCCAATACTTTTCTAAAACTGATTTGTCTGAAGCATATCTTCAGGTTCCTGTGGACAAAGACTCTCAGTGAGCCCTGTTTATGAATAATCTTTTTGGTCTCTATCAATATTTGTGTCTCCCTTTTGGTGTGACTAGTGCCCCTGCTATTTTCCAGCAATTCTTAGTGCTATTGACTTTACCTGTTTTGGGTTGCATTAATTATCTGTATGACACTGTTGTCTCATGTAGACAGGAGAGTGTTGTGGTGATATAACAGATGGTTAAGAAGAAACGAGTGGTTTATGAGTGATGGAGCTCCTGATAGATAGAGTTTGTAACATTTTACAGTTATAGAGTATTATTCCAATGTCTGGAATCAGTACCAAAAAGGTACTGTAAAGAGAGAAATGATTGTAGAGCATAAATGCACAGACTCCCAAGGCTAAATGGATGTGCCCCTAAAAATGCTATTTTGTCAAAGCCATATAATTTCCATCATATTAGCCAATTTTAATGCAGGTCATATACACCAATCATCTGACATACAACCACCTTGCAAGTATTCGACCCAAATCACTACAGTTACAAACTTTAAGATGAACTACTTCCTTCTGCACTATTCAGAGGTCCTAGGAAGTGATCAAGCTGTTCCTCACTATGAAGATATCATCAATGTGTATCTGCCACTCAATCTGCTTATAAATCAACTAGAATGAAGTCGGAAGACTGCTGTTCTGTCTCTTACGAAACTGACAGATTTTATACATCTTTTTAAGTCAGGAACATGTGTACCCTCAATCACATTTCCCATGTCAGTTGTGCTTACTAGTAATAGTAGTGGTTTTGACAGATGTAGACATGTAAGGAAACACGGCATGAAAATTTTCGATAGTTGGTACACTGAGTTACCATCCTCCCCCTTCTGCATGAAGATGCACACAAAAAAACAGCAACTTCTTACAAGGGTGTAAGCACCATGATCAGTTGCAAAAGGAGATGTAACAGTCTTATTGCTGTTTGTAGTAGCATCACCACAGCCCTGGTAGCCTTCCTCTTGCATACAGAAGTCATGGTCTGATGTTAGATAGTTTTGCTCATGTGTAGGATAATATATCAATTTCTTCTTAACACCACATCTATAGAGTATATCCTCCTTATATTATTAAGGCAGATACAGAACACACTAGGGAACAGCTTAAGTCCATTAAACACATTGATTCTTCTCCTAAATACTCATGGAATAACATTGCTTGTGAGAACCAACCGTAACTTAGTAATATCTGTATTCAACTACATGTGTGAGAACACTGTGTTCCACCTGCTTTAATATAGTGCTACTGTGTAATATATTGCCTTTGCTGAAGTATATGTTACAAAAAGCCACATTGTTTACAGGGGGAGGTGGAGGATTAAAATGAATGCAGGCAGAGCTTAATTTTTAAGTTTTTCTCAGTCACGAGTATCCAGGTACCCCCAACTCCCCTCAGTTCCCCACATCTCAGGGTAATTTTTCTTCAATTTTATATATTCTCATCAGTTTACATAATTTTGCAAAGTTTTCAGAATTTACATATTTTGTCATATTTCCCTTAATTTTTCATATTTCTCATCAATTTGTCATAATTATATCATGGTTTTCTCGATCTTTACTTATTTTATGCTTTTTTATATACTTTTTTGGCAGTTTCTGTATGTACATGGTCGTATTGCTGACATACCCATCCAATGTTCAATATTCTATTAGCATATTTGTGCATCCCATACAACAACCTACTAAAAAATCCTAAGAATTCCCCTCTTCCCAATGATCTACATGCATGCAATTTAAATAGGATGATCATGAAAAGTATATTAACACTCACTTCATACCTAGTTGGCAGTTTCTGTATGTACATGGTCGTATTGCTGACATACCCATCCAATGTTCAATATTCTATTAGCATATTTGTGCATCCCATACAACAACCTACTAAAAAATCCTAAGAATTCCCCTCTTCCCAATGATCTACATGCATGCAATTTAAATAGGATGATCATGAAAAGTATATTAACACTCACTTCATACCTAGTTGAGACTCAAAAACTGCTGCAGATGATGGATACATTGGAAACTTGAAGTCTGGAAACAATTCCATGTGCTGCTATGACACATCAGAGAACTTGTCTGCAGACTCATGTAGTGATGCACTTCATGGAAACTCAAAGTCTGGAAACAATTCTACATGTTCATTTGACTTCCATTGTATTGTGTAGGGATCTGCAATGGGGAGTTGAGATGTGTATAGAATAGACTTCTGTTACTGCTCTGGTATTTTCCCAAAGGTATATGTTCTTATTGCTTACCAGATGAACTTTACTACTTTGTTTATATGTTCCATCTCTGATATGTTCCCATAACCCTGATAGGACATCTACAAACTGTGGATTTTGGGTAATTTTTTTACACTAGTAGTAAGTTATTCACTAGTTGACAGTGTGTCAAGTGCACTTAGCATCTTAGACAGTAAGAGTTTCCCTTCTCCCTACCTATGGAGTGAATTTCTCTGACTCTGTAATTTATAGACGAACAGTTAGTGAGTTATACATCCAAAATCCAACTGTCCAGCACTAACAGCACTACATATATACACATAGAGACTTAGCATGCATATTACCAATCATGAAGTCTCAATCTCAACTACTTGTAATTTATTTTTGACAGTGTTACAGCTGTGCAAAATAGCAAAAAACTCTTTACAAAACAATTCTGTAGGGTGTGTTAGCACAATTAAATTCCTCCTGCTAAAGAGCATAACATCTTTCATGCAAGTTATATTACCAATATTTCGTAAAAGGATTGTCTAGATTCTCCAGTAATAACAACGAACCAAGGAATCCTGAAGCACTTATCACACCTCTTATATATTCTTAAAGATCTACGATGATGGCACGTGATCATCCCAATACCACTATTTTGTGTGTTAGATGTCCATTGATGGAGACAGGCAGCCCTTTGTGACTATTATTCTTATGTATGAAGCAGAACAGTACATTAGTCAGACAGTATAGTATAGCACTGTGCTAGAATGCCCCCAGTCACTTAAAACCATATATTCTGTAGATGCAGTGCATTTGCTCTATTTTCTGTATTTCTAGCTCCACATTTTGGTCATCTGTAAACAGAAGTAAGGCTGTAGCTGTTTTTTTCAGATTGTTGGATTCACAAAATAGTGGGAGGGGAGGGAGAGAGGGAGAGGGAGAGAGAGAGAAGAGAGAAGAGAGAGAGAGAGAGAGAGAGAGAGAGAGAGAGAGATGTGAATTGCATCCTGCAGTCGAGCGTAAAAGAATGGCTGTATAGATGCTGTTCTATATTGATAATTCAAGCAACTGAACAGAATGTAATGCCCATGTGCATGACAATTTATAATCTGAATATGAGAAATGCTGCCAAACTGTACCTACTTTGCTGATAAAATTAAAAGGAAAAGGACGGTGCATATTGTTATATTGTCTTCTCGCCCCTGCCTTTTTTTTCATCATAATTGTGTTCTTCTTAAATAGATTCTCACTTATAAGAGATGTACTGACAACAGATACAACTGTTTCTCACAGAATGGTGCATGCCAATGGAAGCAATCAGTTGCAGCAGAGTGAGTGTGGCACAACAAACCACACAGGGTTGGGATGGTTGTAATTTATTTCGCTTTGTTCTGTGGCCCACTAGAGTGATGGGCTATTGCGTGTGTGTAGCTTTTGTCAGCACAGATAGCACTGAGTGCCCAGACTGCCTGCTTAGCTGGAAGTGGAGAGCCTCTGGCTACTGCTGGCAGATGCCTGCTTGCTGGAGCGAGTTGGGCAGTTGCACGCAGAAGTGGTGCCAGGTGCCCCTTTTCCAACCACCAGATGTTAGAAAAAGCAACACGATAGAATAGATCTGTAGCCCTACCTACAGTGAGGAGAAACAGAGATGAGGGGTGGTTGGAGGGGAGGTGAGACTTGCTCTAAGTTGGTTAGTCCATGACCACAGATTGATGTGAACACATGCAGTTGCCACCCCTCTCTCCTAGTGCAACGTTTTGGCATTCAGTTTTTTGCAATAATTATGGTATTACAATGTTTTTTTCTCAATTCCCTGTACATGTGTTGCATCATGACCCATTGTTTATGAGTGCTAGTTTCTTCACGACTATTTTGATGTTTAATTGGAACAGTGAAGCATTTTCCATCAGTTGCAGCAGCGTGTATGGGCCTTCCTACACTTCAGTAATGGTTTTCTGCCCTATCCCTTCTTGTTATGTATGGATTATTCATCAGCTACACTAAGGTGACCTCTCAGGGGCAGTGGAATAGGGCAAAGTTGTCAAGAAATAAAGAGAGTACAATTTCTTTGAATTTGAAGCACCAGGGTGTTTTTCGAGCAATACAGGAGGTGCCTGTAGTGAACTCTGATGTCAAAAAGTGATAGACATATTCCTCAGTGGTATGCTTACAGGCAATACACTTATTAAACTCCTGTTTGTTCAATGTCAACATCTTGCCACTTGAACTCATTTCTCCCAAAAATAAAGACAATATCTTCCTCTCCAGCCTTCTTCCCGCCAGCTTCTAAGTGAAGGGATCATCCTACGTAGAGTTTATTTGAGTATGTCTGCCTCTGGTTTCAAGGGGTATTGTTAATTTTTTCCCAGAAGGGTAACAGCAGTTGTAAGACATTGACAATTTTTGATCTGTATTGCAATTTTAGGCACTCCCAGTGGAGTACTATACATATAGATGTGTAATTAGGCCTGATCTTTATGATCAGTTATGTAATTAGGTCCAATCTGTACTTCAGTTTCCCACCATAATTAATAAAGTACACAAAGCTAACCTTCCTCTCCTGCAGCTGGACAGATCCCTGTAGATGGGGGATGCACTTGGGCTTTCTGCCTAGATGGGCCGAGGCTTGAGTCCCAGAAAGGGTACTGCCATTTTGAATTTCCCACCAATTCCCAGATGGGGAGGAGGGAGTGAGACACAATATCAGCAAAGCATTTTGACAAAGAAATTCCCACCATCTTTAAAATTTTCACCATTTTTTGAATTTCACACCAAAACTTGAAATTCCCACCAATAGGGCAGGTGGGGGGAAGGGGAAGGGGAAGGGATGGGGACTTACATGGTGGCTGGGGAAAACCCATGACATCATCTGGGGGTGGGAGTGCTGGTGGAAGGAGGTAGTTAATTGATCAATTAAATAATCTGATATCAAAAATGGAGTAGTACCAGCCTTGTTCCTCTATTCACACTCGAAACAGGGTAAAACGAGCAGTAACATATTGTTGTACAGAAGGCATTCCAACCCAAACTGTTAATGTGTATGCACAGTGTATGAAAGTGAAGGCAAACTTATCAAGTAACTACATTTTGACAGCAGGAAAACCCAGAACACTGTTAACAGATAATGCACTTTACTTTGGTGGATGTTTGGTTGATTTGAGTGAGGGGACCAAACAGCACAGTCATCAAACCATACTTTACTGGGTACAAATGGAGAATGTTTTTGCAAGAAAATAACATACATATAATTATAGATGTAGCAGTCAGGGCGAACAGGCTTAGATGGTGGGGTCATGTTACACGCATGGGAGAAGCAAGGTTACCCAAGAGACTCATGGGTTCAGCAGTAGAGGGTAGGAGGAGTCAGGGCAGACCAAGGAGAAGGTACCTGGATTCGGTTAAGAATGATTTTGAAGTAATAGGTTTAACATCAGAAGAGGCACCAATGTTAGCACTGAATAGGGGATCATGGAGGAATTTTATAAGGGGGGCTATGCTCCAGACTGAACACTGAAAGGCATAATCAGTCTTAAATGATGATGATGATGATGATGATATAATTTTATTATCCCAATACAGCCCAGAAGGAAATCCATGGAATGAGTGTTCCATGAAGTTAATTATTTTATGAGGATGCATAGGCCTACGCACAATCAACACATCACTAGGTAGAATATCTAGATTTATTTGAGCAAGTAGTGAATTACCTTCCTATCTGTGATACACAATACACTCCTGCAGACTTGATGCTGAACAGTGGTAAAAACAATGAGTGGGTGGATCCTCTTTCAAAAATTCCATGTAATGCTATATCCTACGAAAGGAAGATAATGACTGTATTGGTTGCACCCAATCATCAGGCACACATTATGAAATTACAGTACTACAAGAACCTCAAACATATACCAAATCAATCAGTGAGGAACTATGTTTTACTGAAAATTCATTGAAAACCTTTGCAGCTCAAACACAAGAATAGCAAATGTTTCTTACTTAATGAAGAACTATACATCATCAAACGAATTCCACATCCGTTTGCTATCTACTCATGAAGCCTAGAACCAGCAAGGTCCAAAGTTTATATCAACATAAAGATTTAAAAATATTTGAACTTACACAAAATGTAGTAAATCAGTAGCTTGAAAAGTAAGTATCACCCTCGACACCAGGTTCCTACACAACATGCTAAACTCTGAGTGAGAGAAAAGATGCATGAATCCTTAATAGACTTACTTAAATTACTGCACTAATCACCTTTGTAGACTTGCTTCAATTACTTCACTAATCCAATGACCCTGTGAATTTGTAAGCTAAGTGTAAAAAATACCTAAATTGAAGCATCAGGTGTTCTGACTTTGCTTTCAAATGAACACTACACTCACAACATGATCAAGTCATATCTATCTATATAATAGGTTTAGGATTTATTTTTCTGACTGCAGATGTGTGCCACAGATCAAAGCAATGTTGAACATCCAACATGCCTGTGGCAAAGTAATACTATGACACTCGTTTCATGCAAAGGGAAGATAATCATAAAATGTTATGAAACTGATTAAATGATTTTGTAGAATGATAGCATATTGTGGGTAGAACAACATTTATGTAGGAAAAACTCGAGACAGATACACTGAACTATATGTTCTGAACCAGCTAAACTGCACCAAAATGACATGCAAAATACTGAACCCACTAGCTTGTTTACAAAGTAGAATCAAGGAGTACTTCTTTAATACTAAGTAACAAAGGGAGTAGTGTACCGCTGACATGAAATTTGTCAGTTGAGATTTTATCTCTGCTCACTTCAATTGAGCCACTGTGTCTGTTTGATGCTTAATCTGTTTTTTAGTGGAAGTTTTGTTAATTTTGACACACATACTTTCGGTAATGATGTGCAGTAGTTGCATTTCTCTAACCTGTCTTTTATATGAATGTGATCTATTGCAATTTTAGTTTTAGTGATGTCTAAACACTTTCATCCAATCTTTAAAACTTATTAAAATTACAAGACAATAACCTAACATTTTAACCTTTGTAAAAATAAAAATAATAATAACACCTAGATGATTAAGGAAAGTAAATGCAAGAGACTTGGAAATAGTGCATGCAAATGTGAAAAACCCATCATAAACATAAGAAATTGTACAAGTGTACTTGGACTTTTAACCAAATAAACCCAAAACCTATAACAGCAAGGTGTTAAGCCAGTGGCTAATGAGTGTTTTTAAGTTGAAGAAAAGGAGCTTTGCATGTAATCTTGGTCCCCTGTGTAACACTAAAAACCACTAGGATGAGAAGACAGCATTTTCATCATGTAAAGGTATGTGCACTTACCTTGTGGAGAGCTAGGGCTGTTTTCTCCTAAGAATGTGGCACCAAACAGAAGTCCATCAATTCCAAGTCACAGGACTCCTTAAAACATGTTTCCAGCACCAGCCTTCAACAATGAAGCTTTAAAATACATGCACACTGTGTCGCTTGTTTGTGAACTGAACTGCAGACAGACCCACATATAAATAGTACTTTTGCAGAACTGAACTGTGTCACCCAATCTTAAACATCAGAGCTCACACTCAGCCTGTCGTCCCCAACCAGTTGACATCAAAGAAGCAACCTGTGGTGTCAATCCTGCAGTGAACTAACATGCTGCACCAATTCCCATGTGCAAACAGGTCATTTAAGTTATTTAACCTTCTACCATTGAAACAATGATACTGATTAGATATTAAATTAATGCATTGTGTACAGATAACTCCCATGTGAATGACTGAAACTGACCTGTCCAACTATTTGTTTAAAACATGTAAAATTGTATACTGTTTTATTTGTATATATCTGTCTTGTAATTTTGTGGTATTGATAAGTCAAACGATGACTCATGTAACTGCCTGTATTTTAGTCATTCAACAGATCCCAAGGAAAATAAGCAAAATATCAGATCTTTCACTCGCACTAATGAAACTGCAGTCCTCAGAAATGAAGCCTGAGACTCAGTTAACCACACAGCATAACGTGACTGACACGATTGACTGATAGCATTATGCACTCACATTTTCAAAATTATTTTGGCCATGTCTGTAACTACATGTTTTTCTCCAACACCAGTCTGGAGTAATAGCAACTCACAACAGAAATTGACAAGCACTGCTTATCTAATTTCAATTAACATTACTGAGATGACATCCTGCTGGGAAGTGGTTTTCTTTACATTATCCACCTTCGCAAGCAGCAACATAACAGTTACAGCTCACACTCTCTAGGTATCCTTCGTTGCTCTGGTGGCCTAAGATAAATTGCTGCTAGAAGAGGAGCAAGTTCTTCTGCATAATCTCTGTGGGATCTTACATTTTGCCCTGATGCTTTTCCATTACAACTGATTGTAGTTGTCCTTCTATTTCATCATCATTTATCTCAATATCTTCCATCTCAAAAATCATATGATGACTAAAAGGATGGGTCATGGCACGATCTACCACAGTGAAACAGTTTTGGAAGACAGTATACAGTATTTGGGTTTCTCTATGTTATTTTCCATTTCAGTACCATTATGGTCACTGAGTGTGTGAATAGATGATTTCTCACTGTTTACTGATTTTATGTAAGACCAAAACCTCTTAGGGTTTGCAGGTGGAACAGTCGACTAAATTTTACTTCCAAAGTCATTGAACATATCTCTCATTCTTCTCCTTACCCTCATTTTCATTGCATTCAGCTTTTGTTTGTCACCTAGATTTCATCTACATCTACATCTACATGATTACTCTGTAATTCATAATTAAGTGCCTGAAAGTCTTCAAGCTACACTGCCAGAAAAAAAAGTACACCATTTTTTAGAGGTTTCCATTTTACTCAAGATTTGTTACTAAAACAGTGCATTCATACTACATGAAATGATTGCATTTACATATCAATAACACAAGTGGTTCCAAGGTATTTGATATTGACCCATGCTGAAACACCCATATTAGCACATGGTGTAGTCTCCACAGGTGGCAATGCAGGCACTGACTCTGGCACCTACTTAGTCACACAGATGGGGAATCCTGTCCAGGGATATGTTATGATATACCTGTTCTTGTAGTGTTGTAACAGTTGTTGGCTGACAAGCCGCACAAGTCACTTCTCATCCAGTTATACCCTACACGTGCTTCAGTCAAGACAAGTCCAAAGATCAAGCTGAGTAGAGAAATTGCTGCACATCTTGTAGAGCTCATTGAGTTTCACAGGCAGTGTGTGGGTGAGCATTATCCTTTTTGAATAAAACATGACATTCCTGTTGCAAAAACAGCAAAAGAACATGTCTAGCACCATTCTGCTTGTACTGAGCACTGGTTAGCAGTCCCTCCAGAAACAACAAGGATAAACGAGAGTTGTAGCTTATTGTGCCCTAGACTGTAAGGCCTGGGGTAGGGCCAGTTTATCTTGGATGAATGCACACTATGAGACAGCACTCACCAGGTCTATGTCATATGCACAAACAACCATCAACCATCACTTGCATGCAGGCAGAATCTGTATTCATCACTGAAGATGATGGTTTGCCATTCCAAATTCCAAGTGATCCTCTAACGGCACCAGTTGAACCATGCACATTTATGCTGTAGAATGAGTTGAAGATGGACTAGAGGTGCGCATGCCCATAGTTGTACTGCTAATAACCAATTCACAGTAGTTCATGTTGACACATATGGGCTCACAAGCCCTCTTATCTGTGCTGTGGTAGCTGCACAATCTACCACTGCTGCCCTTACAATATGACAATCCTTGCGGCCATCGATGCTACCTGAACTACCAGAACCTCGTCCAAGGGTGTGAGAATATTCACTTGGCCACTGATACCAGCATTGTTGCACAATTGACACAGCACATCCAACTTGTGTGGCAGTTCTTGGAAAGGACCATCCTGCCATTTGGAAGGCACATTTTGACACCTTTCAGACGCACTCAGTCAGCTGAAGAAAGCATGAGTGTGCCTCTGTGGCATGGTTGCCTGCTTGTTTCATGTATTTACACCACACTGAACCTTCTGGCTGTGAGCGTTCTCTATTAAAGGGCAGACACAGATGGCTATCTGTTTGCAGACAACATTGTAACCATTATCAGTACGTCTATTATCCCCCAAGTGGCATATGCCATCATCAGATCAAAATTGATGTCGTCTTTCCATGTGCACTAATTTTTGATTTTTGGCAGTGTATTTCTCTACCATTCCACTTTAAAACAGCACTTGGGAGAAATGAGCACCAAATCTTTCTGTATGAATTTTGATTTCACTTATTTTTCCACAACTATTATTTCTCCCTATGTGGATAGGTGCCAACAGAATATTTTTGCTGTTGCAGGAGAAAGTAGGTGATTGAAATCAGACAAGAAGATTCTGGCACAATGAAAAATGTTTTTATTTTAATTATTGTCACCTCACTTCACAAATCATGTGCATGTCACTGTCTCCCCTATTTCATGATAATAAAAAGTGAGCTGCCATTCTTTGAACTTCTTCAATGTCCTGCATCAGTCTCATCTGTTGCAGATCCCATACTGCACAACAATACTCCAGAAGAAGGCAGACAATCATGATGTTAGCAGACTCTTTTGTAGACCTGTTGTACTTTCTAAGTGTTCCATCAATAAATCGCAGTCCTTGGTTTGCTTTAGCGACAACATTATCTGTGTAATAATTCCAATTTAAGTTATTCATAATTGTAATCGCTAAGTATTTAGTTGAATTTACAACCTTTAGATTTATGTGATTTATCATGTAATTGAAATTTAGCAGATTTCTTTCAGTGCTCATTTGGATGACTTCATGCCTTTCATTATTTAGAGTCAATTCCCACTTTTTGGAACATACAGACATCTTGTGTAAATCGTTTTGCGATTGGCTTTAATGACATGTTTACTTTACAAGATGGTAAATGATAGCACCATCTGCAAACAATTTAAAAGGGCTGCTCAGATAGTCTTCCATGTCATTTATGTAGATCAGGAACAGCAAAAGGTCTGTAACCTTTTTTTATTTTTTATTTTTATTTATTTATTGGTACACCAGATATTACTTCAGTTTTATTCAGAAACTTTCTGGGAATTGCTACAAACTTTAACTCTTTTCGTCAGGAACTCAAGAATCCAGTCGCACAACTGAGCTGATACTCCATAAGCAGGCAATGTGATTAGAATATGCTTGTGAGGAACAATGTCAAAAACCTACTGGAAATCTAAACAAATAGAATCAATTTGATATCCCCTGTTGATACCACTCATTATTTCATGAGAATAAAGAGCTAGTTGTGTTTCACAAGAATGATACTTTCTGAATCTGTGCTGACTATTTGTCAATAAATTGTATTCTTTGAACGCAATATATGTTCCAAAACCCCATTGCAGATTAATTTTAGTGATATGAATCTGTAATTCATCCTTCCTATTTCCTTTCTTGGGTGTTGGTGTGATTTGTACAACTTTCCAGTCTTTGGATGTTGGACTTTCAATGAGGAATGTTGGATATGATAGTTAAATATGGAGCTATTCTATCAGCATACTCTGAAAGGAATCTGACTGGTATATAATGTGGACCAGAAGCCTTCCTTTTATTAAGTGATTTATGCTGCTTGACTACACATAGGATGTCTACTTCTAACTTATGTTGGTAGTTGTTCTAGATTCGAATTCTGAAATATTAATTTCATCTTTTTCAGTGAAGGAGTTTCAGATAACTTAGTAACTCTGCTTTAGTGATACTGTCATCACAGTACTTATCATGTGGTGAAGGTACTGATTGTGACTTGCCACTTGTATGCTTTGGCCGGCCGGAGCGACCGCTACAGTCGCAGGTTCAAATCCTGCCTCAGGCATGGATGTGTGTGATGTCCTTAGGTTAGTTAGGTTTAATTAGTTCTAAGTTCTAGGTGACTGATGACCTCAGAAGTTAAGTCACATAGTGCTTGGAGCCATTTGAACCATTTTGAACTTGTATGCTTTACATATGACCAGAATCACTTTTAGTTTTCTGCCAGATTTCGAGACAGAGTTTAGTTTTGGAAACTATTAAAAGCATCTTGCTCTGAAGTTAGAACTAAATCTTCAGCATCTGTAAAATTTCTCCAATCTTAGAAGTTTTTGTGCTCTTTTAAATTTGGCATGCTTTTTTTGTTGTTTCTGCAACAGTGTTCTGCCCAGTTTTGTGTACCATTGTTTATTAATTTATGTGGTATGTATTTCTCAACTGCACTGAATACTAGGCATATTTCTTTGAATTCAGAAGTTACATGATCTATGTGTACATAGTCAGAGAAGAGGAAGTAAAGATTATCTTTTAGCAATGCTTTTTTTTTTTTATAGATGTACTTTGCATTTGTTTTTGATGGGTTTGGATGTTAAGGTATTTAGTCTCACTACAACAACCTTGTGGTCAGTGAT
Source organism: Schistocerca gregaria (assembly GCF_023897955.1). Lineage (NCBI taxonomy): Eukaryota > Metazoa > Arthropoda > Insecta > Orthoptera > Acrididae > Schistocerca > Schistocerca gregaria. The sequence continues at coordinate 69,570,143 of NC_064927.1, read as the reverse complement.
CACTGTACTCATCATGATGTTCCCTATTTGCTCGAGGTTATTTGTTACTAAGAGGTCATCTATGTATTCGCAACCATTTAAATTTCAAGTTGTCTCTTGACCTAAATGCTCACAATAATTTTCTGAGAAAGCACTGAGCACAATTTAAGATGATCTTTTATACCTACCATCAGTTTTAAACATGTATTTTTTCCAACATATTGAAAGTAGATCGAAATCACCACTAATTACAATTGTATAAGTGGCGTGCCTATTTGAAACATGATTTAAGTTTTCTCTGAACTATTCAGCAACCGTATCATCTGACCCAGTAGTTGGTTAAATGAATCAGTTATTAATTTATACCAGTTCCCAATGTTCACCCCTTATCTGAGTGGACAGCGCATGGAACTGCCATGCAGTTGGGTTCGATTCCCAGCCAGGTTGGAGAAACATCCACTCTGGAAATGCGTGTTGTATTGTCTTTATCATCATTTCATCATCATTGGCATGCAAGTTGCCCATTGTGGTGTCAACTGAACGGACATGCAACTTGGAAGATGAACATCTTCATGAAATACATCACTTCTACTACAATCTTCTGCTTTCCATATTTTGGTAGGAGGTAGTATGGACCAAAACAAGACGAAAGTGTCTAGTAAACATGGGCAACAAAATGAATAACTAACGTGCTTGTACTGTAGCCGTACCATAGGTGCAACCACAACGGAGGGGTATCTGTTGAGAGGCCAGACAAACGTGTGGTTCCTGAAGAGGGGCAGCAGCCTTTTCAGTAGTTGCAGAGGCAACAGCGTGCATGATTGACTGATCTGGCCTTGCAACACTAACCAAAGCGGCCTTGCTGTGCTGGTACTGTGAACGGCTGAAAGCAAGGGGAAACTACAGCCGTAATTTTTCCCAAGGGCATGCAGCTTTACTGTATGATTATATGATGATGGTGTCCTCTTGGGTAAAATATTCCGGAGGTAAAATAGTCCCCCATTCGGATCTCCAGGGTTGGGACTACTCAAGAGGACGTCGTTATCAGGAGAAAGAAAACTGGCGTTCTACGGATCAGAGCGTGGAATGTCAGATCCCTTAATCGGGCAGGTAGGTTAGAAAATTTAAAAAGGGAAATGGATAGGTTAAAGTTAGATATAGTGGGAATTAGTGAAGTTCGGTGGCAGGAGGAGCAAGACTTTTGGTCAGGTGAATACATGGTTATAAACACAAAATCAAATAGGGGTAATGCAGGAGTATGTTTAATAATGAATAGGAAAATAGGAATGCAGGTAAGCTACTACAAACAGCATAGTGAATGCATTATTGTGGCCAAGAAAGATACGAAGCCCACGCCTATTACAGTAGTACAAGTTTATATGCCAACTAGATCTGCAGATGATGAAGAAATTGATGAAATGTATGATGAGATAAAAGAAATTATTCAGATAGTGAAGGGAGACGAAATTCGAGAGTAGGAAAAGGGAGAGAAGGAAACATAGTGGGTGAATATGGATTGGGGGAGAGAAATGAAAGAGGAACCCACCTGGTAGAATTTTGCACAGAGCATAACTTAATCATAGCTAACACTTGGTTCAAGAATCATAAAAGAATGTTGTATACATGGAAGAATCCTGGAGATACTAAAAGGTATCAGATAGATTATATAATGGTAAGACAGAGATTTAGGAACCAGGTTTTAAATTGTAAGGCATTTCGAGGGGCAAATGTGGACTCTAACCAAATACAGTAGAGGAAGAATGGGTAGCTCTAAGGGATGAAGTAGTGAAGGCAGCAGAGGATCAAGTAGGTAAAAAGACGAGGGCTAGTAGAAATCCTTGGGTAACATAAGAAATATTGAATTTAATTGATGAAAGGAGAAAATATAAAATCACAGTAAATGAAGCAGGCAAAAGGGAATACAAACGTCTCAAAAATGAGATCGACAGGAAGTGCAAAATGGCTAAGCAGGGATGGCTAGAGGACAAATGTAAGGATGTAGAGGCTTACCTCACTATGGGTAAGATAGATACTGCCTACAGGAAAATTAAAGAGACCTTTGGAGAAAAGAGAGCCACTTGTATGAATATAAAGAGCTCAGATGGAAACCCAGTTCTAAGCAAAGAAGGGAAGCAAAGAGGTGGAGGGAGTATATAGAGGGCCTATAGAAGGGCGATGTACTTGTGGACAATATTATGGAAATGGAAGAGGATGTAGATGAAGATGAAATGGGAGATATGATATTGCGTGAAGAGTTTGACAGACCACTGAAAGACATGAGACGAAACAAGGTCCCAGGAGTAGACAACATTCCATTGGAACTACTGACGGCCTTGGGAGAGACAGTCCTGACAAAACTCTACCATCTGGTAAGCAAAATGTATGAGACAGGCGAAATACCCTAAGACTTCAGGAAGAATATAATAATTCCAATCCCAAAGAAAGCAGGCGTTGACAGATGTGAAAATTACCGAACTATCAGTTTAATAAGTCATGACTGCAAAATACTAACGCGAATTCTTTACAGATGAATGGAAAAACAGATAGAAGTTGACCTCGGTGAAGATCGGTTTGGATTCCGCAGAAATGTTGGAACACGTGAGGCAATACTGACCTTACAACTTTTCTTAGAAAATAGATTAAGGAAAGGCAAACCTACATTTCTAGCATTTGTAGACTTAGAGAAAGCTTTTGACAATGTTGACTGGAAGATGCTCTTTCAGATTCTAAAGGTGGCAGGGGTAAAATACAGGCTGCAAAAGGCTATTTACAATTTGTACAGAAACCAGATGGCAGTGATAAGAGTCGAGGGGCATGAAAGGGAAGCAGCAGTTGGGAAGGGAGTGAGACAGGTTTGTAGCCCGTCCCCAATGTTATTCAGTCTGTATATTGAGCAAGCAGTAAAGGAAACAAAAGAAAAATTTGGAGTAGGTATTAAAACCCATGGAGAAGAAATAAAAACGTTGAGGTTCGCCGATGATATTGTAATTCTGTCAGAGACAGCAAAGGACTTGGAAGAGCAGTTGAACGGAATGGGCAGTGCCTTGAGAGGAGGATATAAGATGAACATCAACAAAAGCAAAACGAAGATAATGGAATGTAGTTGAATTAAGTCGGATGATGCTGAGGGAATTAGATTAGGAAATGAGACACTTAAAGTAATAAAGGAGTTTTGCTACTTGGGGAGCAAAATAACTGATGGTGGTTGAAGTAGAGAGAGGATATAAAATGTAGACTGTCAATGGCAAGGAATGCATTTCTGAAGAAGAGAAATTTGTTAACATTGAGTATAGATTTAAGTGTCAGGAAGTCGTTTCTGAAACTATTTGTATGGAGTGTAGCCATGTATGGAAGTGAAACATGGATGGTAAATAGTTTGGACAAGAAGAGAATAGAAGCTTTCAAAATGTGGTGCTACAGAAGGATGCTGAAGATTAGATAGATAGATCACATAACCAATGAGGATGTATTGAATAGAATTGGGGAGAAGAGGAGTTTGTGGCACAACTTGAGAAGAAGAAGGGACTGGTTGGTAGGACATGTTCTGAGGCATCAAGGGATCAAAAACTCAGCATTGAAGGGCAGCGTGGAGGGTAAAAATCGTAGAGGGAGACCAAGAGATGAATACACTTAACAGATTCAGAAGGATGTAGGTTGCAGTAAGTGCTGCGAGATGAAGACGCTTGCACAGGATAGAGTAGCATGGAGAGCTGCATCAAACCAGTCTCAGGACTGAAGACAACAACAACAACAATGTGCTTGAGCACTTGTTCATCTTTGATACGAAGAAATAAGTAACTTCTAGTTTAATATCTCTGGGAAGAAGTAGTGCAGTTCAAAATACGAAAAAATCCATCATATATAAGGGCCTTTCTGCTTTCCACATTTTGGAAGGAGGTAGTATGGACCAAAACAAGAAAAAAAGGCCAACAAGCATCAGCTCTAAAATGCATATCTTAAGAGCCATGAGCACTTGTTCATCTTTGGTACTATGAAATATATCACATCTGTTAAAATCGCTTTGCTTTCAATATTTTGGTAAGAGATAGTATGGACCAAAACAATAACATGTACATGTAGTAAATGTACACTCTGATATGCATACCGTAAGAGCTACGAGCTCTTGTTCATCTTTGATACTATGAAATACTGCCTTTGCACTACAAGTTTTCTGCATTCTTAATTCTGGGGGGAAGGTAGTATGGACCCAAACAAGAAAAAAATGAGTAGTAGACATGGCCTTAAAATATATATCTTATCAGCTATGACCACTTGTTCCCCCAATAGTAAGAAATATGCCACTTCTACTTCAAGCTCTCTTCTATCCATATTTTGTGAGGATGTAGTATGGACTAAAACAATAAAAAAAATTCAGTTAAATATGGGCTCTAAAATGAATACCTTGAAAGCTATGAGTGTTTGTTCATTTGCACTGCTATGAAATACTTCAGCTGTTCTACATGCTCTCTGCTTTCCATATTTTGGGTAGGAAGGACATTTCTACATCTACATATACAGCTATACTCTGCAAACTGCCGTAAAGGGCATGGCAAAGGGTATGAACCATTGCATCAGTTATTAAGGTTTGTTCCAGTTACATTAATGTATGGAGTGTGAGAAGAATGGTTGCTTGAATGCCTCCATGCATGCTGTATTTATTCCAGTCTTAAAGCTGGTTCTTGAAACTTTGGCAGCAGACTTTCTCAGGGTAGTTTGTCACTTTTCAAGAGTCTTCCAGTTCAGTTACTTCAGTATCTATGTGACACACTCCCACACATCAAACATACCAGTGACCATTCATGTTGCTCTTCTCTGTACACATTCAATATCCCCTGTTCGTCCTGTTTGGTACAGGTCTCAAACACTTGAGCAATAGTCTAGAACCAGTTGCATGAATGATTTGTAAGCAGTCTCCTTTGTAGACTGATTACACTTCCCTAGTATTCTACCAATAAACTGAAGTCTGCCACCTGCTTTACCCAAAACTGAGCCTATGTGACCTTACCATTTCATGTCCCTACAAAGTGTTGTTACACCCAAGTATTTGTATAAGTTTCTGATTTGAACAGTTACTCACTGATATAAGTTCAAAAATTTCTGGAACTTTGTCCACAAAATTTTTCTCCACTTAACTATTGCTTATTGTGCATGGTCTTCTTTGAAATACTCTCCTCTACGATTGATACATTATTCCCAATGCCATTTCCACTTGCAAAAGCTTGGCATGCCTCTTGCTGAATTGCATGAAATGAAATCTATGAATTTTCTTTTATGTTGTCTATTGGTGCAAATCTTCATTCTTTCAGTGTCTCAACATCATAACCACAACCCACATCCCATCACCATTTATGATTCTGTGAAAGAACATCTCTTTCTCATTTGCATGATCCAAAATCTCTTCACAGACTGCAAAGCATAGTTCTTTTTTATTGTAGCTCATGAGCCATAAGATGAACCTGGTTGCAGCACAATGCATTACAAGATGCTGTGTCAGGATTTTATGACATGGTCCATCTGAAATGTTATATTCTTTTCCAAACTTTCAGACAGCAATCTTTGATTGGCATGCACAGTTTCATTGACGTTTCAGACATGAGACATCACTAGACTTTGAGAACAATGAGAACTTGTTCATCTTTGATACTAAGAAATACATCACTTCTACCTCTACAATCCACCTTATGGCACATAGCAGAGGGTATCCTATACCCCTACTAATCAATTCCTTTCCCTTTCCAATATCAAATAGAAAGAGGGAAAATTGACTGTCTATATACCTCTCACATCTTATCTTCATAATCCTCACATGCAATATATGTTGGAGACAACAGAATCATTCAGCAGTCAACTTCAAATGCCTATTCTATAACATTTTCTCAGCAGAGTCCTTCGATAAGAATGTCACCTTTTCTCAAGGGATTCCTATTTGATTTACCTAAGCATATATGTAACACTTACTTGTTGTTTGACCTATCTGTAACAAATCCAGCAGCCTGACCCTGAATTGTGTCAATGTCTTCCTTTAATCTGACCTGGTGTGGATCCCAAACATTCAAGCAGTACTCAAGAGTAGGTCACACTAGCATCCTATATGCAGTCTCCTTTACAGATGAACCACACTTTCCTAGAACTCTCCAAATAAATCAAAGTTGACTATTCACCTTTCCTACCATGTGCCTTTCCTCACATGCCCATTCCATTTCATATTGCTTTGCAACATTACACCATTGTATTTAAATGATGTGGACGCTATTAATGCAGTACGCAAATATTAGTGGTTTATTTTTCCTACTCAGCTGCATTAACTTACATTTTTCTTGATTTAGAACTAGCTACCATTCATCACACCAACTATAAATTTTGTCTAAGTCATCTCGTATCTTCCTACAGGCATTGAACTTCGCCACCTTTCTGTACCCCACAGCATCATCAGCAAACAACTGCAGGTTGCTGTCCACCCTGTCCGCCAAGTCATTTATGTACATAGAGCATGATAGTGGTCCTATCACACTTCCTTAGGACACTCCTGATGATACCTTTGGCTCTGATGAATACCTTTTGTTGAAGGTAACATAAGGGGTTCTATAAATTAAAAGTCTTTGAACCACTCACTTATCTATGCTCCTAATCCATACACTTGTACTTCTTTAACAGTCTACAATGGGGTACCATGTCAAATGCTTTTTGGAAATCTAGAAATATGGAATTTTCCTGTGCCCTTCATGTACAGTTTGCAGCATATCATGTGAGAAAAGGTAAAGCAGAATTTCACATGAACAGTGCCTTCTAAAACCATGCTAATTCAAGGACATAAGCTTTGCAGTCTCAAGAAAATTTATTATATTCGAACTGAGGATATGTTCAAGGATTCTGCAGTAAACCAATGTTAGGGATATTGGTCTCTAATTTTGTAACTCCATTCTTTTGCCCTTCTTATACACAAGAGTCACCTGCACTTTTTCCATTCACTTGTGACTTTGCACTGGGCGAGAGATTTGTAATAAATTCAAGCTAAGTAATGGGCCAAAGTCATAGAGGACTCTTTGAAAAACTGAATTGGGATTCCATCCAGACCTTGTGGCTTCTTTACTTTCAACTCCTTCATTTGTTTCTCTATACCAGGGGTGCTAATTACTATGTCATCCATACGGGCATCTGTTCGATGATCAAATGATGGTATGTTTGTCTGATTCTCCTGTGTGAAGGATTTCTTGAATGTTAAATTTAAAACTTTGGCTTTTGTGTTACTATATGATGTCAGTGAAATGGCATCAGTTGCTTATCTGCTATTTCTAGCAGAAATGCTCTCCTAGCCTCCTTAACTAATTTATTAACTTCTGTAATCATACTTGCTATAATGACATCATGATCACTAATCCCTGTTTCTGTACTGATGTTGATAAGGTCTGGCTTACTTGCAGCTACAAGGTCTACGATATTTCCATTGCATGTGGGCACCTGAACTAGTTGCTCAAGACAGTTTTCAGAAAACATGCTCACTTCCACTTCACACTCTCTGTTTTCCAAATCTTGGAGAAGATAGTATGGACCATACCAAGAATAAAATGTGTGGTAAATATGGGTTCTAAAATGTACACCTTATTAGCTATGATACTATGAAATACATTGCTTCTACTACAGTCTGTCTGCTTTCCATATTTTAATTCTGTTCTTGAGTTGCTAATGACTACAATTAACCTCAAAAAGTTTTAGGAATCTCATAATTTTTACCACAGGTTTTTGTTTTGCCTTAATAGAAATCTGATTTTGCTCAGATTAAAAGACAGTCATCAGGTTTCATTTAAAGTTATTTGCTCACTGTCTTGTAATACATTGCACCAGTCAAAATGCAGCCCAACTGTGAATGCTGTTCTTGAACACAGGATGAGTTGATTGAAATTTGTAAGCCATTGGAAATTTCCCTGACTACTGTCAACCAATTGGCAGCTGCAGAGAACCAGTGTGTTGGAAGAGCTCCCAAGAGTTGTGTACCTGTGATACCAGTAGAAGAGGTACTATACTTTCCTGCAGATCCTGTTTCTTCTGCAGGAAGTACAGGGTCTGTCATTACTCACCCACATGACTGTAGTGGTATGTCAATGGTAGATCTATGCATCCTGCATGTAGTGGATGGGGACAATGGAGGACTCAGAGTGTTGCGCCAACCCCCTAACCAGCAAGTTTGAGGCGCTGTCTTTCACTGAAGAAGCCAGTGAACCTCACTTCACCTGTTTCGGGAAACCTGCTTTGTCAAGTGTCAAGAGGAGGCAATCACAAAAGGGTAGCATCTATTAATCATTGGCAGTTCAAACATACAGGGAATGACAGTACCCCTTAGGGAAACAGCAGCAAGGGACAGGAAAGGACACCACATGCACTCAGTATGTATGCCTGGGGGCCTGATTTAATGTTTTGAAGAGGCTATTCCAGCAGCCATTGATGGAACATTGTGCAAGCAACTACAGATTGTGATGCATGTTGGAACAAATGATGCCTCTTGTTTGGGCTCTGAGGTCATAGACTATGTGATAAAAAGTATCCAGACACATGGCTGAAAATGACTTACAAATTCATGGTGCCCTCCAACAGCAATGTTGTAATTCAATTTGGAGTTGGCCCACCCTTAGCCTTGTTGACAGCTTACACTCTCACAGGCATATGTTCAATCAGGTGCTGGAAGATTTCTTGGGGAATGGCAGCCCATTCTTTATGGAGTGCTGCACTGAGGAGAGGTATCGACATCGGTCAGTGAGGCCTGGCACAAAGTAAGCATTCTAAAACATCCCAAAGATGTTCTATAGGATTCAGGTCAGGACTCTGTGTAGGCCAGCCCATCACAGGGATGTTCTTGTTGTGTAACCACTCTGCCACAAGCCACACATTATGAACATGTTCTCGATCATGTCAAAAGATGCAATCACTGTCTTCAACAGTGGGAAGCAAAAAGATGCTTAAAACATCAATGTAGGTCTGTGCTGTGATGGCGCCATGCAAAACGTTGAGGGGCGCAAGTCCCCTCCATGAAAAACATGACCACACCATAACAACACCGCCTCTGAATTTTGCTATTCTAGAGCCTCGAGAATTTTGGGGTAAATTCTAGAGACACTCATATTTCTACCATCTCGAACACACATTCTTTTAAAGATGAGTGTGTGTAAGTGGAACTATATCTACTGCACCACGATTGTGTGGGTGCAGGAATGGCGTGTATCGGATGGTTGATTGGCACGGGCAGGTAGTCGCACCTGCTACCTCAGGAGTTACATGCCCAGTACAGGGAGCAAACGAAACGTACTCCATGACAGTGCTACATCAATCATTATTGAGAACAGTTGAATGTTGTTAAAGAAAAGAAAAGACACTTACTTATTCACTTACTTTTGTGAGGTCCAGATGGTGGACTTGCTAGAGCTTTCTAGATTGTATTTGTTATAAAGTATGTAAGAGTCTCTGTTGGACCAGTAATTGTTGGGCTTACAAAAAAAATGAATCATTTATATGGTGTCTTGTTTGTGGAAGTGAAAATATAGTGAGATTGGTTTAAATGTATCCTGAGTGTATGGAGTTATTTTAAGAGTATTAATAATTCCTTGAGAACAGTGTCTTACCTTTGGACAATAAGTTGGGCAGACAATCACAGCTGGCTATCCAGAAAAGAACATTGGCCAAACAACTCCACATAAGCTCAATAATAAATAGGGAGTGGGAGTCTGGCACACCAGCACCACACTGCTCCCTCTAGTCACCAGAAACAGCCAGAATGTGGTGACCAAAGTGATCAGGACTCAAAAAGGAGGAATTTTTTTGGAGTAAATTGAGACAAGAAGTTGTCACAGGTGCAGATTCTACACCTCACTGATGCAGCCTAAAACTCTATGCTGGGTGAGCTTAAGACAATAACTATTTGAATGTAAAGTAGTGTGGTCATTATTCAAAGAGGTGATTTTTTTTATTGATCACAATGTAAAAAAGAATAAAAATATGGAGCAGGAACAACAACTTACAGAAACTTCCAAACTGGGAATGGTTGTAAGAATTAGTAGAGAGATCCCATATTGGACTAAATTAGCAAATTTAATAACTGCTCCAATTTCCTCATTAAGTGAAAAATTAGGTGCACATTCAGCTTCTTTAAGACAAGAACTAAATGCTCAAAATGCTTCGTTAAGAGAAAAAATAGAGAGACAAAGTGTAACTGCAACTGCTCAGATTGAGTCTTTGAGAAATGAAATAAGTGAAAAATTAGAAGCACTGGGTGAAGCTTTAATTCCTAAATTTGAGGTTTTAAATGATAAAGTGGAAAATTTATGAGTAGATTTAAAGAATTAATTAAGTAATTCTTTAACTGTACAAATAAATCAAATGTTTATGGACTTTAACCAAAAGTAGGATGGTCAATTTCAGCAGCTGACCCAGAAATTAGAATTTGATATTGAAGACAAGTGTAACCATATAGAGTCTGAATTTAATGAAAAGTTAGGATCATTTCAAAATATATGCAATGTTCTGTTCAGTGCAGTGAAAAAAAGATTACACACCTTAAAAGATAGCAGCAAAAGATAAGATTGTTTGATCACAAATTGCTGGAGTCAACACTCAAGTAGACTATGTGGAGAGAAATTTTAAGGGAAAGCTAGCAACCTCAGACACCATAAATATAAGCAGTCTGGAGGAACAGGTAGAGGAGTTGAATGACTCTCGACTTTTGCATTTATTATGAAAGGGAATACCATAGAGTTGGGACCAAGAGGCACACGATGCATTCAAAAATGTAAAGCAGATACTATCAGAATCACCGATATTGCATCATCTGGTGATGGGGGAACCATTTAAGATTTCAACCAATGCATCAGACTATTGTATTACTGCAGAACTTTTCCAAGGCAAATGGGGTACAGAAAGTATAGACCATAGGCCAATAGCTTTTGCTAGCAGGACCCTCAACAAACATGAATTGAATTGTATGACAACAGAAAAGGAATTATTGGCCATAGTATGGGGTATACAAATATTCCAAACACTGATATGGGGGCTGAAATATATGTCTATACAGATCACCAAGAACTGTCATTTCTAATGAATAGCCAATTACTACACAGCAGATTGATGCAGTGGATGTTGCATCTTCAAGAATATGACATTAAGATCCAGTATGTAAATGGTTCGGAGAATATTATACCCGACACTTTGTCTTGGCTACCACTAGGCATGAAAGAACTAAAGCATATGGAAGGACCTGGTGTAATTTTTGTGATTAATTTTCTAACATTATAATATCCTTGTAACAAGGTGCAAGAGATGGCTCAGAAAATAATAGAGAACATCCAACATGGTCCTTATTTTACGGATATCTTTGCTAAGTGTGTTAGGGAGTCACTACTGCCTAATCAAGAGGGAAGGTGGAAGATTGTAGGACATAATCTGTTCTGGAGAGACAGTAAGACAACACAACATTGGCGTTTATGAATACCGAATTTAGTATAAGACAAGTTAGTGTGGTACATTCATACAAGGTATGGGCATTTCGGTATAAAGAAATGTATTACACATATGAATAAGTTCTATTACTTTAAAAAGTTAGGACATAAAATAGCATCAGTCATTAAAACTTGTGAGATTTGTCAGAAGGTAAAGGAGGATAACACTCACGTTAAATATAAAATGTATCCAATTATTCCTAAAGCATTACATGATCTAACAGCAGCAGATTTCTTTGTACCAATTCCAAAAGGAAAGGGAGGAGTAGCTTACATTTTTGTCTTCATAAAATGTTGGTCGAAGTATGTGAAGTTTTACCCTATTAAGATAGCAAACACACTGACAGTGATACATTGTCTACAACAGTACTTTCTCAAAGTAGGCAAACAAAAACGATTTCTTTCTGACAATGGACCTCAATTTGCTAGTAACAACTTAAGAGAGTTTTTAGCATGGGAAGAGATTCATCAAATATTAATATCCAGTTATAACCCATCTTCTAACCTGTGTGAAAGAGTTATGAAGTAAATTGAGAAACTATGCCGCACTTACTGTCATGAATACCATATGTCATGGGCGACAAAAATTAAAGATTTTGAGCTTATTTTAAATGAATTACCACATTTATCTACTGGACTAACACCTTTGGAAGTAGAAGGTAAACCCTTTGTAGGTGGACCACTTATTAAATGTTTTACTTGGCCAGAACAACTTGCTACTAATTACCAACTGAATCAAATAATAGTTGCTAATAACTTAGTTAAGAGAGCACAACAAGTAAGCAAATATAAGGAGAAGGCTATAGAACCTCAGTATAAGGTTGATGCCCTAGTCCTAGTAAAACAGCATCTTCAAAGCTCTGCCCTGAAGAAAGAAATGCAAAAATTTTTTCGAAAGTATTTGGTGCCTTACTGAGTGCAGTCGGTAATCCACCCAAAAACCTTATTTTTAGTGGATCTTACAACAGGAGAAGAAAAAGGGAAATATAATGTTAAGGATATAAAATGGCATTTTCCCCAGGAATATTAACATTCTGTGTTAACAGGTGGAGTGACAACCGTCAGATCCCGAGTTGAGTTCGGTGTTACTTCCATATTCGTTTTCCCACACCGAATTCTCTTCGAGTCTTATACTCTCCTGTACTCTGTTCTCATCCTCTTATACTGTCATATAGTTTAGTACTTCAGCATACTCGTCTTGATGTGGTGGACAAGCAAGGGTTGCAGCAAATCACTGATATTAAGGTCATACTGCTTCTTATGGAGATAGCAGTAAGTGATCTTGTCATTATACGCAGTCTTACTTTTTTAACGGGCACTAGGATCCCCAGTTATTTAATCACGTTGATGGATTTGTTGTTATATAGAGTCAAGACTGAAGCATTTGGTAATGCCTTGTAATATGCAAGTCAAATGCATGCTCTGCTCTAGTCTTGATGTAAGAGTGAATTGACAGCATGCTCTGCTCTAGTCCCGATACTCCATGTTAATCATCAAGGATCTCGAATCCAATCATAGTTAGGTTTTATTTTTGTCAAAAGTAGTCTCTGAACGTAATCTCTTCACCAGTTTTCCATATGAACCTGTGTGTAGAGGTATTCATGGATGGCAACGGAAAAAAAAATTATACCTGCTGGAACATTTTATGACATCCTTCTAGGTTATTCCAGGAGCGCCATTGCTGGTCTTCATGACTTGTCCTATGGTCTCTATTGTAGCGTCAACAGCATCTGATGGAGTCTCCATGGATTGTTAGGTCATATTTTTGCCTAACCAGCCAGTCTCTCATGCCATCCGTGTATAGTTAGGTCATATTTTTGCCTACCCAATCAACGTTGAGTTATGCCTGATTTGGGCCTAAACTATTGGAAAATACAATGTAATATGAATATTTATATATCTGTGATAATATGATACTTACTACTGAACATTTTATAACTTTTGTGAGATGTGATGTGAATGGGGAAGGTTTATATAAATTTTGAAGAAGGTGGGTAGCATAGGCACAAACATGACAATTAATTTCTGTTTTAATAATCAACAGCCTCAGTTGCACTGTTTACCTAGAATTTATCTAGGTTTCAGTCAGGATAACCCAACCTTCTTCAGAGTAACAGTAACTACCATTTGCTCATAGTGGACATTGTCAAGGTCAAACTACAAAGCCATAATTCCAGTATAGCACTCGTGGCTGCCACATCTTGGTTGTGAAGTGGGCTGAGGCAGTTTCAGATAAGTTTTTACAGTCTGATGATAATTTATGGATTTGTAGTTTTAGCTTGATGATGTCCACTATGAACAAATGGTAGTTGCCGTTATGCTGAAGAAGATTGGGTTACCTCGACTGAAACCTAGGTAAATTCTAGGTAAACGGACCAACTAAGACTGTTGATTATTAAAATTAAAATTAATATTTATACTGCTGACAGGGCCATGAAATGATGAAAATATTTAACAAACATGACTAACACTAAACACACACCCAACCTTTCAGACAACCCTCACAGACAAGTGTGACTGATTCTCCACTATTTGCCATTTCATAGGAGTTGCTAAGATCTTTCTTTGGGGATTTCAGAGGTGAAAGTGAGAACGTCCATTCTGCAGGAGATGTTTAACATCATACATCCTCAGGCTTCTCACTCAAGTACCAGTTTGTAGGGATCCTAGGGAAGGGGGTGGGAAGGGTTTCCTGTCTTTGGGGATATCTTCTTCCACTTCTTCAATCTTAGCAACCATTTCTATCTTTTCCTTTCTTACTTCTCATCTGAGTACTGGTCTACCTTTCCCTCTTTCCATACGCATATACTTCTATCACTGAAGTCCTTCTCAATTTCCATGGTTTTCTACACCCTTCAACATTTTACACAAGCAGGCCAAAGAATCATGCTACAAGACTGCCCATACGCATCCACACAATGAAACACAAAGATACAAACAGAAAAAACAGTGTAAGAGCTGTCATGTGTTGGAGGGGGGAAATTGTGCACATAATGATGGGTATGCACACATGGTTATGTGCAGGAATATATATGTAAGAACTAAGAGTATTCATGGTTCATTATGCTACATCGTATACCTAAGTGTACAGAGATATATATTAAAAACAAAGATTCCAAGACTTACCAAGCGGGAAAGAGCCGGTAGATAGGCACAATAAATAAAACATACAAACACACACACAGAATTTCTAGCTTTCACAACCGATGGTTCCTTCTTCAGGAAAGAGGGAAGGAGAGAGAAAGATGAAAGGATGTGGGTTTTAAGGGAGAGGGTAAGGAGTCATTCCAATCCCGGGAGCGGAAAGACTACCCTTAGGGGGAAAAAAAGGACAGGTGTACACTCGCACACACACACATATCCATCCGCACATACACAGACACAGACACCAATGTGTATGTGCGGATGGATGTGTGTGTGTGAGCGAGTGTACACCTGTCCTTTTTTCCCCCTAAGGGAAGTCTTTCCGCTCTCGGGATTGGAATGACTCCTTACCCTCTCCCTTAAAACCCACATCCTTTCGTCTTTCCCTCTCCTTCCCTCTTTCCTGAAGAAGCAACGATCAGTTGCGAAAGCTAGAAATTCTGTGTGTGTGTTTGTGTGTTTTATTTATTGTGCCTATCTACTGGCGCTTTCCCGCTTGGTAAGTCTTGGAATCTTTGTTTTTAATATATTTTTCCCATGTGGAAGTTTCTTTCAATTTTATGTACAGAGATATATTTGGATTTGATGTCAGTCTAACAACTATTCTGACAGATTGTAGGATAGTGGAAGAAGTAGAGTATAAGTAAGAGTATATATATTAAATAATATTCCCAAGTGTGGTGTCTATCGTAAAATAAGGACTGAGAGAATAAGGGAGAACTCTAAGGGGTTAAAAGAAGATTTGAGAAGCAAGTGGGAGGGGTAAAGTAGGGTTTTCGTTTTTCTAGGAGGTAGTTTTGAATTAAAGTGTACATAAAGATGTATACTAGGGCAATGGACTATGAAGCCTACTCAGGAACGGGGAAGAAGGGTGCACTCAGCATTGATTGGATGGAAAAGGGCAGGCAGGCAGACCCAAGAAGGGCTGACCTATACTGTGCAGGCAAGGGCACCAAGAAGGGGATTGACCACTACCACAGTATATTAGGAATTTGCGTAAAGGGGAAGTACCTACCAAAATGGAAGGAGGAAGTGCATTCATTGTATCAACCCATATGTGAGGTATAGGTACTGTGCCTAAAAGGAAAAGGGCAGTATTGTGACAAACGACACAAAGATTATTCTGGTAAGTTTGAATTCTCTTTTCCACTCACACTGTATGTGGTGTGCAAAATTACAAGGGTCAAAAAGAGCCCCTATATTTACCCAGAGTTCCTCCAGATTGTAATAAGTAAGGAATAAATACATACTTAGAAAAAGTAGTAACCAAAGTAAGAGCAAACAACAGAATACACATGGGACATGCACACTTGGAATTTACAATTGGAAAGGGAACAGAAAACAGAAACATTCTTGTCCTCATGAAGTTTACATTTTGAAAGAGCTGACCCCAACATTGATCAAACCAGAAATATTTTAGAGTTACCCATAATACTAGAGGGCATATCATTTATATAAATAAGGAACAGGAGCAGCCCCAACACTGATCCCTGGGGTATCCCTCACTTGACAGTACCCTACTCAGATCCCACATCACAGCAGTTATCAAATTGTGAATAATGATCTTTTGCTGCCTGTTGCTAAAGTAAGACGTGAACCAATTGTGAGCTACTCCCCTTATTCCATAATGGTCCAACTACTGGAGCAATATTGTGAGATCAACACAGTCAAATGCCTTTGTTAAATAAAAAAATACGCCAAGCATTTGAAACTTTTTGTTTAGCCCATCCAGTACCTCACAGAGAAAAGAGAATATAGCATTTTAAGTTGTCAAATGAGTTCTAAAACCGAACTGTACATTTGATAGCAAATCGTGTGATATAAAATGATCAATTAACCTTACATACACAGCCTTTTCGATAACTTTTGCAAACACTGATGGCATAGAAATAGGTCTAAAATTATCTACTTTATCCCTTTCTCCCTTTTTATAAAGCGGCTTTACTACTGAGTGCTTTAACCATTCAGGAAACTGACCATTCCTAAAGGAAAAACTATAAATATGGCTAAATACAGGGCTAACATGTGCAGCACAGTACTTTAATATTCTACTAGACACCCCATCATAACCATGAGAGTCCTTAGTCTTCAGTTATTTAATTATTGACTCAATCTCCCTCTTGTCTGTATCACAGAGGAGTATTTCAGACGTCAATCTCGGAAAGGCATTTGCTAAGAAATTTATATGATTTCCTGTAGAAAATAAATTTTTATTTAATTCACCAGCAATGCTCAGAAAATGGTAGTTAAATACTGTACATATATCTGATTTATCAGTAACAGAAATATTATTACTGGGAACTGACTTTATATCATCAACCTTGTGCTGCTGACCAGACACTTCCTTCACAACTGACCATATCGTTTTAATTTTATCCTGTGAATTAGCTATTCTATTTGCATACCACATACTTTTTGCCTTGCTGATAACATTTTTAAGCACCTTACAATACTGTTTGTAATGGACTACTGTAGCTTGATTGTTACTACTTCTAACATTTTGATATAATTCCCGCTTTGTTCTACACAATATCCTTATCCCACTAGTCAGCCAACTGGGCTGTCCATTACTGCTAGTACCCCGTTTCGAATGTCCTAATGGAAAGCAACTCTCAAAGACCATGAGGAATGTGTTATGGAAAGCATTGTATTTATCATCTATATTATCGGCACTATAAACATCTTGCCACTCTTGTTCCTTGACAAGTTTTGAAAAACTCTCTATTGCTGTTGGATTAACTTTCCTACATAGTTTGTAATTAAATATGACATTGGTTTGAGTACAAAAACCTTTTAGTGTTAAAATTTGTGCATCATGGTCTGAAAGGCCATTCACCCTTTTATTAACAGAATGCCCATCTAGAAATGAAGAATGAATGAAAATATTGTCTATGACTGTGCTACTGTTCCCCTGCACCCTAGTTGGAAAAAACACAGTTTGCATCAGATCATATGAATTTAAGAGATCTACCAACATCCTTTTTCTTGCACAATCATGTACAAAATTAATATTGAAGTCACCACATATAACTACTTTCTGGTACTTCCTACAAAGTGAATCAAGAACCCTCTCTAGCTTAAGCAAAAATGCTCTGAAGTCAGAGTTAGGGGACCTATAAACAACACCAATTAGAAGTTTAGTTTCACTAAATTCAACTAATGCTGTACAACTTTCAAATATCTGTTCAGTGCAGTGTCGTGATACGTCTATGGACACAAATGAAACACTGTTTTTTACGTACGGAGCCACTCCCCCACCCCACAAGGAACTCCTTGAGAAACAGCCAGCTAATCTGTAGCTGGTAAAGGAAGCCTCTGGTAGCTGGTAAGGAAGCCCCTGAATTATCAAATTATTTAAGTAGTGCTCTGATATACCAATAATTTCAGAGTAAACATCTATTAGCAGTTTACTAACTTTATCTCTAATACCTCTTATATTTTGATGAAATATGCTAATTCCTTCTCTACTTGAAAACATTACATCCTCTGGAGGTGAGCCCTTAGTTAGAGGCACTTCCTTTAAGCAGTTATACCTATCACCTGACTTCAGTCTAAAAAAGGTGCAGCTCTAACACCAACTACTGCAGGAATTTTTACATGAGTGATACCACTACCACCACCACCACGCACTACACCATCACCTATAAGCTTAGCCAGCCTCCCCTTCCCATACCTATTGAGGTGCAGGTCACGCCTAGTGAAACCCCATCTACTGATAGACCCAACTGGCACCACTGAGATGTGATCCATGCCCTGCGCCATCAGTGCCCTCCCCAGCCCCACATTAATGCACCTAACAGCCGCATTAAGGTGAGGCCGATCATCGCACTGAAACAGTTGCATGAAATGCACATTAGTGCCACCAGTTTGAGTAGCTATCTTAACCAAGTCACCTCTGACATCATATTCCCCGTCCCTATTGAGACTGTTCCCAGCTCCACCCACTATCACTACCTGATCCTCTTTCATAAAATTCTTACATAACTCCCCTATGCTTTCAGTCACCTGGGCCAACCCTGCACTAAGCTTCACAATGCTGGTGACCTGGTACTCACTCCCCAACACTTTCTGCAACTGCTGGCCCACACCTCTACTGTGGGAACTACCTAGCAGCAGAACCTTCTTTCTGCTAGACTTTGCAACTATCCTAGGCCTCCTAACTGCTGCAAGTTACCTACATCTACGGCTACACGAGGCTCCTCTCCACTCAATTTTGACAGTTGGTTGTATCTATTGCATGTATGCAAAGTAAAACTGTCTGAATACCTCCTCTTCCTAGCTACCTTCTTGCCAACTGCCAGTTCCCATTCCCTACAACCCTTCACCCTCCTCAACCTATCTAGTTCCTCCTTTGCCCATTGTACAGGGTGTTTCAAAAATGACCGGTATATTTGAAACGGCAATACAAACTAAACGAGCAGCGATAGAAATACACTGTTTGTTGCAATATGCTTGGGACAACAGTACATTTTCAGGCAGACAAACTTTCGAAATTTCAGTAGTTACAATTGCCATCAACAGATGGAGCTGCGGTCTGGGAAACTCTATAGTACGATATTTTCCACATATCCACCATGCGTAGCAATAATATGGCGTAGTCTCTGAATGAAATTACCCGAAACCTTTGACAACGTGTCTGGCGGAATGGCTTCACATGCAGATGAGATGTACTGCTTCAGCTGTTCAATTGTTTCTGGATTCTGGCGGTACACCTGGTCTTTCAAGTGTCCCCACAGAAAGAAGTCACAGGGGTTCATGTCTGGCGAATAGGGAGGCCAATCCACGCCGCCTCCTGTATGTTTCGGATAGCCCAAAGCAATCACACGATCATTGAAATATTCATTCAGGAAATTAAAGATGTCGGCCTTGCGATGTGGCCGGGCACCATCTTGCATAAACCACGAGGTGTCGCAGTGTCGTCTAAGGCAGTTTGTACCGCCACAAATTCACGAAGAATGTCCAGATAGCGTGATGCAGTAATCGTTTTGGATCTGAAAAATGGGCCAATGATTCCTTTGGAAGAAATGGCGGCCCAGACCAGTACTTTTTGAGGATTCAGGGATGATGGGACTGCAACATGGGGCTTTTCGGTTCCCCATATGCGCCAGTTCTGTTTATTGACGAAGCTGTCCAGGTAAAAATAAGCTTCGTCAGTAAACCAAATGCTGCCCACATGCATATCGCCGTCATCAATCCTGTGCACTATATCGTTAGCGAATGTCTCTCGTGCAGCAATGGTAGCGGCGCTGAGGGGTTGCCGCATTTGGGTTTTGTATGGATAGAGGTGTAAACTCTGGCACATGAGACGATAGGTGGACGTTGGCGTCATTTGGACCGAAGCTGCAACACGGTGAACGGAAACCCGAGGCCGCTGTTGGATCACCTGCTGCACTAGCTGCGAGCTGCCCTCTGTGGTTGCCGTATACGGTCGCCCTACCTTTCCAGCACGTTCATCCGTCACGTTCCCAGTCTGTTGAAATTTTTCAAACAGATCCTTTATTGTATCGTTTTTTGGTCCTTTGGTTACATTAAACCTCTGTTGAAAACTTCGTCTTGTTGCAACAACACTGTGTTCTAGGCGATGGAATTCCAACACCAGACAAATCCTCTGTTCTAAGGAATAAACCATGTTGTCCACAGCACACTTGCACATTGTGAACAGCACACGCTTACAGCAGAAAGACGACGTACAGAATGGCGCACCCACGGACTGCATTGTCTTCTATATCTTTCACATCACTTGCAACGCCATCTGTTGTTGAAAATTGTAACTACTGTAATTTCCAAAGTTTGTCCGCCTGAAAATGTACTGTTGTCCCAAACATATTGCAACAAACGGTGTATTTCTACTGCTGCTCATTTAGTTTTTATTGCTGTTTCAAATATACCGGTCATTTTTGAAACACCCTGTAACTGCGCCTGAAGGGCACAGATCTCACACTCCTGCTCCTCTATTAACTTGTTTCTAATACAGATTCTACATTCCCAGGAGAGGATCTCCCTAAAATGACGACTGGCTTCCCCACTGCATTCCCCCCAATGAAAATACTTTGAGCAAATCCCACACTGTAATCCACTACTCACAAACCTATGACAGAGCCCACACTTTTCACTCATGGTAAAATTTTACAGTTACTGAAAAAACTACACATCTACTTTACCAAAGTTCAGTTACACCAGTAGAACTATTTGAGAACTAACAATAATGGTCTCGAAAATGTCTACCTACTAAGAAATCAGCTACTTGTATTAATACTACTACAACACAGCCGATACCAATACCAGCAAAACTTCACAAAATTATTAGCTAAAACCAAAAAATTAAAACCACCACTGTAACACAAAGTGAAGTTAAGACACTAAATGAAAATTTTACTGAAATATTTCACTAGAAAGAATAATAAACGTCAGTTGAAAACTAAAGCACAAAATTTACTAAACGACTTCAACACACTGAAGACTCTATAAGACACAGCAAGCAAACGATTACAAAAGTTTATTAAGTCGTTATTTTGCCATAAATGGCACACAACACCACTGAAATCTATTAAATTTAATAACTGTATTACAGACCACAAATAAGTTTGTCAGTACTTAGCTTATAACAGCTACAGCTGCAGCGCTCATCGCAAAATGTAAACACATTCTGATGCAGTTTGAAATTCCTGTGTGATGGTTTGGATAGTTGTTGATGTGGTCTTCAGTCCTGAGACTGGTTTGATGCAGCTCTCCATGCTACTCTATCCTGTGCAAGCGTCTTCATCTCCCAGTACCTTCTGCAACCTACATCCTTCTGAATCTGCTTAGTGTATTCATCTCTTGGTCTCCCTCTACGATTTTTACCCTCCACACTGCCCTCCAATACTAAATTGGTGATCCCTCGAAGTCTCAGAACATGTCCTACCAACCGGTCCCTATTTGTGGCCAAGTTGTGCCACAAACTTCTCTTCTCCCCAATCCTATTCAATACTTCCTCATTAGTTATGTGATCTACCCATCTAATCTTCAGCATTCTTCCGTAGCACCACATTTCGAAAGCTTCTATTCTCTTCTTGTCCAGACTACTTATCGTCCATGTTTCACTTCCATACATGGCTACATTATATACAAATACTTTCAGAAGCGACTTCCTGTCACTTAAATCTATACTCGATGTTAACATACTTCTCTTCTTCAGAAAAGCTTTCCTTGCCATTGCCAGTCTACATTTTATATCCTCTCTACTTCGACCATTATCAGTTATTTTGCTCCCCAAATAGCAAAACTCCTTTACTACTTTAAGTGTCTCATTTCCTAATCTAATTCCCTCAGCATCACCTGACTTAATTCGACTACATTCCATTATCCACGTTTTGCTTTTGTTGATGTTCATCTTATATCCTCCTTTCAAGACACTGTCCATTCCATTCAACTGCTCTTCCAAGTCCTTTGCTGTCTCTGACAGAATTACGATGTCATCAGCGAACCTCAAAGTTTTTATTTCTTCTCCATGGATTTTAATACCTACCCCAAATTTTTCTTTTGTTTCCTTTACTGCTTGCTCAATATACAGACTGAATAACATTGGGGACGGGCTACAAACCTGTCTCACTCCCTTCCCAACTGCTGCTTCCCTTTCATGCCCCTCGACTCTTATCACTGCCATCCGGTTTCTGTACAAATTGTAAATAGTCTTTCGCTCCCTGTATTTTACTCCTGCCACCTTCAGAATTTGGAAGAGAGTATTCCAGTCAACATTGTCAAAAGCTTTCTCTAAGTCTACAAATGCTAGAAATGTAGGTTTGCCTTTCCTTAATCTTTCTTCTAAGATAAGTCGTAAGGTCAGTATTGCCTCACGGGTTCCAACATTTCTACGGAATCCAAACTGCTCCTCCCCGAGGTCCCCATCTATCAGTTTTTCCATTCATCTGTAAAGAATTCCCGTTAGTATTTTGCAGCTGTGACTTATTAAAATGATAGTCCGGTAATTTTCACATCTGTCAGCACCTGCTTTCTTTGGGATTGGAATTATTATACTCTTCTTGAAGTCTGCGGGTATTTCTCCTGTTTCATACATCTTGCTCACCAGCTGGTAGAGTTTTGTCAGGAATGGCTCTCCCAAGTCCGTCAGTAGTTCCAATGGAATGTTGTCCACTCCGGGGGCCTTGTTACGACTAAGGTCTTTCAGTGCTCTGTCAAACTCTTCACGCAGTATCGTATCTCCCATTTCATCTTCATCCACATCCTCTTCCATTTCTATAACAATGCCCTTAAGTACATCACCCTTGTGTAGACCCTCTATATACTCCTTCCACCTTTCTGCTTTCCCTTCTTTGCTTAGAACTGGGTTTCCATCTGAGCTCTTAATATTCACACAAGTGGTTCTCTTTTCTCCAAAGGTGTCTTTAATTTTCCTGTAGGCAGTATCTATCTTACCCCTAGTGAGATAAGCCTCTACATCCTTACATTTGTCCTCTAGCCATCCCTGCTTAGCCATTTTGCACTTCCTACCGATCTCATTTTTGAGATGTTTGTATTCCCTTTTGCCTGCTTCATTTACTGTGTTTTTATATTTTCTCTTTTCATCAATTAAATTCAATATTTCTTCTGTTACCCAAGGATTTCTACTAGCCCTCGTCTTTTTACCTACTTGATCCTCTGCTGCCTTCACTACTTCATCCCTTAGAGCTACCCATTCTTCCTCTACTGTATTTCTTTCCCCCATTCCTGTCAATTGTTCCATTATGCTCTCCCTGAAACTCTGTACAACCTCTGGTTCTTTCAGTTTATCCAGGTCCCATCTCCTTAAATTTCCACCTTTTTGCAGTTTCTTCAGTTTTAATCTACAGGTCATAACCAATAGATTATGGTCAGAGTCCACATCTGCCCCTCGAAATGCCTTACAATTTAAAACCTGGTTACTAAATCTCTGTCTTACCATTATATAATCTAACTGATACCTTTTAGTATCTCCAGGATTCTTCCATGTATACAACATTCTTTTATGATTCTTGAACCAAGTGTTAGCTATGATTAAGTTATGCTCTGTGCAAAATTCTACCAGGCGGGTTCCTCTTTCATTTCTTAGCCCCAATCCATATTCACCTACTACGTTTCCTTCTCTTCCTTTTCCTACTGCCGAATTCCAGTCACCCATGACTATTAAATTTTCATCACCCTTTACTATCTGAATAATTTCTTTTATTTCATCATACATTTCTTCACTTTCTTCATCATCTGCAGAGCTAGTTGGCATATAAACTTGTACTACTGTAGTAGGTGTGGGCTTCGTATCTATCTTGGCCACAATAATGCATTCACTATGCTGTTTGTAGTAGCTTACCTGCATTCCTATTTTCCTACTCATTATTAAACCTACTCCTGCATTACCCCTATATGATTTTTTGTTTATAACCCTGTAGTCACCTGACCAGAAGTCTTGTTCCTCCTGCCAGCAAACTTCACTAATTCCCACTGTATCTAACTTTAACCTATCCATTTCCCTTTTTAAATTTTCTAACCTACCTGCACGATTAAGGGATCTGACATTCCACGCTCCAATCCGTAGAACGCCAGTTTTCTCTCTCCTGATAACGACATCCTCTTGAGTAGTCCCCGCCCGGAGATCCGAATGGGGGACTATTTTACCTCCGGAATATTTTACCCAAGAGGACGCCATCATCATTTAATCATGCAGTAAAGCTGCATGCCCTCGGGAAAAGTTACGGCCTTAGTTTCCCCTTGCTTTCAGCCGTTCGCAGTACTAGCACAGCAAGGCCGTTTTGGTTATTGTTACAAGGCCAGATCAGTCAATCATCCAGACTGTTGCCCTTGCAACTGCTGAAAAGGCTGCTGCCCCTCTTCAGGAACCACACGTTTGTCTGGCCTCTCAACAGATATCCCTCCGTTGTGGTTGCGCCTATGGTACGGCTATCTGTATCGCTGAGGCACGCAAGCCTCCCCACCAACAGCAAAGTCCATGGTTCATGGGGTGGGTCTGGATACATGTCTGCCTATTATGCATTATGACCCTCTTCAACTGTCAGTGGCAACAGACGAGATTGGCCTGTACACTTTTGTACTATACATGACCCTTCACATTTCCACTTCAATATCACATAAGAGATAGTGGACCTAGGGATGTTTAGGAGTCTGTAAATCTCATGTACCGATGAATGACAGAAGTGACACCCAGTCACCTGACCACGTTCGAAGTCTGTGAGTTCCATGGACCACCCCATTCTATTCTCTCACAATTTCTAATGACTACTGAGGTCGCTGATATGGAGTATTTGGCAGTAGGTGGCAGCACAATGTGATTATTATGAAAAATGTATGTTTTTGGGGTGTTTGAATACTTTTGATCATATAGTGTACTTAGGTCATTTTAGCGACTGGCAGAGAAATTTGAGTGGACCAGCCTTGTGCATGGAGTTTGAATGAAGCTAATCATTTGCAGCATTGTCCCCAGAACTGATCATGGCCCTTTGGTTCTGAGTTGAGTGGAAGGACTGAATCAGAGATTTTGAAGATTCTGTGACAAGCTAGGCTGTGACTTCCTACTTGTGCTATAGGGTTGAGAACTGCAGGATCCTCCTAAATGAGTCAGGTGTGCATTATACATCAGACACTGACTGTGGGTAGAGTGCACACAAGGATCTCCATTCATTACATGTAATGATAGTGGAGGTATCAGCATAAAATCAAAATAAATACCTCCCACAGGTCCACAGCTGAGAGTATGGAAATACTAATGGCTAATTACTGAAGCATTTGCAGAAAAACGCTGCTTAAAGCTCTCTTAATATGAGGATTAGAAAGCTGGTGGAAGCCTGAAATCGATACGCAGTGAGATTACTGCGGAAAATTTAAGTGCTCGTATATATACAAAGAATAGGCGAATGGGAAATGGAGGTGGTGTATTTGTTGTAGTAGACAAGAAACTCAGATCCACAAAGATTTAAATTGAAGCTGCATGTGAGAGTGTTTGGACAAGACTCAGTATCAGGGGTGGGCTAAAGGTGTAACTGGATCCTTCTATCATCTACCAGACTCATTTCCTGATGTAACCGGAAACTTTAGAGAAAATCTAATTTCACTTGTGTGTAAGTCTCCCAATCATACTGTAATCATTGGCAGAGACTTTAATCATTGAACAATCAACTGGGAAAATTACAGTTTTCTTAGGAGTGGACATGATAAGACATCCTTACTAATTACCCTGTCTGAAAAATACCTCCAACAGTTATTTGGAACACCACTCATGATGGATATATTTTGGATTTAATGGCAACAAATAGACCTGACTTGAGAATGTCCATACTGAAACTGATATCAGTGATCATGATGTGGATGTGGTGACAATGATTACCAAAGTACAAAGGACAGCTAAATCAAGCAGAAAGACATATATGTTCAGCAAAGTAAATAAAAGGTCAGTAGTTTCATATCTCAATGAGGAACTTAAAATTTTCAGCACAGGCAACTTGCCACTGCACCAAGTGAACGATGTTTCTATTTTTATTTTTTATTGTTTTTTATTTATTTATTGTTCTATGGGACCACGTTAAGGAGAAGTCTCCATGGTCATGGAACAAGTCAATACATGAAATTATAACACGATTGTATAAACAGATAAAATGAAATATAAGAAACATATGCAGTTGTAGATTGTAGAAACAGATAAAATGAAATATAAGAAACATATTCAGGTGACAAGTTGTTAGTTTAAGTAAAGAAAATCAAGAATGTAATTTTCTTAATTTTTTAGCTCTTCCAGGAGCTCTTCGACAGAATAGAAGGAGTGAGCCATGTGGAAACTCTTCAGTTTAGACTTAAAAGTGTTTGGGCTACTGCTAAGATTTTTGAGTTCTTGTGGTAGCTTATTGAAAATGGATGCAGCAGAATACTGCACTCCTTTCTGCACAAGAGTCAAGGAAGTACATTCCACATGCAGATTTGATTTCTGTCTAGTATTAACTGAGTGAAAGCTGCTAACTCTTGGGAAGAAGCTAATATTGTTAGCAACAAACGACATTAAAGAAAATATATACTGTGAGGGCAATGTCAAAATTCCCAGACTATTGAATAGGGGTCGACAAGAGGTTTTCGAACTTACACCACACATAGCTCGAACAACCCGTTTTTGAGCCAAAAATACCCTTTTTGAATCAGAAGAAATACCCCAAAAAATAATACCATATGACATAAGCGTATGAAAATATGCAAAGTAGACTACTTTTCGTGTTGAAATGTCACTTATTTCAGATACTGTTCTAATGGTAAATAAAGCAGCATTTAGTTTCTGAACAAGATCCTGAACATGGGCTTTCCACAACAGCTTACTATCTATCTGAACGCCTAGGAACTTGAACTGTTCCGTCTCGCTTATAATATGCCCATTCTGTCTGATTAAAATATCAGTTCTTGTTGAATTGTGAGTGAGAAACTGTAAAAACTGAGACTTACTGTGATTTAGCATCAAATTATTTTCCACAAGCCACGAACTTATTTCATGAACTACATTATTTGATAATACTAGAAGGCATATCATTTATATAAATAAGAAACAACAGCGGCCCCAGCACCAACCCTTGGGGAACGCCCCATTTAACAGTGCCCCATTGGGACTGAATATCACTACCACTCGCAATATTGCGGAGAATTACCTTCTGCTTTCTGTTTTTAAAGTAAGAGGTGTACCAATTGTAAGTTACTCCCCTTACTCCATAATGGTCCAACTTCTGCAGTAATATTTTGTGGTCAACACAGTCAAAAGCCTTCATTAAATCAAAGAAAACATCTAATGTTTGCAACCTTTTATTTAATCCATCCAAAACCTCACAGAGAAAAGAGACTATAGCATTTTCAGTTGTTAAGCTATTTCTAAAACCAAACTGTACATTTGACAGCAAATTATGTGAATTTAAATTCTCCAGTAACCTTGTATATACAACCCTCTCGATAACTTTAGCAAACACCAATGGCATAGAAATAGGTCTATAATTGTCAACATTATCACTGTCTCCCTTTTTATAAAGTGGCTTCACTACCGAGTACTTTAATCGGTCAGGAAACAGACCACTCCTAAAGGAAAAGTTACAGATGTGGCTAAGTTCTGGGCTAACATACATGGAAGAATACTTCAGTATTCTGCTTGATAACCCATCATATCCATGAGAGTTCTTGGTCTTTAGTGATTTAATTATTGACTCATTCTCCCTCTTGTCAGTATCATGGAGAAGCATTTCAGGTAACAGTCTTGGAAAACTTTTTTCTACGAGCGCTATATGATTCCCTGTTGGAACTAGGTTTCTATTTAGTTCAACCTGCTATATTCAGAAAGTGATTATTAAATACTGTACATATATGCGACTTATCAGTAACACGGACATTCCCACTATGCCCTGATTCTATATCCTCAACCTGTCTCTGAAAACCAGCCACTTCCTTTATGACTGACCATATGGTTTTAATTTTATCCTGAGACTTAGCTATTCTATCTGCATACCACACACTTTTTGCCTTCCTAATAACTTTTTTAAGCACCTTACAATACTGTTTGTAATGGGCTGCTGCATTTAGATTGTGACTGTTTCTAATTTTTTGATATAATTGCCACTTTGTTCTACAAGTTCTAGTGATGTTTGACGACCGAGTGCTCATTCTTTTGACAGATACCGAGATCCCGCATTCGGACGGTCCCTTACACATCAACATTGCACACAACCTCACACTCCAACACGAGTGTGACTCAGCATCTCTACGTGCTTTCATTTACACAGGGGGAGGGGGAGGAGGGGGGGGGGGCGCGGGGAGGGGAAGGCTGTGTGGCAGTGATAGTTCGTATCAACCGCGAAACTTAATATCTGTGAACTCTAAGTGCTCTGTCGAGCCTCCATCTTAACTTTACTTTAGTCAGTTCTTTGTTATACCTCATTCTGTGCAGATGCAGTGTCAAGTGTAAATATATATGAGCTACATTAAAAACAAAGATTCCAAGGCTTACCAAGCGGGAAAGCGCCGGCAGACAGGCACATGAACAAAACACACAAACACACACACAGAATTACTAGCTTTCGCAACTGATGGCTGCTTCTTCAGGAAGGAGAGGGAAAGACGAAAGGATGTGGGTTTTAAGGGAGAGGGTAAGGAGTCATTCCAATCCCAGGAGCGGAAAGACTTCCCTTGGGGGAAAAAAAGGACAGGTGTACACTCGCGCACACACACACACACATATAGGGATATGTGTGCTCTCTACTTTCCATATTTTCAGAAGATATACAGTGTTATTATAATTAAAGTTAACACTAGAATGGCAGAGTTTTTGATGTTCCTAAACCAGCGGAAAGGGGTCATTTTGACCCCACATAAAATATTTTCATATTCAATTTAACAAGTATTTTGTTTTAGTGTTTATTAATCCATACTTTTTGCTAGTAATCACAGTAATTATTTACCACAATAATTAATAATTACTTACTTATTTCAACAACAAAATATCTTACAAATTTATTTTTGCTAATGCTAACGAGTTTCGCAAACAGTAGATTTTTATTTTTAATTATTTGTGCAACTTTCCCAACACATTTAGTATATTTGGTCCATATTACTGTCACATGTGTTCTAGACACAGCTTTGTATTATTTTTCACTGAAGTCTCTGCAATCTGAGAGATGCACTTAGCACAGGTGATTTCTGTTTTGCAGGCACATTTTCCGTACCTGGCTTAGAGGCACTTTACACAGTTTTTGCTGGCCTTGTTGCCTTTTCAAAGGCCAGTCTGGCACTTCCTCTGATTTCTGGGTGATTTTGATCATGTATCCTCTTCCTTTGCCTGCTGTTTTTAGTCCTTCATTCACCAGCTGCAGCATGAACTTCTTTCTTTCCATTCTCTTGCTTGTTTCTATGTTGTAGATGACCCACGCATTTACTGACGCCATGTCCAAGTCGTTGCTGAAGATATGCAGTGGCCAACTCTTACATGGAACCTCTGTAGTACAGGTTATGTGCTCAACCATGTCCACCCTGTACTTTGCTGCATTACAGAATGTTACTGTTACAGGTTACTTATTTCCTTCCTTTCTTATTGCTACTTCAGCATGCAGTGTACTCAGAAGATTTACATTTTTATTCTTCTTTCTTTGGTATACAGTCATGGTGCAGTCTGTGTTGCCACTATGTTGCAGGATGCTGGTGGAGTGTATTTCAGCATTGGACTTCTTCACTTCATTGGGGATTTTATGACAGATCTTGTTCATTGTAACAAATAATGAAGTTTTCTTTTCTTTGAATTTCTTTAAAGTATCAACTCATCTGTCACTTCTTCCTTGATTTACAAATGGCTCCATGAGACATGGAATGACGTACTCTACGAGTGGTTACTTCTCTCGATGCTTGTTCTCTTTGCTGATGTTACATCGAAAGTCAATCAGAATTTGAGACCATATTTTTGTGGTTTGTTGTACAGGAACTGATTGCACCTGCATCTTGTTTTGTTTGGTAATAGTTGCTCTTCAATGGTTATATTTCCTCCAGAATGGTAAGAATGCATACTGTTTTCGATGAA
The DNA here is from genome assembly GCF_023897955.1 of Schistocerca gregaria. Lineage (NCBI taxonomy): Eukaryota > Metazoa > Arthropoda > Insecta > Orthoptera > Acrididae > Schistocerca > Schistocerca gregaria. The sequence goes on along the minus strand of NC_064927.1, from coordinate 69,539,993 downwards.
CTTTTTTCAAATTTCAAATGCAAGAGTGAAATAGTTGCTTGCCAGGTGTTCAGCTTGAGCTGATTTTTCATCAAAATGGAGAAATCTGAGAATCTCCTGAAATCTGTCTCTTGGCATAATGTCCTTGATAAAAGTAGACCCCCAAGAGTGTGACCAGAGATCATTCACAGACATATTTTTTGTACAAATGACATCCCAAGCACACATAATGCCTATCAATTTCTCCAGTCCTTCAAGTGACACAGTCCAGTCATTGTCTTTTAGTACTTTTCAAGCATTTGATACTGTGTATTTCTTCAAGAGACGCAGCAATGCTTCATCAAAAATACAACGGGGGGACTCATGACAGGGGTGTCTACTCATTGCTTCAGAACATTCATAGCCAACCTTCCAGAAAATGAAAAATTGGCAGTCTCCCACATGTTTCCATCACTAGAAACCACCTTTGTAGACGCTTCCACCTGTGCTTGTTGTGATGAAAGAGGTGAGGATTGATGTAGATCAGCATATGAATCCTCTTTCACTGTTGCTCCTCAATTGCAAAGTCTTCATTTTCACTAGTCTCAAGTATATAATCATCAGGCAAGTGCAAGTCAATTTCTGATTCAGCTTCAGTATTCTCTAAGGGATGTAACACTTCTTCATCAGAAATTCCACACTGATGATACATGTTCGAAAATGTGTTTCACAGACAAAGACTGTTATCTGAATGACAAGATATAAAGTGTGGTAGACTGAAATTTACACTTCGCACATTGCAACAATGAGCAGCAACTGCCCTGCATGACAGATAACTGTTGCCACTTCATTGGTGGATAATTTACATATATTCAGAAGACAAATGACAGTGGGCACTGTAGGTGTATTGAATGAAATGTTGAAAAAAAGTAAATATTTTGTGAATTCTAAAACATCATCATAAAGAGGAGAAAAAATTACAAAAAGTCATTTGAGTTCATTAATGAAGTAAATAAATTGGATATGACTATGAATGAAAAAAAGTAAGCCAGGGGTCATTTTCACCACTTCCGCTGTTATAGTGTTAAACTTTCAAAATGCTGTAGAAATAACACCACTGGTCAGAATGATGTCAAATTGCAACAGAATATTAACGGAGAAGGGAGAAAACATATGGAAGAAGAAAAAATAGTGTGAAAATTGACCAATAGATGGTGCTGCATGTGTTAGAATACATAAATTAAAACACCTGTCTTGCACAGGACCCATTGAAGTTGGTATAAAAACGCCGGGTACATGGCTTATCCTCCTTTCACGTCTGCGATGTTCACCATGACTGTCTCAATGCAGGATCACATTCTGTTTCTGAAGCTGTATTACAAGAATAATAACTGTACACACTTTGATCTGCAGAAGTTCTGGACTCTGCAGGGTTTGAAAAATGGCATTGGTCCAATGACTGCCATGGGTCTGGAGAAAATTATTAAGAAATTCAAAAAGACAGGTGCTTTCGGTGTGCAACAATAGACATACCCATGAGCACAGCGCATACAATCCTATGAAACATCCTTCTTTGCTATCCATTCAAAATTACCCATGTGCATGAGATGCTTTCTATTTACCTGCCAGCAAGAGAGACTTTTGCTTCAGAATTTCTTGCTCACATGGAAATGAACAATGATTGGCCATGGAAGATTTTGTGGACAGACAAAGACAACTTCCATGAGAAAGGATATCTCAATACACAGAATTATCAAATATGAGCAATGGAATATCCACATGCAAATCAACCAATACCACTTCATCCTGAAAAGGTCACTGTGTGCTGCGGGTTTACAGCGCCATTTATCATACGGCCATATTTTTTCACTTCTGGTCCTGTTACCTGTACCTTGAATGGTAAGCACTATGACTGTCTTTTGTTCAACCATGCCATTCCAGCTCTCCAACAGTGTGAATGTGTGGATGGGATCATTTTTATGCAAGATGGCACACCTCCGCACATTGCAAATCTACTTAAGCAGCTGCCATTTCGGAAATGCTAGAATTATCAGCCACCAATACCCTACAGCCTGGCCATCCTGATCACCTCATCTTAATCAGTGTGACTTCTGGCAATGGGGCTATCTGAAAGACATTGTGCTCAGTGTTCTGATTGCAAACTTAGCTGCATCGAAGGCATCCATTGCACAACACATTCTGAACATCACCGCAGAACATGTTTTGCACCAGTCACACAGAATTTAATAATCTGATTTATTTTGACTGATGCTTTTTATGCAGTTCTTGGCCTCAGAACAATTAAAAACCAATGTGGTTGATGCTTTTTATGTGGTATTTGGCCTAAGTACAATTAAAAACTGATGTAAGTGATGCTTCGTATGCAGTTTTTGGCCCAATAACAATTAAAACCCGATGTGATTAATGCTTTTTATGCTGTTTTTGGCGTTAGGACAATTAAAAACCAAAACCAATTTTTCCCATCCAAAGTGATATGACCTTGCCGCAGTGGACGGGCTTACATAACAAACAGTATCACACCTGTAAACCCATGCACACTGAGTAATACAGTTTGTTTAATGTCAAACATACACCTTAGGCATTCTTGTATGATTCATTTGTCATTTGTAGTTGACCATTATTAAATTATGATGCATACCTTGCTATTTATTGCTACATTCTGTAACTATTTATTTTTCTGCAGCCATACATTTTCCCCTTCTTCGATAACATTCCATTGAAATTTGATTCATTCTGACCAGCGGCATTATTTCTACAGCGGTTTGAAAGTTTAACTTTAATTACAATCACCCTGTACTATGGATGAGAACAATAAAAAGAGTCCATAATACATGGACTCTAAAATGAATAACTTAGGACCTGTCAGCACTTGTACATCTTCAATGCTAGGGAATATATCAGCTCTAGTACAATCTCTCCACTTCCAACATTTTTGGAGAAATTAATGGGGAAAATATAAGAAATAAAGTGCTTTAAACATGTGGTCTAAATTGTGTACCCTAACAGCAATGAGCACTTGTTCATATTCCATACTATGAAACACATCACTTCTGCTACAAGCTTTATGAATTGCATCTTTTGGGAGGAGGTAGTATGGAAATTAACAAGAAAAAATGTGCAGTAAACATGGTCTCTAAAATGCATACCCTATGTGGATTGAGTTCTTGTTCATCTTCAGTACTATGAAATAAATTATTTCTACTACAAGCTCCCTGATTTCCACATCTCGGTACATCGTAGTATGAGCCATACCATGAATAAAATATGTAGTAAAAATGGGCTCTAAAGCGTCTACCTTAAGAGCTACGAGCACTATTTTATCTTTGATACTATGCAATCTATCACTTCTGCTGCACGCCTTAGTCTTTTCATATTCTTGGAGGAGATGGTATGGACTAAATAGGAAAAAAAAATTAGCAGACATGAAGTAAAACAAGTTACTTTTTCTATAGAGTCTCTGCTTTCTGTATTTTGGGAGGAAATAGTGTGGACCAGAACAGTGGCAGATAAGAAAAACCTTGAGGAGGGGACACTAAAGATGTCTTGAGCTACCTTTACTTTTAATGTAATAAAAAATAATCAAGTTGTATTTAAACTGATTATATACATATACAGGACAATGCCCGCTTATGATTGTGGTTCTCTTCCTATGATTGTGGTTCTCTTCCTTAAAAGATGACTTCCATGCAACTATTCTTCCTAGCAGATTGGTTAATTACATTGTCAATAGGACAATCAATGTCAGGGTGAGTGTTCAACAGCGCTATACAATTAAGTTGATCCTCCTCCATTGTCGACCCCAGTCATGTCTTTGTATCCTGTAACTTTGCAACTGCAAAGGACAGCAAGGTTGAGCTGATGACTTCGACACAGTGCTACTTGTGCATTGATAGCTTTCTTTTTTATTGTATCCACAGCTCCTTTCAATTCTGAGCAACCATCATAGCCTATATCCACAAAGTTCTCCAGTGACAGAGAAAGGCTTTACATTCTCCTTAGAACCATAGTACCTAATACTTCACCAGTAATGCTACAGTCTTCATCTTGACTCTCTTGAGGTTCATCGTCAATGTTTCCACTATAATCATTGTTTTTATGGATGTCCACGAAACCCAAAAATCTTTCGTGTAATTTACCATCACCATCGACATATCTTGCAGCAAAACTCAGTTGGGCAATATGCTCTATGTCTATAGTCTCATCAAAGATTATGCTTTAGTAGTGAGAATCTTTGATTTCCTCCAGTATTCTTGATAACATCACTGTTTCACAGCATGAAATAAGTTCGTTACACATTGTTTTACTTCTTTAAGTGGGGTTCGCTTTAGTGGTCTCAAGGTGATGTTTTAGTTGCAAGTCTCCAATATCAATTCGAAATCTTAGAAGAGCTCTAAAGTTTCCCTCATTACTCACTATACTTTCACAATCATTTTCATTTCCTGACAGACTCCCATCATCTCTAAGCCCCCACAGAGGAATATTTTGCTTTTAATCCATGAAATATGATTGTTTTTATCATAGGTAGAAGACAGTCTCCGTTTTCCCTAATGCTTTCCATTCTCTGTCTTGACAACTGTTTTATGACCTCATGTTCACGGATGTCTCATGTCACCAAAAATAACTTTGTATCTGTTGGCACTTAAACGTAGTACTTGAGCTGAGACTGGGTCTCATGGTCACCATCTTTACCAGTAAGTTTGGCAAACTTTGTTGGTGGTTCAGTCACAAGTTTCTTGACAACTATTTTATTATTCACAAAAATTGAACAGTTAATGCAAAGAAGCCCCTTTTTAACTTGTGAGAACACCAGTCATGGATACTGTTCCAAGTGATTATCAGGCACTTGTCCGTGCTCAACCTGTCCTGTCTTCTTGTGCTCAGAAGTTGGAAAGATATAACCTTCTTCAGGCTTCCATGGAGCTGTGATGAGCTAGTGTTTTATATTGTCATTAATACTTCCTGATGCTAATATATCAAAATAATTACCAATATTCATGGAATTAAAGGAATCAGTCAATGAACTTTGCTGTGGAAGTTTCGATGAAGTGCTGGGCTCTGCCTGTATATCTGGTGGTGTTTTTGCAGCTGAATGGTGACTGGAGTCTTCAGATGTTTCTACTTTTATTTTTCTTATTACATAATGATCCATTTTATTATACTGTTATGACATAGGTAAAGTAGATACCAATTATTCTTAAATAAACTCTGTATTTGAACTGAAAAATGCAACACTAGTACACTTAGCACTAAAACACATGGTCACACTCTGCGTATTTCTAATATCACTAAGCACAACACTAACTGAAGTCCATGGTAATAGGTAATATTGCAGTTGTTCACTTTTTATCACTTCCAAGTTATCGCAACAATTGTAGCTTTCAAATTGACTACCTGGCAGCGACTCTGCTTCCCTTATATACGTGGCTCAGTTGTTTCAAGAACATTTGCTGTCAGACTGTTCACTTCCAGACCTTTATGGAGTGTGAACAAATACCTACTATGAAAGTGACAAGCCAAATGTACCTTACATGTATAATATAAGGGCGAGCTTTCAATGAAGACATCATCTGGCAATTTTTTATGTGGAACTTTTATTGTCAATTCCATTCCTTTCTAGTGTATTCACTACAGGTCTTACATGGTAACATCGTGTTTTTAGAAGACTTCTCAAAAGTCACTATTACCGGAGATATACACATCAATAGTTTCCCATACCTAACTCGTATTATGAGTTAGGTATGGGAAATTATTGTTACATTATTAGTAAAAATATTGTTATGATTCTCATAACAATATTTTTACTGAGAAATTACTGTGAATTACTATTATCAATACTTCACAATCAAATGATCAATCTCACTCTTGACTAATCTTCACACTTGCACTTGCTACAACTAGGACTTTTTTCTTATTCATTCTTCAGTCTTAATATTTCTGCTTCTAAATGTAAACTAGCTTCCTATTTGGCAATATTCCATATTTATAATGCTATGTATCAAAGGTTCTGTACAAGAAATCAGTATAATATTCGTGACTTTTCTCAAACAAATGCCAGACAGAATAATGTATCAAGATCACTAAAATGGACCACGACTTTTGTTGTAGGTATGTGTTAGCTATCCATGTGCCAGACAGAAACATATAAGATACGATGACGTGGAAATGCGTACTACATAGGAAAGTACAACTACTCGATAACTTGATTCAGTTGAGTTGACTGATGAAAGAAAAGAACGAATAGCATGCGGGCTGACTGGTGGGGGTGGTTTGGGTGACAATGCGGGCAGCCCCACAACAGGGGGGGGGGGGGGGGGGGGAGGGAGGGAAGCACCCCAAATACCCCCCACATGTATATGCAACTGGGTCAGAACAAAAAAAAAGTGTGTGATAAACATGGGCTTTCAAGTGAATATCTTAAGAACTATGAGCAATTGCTCATCTTCGATGTACTGATATACATTCATTCAACTACAAGCTCTCTGCTTTTCATACTTTGGGAGAAGGTAGTATGAATGAGAAGCAAGAAAAATGATTGATAGATATTGGATTTAAATGCATACCTTAGGAACTAGAGCACTTCTTCATCTTCAGTACTCTGAAATACATCACATCTCCTACAAGCTCTCTGTTCTCCATAGTATGGGTGAAGCCAGTATGGACTGAAACAAGAAAAAAAAGTGTCCTATAAACATGGGCTCTAAAATATATACCTTAAGAGCAATAAAAACTTGTTTATCTTAGATACTATGAAATACCTCAGTTCTAATACTGTATAGGCCCACTGCTTTCCACATATATGGAGTTGGTAGTATGGGCAAAATGAAGAAAAACATGTCTAGTAATGATGGGATCTACAATGCATACCTAAAGAGTTATGAGCACTTGTTCGTCTTCAGTACTATGAAATATATCACTTCTACTACAAGTTCTCTGCTATCCATATCTTAGGAGGCAGTAGCAATGACAAAATTAAGAAATAAGTGTCTAGCAAACGTGTGCTGGTAAAAATACCTCAAGAGCTGTGAGAACTTGTTCATCTTCAGCACTAAAAAATATAGCATTTCTCTGCATTCAGTGTTTTGGGAGGATGTAGTACGGACAACAGCAACAACAAGAAACTGTTTAGCAACCAATGACATCACTTTGAACTTATGCAGTACATCATTTCAACTTCAAGAACTTTACTTGGCATATATAGGGTGTTACAAGAAGGTATGGCCAAACTTTCAGGAAACATTCCTCACACACAAATAAAGAAAATATGTTATGTGGACATGTGTCTGGAAATGCTTAATTTCCATATTAGAGCTCATTTTAGTTTCGTCAGTATGTACTCCAACGTGATCAAATTGTAAATTTCCACAATCAACACGTGTGGGCTTACGAGAATCCGCACGCAGTTGTGCAATCATGTCATCAACACAGATTTTCTGTGAACGTTTGGGCAGGCATTGTTGGTGATGTCTTGATTGGGCCCCATGTTCTTCCACCTATGCTCAATGGAGCATGTTATCATGATTTCATACAGGATACTCTACCTGTGCTGCTAGAACATATGCCTTTACAAGTACAACACAACATGTGGTTCATGCACGATGGAGCTCCTGCACATTTCAGTTGAAGTGTTCATATGCTTCTCAACAACAGATTCAGTGACTGATGGATTGGTAGAGGCGGACCAATTCCATGGCCTCCACGCTCTCCTGACCTCAACCCTCTTGACTTTCATTTATGGGGGCATTTGGAAGCTCTTGTCTACGCAACCCTGGTACCAAATGTAGAGACTCTCCGTGCTCATATTGTGGATGGCGGTGATACAATACGCCATTCTCGAGGGCTGCATCAGCGCATCAGGGACTGCATGCGACGGAGGGTGGATGCATGTGTCCTCACTTAGGAGGACATTTTGAACATTTCCTGTAACAAATTGTTTGGAGTCACACTGGTACGTTCTGTTGCTGTGTTTCCATTCCATGATTAATGTGATTTGAAGAGAAGTCATAAAATGAGCTCTATCATGGAAAGTAAGCATTTCCAGACGCATGTCCACATTACATATTTTCTTTCTTTGTGTGTGAGGAATGTTTCCTGAAAGTTTGCCCGTACCTTTTTGTAACACCCTGTATTTGCATGATGTACCATTGACCAAAACACAAGAAAAATGTCCAGCAAACATGAGTTTTAAAATACATACCTTAAGAAGTATGAGCAACTGCTGATCTTTGATGCTTTGAAATGCATTTGCTCAACTACAAGCTCTCTGCTTTCTGTACTTTGGATGTTGTTTGAAAAGTTCTCGGAATCACCCCAAGAGATCAGCACTAGCACAACAAGTTGTTCACGTGATATTAGTTGGAGTGTTGCCTATAGACATGTGCCATGTCAGTGCTCTTGGAAGAGAGCTGTAGCAGCGAAATGGCTCTGTTGCTGTTGTCATTTAGTGTTTTGCAAAGATGGAAAAAAATCGAGATTCGAGCACTGATTAAGTACCTCATAAAGAAAGGAATGACAGCAAAGGACATTCATGCCGATTTCCAGAATACACTGGGGGACTCTGCTCCTACATATTCAACTGTTGCCAAGTAGACAAATTAATTTAAATGTGGTCAGGAGAGCTTAGAGTATGATTCACACAATGGTCGGCCTACATGTGTTACTATTCCAGAAATCATTGCAAAAGTGGACAAAATGGTCACGGAGAATCGTCAATTGAAAGTACATGAAATCGCTCACATTTACCAGATATTGCCTGAAAGGCTATATCATATTTTAACTGAAGAATTTAAGACATTTTAAAGAACATAGTTCTTATATAGGAGAACAGTGATTTGTAGTTATTATAAACAAACTGGAAGCAGTGTTGATCACTTAACTTTTTTAATGGTGACTGGTTTTGATCTTTTCATCAGATCATCTTCAGACCATGAATGTCTGCCGGAGGTGTACTCCACCATCCACAAACAAGAGAACTGCTATGCCCCACCACCTCCTGCAGACATTCATGGTCTGAAGATGACCTGATAAAAAGATCAAAACCAGTCACCATTAAAAAAGTTAAGCGATCAAGACTGCTTCCAGTTTATTTATGAAGAATTAGAAATGAAAAATTATCTACAAGAGAAATGAAGAAGATTTTTTGAACCAGTTTGTGACCACAGATGAAACTTGGGTGCACTACTTTACCCCAGAGACAAAACAACTGTCAAAGCAGTGGAAACATGCTGATCCTCCACCACCAAAGAAAGCAAAGACAATTCCTTCGGGAGGAAAGGTCATGGTGCTCTGTGATGCAAAGGGGATTCTGTTTGTAGATTATCTACCCACTGGGCAAAAAATTACTGGAGAATGCAATGCTAACCTCCTGGACTAATTGCAACAAAAGATATGCAAAAAAGGCCAGGTTTAGCAAGGAAGAAAATCATCTTCCATCAAGAGAACCGACTCGTGGAGATAACATCTTGGACCTACTGATAACAAACAGACCCAAACTTTTCGACTCTGTAAGTGCAGAACAGGGAATCAGTGATCATAAGGCCATTGCAGCAACCCTGAATATGGAAGTTAATATGAATATAAAAAAAGGGAGGAAGGTTTATCTGTTTAACAAGAGTAATAGAAGGCAGATTTCAGACTACCTAACAGATCAAAACAAAAATTTCTGTTCCGACACTGACAATGTTGAGTGTTTATGGAAAAGTTTAAGGCAATTGTAAAATCCAGACACTCCGGGATGATGATGGCATTGAAACAGAGGATGACACGCGTAAAGCTGAAATACTAAACACCTTTTTCAAAAGCTGTTTCACAGAGGAAGACTGCACTGCAGTTCCTTCTCTAAAACCTCGCACAAACAAAAAAATGGCTGACATCGAAATAAGTGTCCAAGGAATAGAAAAGCAACTGGAATCACTCAACAGAGGAAAGTCCACTGGACCTGATGGGATACCAGTTCGATTCTACACAGAGTACACGAAAGAACTTGGCCCCCTTCTAACAGCCATGTACCGCAAGTCTCTAGAGGAACGGAAGGTTCCAAATGATTGGAAAAGAGCACAGGTAGTCCCGGACTTCAAGAAGGGTTGTCGAGCAGATGCGCAAAACTATAGACCTATACCTCTGACGTCGATCTGTTGTAGAATTTTAGAACATGTTTTTTGCTCGAGTATCATGTCGTTTTTGGAAACCCAGAATCTACTCTGTAGGAATCAACATGGATTCTGGAAACAGCGATCGTGCAAGACCCAACTCGCTTTATTTGTTCATGAGATCCAGAAAATATTAGATACAGGCTGCCAGGTAGATGCTAATTTCCTTGACTTCTGCAAAGCGTTCGATACAGTTCCGCACTGTTGCCTGATAAACAAAGTAAGAGCCTATGGAATATCAGCCCAGTTGTGTGGCTGGATTGAAGAGTTTTTAGCAAACAGAACACAGCACGTTGTTATCAATGGAGAGACATCTTCAGACATTAAAGTAACCTCTGGCATGCCACAGGGGAGTGTTATGGGACCATTGCTTTTCACAATATATAATATATATAAATGACCTAGAAGATAGTGTCGGAAGTGCCATGCGGATTCTCGAAGATGATGCTGTAGTATACAGAGAAGTTTCAGCATTAGAAAATTGTAGTGAAATGCAGGAAGATCTGTAGCAGATAGGCACTTGGTGCAGGGAGTGGCAACTGACCCTTAACATAGACAAATGTAATGTATTGCGAATACATAGAAAGAAGGATCCTTTATTGTATGATTATATGATAGCGGAACAAACACTGGTAGCAGTTACTTCTGTAAAATATCTGGGAGTATGCGTGCAGAACGATTTGAAGTGGAATGATCATATAAAATTAATTGTTGGTAAGGCGGGTACCAGGTTGAGATTCATTGGGAGAGTCCTTAGAAAATGTAGTCCATCAACAAAGGAGGTGGCTTACAAAACACTCATTCGACCTATACTTGAGTATTGCTCATCATTGTGGGATCCGTACCAGGTTGGGTTGACGAAGGAGATAGAGAAGACCCACAGAAGAGCGGCGCGTTTCATCACAGGGTTATTTGGTAACCGTGATAGCATTACGGAGATCTTTAGCAAACTCAAGTGGCAGACTCAGCAAGAGAGGCGCTCTGCATCGCGGTGTAGCTTGCTCGCCAGGTTTCAAAAGGGTGCATTTCTGGATGAGGTATCGAATATATTGCTTGCCTACTTATACCTCCTGAGGAGATCACGAATGTAAAATTAGAGAGATTCGAGCGTGCATGGAGGCTTTCAGACAGTCGTTCTTCCCACGAACCACACGCAACTGGAACAGAAAAGAGAGGTAATGGCAGTGGCACGTAAAGTGCCCTCCGCCACACACCGTTGGGTGGCTTGCAGAGTAGAAATGTAGATGTAGATGTAGAAGACAATGCACACTCACATACATATGTTGTCACCATGTAAAAATTACACGAACTATTATGAAATGTTGTCACACCTGCCTTATTCACCAGATATGGCTCCATCAAACTTCCATCTTTTCCCAAAACTGAAAATTTTTCTTGGTGGATGAAGATTCACTTCAAACAATGAATTAATAGCCAGAGTTGACAATTATTTTGCAGGCCTGGAAGAAACACATTTTCAAGATGGGATCAAGGCACTGGAACATCATTTGACCAAGTGCATTAATCTACAAGGAGACTACATTGAAAAATTAAAAAAAGTTCCAGTGATGTAAATACTTTTTTTTTTTCAACAAAAAACAAAGAAAAAAATTTCAAGCTTTTTGCTTTCCATATTGTAAGAGAAGGTAGTATGGACCAAGTCATCTTCATTACTACAAAATGCACACTTCTACTACCAATTTTCCACTTTCCATATTTTGGGATGATTGGGACGAGATAGTATCTATCAAAACAAGAAGAAAATGTGCACTAATCATGGGATCTAAACTGCGTAGCTTAAGAGCTGTGAACACCTAACTCATGTTTGATAATGTGAAATACACCATTTCTACTTCAAGCTCTCTGATTTACATATTCTGGGGAGAGGTAGCATGGATCAAAACAAGAAAAAAGTCTTAGTAAACAAGGTTCTAAGATATGTACCTTAAGATCTATGAACACTTGCTCATCTACGTCTACACCCATACTCTACGAACATCCATGAAGCGCGTTGTACAAGTTAATACAGTTTCTTCCCACTCCATTCACGTATGAAGCACGGGGATAATGATTGTTTGGATGCATCTGTATGTGCTGTAATCATTCTAATTTTGTCCTCATATTCCCCATGTGTGCAATACAAAGAGGGTTTTAGTATATTTTTAGAGTCATCACTTAAAGCTGCTTCTTGAAACTTTGTTAGTAGACTTTCTTGAGATAGTTATGTCTATCCTCAATTATCTACCAGATCAGTTTCTTCAGCATTTCTGTGACACTCTCGCATGGGGCAAGCAATCCTATGACCATTTGTGCAACCCTTCTCTGTATGCATTCAATATTCCTGTTAGTCCTATTTGGTATGGGTCCCATAAAGATGAGCAGTATTCTAGAATGGATCACATGTGTGATATGTAAGCAATCGCCTTTGTAGACTGATCTCATTTGCTCAGTATCCTACCAATAAAGCAAAGTGTACCACCTGTTTTACCCACAAACCTATGTCATCATTCAATTTCACATCCCCACAAATCTTTACTCCTATGTATTTGTATGAGTAGGCTGATTCCAACTATGACTCATTGATATTATAATTGTAGCATTTTATGTTATTTCATTTTTAAAGTGCATAATTTTACATTTCTGAACATTTAAAGCATGTCACCAATCTTTGCACCACTTTCAAATCTTATTATGACTTTATTGAATATTTATGCAACTTCTTTCAGACAGTACTTCATTACAGATAACTGCGTTATTTGCAAAAAAATCTGAAGTTACTGTATTGTCCACAGTGTTATTAATATACAGCTTGAACAGCAAGAGTCTCAACACACTTCCCTGTGGCACACCTGAAGCTACTTCTACATCTGATGATGACTCTCAATCCAAGATAACATACTGTATCTACCCTACCAAAAAGTCTTCATTCCAGTCATAAATTTCACTTGATACCCCAAATGATGCAAATTTTGACAATAAGCATAGGAGTGGTTCTGAGCCAAAAACTTTTCAGAAATCAAGAAGTACTGCATCTTCATGAAGCTTTCAGCATTCGTGTGAAAAAACTACAAGTTGAGTTTCTCATGACTGATGTTTTCAGAATCCATGCTGGTTGACATGGAGGAGGTCATTCTGTTCAAATTACCTATTTATGTTTGAGCACAGAATATGTTCTGAGATTCTACAACAAACTGATGTCAAGCATAATGAATGGTAGTTTTTGGATCACTTCTACTATCCATTCTGTAGACGGGTGTGACGTGTGCTTTCTTCCAATCAAAATATTGTTAACATTCATATGTCAATGAACTAACAATAATCATCAACATAGAGACAGTTGACAATACCACTGTAGATAGTTTTAAATGGCTTGGCCCTGTTATTGCCAGAAAGTGGATTTTATTCTATGTGCTTACCCAGTACTATATACATATTTACAAATACAGCACACATGTAGAGGAGTAGCTAGTCACCCACGTACACTGTTTGTCAGCTTAACTATGTTTGTGCGAAACAGTCATTAAATTGACAGGAGGCAATTCTGTTTCTGGATAGCCCTTGAGCTATATAGAAAATACACACCTCAAAAAAAGTTTTTCATCAGCCCTGTTCCCAGAACTCCTGAAGATAGATTTTGACTGTGGATGTTGTATCACAGATACAGCCCTTTTGAGTGTTCAGAGATACCACTAAACATGCCCAAAGATGTAAACAACCATGCCTATTAGACGGAGGGGTCTGACAGCTGATCAGTTCCAGTCTTTCCACCAGGAAGGAGGTACACGGCTTGTATTGTCTGTAGTTCAACCATGTCTAGATGATCAGTACCATGGTTTGATCACATCTGCATTGTTATTTTGTGCCAGGAAAGGCTCTCAACAAGTGTCCAGGTGTCTTAGAGTGAACCAAAGCGATGTTGTTCGGACATGGAGGAGATGCAGAGAGACAGGAACTGTCTATGACAGCCTTGCTCAGGCCGACCAAGGGCTACTACTGCAGTGGATGATCACTAACTATAGATTATGGCTAGGAGGAACCCTGACAGCAATGCCACCATGTTGAATAATGCTTTTTGTGCAATCACAGGACATCATGCTACACTTCACTCCTAATGTCCATGGCAGGGTCCTCTTTGCAATCATGATGCCATGCAGCACAGTACAGATAGGCCCAACAACATGCCAAATGGACTGCTCAGGATTGGCATCATGTTCTTTTCACTGACAATTGTAGCATATGCCTGTGACCAGACAATCATCGGAGACGTGATTGGAGGCTACCTGGTCAGGCTGAATGCCTTAGACACACTGTCCAGCAAGTGCAGCAAGGTGGAGGTTCCCTACTTTTTTGGGGTGGCATTATGTGGGGCCGATGAACATTGCTGGTGGTCATGGAAGGTGCCATAACAGCTGTACGATATGTAAATGCCATCCTCTGACCGATACTGCAACCATATTGGGAGCATATTGGCGAGGCATTCATCTTCATGGATGACAATTCACACCCCCATCGTGCACATCTTGTGAATGACTTCCTTCAGGATAACAACATCACTCAACTAGAGTGGCCAGCATGTTCTCCAGACACGAACCCTAATGAACATGCCTGGGATAGATTGAGAAGGGCTGTTTACAGATGACGTGACACACCGACCACTCTGAGGGATCTACACTGAATTGCTGTTGAGGAGTGCGACACTCTGGACTGACAGTGCCTTGATGAACTTGTGGGTAGTATGCCATGATGAATACAGGCATGCATCAATGGAAGAAGATGAGTTACTGAGTATTAGAGGTACTGATGTGTATAACAATCTGGACAATCACCTCTGCAGGTCTCACTATATTGTGGTACAACGTGCAATGTGTGGTTTTCATGAGCAATAAAAAGGACAGAATTGATGTTTATGTTGATCTTTATTCCAATTTTCTGCACTGGTTCCAGAACTCTCGGAACCGAGGTGATGCAAAACTTTTCTTGATGTGTGTAACTACAGAAAATACATACAATATGTACATGAGTACAAGTCATATTAATTAGTGAAGCTTACTTACACCCTTGTGCTCCTTTGCATAAATCACATAATTAGGTTTTTCACCAATGCCCATAAAGCAACTAACTTGTGTATAATTCAAGAGTTTCTGTGTATTTGTACAAAGCTCTATGTGTAGAAAACTTGAAATTCTGTATATTTTATAGTGGAAGTGGAAGATTAGGGAAGGTCAATCTTCCCTAGTGGATGTACACCATCACTAAAATGATCAGTGAGAGCTTACCATAAACTGAAAAAAACACACCCTCTAGTGAAGGTGAACCATCGCTGTACTCAGGTAGGGAATGTGTACAGTAGCATATTATCTACTAGTGAAGTTGTACCATCACAGCTCCCGGGACATTAATGGTGCACCAAACAAAGCTACCAAGCATCAGCATGAATGTAGTTGTCATCTTGTTATTGTTATGTTATACAGCAGTGCAGCTACTGTTACAGTAGTGCAGCTGTGGTTGACAGTAATGCAGTTACAGTTCACGTCAGTGCAGTTATGGTTGAATCAGTCAAGTTCTACGAACATCTTAGAGGGGAATGGGAAAATCTCAGTTACAATTCTGTCTTTGTGGACAGAGGAAAGTACAAGTCACTTATCCGCAAGGGTAAATCAATAAAATCTGGATGAAAGAAGGACGGCAACAACTACAAGTTTTTGAAGTGATATGGAATGCTGCAAGCAAATGGAGTAACTAAATTAATACAACCTGTAACTGTAGAACGTAAGATTAAATACTTTATTTATAATGAAGAACTGAATGATATTCTGCATGATGCTCATGCAGTCAATGGTCACAGTGGACGCAAAAGAATAATGAAATGCTTGAAGTCAAAGTTCTGTAATATAACATACAGAGATGTCCAGATTTATCTTACTTTGTGTGAGCCTTGTTTACAAAAGCAAGAAGGAGTAGTAGTGAAGCCGATGCTGTTGAAGGAGCTAAATTCCAGATGTCAAGTTGATCTCATTGACTTTGAATCGCATCCAGACGGAGATTACAAATTCATAACAGTTTATCAAGACCACCTCACTAAATTCGTTGTTCTTAGGCCACTGAAGTCCAAAATAGCTGAAGAGGTATGTGATAACATTATTGACAGTTTTATGTTGTTAGGCACTCCCACAGTATTGCAGTTTGACAATGGTAGAGAGTTCATTAACGAAATAATCCGGAGCTTAACTGAACTATGGCCCAATTTTAAGATTGTCCACAGTAAACCTAGACACAATCAGAGTCAAGGCAGTGTAGAGCAAGCAAACGAAGATATAGAAAATACACTAACTACATAGATGCAGGAGCACAACACTGCGAAGGGGAGCCATGCAGCTAATGAAGAACAGTGCTGTACATTTTGGAATTAAAAGATCTCCGTACAAAGTGATGTTTAGCTGCCCTCCTAAACATGGTTTGTCTTCAACAAGTTTACCTACATAAGCATTGATGAACATTCACTCTGAGGATGATCTTGAAAATATAGTTAATCAAGTGAGTGTTGTCAGTGAGACAGGGACTGAAACGGTGCAGGATAATGATAACAGAAAATCTCCATTCCAAGGGGATAACATACCAACAGGAACAGAAGTTGAGAACAGAGAGAAAGAAAGTATTCCTGACAATAATGACTACTGCCTGACTGATTTAGATGAATCAACTTGTTCTATTGAAAAGCACAGAATTGAAGTGTACAAGTGTGATACGCTCACTAAATCCACTGAGCAGAACAGGTAATTAGGATTGTGGAAAGGGCCAAATAAGGTTGGGGTCAGTTTCACCTTCTAATTGTAATTTATTGTAATTGAATAACACTTTTACAACCAAAGCGGCACATAGCTGGATCTTTACCGAATGCAACTCTTTCTCAGCTGAAGGCCTCCAAACAAGAAATCTTAACAAATCAACAAGATAAAAATCCAATTAAGATAGCAATAAAATAATTTTAAAAAATCTCAGCAAAGTAGATAGAACAAACATATGCAAGGTGCAATACCAAAGGCTGACAGCCACAATTAAGTTTCAAAGTTTTAAAATATATTACCATAATCTTTTAAAGGCAGAAGGCTGCAATGTTTAAGCTTGAAAGATAAATTTAAGACTTAATTGTGCAAAAATTTTAAGAAAACAGAAAAATAACCAAAAGCCTTAAAGTTTAAGTAGCTGAAAACATAATTAAACACAGGTGGCATGCAGAAGCCTTCAGGGAGGTCAGTCTGCCCTCGTTCACTTAGGTGAGACAGGTGGTGAGCTCAACTACACTTCATCCATTGAAACCCAACCGAAGGACAGCCACGGACCGACCAACACAATGGCTCGCTTCCCATCAATCAGTACATGAGAACCCAAACAGAAAAGGGTTACAAATGTGATGATCCACAATGGAGTACATATTAGCTGTCAAAATTACACACCATGTTGGATAGCGACAACGAGTGAGGAAAGGACACTGCCTGAAATTACATTAGTGGCCAGGGCAGGTAACTGGAACACTAACAGCCACAAGTCAGAAAATTCTGCTGGTGCACTTGAATTGTAGTCAACCAATATAGTTAATTCCACCGCACGGCAGCTAAATTTCAGTAATACAAAGACTTGGTGCTGCTCACAGGAAAACCTCCCCAACAGCAAACCACTGAAACCAACCACACAGCATGAATGCATGTGTCTTGAGTACTTGAAACCACTACTCAACTTTGATGTCCTGGGTTGGTGAACCATGATGCTCGTAGTGATCGGACAGCTCCACACACGCTTCAACACTGTGCGGGGACTGCCAACGGACCCAGCCAACTCCACTGCATGGAGATATCCTTCCTTGTCCGCACCAACCAACTGACTGGCGCTGGTCCGTCCATGACTGCTGCTCCATTGTGACTGCACTGCTGGTGCGTCTCCCACTCGATTCCAGACACACGACAGTGGAAATACTGGCTCGGACCCAACTTGCAGAGGAAACGCACCCACTGGCTAAGCGACATCCCTGCACCAGGAAAGGACTGGTCCAAGTTCCATAATATGGTAATTGAAGGGCACCAGAAGCGCTCAGAGAACCAGTTACACATCGCCCGATAAGACGACTGACCTCTCAGAGCCAGTATGCTGACAACATTTAAAATAACTTGTCAAAGTAAATCATGCCAACTACACACACAACCTACATGAAGAGCTAAACGATACCCAACAATAACTAAGCATGCCCAAAAACAAACCTGGAGTCAATGCACGCACACACAGCTGACTCATGAATGATCAGTGAGCCAAAACACATCGACCAGTAGGACAACTGACCGATGATCCACCAAGACCATGGCCTGGCTCAAGTGACGTGTGGCAGCAATGGTCGGGTGAGCCATGTCGATACAGAACTCATTGTTGCTCCGCCCAACTGCACTAGTGCTGCATTACAAGTCCCCTGTGCTCCAGACACATTCCAGCTGACTGGCAGCCTGAACTTGCGACCCAAATTCACTATCCGAACTCCCTATGACAGACAACGACTGGGAAATAACAGCAGTCATGCAAAGATACTATGAGAGGGGATATATTGATAAGCGCTGCTAATGCTGCTCATGGTCAGGCAAAGCAGCAACTCAGTGACAGTAGTAATTTAAATTAAAGTAGTGAGAAGGAAGTACGTTAAAAACAAGGTGTAAAATACATGATGGCAGGAACACGAGCTACGCATGCCTTAAAGTGCTTCGACAAACAAGCACAAAGAATGCAGCAGTGTTCAGACTGCTGCTTTCCAACAATGGAAAAGGACTGTACTGTGAGAGTGCCAGTTCTCAACTTTGATAGAGGAAGAGGAGATGCCAGGTCAGTCTCGGGTGGCATCTCCTAGACAACAGCCGATGGCTTCTACTGAATCGGGATGAGAGATGATGTACTGAGTCAACTACATGCACAGCAATAAATTGTTTGTTTTTAAATAATTATGGAAGGGATGATATGATATACCACTGCAGCTACAACTACAACATTTTATTTCAGATCCCAGTTCAGTAGTTGCCCTCTAAGAATAATCTCAGAGGAGGAAGTTTCAGCAGAAAATACTGTTGCCTGAGGATAGTTGTGACGTCTCAGTCAATGATGGGAAGTGGCCAGGGATTCTTCAAATGCAATTGCCAGCAAAAATGTCAGACACTCAGATGCTTTTGCAAAAACAAAAATGTTTTGTGTAACTCAAAGTGCCATGGTGCATGTCCTTGCTGCAATAAATGAATTTGGCATAATTTGACAATTTTTTCAAACTACAGGTGATAAATGCAACTTTCAATGTATGATTGTTTTGTTATTATAGCCATGGTTCACATTCCTTTTCTCTTCGCAGTGAAGGTAAACATTCACTTGTGATAGTGGACTTTCCCTAGTCAGTATGTATTTTTTTGACAGAGCTGGAATCACAAATCCACTTTCACTAAATGGGCCAGTGAAGGCCCACTCAGTAATGGTATACTTTCCCTGATACTTCCATTTCCACTATAACATGTATACTTCTGTAAGTCCTGATGAGGGTATAATCCCTTTATCTTGTTCGACGCAGGGTAGGCTAATACCTCTCATCATGAGGTATCCTCAACATCAAATGACCCTGAATACAGTAGTTTCCACTGCTGCCATTACGGTTTTTTTCTTTTTAAGAGGGATGGCTAAAGATGAGTCCTCAAAAGTATTCCCCACCCCCCATCCCCAACCCCACAGTTGGTAATGGACTAACTTTCTGTCATAGTGTGCTTTCCTTGGGTGAGTGTTTTGTGTTAACGTAATCAATGTTTGTCTTTTCTCTTCCCAGGCTTCCATCCTTAGTATCCAGTGAAATGGATCTATTCCCTAGTTCCTTTCCAGTTCCTTAAGCATCGACTCAACCAGTGTGCAGTGAATAGAGGTGTCTGGTAAGTTCTTTACTATTTGTTCGAAAGGCCATAGGTACTCAACATAATGTGTTTGTTGATTGCTAGTGTAAGTACAAATGAAATGATTAAATATTCTAAAAACTCTTATCACATGGTTTGCTTCCAGATAAAATTTTGAAATTAGGAAAGCTTTCCAATTTTCATGACTAAAGTTGGAAGCAGTGTCTGATAATAATGCAGCAGGCTTACCAATCCTTGGGATGTAGTCATATATTATCCTTTTAATGATGGGAACTGCACTGGTATTTTTGTTGTGTACAGCATGAAATACTTAGAAAAGACATCATGAAACATGATCAAGTGATTCACTCCACCCTGAAATAAAGGCAGGGGGCTCAAGACACAATTTTTAGTGGTTTAGTTGGCAGTATTGAATGTAGTTTTTTTCAACAGCATTTGTTTTACAGCTCAGTCTTCTGGCATGTTATGCAGGTTCTTAAAAGTTGTTCCCATGTTGCAAAAATTTATTCATGGGATTTTGTAGCAGTAACTGTTTAACCCTTTCACACCTATGGTCAGCTCTTACACTTGTCTGTGTAATATTGCCTATAATTTTTGTCCATTATAAGTAAAACTCTGCAGTGTGAAATTTGTTCAACCAATTCTGCGATTTCTGGAAGTCCTAGAGGAAGGCAAGATTAGACATCTGCAACCACATTACTTTTTCCACTAATATGAATTATTTTTAAGTTATATTCCGGCAAAAAAAAAAAAATCATCATACTAGGTGATCCTGTAAAAGTTTCCAGCTTAAAAGAAAACTCAAGGCTTGACATGATTACCATGAATATTGTAATGGAATCTTTTAAAGGCCCAAATAATGGCTAAGTCTCTGCCCCAGTGGAAGAAAATGCTCCCTCACACTCAGAAAGAAATAGTTAGTGTTATATTGCTCTCAACCCCATTGATTCAGAATAGACAGGCTACCAAACCACTGCAGGAAGCACCTTTCCCAACACAAAAGTCATGTGACATGCCAGTATGGTACAATAGTTTGGAATTCACCAAAGTTCAAAGGAATCAAAAGTTACAACAAACTGTTGACCAAAACCACTGTGTAGTTTTTCTCAATAAATTCAGAAGTGTCTCACTATTCAGTAAACTATTAGATACAAAGTGCTAAAAAATTAAGTTAAGCTTAGAAATGCTTTGCTTCTTTGTTCTAGGCACAGAATTTTTTTTATTGCATTTATTTTGCCATCTGGTGCTATTACATTAAATGACCAAGAAATTTAATTTTATCCTTAATGGTTCAAAATTTCGATTTATTAGTATTCTGTAACATTGTTTCTATGAAATTAATGTGTTCCTCCCTGGGGCATATGCAATGAGTGAATCTTAAACAGATCAGGTTCCAGCACTGTGAACAGGGCAGTAATACAGACACCTGAGCTGATATTTAAACCAAAGGGCAGAACTCAAAACTGGCAACTTCTAACAGCTGATATAAATGCAGTATTTCTATAAGATTTCTCTGTTAACAGGACCTGCCAATAGGAGGACTCAGATCAATGCTCATCAAAACTTTTTCACCACGAAATTTTTCTGTTTATTCATCCAGGATCTTGGACCTAGTATGGACAGGAACAATAATTTAATCAGTTGCTCTAGCACCAAGCATGAGGTAGTCTCCACCATCAGGTTCAGTCACAGTTAATATCAGACTGCAGTATGGTGATAACGATGGCTTAATGATCTTTCATAACAACATTTTAAGTACTTCTTTAATAACAGCCTCCTGCTTGGACCACAGGATGGAGTAAGAGGTACAGCAATGGGTTTTGTGAGAAATAACATCCATAGAGTATTCATAATCTCAAATGATGCCTGGTTTCTCTGCAAATGCATCTATACACTTTAATAATGTATTGTCAAGCTCAGTTTGGTGCTTTGATCCAAGATGCTTGGACTCCAACACTTTATCAATAATATGACATTCATTAGAGTACATATCCCCGCAATGAAATTACTGACTGTGGGTATGTAGCACTTCCGTTTTAATAAATTTGACCTTTATACCTTGACAATATGTACTATGTCTGGCTTTTGTTTTCAATAAATCTATAGTAATATTTGTTTCACCCATACATAAGTAGCATTTACCATTAGAGAGGTCCAGTGTGGCAACCCTCTCCTGTAAAAATTCAATGCTAAGGACACAATCCACAATCAGATTTTCTACAATTAGGAACATGCATTTAATGGCTGCACTTCCCAGGACACCGGAAGTTGCATTTTCACCTTGACACTATGTCACCTGGTAACAACCTTGCCAAGAATCTTACAGTTCTGAACTGGCAACATAGGCGCTTTAGTAATCTCATTAATTCTATTCAGTAAATTAATAGACATCACACTGGTAGCTGCTCCATTATCTAGCACATCTATCTAGTTGGTACATTTCCCACTGCAATGTTAACAGCAGCCTGAAGTAGGTTTCCATATTGCTCATTATACTTGTTACGGTTGGTACACAACTCATCTATAATCTCCAGGTTACCACTGTATTGATACAGAATAACAGAAATGGCATTGCGCTCTCAGCCCATCCCGTGATTTGACATTCGAAGCTGTAATGAGGTTGCTTTTAATTTGTTGAATTTCCGTATGACAGTTCATCCTGGCAGTGAGGTTTTCTACTTGATTGTTGTCCTAGTGAGTACTATTTACAAGGGCTATTCAAAAAGTAAGGTAACTTTCCAGCTTGGTGATTTTCGATTATTATCAAAAATGGAGCAAAGAATTTGCATCAAATTTTGTATGAAAAATAGAATCAAGTGCTCTAACACTTGAAATGTTGAGAGTGACATACAATGAGTCTGCTCTATGTAAAAAAAAATGTTTACAAGTGGTACAAGCTCTTCCAAGATGGCCGAGAAGATACCAGTGACAAACCTTCCTCTGGACGCTCCAGCACATCAACAACAGATAATAACATCGAAACTGTGAAGAAAATTGTTTTGTAAAACCGTTGAATTACTGTAAGAGAAGCTGCTGAGGATGTTGGCATATTGGCCACCTTGTGTCATGCAATTTTTTTGGATGTTTTGGGAATGAGACATGTGTCAGTGAAGTTTGTTCCAAAACTTCTCAATTTTGATCAGAAGAACCATCACATGAGCATTGCTCAGGAGCTCTTGAATGATGTAAATGATGATACTGATTTGCTCAAAAGGGTCATAACTGGTGGTAAAATGTGGGTTTATGGTTATGATGTTGAAACCAAAGCCCAATTGTTCTAACAGAAGCATCCCAGAGAGCCAAGACCAAAAAAGGCATGCCAAGTTCGATCAATTTTTTTAATTACCATGGTGCAGTGCATTACGAATTTTTGCTTTAACGTCATATGGTCAGAAAAGAGTTTTTACCTTGACATTATGAGCCATTTACGAGAAGCAATACACAAAAACATTTCATGGGTTTTGCATCATGACAATGCACCTGCTCATTCATCATTGCTTGTAAGAGATTTTTTGGCCAAAAACAACACGAGAATCATGCCTCAGCCACCATATTCATCAGATTTGGCCCCCCGTGACTTTTTCCTCTTCCGAAAACTGAAAAGACCTGTGAAAACACGAATATTTTCAACAATTGCGAAAATAAAAACTGCATCACTGGAAGTACTCAAGGCTGTACCAAAAAGTGCTTATGAGAATTGCTTCGAGGATCGGAAGAAGTGCTGGCACAAGTGTATTGTATCTGAGGGGGATTACTTTGAAGGGACAACATGAATATTGATGAATAAATGAATATTTTTTCATAAAAATATAAAGTCACCTTACTTTTGAACATTCTGGGAGGAAGGTGCGCCTGGTTCCTGGCACGAATCTGCCCAGCGGAATTGTGTCGAGATCCGGTGAACCGGCCAGTCTGTGGATGGTTTTTAGGCGGTTTTCCATCTGCCTCAGCGAATGCGGGCTGGTTCCCCTTATTCTGCCTCAGTTAAACTATGTCGGCGATTGCTGCGCAAACAAGTTCTCCACATACATGTACCTCACCATTTACTTTACCACTCATACATAGGTGTTTCACTCGTCATGTGTGAAACGGTCCCCGGGGTGTCCACCGGGGGCCAAACCACACAATAACCCTGGGTTCAGTGTGGGGTGGCAGAGGGGTGAAGTGGACTGTGGTAGTCGTCGTGGGGTTGTGGACCTCTGTCTCTGTGGTTGGGATGGAGCCTCTCCATCATTTCTAGGTCCCCGGTTAACATACAATACAATACTATACTTTTGAACACATCTTGTATGTCTAATTGACCATGATTCCCCAAATTAAGATTCTACTGATTGTGATGATTATTATGCCACTGATTTTCCCTATTAACAAAGTATCCCATACTGTACCTACTGTCATGGCAAGGCATTGTGTAACAACATAATAATACGAGGCAATGAAAAATTGGTTAGTGACTAAAAAGAAGTATGCGAAAGATTCATAGATCAATTTAGTAAGATGAGAAAGGAGGATGTGATCAGCCCACTACAGGAGCTAAATCCCAGTAATGCCAGTATTTCATTCTTCCTGAGGTGTGTTACAGAACAGGAAATCCTGAGAACCATTTCCAACTTAAAAGCAACTACATCCAGTGGTTGGGATGACATCTCAGCCAAATTTCTGAAAGAATGCAGTAATGAGTTAATAAAGCCACTGCAACATTTAATAAACAGCTCATTCAGACAGGGGTCATTTCCTGACTTGTTAAAAGCCACTGAAATAAGACTAGTGCATAAAAAGGAAAAAACTACTGATGTACAAAATTATAGGCCTATTTCATTGACATCAGAACTTAGTAAGTTGTTGGAAAGGCTATTTCTTGATCAAATGGAATCATTTTTCTCTAAGTACAATATATTAAAAAGTTCTCAACACAGTTTTGGGAAGGGCAAGTCTACAATAACAGCCATACCCACATTTATTCAAGTAGTACTGAATAAACTTGATGATGGAAATAAAGTTATTGGCACCTTTCTAGACCTATCTAAGGCTTTTGATACTGTAAATCACTCCATTCTTCTACATGAGTTAGAAAATTATGGGGTCAGAGGAGTGGCATTAGATTTGTTAACATCGTACCTTGCTGACAGGAGACAATGTGCTAAGTTGTATCATACAACAAGGGGACTTATACAAACAGTAAAATCATCTTATAAAATTCTTAACTGTGGAGTCCCTCAGGGAAGTATTATTGGGCCTTTTCTCTTCATTGTGTACGTCAACGACATAATAATTCCAAAAAATGCAGACCTTGTGAATTATGCCGATGACACCTCCTTCATAAGCTGGGGCCCTACAAAACAGCTAGCAGTGCAAAATAATATGAAGAACAGTAGCCTCATCACAGAATATATGACTAAAAATAAATTGGCATTAAATAAGGAAAAGACAATTCTAATGCAGTTTATGCTAAATTACAAATCAAGACAAGTGGATTCTGAGCCAGAGTTATCAACTGAAACAATTGATAAACATAAATTCCTGGGTATTATAGTTGATGAACATCTTACATGGAAAGAGCACATCAGCTGCATGTGTAAAAAAGTCTCGTGTAATACCTACCTGCTAAAACGCCTTTCTAGCATAATAGCGTCACCAGACTTAAGACAAATCTATTTTGGTATTATACACTCCCACCTACAATACGGTATTGAGATTTGGGGCGGGCCATCAACGGTATACATGGATAGGGCTTTTAGAGTCCAGAAGAGAGCAATTAGGATAATAGTGAATATTAGTAAACGTCAATTCTGTACAGAATACTTCATTAAGTATAATATACTAACAGTGTATTATATGTTCGAAGGACTATACTGTTTGTAAAATAAAATATGGAGCACAGTATAATAAATAGTGATATCCATAGTTATAATACAAGGAAGAAAGAGGATTACCACATAAAATTCAGAAATAAAAAAGCAACCGATCATAATCCATTTTCTGCTGGAAGATTTTTTTACAACAGACTGCCAAATAGTATAAAATGTTAAAAGGAAACATATTTAAAATAAAATTAAAGCTGCTGTTAATTGCTAAATGTTTGTACTCCTTCAAGGATTTTTAATGTTGTGTGTACTTTATTTCTACTACTAAACTATTATTATTGTTCATGTATGTACTGACGGACTATGTCCACGACTGTAAAAGTTATTGTGGACAAATAAACCATTATTATTATTATGACTTCTTGTTTTATTGTGATTCGATGGACTTTGATTATCTTGGACACAGTTGTTCATTATATGTCCTCCTGGTGGTGTAACATAGCTGTCGCAGCAATTGTTTGCTCTATCATGTTTGTTGAAATGGTTATCTGCCAGGGTGAAGTTGCTGGTACCATTGACATTATTTTTTTAGAAATCTCATGTCTCAAGTCCATACAGACACAACATGCTCTAAGTTTGTTTCAGGAACATATACTAAATTTTATCTGCTACCAAGTAGTACTTTAGCTTTAAGAATCTGTAGCATATCTAAGTGTGAGGTCAGTTCATCTCAGCATATTGTTTTGTTCAAGTATTTTCTGAAGTATTTACATAAACTATCTTGTCAGCTATGGAATGGTTCTGGATTGAAAACTTCTTTCCTGAGCCTTTCCTGTACATAGGTAGGCTAATATTTAGATAAGCAAGCCTTTTCAAATTGTTGATATGACTGACAACACTCTGTGCTTTCTGTTGCTCACAGTGCTGCTTCACCCTCATATAAATCTTGTAGTAAATTATATCTTTTGCAAATCAGTCCATGTCTTAGCTCAAATTCCTTTAACTGATTTGATGAAAATGACTTGGTGTGTGCTCCTTTTACAAAGTAAGAAAATTTGGAACTGGCTATTCTTTAGCAGACTTTCCTCTTTAAGAACAGATGACAAAGTTGGAGTTGGCCCCATTCCATATGACGCATGGTTAGGCAATGGGCTTCTATGATTTACATAGTCTATCTGTATCCTATCAAACTGACTTGGACTGTTACAAGCATCACCTGACATAGTAACAAGAAATGGTGCATCATGTATGATTTCTTCAATAGCAGACAACTGCCTTCTCATACTGTTAATTTGTATGGTAACATTGTTATGTCAACTCAGGGAGGTTGCCACTCACCGTAGTTTCGATTTCACACAATTCAGATTTAATTATTTTCCATGAAGCATATTATTCTGATGATATTTTAATATTAAACTGTTGTATTGTAAATTTTAACTGAAAATCCACCTTTTCGTTGATCTGCATATCTTCCTCAAATATTCATTTCGTAATATCCTGAGAAAAATAGTATCTCTGTATATCAAACTGTTCTTTCAATTTTACTTCTTGATTGACTAAATTTTCTACACTCTTGGTCAGCTGCTGAACAGTTTCATTTAAGAGGTATAGTTTCAATCATCTTAAATCCACTTCACCTGTCAATTTTTTTTGTAGCATGGGGAATGCCCTTGAAAGCAACTTTCAATTCCAACATTTAAGATTTTTGGAAATCCTGAGTGGACTGAAAGGTGTCCTGTTTTGATGTAATGTAGCTGAAATTTGTATTCCTTACTGCTACTAATTCTTTATCCAACTCCTCGAATGGGCCTGGTTTGTGAAATTGCAATTCTATCTCACCAGCTGATGGCTCTAGATTATCAATTGCCAGATCAGAAAGTCTGCTGTCATCAGCGTGACATTTAATATCACTGTTTTCTATAATATAGCTGCTTCTCATCATATAGTGGATATGCTGAGTCACAGATAGGTACAACAAAAAGACTGGCCTTGACAGCCAGAGACTGCGATCATCTGCGTGCAAGTTGTGTTCGCACAAATGAGTGTGCGTATGTTGTCCATTCTGATGAAAGCCTGTTTGGCTGTAAGCTTTGTCTGACAAACTTTTTGTTGTATCTATCTATGACTCAGCATCTCCACTATAATGTGGGTAGCAACCACTTTTTCATAAAACTGTCATTATCCCGGTCAGGATTTTCAATTGTTTGTTTCCATAATATACAATGAAGCACCAAAGAAACCAGTATAGGCATGGATATTTAAATACAAAGATATGTAAACAGGCAGAATACGGTGCTGCAATCGGCAATGCCTATATAAGACAACAAGTGTCTGGCTCAGTTGTTAGATTGCTTACTGCTGCTACCTTGGCAGGTTATCAAAATTTAAGTGAGTCTGAATGTGGTGTCATAGTCGGCACACGAGCGATGGGACACAGCATCTGCGAGGTAGCGGTGAAGTGAGATTTTCCTGTGGGGCCTTTCACAAGTGTGCTGTGAATATCAAGAATCTGGTAGAAAATCAAATTTCCAACAGCACTGCAGCTGAAAAAAGATCCCGCAAGAACAGGACCAATGACAACTGAAGAGAATGATTCAACAATGACAGAAGTGCAAACCTTCTGCAAATTGCTGCAGATTTCAATGCTGGGCCATCAACAAGTGTCAGCATGCAAACCGTTCAACGAATAGTCATCGATATGGGCTTTTGGAGCCAAAGGTCCGTTTGTGTACCCTTGATTGCTGCACAACACAAAGCTTTATGCCTCGCCTGGGCCCATCAACACTGACACTGGGCTGTTGAAGACTGGAAACATGTTGCCTGGTCAGACGAGTCTTCTTTCAAATTGAAAAGTGGATGGACATGTATGGGTGTGGAGACAAGCTTATGAATCCATGGACCCTGCATGTCAGCAGCGGACTGTTCAAGCTAGTGGAGGCTCTGTAATGGTGTGGGGTGTGTGCAGTTGGAGTTATATGGGCCGCCTGATATGTCAAGATACAACTCTGACAGGTGATACGTACGTAAGCATCCTTTCCGATCACCTGCATCCATTCATGCCCGTAGTGCATTCCAATGGACTTGGGCAATTCCAGCAGGAGAATGCGATACCCCACATGTCCAGAACTGCTATAGAGTGGCAATGTCAGAACCGTGGAACACTAAGAAAAATAGATTATATGTAAAGCCCAATCGACGGAAGGGAAGACAGCTAAAAAGAGCGACTTGGAGAAAAGTCCATAAAATACACCATAGAGAAATGGAGGTCCTAATGAAACACTGAATGTCTTTTGCTGTGTTGCTATTACAGTTGAAAAGTACAACAAGGTCGACAGCCCACAGAGCCTTGGCAGCAGTGTCAGTGGCTTCGTTTCCCACCAGACCAATGTGACCACCAACCCACATAATCACAATGGCTCCATCAAGAGTGAGCAAGAGATAGCTCTCCTGGATGCATTGAACTAAGGGATCAAATGTGTACAGCACACTGAGGCCCTGAAGGGCACTGAGAGAGTCAGAGCAGATGGCATAATTGAAAAATCTGTGTCGCTAGATGTACTGCATGGCCCAATACAGGGCAAAGAGCTCTGCTGTAAATACTGAGCAGCAGTCTGGAGGTAGATACTGAAAAATGGCAGTGCCAATGACAAAGGCCCATCAACACCACTCTAAGCACACACCTAAATGTGAACATTTTCCTGCCCTGGGGCGAAGGATCGGGATGAAGTGAGAGCATGATCTAGCTCCCTCATAGTAAAAGTGGCATTATAGCATTCATGGTTTTGAAAAGAGAAGGGTATTGCACGGGTCTCCTTCACTTATTTCCAATGGAGGAAGGCAGGGTGGTAGTGGGTGGAACTCGAAATCTCTGCAAAATAGTGGCCAAAAGTGTTGGATATACCAGTAGGGTCCACTATGACATCATCTGCTACTGTCAGGTCAAAAATTAAGGAATGGCCCTTGGTCCCTGACAGCTGTCGGAGTGGCCCACATGACAGGAGGAGTAGTGGAAATGTTAAAAGAACTAGTAATGGAAATCCAGCTAGCTTTTCTGCTAACCCAAAGAACGTGACACAAATGCTTGTAATAAATGCAGTTTGCTCTCATAAGATGATAGTTAAAAACACAGAGGGCACGTCTTCACCAAGATTCCAGGACCTGGCACGGTAAAGAGGAGGTGTGAGGATTGGAACGTTCTGCAGTTGTAAGAATAATGTTTGTAAGATATTCTACCCGGTCACCACAACTGGAGAAATGTTTGCCGAAGGTCGCCAGGGAGGAGCAAAGCCTTCAGTTAGCCTTTGAAAGCTGCCATTTGGGTGGCCATGTAGGGTGGAGGTAGGAGTCAGCAGTCTGATGGCCACTCCACTATGTGTCAGAGACAGCAGATCACTCAAGATGATCGGCAAGCTGGACAGTGCAGAAGGAGAGGTCTTAATGGTGTGAGTGGAGTCTGTGATTGAGAAGGTCAGCCAAGAGGGCACCTCTCTGATAAGCTCTGGGTAAGTCCCACAGCGGATGGTGCACATTAAAGCCACTGAGCGGCACAATGGGCTGAGAGAGTTGACTAATGAACTGGAGGAAGTCTGTCCTGGTGACAACGAATGATGGAGGGATGTAAACGGCACAAAGGGAAAAGGTCAAGTGAGGATGTAAAATACAGACTGCAACAGCTTGGAGCCAGGTAGTCAGTGAGATGGGTCAACTATGGACATCATCCCAGATGAGTAGCATGACTCCACTGTGAGATGAAATGCTGTCCTCGGGGGAAGATCGAAGTGGACTAGGAAGAAATGAGAGATCTCAAAGCAGTCATGAGGACTCAATTTTGTTTCCTGGAGGCCGAGTACAAGTAGACGCTGTGATTCTAACAGCAGTCATATGTCCTCTTTGTTGGATCGAAGGTCATGAAAAAAACCAGTTGGTGGTGCACACTGGCGACACGGAGGTTGGCTAGGCGAGAGTATCAAGTGGCGACAACATAGAAGAGGATCTCTGAGTCGACCAAGGAGAAGACCGCTTGCCTTTGTTTGACTTCTTGGAGCCTTTCTGGTTGGCAGAGAAAGACTCAGATGTTTGTTAGCTGGTGGGACATAGGAAGTCTTCGCAGGAGTGAGAAGATGGGGACACTACCATGACGCTGAGCGATTTAACAACTGCGGTGCTAAATCTGAGCTCACATGTCTGCATGGACATGTTCTTCATGGAGCAAGATGTAGCAAGAACAGTACTGTAGGTGCCAGATGGTAGAACGCATGGTTTCTGACTACCCAACAACTTGCAAGCGACCAGGTAAAGCACTTTTTCCTTTACCCAGATCTCCTGCACAGCCCGCTCATCTAGATACATGTGACAACAGTTCTCATGAGCATCCCTACCACAGGTTACACATTTGGCTGGGTGTCAACAAGACTCCCAAGTGTGGTTGTAACAGCGGCACTGATAGCAGCGAATCGAGTTCGGAATGTATGGTTCTACTGTGATAACTTCATAGCCTGCTTTGACCTTTGGTCAGATGAGAAAAATAGCATGTGTGGGCACTAAGGACACACCTACTTTTTTTCATCGCCCAATGGACTGTAATTACATCCTGATCAGAGGGGTACATTTGGATTTCTGCCTCAGTAGATCATCAAGCAGCCTAGGGTAAATAACACAGTGGGAAGAATTCACCCTGCGCTCGGCCTCGACACAAACAGAATAGCTATGGAGGATCGAAGCTGCGAGCAATTGTGTTCTCTGAAAGCAAAGGGCCATTTAGGAAATGAGAGCAGGATTTCACAGGGCTGGCAAATGCATCAACACCTTTCTGAATAATAAACACCTTTACCACAGCAAAGGACTGACCATCTTCAGTACGTGAAACCACAAGAAACTGTGGTGCAGCCGAGAGGTTGTTTGATCATTAACCTCATTCCGTTTATGTTTGGTAGACATTGACAGTGAAAAAGATGATTGTCTCATTGCAAGAAAATCCCCCATGATTGCCAGCATCTCCAATGGCACATTCCTTCCGACTGCCCCAAGAGGGTTCATGTGAAACCTACCTGTCAACTCGGGGCTGGGAATTACACATTATACCCACTCACCTGTGACACGTCAGGTGCATGGGCTGGCCTTCAAGAGCTCACAGGGAGGAAGAAGAAAAAGAGGTACCTCAAAGATCGAAGTGGAGGAAGGATAGGAGAAGGGGGATGGAAACAAGAAAGAATGTAAGACAGTGGAGAGACTGTTCTGATACTGGCGACTGCATAAGCTGAACACATTTCCGACACCATCCCAGATATGTTGCCCAAGGGAGGGGAAAAAGAATAGCAAGAAGATAGGCATGCAGCACAGAAGGGAAAAGATGCTGCAAAGGCTGAGACCCTGTGTTAGCCAAGCACAAACGTGAGAAAGAGCGGCACAAGCACCCTGGGGACAACAGTGCCTGTGGCTATACGGATACCATGACTGTGAACTGGATCTTAGAGGAGCAGTGTGGAAGGGGAAGTTGATCCATAAACTTAACAAATATAGGCCAGATGAGACAGAACTAATGACCAATAAAGGCGGAGAAGGGTTGAATGATGTGTGCGTCGAGAGGTATGGGCAAGGAAGCAAACGGCATTGAGTTTGCGAAAACAGTCACTCTTCAGATAATATGTATGGGGCAACGAAATACGTGAATTGTCAAAAAAAAGACCAAAGAACAGAACCTGGGGGACCACAGTCAGGTGTTGAGCATCAAGGTAGAGCTCCAGATCAGGAGGGACTGTAGTGTGGTGACAGAAATTCATCATCCTTGACTTATAGGGAGAGAATTGAAAACCACCTGAGAAGTCCATGCAGAAGCACACCGGATGGCACAATGGAGCTGTCACTCCACAGAGGCCAAAAAGTGGGAAATAGCCCAAATACAGGAATCATCCACATACAGAGTAGGGGTGACCAACAATCCAGCAGTCCATTAATAGCAATGAGTAAAAGGACACTTACAGAGGAGCCCTGTGGGATGCCATTCTCCTGGATCTGTGGAGAGCTGAAAATGATGGCAACCCAAACTCTGAATGACTGGTGGGGCAGGAACAGGTGAATACAAATTGGGAGGGGTGCTCGTAGCCCCCAATAGTGTGGTCTAAATAGGAAGTGATGGCACCAAGTTGTGTCGTAGGCATTATAAAGACTGAATAAAACTGTGGCAAGATGGAGGCACTGAGAAAAGCCTGCCGAACTGTGATTTCCAACTGAAGCAGATGATTCATTGGAGGCTGACCTCCTGAAAGCCATGCTGATGTGGAGATACTAGATCCCAAGATTTGAGGACCCAACTGAGTCGACAGACCACCATCCATTCAAGTATCTTGTAGGAGATATTGGTCAGGTTGACTGGCCGGTGACTATCGTGGGAAATTGTATCCTTGCCGGGCTAAAGGACAGGAACCACAATACTGTCTCTCCATTGAGAGGGGAAACTGCCTTGTTGCCAAATATGGTAAAACACCTGGAGGAGATATTGCTGTTATGGAGGATTGAGGTATTGAAGCAATTGGTTATGGATGGGATCGGGGCAAGGGGCTGAATCATGGGAAGATGAGAGGTTCACAAGAAGTTCCCATTCAGTAAAAGGTTCACTGAAGAGTCTACCTGACAAGGAGTCAAACTTAAGTGGGAAGTTTCAGTCCACTGTTTCTGGAGGAGGAGGGCAGCTTGATAGGACACTGATGCTGGCTGGTGCCATCACAAATAGGGTCACGAGATATTCCACAAGAATTGATGGATCTGTAAAAAGGGCAAGGCAGAATGGGAAAGCTGCCACTGACAACCTTGGGGTGCTCAGTACAGCCCACACCCATGACGAAGGAGCAGAAGAACATAGGGAGAAGACAAAGCGTTCCCAACACACCCGATTGCTCTGTTTCAATAAGTAACTGGTTTTGGCACAAAGACACTAAAGGTAATAAGACTGGCACAGGACGTGTGCCACTTTAGATGTTGCAAAGCACAACGATGATTGCAGGTGATGGAGCCAATGGCTGTGCTCCATCATGGGACTGGCAGCCAGCGAATGGGGCCCATTGAGTGGGGAATGGCAATGCTGGCAGTGCAGATTATCTTATCAGACAGATCATGAACGATTTCGTCAATACAAATGGACAAAGAAGGTGTAAACATGACTTGGGAGTTATATAGGGGCCAATCAGCATAACAGAAAGCCCAGTGGGGGAATCTGGCCATCAAAAGAATGAGAGGGTCAACGGGAATCGGTCACTATCACTGAGGTCACCATGTGGCAACCACTGTAAGAAAGGAAGAAGGGGGAAAATCAGTACCAAAGAAGGTGCCACATGTGACATGTAAATCAGTAAGCGAACCATCGTTAAGAAGGCACAGATCATGGCATGCAAGAAATTGATCAATGAACAGTCCCAGACTACACAAAATAACACAGCGCCAAAAAGGGCGATGGGCATTAAAATCACCAAGGTGAAAGAAAGGAGGGGGTAGTTGCTGAAGGAGGGCAGTTAGGGCAGAAGGTGTAGGTGATGCATCAGGAGAAAGATAGAGAGTGCAAACTGTGATCGCAAAGTTCAAGTGGACACAGATGGCACCTTCTTCTGATGTAATATAAAGGGGGACCCATGAACTAACAACAACCATACAGATCAACACACAAATGTCACTGGAAGCCTTCAAAGGGGCAACCTGGTTGTGACAAAATATGGAACTCACTAAAGCATCAGTGAAATGAGATTCCTGGAGAACTACACAAGCTGCCCAGTAAAAGGAAATAAGGACGTGTCAGTTAGGCTCCATTACAATTCCATTGGATAAGCATGGAAAGGGGATACAAATGGGACAAGAATGGGGTGACATTCATAAATAAGAGGTTAGACTCATGTTGCAAGGTGGAGTTGACACCACTGTGGGCAGAGAGATGCCTTGTCCTAGGACTTACGTTTCTTCTTCTTCTCCTTCATAGATTAGGGAGGGCTGGACATGGAGGGAGAGCTGGTTCTTGCAAGATCTGGAAATGAAAGACAGTGGCCTTGGGGCACACATACTGTGTCTCCTGCACCTGATTTGTGGGAGCAGGCGTCAGGCCTGGGAGATGCCGGGGCTCCCAGGAGGGAGCAACATCACTCGTGGACACTGAAGAAGGGGGACACTTCTCCAGGTGGAGACAGGGATTGGCAGAGGAAAGGGTGAAGGAAATACAGGGTAGGGGGGAGGAGAAGGGGCAGGACTGTGGCAAGGAGGAGGGGGAAAAGACATAACAGAGGAAAAGTTAGAGGTCATCAAAACAGGCTGTGGTAAGGAGGATGGGGAAAGGACATAACAGAGGAAAAGTTAGAGATCATCAAAACAGACTGAAGTCCGTCATATTTCAGATGAATCTCAGTGTAGGACGAACGATCAAGGTACTTTTCTGTATATTCTGTTCCTTCTTATAGACCAAGCAGTCTGGGTAGTGCGGAGAGGGATGGTTGTGCCAAATACACACACTGGCTGCGGAACACAGGGGCTCCTCTCACTGAGTGGGTGTCCACATTCACTGCATAGAGGGTTCACAATACAGTGCAAAGACATGTCCAGAACGTGAGCACTAAAAAAACCTCAGGAGTGGCCGGACCTACGGCTTCACATCACACAAACAACACATAACCTTGACCTTCTCTGGGAGAGTATCTTTCACAAATGCCTGAAAATAGGCACTGGTATCAGTACAGTTATCCCACGATTTTCCATGAGCACTGCTGCCAGCAATCATGTATAGTGGCTACATTCATGCCAAGTTTTTCTCCAATAGTGTGGAAGGAATATCCAGCTTCACATAGCACTACTGCATAAACATAACCAAACTCTGCAGTGAGCTATTGACAATGGCATCTTCATCGTCTTAAAGCCATTCCTGATTAAAATCAACTCACTACATCCAATCTCAAAGGTAACAAAAGCTCACAACCGTTACATCATGTATTCAAAGCAAACCTGATTTGGATCCTCATAGTGGGGCTACTAGTGCGACTCTTACACAACCACTGCGAAATCTGAATAGACGTCATCTTTCAGATGTAGAAACATGTCTACCAACTTTTGTTTATCTCACATTTTTCAGTCGTGAGAAAGGCTATCATGTGTGTCTTACACAACATTATACATGAGAGCAAGTATTCATGGACACACGAGTAACATTAGAACTTACATTAGCTGTTGGAATCAAGTATTTGTAACAATTTTGAGGCTATCAAAACGAGGTTAATAACAAGCAACAATAGACAGAGTAGGAAATATTTTATTAGATGAATGTTTTCACATCTTTTTTCTCTACTGAAACAATACATCTTTTCTTAAATGTAATTAAGTACTTTTATTTTAATCACATTTGAGATCCTTTGAAAATAGGAGTAAAGTGATTTGACGCTTATAAGGGTTACAGTAAAACTGTGTGTAAAATGATGGGGATGCTATGCATAAAAATCAAGGCGGCACGGTCCAAGTTCCACATCACTTATTACATATTTGTGTGGAGGAACTGTTATTTTATCCAGTATGAGCCAATATTGTTAACATGGAGATGACTGAACAAGGAGCTTTACTTCATTAGGTGGCTGATGCTGCACTAGTTGTCTGCATAAAATATTGCAACCAGAGAAAATTGTGAGTCATTGTTTCAACTCAGTCATATCAAATTATACAGTTATATGTAACGTATGTATGTGAAGTGGCAGTTGACCGCTAAATGTAACTTCGAAGATAGAAGATTTCAGTGCAAGGTTTGAAACCACTATATGAAGTAAAACACTGATATCAACGATGGCTTGACAGCAAAGACTTGAGGAACAAAATTAACAAACATGATGAGAAACTATATAATCTTAATGGGAACTGAGTGTCATACAAAAGTATTATAAAGTAAAGGTCTTCTGAAATCAAAACTCAGTCTAATTATGTTGTTGTGGTCTTCAGTCCTGAGACTGGTTTGATGCAGCACTCCATGTTAATCTATCCTGTGCAAGCTTCTTCATCTCCCAGTACCTACTGCAACCTACATCCTTCTGAATCTACTTAGTGTATTCATCTCTTGGTCTCCCTCTACGATTTTTACCTTCCACACTGCCCTCCAATGCTAAATTTGTGATCCCTTGATGCCTCAAGACATGTCCTACCAACCGATCCCTTCTTCTAATCAAGTTGTGCCACAAATGTCTCTTCTCCCCAATCCTATTCAATACCTCCTCATTAGTTATGTGATCTACCCACCTAATCTTCAACATTCTACTGTAGCACCACATTTCGAAAGCTTCTATTCTCTTCTTGTCCAAACTATTTATTGTCCATGTTTCACTTCCATACATGGCTACATAATATACAAATACTTTCAGAAACGTCTTCCTGACACTTAAATCTATACTCGATGTTAACAAATTTCTATTCCTCAGAAACGCTTTCCATGCCATTACCAGCCTACATTTTATATTCTCTCTACGTCAACCATTATCAGTGATTTTGCTCCCCAAATAGCAAAACTCCTTAACTACTTTAAGTGACTCATTTCCTAATCTAATTACCCCAGCATCACCTGACTTAATTCAACTACATTCCATTATCCTCGTTTTACTTTTGTTGATGTTCATCTTATATCCTCCCTTCAAGACACTGTCCATTCCGTTCAATTGCTCTTCCAAATCCTTTGCTGTCTCTGACAGAATTACAATGCCATCGGCGAATCTCAAAGTTTTTTTTTTGTCTCTCCCAGGATTTAATACCTACTCCAAATTTTTCTTTTGTTTCCTTTACTGCTTGCTCAATATACAGATTGAATAACAACGGGGAGTGGCTACAACTCTGTCTCACTCCCTTCCCTACCACTGCTTCCCTTTCATGCCCCTCGAGTCTTACAACTGCCATCTGGTTTCTGTACAAATTGTAAATAGCCTTTCGCTCCCTGTATTTTACCCCTGCCACCTTCAGAATTTGAAAGAGTATTCCAATCAATATTGTCAAAAACTTTCTCTAAGTCTACAAATGCTAGAAAAGTAGGTTTACCTTCCCTTAATCTTTCTTCTAAGGTAAGTCGTAGGGTCAGTATTGCCTCACGTGTTCCAACATTTCTATGGAATCCAAACTGATCTACCCCAAGGTCGGCTTCTATCAGTTTTTCCATTCGTCTGTATTGAATTCACGTTAGTATTTTGCAGCTGTGACTTATTAAACTGATAGTTCGGTAATTTTCACATCTGTCAACACCTGCTTTCTTTGGGATTGGAATTATTATATTCTTCCTGAAGTCTGAGGGTACTTCGCCTGTCTCATACATCTTGCTCACCAGATGGTAGAGAGTTGTCAGGACTGGCTCCCCCAACGCTGTCAGTAGTTCTAAAGGAATGTTGTCTACTCCCGGGGTCTTGTTTCGATTCAGGTCTTTCAGGGCTCTGTCAAACTCTTCACGCAATATCATATCTCCAATTTCATCTTCATCTACATCCACTTCCATTTCCATAATATTGTCCTTAAGTACCTCGTCCTTGTATAGGCCCTCTATATACTCCTTCCACCTTTCTGCTTTCCCTTCTTTGCTTATAACTGGGTTTCCATCAAAGCTCTTGATATTCATGCAAGTGGTTCTCCTTTCTCCAAAGGTCTCTTTAATTTTCCTGTGAGATAAGCCTCTACATCCTTACATTTGTCCTCTAGCCATCCCTGCTTAGCCATTTTGCACTTCCTGTCGATCTCATTTTTGTGACGTTTGTATTCCCTTTTGCCTGCTTCATTTACTGAGTTTTTATATTTTCTCCTTTCATCAATTAAATTCAATATTTCTTCTGTTACCCAAGGATTTCTACTAGCCCTCGTCTTTTTACCTACTTGATCCTCTGCTGCCTTCACTACCCATTCTTCCCTCTACTGTCAGTTGTTCCCTTATGCTCTCCCTGAAACTCTGTACAACCTCTGG
Source organism: Schistocerca gregaria (assembly GCF_023897955.1). Classification (NCBI taxonomy): domain Eukaryota; kingdom Metazoa; phylum Arthropoda; class Insecta; order Orthoptera; family Acrididae; genus Schistocerca; species Schistocerca gregaria. The sequence goes on along the minus strand of NC_064927.1, from coordinate 69,501,211 downwards.
TTCTTTCAGTTTATCCAGGTCCCATCTCCTTAAATTCCCACTTTTTTGCAGTTTCTTCAGTTTTAATCTACAGTTCATAACCAATAGATTGTGGTCAGTGTCCACATCTGCCCCTGGAAATGTCCTACAATTTAAAACCTGGTTCCTGAATCTCTGTCTTACCATTATATAATCTATCTGATACCTTTTAGTATCTCCAGGATTCTTCCATGTATAGAACATTCTTTTATGATTCTTGAACCAAGTGTTAGCTATGATTAAGTTATGCTCTGTGCAAAATTCTACCAGACGACTTCCTCTCTCATTTCTTAGCCCGAATCCATATTCATCTACTATGTTTCTTTCTCTTCCTTTTCCTACTGTCGAATTCCAGTCACCCATGACTATTAAATTTTCATCCCCCTTCACTTCCTGAATAATTTCTTTTATCTCATCATACATTTCATCAAGTTCTTCATCACGTGCAGAGCTAGTTGGCATATAAACTTGTACTACTGTAGTAGGCGTGGGCTTTGTGTCTATCTTGACCATAATAATACGTTCACTATGCTGTTTATAGTAGCTTACCCACACTCCTATTTTTTTTTTATTCATTATTAAACATACTCCTGCATTACCCCTATTTAATTTTGTATTTATATCCCTGTCAAATTAAGATGGAAATAAACTACAACTAAGATAAAATAATGTACATATGTATGTATACAAAGAAATTTGTTTACGGATAAATAAATAAAGTCAGGAGGAGCATATACACAACTGTGTTAAACAGCAAGTTTTCTATATTTATTTAATTGAATTGTATTTACAACTGAATCTAGAATATGAGATATTTTTATTTTTTAGTTTATAATAATTTATATACATTTGCATGTGATCAAATACAGGAAATAGCTGCTCTTCAGCATCTTAAACACAACATTATATTATTCATAAATCATTAAAAATCTCCAACGTGTCGTTAAAACACTAAACAAAGTACATAAATCTAAAGACATTCAGTAAACATTCTGACACAATAAAACTATCAAGTAATTTAATAAAATCAGACAGCCAACATCTATTGCTGCCACCTGTCTTTTTTTTTTTTTTTTTTTTTTTTTTTTTTTTTTTTTTTTTTTTTTTTTTTTTTTTTGTAAAGAGATTCATTTCCGCAAATGCACAAACTGAAATATTTGTGCACATAACTAAACACAATGTCTATACACAAGGAAAAGGAAGTTGTTGGCACAATTTTTTCATGATCATGACATGTAACAACCACTGCTACTATAACTAATATTGGTAGTTACAGAACAAAGTTATAATCAACCCAAAAATTAATTCTGAAAATTAGTCTAATACGAAAAAAAAAACATGCTAATCCTTGATTGTTCAATAAATTTCAGTGCTGCTTGAAAGAGACTTCCAATTACATTCCCATCTTCACTGAATATGCACTAATTTGGTACCTAGTGTTAAAAAATGTATATAATTTATCAGAAAATTGTTTCCCATGAAACCAAATAAAGGCATTAATTTTAAACTTTACTTATAAGACTATGTTCTCAAAACCCTAACAAGACAAATGTGCAATACTGATCAAATGTAGAGGCAAGAAAACGTTTCAAGCTAAAAATATAAATCTCTGTACACAATAGGGTCACAACAATTACATGCAAATGAAAATAACATTTCTTGTGGCATTATTGGATATGATCATGATGTTAACTTGCTCATGAAAAGTACATCTGATTTCTTACAATGTGACTGACAGTAATTATCGGTTCCACATTTCACTTGAAACTGTATGAATATTTTCCTATTTAATTTTCTGGTACATTTCTGTCTATACTGTTAGTTTGAAAATACATGTGCAAGGAAAATCTTGAGAAGTGATACCTTCATTTTCCAGTAAAGCATTTAGACAAACCTCAAATGCAACAATTTTGTTACTATCAAGAATTGTATGAAAGTATACATTAATAAATTGCTAAAACAGGCTTCACAAGCAATTCATGTATACATAAATACAAAACAAACATTTACAACAACTGCAACATACTAAAAGAGAAAGTCAGCCTGAGATAAAACAGTTGCACTATTATGCAATATGTATTATTCCAAAGATAATAATCTAGGAAAATTCTCACAAAAATCCTTGCATATGAAAATGAAGCAAATACTGAAAATGATACATGTAACTTGAGTAAATCAATGTATGAGGAGGAACATAGGGATGAGAAAAAAGAAAGGGGCATATATTTAATATAAAATACACAGAAAATGAACATAAAACAACCAGAAAAACATGTTAAACAAAATTAACACTTGGCAAAGAAAAGTGACACAATGAGTAAGGAAATGTAGTTGCATATACAGATCTTTTTACAAAGTACACAAAAAAGTGGTGGTTATTTAAGCAATGACGCAAAAGATAATTGACACTGTGAAAAACATAACTGGAATGTAAAATGACCATAAATAACCTTACTACACATGCCATGCCTTTGCTCACTACAAATTTGAAATAATGCATTTTAGTTGATTCTAACAAATGTAAAATTATGGGAACCTAATTTCCTTTAATACTATCGTCCAGCAGGGAAACATTAACAGAATGAGCACATTTATAAGGCTGAGTTGACAGATAAAAAGATAAGATCTTTAAAAACAAAGTAAATTTAGTTACACTACTGCTCTTTTGTGCCTACATCACATTTCCTTATTTGTTCCTTTAGCTAAGCATTCCTATCTCTGAAATACTAATATCTGCTGTTTATTTTGTGAGCTACTGCTGTCCAAAGCATTATCTCCTGAATGCAAGTAAATTTGCACATTGCCACAAAGACAAACTAAAATATTGGGAAAGAATGAGAACATATGCAAAAAAAAGTAATATAATGTACCTGATACATTAAAAAAGGTGAAAAGAATATTTTTATCTCCATCTTCTTGCTGAAGTGAGCCTTCTGGGCATATAAAAATACACAGTGTGTCAGAAAGAGTGAAGTCCTTTAGAGTGCATGACACACTCTAGACAGTTAGAAAAGATAAATGAAATGCCAAATGGGATCATTGTACAACTGTTCAAAAGAAGATAAATAAAAGAACTGCAACTATAGTTAATGTTTCACACCTGAGGACTGCTCAGTGACAGTTATGGTATTACCAAGAGGAATACAAACGTACAAAAGGGGGTTGAGGAAAAGCAGCAGCTTGGCATAATTCTATGTGTTTGTCTCCACTATAAAGTAATTCACTGAAGTCGAAGAGCACATTGGGTCATGCAACTCACATTTTAGGGATAGAATGAGGTAAGAAAGCCATATTGGAGAAAATTTGCGACACTTAAGATAACTAAAAAGTTAACAGTGTGTCATTTGTGAATATACATAATTCATTAGTATACTGTGCAAAGTGTGTTCTTTTACACAGCACTACAAAAAAAGACCTAGAAGGGACTAGCACGATATTTGGAACAGTTATAATTTATGTGCCAAACTACAAAATGTAAATTTTGTGCAAAAGACATGAAAAACATCTAACAACAATGACATCATACAGGACACAAAAAGGAAACTGAATTATGTACAATACTGCGTATACCTTTATATTTTGTCATTGGTGCCATTACTACAATGAATTACTTGTGCTCTGACGAGTGGTACAGTAATCAATTATTTTATGAATAATAATGCAATAATGGTTTTCTTAACACACACTACCTCTACAATGAGTATTGTGTTTTTCTGGTCCATAAATATACATAAATATGAAGTGTAACCAATATGGTGGACTTGCAGGCTACCTGAAGAGTGTCCCCACAAGCCACTGTTTCTGCACATATTTCTTTCATTTTTAGTGTCACATATTACAGAATTATATTGTACAGTCCTTATCTGTGAGACATTCTGTTCATAAATCATTCAAAAATGCCTCGGACGAAGATTGTATAAGGTACGAGAGACAGACAGAGAGAGAGAGAGAGAGAGAGAGAGAGAGAGAGTACACAGAAATATGCTAAAAATTACTGATGAACCACAAGTGAAACAATCTGGTTTCAGTGGAATTACAAGCAAAAGATCAATTGAGTTGCCTTGTAGAATCACTGGAAAAGCAAGAGAGAACATGTTCAAATTACTTAGTAGAATAACTTCTGCACAATAACCTGCAGAAGAATAGAGCACAGGACAAACTTATAAAGCAAATGAAGAATAATTCAAAAACTTTAGACAGTTGGTGTTTGCATGCACAATTTTGTTGGGCATAAAAAAGTTATTGCAGACAACTACTTTAACATTTAGTATTACAACAAGCCATTTTATGATTGTTGTTTGAAATCTTGGCTGAGAACATATGCTTGGATATTAAAATTGTTGAGAGCGAAAATTATCTTCAACTACCCTTTCTAGTTGTGCGATAGAGTGATTACATCGACCTTGTACGGTAACTTGTAAAATGAAATAGTTTTGATTCAGAATAAGTCAGATACCTGAGGACCACCATTCAACGCATAACTTTCTTTTCACAACCTGAATTGTCACCAATAAAAACATCCTCCAAGCCACAACTAGTGCAGTCATGAACCTTTTTATTCACTTGGCTTACAACTATAGAATTTCCCCTACTTCCCTACAATCTTTCTTTAAACGGAAAAGTTTAAATACACTTGAGACTTCAGGGGTTTTTATTTGTCTTTCCCTGTTCCACATTTGATTCTCTATGTTTTTCAAATTCTATGTTAAATAGAATAGTAGATGATTTTGTTTTTACCTTTCACCTTGATTTCTAACTTTTTTACTTGGCTTCTGTTTTTCTTTGTAGAGTGTTACATTATATTTCCCAATTTCCAATTCACTTTCCAAAAATTTTTATTGCCACCGTTGCATTCCCAACCCTGAAGACATTACCATTCCAAAACCTTTAGTGTCAGTAGTACGCTCAGTTTCCTCACTGCCTTTCACAAATCAAATATTCTGCTACATGACATCCTAGTATTGGAAGGTTCCCATGTGTGGACTTGAAATTTTACAAAAGTTTCAGATATTTTCTGTGTGGAACAAAATTACATTAGAAATCAGAATGAACCCTCTAGCCTCAATTTATTAAGCTCTGTATCTTGTAACTGGGAGACAGATGTGGTGAAACAAACAATGCTTGAAGATGGTTGTAGTCATTTATATACATACGTGTATTCATCAATGATCAACTGTCCCTCTTATGTATCAAAGTGAATCTATCACTTTCTAGATGACGGGGTGGGCAATAAGCTGACTATTTATATATATAGTTATCTGGAGTACTACAACAAAATATTAAAATACATATGTTGGCATGTGATGGAACTGGCAAGGCTGGGAGTAGGGAGTGATCATTTTTACATAGTTTATCTTTTGCAAATGCTGTTTGATAGGTTTTTGTTTCCCATATTGTTCAGTTAAAGAGATCATAGAATGACACTGATTTTATCTTAAGTACACACAAATAAAGACTGACAGACAAGAGAAATATTACAGATGCAAAGAATCTCCAGCCAAAGACAATATTAAAAATGTCCATAGTGGACAGCACATTGGATTTTAACATTTTCTTCTATGTAAATACTGATACATAATTTAGAGCAAGCAAATAGACAAGAGCTCAGCAATATTTGCAGGAATGACTCTACTAAAAAATTCTTTCCACGATTAGTCAGACACCAATACATAAATAAAAATCTACGGTTTAGTATTCATTACACACTTCAGCTTTCGCTTTCAATACTGTACAATGCACACAACCCTTATACAATTCCAGGAATCCTAAAACTATTTTCTACCAGCGAGTGCTGTACAGAAGGGCAGTATCCCATCCAAAGCAGCGCAAAACTGTCAGAAACCTGCAAAACAAAAAGTTTTGTAAATATTCATCTTGTAATAATCCAGTTCAGTATCGTAAAACAAATCAGATTTAGCATTTAATAAAACACTTGCATAAGAAAAATTCAAGTTCAGTGCAGCCTAAAACTACAGGTGGTGGACAAAAATAAGGAAATATGCAAAAACAACAAATTACCATTCCTAATAGGTGTAGGAAAACCGTTGGCATTCAAAACAGTTTCCACTCATCTTAAAATGGATACACACAGGTCCCATATAGTTCTCAATGGAATCTTATACCATTCATGCTGCAAAATAGTGGCAAGTTCAGGATAGCGATCACACATCCTTCTCACCAAAGCACACCAACAAAGGCACAATAGCATTGAGATGCAGTGACTGTGATGGCCAGGAAGACGTGCCAATTCATATTTGTGGTCACAAAACCAATCCTGCATTATGTGAGCTGTGTGAACAGGAGTCTGTCACATTGGAACCAAAGTTATCACATAATCCGCAGCAGTAATGCAATCTTGTAATGCAGCCGTGGGGCCCACGGAATGCCATATATAACTGCCCTAATCATTACCGAATCTCACCATGTTTCGCTCTGGTGATGTAAACTGGGCCAGAAGTTGGAAACAGTGTCAAAAACAAGACTCATCTGATCTAATAATTTTCTTCCATCGTTCCATAGTTCAGAGTTTATGGCTTCAGTATCACATTTTCCAGTTACAGATATCTGCATCTCTGATGAGTGGTTTTGGAATTCCAGCTCACCCTGCAATTCTGTGCTTGTGGAGGACCCTTTGTGTTGATTTGGGCTGACCATTCGTGAGTGCAACATTCAGTTCTGCTGTGAATTTTGCAGCTGTCATTCTCTTTTTTTTCCTCTTCAATGACTGTCTGCCAACCACTCAACACACACTGTCATCCATGTTTGACTTAGCAGATGAAGTTTTTCCACTTTTCTCTGTATGTGGCATAAGTCTTCGATACAGTCTCTCTTGAAATATGAAACACTTCGGCTACCTTGGTTATAGGAGCACTCACTATACAAGTACCACTAGTGACTTCACTTAGCTCTAACATAATGCACTCACAACTACACAGCACTCTGTTGTAATCACGACTGATACTTGCACAACATACTGAGAACACTGCACAGGTGCCATTTGTGGTAAAATAGAACAGTGCAAACTGCAGGATTGATTAATATCTGCATTTATGTTCGAGCATGTATTTCTCATGGTGTTTCCACATATTTGTCCAACGAGTTATGATCAGGTTCCAAAACATCAATAAGATTAAAGTATAACGCCACTTTTATGTTCCCAGAATTAGCATTTTTCCGCTGTTTACGACATTTTTATATCAGTCCCGTCAAATTTCCTATGCTCACAATGTTAATTTCCATGTGCTTTTGCATCCACATATTTATAATTTTCCCGTGATTTACACATTAAGAAAGATGTTGTGGAGAAAAAATGATGCTGACATGGTGTTGGCCAAGCTCTCCTTGGCGTGGTGACTGATCGGAGTAATTAGGTTTGTTCGAATGAAGATATTGTGACCAATCGCAACTATTTCTGAACTGTCTCTACTGCGCAAATGGAGTTTTGTGATTGTTGTGATCACCGTGAAACCTTGGTCGAACCATATTTATCACGTTTTGACACCGTCATTTACTTTGCATTGCTCAAATGTTTTTAGTTTAAACACAGCACCGGTTACATATTTTATTCATGCTGAGCAAAATGTGTTTCGAGAATTAATTCTCGTTGTCGAGTGCAGTATTTACATATGTACTTTTTGTGATGACACACAAACAAACAATGTGAGAGATAGTTTGTGTATGTGTGTGGTTTTCTACATAATTAATGAGGCACAGTACCTGATACCCTCAAAAAGATGACAACAGTGCAAGAGATGTAGAGTAACATGTATTGAAACACCAGACAAAATACTTATTTACATATTTGCAATTGACAATGAGAAAAAATTCTCTAAACGTGTCGTGCTAAGCATGAAAAAATACATAACTAGTGCAGTATTTCATTATTTGAAAAATGAAGGACAGCTGCAGGCTTTCAAAAACATCAATTATGACATATGAAACTGCCTTCCTACTTCCTAGACAGTTATCAGTTCGAGTTACATCAGTGGTTTTTATTAGCTAATAAATAAGTCCCCTACAAGTCTTTTAATGCCTCTTATGTACATATACCACACATGAAGTGCAAAAATGAAAGGGGGTATCCTATACATAACTTTTACAGCTTAAATCGTTATTTCACACATTTTACATTTTTTCGCATTTTACACCCCCCACCCCCTTTTGACTCGTGTAGATCTCTCTCTCTCTCTCTCTCTCTCTCTCTCTCTCTCTCTCTCTCTCTCTCTCTCTCTCTCTCTCTCTTCTCCCATCCAACACCAGTCCCTCGGAACTGCGGAGATGGGAACTTGCACTCCAACACATCCTTTCATCCCGCCATCCCCCTGATCTGAACCTACGTTAAACAACCTCACTCCCATTTACTCTTCAGTCTTCTCCTCTTTCCCCTTCCTGTTTAGCCATTCATGCATTTTTTTCATCCTACATCTTTATACTATATACCTCTTTACTTCTGTATGCATCCTCTTTGGTTTGAAGCTGGCACAGTACTTACAATAGAATATCTTTGGCTTCCCTCTGACAACCATGCCTCCATCCTTGCTACCCTCCCTGTTTTCCTTTCCCTGTTGCTTCATAACCTGGGTTGTGAGTAACTAAATCCACTTTCCCTTCTTCCCTTTCTTTCCCCTCTCTCTCCTCCCTGATGAAGGAACATTTATTCCGAAAGCTAGGAACGTAAATTTTTGGTTGTTTTTTGTGTATCTATCGGCTGTACTGAGCTGAGGCAAGTACTGGCCAGCCCCTCTATCTCTTTGTTAGTATTTCTTTCACATCTTTATATGAGATTTTCCATTAATTATTTAGTGCATAATTTGTACATCGGGAAACTTGAGCAGATACTCTTAGCTTAATACGAAGGCATCCCGAAGCAAACGACTTCGTTAAAAGTACAGCTGCACAAATGCAGAAGCTACCCAAACAATACAACGTGGAATTAATGGCGAAAATAGAAAATTTACTATGTATGAAGCAAAAAGCTTGATATCCAAAAGCTGTACATAAGAAGCTTCCCAAATAGATTGCATCACAAACATCTAACAAATTTGTACTTTGGAACACAATATGGATATAATATAGAGATTAGGAATAAAAATTTACACTTGTGCGAAAACACAGTGCGTACTCCAGTTTCAATTCCGACAATAATACTTGCAACATTAGTGTATCTTCTTTCCTTACAGCATCCTGAATTCTCTTAAGTTCCAAGAATTGTTCAGACGTCATTTTAGGTGGTTGAAGTAGCTTCTGGAGTAATCTGCCAAAATTTCACCACTGAGCAACTGAGACAGCAAAACAGTTTTAGAAACAAGTGTACTTACCTCCAAAAGACTGGCACTCTCCTCACTTGGCAAAGAACACCCTGAGCCAAGGGAAACATGTAATTACAAGCGACGGCGTTTCCTAGAACTGCTGCTGCCACCACCCCACCCTTTGCGGCTACGAGATGCTTCGAGAGCTGCCCAATGTTCATAATAGCGTTCTGCTTCAAGCCATTCCTGATACTTGTACCACCTGTGAAAAAAACACAGTGCTTACAGTTTTGTTAAAAAGCGGGTTAAGGCTGTGTGTCACACACCTGTGGTGCAATACTTCTGCAGCAATAACAACAAAAACACAATTCAGATTATCTGTAGTTCCATATCGAGCCTGATATATCAGGAAGTAACTAATTCCTACATTTTTCTTCAACAAAAAAAGTAATCAACTATTAACGATTAGGTACACTTTCTTCCTGTTTTTGTCACCAGCCGACCGGTTGGTGCAATCCACCACCTATTCCTCCTTGTGTCAACCACTTCATGTCAGACTGACACTTGCACATTACATTCTCAATTATTTTGTTTGTTAAGTTTATCACAAATCTCTGTCTTCCTCTACAGTTTTTGCCCTTTACAGCTCCCTCTATTAGCATGCAAGTTATTCACTGATGTCTTCAACATGTCCTGTCATCCTGTACCGTATTCTTGCATGTGTTTTCCACATGCTTATTTCCTCATCCATTCTGTGGAGAATCGCCTCATTCCTTAGACAATCAGTTCATTTAATTTTCAGCATTGTATCTTAAATGCTTTGAATCTCATCATTTCTGCTCTTCCCACAGTCCATATATGCTTTGCTCCAAATATGCATTACCAGAAATTTCTTCCTGGAATTGAGGCTGATGTCTGATATTAACAGACAGGAACACTTTCTTTGCCTGTTTTAGATGACATTTTATGTCTTCCTTGCTTCACCAGTCATATGTTACTCTGCAGAATTACTTAACTTGGTGGTCCCCAATTTTGATGTTAAGTTTATCACTAACTCATGCTATTCCTCACTAGCTTAGTCTTTCTTCAGTTCAGACCGAGTGAGGTGGTGTAGTGGCTAGCGCACTGGACTCTCATTCGGGAGGACGACGGTTCAATCCAGTGTCCGGCCATCCTGATTTAGGTTTTCCGTGATTTCCCTTGATCATCACTCCTGGCAAATGCCGGGATGGTTCCTTTGAAAGGTCATGGCCGACTTCCTTCCCCATCCTCCCCTAATCCGACGAGACCTATGAACTCGCTATCTGGTCTCCTCCCCCCAAACAACCCCTTTCTTCAGTTCACTCTCATGCCATATTCTGTACTCACTGGACACTCCATTTCCTTTAACAAGTCCTGTAAATATTCTTCACTTGCACAGAGAGTAACAATGTCACCTGCAAATCTTATCAGTGATATCCTTTCACACTAAATTTTAATCCGGCTCGAGCACCTTTCTTTTGTTTCTGTCATTGTTCCTTCAAAATTTAAATTGAACGGCAGTAACAAAAGACTATGTTCTGGTCTCACATCCTTTTTAATCTGAGCACTTTGTTCTTGATCTTCCATTCTCAACATTCCCTCTTTGTTCTCATACATTTAGTACATACCTGCCTTCCCCTGAAATTTACTCCTATTTTCTTATAATTTCCAACACCTTTCACCATTTTACATTGTTGAGTGATTTTTCCATATTGAGAAATCCTATGAAGCTCTCTCATTTTCTCTTAAATCTTGCTTCCTTTATCAGTCGCAATGTCAGAACCACCTCCCCAGTGCTTTACCTTTCCAAATGCCAAAATGACGTCATCTGACAGAGCCTCAATTTCCTTTTCTATTCCTCCATATGTTATTTTTGTCAGCAACTTGGATGGGTGCACCGTTAAACTGATCGTGCAATATTTCTCACACTTAACTGGCCTTGCTCCCTTTGGGATTGTGTGGATGATGTTTTTTCCAATACCTGATAGTTGTCTTCAGACTCAGATTTTAAATGCCAACCTGATTTGCTACTTGGTGGGTACTTCCCTGTTTGAATCAGAAATTTTATCTACTTTTTCTGCTTTATTTGATCACAAGTCTTTCAAAGCTGTATTAAACTCTGACTCTAACACTGAATCACTTATTGTTTCCATCATATCGACTCCCATTTCTTCCTCAATCACATCATCAGGAACCCCCCCCCCCCCCCTCCCCCCGCTCCCACTGTGTGTGTGGGGGGAGCGACCACGCACACAATGAGTCAGTCTTTCCCCATTAATTACTTTTTCAATTTCTTCACATTTTGCCTATAGCTATTTTTCCTTGACTTTACTGCACTTCATATTAACTTAGTTCCCAAATAATACATTCCTGTATTTCCATGAACATTTTTGTACTTCTTTCTTTACATAATCAATTCTAGTATTTCTACTGTTACCCAACGTATGTTTGCAGTTACTTCTTGCACTTATTTTTCTATGCCCAACTTCTCTGAGTATCCTTCTTAGAGATGTTCATTCCACTTCAAGTGAACTGCCTACTATGATTTTCAGTATCACAATATCTATAGACTCAGACAACTTCAAATACATGTTGTCATTCCTCAGTAACCCACTTTTTTGCACATTGATTCTTCTGGACGATTTTCTTAAGCTTGAGTCTACTCTTCGTGATTACTGTATTGTGATTGAAATCTATATTTGCATTGTACATTGTCATATTATGACAACATATTCCGTAGTGAGTGACTTCCACTACACATGCTGCCTGCAATCTGAAAGGGGAGTCCTTTATTTATGCCAAAAGCTGATGCAATCTAAACAACAGTGTTCAATCATTACTCTCATTTTGTTTAAAACAGAGCTTTGATACAGTACATTGTCTTATGTGAAGTGATTGGTGATATAATACCAATTAGTAGCACCTTTACAAGTGATGGATGAATTCTATTCTGTCAAAAATGTGGTAAATCAGTAAATGCATCTCAACAATCTCATGTCTTGCAGCATTTAGAGACAGAACAGGCGCTTCACAAGTTCTTTTAGGTGAAGCAGTTACCTATTCACATATATTTTTAAAAAGTTCCAAATATTATGCAGATTTATGTAACACTTTTCTTCCATTTGATATTCCTTTATGTACATTGTGAAGTTCAGAACTCAGAAATTTTCTTACAAAATACACAAATTTGAAACACCAGAAGAATCAAACTAGCAGTAGAAAAGGGAAATATTGTGGTAGGTGCGTTAGAAAATGATGAAATAGTTTCCAAATGATAGTTTCTATTAGCATGTAAAGAAATATCAGTATTGAATATTGAATCTCTGCGGTCCCATAAGTAACAAATGATTCCGGCACAGAAATGTATATCAGTGGCAATCTGTTCCTTTTCGTCACTAGGGCTATAATCGACTTTGTTGAGGTGTAGTGGTCCATCTACAACCACCAGCATGCTTTGGCATAGAATTTCCACCTTCAATGGCCTTCTTTAGTCGCAAGATGACACTTTTGGACACATCCATTACTGTGGCTTTGAACCATCACAACCACTAAAATGATGTCGTACCACGCGGGATGTTGCAGTAATTGGTTCCATACCAACCTTCTCTCAAACACAATATTGCATTAAATGTTGAATGCGTACAGAGTTTTTGTGCACAAGGTTTTCTACACTTAACATGTCCTGACCTCTACATTTTCTTTTTACTGTCATTGTTCAGATGTTCTGTAGCAATTATTAGTTGTTCCATAGCAATTGACAGCTGTTCCTTAGTAAAAGTTAGTTGTTCTGTAGCAACTGTCAAGCTGTGTACTTTCTTAATTTCATCATCATCTCCTTCTTCTTGTAAAGTTAGCATGGACACCTCAACTATTGTTGTTGGTGTTGGTTTGCTGTTGATTTGGGCTTTGTCGCCTGAATTTCTGAACTGTTGACTATTATTGAACTGTTGACAGTAACTCACTCTCAACCCTACCTTCCTGTTCATAACAAATCCTACACCTATCATATAACTTTCTTCTGCTGTTGTTATTATGCTATATTTGTCTGAGCAGAAATCCTTATCTTCTTTCCATTTCACTTCACTGATCCCCACCGTATCTAGACTGAGCCTTCACTTTTCCCATTTCCTAGCTGCCTTTCTACGTTCAAACTTCTGACATTCCACACCCTGACTCTTACAGTTGATTATATAAAGCATTTGACCTTAGATTAAAAAAGACCTCATATCAATCTAAACTCTAAAATCTGCACTATATAAACTTTAATACCAGATTATGTCACCACAAAGTAGCACCAACTTTGTCTAGTGAAAATTCACTAATTACAGTCAGGCTCAAATATAAATACCTATTTAACTTGTAGTGACATTACATAATAACATTTCTGTTTTGTGGAAATACAAACTGAAGAATTAAAGAAGTTGTTAACACACAAATATGTGACTACACCATTCCCATACTTCTGAAACTCTAAATATAATATTTTTTAATCTGTAAGGTTAGGTTAAGGAAATTATAAGCTATGTACTTAATGAGAGCGGATAATAATTTCTCTTCTAATTCTTGGAGACTTCTCGTAATTTATGTGATTAGTTTAAAGGTTTTGTACAGATACTTTAAGAGAATAGTCCAATTCGACATGTTAAACATACTGAAATGTTGCTTTCTGAATAATTAATAGAATATACACCAAATGTTTAATTAATCCTCAAAGACATTAAGAATAAATTTTCTGTGTGTCAATAAATCTGTAAAGTAGGGAGAAAAGGTCATGATTTAATATAGGGAATGTATTTTTGTGCTGTTCCAATAAAGAATGCTCTACAGAAATGTTTATATATCTAAACTGTTGGTTGGTTGATTTATTTGGGGGAAGGGACCAAACAGCGAGGTCATCGGTCAAATCAGATGAGGAAAGGAAAGGGAACGGAAGGAAGATGACTGTGCCCTTTCAAAGGAACCAGCCTGGCATTTGCCTGAAACGATTTTGGGAAACCTAAATCAGGGTGCCCGGATGGGGGTTTGAACTGTCGTTCTCCCGAATGCAAATCTATTGTGCTAACTACTGTGCCACCTCAAAACTGTAAAGCAAGTTGAAGACAGTTGTCGTAATTTGTTTTGGACTATATAAAAGAAGGAGCGGTGATACGTCTCTCCTCGTCTCTCACATTAGTTTTTGATGGCTGTTTCATAAAATACAGGGTGTTACAAAAAGGTACGGCCAAGCTTTCAAGAAACATTCCTCACACACAAATAAAGAAAAGATGTTATGTGGACATGCGTCCGGAAACACTTAATTTCTATGTTAGAACTCATTTTAGTTTCGTCAGTATGTACTGTACTTCTTCGATTCAAATTGTAAATTTTCACAATCAAAATGTGTGGGCTGATAAGAATCCGCACGCAGTTGTGCAATCATGTCATCAACACAGATTTTCTGTGAACGTTTGGGCAGGCATTGTTGGTGATGTCTTGATTGGGCCCCGTCCTTCCACCTACGCTCAATGGAGCACGTTATCATGATTTCATACGGGATATTCTACCTGTGCTGCTTGAACATCTGCCTTTACAAGTACAACACAACATGTGGTTCATGCACGATGGAGCTCCTGCACATTTCAGTCGAAGTGTTTGTACGCTTCTCAACAACAGATTCGGTGACCGATGGATTGGTAGAGGCGGACCAATTCCATGGCCTCCACGCTCTCCTGACCTCAACCCTCTTGACTTTCATTTATGGGGGCATTTGAAAGCTCTTGTCTACGCAACCCCGGTACCAAACATAGAGTCTCTTTGTGCTCATATTGTGGACAGCTGTGATACAATACGCCATTCTCCAGGGCTGCATCAGCGCATCAGGGATTCCATGCGACGGAGGGTGGATGCAAGTATCCTCGCTAACGGAGAACATTTTGAACATTTCCTGTAACAAAGTGTTTGAAGTCACACTGGTACGTTCTGTTGCTGTGTGTTTCCATTCCAATATTAATGTGATTTGAAGAGAAGTAATAAAATGAGCTCTAACGTGGAAAGCAAGTGTTTCCAGACACATGTCCACATAACATACATTCTTTCTTTGTGTGTGAGGAATGTTTCCTGAAAGTTTGCCCGTACCTTTTTGTAACACCCTGTATAAGAGTCAATCTCCTATCTGTAACTTTTGATTAAATAATTACTTAATTTAATTATAATAGGCATGTTTGAATCAAGAAACCTACTTTCCTCCTCCATTAATGCCACATCTCAATTTATCATGTTGTAATTTAAAACAGGCTGCGGCGAAGGAGAGCTGATGACGAATTGTCTGGTGGCCACAACTGAGCTACTAGTGTTCAATTGGCATTTATCCTATCAGTATCCGGGCAACGGAACTATGCAAACTGCTCAATTTAGAGATCGGTCAGTGCCGTCAGTCAACATTCTGATTGGTCTGATGAGAATCTGAGGCTGGGTGGCAGCATGAAAACCAATTAATAAGCAAGTAAAGATTTCCCACGCACCATTTTACCATTTCAGAAGCTTTACCACCAGCAAACATGATTAAAAAGTTTTATAATAGTACTTTTTTTAAAAAATATCAGTAATATTATATTGGCATAGCCAATGTGTTGCTCAAACAAAAAATTGCATAATGTTAACTGATGCTTGCTTGTTCTATTTTTAATTAATCAACAGTATTGTTGGAGTAAACAAAAAACTGATGACTACTCAATACATAAATGAAATTAACTGATGTGACAGGTGTTAAAGTAGACTCCAAGCAGTGACACGGGAAAGAAAAAGTATGGTTATCAACGTGTTACCAGTTGCCTCTACTTTTGTTGTCTGCAATATGTAGCTCATTTAATTCATGGCCAATTTTGGATTTTCTGCATTTTGCGTAGTTTGCAAGTTAGTAATTGTAGTAGGCTTTGTTGCTAAATGCTATACTAAGATGGGCTACTTTTACGTTGTGTGCAAGCAAGATGAAAACGGCTGATAGTAGATTTTTTTAGTTTTAAGCATCCATCTTGTCATTTTAATGATACAAAAATTAGTTTCTGGTAAATTTATACTAATTGTTTAGTGTGGTGTCAACAGTTTTTATTTTGAAGTATATTTTCAATTTGTGTTATGACAGAGATAGATAAATTCAGTAGCAACAGCACCGATCCGACAATGGCAGAGTCCATTGCTCAAAATGTGGAGGCAGAAATTAATACATAGGTACAAGTAATTTAATGTGCCAAGCAAATATCTCCTTCAATTGTAGATTCCTTTTCTGTATTATTCAATAATATTGCTGAGATGGTTAACGCCCATGGTGAAGTGCTTCCTTCATACATAAACAACACCATTTCATAAAGGAACAAACAATTGGCTTTACAAATCTCTGTGCCGGTCAGTACTACTCTTGATGAGGGAGATGCAGTGCTGACATCTCAAATAAATAATACCTCGACTGAATGTGACAAATAGTTGGTCACTCAAATTTCCACTCTGGTAAAGGAAAATTAGTAAAAAATTTAACACTGGTTTAGAAATAATAGCACCCGAAAATACTAGCCTAATGAAGGCCTATAAGCATTTACAAGAAACCGTTTCCAAACTATCAAAAGATGTGGACACAACACAATTAGCACAGAAGGCAATGGGAGATATGATGCATGAATTAGCGCAACATGTTGACAGCTTGTCTGTAGAACCAGAAGAAATGTTGGAAACCTGGCTAGACGAGCAAGGTGAAGAATTAAAGACTGAATTCACCAAGAGGCTTGAGCAGAAGGACAAAATACTCATCCATATAATAAATTCAGAGTGGAAAGGAGCAATATAATCTGCTGGTAGTGCACCAATGGCCAAACTCGGCATGGCAAAACAAATGATCTGTTCAGAAATAGACCACATAAAGCACATGATACATCACGACTTTCCACAGTGGCGAGACAAGTTTTGTCACAAGTGAAAGGAGTGCACTGTGTGGTAGAAATAATACCATAGCCATCGCACGAAGCACCAGCTATCGATACGCAAATGCAAGATGCATACAATACAGGTCTGCAAAGCCCAGGGCCATACTTTGAAGCATGTCAGCCTGTAAACCACGCAATACAACAATAGCATCATCGGAAGGGGGCAAGTGTGACCTTAACACAGATCTTACAGGAAGAAAGCCTGTTAAAACACCAACAATTTCAGGTCTTTATAACAGACAAAAGACAACCCCATCTCATAGCTTTTATATGTTCATTCCACAATGTATTGCCTAGGTCATGGAAAGAGAGGCAGAGAGCACCTTGTGGGCTACCGAAGCCACAGAGAACTCTATACATTATGAACAATTTGAAAAGGCTTTTCTTGTCAAATACTGGTCAGTGGGCATACAAGAATGCCTTACAAAACAGGTCTTCAGCCCATAAATTTACAATCCAAAGAACTTTGGAACAGTTTCAAAAAATACATTAATTTAATGAGATACTGGGACAAGCTGGCCGTGCACCAAGATAGTTGTGTGTGTACATAAGGGAAAAGTTAACAATGGTCCCTGATTTTGACTTTTAATACTTTCTGTCAGTGCTCGGTACTATGAACCTACTACAAGAAGACGTGAAAAGCTCCACTGGTAACAATGGTTCGCAGTCCACCAATAAGAACCGGCACAAGGTAATGGCAGCACGTCGCAAACCAGACATGCAAATTGGAACAACAACAATTGTGGTCCACAAAATGAACAGACACTCTTTCAAAGGCAAAGGTGAAAAATCAGTATCATCCCGGGTATCTAAACGGGAACCAACAAAACAATAATAGGAGTCAAGGCCACAATAATCAGTGGTCACAAAATAATCAAGGGCAAGGTACGTCTATAAATCGAAACAGCAATAACTATAATCAGGAAGTCTCAACAGTCGACGTGGTACCAACAAAAATGTCCAGAGTGACAAACTAAATGCAACTATCGAGTTAACTGATGACACTTGTGGGACGGAATGGGGGCAATAATTTGAATAAACAGATAATCATGCTCCGACATAATGATGAGACTGACATCTATCAAGAGTTATTTAACGAGGTAGACAATAATACTGAAAGTCCATCAGAGTACGTACAAGCCGTTATTTAAGCAGCTGTGGGAAGTTTTCCCATAACAATTTTAGGTAATGGTGCAAGCATAAACATAATAGAAGCTAACTACTTTAAGAAAATAGCACAGTCTGTACAGATTCCGGCTCTGCCAGTTCAAAACTGCATCGTATCTGGTGCTATTGGCACCAGAGACCAGACTGGCACAGGTAGGTGTAGAATTCAAGAAAATGCATGCTTTTTGTTGAGACAAATTTAACCATGTCCTGTCTCACAGGAATCGAATTAATGGGGGAACACCTGAGTTTGTTAGACAGGGTGCTCAATAAGTTTTCAGAGTAAAGTTACCACCAATTTGGAAAAGTCTAAATTCGCAAGGAACAAGACCAAATTCCTTGGGCACATCATTTTGCTGTTGGGACTTTTGCCTAATTTCTAAAGGATTAAGCCCATAGAAATTTTCCAACTCCTCAAACTAAGAAGCACTTAAAGGCAATTCTCTTTCTTGGGATTAGCCGAGCGGTCTAAGACGTTGCAGTCATGGACTGTGCGGCTGATCCTGGTGGAGTTTCGAGTCCTCCCTCGGGCATGAGTGTGCGTGTTTGTCCTTAGGATAATTTAGGTTAAGTAGTGTGTAAGCTTAGAGACTGATGACCTTAGCAGTTAAGTCCCATAAGATTTCACACACATTTGAGCATTTTTGAAAGGCATTTCTCAGCCTCAAGTTCCTGCTTGATCAATCTACGAATGGTCCTGTGTTGCTGAGCTTATTGAGAAAGAATGTGGTATGGCACTGGTCTGATAAATGTTAGGAGGCACTGAACTCAACAGGCACTACTAACGTTGAATCTCTTGCACCACCCAAACATGCAGATGGATTTCTGCATCGCGTTGTGCTCTTGTTTAGAGGTGCATCTGTTCCGGGAAGATGACAAATGCAAAATTAAGGTAATTTGTTTTGCACTCAGCCACAGAATTAGAGGCATTAGCCATGATTTGGTCCCATAAAAAGTTCAACAGCTATATTCATCGTAAACATATCAAAGTGTATTATGACCATCAAGCCTTGAGCTTTCTGTTGGTGTTTAAGTTGTTGCACCAGTGACTAGTCAGATGGACTCTCCTATTACAGGAGTACGATTATGAAGTTGTCCATATCAGTAACAAGGATAATGTGGTAGTGGATGCTCTATCCAGGCTTCCACAAGGTCTACCAGAGTATTATGATCTTACATAATAGATGTCTTATCTCGAGGTACTTTTAATGAAAGTATAAATAGTATCATCTAGAAATGTACAGAAATATGGACACACTACAGGATGCAGATACAAAATGGGCAAAAGTAAAGTGCATCCTTACAGAACACACTAATCATAACTTGTCACAGTACTACCAAGTGCACCATAATTTGCGGTTTCATAGGCAAAGAAACCAACTTGATTCCTGATGTGTCAGCATTCCAGAGAGGTATAAAGAACATGTTATGTTGCACACACATGTAGCATGGGGACACTTTGATGATGCGAAATGCAAACGAAAGATCACACAGTACTGTTCTATTCCAAATTTGCACCGGTGTGTGCATCATTTATTATGCATGTGTACCGTGTGTCAGAAAAGTAAAGCCATCTAATATACCTATCAAAAGTAACTCTGCATACTATACTGACTCACAAACCTGGAGAAATTACTTTGATCAGTGTATCGGGCCCACATCCATAAGGAAGAGGTGGAGTAAAATACTTGATCGCTTTGTATGACTTATTTTCAAAATATGTGCGATTGTATGCTACTATGTCCGCCACTGCAGCACCCATAATCAAATGGGCCAAGGAAGATTATATTCTGAGATTCAGAAAACTGAATGCCGCATTATCTGATAATGCACCAAATTTCACTGGCAGAAAATGGAAAATATTTTTGCTAGAAATCTGCATCAAGCAGATTTTGGTAAGTTATTTTTCATCATGAATCAAATCCCACTGAACAGATTTTTTGAGAATTCAACTGCTCATTAGAACATATGTTACTCACAAGCAAGCCAAATGGGTTGAATCTGTTACACCATTTTAGCAAGTGGTTAACAATCTGCTGCATACTTCCACACAGCAAACACCAGCTTTGCTCATGTTTGACATGCCTGAGAGAAATGAATGGGTGAATCCTCTTCCCCATTTACGGAGATTGGTTGGGTGTGGGATTGAAGGGACCAGACTGCTACGGTCATCAGTCCCTTGTTCCACGATAAAATCACACGAAATAAAAACTGTCAGTCATTAAAAACGGAGAACTGAGACAAGGGACGACACAATACAAGACAGACAAAGACCAGACAAAAGGAACTAAAGTCACACCGAGTGTGAAGGTGGTTGGCCGACCATGAAAATAAGGAAAAGCCGACCACCAAATGACATTAAAACCCACAGTTTAAAACCACAGGCCAAAGGCCCAAGTCAATACAGGAAATAAAAGGACAAACACTCAAATCATACGATAAAAACCCCCTGCCCGAATAAAACTCAACACGAGGTCCGCCATAGCTACGTCATCACATAAAAGGGCAGGGAGGGTATCAGGCAGCGCAAACGTCTGCCTGAGTCCTGTTAAATGCGGTCAGTCCACCAAAATGTGGACCACCGTCAGAGCTGCCCCGCAGCGACATAGCGGTGGGTCCTCCCGGCGCAACAAATGGCCGTGCGTCAGCCACGTGTGGCCAACACGCAGCCAGCAGAGGATGACAGAGTCCTTCCGAGAGGCCCGCATGGAGGAGCGCCACACACCGGTCGTCTCCTTCACCGCCCGAAGTTAGTTGGGCGTGGGCAGGGTGCGCCACTCGTCACCCCAGGCACCAAGCACTTTCTGGCGCAAAAGCGACAGGAGATCACACTCCATAAGGCCGAGTTCCAGAGCCGGTGAACTCACTGCCTGTTTAGCCAGCGTGTCAACCCGCTCATTGCCCGGGATGCCGACATGACCTGGGGTCCAAACAAAGACCACGGAGCGTCCACAACGGGCAAGAGCATGGAGCGACTCGTGGATGGCCATCACCAGACGGGAACGAGGAAAGCACTGGTCAAGAGCTCGTAAACCACTCAGGGAGTCACTACAGATGACAAAGGACTCACCTGAGCGGGAGCGGATATACTCTAGGGCGCGATAGATGGCAACCAACTCGGCAGTGTATACACTGTTCCCGGGTGCCAGCGACCATTGCTCACAATGATCCTCTAGAGTAAGAGCATAACCAGTGAGACCAGAGACCATCGAACCGTCGGTATAGGCCACGGCAGATCCGGGAAACTCGGCAAGGAGAGAAACAAAGCGGCAGCGGAGGGCCGGAGGAGGGACCGAGTCTTTCGGACCCTGTGCCAAATCCAGCCGAATGCATGGTCGGCGCACACACCAAGGGGGCAGACGGAGATTGGCCCGGAAAACAGGCGGGAGAGGAAAAAACTCAATCCCACACAGTAGAGCCCGGATGCGAACCGCGATTGTACACCCTGACCGGGGCCGCCTGTCTGGAAGATGGACGATCGAGTGCGGGAACAGGAGACGGTAGTTGGGATGCCCTGGCAAGCTACAAACGTGGGCAGCATAAGCAGCCAGAAGTCGGTCGCGCCGGATCCGCAATGGAGGAACACCAGCCTCCACAAGTAAGCTGTCAACAGGGCTTGTCCGAAATGCTCCTGTGGCGAGTCGGATCCCGCAGTGATGGATGGGATCCAGCAATTGCAACGCTGATGGCGATGCCGAACCATAAGCCACACACCCATAATCAAGGCGGGACTGCATCAGCACTTGATACAGCCAGAGAAGGGTGGACCGATCGGCACCCCATCCAATGTGGCTAAGGCAACGGAGAGCGTTTAAATGCCGCCAGCATGTTTGTTTAAGCTGCCTAATATGAGGCAGCCAAGTCAACCGGGCATCGAATACCAGTCCCAAGAACCGATGCGTCTCTACCACAGCAAGAGGTTCACCGTCAAGGTAAAGGCGTGGCTCAGGGTGAACCGTGCGACGCCGGCAGAAATGCGTAACGCAGGTCTTAGCGGCCGAAAACTGGAAGCCGTGCGCTACAGCCCACGACTGCGCCTTGCGGATAGTGCCCTGCAGCTGGCGCTCAGCAACTGCAATGCCAGCGGAGCTGTAGTAGAGGCAGAAGTCGTCTGCATACAACGAAGCTGCGACGGACGATCCCACCGCCTCAGCGAGCCCATTGATCGCAATTAAAAACAGGGAGACACTGAGGACAGATCCCTGTGGGACCCCGTTCTCCTGGACCCGGGAGGAACTATGGGACGCAGCAACTTGCACGCGGAAGGAACGAGACGACAGAAAATTCTGAATAAAAATCGGGAGCGGGCCCCTAAGACCCCACCCATGAAGTGTGGCCAGGATGTGATATCGCCAAGTCGTATCGTACGCCTTCCGCATGTCGAAGAAGACGGCAACCAGATGTTGGCGGCGTGCAAAGGCTGTACGGACGGCAGACTCTAGGGAGACCAGATTATCGACGGCAGAGCGGCCTTTACGGAACCCACCCTGAGACGGAGCCAGAAGGCCTCGAGACTCGAGGAGCCAACTCAACCTCCGGCTCACCATACGTTCTAGCAACTTGCAGAGAACGTAGGTGAGGCTTATGGGGCGGTAGCTGTCCACCTCCAGCGGGTTCTTGCCAGGTTTCAACACGGGGAGGACAATGCTTTCTCGCCATTGAGACGGGAACACACCCTCAACCCAGATGCAGTTGAAAACATCTAGGAGGCGTCACTGGCAATTCACAGAGAGGTGTTTCAGCATCTGGCTGTGGATGCGGTCTGGCCCAGGAGCCGTATCAGGGCAAGCAGATAGTGCACTCTGCAATTCCCAGTCGCTGAAAGGAGCATTGTACGACTCCGCGTGGCGCGTGTGAAAGGAAAGCCACCAACTTTCCAACCGCTCTTTCCGGGAGCGGAAGGCCAGTGGGTAATTTGTAGATGCGGAACACTGAGCAAAATGCGCTGCTAACCGGTCCGCAATCGTGTCGGAGTCAGTACACACCACTCCATTCAGCGAAAGCCCAGGGACAGAGACAGGCAGCCAATAGCCATGGAGTCGCCTAATCTTAGCCCAAACCTGCGATGCAGAGGTACGGACGCCAATGGTGGAAACATACCGTTCCCAGCACTCCTGCTTCCATTGGCGAATAAGGCGTCGGGCACGGGCACGGAGCTGTTTAAAAACGATGAGGTTCTCCAAGGACGGGTGCCGCTTATGGCGTTGAAGAGCCCGCCGGCGATCTCTAATCGCCTCTGCGATCTCGGGCGCCCACCAAGGCACAGTCCTCCGCCGAGGGGACCCGGATGAACAGGGAATCGCAGATGCTGCCGCAGAAACAATGCCAGTGGTGACCGACTGAACCACCGCATCAATGGTGTCATGGGAAGGAGGTGCGATAGTGGCGAGAGAGGAGAACAAGCCCCAATCAGCCCTATTCAGAGCCCATCTGGAGGGGCGTTCAGAAGAGTGATGCTGTGGTAGTGACAGAAAGATGGGGAAATGGTCACTACCACATAAGTCGTCATGGACACTCCAGTGGATGGATGGTGAAAGTCCGGAGCTGCAGATAGAAAGGTCGATGGCCGAAAATGTGCCATGGACTACGCTGAAATGTGTCGGCTCTCCCGTGTTTAAGAGGCAGAGGTCAAGCTGCGAGAGAAGAGTCTCGACATCTCTACCCCGGCCAGTAATCGCGGCGCTACCCCACAGGGGGGTTATGGGCGTTAAAGTCGCCCAGTAACACAAAAGGAGGAGGCAGTTGTGCTATCAATGCAGCCAACACATGACGCGAGACATCACCATCTGGCAGAAGATACAAACTGCAGACAGTAATAGGCTGAGGCGTCCACATCCTTACAGCGACAGCCTCTAAAGGTGTGTGAAGAGGTACACATTCGCTGTAGACAGAGTTAAGGATGTAGACGCAGACTCCACCAGATACCCTCTCATAAGCTGCCAAGTTCTTGTAATAACCCCGATACCCACGTAGGGCAGGGGTCCGCATTGCCGGAAACCAAGTTTCCTGTAGGGCAATGCAGAGGAAAGGGTGACTGCTGATGAGTTGGCGAAGCTCAGCAAAGTGGTGGAAAAAAGCGCAGCAGTTCCACTGGAGTATCGCTTTGTCCATGTCCGAAAAAGGCGTGAAGGGGCCGAGGAGGCAAATCACGCCACTGGGTCACCTGCTGCCACCGATGGAGGACCAGTACAATCTGCTTCCATGGTGTCTGAGGGTCCGGCGAGATCCAGGTCCTCAGCGGACGCCCGGATCTCCACCTTATCCTCGGACGCAGAGCCTGTAGGGAGCAGTGGGGTGGATGCCACCGCGCGTTCCTTGGCCTTAGAGGTCTTCTTCTTCGTCTTGTCTCTCTGGTCCTTGGGTTTCATTGGCTGGGAGGGCTCCAGCGAGTCAGTCTCCGGGACGGAGGAGGAGGAGCGGGAAGCCCTGCGACCAGCCACTGGTCTGCTTTTCTTCCATTGGCCGATGTCGCCCTTCCCAGAGGCGGAAACCTGGGAAGGAAGGGACCCAAGGGACCCTTTCCGTGCTATTCGAGCAGGGGAAGTTTGAGGCTTCCCCAGCTTAGAAGTGGGGACTGATGTCCCCGATGGTTGGGGGGTTGCTGCTCCGGAGGCAGGTAGTGCAGGAGCAGCAGGGAGTGAAGTGCCCCCCACCATCAAGGGGGCAGGTGTAGCATTCCGGCTCTGAGAGGTGGCAGTCTGAGGGAGAGCTAATGGGGCCATAACAGTAGTAGCCGCGGCGTAAGAGGCAGTCATTCGAACAGGATGGAGGCGTTCGAACTTCTGCCTGGCCTCAATGTATGTCAGGCGGTCCAGGGTCTTATACTCCATGATTTTGCGCTCTTTCTGGAAGATCCTGCAGTCCGGCGAGCAAGGCGAGTGGTGCTCTCCGCAGTTTACACAGATGGGAGGCAGAGCACATGGAGTATTGGGATGTGATGGGCGTCCACAATCTCGACATGTGAGGCTGGAAGTACAGCGGAAAGACATATGCCCGAACTTCCAGCACTTAAAGCACCGCATCGGGGGAGGGATATATGGCTTGACGCCAAAACGATAGACCATCACCTTGACCTTCTCAGGTAAAGTATCACCCTCGAAGGCCAAGATGAAGGCACCGGTGGCAACCTGCTTATCCCTTGGACCACGATGTACGCGCCGGACGAAGTGAACACCTCGCCGCTCTAAATTGGCGCGAAGCTCGTCATCAGACTGCAATAGAAGGTCCCGATGGAACATTATGCCCTGGACCATATTAAGACTCTTATGGGGCGTGATTGTAACCGGAACATCCCCCAGCTTGTTACAATCGAGTAACCGGCGGGACTGGGCGGAGGACGCCGATTTGATCAAAACCGAGCACGAGCGCATTTTGGACAAGCCCTCCACCTCCCCGAACTTGTCCTCTAAGTGCTCGACGAAGAACTGAGGCTTCATGGATGTAAAGGATTCACCATCAGCTCTCGTACACACCAGGTAGCGGGGCGAGTATGGTTCGCTGGCATCCTTAGTCTTTCGTTCCTCCCATGGTGTAGCCAGGGAGGGGAACGATTTGGGGTCATATGTAGTTGCGTTGTATTGAGTCCTGGAACGCTTAGAGACTGCTGGCGGCTGGCCGCCAGCAAGAGATGATGTACCACGCTTCATTGCGGGTCATCCGCCCTGATGCCACCTACTCCGACCAAGGGCCCTCCCCACGGGCGCCACCCAGCCTCAGCAACGACCACCTGGCAGGATGGCCATTGTCGGGAGTCCCAATGCCCCAAGGAGATAGGCATCTACTCCTTGGCATACGTGGGGAGTTAACGGCGCTGGCATCAGCAGAGCGATCCCTGTGTAGTCAGGGGGCTACAACCAACAGGGTACATGGCGGCCCCACCACAACGGACTGGCTACCGTGCTGGATTTCAGGTGATGTAGTCCAATATCGTCATTGGCGCATAAAGCGACACAGCATAGCAGACTGCAATAAACTGCACCCAAGAACAAATCCACGCCCAAGAGATGGTAGGTGAGCGGGACTGCTAATCGATGACGACAAACCTGGCTAGAGATGGTAATGCAGGATGGACACATCGCTCCTTGTAAGGCGCCCTTCCCCAATCGGCTCGCTCTTCGGAAAATTTAGAAGGATGGAGGTCAAACCCGTTAGGGGACCATCTCACAAGGCCAAAACGTTTGAGACTCCTTTTAGTCGCCTCTTATGACAGGCAGGAATACCGTGGGCCTATTCTTACCCCCGAACCCCAGGGGGACCCATTTACGGAGAGTAAATTGTCATGTAAGGAGGGATTTGGGCAAGCTATGGTTGCCCTCAGTTCAGCAGCTGCTTTGAGAAAAACAGCTTATGTTGAGAAACTGGGAAAGATACAATAATTCAAAACTGTAGATAAAATTTTGTTGAGAAAATACCATAAATCTTCTCTTTTATTAAGAAAGAACAAGAAATGGCAACTAATGTAATAGGTCTGCATTAGATTATCTGAATACCTCATGAAGGAAGTTACCTGTTGGTGTATCCTGAATCACTGAGAGTTGAAGTACTTTATCACCAAAAGGACCTAAAGAAGTATGTTCAATAGGGATGTTTGGCCAGATGTCAAAGTATTTTGTCTTTTTTATTTTCTCTTGCACTCTGTATTGTGAATGTTGAACCTACCGTACCATGTTTTTTATATATAGTACTGGTAGATACGTAAAACTTTTGACATTGTTTCTGACATTAGATGCAGTAATGATCTTTCAGTTTCAAGTATTTTCTGAATATAAATAGTAGTTATGATGTTTTTCTGTGTGTTTCCATGAAAGTATGTTTATGTTGTCAAACGTGATTATGTAACGAGAAAGTATCTCACTGCACCACTAGAACAGTGAAATATGAAAATGAGGATTGAATATTTTGTCAGTGAAAAGATTATTTCGGCATTAGTTACATGAACTCTAAAAGTGTGACAAGTTTATTATGGAAGACATTTTTGCAAAAATCATTTAAAAAACAGGAAACGGGAAAGTGATGAACAAAAGCCATATGAGAAATGGAGATAGTTTTTATAATTTGTTTCCTCGTACAAATATAAACAGATGAACAGTTACTCACAACTAACTGTATATAGAGCAAGAGACAGTAACATTCAGTATAACTAGTTATATTCCGGTAAGAATTCTTTTCAAGTTTAATTTTTATGGAATCAATAGGTGATACACTGAGTACTACCAAGCAAAGACCAATTAATTAAACATGGCAATGAATTGTGTGTAAACAGATAGCATTCTCTGGTCACACTTGTGTTATATAGAATGACACTAAATTGAACCAACCATTTACTGAAAGGAAGTTGTACAGGCCATGCAATAACTATACCGAGACTGTAAATATTAACATGATAGCAGCATGAAAGATAGCATTTCTAGTTGATAAATCAAGCAGAACCATAAACAGGTGCTATTGGACTGATATTTTATTTTGTATGTAAATTATTGTAAGTAAGCTAATCTCTTACTTATGTATTTAATATGAGTTGATATGAATTCTATTTTGGAATAGGAAATTGCTATGTGAAGGTGTACTGGCATAATTTAATCAGCACAGTTCATTATATGTTAAGTGATGTGAACCACTAGCTATGCGAGCTTATGCAGAGCCGAAGTTTAGATTTTTGCCATATGTGATTTTGGAAGCAAGTGTTAATTTCGTGATTTTGGTCTGTGTTGTTTGTATTTTGTTTATGCTTTTCTCTTTGCTGATCTGTACCTAGAATAGGATTATTTCAAGGGTACATGAAAAGATACTCAATGTGCGTAACATAAAAAGAGGGTGGTAAAGAACTTTGTGAACACTAGACCAGGAGCAATGCATTGTAACAAACATGGCTAACATACCAAAAACACATGACACATTATTCATGTAAAGTATGCACTTTTAAGAAAGACAAATGTAATAAGTATGCGAATTAATTTGTATAAGGAGTAAATGTGATCCAGGGAACACTCATGTGGGTAAGAAAAAGGGACTAATTTCTCCAGATATTCTTGAAATGCCTGTGGTGAACACCCTAAAACATAAACGAGGACTGTTTGTTGACGAAATCAGTGGACAAGAACTCGACTCACTCAGTTTGAAAATATGCCATGATCTGTAGACAATGGTGCTAACTACAAACTAGTGAGAAATAAAGTTCCCTAAAGTTAGACCTGGATCACAAAAACAACACACACGAAAGAAAATAATGAAAGTGAACTCTGTTGTACTAATCAAATTTTTCCCTAGGGCAGCTCTGCGATACTGAACTAATGTTTGTAGACCTGTTACAACTTTGCTTTGATTTTCATTATCAACGAATGCTAGCGGTCATCACTTGTATGGAGCAAGCAGGAGCGGGGGCGTGGCCAGCCGCCAGAACCATTCACACACATTCCAGCTACAATGGGTATTTAGCTGCTCAGCAGGTTTCCTGGAATCACCGCCAGATGTCACTGCGCGAGCCAACGGTCCTGCCTCCTCCTCAACAGAGGGCGCCAAACAGAGAAAGTTTTGTGATGTGTCAATCAGACGTGCGCACGTGTTTCATAGTTACAGAAAAGTTCATCAGATTCTTAGAGAAAAATATCAATAAAAAAGGCAAAAGATAAAAGAAAAAGAAAGATGCTAAACTCAGAAAGAACTCATATCTGCGACATTGTATTTATGTATATTTAATAAAAGTTAATGGACATTTTCTATAAAGACAGATGTATTTAAACAAACTTTGAGAAACAGGCACACAAAGACAGTACAGAGCAATGTGAATGTACCAAACATTTTCCCTAAAAGATCTGCCAAGTGGACGGCATATTTTGTTAATGATTCTATTGGAACCTGATGTTCATTTACCCCTCTGTAACACAATGTATACTAATTTTACGACAGTGGAACCATTGTTCTCTATCTCAAGAGTCAAAATAAGAAACAAGTGTTTAAGGGGGCAATGGAACGTTGCTTTCTAAATAATTAATAGAATAAACTCCAAATGTTTAATTAAATGCTAAAAGACATTAAGAATACATTTTCTCTTAAATGATCTCTGTGTAAATAAATATGTAAAGTAAGGAGAAAAGGTCATGATTTAATATAGGGAATGTATTTTTGTGCTGTTCTGATAACAAATGTTCCGAAGAAATGCTTATATAGATGGCTGTTTCACAAAAAGTATGTGTCGCTCTCCTTCCTGTAACTTTCGGTTAAATAATTACATAAATTTAATTATAATAACCATGTCTGAATCAAGAAACCTACTTTCCTCTTCCATTAATGTCTCATCTCAATTTATTATATTGTATTTTAGAACATTGTTTGGTGGCCACAATTTAACGCTACTAGTGTTCAATTGGCATTTACTTTTATCAAACTTTTATTTCAGCATCCCTGAGATATCTATTAGCAATCTTTTCTATCAGTATCCAGGATACAGGAGTTATGCAAACGAATCTGATGCTGGATGGCAGAATGCAAACCAATTGATAAGCAAGTAGAGATTTTCTAAGCACCGTTTTACTATTTCAGAGGCTTTGCCACCAGCAGTTATGATTAAAAAGTTTTATAATATTACTTTTTTTCTTTTTTTCCCAAATATCAGTAATATTACACTACCCCGAAATTTTTCTCACAGAAAGAATACACCGTAAAACGAGCACTGTCAAAATTTTACCTGCTAGCACTGTCAAAATTTTACCTGCTTAGGTGAAGAGCAAGGAACTTTTTAAAATACGTAAAGTTACTCATTTCTGCCACACAAAAAACTTCTAACACCACCACTGTGTACAGTTCTTCCTGTCTATCGCACGAGTCAGCGAATAAGCAGATGCACCGACATAAGGGAATATAGCACCGCATAGCACAAAGTGCAAAGTGCACATACAAGAATTTTATGCACCTTAAATAATACCAAAAATTTCTGAAATTATTAATTTTTTGAATAGCTTACAGTTCATATTGACAGCTAAACTTTTCCAGATGTAATTGGTACACAAGTGACAATCGGAACTTTAATGTGTTGACATGAAATATTTTATATTAATTCTGGTAGCACAGTTCTTTGATAATTTCTGAATAGTGTATATTACACTAACAGTGAAACAATCCCTACTGTGTTCCCTGCAATCACCACAAAAATGTAAAGCATCTATTGTATGATAAAAACAAATATTTTCTATAGAACACGAACACCTTATGAAAGAATAATTAATGATTTCAGGCACTTCACTTTAATTATTAGCTTTATTTAGAGCAAAGCGGGATGGAGGAAGAAATGGTTACTGTCATTCTGCATACAGTGATGCATAACATGCATACTTGATAAATTCGTAAAATGTGGTGATGTAAACTGACAATGCATGAATAACTCATGTTTAACAATACTATCAGAAATTACATTTCTGACAATTTAAAAAAAATACTTTATAGTGTGGAAACATTCCTTTGTCAAGAGGCTGAATCACATTATTAGTTCAGAGTGTAATCTGAATTAAGTTTTTTCACCTTCATCCTAAAGTCGGGGGTATCGCTATGTCCAGGTCAAGAGTGCAACACAATTTCTACAAATCGTAGCAAAATATTTTGGCTGTAATACTGAAAATTATTCTCTCCCATTTTTCCAGATTTTACTACATTGATTACAAAATGTTTGCAATTAAAGAGTCTTTCTTTTTTTTTTTTTTACATTTTTGGTCCTAATTTGCTCTGAAGTTCTTAAAGACAGATGTAAAACATGGGTAACATTAATCCACTGATTAATATCACTGGCATAGTTGTATAAGAAAATGTCATAGCACTCACTGACTGCACAAGCAACCCTTGCAGCATTTTAAGGGATAACAAGAAGCTGTGTCTTCACATTCGCTACAATTTCTCCATAGTATTATCTATCAATGACATCTTCTCTGTGTGTTTTGCTGATGTAAAGTTCATAATTTTGCAGCTTCAGTTTCAGCGTAATTTCCTGAATCTATGTAACCAGAAGTTGCTATTCCCATTAACAGACCAATGATGATCATGAGCAATTCTAAAACTTTTTTCTTTTCTTCATTTTTTCACACTTTTGTGAGTATCATTTTGGTGCATATTTTGTACTTTATTTATACAATTTATGTTCAAATTTTAGTAGCAAAACTGACCGTACACATGCTTAACTTTAGGTGCTTTCTCTCCCTCCTCCTTTTAACCAAAAAATTTCAGCTCTTTTATTTTTTTATTTATTTTTTTTTTTTTTTTTATGCACTGAAAGCTGTTACTGCATATATTTTCTTTGGGCAAGGGAGCTATTGTATTTTTATTATGGACTCTAGTTAGCACAACAATCATTGCTCAAATCACAATTGATGGAATCATCAGAGTTATTTTCCATTTTTTTTAATGTTTACATAATTTCTAACGAAATGTCAACATAATTTGAAAGAATTTCCAAGAAATTAGCTAATAAATAACTCGTATATAGGTCTTCAGGAGAAGTAAGGTATTTGATTGCATACCACATTGTTCATAACTCACATTTCCAAGGTTTAAAACATTACGAGGTTCCACATTACTATGAAACTCTGGAACCTGCACAGATACAGATGCTATTAGTATGTATATATGAAGAAAACACACAGAAAATTGCACGTTGTTAGCACAGGGCACACATGCAGACAAGGAAAAAAATTCCAGAATTTCACAGTTAAAAACACACTTTTTCCGGGGCAAAAATACACTTCCTCTGTGCTAAGTCACAGAATACATTCCCTCAGAAATGTAAAACTTATCAACCCTCTAAATGGTAAATGTTTTATACACTTATGTGTAACTTCTAAGCACTTCAGGAAACAAAACCCAACAAATAAAAAACACATTTTGGAAAGATATTTGATGTGCGGCAACATTTACACTGCATGTTTTCGTATTATGAAATTGTAAATAGGAATTTTACCAAACCCAGCACAATAGTTTCCAAAGCACTGAAATTGAGATTGCAATTGCTTTTGTCAGCCAGTTGTCACTCACATCACGTTATTTCGCTAGCAAATGACAGCACATATTCAGAGCAAAGGACATGTGATGCTGTCAGGCTATAGCAACAATACTGTCACGTAACACGAACACACAAACAGGAGAAGTTCATTAATCCACTTATAGTATGTGTTGTTGTTGTGGTCTTCAGTCCTGAGACTGGTTTGATGCAGCTCTCCATGCTACTCTATCCTGCGCAAGCTTCTTTATCTCTCAGTACCTACTGCAACCTACATCTTTCTGAATTTGCTTAGTGTATTTATCTCTTGGTCTCCCTCTACGATTTTTACCCCTCCACACTGCCCTCCAATACTACATTTGTGATCCCTTTATGCCTCAGAACATGTCCTACCAACCGATCCCTTCTTCTAGTCAAGTTGTGCCACAAACTCCTCTTCTCCCCAATCCTATTCAATACATTCTCATTAGTTATGTGATCTACCCATCTAATTTTCAGCATTCTTCTGCAGCACCACATTTCGAAAGCTTCTATTCTCTTCTTGTCCAAACTATTTATCGTCCACGTTTCACTTCCATACATGACTACACTCCATACAAATACTTTCAGAAACTACATATACATATAGTATATCTACAAGAAAAGCTACGCTTTCACATATAATATTGGCTTTTTTTTTCAATTGTGTTACCTTTTAAGATATATTAAACACAAATGCGCCAGTCAATTTTTTAATGACAACGTAGATGTCTGATCCTCTGATCCTGTAATTTTTCTAAGTCGGTGGTCCTCAAAGTGTTAAGTTTTGAATGAGAGTCAAATGCTCTGTAATTTAAGAAATTCATCTCACATTCTCATCTTGCATAAAAGGAAGTTTACTATGAAAGTAATGCTTGATCTGCTCATCCACCTTTTGTTGTGCTTCTGTTTGTAATTTTGTCATAGCAGGGCGTCACATGATCATGTGCTGTAGTGTGGCATATTGTTGAGTGGGAACCTACGGACTTATTGTACTTAGGGCAGTTTATCATCATATCCTATCCAGATCCAGATAAGGAATGCAAAATTAGAAAACAATTCTTGGCACAATATTCACTTCAAGACTAGGGTCTAAAACTCAAAGTACCCTAATATTTTGATATTTGGGGACTTCAACATAACTTTTTTTTTTTTAATAATGTTATGTAGGATTTCCAATCAAGCTTACACCAAGACAGCACCACAGAAAGCTGGTTAGAAGGAATACGAATTGCTCAGAGAAAACAGTTGTTTGTATACATCAAACGGCATAAAAATTAACAAGGTTACTTGTAAAGCCAAGAAACTGTGACTGTGTAATTGGCAATTTATATTCTATTCCAGGAAAGGCTTGTGGGGAGTTACAATGATAAAACATGAATCATGTCTTGTGATCGGAAGGCAAATGTGTAAAATTCTGCTAAAGCTTTTCAGTGAGGTTTTTGGGAAGGCAACTTTCTCGGAGTACCATTAGTGTATTACTTTAAGTTTGGTTATTTATTATGGCACAATGCTATACTTGAAATTCAGCAAACAGTTGAAACTAGCAAATATTGTGGAATGAAACACTTTGTTTCAAATAAATTGGCGACCTTTAAACCAACAAAAATCACTTTATGGTTCTGCAAAGCAATTAGCACTTGCTTACCAATAACGTAGAAATAAAAAAAAAAAGAGTCAGAAAACTGATGTTAACAACACATTTTAGTCTTCCACAACTATGAGAATGTATTTTAAGTCATTTGATAGCTCCCAGTCATAGAAATCTGTTTTGTTTTCATTTGATGTGAAAGCTGCAAATGAAAACAGAACAGCAAAATCACAAAACGTAAAAGAGGGTCACACGGAGACTACTCTCTACTACAACTCTTAACTGCTCTGTGCATGTGCAAATCTGGCAGCTTGGGCTCACCGGAAAAATTTTTCTGGGTAGCACTTCGCTGCTTGCAGCAACTGCTTATAGATCTAACAGCAACACTTTGAGTAGTGGGAAGCAGGAGAAGCTGCTGCTCGTATGCGAATTCAGCTCTGTGCTGGACATGCTTCACTTTCAACAGCAGGTGACCATCTCCTGGTATCCTACTGCGACAGTCTGTCCACTTGCCCATCGCTCTGGACAGACGTGTGTGTTTGTACTGTTCCAGTCACTACCTCACTTGTGCTACGTGTGGTGCCTGTGTCAGATAGTGTGTGTGCTGCCATAAGGCCCTCAGCTGGGCACACCACACTCACACATACACTTTTGCACTTAGCTCTGAGGGCTGTCATATTACACAGATGACTCTCTCTAGGCACTGAAACAATTACCTATTTGATTGTCATTACACTTAAGACTATAAAAAGCTATATTAGCTCACTTAGCATATAGAATTCAAAATCTGTCTGCTATTACTATGTAAAATCAAAATGGAGTGTAGAGATGCAGCTGTTTCCCAAATGCAGCATTATACATTTCTGCCCAAAATTAAATGTTTTACATTAGGAAAAAGACAATCACTTTCAGAACATGGTACGTAGTGCACAAGTAGACTTAACGATCAGATGCATGCACATTTGGAAATATTATAAGATTGAGAATTTATGATTGGATTTTTTTAGAGGCAGCTATTTTGACTGAGCTGCCAAACCACAAAATAAGCAATAAAGACTGTGATTCAGATATCATTACTGATCAAAATAACAATGAAAATAATTCTGTATTTAAAATTACAACCATGGAGTAATGAAAATAAAAGTGGAAAAAAATCAACTAAAATAGATGTGTTCTCTCTGTCTCACAAGAACTGTGAAATAATATTGGTCAGACAACCAAACTGAAACTCATAAGTTGTTGTAAAAAAATTGCCTAACAGTTGACTTTGTTATGAATACTTCACCAATTTATTGATATAATTTTGATAGTCAAAGTGCCTGTACTCTGAACACGGTATAATTTCACTATCTGCATGTCGAATGAAGAGCGTTCACCAGAGTACCATGAATGACACTAACTATTTTGTTCAGCCTACAATTTAAAAAAGTGTGATTCAAGACTAAGAAAATTTTTTGAATGCTTGTTACATCTAAAACAGTGTGTATTGGGCATATTAGTGAACAAATATAGCTAGAATTTTTCTGCATACATGTTTTCCCTCTCCTGAAATAACAATATTTGGCACTTTCTTAATAAAATTATCCACAGATGTTACTTTCCTGCTACAGCTAATACAAAATGAGTCACAAGTGCATCTTCTGTAGTTTGGTAAACACCAGTATCTCTAGCACTCATTTGTTTCGGTCAATAACTCGAGTAAACACCTAACACAAATGCAATCTATACAATATGACAAGCAACAAAGAGACCTGCAGTCAAAAGAAATGATCCATAGGTTCAAATTGTCATCTCTCATGTTCACGATCAATTCGTTTTACAGGGATAGTGAGACTTACACATAATGCCACACTAGCAGCAACTTATTCACAATTTTCCTGCAGATACAAAGATGAGAACTGAAATGTAGAAACTGTTGTCAGATATAAATTACAAACCATTCCTCCCATTTTATGTAATCGTCGAGAGACAAGTCCCGCAGGTACCCGCGCTCTTTGTAGTACTTGTAGCGCACTCGCACATCATCCCATGCGAGGTCTGCCAGCGACGAGGGTGCTGGCATGAAGTACTCCTCTGACGGGCTCAGGGGAGCCCCACTGGCAGTGCGATACCTCTCACCCTCTATCACCACCTGTTGGGTCAAGCAGTGTCAAGTCAGAGTTTGTTCAGAGCTAGGTACCTAGTGTACAATCAAAAAGGAATTTTAAAATATCATCAATTTAAGAATTTTGAAATATCATCAGTATTTCACTCATGCGTAACAAGTTCTGTTCAAGACAATTCCTCAATATTTTGTTTGAATAAAAAGAGCAAATAGACTTTTTTTAAGACACACAAAGAGACATACTATCCATAGTTCCTTTAACTGGAAACTGAAATAGATAATTATTCATTTCAAAAACAGAACAGTACCAGTCTAGCAACAGCACAACATGAAATGTAGGTTTGCTAATTCTCCTACAGCCATAGAGATTCACTAGAATATTGTGTCCCAGTAGTGCTTAAGATTTATTATTATTTTTTCCCACCTCCAGTTTTCGATAAGATTTAAACTGATTTCAAACTGACAAAACTGCATTGCAAATATATAGAAAATAACTACAAACTTAGAAAAGATACATAAAGAATGTGAAATAAGAAGTAATAATGAAACAGAGAACACAAAACAAACTAGACAAATAGAAAGGAAATTACATTAAAAAATGAATGTGTTGTGACACTGTGATGTTACAGCTGGGAAACATCCTATTGATATGGACACGACAAAAAAGGAAACGTATGCAATAAAATTTTAATCAAGAGAGTGCAAGCTCTACACTTTCTTCACGAATGTCTTCTCACGTGTGTGTGTGTGGGGGGGGGGGGGGGGGGGGGGGGGAAGGATGATCCTCAAACAGTGCATGTCTTCAATAACTATTGCAAGTATATGTGAGATCATAATATAGAGAAAAATTGAGAAAAAGCAATTAATATACAAAAC
Source organism: Schistocerca gregaria (assembly GCF_023897955.1). NCBI lineage: Eukaryota > Metazoa > Arthropoda > Insecta > Orthoptera > Acrididae > Schistocerca > Schistocerca gregaria. Next base: position 69,464,238 of record NC_064927.1, on the reverse strand, counting down.
ACGTATACAAATTGTGAACAAAATTAATGAGCCCTAACATTATTAAATACAAACACAAAATAATAAACACTAGATCACAGAATCAATGGAATCATCATCTTGCAACAGAAATGGAAGTGATGCAGGAAGCAGGATTACTCAATAATGGAGTAGACTATCAGATCAGATGAAAGACAGCAGGATATGATGTGACAATTAGAAGTGGTAAAGGAAAATCATCAAGGACAGATTAAAACATAAGGTTGAAGGGATAGCAAATTGATAAGTAAAGGAGTGAGAATAACTTGGTAAAAATGGGGTAACATAGGTGGTTTGACGATTGCCTTTTTCTGACACTCATATTATTTTCGCCAACTTTAAACTCTTTCTTCCAATGGCCAGCTCCATTATTCAGTACGTAACAAATCCATATAACTGTATTTGCACGTATGAAACATTTCAGCCAGCAGCAAAGTGTATGCCATCGGGAAGCCTTGACAGAAACTACAGGTAAGACCACTTTAACTAAGAACTTCCTATGCAAATGTCTCTGAGCCCCCAACAAGCACACAAGATTAATGAGACGAGTTAAAAGCAGTTGATGCAGCATAGTAACTGCTATCCTTTTACGAGTGAAATGCTCACTGGTCTAGCAGTTGGTATTTGCAGGATATTTATCTGTCTAAACATTACTACAAGAGTACACATCCACTCCCCTATGTGTCTTTATTTGTTGTAATCTGCGCACCAGTATCGATCACTAGCAGTTTTTCAGTGCCACAGCAGCTGGACACAGAATCACTGATCCATCCAAAAAAACAAATAAGGAGTTAGGCAGAGCACAGAATTACTGATCTACTTCAAAAACAAATAAGGAGCTTGGCTTCTGTATAAGAGTTGTATCCAAGTTAAAATGTATCATACATCTCTGCTTTTCCACTGTTCTCTTAGTACCATTCACAGCAGCTTTTCACTGCCCTTAAAACCTCTGTAAACTTTTGTTCATGTCCTGTCACTCTATGCACATCAATATTTCTTCAAAACACATCATTGCTAGTACATATACTCATCACATACACACCCTAGAGCCAACAGTCAAGGCCTTTGTATCTGCTTCATTGCATGCTATTTCGATTCTTCTTCCAAAAACAACAGTACCTCAGATTGTCACAGTTACATGTTTGTTTCCAATAACTATCAGTGTTATATTTATACCAATCTCTCCTTGAATTGACTTTTCCCCCTCCAACCTCATTTCACTTCCTCCAATTGTAACCCATTTCATCATTTTTCTTATCTCAACTTTTCATTAAATTTCATATTCACAATTTTTTAGATTCAGTTCCTTTGCTTTGACATTTTTCCCAGATTACTTTCTTCCCCTTTCTGTCCACATATATTTCATTTACAGTGATTTTCAAAGCAATTTGTTTGTGCCTGGCTGCTGCAGCATGGAAAATATGAGATTTATATATTAGTACATTCTTTTCTTTGTGCCTGGCTGCTGCAACATGGAAAATATGAGATTTATATATTAGTACATTCTTACCCGCAGCTGCACACTTGCACATTTATGTCACATATTTTGTACACATCTCTTCTTGGTCTTTCTCAGTCCACCCTTCACCTCTCCCCATCCGCCAACTCACTCTGTCTGTTTGCCTCCTCCTCTAACCCCCTCCCCCCATCTCTCTGTCTGCCTCCTGCTCCCCCTTCCATTGCCTCTTCCCCTCTACGTCCACCGCCTCCTCATCACCCACTCTCCACCCATTCCCTCAACTCCCCCCCCCCCTCTGTCCACTGCCTTATGCTCCCCCCTCTCCATTCATTGCCACTTCATCACCCCCCCCCCCCCTCTATTTATCGTTTCCTCCCAACCTCCCCTCTCTGTACATTGCCTCCACTCACTCCTCCCTCCTCTCTTCCTGCAGCAAATGACTCCCTCCCCTCTCTATCCATCACCTCCCACCTTTCTGTCCATGGCCTCCCTGTCGCAGACCCCCGCTCTTTCCCTGTCCTTCACGTTCTCCTCCCTGCCTCAGTCCATCGCCTCCCACCTCTCGTCCATTGACTCCAACCCCTCTTGGTCCATTGCCTCTTCCTCCTCTCTTCTCTGTCCATCACCTCCTCCACACTCCCTCTTTGTCCATTCCGTCTTCTTGCTTCTCTCTGTCTATTCCATCCTCTTGTCCCTCCCTGTGTATCTTACACGCGACACTGTTTTCACACTTACCCCAATGGAAAGAGGTTCTTACCCCACAGTACTTCTTTACAGACAATAATGATATGTGCACCAAGCCTGGTTGAAGTCAATCTATTGAGGACCATACCTAAATACATATTTTTTTATAAGATGTATATTTCAAATACTTGTATTTCTTCTGTCAAAATCTTATATAATTAGTGCACAGGGTAAAGTAACAGGTCACATATTTAAAGTTAAGATGATAATGAAATATGCATTCGCCATCACAAGATGTCATAGCTCTGGTGGCAGCAATATCGATACCATGAAATGGCTGCAAATATTCTGTTCATCTGTGAAGGATAGAAGAGGTAATCTACATTATGAATCAACAAACAAAAAACACAAATGAAGGCACACATATGAGGTATCTTGATTGTGACAAATTTTTTTTTTAATTGCTGGCCAGTTGTCTGTTACCTACCTCTATCTAGATATGTTGCCTCTTTCGGCAACAGCTAAGGGCCCTGAAATTATCATTTATAATAAATGAGAAACTAAATGTGAATTCAGCTTCAAAATGGGAAAACATGAAATATTTCATAGTAAATTGTAACCAGACGAACTATTTTATGAGAGATTGTTTAAAATACCTTTATTTTATGCATGTAAAAAAATGAAACCAATTTTCAGTTACTGGCATTGCACATCATCTGGAAAAGCCCAGTTTGGAGAGATAACTTGTGTAAGAATTTATTTGCAAAAAAAGGTGCATAAACATGACAAAGTATCAATACACTTGACACTGGTGGTACAGCAATTGTTGGTGACTGAGAGGTCTGTATAAGACTCATGCTGTGTAATGCAACACAGACTCAGCCATAGGACATAGCATGATTGAGAGGTATGTATAAGACTCATGCTGTGTAATGCAACACAGACTCAGCCATAGGACCTAGCATTTTAAAATGAAGAAGCAAGTATGAGCGTCTGATAACTACGGTTCAAAACTTTTTGCAACGCACGCAGACACTTCGACATGGTAGTTTTAGGTGGCAGGTGTTTCATACAGCAATCAACTACGCAGTAGCTCTTATGGAACATTGTTTGTGTTGTGTGTTACTTGCTGTTTTGTACTAATCCCGGTCCATCATGATGTTCAATTTTGACCCTCACACCACCAGATGATGTCAGTTCTGCTTTTTGCAGAAACACAGAACTCAGGTGTAGGCTGGTTACCCTGTGAGCAGGAGGTAGGGTTTGCTTCTCTGCACTGCTCCTTTCCTTCTGGCAGTTATAATTCTATTTCATTTATGCTTGCATGTGACTACCAGCTTATAATGTCTGCACTCTACACTGTAGCAACCAGAAAATAAAACCTGACAATGTATTTTGCCCACACCCAAAGTCTTCTCCTATGTGGGAATAGAGTTGTTTTTGTTCTATTTCTATAATAACAAAGATAGTTCGCCAGGAGTGGGATGGACTTTTGGAAACCTTCTGTACAGTTAAGTAGGTTTAGTTCCTGGTAGTCCACCCTGTAGCCATTCACCCTTCCGGGTCCTCATTTGCAATCAAACAATTTTTTAAAAATCAATATTTTGTGCAACATTTTAGAAACTTAAAAGTAAAGTTAAAACAGATGATGGCATTGTAGCATAGTGGTTAACATAGCCTGCAGTGCAGAAGTTGTTGGTTTGAATCTCATTAGCTGCTAAAAAAATTTCTCACTTTTAAATAGTTATAGAAATGACTTTGAACATCATTTGTATTCATTTAATTGGTTTAACTGTAATTCATTTAATTTCTAATATTTTGTCAATGATTTTAATCATTATGTTAACTTTTTATATGCTCTTATTTTTTCTTCCTGTCATTCCATTTTTATTTGGACTCATTGTGCATGTGATTTTTATTATTTTTAGTTATCTATCACAATGTTTATAATTTGATAATGCTGTTCTATTGGTTGAAAAACAAATAATCTATTTATGGTGGCTATGCAATGGTGTCATCATGTATTTTGAAATGAAAATTTTATAGGATGGAAATTGTCATACAAACATTTAAAATAAAAATGTCTGTAGCATTACTGACAAAACAACATTGATGAAGATTTAAACAAAGGAAGAAGGGATTTCAAATAAATGTGCAAAATAATAGACAGAAATAATGAATGCAATAATATCGACTAAAATATACGATGATCAAATGGGAGAAATTATATCGAAGTTAATACAAACAAATAATTAAAATCATATGCACAAAGACACCAATTAAAAAAAAAGATACAAAGGAACAATAAAAGTTAATGTAAAATTTAATACAATGATTAAAATAATGTGACAAAGGATTAGATATTAAAAAAAAATTAAACTAGTTAAATGAGTAAAAATAATGACCAAAGTCATTTTGATAATTAATCAAAAATAAAAATTTTGTTCAGCATGACCTAATTTGAACCCACAACCTACAACCTACCAGGCTCATATGCTGACCGTTACGCTACAATACCATTAATGTGCTATTTTCAATATTAAAGCTCTTGAACATAACACAAAATTACAAATTTTTTTCATCTATTAGTTGCAAATGAGTGTCTGTCTACAATGGTGCACAGCTGCAGGTTGTGATACCTGAGTACTTAACCTACATCAGTGTATAGATGTTTTTAAAAACTCCATCCCACACCTGGGGACTTTTCTTGTGAGTACCTTACCAGTTCTATCTGTAACCTAATCAAATTGGGTCATATGGCTATGACTGCCGAAAAAAGGTCAAAATCTATTTTCTTCAGATTTAGTAATTATCAAATTGGATGAGAAACAAAATAATGCTGAGTAACATCTTAAGTCAGAGAAGCACACTCTTCACCATCAGCAAAATAATGCTGTTTCTCAACAGTAACAATCATTTGTCGAACGCTTAAAAAAAGAAGACGACAAGCAAAAACCATTTCATAATAAACACCATGTTTTTGCAAAAGCAAACATTCCACTCAAAAAAAACTCCTTGATCACCATTTTTTTAACAGTTGATTTCAAAGCACTACGGCTTTATGCAAATTTTGTTAAAATCCTCTGCTCCCTCGAAAACAAAATTTTCCACCTTGAGATCTTGTCCCGCGGCGTCCTTAGTGATGCGCATATTTCGAACACCGTCCAGATCTCTTCGGTCAACAGACCATTGCGCCATTTTGCCAAATCGTTCGGAGAGGGTGAGACGAGGTGCTTCCGCACCACCAGAGCTGCCCGACGAAGCAGCAGAACTGTCATCCGAGTGGCACGACGGTGCAGGTGATGATGCACCACCACCAGGAAGTGGGCGGCGTCTGGGTCCTAATGGACTCAAGCTTCTCCCTCGTTCCTCAGTCTTGGTGCCTGAGCGACGTCGCTTACTTCGATCTTTTGTGCTGCTCTTTCGTTTCTTGGAACTGCCACTCTGTACATGATAAAATCAAATATTAACAATTTATTTATAAATTACTGTAGAGAACTCTTTATAATACTAAAGTATATGACAGCAGAAAGCCATTTAAGTTACAAAAGCTGCAAAAGGCACACCGGTAATGCTGAAACATTCAAACATGACAGCACAGATTTTTCATTCCAATCAGTGGGGTGTGGAGCCAGTAGGGAGGACTTCTTACATTTTAGCCTCAGAATTCTGAGGGATAGGGACAGAGGAAAAAATTTCAGGGAAGGTGTATGGATGACATGAGAAAAACTAGAGGAGCAATGTGGGTGCATATAGCTGAAGACCGCATACCACACAGACAAGTTCAGAGTTTCATCCAGCAATGGATTCTGAATGGCTGTTGATGCAAGTGACAATGGCATACTAAGTAATAATCAACCATGACAGCACTGTGTATGCACATATTTATTGGTATTTCACGCAATTTTCATATCTGGAAGAAGAAAAAATACTTTGAAGAATATGGATGACAAGGGCATGAAAGATACTGCTACAAAAGCATGAGACACTACCTCCTGTACAATTTAATTAATAAATTTCACTGAAATTGTCGATTTAGGTATCAACATACTTTTGTTATTGACAGTATGTTCTCTTTTTGCCCAGCAAAATATGAAGCTATTACAATAATTAGAAAGAAAGAAAGAAAGAGAGAGAGAGAGAGAGAGAGAGAGAGAGAGAGAGAGACAGAAAAAATTACAAAATATGTATACTCACAAATTTTGGCTTCACCCAGTCTTTGAAAGAATGGAACTCAAAAAGATAATAAATCATATAGAAAAAGAAGGACAAAGATTCCTTTGTTTTTGTGTTTATTATCTGTAAGGTATCTGAACCTATGAGGATAGTAGCTTTAACAACATTACTTCTCCTAGTTTTAATCTGCAAATGAGTACCACTACACAGTTTCAAAGGACTGAGATTGTGCAGTAGTATTATGGGAATGCCTCAAACTGTTTGGTGGAAAGCCAACTGGATTCTGGGAATTATAAATTCTTGCAGATGCTGAACTGCATTTCCACTACTGACCACAAAAAAATCAACTGGTTTGTATTACTTACATTCTATTACTTTTTCCAAAATAATACTGTTTATTGCAGAAGCATTACAAAGTTGGTAATCGTCTAATCATAAGCCAATAACACCATAAATAAAATTTTCAGATAAACTTTACTATGATGCATCCGTGCACTGCTCTTGTTTGCACTTTGGAGAAGATGGTGACAATCCCTGTACTTCTATGGTCGGTGGCAGCCAACTGGAGGCAGGCGTTTGCCGAGCAAATTATGAGCTGATAACCAGGAAATGCAGATTAGCTGTTGTCATTTCTTCACATACTGGTTTGGCCAGACATTTATGATTTGAATAAAGAATCCTTATGTGTGTTTCTTTGCTAATGTGTATGATTTTAATGAATTTGTATTGAAATAGATGAAATATCCAAACTACAGTAAATTTGTAAAGGTGGCAGGCTAATACTATTTAATTTGTACAAAACACATACTTTTACTTATGGTGACCGCTGCACATGAATTGCTTGCATTGATTAGACGGCCCTTCTGTTGTATGTATATATACAAAAATCATTTTCTATAGTGAAATTTTATTAATGATTTATCCTGAAATGCGAAATGTTTTGTTGATGAGAGACTGCTATGAATTATTTGCATTTAGTAAGCTGTCCTTCATTATTTTTGTAGTTTTTCTGCATCTTTGCATTTCTATAATTGATGTAAATAGCAGTTTGGTGCTAATTACGTTGAAGCAGCTGTTACAGAATCTCTCTAAATTACAGAAATGTTTAACGATTATGAACAGTATAGCTTATTACTCTGTCTGGGGGTGACAGCTGACTTTCAGACAGTCAGAATGAAAAAACTGTCACACACTGAGCTTTTGGCCAAAATCATCTTCAAAAAAAGGAAACATACATTCACTCAAGGAGTCACACCTCACACATGTGACCGCAATCTTCAGCCACTCAGGCCATAGTCTTGCCTGAGCAGCCAGAGACGGCGGTCATGTGTGCATGAGATGCCTGCTTGAGAGAATGTGTAAGTATTTTACTTTCTTTTCTAAAGAAGGCTTTGGCCAAAAGCTCGGTATTTAACAGCCTTTTCGTTGTGCCTGTCTGAAACTCAATGTGTCATCTTTACAGTGAGTAGCAATCTAATATTTTCATAACTGTGGACATTCCAACCTAAAATTCCCATTGTTTGATTTTACAGAGGTTTTTGTTTTCTGATGACCTGATTTCAAGTAAATTCTTTAAAACACACAATTTTGGTATTTCTGACGGACTCTCATAAATGATTCAAATTGTGTTGATGGGCATTTGTTTATTTTCTGCTACTGCTCAGTTTTGGTGTTTCTGTTATGATCTGCAGTGTAGCCCAAGATCTAGGTTAGGTTGGAGAGTAAGTGTCTGGTTGTGAGTTGTCAAAACCAACGAATACAATAATAAGATGTAGGTTGAGGAGACAGAATGACTTCCAGTTCAGCGCAAAGTCTATATACGTGTGGTGTGTCTCAACATATTACAATAGGTGGTACTATAAGTTCATTATTAAGTTTATTTTATGGTGCATTTGTCCCTCTGATCAGAGCAGATCAGAAATGGGTCGGGCTGTCTCTTGGATGTTATCTCCTGTCAACCACAGAAAATTTTTACTCAAAGCATATATATTTGTACGGATATTAACTTTTAATTTTCTGAGCTGACTTTGTCAGTCTTTAATCACCTCAGATGGCAATCATTGGTGCATTTAGTGTTGTCCTAAGAAGTGAATGAGAAATACCCGAACAGATGATTTTAGCCTGAAAAAGCACTCTCTTTTGCCTGGATAATTTGATTTTACTCCATTGTGTTCCGTGTCATGGCCGCCAAACAATTTCATTACAGGGGCCTTGTAGAACATGGAGGAAATGATGTCAAAGCATTTATCGCCAGTGGTACAAAATTCCTAAAGTGTGATGGAGATATTATTTATTTCTAGTACAAAATGTACAGATGGGGGTGTAGTGGAGCTGAAAAATGAGTGGTTATTGATTTGAGGGAAGCAAGTATGTCATGAAAAAAATTCTACTGCTGAGAAATGTGTGCATAAATGTGTTTTACAGAGTGTGAGAAACTTGGTGTGACTGAGTTACTGCCAAAATCAACAAGGCTATGTTTGGAAGGAAAAAAAATTGGCAGAGGAAATAAAAAAATAATAAGGTGGGTATTTGGAGAAATGGAAAGATGAACCCACAAGTGGTTCTTCAAAGGCACATAAAAAAAAGTGTCATTAAAGGATACATCCTTCTGGAAACCACAGCAATATCTGATTGTTTTAGGCCATACAAAGGTGTGCATCTCCCTGTTAATCACAAAATGACATTTAAGGATCCTGAAATGGGTGCATGCACTCATAGCATTGAAGGCACTTGGTCAGCAAGATTGGTTCATGGAAGTAGATGGTGCAAAAAGCATTTCGATAGCTGCTTGTTTGAATGTGTGTGACACAGAAGACACAGTAAAAAGGCACTTTATGAAGACTGTGGCAACATCGCACAAGTCCTGGTGTGATGTTTTCTTCTGAATAAAAGTCAGGTGTGATTATTACTTTTATATGTTCTGGCATTCCTTAGATGCTTATTATTATTTTCTTGGAGAAGTGGTCAAACTACATAACTAAATAAAAGGTTGTCAGTTTTTATGTCATAAGCATTTCACTTCCTTTTATTTAGGAAGCATTATTAGTGCCTGTAAAACAGACATTTCATAAATTCAAAAAACTGAACCAAGTGTAGCATAAAAATTAACCCTTTTTTTTAGTCGCATAGACAGACCACATGGGCAAGCATATAATAACAATAACACTTGTGTTAATTCATTTATTATGTGTTTGTGTGTATTCGTGTTATTCTGCAAACTAAACCAACATTGTTATTGGCTATATATATCAGCTTTTGAGCCATCTCAGCTTCTCATCATCATTCGCAGTAGGCATTTCCAACATAGACGCCAATGTACCGTCACCGATGGCCCCTTGTAAACTTTTAACCAGATTTCCACAGTGTATCGGTTATCTCTTAAAACAGACTATGAGGAAGGAAACAAACCACACTGCATTTTCTTCCTTGCAGTCGATTTTAACAGAAGACCTGTACATTGTTGCTTAAAAAATATGTAACATACATCTTTCCGAATGTTCTTTAGAGTCTTCTGTAAAAATCTGAAGTATATCAGTCAAGAACTCTGTGCTTTTTGCGAACAATGTTTCTTCTTTACATATTGGTAGATATATAGAGGGTGCAACTGAATTCCCTTTACACACTTTGAGGATGATATCCTTACACAAAAACCAGAAAAAATGTACAGTAAATGAAGGCTCTAAATTCCACATTTTAAGAGTTATGAGTACTTGCTAATCTTAGCTACTGCAAAAGTCATCTCGTCTATTGGACAAGTGCTCTTCCTATTAATGTATGCACTTTATAGAATCCACATTTGTTTGACATCATTTTCTTGTTTTGGTGTAAGGAACTTCTCAAAGTCTGCAAAGGAAATTTAGTTGCACATGGTATACATACACTAAAGGCAACACACCATTAATTGGGAACCTTGTGAAGACATTTCGATTAATATTTGCGTGTTTATAATATCTAATCTCTTAATAATGATTGCGTTTCCACTTGAATAAAGTGCTTGTAAAGAACAGCATTCCGTGATCTGATTTTTACTTTAGGAAAATGTACAATCAGAAGTATTCTCTCTGATGAACAAACAATAAGTCAATAGTTTAATGAACCATGTGTGTTTTTACGTGGTGGGTGTAAAAGTTTAAATGTGGCTGCAGAACCATAAACAATGAGCACCATCCATGGCGTCCGATAGCAGTATCAACCTCGGCGTCACAAGTTCATATATTCATTTATCTGAGAAGACCAATGACAAAGGTCAATAAATTGCTGCAAAATTTCAAGTAAGTGTTGGTACAACTCATTCAAAAGAAACTAAACTACCATAAGACTTGTCCAAAGTGGCTTCCCAGAGCTTAACGTTGATCACAAGCAACACAGATATTTCCCATTTGCTCCGAGTTCAAAATCATTCCAATGGCTAAGGTGATGCATTTTAGGACGAAATTTAAACCTCTGTTGAAAATTATTTTGAGCCAAAGGCTCATCAACAAAACATGCAGTGGAAACAACTCGAGTAGTTGATAAGAAATTCTAAAGGCAACCACCTGCTGGTATGGTCATGTTAAACATCTTTTGGAGTGGCCATGGTCCGAATTTCTGTGATTTTTTGGAGGAGTACCCTAAATTACTTGGGCATGACTGGAAACAAAGTCATTCCCACATAGTAGATGAAACGTCTGGGATGGCAGAGAAAATGCACACTACTTCTTCAAGACAACACTTGACCTCACACAGCGCAACTCATGTTGGAAACTATTGGTAAAATGGGTTGGGAGCTCCTATCACATCCTCTTCATATCTTTATCTGTCTGGTCTGATGAAAGAAGCTTTGTACGACATCAAGTGTCTTCCGTAACACAACCCACAAATGATTTGTGACAAAAAAATTGTGATTGGCAAAAGCGAATCTTTTTGTGTCAAAAATGAAACTAATGTTTTTAGCCACAGTTGGTGATGACTGTTTTACAATGGAAACGATAGAGAGAATTTGTTGTGTTCACATGATTAAAATTTCAAGGCACATCTATAATAACAGATATCATACTGCACAGTGGAATCCAGTTGGCAATATTGACACAAATTTTTGCATCTGATAGTGTAAAAATATTGTTTAGTGCTATTTTCACACAGGCTTCCTTTTTCTGTTTAGAACTTTGTGCTGACAAAAGTATTCCCAAACATGCATACTGCATACTCAACCTCAGGCACATGAATGATCCACAGATTGGTTGGTTGGTTTAAAAGAGGGGGAAGGGACCAAACCATGAGGTCATCGGTCCCTTGTTCCGAAGGAAACAATGTCACAAGGGTGAGAATAAGACAATGAGATGTACAACACAAAACAGAATGAAAGGAAAAACCACAACGACTGAAGGGCAACAAACACTTAAATGGACAAAAGGAGACAAGAAAACCACAAAGACGCAAGAAACAGGTAGAAGAGGTTGAAACAAGAAAGGAGATTACCATGGCTTGCTAACCATGAGGATAAAAAGGAAAAGCCAGCCACACCACAGCACCTTAAAACCTCCACCCTGAAAGCACTAGGGCGGAGGAAACACAGGGGCAAAGGACATGTGCTAAAATTTTGAGAAAATGACAAAACTCACCCCCATGAATAAAAAGGAAAACTAAAGCTGCTGTTGAGGCATTATCACTCAACACCGAAAGTAGGGTTCTGGGAAAGTTAAAAGTCCACCGGAGAGCAGCTGAAAGAAGACAATCCAGCAAGAGGTGGACGACCATCATTTGTGAGCCACAGCAACACCGAGGAGGGTGCTCGTGATGGAGGAGGTAACCATGCATCACCCACGTATGGCCAATGCGGAGCTGACAAAGAACCACAGAGTCCCTGCAAGAGGCTCTCGTGGAGGTCTTCCAAACATTCGTAGTTTCCTTAATGGCAGGCACTCAGCTTGTTGTGCTTACTGAAGTTATGCCATTCTGTCTCCCAAAGCCGCTAAATCCTGCAGCGTAATACTGAACGCAGGTCAGTTTCAGAGAAGCCGAACTCCTTAAGCGGTTTCCGCGTAGCTTGTTTGGCCAGCCTGTCAGCAACTTCATTGGCTGCGATTCCGATGTGATCTGGGGTCCAGACAAACACCACTGAATGACTGGACTGCTCTAGGGCATAGATGGACTCTTGAATGGTTGCTACCAAGGGATGACGAGGGTAGCACACTGCAGCCATCTGGCAAGGAATGCTGTTCTATATGTTCTCCATGAACATAGGCAAAGCCAATGTGACCATCAGCCATCGAGCCATCGGTATAGAACACTTCATAGCCCCGGTACATGTCGAGAATCGAGAGGAAGTGACAGCGGAGAGTCACAGGGTTAACTGAGTCCTTAGAGCCATGTGAAAGGTCCAGGCAAAGCCCACGGCCTAGGTGTACATAATTAAGGTGTTCGTGAATGAACCTTAAGTACAGGTGGAAAGGCCCTGACCTGGACTGCCAATGAGGGAGATGAATCGCCATGGGCGGGAAAAGGAAATGGTAATTCGGATGTGCAGGAGAACTACGAATGTATGCAACATAACTGGAGAGCAACTGCGCATGCTTAACCTGAGTTGGAGGGCTTCTTCTCTCCACCAGGACGCTGGTCACCGAACTACTCGTAAAAGCTCCTGTCGTTAGACGAATGCCACAGTGGTGAATGAACCTTAAGTACAGGTGGAAAGGCCCTGACCTGGACTGCCAATGAGGGAGATGAATCGGCATGGGCGGGAAAAGGAAATGGTAATTCGGATGTGCAGGAGAACTACGAATGTGTGCAACATAACTGGAGAGCAACTGCGCATGCTTAACCTGAGTTGGAGGGCTTCCTCTCTCCACCAGGACGCTGGTCACCGAACTACTCGTAAAAGCTCCTGTTGTTAGACGAATGCCACAGTGGTGCACTGGGCCGAGTAAATGCAACACTGATGGTGCCGCTGAATCATAAACCAGACTCCCATAGTCAAGGCAGGATTCAACAAGGGCTCTGTAGAGCTGCAGCAGTGTACAGCGATCTGCACCCCAGTTGGTGTTGCTCAGGCAGTGGAAGCCACTGAGGTGCTGCCAACACTTCTGTTTAAGCTGACGAAGATGAGGAAGTCAAGTCAAACGAGCATTGAAAACCAGACCTAAGAATTGATATGTCTCCACTACAGTAAGTGGATCATCATTAAGGTAAAGTTCTGGTTCCGGATGAACGGTACAACGCCGACAGAAATACACGACACACGTCTTCATGGCAGAAAACTGGTACCATCGTCTAGAGCTCATGACTGCATCTTGTGGATGGCTCCCTGTAGGCGACGCTCAGAAACACCAGTACTGGAGCAGAAATGCAGAAGTCATCTGCACACAGAGAACGTGAGAAGGAGGGCCCAACAGCTGCTGCTAGACCGTTAATGGCCACTAAAAATAGAGGGAAACTCAATACAGAGCCCTGTGGGACTGAGTTCTCCTGTATACGTATGGAACTAAGGGAGGCACCAACTTGGGACATGGAAAGTATCGAGCAAACAGGAAGTTTTGGATAAAAAATCGGGAGTGGGCCCTGGAGACCCCCCTCACACAATGTGGAAAGGATATGATGTCACCAAGTCACGTCATACGCTTTTCGTAAAGCGAACAAGATGGCAACCAGGTGTTGGCGTTTGGAAAAAGCTGTTCCGATTGCAGACTCGAAGTACACAAGACTATCAGTGGTAGAGCAAACCTGGTGGAAGCTGCATTGACATGGAGCCAGTAGGCCACTTGACTGCAGGACCCAACCCAACTGCCGACACACCATACATTCCAGCAGCTTAGAAAGAACATTGGTGAGGCTGATGGGCCGATAGCTATCCACATCAAGTGGGTCTTTATCAGGTTTAAGCACTGGAGTGATGGTGCTCTCCCGCCAATGAGATGGAAAGACACCATTGCGCCAGATCCAGTTGAAGATGAGGAGATGTCACTTGTAGTCAGACGAGAGATGTTTAATCATCTGACTTTGGATCCGATCTGGCCCAGGAGCAGTGTCGGGGCAATGTGCAAGGGCACTGAGGAGCTCCCACCCTGTAAATGGTGCATTATAGGGTTTACTGTGGTGTGTAGCGAAGGAGAGGAATTTCCTTTCCATCCACCGTCTGAGAGTGCGGAAAGGCTGGGGGTTAGTTCTCCGATGCAGAGGCTCGAGCATAGTGCTCAGCAATCACATTTGCATCAGTAGCTAACACGCCTTTACTGTTGGGGTCTGGTACCCAAAAAGATGTCTGATCTTCGTCCAGACTTGGGAAGGTGACGTATGGCACCAAATGGTCGAGACGTATCTCTCCCAACACTTCTGCTTCCATCTTTTGATAAGCTGGCAAATGTGGGCAAGGAGCTGCTTAAACGCTATGAGGTATTCCAGGGAAGGGTGCCGCTTATGCCGCTGTAGAGCTCACAGACATTCCTTAATTGCCTCAGTGACTTCCAGCATCCACCAAGGGACCGCCTTTCGCCAGGAGCGCCCTAAACAGCGAGGCATCGCATTTTCTGCCGCAGTAATGTTTGTTGTAGTCACCTGCTCAACCATCACATCAATGTTACCGTGTGCATGGGGGGGGGGGGGGGCGGGCGTCCATGGGCCTGACACTGGGGCAGGGACAGGAAGATGGGGAAGTGCTCTCTACCACACTGTGCTCTCCAGTGGATAGAGGGTAGAAAGCCAGGACTGCAAACCTAGAGATCAATGCCCGAATATGTGCCATGTGTCGTGTCACCAGTGGTGAATTCAGGGGGTGGCCAGGAAGGGAAAGTCCCCCCCCCCCCCCCAAGAAATTCATATCTATAGTTGTGGTGAAACATAAAAATTATCACCTGGTCTGTTAACTTGTACCGTTGTGACAAAATTTAAACCACGCAGCTCCTGTTGCTAACGAAGTTTAGAGTCAACTATGGAGACGTTGTGATGACATGCAGTTTTTACAAGCAAAATGAATGTGTAACACAAGAGGTGGCGGCTTTAGTCCCTATAGTTTGGTTCCGTTACTTATCAGTTCAGTTTGAAACACTTGGCGTTGATTGTTCTGTTTTATTATTATTATTGCCTGCACCAACAAATTAGCAGTTTCAAGGTGTGTTGGCAACACTGATTGTGGAATAAGTCAGCCTTTCCTCTCTCATGTCATCCCTCAGTGCACCTCCAATCGGCCTAACGTGTAAGCTAATCCCTTAGCTACGCAGCCCACCCTCACTGTGAACTTTATTCTTTCCGCCACTCGTATCTATACTTTATTTGACCTTAAAATAAGCCTGATGTCGCAAAACACATCCCTGGGCATTGCTACGGAATAGGAAGTAGCAGCTGACATTATAAAAGATGGTTTTAATTTTTTTATTGCATTACTGGGAATATTTCCAAGATTTAATAGGCATATCGATTTTTCCCAATCAATGAGCCCCAAGCTCAAACCAAATATTTGCGTAAACTTGACAATGATTTACGCAGTGTCAATGGGGATACACAATTTTTGCCTAAAGAAGTGGTACATTCCACCACGAGTGGGACGTTTGGCAATGCTGTTCTATGAGTATAATCTAAGCTTTCATTGTCGTATAAAAACTCAATGAATTGTTGTAAGGTTGTAACAGTCAGTCGACAAGTTGCTATGGAAGTGCGATGTGATTATGCAGTGTACTACGTGCAGTCTTCGTCAGTTTATAACATAAAAAGAAGTGTTAGTGCCGAAATACAATGTTGAAACAACAAACTTTAATTTCTTTCTTTTCTAATAAAAGACAGTGTACTGCGAAAGACAAAGACGAGTGTGAGTCTACTGAAAGATGTACTAGTGATTGTGATGATGAACTGCCTAGGTCTACCAAGTCTTCAGTTTCCCTTCCACAGTTTTCAAACGATAAATGTGCTATTTCTGGCCCATCCACAAATTGCAATTCTAAACAAAGAATTGAATGTGAGATTAAGTATCAGCAAAAATGGGAGTGTAAGTACAATTGGTTGTACTTTGATCACGAGTGGGGTGGGACTTTCTGCAAATTGTGTGAAATGAACTTAAAAAACGAAATCGAAGCTCTACAGAAAACAGGAGGAGTGTTCATTTCTGTACTTTTCACTAAATTTAGAAAAGCTACCAGAAGCACGGGAAAACTAAAAAAACACGCCAACTCAGAAAAACATGCAAGGGCCGTTTCACTTGAAAATTGTAGTTTACAGGGATTAAACGCTCCAATTCATACACAGATATTTAAACAAAATGAAAATGAAAAAGCTTTAGACCGCCAAGCATTGTCATCATTAATTCGAAGTCTGTATTTACTTAGTAAGGAAGAAATACCCCCCCACAACAAAATATGAACCTCTAATTCGTAAGGTAGTGCTGAAAAGCGACATTAACATTGAAAAGTGGTTAAAATTTCAGAGCGAAAGGTCCACATACCTTAGTTTGTCAGAATTTTTGACTTGTTTGGGAGAGTCTTTATACGTTCAAGATGAAACACTTCTCCATGACAAAAATATTTTTCATTAATGGCAGACAAATCTACAAATGTTTCCAACCAAAGTGAACTGTCTTTAGTAGTTTGTCTCCATTGTTTGAAGTGAAGAAAAGGCTTTTATGTCTCGTTGAGTGGAAAAGCACTTCAGCTAAATTCATGTTTACAGCAACCGATACTGAGCTAAAGAAAAGAAAACTTTCTTATGACAGATTTTATTATCTTGTTGTTTCGACAGTGCTGCTAATTTTAGTGGTTCTATCTCAGGAGTCCATGCTCAGTTGACAGAGAGGAAGGGCCATAAGCTGCCATACATTCACTGTAGAGCACGTGTTTTGTCAATTGCTGCCATCAACTCTAGGAATAAACACTCCATTATAAAACACACATTACATGTTGTTAAAAACATTTATAAACTTTTTCATGGTTCTTCCAAATGAGAAAATGTTTTGTATGAAATTCAGTGTGCCTTAGAGCAACCTGTTTTAAAAATACCCAAACCTGTTGACATCTGATGTTTAAGTACTATCGCACAGTTCGTGCTATTTTCCTAACCTACAAGTCCATTCATTATAATGGCATGTGAACATATTCACAAGGACGGTGCGGATTTAACAAGTTTAGCTGGAGGAATTCCAATTTTATGGTAGGTTTAGTGATTTTAGACGATACATTAAATGCAGTCTCAAACTTATGTAAAGTTTTGCACAGACAATCACTTAAAATTTCGCAAATCCCTCTACTTGTTTCTGGAACTCTGGAACATTTAAGACACATCAACTGTCTTTGTGACTGCGATGGACATAGTGCAGAAAATGAAACTCTTAATAAAATTAAAAAACTGCAGGAGAATGCAACAGAAGTTAAAGGTGTGCTATTGATGAACATAGAGGAGAAGATTCAAGCTATGAGAAGTGCATCGAAATTTGTTAAAAGTATGATTGATGAAACTGAGCAACAATTTGATGAGAAGGCAATAAAAGTGATAGAACTAAGTGCATATCTTGAAAGTTTAAAAAAATTTCTAGAGTTTAGTGATAACGACTGTAAAGAACTGTGCTTGATTTTGGGACTTACAAACGTCGATGCTGTTATTGCAGACTTGCATTCTTTTAGGTATGTCGTGAGTAATAAATTAGACAATACGTCTTCTGATATTGCTTCTTTCATTCTGAGAGCCGACATCGGATACGAAGCACTACAGAAACTCGCTGAATGTGTACTGTGCAGTCCCATTTCGACTTGCAGTGTGGAAAGGTCATTTAGTACAATCAACAGGGTGATGACAAAATTAAGGAATAGGATGGGTCAGGAAATGCTCCAAGCTTGTGTGAAGATTTCAACTGAAGGGGACAACGAGCCAACAGAAAGTTTTATTGATGACGTCATCAAGAGACATGCTGTAAAAAAGCCTCAACGTATTAGTTCGATGTAAATGTGAGATTTTTTGCAAGCAATAAAATTATTTTATTATTTCATATAATTAACATGGGCTTAGCCTAACAGCTTAATACTTAACCTACATATTACTTAATTCTCCTTTAACTATTCATGAAAATTTTTAAATATTAATAGCACTGCTACATCTTTAGAACTTTATCACTTAAATTTTAAGCCTATAACTTTGACCCCCCCCCTGCCGAGCTATATATCCCCCCCCCCCCCCTAGGGTGGTTGTTGTTGTTGTTGTTGTTGTTGTCTTCAGTCCTGAGACTGGTTTGATGCAGCTGTCCACGCTACTCTATCCTGTGCAAGCTTCATCATCTCCCAGTACGTACTGCAGCCTACATCCCTCTCAATCTCTCAATCTGCTTATTGTATTATCTCTTGGTCTCCCTCTACAATTTTTACCCTCCACACTGCCCTCCAATACTAAATTGGTGATCCCTTGATGTCTCAGAACATGTCCTACCAACCGATCCCTTCTTCTAGTCAAGTTGTGCCACAAGCTCCTCTTCTCCCCAATCCTATTCCGTATCTCCTCATTAGTTGTGTGATCTACCCATATAATCTTCAGCATTCTTCTGTCGCACCACATTTCGAAAGCTTCTATTCTCTTCTTGTCCAAACTAGTTATCGTCCATGTTTCACTTCCATACATGGCTACACTCCATATGTATACGTTCAAAAACGACTTCCTGACAAAGTGGTTATATTCATCACTGTGTGCCACACTGAAATGTGTGGGGAAACCTGAGTTTAAGAGGCAGAGGTCGAGTTGTGACAGTAAATTTTCAACCTCCCTACCTCAGCCAGAAATCTTGGTGTCACCCCACAAGGGGTTATGCATGTTGAAATCTCCCAGAAATAGGAAAAATTTAGGGAGTTGATCAATCAGTGCAGCCAATACATTCAGGGGCACTACACCATCTGGAAGAAGATATACACTGCAAACAGTTATTTCCTGCATCATCCTTAATCTGACAGCCACAGCTTTAAGATGGGTATGAAGGGGCACAGTTTCACTACAAACCAAGTTTAGGACATAAACGCAAACTCCACCTGACACTCGATTATAGTCACTACGGTTCCTTTATTATCCCTTATAGCTCTGGAGGGGAGGGGTTCCCATTGCCGGGAACCAGGTTTCCTGGAGGGCAATGCAGAAAGCAGGTGTAAAGCTTATCAGTTGCCATAGCTCAGCCAAGCAGTGGAAAAAAACCGCCGCAATTCCACTGGAAGATACCATCGTGAGACTGGGAAGGCATGCAACATTCAATGAGGCAGTTTACATCTCAGAGTCACCTGCTGCCACCGACTTAGTTGCTGAGCAGTCTCTATCCATTGTGTCTGAGGGTCCGACGAGATCTAGGTCCTCAGCGGACGCTGGAATCTCCACTCTATCCCCAGATGCAAATGTAGTGTGGGTGCCACCACAATTTCCTTGGTCTTAGGGGGCTTCTTTTTTTACTTTTCTCACTGCTCCTTGGGTTTCTCTGACTTGGAGGGCTTCACTGGTTGAGTCTCCAGGACTGAGGATCATTGTGAAGCCCCACGACCAGCTGCTTTTGGGCACTTCAACCACTGGTGGGCATCATCTTTCCCATTAGCAGAAACCTGGGAAGGGAGGGACCCCTTCCTGGTGAGAGGAGCCGAAGAAGACTGCATGCTTCTCCGGCTGAGTAGTGGGGACTGGTGTCCACGACGGTTTGGGGGGCAGTGCTCCCAAGGTAGGTGGTGCGGGACCAATGGCGGGGGGGTGGGGATGTGGGGGTGGGGGTGGCACCATTGAAGGGGAAGGTGTATCCTTCTGGCTCTGAGAGCCAACCGGAATTCGCAGAAGTGATGGGGCTACAATTGTTCTCATAGCTGCGGCGTATGAGGTTGTCATAGCCACAGGATGTAGGGGCTCATATTTTCTATTAGCCTCAGTGTAGGTCAGTTGGTCCAGGGTTTTGTATTCCATGATTTTCCTCTCTTTCTGTAAAATCCTGCAGTCTGGTGAGCAAGGTGAATGATGCTCTCAACAACTGACACAGTTGGGAGGTGGGGCACATGGATTATTGGGATGCAATGGACGTCCACAATCTCAACATGTGACACTGGAATTACAGTGCCAAGACATATGGCCGAACTTTCAGCACTTAAAGTACAGCATCAGGGGAGTGATATATGGTTTGACATCACAGCGGTACACAATCACCTTGACCTTCTCAGGTAAGGTGTCAACCTCTAAGGCCAAGATGAAGGCACCGGTGGCAACCTGTTTATCCCTCGGACCCCAATGGACACGCCACATGAAATGAACACTTAGCTGCTCTAAATTGGTGCGCAGCTCGTCATCAGACTGAAAAAGAAGGTCCCTCTGGAAGCTAACACCCTGGACCATATTTAAGCTCTTATGTGGCATGATGATAACAGAAACCTCTCCCAATTTGTTACAATCGAGTGAAGTCCATGACTGGGCAGAGGATGCTGTTTTTATCAAGACTGACCCAGATCACATTTTGGACAAGCCCTCCACCTCCCCGAACTTGTCCTCTAAATGAGCTACAAAAAACTGTGGCTTCATCAAAACAAAGGAGTCCTCATCAGTTCTCATACATACAAGGTACTGGGTGTGAATAATGTTTGCCGCCATCCTTAGCCTGACGTTCCTCCCATGGTGTGGCCAGGGAGGGGAACGATTTAGGATCACACTTCCTTGTATTGTACTGAGTCTTGGAATACTTAGAGACTGCTGGCATTTGATCCCCAGCAAGTGATGACGTGGTACACATCATTGCGCATCATCCACCCTGATGCCACCCAGTCTGACCACGGGCCTTCCCCACTTCCACTGGTGCCACCCAGCCACAGCAAAGGCCACATGGCAGGATGGCCATTGCTGGGAATCCAAATGCCCCATGGTGACGGGCATCTACTCCTTGGCATACATGGGGAGTTAATGTGGCTACAACCAACAGAGTACATGGTGGCCCCACCACAATGGACTGGCCACCATGCTGGATATGAGGTGCAAAGAAGTCTATGGTCATCGTCAGTGTAAAAAGCGACACTGCATAGTCCATGGTAGAAAACACACCCAGGAAGGCGTTCTCGCCCAAGTCATGGAGAATGACCTGGAATGCAGTACAGCAACAAAAAAGTGGGCTAAAGATCTCAGGGCACGATGCACCATGTAAGGCACCCTTCCCCAATTGCCTTGCTCTTCGGGGAAATTTTGAAAAATGGAGGTCAAACCCTACAGGGGACCATCACATAAAGGCTGAAACGTGTGAAACTCCTTTTAGTCACCTCTTATAACAGGCAGGAATATCTTGTGCCTATTCTAATCCCCGGACCTGCAGGGGGAATCATCCACAGACATAAATACTTGACAGCCTGATAATCATGTAACTGTACTTCCTGTCAGATTAAAGCTGTGTGCCAGATTGGGATTCGAACCGAGTTCTTTTGCGGGTAACACTCTACCGTTGGTTTGGAAAATAGGAGATGTGGTACTGAAGGAAGTAAAGCTGTGAGTACGGGTCACAAGTTGTTTACGTTCTTGCGAACAGTAGAGCACTTTCCCACAAAAGGCAAAGGTCCCGAGTTCGACTCTCATTCCGGCACACAGTTTTAACCTGCCAGAAAATTTCATATCTGTCACACCCCCATGTGCAGTGAATATTTACTGTGTCATCATACAGCTGTTTAATGCAATCCTAAAAATTTTCTAAGACATCAACACATCTGTCTACTCTAGTTGAATCTGCAACAATGGAGTGCGAAAATATCAACCAAAAAACTAACACTCTGCCTTAAGACTGAAAGGATCAATGGTTAATTACTGCTGTTTATGCTATTTTTTGATTGAAATGGAGAAATCTCCCAGGTATATTGAATATTTTGCAAAAAAAAGGAGCTTCAATTTTTGACATGTTTCATATTCGTTGCTAAAAATTGACCTTTTTTTCTAAAGAATGGTCCATTAAAAACATAATTCCAACAAAACTGTTCTTGTGGCAGATGCACCAAGACTGAAGGAAATTGTTAAATGTAGTAATTTCTTAAATGTAGGTATATTAACAAGTTTAACCTGAAACTATGAACGTCGTGAAGCTCCCCACTGTTTTCATTAATGAAGATTGCCCAAGATGAAAAGAGTCATAAGTGACAGATATAAATCCCAGGGCTGACCCAGGATCAAACCTATGACCTTTGGATCCTCAGTCTGGCACTTTACTTTAAGCCATCGAGCAACATACAAACATCACTGGCCGAAGAAAGATATATCCCATGAGTGATCACATTTAGTAATACCACAGAGCCCTTGCAACCATCAATAAGAAGATTGGAGACAAAGAAAACCATTTACGTACTTTAGCTCTCTCTCGTTCTTTCTTCCTCTCCTTCAACGTTTTGCGCACAATAGGAGGAGGACTAGGCGGCGGTCCACGCGGATCCACCGGTGGTCCGGACCTTTCACGTCCGAGACGCCTTGGTGGAGGGGATCGAGCAGGTCTATTCCGTGGCACAGAAAATGAACGTGATCTACAAACAGAAAATAATATCTGCTTGAAGTCAGTGAAGATACACATTCAGCAACATTAAATACAGATAAAATTAATAAACTTATTTTTAATTTTTCTCCTTGTTAGTTTTAGTAATAAAAATTACAGAGAGAGGCGTATTGTAGAGCAGATATCACAAATTTGATAAGTACATTGATATTGAGATGTCTAAAATTTACTGAATAACTTAACAAAGTTGAAGCTGCTGAATTCTTCTCGGGTTATCAGCCGAGTGGTCGTGTCATCTTGTCGCAACATTTCAATGAGTTTCATACCCATCATCTTCACCAGAAGATGATGGGTACGAAACTCATTGAAAAGTTGCGACAAGACACCACCACTCGGCTGATAACTTGAGAAGAATTTGTCAGTGGAATACGCCATAAAGACTGCAATCGTATACAGTTGAAGCTTTTGCATTACATGAATCTTCCTCCACAGAACTTGTAAAGAGGACTCTGGCATAAGGAATGAAAGCTATGATTTACATATAAACTTACATCTACATCTATAGCCTGCAAACCACCATGAAGAACATGGTTGAGAGTATGTCCCATTGTACTAGTTATTAGCGTTTCTTTCTGTCCCATTTGCTTATGGAGTGTGGCAAGAATGATTGATTGAAGGACTCTGTGCATGCAGTAGTTACACTAATCTAGTCCTCACGATCCCCTTGTGAGCGATATTTAGGGGATGGTAGAATATCCATAGAGTAATCATTTGAAGCTGGTACTTGAAACTTTGCTAATACACTTTCTGACGCTTGTCTTCAGGAGTCTGCCAGTTCAGTTCCTCCAGTATCTCTCTGACACTCTCCCACAGGTTACAAAAACCTGTGACCTTTGTGCTACCCTACTCCGTATAAGTTCAAAATCCCCCCATCAGTCCTATCTGGTACGAGTACCACACACTTGAGCAATATTCCTCAACCGCCCATACGAGTCATTTTTAAGCAATCTCTTTTGTAGATTAATTTCCCTTTGCCATTATTCTGCAAATAAACCAGTCTATCACCTGCTTTACCCAAGACTGAACCTATGTGATCATTCTGTTTCATACCCCAACAAAGTTTTACACCCAGGTATGTGTATGGGTTGGCCGACTGCAACAGTGACTCACTGATATTGTACTCATAGGATACTACATTTTTGCATTATGTGAAGTGCAAAATTTTACATTTTTCAACATTTGGAGCAAGTTGCCAATCTCTGCACCATGTTGAAATCTTATGAAGACCTGACTGAATTTTTATGCATCTTCTCTCAGATAGTACTTCATTACTGATAACTGCATCATCTGCAAAAAGCCTGATTTTACTATCAATATTGTCTGTAATGTCACACCCCACAGCTAAAGCTCCTTCTAAATCTAATGACAACGCTCCATCCAAGATGACATGCTATGTCCTCCACACCAAGAATTCCTCAGTCCAGTCACAAATTTCACTTGATATCCCATATGATCATAATTTTGACAATAAGTGTAGGTGTGGTACTGAGTCAAATGGTTTTCAGAAATCAAGAAACACTGAATCTACCTGGTTGCCTTGATCCAAAGCTTTCAGTATGTCATGTGAGAAAAAGTGCGAGTCGGGTTCCACACGATCAATGTTTTCAAAAACTATGCTGGTTGGCATTAAGGTCATTCTGTTCAAGATACCTCATCAACTTTGAGCTAAGAATATGTTCTAAGATTCAACATAATCAATGTCAAGGATATTGAGTGTTAGTTTTGTGGATCACTTCTACTACTATTCTTCTAGACGGGTGTGACTTGTGCCTTTTTCCATGAACTGGGCAAGGTTTTTTGTGCAAGGGATCTACAACAGATTACAATTAGAAGATGGGCTAACTCAGCCGCAAATTCACTACAGAAACTGACAATGATTCCAGCTGTTTCTCAACACCACTGACACTAATACTTATTTCATTCATCTTTTCAGTGGTGCAAGGATTAAATTGGGGCGATTTTCCTGGGGTTTCCTTTGTAAAGCAACATTTGGAAATGGAGTTAAGCCTTCAGTTCCTGTCTCATTCACTAGGGATTGTACACTAACTTTGGTGCCCCTAACAGCCTTTACATACGACCAGAATTTCTTTGGATTTTGTGAAATGTCATTTGCCAGCTATGGTAGTCACTGAGGCTTCATGCATTGCTCTCTTGACATTCAAAAATATTTTATTCAGCATCTCTCTATCTATAGTCCTATGCTTTGTCTTACACTTATTATGCAATAATCACTGTTTCTTTACAGTGACTGTATACCATGAAGGTTGTTCCCTGCAATTACAAACTTTTCTATTGCGGCATATCTATCCAGTGCATGGTCAACTATTCTTTTAAACTTGAGCCGTAGTTTCTCTATATGCTCCTGACCTATGCTGAAAGATTCAAGTTCCTCATTGAAGTGTGACACTACAGATTTTTTATTTAGTTTAGTTTTCTAGGCAGTTTTAGTTATCCTTTGTTCTTTGGTAACCGTTGCTGCCACAAGTGCAACATAGTCTCTGATACCAGTTCCAATGTGGATGCCCTCAAAGACATCAAGTCATCTCTTGCCATTTTCATGAGTGGGGTTCTGAACTACCCATTCTACATATTTTCAGAAAGGGCATTTAATAAAGTTTCACAAGTGACAAATACACTGCTCCATTTCCCACTTGCCTATTTTTTTTTTTATTAGTTTAATGGCTATAAAGTGGAAAGACAAAGTTATGAAGTACAGATTGCAAACTCACCATAAAGATAACACATCAAGTTGCAAACAGGCAGTTCCAGCCTGAGCTGCCAGAGATAACGGTCGTGTGTGAGAGATGTGCTTGCTCATGTGAAGGTATGTGTGTGTGTTTTCTGAAGGAGGCTTTGGTCCAAATCTAAATTCCTAACAGTCATTTTGTTGTGCCTGTCAGCAATTTGACATGTCATCTTTGTGGTCAGTATCAATCTTTCATTTTCCTTACATCGTTGATATTACAACCTGGTGTTTCCATTGTTTAAAGTTATGAATTATTATGTTATTGAAACAGTAACACAAATCAACCAAACACTTTAATTTTACCCGTGTGAAGGTGTAGTTATGAACACAGATTGCTTCTAGATCAGGTGTTACAATCATGCTCTGGGATGTCTTTTAGAAAGAAAAATGGTGGTAACAATGTGCATTAATATCTAAAGCATTGTTAAACAATTTCTAAAGAAGTTTCTGCTGGCTATGTTCCACAGCTTCAACAAACCACAGAAATGACAAGAAATGGGAAGTCCAGGATGAGATAACAACAACATTATGAAAATGACAGATCACTACTCACATACCGAGGAGATGTTGAATCACATACAGCCACAACGAAGAGATTGCTATACTTTTAAGCTTTCATCCAAGTGATCTTCTTCTGAAATAGGAAAAACACACATTCACACAAGCACAACTCACACATACACAGTGCCACTGCCTGGTCCCTGTTTCCTGGCCACAGACAGCGTTGTTTTCCACTTCAAAAGCAGGCCTTTTGGTAGCCAAAAGCTTAAATGCATCTGTCTGCAACAGGTAGTAGGAATCTATCCTTTACATAATATTATCATTAATAAAAAAGACTCTTTGCTTTAGATATGTAACAATAAGATAATTATTAATTTGGGTGCTCTGAGAGTTATAAAGGATTGTTCGGAACTTTGCTGGAGTTATGATAGGGAGAGTCTGTAGATGGACATTAAAAGCATTTTTCAGAGTTAAATGATGATTATGGTTAACAGAGAGATCAGATGCAGACAGACTGTTTGCAATTGTAATGAAAAGAAACACTTGTCACTGGCTGGATGCTGGAACATACTGTAACTTATTTGAAATACATTTATTCTCATAATCAAGACTGAGAGCTTGCTATTTTTTTAAATATTTCAGTTACTGCTTTTAGAGAGTGAGTTACTGTAGTTAGTTTCATGTTCCCTGCATCATTTTACATGGTAAATCGTAATGTGTCAAAAGAGTCATTTTACATTCACATTGCAAATTAATTTATAAATATGGCTACATGCAGAACAAACGTAAGGTTTTTTTTTCCCCTCTTAGAGAGAGGGGGAGAGAGAGAGAAGTGAGTTAGTAATACCTACCCCACACCTTTTACACATAACTACAGAAATTCTTCAATGGAATAGGAGTTGTCAATGAAAAACTTTTTGACTCTGTTTTCAAATTTCACTTTGCTGTCTCCTAGACATTTTATATCCTATGTAAGTGATCAAAAAGTTTTGGTGCACCATTGTGCACCTCTTTTCGTGCTAAAGACAACCTTAATGAGGAGTAATGAATGTCGTTTTTCCTTCTGGTGTTGTAATTATAAACTTCATTGTCCCTTTTGAGCTGTAGTAGTTTATCTACAACTCTCATGAGGGAACAAATATACTGCAAAGCAGTAGTCAAATGCCCAACTCCTTAAACAACTTCCTACAAGACGATCATATGTGAGCACACACATTATTCTTACAGCACATTTCTGAGCAATGAAGACTTTCTTTCTTAAGATGAGTTACCCCACAACATTATTCCATATGATATTACTGAATGAAAATATGCAAAATATTTCAACTTACTGAGTTGCCTTTCCCCAAAATTTGCAGTGATTCAAAGTGCAAATATGGCTGAACTAAGTTGTTTTAGGTGTTCAAAGTGTGGTTTTTCTAATTAAAATTCTCATCAATACGGATACCCACGATTTTTTAAGTTCCCCACCCTATTTATTACCTCCTCACTATCTGCTACATTTATCACTGATATAGTATCCTATATGTGCAGAACTGAGTATGTATGTTGTGTCTTTCTAAAACTGAGGGTGGGACCATTCAAGGAGAACAAGTCAATGATACTTTTAAGAACAATGTTTACCATTTCTTATATTTCTGTTTGTGCTGATGTGAAATACTTACCATACAATTTATCAAAAACTATTAGTTGAAAAATTTGGATTTTTGCACATCTTACAGCATGATATCTTCACTCAATAAAGAACTGAATTTCTTTTCGTTATCCATCATACTTACTTCACTGCATCAAATTAAGTAAATCATTCACGAGATATTAAAGAGGTTGTAGAGATAAAAAAACATATTGCAGTAACTTAATGTATGGTTGATTTTCGCTCACACATTGCAGTGAATGAAATGTAGATAATATCAAAATTTTATTTAAAACTGGGAGCAGAGGATAATTCATTTTGTTCTCAAGCTATTGGGCTTTATATGAAACGGACAGTCACAAACGACACACCCATTCACGTCCTTGTGCTTTGTGAATCGTGTGGTCGTAACAATCATCATATCTCATAAACAGTTCAAGACATCAAAAGGTGTTTTTTTTTTTTTTTTTTTTTTGCATGCAATGAGACAAATTGTATGATAAATACTTCAGATTTTTTTATTCATCAAGCAGTATGCGAGAGGTTGGCAGCTCCAAAATATTTGCATGCAATGAGACAAATTGTATGATAAATACTTCAGACTTTTTTATTCATCAAGCAGTATGTGAGAGGTTTGCAGCTCAGGACACATTCAGATGTCCACAGCACTGTAGAAGAACCCTAGCAGTTTGCATATGCACATCCACAACACATGGGGAATGTTGCAACAGGATGTATATACAAGCTGACAGCAGCAAAAGAGTTAATTACTGAGATCAAATTGTACAATGCAAATAAGGTTCCCATGTCATTTTTCCCATTAGAATCCTATAGAAAATCTACACTGAAGTCACCACAGATTATTAACTGCTTGGTGCTGGTTGACAGATAGCACAGTAAGAAATCCAGATTCCTCATAAACAGTTCAAGATTTCCCAGTGGGGATCTACATATGGTTACAATTACAAGTGAACAATTTTTCAGTATTAATTCAGATGCACACATTTACATGTCCTGATCACTACCAGATCTACTTGTTTCAATATTTTTGAACTTGTGACAGTAAAGTTTCATGCAGTTTGCTTTTGTTACAGGAAAATATTAATTTTGAATCACATCACATTGCACCTAATGTGAGGCCGAATATGACTTCATTTTTAGATATTGTGAAACAGAAAGTTGCTACTCACCATATAGCGGAAATGCCAAGTCGCAGATAGGCACAACAAAAAGACTGTCGCAAATATATCTTTCAGACAGTAGGGACTTCGTAAAAATTAGATGACACACACACACACACACACACACACACACACACACACACACACACACACACACACACACACACACACACTAACGTAAACGCAACTCACAAACACGACTGCAGTCTCAGGCAACAGAGGCCACACTGCGAGCAGCAGCACCAGTGCATGATGGGAGTGGCAAGTGGGTGGGGCTAAGGAAGAGGCTAGGGTGAGGAGGGGGATGGACAGTAGGGGAGGCGTGACGGAGAGTGACGTCCTGTTGGGGAGCACACAGGGATGAGATAGAAAGAGGGTAGGGCAGCTATGTGCAGTTGGAATGTTAGAGCGGAGAGGTGAGGATAAGTGGGGGGATAGCGGAAAAGGAGACAAGTAAAAAACACTGGGTGTGGTGGAGGAATAAGGGCTGTGTAGTGCTGGAATGGGAAAAGAGAAGGGGCTGGACGGGAGAGCACAAGGATTAATGAAGTTTGAGGCCAGGAAGGTTACAGGAACGTATTATATATTGCAGTGAAAGTTCACACCTGCAGAATTCAGAAAATCTGGTGTTAGAGGGACAGGCCCATATGGCACAGGCTGTTGGTTGTCAAGCCCACATACAATGCAGCACAGTGGTTGCAGCTTAGCTTGTAGACCACATGATTGGCTTCACAAGTAGCCTTTGATGGGATAGGTGCTGTTTGTGGCAGACTGGAGTAGGTGGTTGTCGGAGGATGTATAGGACAGGTCTTGCATCTAAGTCTATCACAGGGGTGTGAGCCAAGAGGTAAGGGGGGTTGGGAGCTGGGGTTGTGTAGGGATGGACAAGTATATTGTGTACATTCAGTGGACGGCGAAATACCTCTGTGGGAGGAGAGGGATGGATAGTGGGTAGGACATTTCTCATTTCAGGTTATGATCAGAGATAGTCAAAACCCTGGCAAAGAATGTATTCTGTTGCTCCACTCCTAGGCACTACTGAGTTACGAGGGGAATGCTCCTCTGTGGCCAGACGGTGGGTCTTTAAGAGTCGGTATGAGACTGGAAAGATAAGGCATGGGAAATTTGTTTTTGTACAAGGTTGGGAGGATAATTAAGGTTTGTGAAGGCTTCAGTAAGATCCTTGGTATATTTTGAGAGGCACCGCTCTTTACTGCAGATGCGATGACCACGGGTGGCTAGGCTGATGGAAGGGACTTCTTGGTATGGAATGGGTGGCAGCTGTCAAAGTGGAGGTATTGCTGGTGGTTCGTATGTCTGATATGGACGGAGGTATTGATGCATCCATCTTTGAGATGGAGGTCAATATCTAGGAATGTGGACTGTCGGATTGAGTAGGACCAGGAAAAGCAAATGGAGGTTCTGGAGGAATTTGGATAGGGCGTCCTCACTCTCAATCCAAATTGCAATGATGTCATCAATGAATCTGAAGCATTTGAGGGGTTTAGGATTCTGAGTGTTCAGGAAGGATTCCTCTATATGGCCCATGAATAGGTTGGCATAGGATGGTGCAATGTGGGTGCCCACAGCCATACCCCAGATTTATTTGTAGGTAATGCCTTCAAAGGAGTAGTAATTGTGGATGAGGATATAGTTGGTCATGGCGACTATGAAGGAAGTTGTTGGTTTCGAGTCCTTCTGGTGTTGGGAAAGGTGGTGTTCAATAGCAGTAAGGCCATGAGCTTTAGGGATGTTAGTTTAAAGGATGGTGGCATCAATAGTCATGAGCAGGGCACAGGGTGGTAAAGTGACAGGAACTGTGTAGAGTAAGTGGAGGAAATGGTTGGTATCTTTTATATAGGAGGGTAGGTTGTGAGTAATAGGTTGAAGGTGTTGGTCTATGAGAGCAGAGATTCTCTCAGTGGGGGCACAGTAGCTGGCCACAATGAGGTGTCCTGGATGGTTGGATTTATGGACTTTAGGAAGCATGGAGAAAGTAGGAGTGCTGGGAGTGGTAGAGGTGAGCACAGAGATGGACACCAGGGAGAAGTTCTGGGATGGCCCGAAGAATTTGAGGAGTGACTGGAGATCCTGCTGGATTTCTGGAATGGGGTCATTGTAGCGAGGTCTGTAAGTGGGGGTATCTGACAGCTGGTGGAGACCTTCTGTCTGATACTTCCTGTGGTTCAGAATAACAGTGGTGGAGCTTTTATCCGCAAGTAGGATTATAAGGTCAGGATCAGTTTTTAGATGGTGGAGTGCAGTTCTTTCTGTGGATGTAAGGTTAGTTAGCATGTTGAGGAATTTGCGGAATGATGGTGAGGCAAGATTCGAGGTTAAGAAATTTTGGAATGTTAACGGTTGTGATTTGGAGGCGGGGGGGGAGATCACAGTTGAATGGAGGAGTGAACGGAGTTAGGCATGGTTCAGCATTGGTCTTTGGTTGAGTCTGATTGGTAGGGTTGGTGGCGTAAAAGCGTTTCCACTGTAGGGACCAGGAGAAGGAGAGAAGGTCTTAAACAAGTCCTGCATGATTGAATTTGGGAGTGGAGCAAAAGGTGAGGCCTTTGGAAAGGACTAATATTTCTGTGGGGCTAAGGCTTCTGGAGGAACGGTTCATGACTGTGTTTTGGGTCTGTTTAGATTCGAGATTCTGTGTGGTGGTGGGAGGGCGCTTCGGAGGGTGGGGTAAATGTAGTAGGTTTGTCAGCTATGAGGGGACATGGAGGAGGTTTGGAGGTTGTTGTTGAGGGGTTGGACAGTGGTACTCCAAGGCGGGAGTAGAAAGTCAACAGGGCAGACAGCTTTCTCAGGTGGCGTTGTGCATATTGTTCTAGTTCCTGGTGGGCAAGAGTTTCAATGTGTGTTGTGGGTTTCAGGAATTTGGAATTGCATAGCAGGAGAATTCTGCGGAGGGATAGAAGGTACTGCATGGAGGTTTGGGCTTGCTTAATATGATTTCCCAGGACTATGTTGGTGAGGACTACGGATTGGCAGAATCTGAACAAATGCAGTTCATTATGGTAGGAGGGGTGGCAACCAGAGATGGGTAATTTGATGGTAAGTAACACCAATTAACTTCGCTGTTTATTATGTTGTAAAAGAAATAACCTTATTTATTTTCTGATACAGGTTTTGGCCCGGTATCCTGCTGACTGAGTTTTTAAATAATTACTAGATACAGTACTTTGCTCACCTCATGGACAAAATCCAATAAACTTGGATTTTGTGATCTAACATTTTATATCATAAAGTGAATAAACTGGGATTCTGATTAAACATGAATACAGTACCACTTTGTTGTATGATATCCTGCTCTTTTCACCTACGAGAATGGTAGTGTTTGAGCTGATTAGTCAATCAAATTTCTTGCTGAATGAAGGTTTTTATGAAGTGAAAGAGGCTGCAAAGATCGTCGCTGAATTATGTTCGGGAAAGTTTGTTGGATGGCAGTTCATGCTGCATAGAAAAAAGTTACTGAAATATTCACTGTAGTGAATTTGTTCACAAAATAATAAAAGGGAAGATAGAGCCTAATCCTATAGTTAAGGTAACAGTCAAAAAAATAATGAAGTTCAGCTAACATTATTCTGTGGTCACATGGCATTAACTGTTGTGTTTAGAAATAATTAAAAGCAGAAAATGGACAAATAACAGTTACGTTTTCACACACACTTGCTCACTCACTCACTCTCTCTCTTTCTTTCTGCAGAGACATGGCTTGGATATTTAATTATGCCTTTTTTTAAATGCCCAATATCTACATCATTTCTTCAACGGTTAAGAAAGCCTACTACTACTACTGGTATTTTATACATTCATACAAATAGAGCTAGTTTAGTACAATTGTGCACATACATGTGTTAAGAACACACTTGGGCTGTACAGCAGCAAACCCACATTCATATCCACATTAGATTATTTGTTATAAAAATAAAACCAATATATGCTTTGGTTTGATTCTGCAATATTACTGCAGCTACTAAAGTTAAAGCCATGAAACAGGTGGCACGTTACACTATGCAGCTTATGTTGAAATGCTATATTTTTAAATCTCGTGCACACATTTTGTATCTATTTGCACTTTCCACCTCTTTATTTACACAATTTCATTCTGGCATGTCATGATGATGTGGAACAGAGAAAAGACTCACACTGGTGCTTCTTGGCTTAACCTATCCTCCTTGAGCAATATTAGCAAATTTTTTGTTTTGTTTCCTGTTACATCATTTGTTCCGCTTATTAATGGTGTCGTCACGCCACAATTCGTGGAAGTCCCTGCATGGAATTTCGCAGCTAGCTTCACTGCCTGGGTTATATTTTGACCATTTTTACTTTGATATCTGGTGGCTGTGTTCTGCCTTTAACTATGTGCAACAACCTAATTTTGTTGGGTGACAGTGAGTGATTTTAGGTTTGCTTTTGTGCTCCATGGTGACAATTAATATTTATTGTCCATAGCAGCCTATACTGCATCATAAGAAACACTCAAGATCACTGCAGTGACCGCAACAATAGTCACGATCTATTTCTTATTTTTCTAAAGCTGTTAGTGTTTGTCAAGTTTTGCTCCTACTGTTCCTTTTTCTTACTGTGTGATTTGAAACTGCTTGTTGTACTTTCCCAGCCATTTATTAAAACCTTGCTGGTGGATCTTTTTCCACCGGAAACTATAAAGTTGTTCTGGCTTGTGATGATAACCACCTGCTTCTTGTATGGTAATAAATTTTATGAAATGATGGACAGTATGGCGATGGGCTCTCTGTTGTCTTCATCATTGGCTAACTTTTTTATGGAGAATTTTGAGGAACGTGCAGTAAATTCGGCTCCCCTCCGTCCATCCTTATTACATCATTATGTTGACGTTACATTTATGGTCTGGTGATACTGCACAGAAGCACTCTAACAATTCATGGAACACATGAACAGCATGCATCCGAACATCCAGTTCACTGTTGAGATGGAGAAAGAAGGAAGGAAGGTTGCCATTTTTAGACGTTTTAGTAGAATGACAGGCAGACGGGTATCTTGGTCACTTTGTGTACTGTAAGCCGACGCATACCAATTTATATCTTAATGCACAGAGTTTCCATCACCCTGTTCAGAAGAGAGCTGTTTTGAACATGTTGGTAAATAGAGCAAAAATTCTTTCTGATGAGGACCACTTGAAGTCCAGAATTAACCATCTGATGTACATGTTCTGAAAGAACGGCTATGGTGCACGTGATATAAATGCAGCATTCTCCCAGAAAAGAAAATGTAGAAATGCTGCACACTGACAGTATGAAACACTGACTGCGGTTCTCCCTTTTTTGGCATTATATCCAGCAAAATAAGAAGACTCCTGGGCAGACAGGGCACAAGACAAATTATCGTCGTCCTAAGAAAATTAAGGAGATGATGTGCCCTGTTAAGGAGTGTCTCAGCCTCAGGGTCCCCGGAATTTATAATATCCCCTGTGGGTGTTGAAGCAGTTATATAGGTCAGACCATTTGTACCATTTCCAACAACTGTGCAGAGCACCAACAGCATATTAGAAATAGAGAACCTGGAGAAATCGGCAATTGCAGAGCACAGTCTAATGAACAAACATAAAATACTGTCATTCTGTTATTAAGGAGGCTGTTGAAATAAGAATGAGAGAGAAGAACTTTAACCGTGATAGAGGATACTATCTGAGTGGTGCATGGAAACGAGAACTCGATGCAGAAAAGCAACAGAGACATTCCTTGCAGGGTTTATGTTCCCACAGAAGTGGTGGCACCACCAGTGCAGACATTGACACCATCTGCAACAGCAGTACATAATCGCTGACCAATCAGAAGCCGTCCACGGGCTTTATAAGGCTACCACAGCAGCAGTGAAGACAGGCAGTTGCTCCTTACGATGACAATCGATGCTATTGTTGATAGTTTGAGATTTTACACCAAACTGATATGGCAAGGAAACTGAGAATGTTTTACATATCAGTGTGGTTGCAAAAGACTTCATTATCATATCTTACAAAAGATTTGATACTTTCACTGTTTACATGCTGTGGCTTCTAGCATGTAGGTTTTGTATGGAACTTTTATCCATTTTCCAGAAACAAGCAAGATTTTTTGCAATACATCTACCCAACATTTCGAGATGTCCATAACTAGAATTACTGAATAGCCAGCAGTACAGCTGTGAAGCATCAAGGCTGCTTTTCAAATAAAGTATTTTTTTCTTGCCAGATAGCTACTACTCTTCAGGCATAATGTCAGTAAACATAGGTTTGTTTACATGTCAATCTATGAGTCGTAAAATTCATATTCTGCAGCCATTCAGTGAACTGTAATAGCCAGTTTTGTTTTGGTCATACAGGAATTTATATTCTGCCAATATCTCACACGTGTAGGAACTACTTTTGCAACTATCTTCTGATTTGCATCTGGTGAAGACAGACCACGTGCTCTTTGTATGATGACATTGGCATCACAGCCTCTATGCTGGGTGGGGTAGCCACGTGGTCTAAGGTGCCTTGTCACTGCTGCGCAGCGCCTCACGTTGGAGGTTTGAGACCTCCCTCAGGCATGGGTGTGTGTGTTTGTTGTCCTTAGTGTAAGTTATTTTAAGTTAGCTTAAGTAATGTGTCAGCTTAGGAACCAATGATCTCAGCAGTGTGGTCCCATAAGGCCTTACCACAAATAGTCTCTCTCAGACAGAAGTTCTTGGGTTGGATTATTTAGCCCTCCAAAGTGAGCCGATATTCCTTGTGGTCTCATCTGATAATATCTTCATTACATTTCTGTAATTTTATGACCTTCATACTAAATGCAGGTATTTAGACCATTTCATTCCTGTGTTTGCTTTTCACACTTTTGAGATACCAGCATTGTATCTTGTGCTATTGTTAGTTGTGAATCATAAAGGAATGTAGTAGTGTAAGAAGCAGTGGTGTCAAGAACTACCGATGTTTATGAGCAACAGAGAAGTTATACAGTGCAAGATGGTGGGCTGGTAGGTACAGCATCAGCATGGGGTGCTGTTGGGTGGCGTCAATTTTTTTACTTCAACTGTTTCAAAGCTTGTGTTGTCTCTGCTGTGATTACAGAATGTAAATTCTACCAAGATCAAACAAAATTAGCATTATAGTGCACTTAATGGCTGTAGAATATGTACTTAACATCACAGAGGTCAAGACACTAATATGATGTACTCTTTGTCAGCGTTATATTGAAAGAGTAATAAATGTCTGGCTAAAAACAATGACTTTAAATGTTAGCTGAAAAGCAGCCTTGACATTTGTGAAACTGTAATGCTGGATATTCAGCTTTTCTAGACATGGATATCTCAAAATATCTGGTAAGAAAAGGTGAGTTAAATAAAGTAAAGTTCTGCAAAATTCTTGTCTGCTTCTGAAAAGTGGACATAAATTAGATACAAAAATAGTATTCTGGAAGTACATACTGATGTAAACAGTAAAAGTAACAAAACTTTGGTAAATGAAAATCCCTTTCAGATGATTCTTAGACGTTTTAGTAGAACGACAGGCTGAAAGGCGTCTCGGTCACTCTGCGTACCGTAAGCCAATGCATACCAATTTATACTTTAATGCACAGTTTCCATCACCTTTTCAGAAGAGAGTTGTTTTGAACACATTAGCATATCAAGCAAAAACTCTTTCTGATGGGAACCACTTGGAATGTGAAATTAACCATCTGAAGTACGTGTTCTGAAAGAATGGCTATGGTGCACGCAATATGAAGGCAACATGAAACATGAAAATGCTACACACTCACAGGATGAAACACCAATTGCCGTTCTTCCTTTTTGTCATGCCACATCCAGCAAAACAGGAAGAGGGTATAAGATCAATTTTTCATCCTCCTATGAAAATTAAAGAGTTGGTGCGCTCTGTTAATACAGTCTCAGACTCAGGATCCCTGGAATTTATAATATCCCCTGTGATAGTGGAAGCAATTTTCTAGGTCAGACCATTCATACCATTTCTGACCACTGTGCAGAACACCAACAGCATATTAAAAATAGAGAACTGGAGAAATTAGCAATTGCAGAGCACAGCCTCACAAACAAACATAAAATACTGTTTTACAAAACAAAAATTTTGTCCTATGCCTCCACATACTGGGATTCTGTTATTAAGGAGGCTGTTGAAATAAGAATGAGAGAGAAGAACTTGAAAGATACTATCTGAACGGTTCATGGAAACGAGTGCTCGATGGAGAGAAGCAGCAGGGACATCCCTTGCAGGGTTTACGTTCCCACAGAAGCAGTGGCGCCACCAGCACAGACACTGACACCGTCTGTGACAGCAGTACATAATTGTTGAGCAATCACAAGCCGACCAATCACAAGCCGACCAATCACAAGCCGACCAATCACAAGCCGACCAATCACAAGCCGACCAATCACAAGCCGACCAATCACAAGCCGACCAATCACAAGCCGACCAATCACAAGCCGAGCAATCACAAGCCTTCCACGGGCTACATAAGGCCACAACAGCAGCAATGAAGACAGTCCTGACGATGCCGATGGAGGCTATCACCAAAAGCTTGAGATTTTATCCCGAACTGATGCGGCAAGAAAACCGAGAATGTTTTACATGCAAATCTTTTGTGGATGAAACTCCCTTTCAAATGACTGTAGTTATAGGGAGAAAAAAAAGTAAATGCAAAGAACGACACATTTTCAACCTCAAAAAATAATAAATCTAACATGCTTTTGGTCACTGAAAATGAAGCAACCTCACGAGTTTCTCATGATGCATTATTATCTACTATGGACAAGAAAAGGCTAAATAACAAGTGTCATCATGCAACACGAAAGTAGACCAAAAATCAGTACCAGTCAACCAGCAAGAACAGATAACATGAAAATCAAGATTATGGAAAGACAGACTGCTACCCATGACACACAGGAGGCACTGAGGTGCAGACAGGAACAATCAAAATTTCATCATCATGTTCCAATTTTTTATTTTAACATGAAAATCAGTTTAGGGAAAGCAGAAGTCTTTAATTTTGAAACTTAATGTTATGTATATTTTCAAAAATTTTAAAACTGATTGTACTGAACTATGTGAAATTAAAATTAGCAATTGTTTGAATGCATAACCTGCTTTGAACGATATTTGTGAAGATTGCCTTGGGTAAAAGCAAATGCTGTTATTAGTTCCATCATTTCGTGCAAGGTTTTTCCAACACACTGAGGTAAAAAAACTTTCAGCCACACATGTCTCATCTTTGTCCTATAAACGGAGGGAGGGAGGGAGTCATAAATAGATTACATAATATTTGGAAGTGATGAAAGTGACCAACAGAAAGATAAGTAATGAACATATCTCATCCATCTCTTTACATGCTTTGGCCACTGCCATGTTTTCCCCTAGTATTCTGTCGGCAGAAATTCGAAGCCTTTGGGCAATTGGTATTTTCACATGCAGTCACTTGTCTTTGATCCAGCAGCATTGCAGAGATGCAGTGGACAGCTCCAGTGTCAAATATGAGCAGTTTGTGCAGTGGCAGTCAAGTGAACCATGCGCAGTAGTGCAACACTCAAGAGAACAGTTAATCACAACAGCTAAAGAATATACAGTTTAAAGTCAGTTCTGAGGCAAGTGAAACAGGCTTTCTGCAATCTATATGAACCGATATATCTCATAAATCACCATCACATCAGCATATTTGTCCAACAATTTGTTGAATAACAACATGCTCAAATGTTCTACACAACGTTTGAAGACTTCTGTGAAGCCACAAAGACTATGTACCTAACTACTTGCTACTCACCTCGACCTGGGTGTTGGTGGTCCTCGTGGTGCAGCTGGACGTTTGCGAGACTTTGGAGAGCATACTGAACAAGATTCATCAGAACAGCTGGAAACAGATCGGGAGCTAGGTGACACCGACGTAGGTTTTGGACTACGTGCTCTCCTTGGTGGTGAGGTTCGGCGAGCAGAACTACTCCTCAGCTGTGGGGGAGAGGGGAAAAAAAGTTATTTCAGAAAACTGTATGCATTACAGAGTAATAAGCTGTGAAAGTAAGAAACTCCAAGAAGCAGTATCAAACTGAACAACAATGTTCAAAATATGTACACTAGGCAATGTATCAAACTAAGCAGTAAACTGACAAATTTAAATAACACCAGCATTTAATTTCGGGCAATATTAATGGCCTACCCTTTGTGATGAAGACGGTGGGGGAGTGTGGGGACGACGAGAGCGGTCACGAGAACGTGAACGCGATCTCGATCGGAGACGTGACACGGGCGGCAGAGGAGATCTCGCTCGCCCTCCACTGGGAGCTCGCCGGTCTCTGCTCCGACTTCGAGGTCGACGTGGTGAACGTGTACGAGACCGTGAACGAGACCTTTTAGTACTACCATGTGGAGAACTTCCACCACCGTACAGCTCCTTGAATCCACTATGTCGCCATCTACAATGAGAGAGTGTAATTGAAAGGGATGAACACGTTTTCTGACATACAGTGAGATTTGGGAGGAATGTAACATAATTTGCAAGGTAATTCTACATATGAATATAAACTGAAAAAGTCCTATGAACATGGGTACGATTTTTGATGACTACAGAACCGGAGTGGGTTGAAGACTATACACATCAATGAAAGAATACGATGAAATGTGTGAATATTACTTACCAAAATACTGTGTAGGCACTGTGGTGGGCAGGATATTGGTGGGACAGATGACTGATCCCTCCTACAAGAGGTGTTCATAAAGTCCCCCACCAATTTCAACACACTGGAGGGTGTGCTGTGTTGCACATTGAACACCATCTTGAAGCGCTTTAATGTGGGTAACAACATCAGCAATGTGAACAACAAGTTCTTCATGCATATCAATCTTTGTAGGATACATATCCCCCTTTAACCAGCCCTATAAACAGAAGTCGAATGGGAATAGGTCAGGTGATCTGGCAGGTCAGTTAATAGGTCCGCCACAGAAAATCAGCTGCTGAGAAAATGTGTTATTCGGATACTGGGATACTTTTCTACTACAGTGAATCAGTGATCCATCATGCTGCAGGTACATTTGCTGTTGCTGCTCTAATGTCACGTCTTCCAAAAGTGCAGATAGGTGTTCCATCAGGAAACGTTCTTATGCTGTGGCTGTCACGCAATTTAGCAGGAGCACAGGCCCTATCACCAGATCATCAATCATACCACACCAGACATTCACTGAGAACCAAACTTGAAATCTTGTTTCCCAATGTCATATTGGTTCTCCATTGTCCACACACGAGAACTGCAGATGTTTGTGATACCACTGTGTGTAAATGTAGCCTCATCTTTAAATAAATTGTTCTGCATGTCATCTCTGTGTACAGTCAACCATTTTCAATATTGCTGTCTGCTTACTGAGTCACCTGGATGCAGATGTTGGAGGGACTGCACACAGAATGGGTACATACCCTCAGAATGTAACATAGGCCACACTCGCATTTGTGGAATATCGATTGGACAGTTACTGTATTTACTCGAATCTAAGCCACACTTTTTTCCGTGGTGTTTTTTTTTTTTTATCTAAAAAACCACCTGCGGCTTAGAATCGCATGCAACGTAAACAGAAGTTCTGAAAAATGTTGGTAGGTGCCGCCACAACTAACTTCTGCCATCGAATATATGTAATGCTACACAGGCATGCTTTGCAGGCACAAAGATAAATACTGGCACCAAAACCTCTGCGTCAGTAAATAAATTAAAGAAAGATGGAAGACGAGCTTTTTTTCTCCGCCCCGAAATTCGACCAATGCATTTTCATACATTATCCAACAAAGTAAATACAAATTCCGTATTGTTCATCTTTAAATGTAGCAGCATTTCAATGTACTACGAAAATCCGACTGGCAAGACTGTTTGGGATGTTTGTTAATATGGCCAACTCTACATTCTGAATTTTTTCCTACCTGTGAGAAGAGATGGTTGCTAACAGGAACTTTTATGAACTGTGAATCAGATGCAGTACTCTCTTCACCATAAGAACAATATGAATATAAACAATTTGCCAAGTATTGTTTCGTGTTTGCTGGTATCTCATTTAAATCCTGTCTGCCTAATAAACTATGAAACTAGAGTGAGACAACAGCAAATGCGGAAGAATATACATATCTAAATAAAACAGAAAGAAACTTCCACATGGGAAAAATATATTAAAAATAAAGATTCCAAGACTTACCAAGCGGGAAAGCGCCGGCAGACAGGCACATGAACAAAACACACAAACACACACACAGAATTACAAGCTTTCGCAACTGGCAGTTGCTTCGTCAGGAAGGAAGGAAGGAGAGGGAAAAATGAAAGGGTGTGGGTTTTAAGGGAGAGGGTAAGGAGTCATTCCAATCCCGGGAGCGGAAATCATGTCATGTTTATATTCGTATTATTCTTATGCCTAATAGTGATACAGTCAGAAATGAAGCACGGGAATTGACTAGATTTTTAAATCTAAGATGACTCTAATTTCTGTGCAGATTATTATGTACTAAAGAGGCGTCTTCAAAGATTTTC
The DNA here is from genome assembly GCF_023897955.1 of Schistocerca gregaria. NCBI lineage: Eukaryota > Metazoa > Arthropoda > Insecta > Orthoptera > Acrididae > Schistocerca > Schistocerca gregaria. Next base: position 69,422,862 of record NC_064927.1, on the reverse strand, counting down.
AAACGGAGAAAAATTTCCGCTAAACTCTCGTTCAAAACTTCTATTATACGCAGTATATTATTTGGTTCTTGCTGATCATTATCAAAGAAAGCAGGAATGTAAGTAACAACAAATAGCACTCTCTTGCCATTGTTTCGCTAATGAGACTATTACTCATTTATTTATTTATTTTTAAAGCAGCAGTAGAGTGCACAAAAGCAAGCCATGCCGCGAGGGGCAACAGGCCGTAAACACTTATTATCAGAATGTGACAAACAGTGCGTGACACAGTACAGTAATGCATTTTCAACTTAGAGGGACGTAAACACCTATAACAAAGAGAACAGTGTTTATCAGCTCAAAGAAAAATAAACAATCAATTCAAACCAGACGAAGCACGTGAAAAAGGAAGCGTACCCGTATAAATACGGATGGAGCGCCTGATGCAGAGCAATGGCTACCTGGTAAAGATTAACTGCTAAGCTTACGACTCGAAGCAAATTACTGTAGCTGTATCGTCATTCATTCGACCTAAATTGTGTCTCATATTACAAAGGACCAACTTTGTTTCAACTTGGAGGTGCGGCCTAAAACTTTTCTCTCCCCCTGAATTTTGAGTCTCAAATTTCAGGTGCGGCTTAGATTCGGGAGTTGTGTCCCCCCCCCCCCCCCCCCCCCTTGATTTTGAGTCTCATTTTTTAGGTGCGGCTTAGATTCGAGTGCAGCTTAGATTCAAGTAAATACGGTAATGTACTGTGTACTGGCTGTGGGACTTCACTGTACCATTGCAATAATGTCTTCCTTTTCCCCACTAGACGGCTCATGTTCTGATGTTCCACATACACTGGGTAGTGCTGCAGCTAAATGTAATGTTTGAAAAACCGTGGGAAATACCCTATCACAGGGCATTTGCCGATCAGGGAAACGTCTCTGGTATTCTGTCATAACCACAGAGGCACAGTACCCATGCTCAAACAAAACGTCTGTGTATTCTGCATAGACAAATGTGTGTGGTATGCTGGTATTCAAAGTCACAATGCACTTGCTCAATTAAACACCACTCAAGCAGATACCTGTCCAGCCTCATGACTGCTCACTGATCCAACCCACAATTGCTCACTGGGTACCTTGCAGTTAGTGTGATGTCACAGTGCTATGAACCTATTTGAGAATCACACACCTCTTATAGGATTGTTACACTATTATTCTTCCCACCACAGCACTTACACAGCATTTTGATAAGTAATATTCTCACTTGTCTTCGTAATTATTCTTGGATGTGTGAAGTCTTCAACCAGCTCTGCTTTCATAATGATTGAAAATAGGATACACATTCATATGGCTTTTTCAGTGTGTTTTCAGACGTAGAATCACCTCATAAGTTATGTGACATTCCTCCTGAATCACCCTGTATGCATGGACAATAATCATCTTCAAGAGGCAAAACTCTCAGTACAACTGAGAATACATTAAATCATGACAGTACTTTTAACTCCTGAAATTATTGGTTCCTTCTGCAGTGCAGAAAAAGAGAAGAGGTTCAAGGATTTGGGGGTACAGGGATGGTATTATGTTTAAGAGAGATTGAGGGGAGAGATGGAGGGTTAAAAGTAGTGCATCGGTTAAGTGTTGTGCCACCTTCAGATCAAAGGTTAGAAGATAGTGATGATGCTGGAAAGTAAAGACTGAAATAGAATACAAGAAAAAGCGAGAAAGAACAAAATAAAAGAAATGTAATAAATAGACAAAAGAGAAGAATCAAAGAGAGAAAAATACACTTTTACTAAAAACACAAATAGGTTAAGGAAAGAGAGAGTAAGGCAGACAAATAGGATGACATCTGAGGATATGTTGGAAAGCAAGTTCCCATCTCAAACTGAGGGGAATGGGTGCTGGGTTGGATGATCCAAAGAGACTTGGTGATATGACAAACACTCAGGTCTCAGGAATCATACTGAATGCCTTTTGCAGGAAGTTCACTTGGGTTCTTTAATGAGTTTTGCAAATTTGTATGTGGCTATTCCAATGTACAAAGACATGCCATGAATACATTTCGTCTATCAAATGATAGTAAATTGCGACTGGTTCTGCCTTTAATGTTTTACATGATACCAGTGATGGGACTGGAGTGATTGGTGGTCCACTGGGGGCCAAACCACACAATAACCCTGGGTTCGGTGTGGGGCGGCGGTGGGGTGGGTGGAGTGCTGTGACCTGTTGTAGGGTTGTGGACAACTGAGGGCTATGGCGAGACGAAGCCTCTCCATCTTTTCTAGGTCCCTGTTTCAATACACAATACACAAGGCAGTTAAAAATAGTGGTCAGTTGTTGAAGATTACCCCCAGAAAGGTCACCACAGTCTGTACTACTAAAATTGGATGCTAAAGTAAGCTATTTACCTCTCTAATCTGTACAGTCTTCAAACAGTGAGATAAATGAAATACACGCTGAAAAATTTTAAAATACACTACAGTGCAATGGGAGAAAGCAGCGCATTAAGGCACACGTGGCAACAAGATGTCCTTCCCCACATCCACTCCTACATCAATCGTTGATGTGCATTAAATTTTGTTATAAAAACCATGTTTCCACAGGAAACTTAAGACTTTGTAAGTTGTTACCCATCGTCTGTAAGTATCTGGGTTAGGGAAGTGGACAGGTTGATCACTCGTCTCAGGTCAGCCAGTTGGAGACACTCCACAAGAAGATGGGCTATTGTGAGCTGACTACCACAGCAAGCAAGGAGGGGAGTCATCTTGAAGCAAAGTAAATTCATGGGTACGTCTGGAGGGATCGATATGCAGTTGGCACAATAAGATGGCTTGTTGGCCAGATGAAGCTGCTGTCATTCTGGAACTGTGAAGGTCAACTAATAGGTCAGCACATAAAATCTTTATATACTCTGTAAGCAGCTCAAGGAGTTGTTATGAACGAGTTAGGCCTGTGTGGCGAGAGTTTTAATGTACTGCAAAGCCCACAGTAAGACGACTAGCTATGCATACACTGCACGCACTAGGCAGAAAATACTTCTCATGAGCACTTGTGTGTGTAGAAGCATTACCAACTCTCTCATTGACTTTTTGATCTATCTGTGTACAGGCATGTTGAATCTGGAATAGTTACAGCGAACTAAATGGACAAGCATCTGTGAATGGTGAGATGAGCATTTTCCTTAGGGTCAGGAAAGAGGTCCATCCAAATCATCAGACTGGGTACACAATTAGGAGGGTGCTGAAGGGGGGAACTACATACACAGACAAAAGGGGATGGTTGGTAGTCCTTGTCTGGAGCTACCAACCATATCCCAGCTGGTATACAAATTTTTGTGTGATTCGTAAACGGTTTGAAGTGTTGGTTGTGAAACAGAGTTGCATAACATGTATAGCTATGCACCTGGCAGATAGTGGCTGCAGAAGTTGTTGGCACCTGATCCTTAGTGTTGGGATACAAGCTTCCACCAGTAGGCTGTCTACAGTGCTCATACAGAAAGCTCCAGTAGCCAAACACACATCACTGTGGTGGACACCATCTAATAAGCTCACTATTGATAGTACTGTGGACCCACAAGCAATACACCCATAGTTCAGGTAGGATAAAGTCAAAGCTTTGTCAAATTGCAGAAGCACCATGTGGTCTGCATCTCAAGAGGTGCCACTTGGAAATCTGAAGGTATTATGTTCCCTAATACAATTTTCGTTGAGCTGGTGCACATGTGGTAACAACGTTAATTTACTGTCAAAAATGAGGCCTTACAAAATGAAATCTTCAACAACTTCTAGCAACTGGTTACTGAGGTAAAGTTCTGGGTGCAGATGCACAGTGCTGTGTCAACAAAAATTTATGTCACAAGTTTCTGTTGGAGAAAACTGATATCCAAGAGCCACAGCTCAGTTATGTCATTGCTTTATATTGTGTGATTAACCAGAGACAGGGGAAAGGAATACAACAGAAGATAAAAGGGTAGCAAAGCACTAGACTCAGGCAGAATTCCTGTTGGTTTTTTCATTGATTACATCATAGAATTAGGTGCTTTCCTGACTTGTGTTAGTCAAGATCTCTTTCATAGCAAATAGCCTCATGTGACAGGGAAAGCAGACAAACCACTTCTGTTTACAAAAATATTTGAAGATCGACAGCTATAATTGAACTGCACAAATAAAGTGGAACCTCGCTTAACGACACCTCCCATAATGTGCATTTCTCATAACAAGCAAAACAAATTGTAAGAAAATGACTTGCTTAATGAGCTATTTTCACATTATGAGCGACGACAATTTAGTGAGATGTCGTCAGCCATCTGAGCAGTGGTGGAACTGTTCGACAATATGAACACCTTTCATTGTCAGAAGTAGCATATGAACAGTGTCTTTAATACATACTCGAAGTGGCATATGAACAATGTCTTAAGTACATACTGCAGCCTGGGTTTAGCGCTCTTTCTGCTACCATCTTATTGCATCTTGTGATCACACATTTTTCTAAACTTGTGTGCAAATTTTAATAACCTTCGAAGAATGTACCCAAAGATAAAGCCACAAGAAGATGATCATAAGGGAAAGAAAATTACCTTAGAAATGAAACACAAAAATAATTGAAAAACGTGAACATGGTGTGAGCGTTACTGATTTAGCATTCACATACAATCGGTCTACATCAACTACTTGCACTATCCTCAAGAACAAGGACAAGATTAAGGAGACAGATGCTTCAAAGGGAGTGACAAGAATATCTAAACAACCGTTTCGGTGGTGGTGGTTAGTGTTTAACGTCCCGTCGACAACGAGGTCATTAGAGACGGAGCGCAAGCTCGGGTTAGGGAAGGATTGGGAATGAAATCAGCTGTGCCCTTTCAAAGGAACCATCCCGGCATTTGCCTGAAACGATTTAGGGAAATCACGGAAAACCTAAATCAGGATGGCCGGAGACGGGATTGAACCATCGTCCTCCCGAATGCAAGTCCAGTGTGCTAACCACTGCGCCACCTCGCTCGGTCCAACCGTTTCGTATTCTGGACAATTTTAAAAGGTTGCTCCTTATATGGATAAATGAAAAGCAATTTCAAGGTGACACTATTCACGAGGTCTTAATTTGTGAAAAGGTGAGAATGACTTTTGCTGACCTTGTTAAGCAAAAGCACTATTTGAGCACTGCTTTGAGTTGAATGAAGCTACCAATCTCACTCTCCAAGAGTTTTGGAAATATCTCTTCAACATCGTTGCCTGGGTCAAGATGATCGAAAAGGTGTGAGAAAGGACTACCAAGAGAACTTTCACTTCTGCTTGGAAGAATCTTTGGCAGGAGTGCATTGTCGAGTGTGACCCTGAGGCATTAGTCAGTACCTGTGGATCCTGTAGTCAACGAGACTGTGTCTTTAACCAAAAGTTGGGATCAGAAGTGGATAACAATGAAATCTATGAGCTACTGGAAGATCACAGCCAAGAAATGACCACCAAAGAGCTTATGGAGTTGCAGTGTGATTCACAGCACGAAGTTGTTGACTGGAGTTTTTCAGAGGAGGAGGAGGAGGAGGAGGAGGAGGAGGAGGAGGAGGACGACGACGACGACGACGATGAGTAACAGCAAAGTAGCAATCTTCTGGCGCAATATGAGAAATGCTGGAAGCATGGGAATCGGATGCGCCAGTAAGTCACCACCCCAATAAAGCAATGGGTACGCGTACTACAAATTTATTTGATGATGATGCTGTGTCACATTTTTGCCAAATATTGTTGTATACATAGAAAATCACTACCCCGATAAAGCAATGGGTACGCGTACCACAAATTTATTTGACGATAATGCTGTGTCTCATTTTTGCCAAATGTTGAAGTATTGGCAGAAACAAATGACTATAGATAGCTTTCTTGTAAAAAAAGAATTAGTTACGGATTGTGAATAACGAAGTGCACCATGTACGTACAGTTTTCTTTGAATAAATAGCATGAATAAGATGAAACTTTTAGTACTTTTCCTGCAAGTAACGCATTATTGTATTTTACATTAATTTATATGGGATAAATTAATTTGCTTGACGAGTGTTTCACACTACAAGTAAAATTTTGGAGTGAATTATGTTCGTTATGTGAGGTTCCACTGTACCTTGTTTTTTTTAAGAAGTACTGCAGATTACAATAATATAGCAGTTACAGTAATGACACTTAGTATACACTACTAATGCCACACTTTTTGTTTCCTGCAATCATTTCTTTTATTAATAACATGTTAAATACATCTGTATCTTTGTGGAAATAATGTTGACCATATTGATACTGTAGACACATCTTTTTAACACAAGAGGTTGACGCGTTCAAATATCTCCGAACTGCGACCTCATGTATCAGTGCACTTGTTGATTTGTGTGTGTGTGTGTGTGTGTGTGTGTGTGTGTGTGTGTGTGTGTATGTAGCAAGCGGTTGTGAGTTGGTAGAAGTTGTATGATGGTGTAGTTGATTGGAGTCTGCAAACTGCTGTTGTAAAGTTATAATGGAATGAGATTCAAGAAGTCATGATAGACACTATGTGAGCCATGTTGGCTCATTCCTGTTCTGACATCTTTGACTACTGGTGTGATCCATCTCTGTCTAGTCGCCGAGTGCCACTTCAGTCGCCTGTTGGTTGACTCATTAGTTGTTGTTTCTTGGAGCAGTTTATTGACCACATGGACAGGAAGCTGGTTGCTGCAGTGAGAGAGAGAGAGACTAGAAGCACATGACATACAGTGAGCTGTTTACGGAGCTTACAGGCACACGATTGTCTAAGCAACCGCTGGTAGGTAGAGTTTTGCTGGTCAGCAATACTTGGGCCTAATGTCAACACAGCCAGTTTATCATGGATTAAGGAGGCATATTTTCTGATGTGGGTATTGGTGTGATGTTCATTTTCTGGTGCTGTCTGTGCTGTCCTTTGGGGGTAAGGTACTCATTACTTGTCTGACATATGTACTCCCTTGTTGAAGTTGCTATAACTACGCAGGATTACCTACGGCTCTCCGTCACTTAGTCTCAAGTACTAAAAAAATTTACTTTCCTGTGCCTTTGTTTGAAACATATGAGTGCTATGTTTGATGTGTTTTAAAATTTCTTTTAATTGCAACTTGTTCAATGTCTGCTTATCTTGTCATTTAGCTCTGAATTTAATTGCATCATACATTCTAGGCCGCCACATGTATTAGTGACCACTGAGGTCGAAATGTGTCTTATTTGTATTGGAAGTTGCTGCTTCCTTGGCTGATGTAACGACTATAAAATTGCCTATAGCTGTGGTAAGCAACTGTTAGTGGCCCAGTGAATCTTGGCCCATTTGGGTAATTAACTTCCTCAGCTATGGTGAGATTTTGCCTCTTTCAAAAGAGTTAGTATTTATTATTCTAAATGCAATTACTATTGAAATTGTCTGAGTGTTAGTCCACAAGATTTGCCTATTACCTTTCAAGTCACTTAAGTTAATGTGTTTGAGTAGCCATTTGATTTCTTGGTTATTACATTAACTTAATGTTATCTTTTATTGTAAAGTTAAGCGGTTAATCCTCTTACTAATTCTTGTTGTAATACTTAAGATTTAGTTGGGGCTTGGGGCCATGCTCAAATTGAGTTTCTTGTCTTGGTTTGAACATTTTCACATTTTTATGATTATTATGCACGATTTATATGTGTGCTTGTTTTCTCTCAGCCTTCCAAGCTGTTTGTAGCACTTGGAGTCACTGATCCTGGGTGTTATCAATTACCCACCAGTTCATCGTACATAGCCTGACCGCGTCCGCTGTGTACATGCGCACAGGCAGCACGCCATTTCCCGTCTCACCATAGCCTCTGAGACGTTGCGGCCTCCTGGCTTGCTACAGCATCTCTCATAAGTTGACTTTCTATCTCAAAGCAATTGGGCATTAATTTAACCTACTAAAGTGCCTGTTATTCTACCATCTTACACAGGCCTGGCAGGCCGTACCTGCCCCTTCCATGTTTTCCCTTTTGAAGTTTTAATGTTGGTGTAATGCTCAATTTGTTAAAAGGTATTTTATTATTTTCCATGTCAGTATCTTGATTGTGCCAAAGGGGCTTCTCTGATTGATCAAATATTGCATATTTGTGTTGAGAATTGTTCCTGTGTTCATTGCATAAAATATTAGTAATTAACAGACCTCAGCCCGTCGCATACCAGACTGTGAAATTTCATATTACTGTTCTTCTTGTCAGTTATATTCATTAATGTCAAGCACCACTGGCCAGCCAAATGTTGGAACTGTAATCTTTAGCATCATTGCTGTCATTGTTTGATCAGCACTGAGAGCATGTTTGACTGATATTTGATTTCGCTACTTGCTTCTTAGTCCCTACTAGATTGGTGCATCTTATTCATCTAAATTAACCAATTATTCATCAATTGTTTAATTGAAGAAATTTTGGAGTAATTGCCTGAATGCCTTTCCTTGATTATTTTATCTGCTTTTCTGCTGAAACTTGAACTGCTCTTAATATTTTAAATCTGTTGTTGGCACTAATTATTGTCACCCATTAGTTGCACCTTCTTAGTTATGTTCACTGCATCAGTGATTTGGTATCTGTGCAATAAAATATTGTTGGACTCTTGTGAACTAACACATTTCGCATGCTCATTTAGCTGTCCCTTTATCCTGGGGCATCCACTGAGATTTCATTATTGAATATTAGTTTTTGTAAATGTTTTGAGTATTATCGTGTGAATGAATCAACATACATTAAAAAACGGAAGTGAAATCTGAGTTCCCGCTTAATTATTAAATTTCACTTTACATATATGAAAGCAACAATTCATCCCTCTCACAGAAATGAGATCATCAAACAAGCCAACCTGCCAAAAAAGTATTCTGCATCAACAAGACCAAGGTCAAGTAATTTTTATTGTTTTTAACAGCCACTTGCTCATTTTCTACTATCATGCAAACAGTCACTTTGTTCACAGACATCCAATTTTGCAAATTTTTGTCGCTTGTGTGATAACTGAAGCCAATAGAGTGAGGAGGCTTGTTAAACCATATAGAATTATAGAGCTGTATCACTGATGCCCATCTGTTTATGGAATCTGGAGCACACTCTAAACTCAGACATTGTCACGTTGCTGAAGGGAAACAAATTTATCTCGGTCAATCAGTGTGAATTCAGGAAAAACTATTTGCATGAAATACTTGCTTTATTCGAACACAACATCTTATAAACAAAAGATCCAGATGAACTGATAGATTCTGGTCTTCCTAGATTTCCAAAAGGCTTCTGACACTGTGCCAAATTGCCAGTTACTTACATGAATATCATCATATGGTGTATTTTTTGCAGATATGCAATTAGTCAATGGGTATTTGAGTAAGTTAACTCAGTATGTTGCAATGGATGACATTATGTTCAACAGAAACAAAAATTGCATCAGCTGTGCCCCAAGGAAGCATAGTTCTCAACAAACATAAAGAAGTTGTCAGACTGGATCAGGACCATAATGAAATTGTTCTATGACAATGTTGTTGTGTACAGGAAAGAACTAAAGAGCTCATAACAAAAGCAAGCCTTTCTTTTTCTTTTTGGTTTCAATGCATTCCAGGACTCACCAATCGCTTTAATCAAATTTAGCAGAAATGGCCTGTCCTGAGTTACCGTGCCCACAGAAAAGGTGGCCCTAGAAAAATTATCTTTGTCAAAAACATTTCTGAAAAAAAAAAAGAAAAAAGGCAATATACATATAATAATAATTAGTTGCCAAATACTTTACATCAAAGTTTTTAAAACCCTTACCATCCACTTTTTCACCATGGAAACTGGAAGGCCCAACAGTGGGCAGCAGGGACCAGAATGACTACCAATGGTCTAGTAGTTTGTAAAATTTAAGATTCTAAGTTAAACACTGAACTTTAATTCTCAATTGGCACCTCATTTGCTGTATATGATTTCAACCATTCTTCAAACACATGGAAAATGTATCTCTAATCTATTGTATTTCTTACTTTTCAGCAAATCATTTTAGAAAATATCTTTTCATCGATATTTTTTTATTTTCAAATTTTGTTCAGAACTATGTCAAGCAAAATATTTAAATATCGATCAGTATTGTTTATTATTGAGAGCACACAGATCAAAAGAAAGCAGGAAATTTTTAATTATGATGAGTTTTGATATTTTTTTATTCTTTGTTTATGCAGCTAGCAGTAGCTGTTTGCCAAATACTGCAATTTTCCCTCAAATCACTGATTAAGTTTCTTTAATTACCTAGATTACCTTCCAGCAACTAAACATTTATTGAAAAATTAGACCTCAGCCTGGTTAATTTGATACCCCATTTGTCCAGGAAAGTTGCTACTCCCCATATAACAGAGACGTTGAGTCGAGATAGGCACAACAAAAATATTCACACAATTATAGCTTTCGGCCATTAAGTCCTTTGTCAACCACACACACACACACACACACACACACACACACACACACACACACACACACACACACACACACACACACACACACACGCACACGCACACGCACACACGAGCGCGCGCGCCTTCGTCTGCAGTCTTAGGCAACTGAAACCACACTGTGAGCAGCAGCACCAGTGCGTGATGGGAGGGGCAATTGGGTGAGGGTAAGGAGGAGGCTGGTGCAGGGAAGGGGAGGGATAGTATGGTGGGGGTGGAAGACAGTGAAGTGCTGCGCTTTAGACAGAGGGGAAGACAGAAGGTTGTTAGGGGCAGGGATGGGGGGGGCGGGCTGCTGGAGGGGGGCGGGCTGCTGGAGGGGAGTGGAAAGGTGAGAAATAAAAAGAAATTAAATGACTGGGTGTGGTGGTGAGATGAAGCTGTGTAGTGCTGGAATCGGAACCGGGAGGGGGCTGGATGGGTGAGGACAGCGACTAACGAAGGTTGAGGCCAGGAGGGTTATGAGAAAGTAGGATGTATTGCAGGGAAAGTTCTCACCTGCACAATTCAGAAAGCTGGTGTTGGTGGGAAGGATCCATATGACAGTCACTGAAATGAGGGATGTCATCTTTGACAGCACGTTCAGCAACAGGGTGGTCCAATTGTTTCTTGGCCACAGTTTGTCGGTGACCATTCATGCATACAGACAGCTTGTTCGTTGTCATGCCCACATGGATTGCAGCACGGTGATTGCAGCTTAGCTTGTAAATCACATGACTACTTTCCCATAATCCTCCTAGCTTCAACCTTCATTAGTCACTCTCCTCACCCATCCAGCCCACTTCCTTTCCCATTCCAGCAATACACAGCAGTCATCTCACCGCCACACCCAGTCTTTTTATTTCTCATCTTTCCAATACTCCCCCCCCCCCCCAACCTTCTCTCCTACCCTCCATCTAAACTGCAGCACTTCATTGTCTGCCACCCCCACCATATTATCCATCCCCTCCCCTCCCCACCCAGCCTCCTCCTTACCCCCCACCCAGCTGCCACTCCCATCATGCACTGGTGCTGCTGCTTACATTGTGGTTTCAGTTGCCTAAGACTGCAGATGTGTGTGCGAGTTGCATTTGCGCGTGTTTGATGAAGGCCTTAATGGCCGAAAGCTATGATTGTGTGGCTCTTTTTGTTATGCCCATCGTGACTCAGCATCTCCGCTATATGGTGAGTAGCAACTTTCCTTCTCTAATATCATTACATTCCATCCTGGATTTTCCACTGTTTGATTTAATAATAATAATAATTTGAAAACAACCTGTCCTAGGGCGCTTAAATAACAATTTCATTCTTCGAACAAAAGTTTTTTCCTGTTTTTTATATGTTGCATGTTCAACATATTTTCTTCCAAAAATCAAACAATGGAAACTCCATGTTGGAATATCGACAATGTAAGGAAAATATTCATTGCTACTTATCACAAACATGACACGTTAATTTGCAGACAGGCACTATCTAGGCAATACCTGTCCTCTCATCTCCTCCCTTCCCTCGTCTTCCAGCCTTTTTGTGTGCCACCAATGCATCCACCCATCTTTCCCTACTCCTCTCCTTTTCAGCTGTATTCCTCCCCTCTCCTACCCACCTCCCTGCCACACAGCTTCCCGACACAGCACCACTCGGCAGTCTAGTTCCTGTACACTCCAACAGAAGTGCATTTCTCCCCCCCCCCCCCCTATTCCTCTTCCCCATCATCTCCACAAGGCTGCTTATATTCCACTTAACATTTGTATTCTGGTCCGAGCTGCCAGATATGGCAGTCATGTGTGCACAAGGTGTGCCTGCTTGTGTGAATCGTATGTGTGTTTCTATTTGTTCCTTTTCCTGACAAAGGCTGTGGCTGAAAGCTTATGTGTAAGTGTATTTTAGTTGTGCCTGCCTGCAACTTAACATGTCATCTTTAAAGTAAGTGGTAATCTATCATTTCACTTTGCACAGTGTCTCCTTTGTTGTTTGGCCTCTTTTTCTGCAGTTGGAGTTCTAAAAGTTACATAGGTTAAACTCTGTCATTTACTACTGTAATAAAGTCTAAGTAAGACCAAGTGCGTTTTGCTAGCAGTCAGGTTTTTGGTTTCTTACATCATTCTTCACGTTCATCTAGTCATCTGTAGTAGATTTTAGATCACTGTATTTTCGTTGACACTAAATATTTGACATTTTTGTGTAGTGAAGAACCACTGTCACCTCCCCATTTTGTGTACTTTATTACAGTAGTAACAGGTGGTATTTTCCTATGCAGCTTGTATCAGTTTGGATTCCGTAGAAATGTTGAAACACGTGAGGCAATACTGACCCTACAACTTATCTTAGAAGACAGATTACGGAAAGACAAAACTACATTTCCATCATCTGTAGACATAGAGAACGCTTTTGACAATGTTGACTGGAACACTCTTCTTTCAAATTCTGAAAGTGGCCGGGGTCAAATACAGGGAAAGAAAGGCTATTTACAATTTGTACAGAAACTGGATGCAGTTTTAAGAGTCGAGGGGCATGAAAGGGAAGCAGTGATTGGAAAGGGAGTGAGACAGAGTTGTAGCCTATTTCCAATGTTATTCAATCTATATATTAACCAAGCAGTAAAGGAAACAAAAGAAAAATTTGGATCCGGAATTAAAATCCATGGAGAAGAAATAAAAAAATTTGAGGTTTGCCGATGACATTGTAATTCTGTCAGAGACAGCAAAGGACCTGGAAGAGCAGCCGATCGGAATGTATAGTGTCTTGAAAGGAAGATATACGATGAAAATCAACAAAAGCAAAATGGGGATAATGGAATGCAGTCGAATTAAATCAAGTGATGCTGAGGGAATTAGGTTAGGAAATGAGACAAAATAACTGATGATGGTCAAAGTAGGGAGGATATGAAATGTACACTGGCAATGGCAAGGAAAGCACTTCTGCAGAAGAGAAGTTTGTTAATGTGGAGTATGGATTTGTGTGTCAGGAAGTCTTTTCTGAAAGTACTTGTATGAAGTGTAGCCATGTATCGAAGTGAAACATGGACAATAAATAGTTTAGACAAGAAGAGAATAGAAGCTTTCAAAATGTTGTGCTACACAAGAATGCTGTAGATTAGATGGATAGATCACGCAACTAATGAGGAGGTACTGAATAGAATTGGGGAGAGGAGGAATTTGTGGCACAACTTGACTAGAAGAAAGGATCAGTCGGTAGGACATGTTCTGAGGCATCAAGGAAACACCAATTTAGTACTGGAGGGCAGTGCAGAAGGTAAAAATCGTAGAGGGAGACCAACAGATGAATACACGAAGCAGATTCAGAAGGATGTAGGTTGCAGTAGGTACTTGGAGATGAAGAAGTCTGCACAGATACACTAGCATGGAGAGCTGCAGCAAACCAGTCTCTGGACAGAAGATCACAACAATAATAACAACAACAACAACAACTTGTATAGCTCCAACTGCAGAAAAAAGACGCTCAAAAACAAAGAAGACAATGTGTGAAGAAAATATAAGGAAAAGATAGATTGCTACTTACCATACAGATGACACATTAAGCTGCACACAGGCACAACTAAAAGGCACTTACATGTAAGTTTTCAGCCACAGCCTACTGACTTAAATCAGCCTGTAACAATGCTGCAAAATGTGGTGCCCGCAGTCCTCCAAACCTTCAGCACTTAAAATATGCACCAACCTCACGACTGTGTGATAAGAGTATACAAAGAATCCTGCATAGCGAACTTCACATGCATCTCTAGAAATTTTGAAAGAGGTGTTTCCCAGACAGCTCTTCACGAGGAGATATCCCCTGGCCCCCAAAGTCACCCGATTTTTCACCTTGTTATTTATTTCTTTAGGGGACTCTTCAAGGCTCAAGTGTACAAACATCACCCCACAACACTGTAAGCACTAACAAGGAGGCAGTGGCCCAGAAAGTGGCTGCTACTCCATGGAAATGCCACGAATAATTATGGGTAACTTCTAGGAAAATTTTCAGCAATGTGTCAACAACAGAGAACACTGTTTACTAGCCCTAATTTTAAAAACCAGCTAATTTGAAATGGCATACTGTTTGTTGATCACAAATAAAAAGGTTTTTCTCAGTATATATTCTATGTTTATCATTACTTTTTGAAATTCGGGAAGTCGTTTTGCTGGACCCTGTATCGAAATAAATGCAAGCTTAGTAGTATTTTACTGCCATTATCTACATCTACATCCATACTCTGCAAGCCACCTGACTGTGTGTGGCAGAGGGTACCTTGAGTACCTCTATCGGTTCTCCCTTCTATTCTAGTCTTGTATTGTTCGTGGAAAGAAGGACTGTCGATAGGCCTCTGTGTGGGCTCTAATCTCTCTGATTTTATCCTCATGCTCTCTTTGCGAGATATACGTAGGAAGTAGCAACATACTGCTTGCTTCCTCAGTGAAGGTTATGTTCTCAAAACTTTAACAAAAGCCCGTACCGAGCTACTAAGTGTGTCTCTTGCAGAGTCTTCCACTGCAGTTTATCTATCATCTCCGTAACGCTTTCGCGATTACTAAATGATCTTGTAACGAAGAGCACTGCTCTCCATTGGATCTTCTCTATCTCTTCTATCGACCCTATCTGGTACGGATCCCACACTCCTGAGCAGCATTCAAGCAGCAGGCAAACAAGCGTACTGTAACCTACTTCCTTTGTTTTCGGACTGCATTTCCTTAGGAATCTCCCAATGGATCTCAGTCTAGCATCTGCTTTACCGATGATCAACTTTATATGATCATTCCATTTTAAATCACTCCTAATGCGTACTACCAGATAATTTATGGCATTAACTGCTTCCAGTTGCTGACCTGCTATATTGAAGCTAAATGATAAGGGGATCTTTCTTTCTATGTATTCGCAGCACATTACACTTGTCTACATTGAGATTCAATTGCCATTCCCTGCACCATGCATCAATTCGCTGCAGATTCTCCTACATTTCAGTACAATTTCCCGTTGTTACAACCTCTCGATATACCACAGCATCATCTGTAAAAAGCCTCAGTGAACTTCCGATGTCATCCACAAGGTCATTTATGTATATTGTGAATAGCAACGCTCCTACGACACTTCCCTGCGGCACACCTGAAATCACACTTACTTCAGAAGACTTCTCTCCATTGAGAATGACATGCTGTATTCCGTTATCTAGGAATTCTTCAATCCAATCACACAATTGGTTTGATAGTCCATATGTTCTTACTTTTTTCATTAAACGACTGTGGGGAACTGTATCAAACACCTTGCGGAAGTCAAGAACACGGCATCTACTTGGGAACCTGTGTCTACGGCCCTCTGAGTCTTGTGGACTACCATGATCTTCACTGCTTTGGTAATACACAGTCAAACTGTGAAGTTTATAACCAGTCTGATTTTGTAGCTGTAGACACTTTCTTTTTAAGTTTTTCGAGTTATTAGTCTGTTATCTCATATCCAAGTCATCAAGACTTTTGATATGGGCTTCCCCAGAGAGTACTAAATAATAGTAGAAAATAATAAAATATGTCAGATTTAATTTGAGTACCAGTGGAATATAGGCCCATTTGCAATGCACCTCCACCTAATGATCTTGTTTTAGAGCCTTATGTGCTCCAATTGCAAAAACAAATTTAGTTTTTACGTAATTTCGAATATGGTCTTTCTCATGAATATGGCTTAGAAGACTGCAGATTTCCCCCCCCCCCCCCCCCCCCCCCTGTAAAGGTGGGCCAAAAATTGTCATTTTGAAGTTTGTGGGAAAACTGTCTGCTTTGCCCTCAATTTGTAAACTGTTGGAAAGCAGTGGAAGAATGACATTTTATTAGTATAAAGTTCAAGGTTTATTCTGCAATTACTCCCAGAAATATAAAAAGCTGAAATTCACATTTTTTTCTGAGCATACATTTGTTCAGGAAATCATATTATTTTCCTTAAGAAAGGGAAAAAAGAGTTGTATAACATGACCTAGATACACCCCCCCCCCCCCCCCAAAGAAAATATTGCCAGATATATATATGCGTCAAAGGTGCCAGAAAGTAATGCGTGGACTGCTAATAGCTATGTTATGCTGTTAAAAACACTATATGTCTGGAAGTATTGAACTGGCGGGAGTAAAACTTTACTGATATTCACTGGTTACATGAGTGAATGTTCACACAAATTTTCAGCAAAATCCATGATGGTCATGCAGGAACATTTTCTGAAATTAGACCAGTTGGCATCTGCCCATTAGTAGATTACAACTCCATGCTTCTAACTGGGAATTGCTGCTAATTAGCACATATTTAATTGTTATTTTTATGAAAAATGCATGTCATCTTCTTTCTAATTACATATCACACCAAAAAAATCCAGTTTTCATTGCAGATATAAATCCCTAATCACTGTTCCGTTATATATACTATAAGGCTGTTTAAAAAAAAAGAAAAACATTTCAGATTATTGTTTTCCCTTCTGCATGTACCCTACCCTTCACTGAAATGCCCATGGAACATAAACCACTGTTTAAAAATTTCCGACACCTGAGAATCAAAGGCCACTCCAATGGCAGTTGGGCATCCTACCATAGAACCACACAGTCCATCAAAACAGTCAACTTGCTTTACTGCGTTTAACAAGTTTGAGGAACTTAAAACAAAATAGAACCTAAGAAGAGGAAAGTTACAAAGGAGCTGAATACTTTTCAAGACAAGTGGACAGTTAACTAATTTTTTGTGGAATATAAAACAAAACCAATATGTATGATATGCAAAGAATCTGTCTCAGTTCAAAAGAATATAACATCAAATGTCATTACGAGACTAAACATGCAGTTATGTTTGGTAAGTACAAGGGACAATTTCGACAAGACCAGATAAACAACTTAAAAAGGAAACTTTTTGGTCAACAGCAGATATTTACAAGGGTGAATTCAGAGTCAACATGCTATGTGAAAGCAAGTTATGAAGTAGCTCTGATACTGGCCAAAAAAATCAAAGCCATATTGAGATGGCGAAATATATAATGATACTTAGATCACTAGAAGTGTGGACGACATTGGAAGACAAACTGAAGATAATTTAAAAAATCGTGCGCCTGAATAAATTTTATTCTCTAGCTTTAGATGAATGCACGGATATGAGGGATATAGTCCAAGCGGCGATTTATGTCAGAGGTGTTGATGCCCATTTTAATAAAATAGAAGAATTACCAACATTGTACCCACTTAAGGATATCGTGAAGTCATGGTATATATTAGAAACAGTTATACTGACATTAAGTCACTTTTCATTAAAACTTGACAACTTATCGGGGCTAACTGTGGATGGTGCTCCAGAATAGCTGGGAATCATGAAGGTTTAGTTCAGTTGACTGAATACGAGGCCTGCAAAGTTGGCAACAAGTCAGTGCTACAGTTTCATTACATTATCCATCAAGGGAATTTATGTGCCAAGTGCCTCAAAATGGACCATCTCGTGAAGATAGTTGTCAAAATAGTGGAATTCATTAAGTCAAAAGGATTAAATCACTGTCAGTTCCAAGAATTTCTGATGTCATTGGATTCATAGGGAAATAAGATGGCTAAGGGTGTTTGATCATTGAGAAGAGTGTTAGATTTGAAGCAAGAAATACAATCACTCTTCAAAAGCAGCTCAAACAGAGTCCCGGAGTTTGAAGATAAAGAAAATCTTTCCAACTCTGCATTCTCCATCAGTATAACTAGCCAAGGAAAAGATCAGCTGATTAATGCCATTCATGAACTTATTTCCACATTTCAAATGAAACTTGGACCTTGGGAACATCAGTGACAAAAAACTTCATACATTTTCCTATGCTGTCAAAGCAATTGGATGTCACACAAGTGGCAGCAATTAAATATGCTTCTTTGATATCTGACTTGAAAAACGAATTCAAAAACCAATTTCAAGATTTTAAGCAAAATTTTCTGCTTTTTTCTGTATCTCCTCACTATTCTCTGCAGACTAGAGTTCACTACCAGGACAATTATAAATGAAATGTTGCAAAATGTAATATGATGCACAGTTAAATGAGAAATTTAATCACGTCGGTTTGGAAGAGTTCTATAAAACACGTTTGGACAAGAAGAAATATCCAGTATTTTACAAACATGCTTTAAAACGATTTCATTATTGGAAATTCTTATGAGTGTGAACATTTTTTTAGTCGGATGAATTACATCAAATCACAAATAAGAACACACGAGATACTGGCAGAAGTAAAGCTGTGAGGACCGGGCGTGAGTCGTGCTTCGGTAGCTCAGATGGTAGAGCACTTGCCCGTGAAAGGCAAAGGTCCCGAGTTCGAGTCTCGGTCGGGCACACAGTTTTAATTTGCCAGGAAGTTTCATATCAGTGCACACTCCACTGCAGAGTGAAAATCTCATTCTGGAATAAGAACACAAATTACTGATGTTCATCTCGAAAACTCTTTGCATGTAGAAGCAACTGCAGTTGACATCAACATTGACTCAGTTCAGTCAAACAAAGCCAGACATCCCACAACTCTGTACCAGTAGCAAAAGTTTCTTAATAGTTTGAAATAATGATAATGTATAAAGTCGCTAAGTGCTCCGATTATCAAATACTGGATGAATGAATGAAATCCAGGTATCTGCACGTCATCAGTTATGCTGTCTCAACACAAACACACAGTTTGTAACTGTAATACCTGTCTTACTCTGTTAAACTTTTAAAATGGTGACACAATTTTAAGTTTTGTCAATAATTACGCAGAACATTGTTGTGCCGCAACTGGGACTGAGTTCCAGGTTAGTGTTTTAGTAATATAGATAATATCCTAAAGTCACAACAAAAATGATATATATTTGTAATATTAAACGACAAATAAATCTTTAAAATATCTGTAACACTTCACACTGTTGTTAGTGTGATAAGAGTTTTATAGATAATGTGATGACTCATACAATTTTATGTTTAAGATATGCTTAATGTGCTTGTACGTACCATTAACAAGAGTTGGGATTTACCATCCATCTTGAAATAATAGTAATAGTTATACATACACTGAAACAACTGAGTGTCTCATAAACATCAATACTTGTATTATGAATGTACTTTCTGTGTTGTTCTATTTTCTTTTCCAATTACCATCTTTCAATATCTGTCCAATAGCCCAATAACCATGTGTAGTTGTCTTTTGTATTAAACTTCAGATTGGAATTTTCTTTTGAAGGTACCTGTTTGGATCCTTTTCTTCAACTTCAAGCAATTTCTTATTCCAGTAACTGCTCTGATTTGGTCCATCACGGCGAGCTTTCTTCATTACTTTGTCCAGTTCTCTCTTTCTCGGAGTTGATGCTGCAACACAATAACTTGAATGAGACAGACAGATGAAAACAGACAGTGAAAAATGCGAGTCTCCATAATTACTAGAGAATATTATAATTATTACACAAAATTTGTAATATTTAGTTAATCACAGTAATTTATGTTTTCAGCTTTTGTAAAAACATTAAAAAGTGGTACCAAATAGAGAATAGAAAGAACAAAATTGTATGGACAGTCATGGATTTGGTGTCACCAATTTCATAACTGTTTATTTAATTGATAGACACGGAGTTTCTGGAACTTGCAGGTACTGGAATTGGAATGTAAGAATTGTTACACTAGACTGAAGTGATGCTCTTCCATAAATAGAAAGCTGAGTGATGTGCACAGTGATGTAAGTATGCAATACAAGAAACAGAGATTAAACCAGTTATGTCACAAAGGCAAAGGTGTTTACCAAGTAACTCTAGAAGGCTATAGAATTTTAAACTAGAGATATTTCAGTTCATATGCAAAAGCATAAATTTTATTATTAACTCCTTCCAGAGTTTGTGTCACATTTGTGATGGGGTTATAAGTACCTCTGTGGTTTTAGAAGATCACTGCAATAAACTACAAGAGATACAAAAAAATATCATTTTAGTCCACCCAGCACCGCTCCAAGTTTTGATTCAAAACACATGCTGTGGTGCAGTTGCAGAATGAACCACTAGGGTGCAGGGAGGAGACAAGTGACAAGAGATACAAATAATAAACAAGCACCCCGGAGGTATACAAAAGATACGCCAGACAGCACGAATGTAGGAAACTAGACATTCAACAATATTGGCCTTATTGGCTAAGAAAGATGAGCTTCTGTTTATGGTATTTAAAAAGTTAAGTGTCTGTACATATAATTTCAGTGTTCTGAGGAAATCTAATGAATTTAGAGACTGGGCATACAAACTGTCTACACCTACAATGAGCAAAATAATTTGATTCCAACAGTTATTTTGACCATTAACCTTTTCGCGGATGCTAGGGCTGAGCACCCTGCCTGCCCAGATGGCTAGCTGGGGCAAATGTATTGTGTGCATGTCCGGCATATGAGTCACACAGCCCAGTGACTGCTGTAGCCTGACAGTCCCTAATAATTAGTCTTTCCTTCTCATCCAATCCGGTGAGTCTTCCCTGACCTGCGGTTCTGGGGAACTCTCCCCATTTCCTAGACCTCACCAGCTCTTTTTCTTCACCTCACTATCTTCCCCTTGAACCCTCCTGCTATATGGAGCCACTGGCTCCAAAACTTACGAATTTCATTGCCTGTACATGAGTTTTCTCCTGCAGTCACTTGGTGAGTACATTTTTTGTGCATCCAATTACATTATAAGTAAAGACACTGTACAGGATTGGGGTTAACTGGACAACCAAATGTCCACTACTTACACATGTTTATTTTGCTTCCCAGAGGGTAGAATTCCTTTGCTACATAGTTCATTATTTTGACATCTAGTTTACTGTTAAGATGATTTCTGCTATTACTTGTTCTTTCTTTGGTTTACTTTCAGCCCATATTCTATGCTCACTTGAGTTTTCATGCCAGTCAGTACGTCCCATAATTCTCCCTCACTTTGACTGAGGATAGCAATGCCACCAGCAAATCTTTAGGGTTGCTACTCAAACTTGGAAAGAAAATTCTCTGAGAATTTCATCACATGTGAGGAGGAAGATGGTGCCCTGAAGTTCCTGATAAATTAACATAGTGAGCAGGGGAGAAGGGGAGAAGGGGAGAAGGGTCAGGGGGGGGGGGGGGAGGCAGATATATACCAGCCACGAGCAGCAGTTTAACCGCAGTTTCTAAACACTGATAATTTATATAGCCTAATATTCATATAATTAACACACTCTGAGATATTAAGTACTTCAAAATTTGCGATTTATAAAACTCAATAAAATTGAATTTCAACGCTAGGTGGAAAACAAAATTCCTCGAGATTTTATGAAATTCCTGAAATTACTGGAGATTTCCCCAATTTTTCCAGCTAAAATTTAATGCCTGAGAATTCCAGGTGTTCCAGAAGAATTACAAACCCAAACAAGGCGGACAACCTCTTATGGCCACATTTCTATGCTAGTCTGTGTTCCCAGCCTTAGATTCGTGCTTTTATTCTGTGATGATGACGATGATGATGATGATGAACTCTGTGGAGACTGACATGGCAAATAATTTGTTACATAGACCCGAAGCGGCAGTTTCAGCAGCGTAGATATTCTGAAGTGATACAAATCCCTATGCAGCTGTAGGCAGTTTGTCTTACATGTTCAAGTCATACACATCTGAAGACGAGATGTAGTACCTACATGTGGCAGTCAAGTCTATTTGCTTTCTTCTTGCTCTGTTGTCTTTTTGATGGCTTTTTCCTGTTATTCATTGTTCTGGGTGCCAGTGTTCACCTTGCTTGTGCTATTTATCTTCTACGTTCAGACACTGCTGCACTTGCAACCTCTTTCTTTTTGCTTTTCATTGTTTGTATTTTAGCACTGCTTAGTTACTACAGCTACCAAGCCACAATCACTTGCTGTTGATCTAATTCAGTTTCAGAGTCAACAAACAGTGCAACTGCTAGAAGTGATGAATGCTTCATGACAGTGCAGATAGTTTCCACAAGATGCTGGACCAAACAGCAGTGCCACCACCTGTACCGTCCACATGTGTGCCACCATTTTGTGAGCTTGACAAGGCAACGGACGACTGGACAAAGTACCTCACACAGTTCAATGCGCTCATCACGTACGTGGTACAGACAAGCATTCTTATTTCTTGGCCACATTGGGAGTGACTGTTTATACACTTTGTGTGAAGTTATTACCCATGTCCTGCCTTGAAATAGTGCCATTTGAGGAACTACTTCAGGCACTTACGGCATATTATGAGGACAGAGGATAATTGATGGATGTCCGTCACAAGTTCTTTATGTCATATAAGCAGCAAGGACAGTAATACCATATGTGGATGACTGAATTGCAAAGCTTTACTAGACAGTGTAGATTCAAATGTGACTGAAAAATACTGTATTGATACTATTGTTCGTGTTGCCATCATGCACAATGTAGCTGACTCTCGAATTCGGAAATAGACTGTTAGATACTCAACCCCTTGCAACAGGTTCTGCAGATTCAAAATTATCAAGGTTCCCGTGAAAGTGCAGCAGACAGTTTTGAGGTAGCACCTGTTTTTTTCTGTATATAGGCACGACAAACAGGCCTCTAAAGAATACCATCCAGCAGACTCCAGCTGTGCGCAGTTTTTAAGAAAACTGTGACTCCTCAGTCAGTCACTGACAGTTTATCCCTTGTCATGTCTGGGTGAAACTTTTTGTCTCTCTTACTACTGCTGGTCATTTCTCTTCCAAGATTGTTTTGCATGACACCTACTTGAAAACACCTTTGGATGAACAGTCACAAAAGTCTATCATCAATATTCATCTGGGTCTCTTCAAATTTTTGCAACTGCAGTTTGGCAATGTTTCCGCACCTGCCAGTTTTCAGTGTTTTCTGGAGTAGCTGACTGTAACTCTTCCTTTTTGCTCAAATTATTTAGATGAACCTATCGTCTCTCTTGAAGAATGTTGGGTGGCTTGCGAAGTGTAAATGTAGATGTAGATGTAGCAATCTTTGCACTCTGTTCCAAGTATTGTCTGCAGCTGGTCTCAAATGTAACACAAACAGTTGTTACTTTTTTTCCGGACT
This sequence comes from Schistocerca gregaria, assembly GCF_023897955.1. Taxonomy (NCBI): domain Eukaryota; kingdom Metazoa; phylum Arthropoda; class Insecta; order Orthoptera; family Acrididae; genus Schistocerca; species Schistocerca gregaria. The sequence continues at coordinate 69,399,465 of NC_064927.1, read as the reverse complement.
GAACTTAAGTGCTTTTGTCATTTCATTAATAGCCTAGATGTTCACCCACTGCAATCACATTTGCTTGCTATCCATGACCTTCCACTCTCATGCAATGTGCTGGAATTGAAGCCTGTACCACGCAAGCTCACTAATTATATGTGGTTTATTCCTAATGCCGTCTGTATTGCAGCTCCCTTGCATTGCTTTGACAGGAAGAACACTTTTTTGTTTAGTTGCAAGAGTGTCAGTCTGCTTTCCAAAAGTTGAAATATGCTATGCTTAGTGATCAATGCCTTGTTCATTTTGATCCAGACAAACCCATAGTCTTGGCTGTGGATGCTTCATTTTACAGCATCGGTGCTGTTTTGTTACAAATTTGGTTCACCATTGTCTATGGTGTAACTAAGTTTCCAGTATCTTTCTGGCAGAAAATTTTACTTGGTTGCTGACCATAAAACTCTAAAATCTTTATTTAGCCCTCCTCAGTCATCCCAACTCATACGGTGCAGGAACGCCAACTGTCAGCTCTTCTTTTGTCAAATTCCCATTTGATATGGTGTAGTGGCCCACTCCTAAGCATGCCAAAGGAGATGCTCTTTTTTGACTCCCTATTGGCCTGGATTCAAAATTTAATGAGTCCTTTGCTTCGCGATCCTACACTGATGCATGAGATACAGATGTTTTGCTTGGGATTCCTCGTAATCAATGGAAAATTTCCCAGACCACAGCAGTGGATCCTGATCTGCAGATTTTGTTACATTACATCTGCACTGGTTGGCTGTGTTCAGCCAGACAGATTCGTAGCTCTGTGCTTTGTCGCTATTTTGCTCATTGGCATGTCCTTGCAGTTCACCAAGCTGTCATTTTGCTTTACACTGATAATGACCAATCATGTGCTGTGGTACTCCAAGCTCTCCAGCCTGACATACTTCATTTGCTACACCAGGGTCACTAGGGCATCGTTCGCACCAAGCAGTTGGTGAGATATCATTGCACTTGGCATGGTTTGGAGGCTCAAACTGAACACTTCACTTCTCATTGCCAAGACTGTGCTGAACATCAGTCAGCTACATCTCAACATTTCTTTGAATGGCACAGACCTCAAGCATCCTGGCAATGCCTGCACATGGATTTTGCACGAACTTACTGGAATACATGTTGGCTCATCACCCCCTTCACTCTTCCTATGAACTTTACTATGGCTTGTTCCACAATCCAAGCCTTGTCAGGAATCTTTTGCCTCAAGGGATTACCTGAAGTGATTGTGACTGACAAGGGATTTCAATTTGTTACTGATGAGTTTTAACAGTTTTGCACTAGCTCCAGCATCAAGTACATCACAAGTGCACCATTCCACCCACAATCCAACAGCAAAGCTGAACACTTTGTGCAACAATTTAAGCAACAGACAGACAAACTTCATGCCTCCCACACACAAGATCAAGCTCCGTTTATATTTTTATGTTGCTACTGCTCCCAGCAACATTACAGACCATCTCCAGCAGCGTTGCTTCATAGGCGGCACCACCGCAACTTGCTTCTGTTGCTGCACCCTCCACAGCAGGCAGTACTCACTCCACCTGGCCAAGCACTCTTCTACAGATTGTATGCCAGACGAAGGTGCTGGGTGAGAGACACCACTGTCTGATGTATTGGACATTCTGCGTTTCTCCTGCAGAGACCATGAGAATTGCTGGGACGACATCAAAAGAAAATTTGTCTATGTGAATTGTGTGATCTTCTGGAACCTTTGTGCTTTCAGATTCCATTCTTTCCTGAACACAGCAGCCCCTGCTCCATACAGCTCCTGAGGGAACTGTGCCGTCGTCACCGGTTCCCGGAGCAGATGGAACTCAATGCTCTTTCACAGTAGTCACCATCTCAACAGCCACGGTCATATAGGGAATGGTCCCGTATTCCCAGCGGCTGACTCACACGCTGCCTTGGGTCCCTCTGTAGTCACTGAGAGTCTTTGTTTGCTGCTTTGCCTCTTGATGTGGGTGTGCATCCTCTGCCCAGTTTTACAAATGGTTTTCCTGTGAGGGCTCAAGGCGTATTCAGCGTGCTGGCAGGATCTTGGCATTAGCCTCCGTTTTGGGTCTCACCTCCTTATTACGACCTGTAGCCAACCCTTTGCCCATTGTTGTTTGCTCATCTACACTTCATGACAATAGTGAAGAGGGGGGAGGGGGAGATAGGAAGGAGGGGGGCAGACATGTGGTATCACATATCATATTGATACCACCCCACGGGCATCATAGAAATGGAATTGCAAGTTTTCATCAGATACCAACAGCAGTCATGCAGAAGCTGGTGGACCCACTTGTGTGCATCCAATAAGCAGAGCCACCAGCAGTGACTCGGTACTTTGAGCACCCTCTGACACCAGAATATAGGACGCCTGGCAACAGTAATTCTGGCAACTTACGCTTGGAGCCACAGTGCTACTGGACAATATACAGATGCCATCTAGTCATGGCTCCATCTTCACCATTTGTGTTCTAATAGAGGAAGGCTTTTCCTTGTGCACATTGTGGTAACTGGTCTCTGTTTCTCACTGCACTATTTGTGCTACATCTTTGTACATTAGTAGGAATACAAGTTGAGTAAATCTTCTGTTTGTTGAGTTATCCTGTTCACTACTCATTTCTCTTCCTGTCCAGCTTTCCTACAATGCCAATTGCTGCACCATTCTGTAGCCCACTTCTTCTTACCATTGTGTATGAAGTTGTACACTACACACCACATTAGAGATCTCTCAAAAACACAATGTTTTTTATAAAATTTGTGGTGTAAATAATCGGCAAATGTGATGTTGGTAGGGAAAACAGTTAAGTCTATTTTGAAATTAAAAAATTTAAATATGGCTTCAAAATTATGGGAAAAGTAAGTTTTTCTGATGAAATTGGCAAGATTTTGAGAAACATATGCTTGAAGCAGGCATTAACAAAACATTCAAACTCACTACATTACCAGTTCAAGCAAGGTTGACAACCTCTTATGGCCACAGTTCTATACTAGGCTGCTCCCAGCCCTAGATTCTTGCTTCTAACCTAAGATGATGATGAACTCTAAGGGCACTTAAATGGCAAATAATTTGTTACGTAGACCTGGAATGGCAATTTCAGCAGTGTAAATATTCTGAGGTGATACAAATTCCTATGTAGCTGTAGGCAGTTTGTATTAAATGTTCAAATGCAGACTCCAGACAGTTGTTTTCACACTACCATGAAGTGCTGGTAGAACAACAGCATAATGTGTCATGAAGGAACTTCGATATGTAGACAATGTTTCCTTTTGAAAAACTTTCAGCATTGTATGGTTATGAAGTTAATTTTTTCTTTGGTGAATTAGATTTCATTAGTTTGACTTAATTTTAGAATCATATAAATAAATGTGACGTGTGATACCAATAAATTTAATGCAGTGATACATATACTTACATTTTCAACATAAAATTTAAAATAATAAATAGTTAATGGAAAATCTCATATAAAGATGTGAAAGAAATACTAACAAAGAGATAGAGGGGCTGGCCAATACTTAGCTCAGTACAGCTGATAGAAACACAAAAAACAACCGAAAATTTAAGTTCCTAGCTTTCGGAATAAATGTTCCTTCATCAGGGAGGAGAGAGGGGAAAGAAAGGGAAAAAGGGAAAGTGGATTTAGTTACTCACAACCCAGGTTATGAAGCAACAGGGAAAGGAAAACAGGAGGGTAGTAAGGATGGAGGCATGGTTGTCCATGCCAAGACTAATGCCACACTGTTTATTATGGTCAATAGCACAGTGCATCAGAAACAAGATAAAAGTCAACCAAGCTTTATTTTGACTTCATTTGCTACAGTGAATTTGAAGAACAATTCTATAACTATGAACCCTCACTTCATGCGGCTTACAAGCTTTTATAAAAACACTGGCACTGATTTATAGGTGAATGCAACAGACTAACAAGTATGTAGCACACACATCATTATCACACTTTTGAAATTGCGAATTTTATTTATTCTATGGCGACTCAGCTGTACATCAATGCCCATATGCATGTAAGCAATCTGACTATGAAAGTGTAATTGAAAATCAGTAACAGTACTTTTGTTAGTTATGTAACCCAAACACAAATGATTGCTGGTTGCTGCTGTACACTATCACCATTCCATCTCACTCAATAGCCAGAGTTCTCCAATAATGTCATTAATTGAAACTGTGGCAGTAATCAGATTAGCTGATTTAAAAAAAGGCACATGATTCCACAGACATATGGATGCTGTTCAAGGTAGTACAGAAATTCCAAGCAGACAAAATAAATGTGACAACTGATCAAATGCTGACCAACACAACATCAAAAGTTAAAACTGTTAAGAATTCCACAGCAACTTGTTGATGTGTTATTGCCTGTCGGCTTTCATCTCGGGATCTTGTCAAAGATTCGCCCTCTACTGCTGGTCGTGTCCGTCATGAGCAATGGAGGGAGGGAGGGGTGGGATTGGGGGGGGGGGGAGGGGAGAACCTTTGACAATGCCAGCTACACTTGCTGGTGAAATGTCAAAAAAATCACTGAACAAACATCAGCTAAAGATCCCAAGATAAAAGCCAACAGGCAATATATCAACAGAAGCTCAATTTTTAGGAGAACTTCCTGGTCCTTCAAAATCAAAATGGAGGACCAACAGGGTGACTTGTTTTTACCACTACTACCACATTTACTCGAATCTAAGTCGCACTCGAATCTAAGTCGCACTCGAATCTAAGTCGCACTCGAATCTAAGTCGCACTCGAATCTAAGTCGCACCTGAAAAATGAGACTCGAAATCAAGGAAAAAAATTTTTCCTGAATCTAGGCCACACCTTCAAATCGAAACAAAGTTGGTCCATTGTAAATGAGACACAATTTAGGTCGAATGAATGACGATACAGCTACAGTTGTTTGGTTCAAGTCGTAAGCTTAGCAGTTAAGCTTTACCAGGTAGCCATTGCTATGCGTCAGGTGCTCCGTCTGTATTTATATGGGTACCCTTCCTTTTCCAAGGCCAGCCAGAGTGGCCAAGCAGTTCTAGGCGCTACAGTCTGGAACCGCGCGAAGAAGAAGAAGAAGAAGAAGAAGAAGAGAGGAATCGTCTCATTAGCGAAACAATGGCAAGAGACTCTGCTATTTGTTGTTACTTACACTACTGCTTTCTTTGATAATGTCAACAAGAACAAAATAATAGACTGCGTATGATAGAAGATGTTCTGAATGAGAGTTTAGCGAAAATTTTTCTCCGTTTGAATATCTTTGCACATGCCTCTTTAGTACGTAACATTCTACACAGAAATTAGAGTCATCTTAGATTTAAAAATCTAGTCAATTGCCATGCTTCATTTCTGATTGTATCACCATTAGGCATAAGAATAATACGAATATAAACATGACATGATATGATATGTATATTCTTCTGCATTTGCTGTTGTCTCACTCTAGTTTCGTAGTTTATTAGGCAGACAGGATTTAAATGAGATAGGAGCAAACATGAAAGAATACATGACAAAACGTTTATATTTGTATTATTCTTATGGTGAAGAGAATACTGCATCTGATTCACAATTCATAAAAGTTCCTATTAGCAACCATCTCTTCTCACAAGTAGGAAAAAGTTCAGAATGTAGAGTTGGCCATATTGACAAACATCCCAAACAGTCTTGCCAGTCGGATTTTTGTAGTACATTGAAATGCTGCTACGTTCGAAGATGAACAATATGGAATTTGTATTTACTTCTTTGGATAATGTATGAAAATGCAGTGGTCGAAACTCGGGGCGCAGAAAAAAAGCTCGTCTTCCACTCTTCTCCTCCCCCCCCCCCCCCCCCCCCCCCAGATGCAGAGGGTTGGGCGCCAGTATTTATCTGTGTGTCTGCAGAGCATGCCTGTGTAGCGATACATATATTCGAAGGCAGAAGTTAGTTGTGGCAGCGCCAACCAACATTTTTCAGAACCTCTGCTTCCTTTGCACTCGATCCTAAGCTGCAGGTGGTTTTTTTTTTATTACAAAAACCGGAAAAAAGTACGGCTTAGACTTGAGTAAATACAGTATTCAATTTATTTCTGAGAAAGTGAGTAAATACGGTATTAAATGTAGGTCTGAAAAAAGTGTGAGTAAATACGGCATTCAATTTAGTTCTGAGAAAAGTGATCAGGAAATGGCAAAACTAAAGGTGTATATATTGGCAGAAGTCTCCAAAATAAAATTTGTCTTGCACTCATTGATGGCATTACAATCCTTTCCAATAACAGACCAGCAGCACTCCAGTCTCCAGAAAAACACTAGGAAAAAGCAGCCAAATCTTGGCTCCAAACTTCATATGAGAAGACACACTATATAGAAGGCACCAATCAAAATTAAACAATTAATATTTCAGCTAATCACCAAATACCACAAAAATCTCCCAAGTACACAAATTCTACTATCTAGGAAAAATTATCAAACTGCCCATGTTAAATATGGAAGTTCAAAAAGATATAGAATTGCATACAAACATACAAAGAATAGATACAACCAAAAAAACTATATCATAGTATGGATAATTACATCATTATAACACAGTTGTTGAAATAAAGCTCTTTATGCCTCTGAAATGACAACAACTGGTGGCCTAAACCAAACATAAAATCAACAAAAAATAAGCCAGGAAAGATCTCAATAATCTTAGGACCAAATTGTGAAAATGGAATTTGGATGTCAAAAAACAGTCACAGAACATCTTATCAAGTTACAGAGAAAAACAAAATCACATGTCTTCAGGAAACAAGAGTTTTACAGTCGCAAGAACACCAGGCTGCAGAAAGTCACCAGCCACTACTAAGAGTGAAGATCACTGTGTTCGTCATATGGCTATAGTGCATTGTATAGCATCAGCAGCAGTTGGGACCACACTGACACCACGAACTGTTACAAGTCAATCACTTCAAGGACAGCTCTGAGCAAGACACCTGTAGCGTGCATTCCACTGACTCCAAACCTCTGCCATTTGTGACTTCAGTGGCGTCAAGTGAGAGCTCATTGGAGGGCAGGGCACAGAATCTGATGAAGAGAGGATCTCCTGCCATCAGCTTTAAATAGTTCCTTATTCTTCTAATGCTCATGCAAAACAAACAGTAGAAGGGTAGCCAGAAGTTGTGCTCTGCATTTGTCTTCACTATTCCCAATCTAACAACATTGCATGATACCACTGGGATAGTGGCACTTGTAAATCTGCAGAGATATTATCATCCAAGAAAATATAAGAATTCCTGTGGTTTCTGCCTCACCCACTTCATTCCTAAGGTGGAGCAACCATTATACACTTTTGGTACCATTAAATACAAGTTTGTTTAATATCCATGCACAACTCATCAACCTCCCTCAACAGCTTTACTTCTGGCAGTAACTCTCTCCTAATTTGGCAAGGAGGTCAGGACAGCTGGTGGACATGAGGCCACAGTGAGTTGTGTCTGAATATCTATATGAACTGCTTAAGGCAAACTACAATCTGAAGCTGACATGTGACAGAATTTTGATGCAGCATTAGGAATGGAATATGTGTTATTTACCTCTGGCACGATTACTTCGACTCGAAGAGCTATAAGAGTCCATACGGAGACGTGATGAGGAGCTTCCATGTACACTTCGGCTCCTGCGCCGCCTCGAAGAATCCCACGACATTTCTGAAATGGATGGTTACTGTCCTGTTATTTCACAAAAATTTAATTAGTTCTATCTGAAAGGGACATCTGTCATTATGCAAAAGGTCATAAAAACAATGCTCTCCAATAATAGCATAACAAGAACAGCAACATATAGTGAAAAAAAAGAGTTGACTATATAAAAAACAGATAATATTCTTTTACACAAACACATAACATTACTGCTGATTAGATGCAGTCCTAAACAGAGACAAAAAATAGTCTGAGAAATCTCAGGTTCTAGGGCAATCAATCAATTCTTTGTCACTAAGACGAAAAACATATTTTGTGTATAAAAGGCAACATAAAACAAAACAGTGAAAGTGATTATGAGCACACATCGAAAGATACACAAACAGAGCAAAGGCTGCAGTTTGTATATGTGGAGTATGTTGAAAATCTGTTGGCTGACTGAATAGTTCAGGAGATTTGAAACATGAGCCTGAGGAGGTCAGTCTGAGGGACGACATTTGAGAAAGTCACACAAGAAATAAGTAAGTCACCAAGATTCTGAAATATGCACACTGTTGTCATTCTCAGCTGTGTAAGACTGTTGTCGCTTCTTGTTGTTGTTGTGGTCTTCAGTCCTGAGACTGGTTTGATGCAGCTCTTCATGCTATTCTATCCTGCGCAAGCTTCTTCATCTCCTAGTAACTACTGCAACCTACATCCTTCTGAATCAGCTTAGTGTATTCACCTCTTGGTCTCCCTCTACGATTTTTACCCTCCATGCTACCCTCCAATACTAAATTGGTGATCCCTTGATGCCTCAGAACATGTCCTACCAACCGATCCCTTCTTCTAGTCAAGTTGTGCGACAAACTCCTCTTCTCCCCAATCCTATTCAATAACTCCTCATTAGTTATGTGATCTTCCCATCTAATCTTCAGCATTCTTCTGTAGCACCACATTTAAAAAGCTTCTATTCTCTTCTTGAGAAGGCTGAGGGAGAGCAGGGACTAAATGGTGGCAAGACAGGGCACTCATGTGCAGCATCGGGAGGCTGTGGGGGAGAGGAAATGGAGAGGACCAGAGAAGGGGGAACAGACTGGTGAGTGTCTTGGCAGAGAGCATAGCACAATGACGGTTTGCGGACATGAATGGCAAGGTGGTGATAGGACAGAGGGGGCAGAAACTGTTGGGTGGAGGGTGTAGAGACAATAGGTTACAACAGGTTGAGGCCGATATAATTTTGGGAATGGAGACAGTGTTGTAAGGATAACTACCATCTGTGCAGTTGAGAAAAACTGGCGGTGGAGAGGGGGGATTCAGATGGCCCAGACTGTGATGCAGCCATTGAATTCAAGCATGTTATGCTCAGTTGCATGTTTTGCCAAAGGTTAGTCTACCTTGCTCTTGGCCACAGTTTGTCAGTAACCATTCATCCTGGAGGACAGCTGGTTGGTAGTCAATACTGTGGCTGCTTCCAAACCTGGGTCATCTGGATCCTCCACTCTGCTACCAGCTTTTCTGAACTGCACAGATGGGAGGTATCCTTACAACACATTCTCCAGTCCCAAAATTATCCCAGCCTCAATCTGAGATAACCTACAGTCCCCATCGCCAGACTGTGGGCAAGAGGTTCTGAGCTTTTCTGACTTACATAGATGGAAAATTCTCTTGCACAATAGCTTTTGATCTCATAATCCTCCTAGCCTCAATGCCTGCTAGCCCCTGCCCATGAACCTAGTTTCACTCGCCCTGCACTCACACCCTCCTTTCTACAGTCTACCCTTCCTCTCCCCCCTCCCTCTTCCCCCCTTCCTCCCACAAACCCGATCCTCCACATAGCTCCCCCTGCCCATCACCAGAACAAGCTCTTTGGTGCATATTTCAATCTTGTGCTTTTACTGCCTCTCCCTGTCAACCTCAATAGTCCTCCTCCAACCCTCTCTTCCACCCTTACTATTGCCACCACACACAACCCCTTACACCAGTCAAGCTGCAGTGAAAAAAAGAGCGTAGTCAGTCAGGACAATTTGGCCATGCAGTATATGTGCGCATGTGTATGTATATGTAAACTATTATCTGTGAAAGATTAGTCTGAAAGCTAGCAACATTCACAGTCTCGCTTCCACTCCTCTCAATGTCTTGGCTGTATGCTGTACGGTGAATTGTTATCTTCACTCCTTCTATTATTTATATTCCACCAGAGATTTTTCGTTACATTATTTATACTGTTTTCTTAGTTTGGTATTATTATAATTCATATCTTTTTGAGCAGCTGGTTTTAGGAAACAGCTGGTGTTCCTGGCGTCTTAAGAAAATGAGCTTTATGCTTACACATTTAGTTGCATCTAAACTGCAGATAAGGGAAATGATTGCCGGAGAAAAATAGTGGCCACGATATATATATATATATATATATATATATATATATATATATATATATATATATATATATATATATATATTCATTATAAAAAAGGTATATAATGTCATATGGAATCCATAAAAAATAACAGCACAGCCATATGGAAGAGTACCAGTAATGAGGCACGTGTGAATTTAACAATCTATCAGTTTACTAAGTCATAGTTGTAAAATACTATCACAAACTCTTTACAGAAGTATCAGAAAACAGGTAGAAACTGACCTCAGGGACATCAGTTTGGATTCTCAAGAAATGTAGACACATGCGAGGCAGTAACAACCCTACGACTTCTTTTAGAAGGTAGAGTAAGGACAAGCAAGCCTATTTTTTCGTCATTTTTAGGCTCTGAGAAAGTTCTTAACAATGTTGACTGGAATACTCTCTTTGAAATTCTGAAGGTAGAAGTGGTAAAATAGAGGGAGTGAAATCAGTTATAAAAATCAAAGGGCACAAAAAGGAAGTAATGATCGAGAAGGGAGTGAGACAGGTTCGCAGCCTATCCCCTATGTTATTCAATCTGTTTACTGAGCAAGCAGTAAAGGAAACCAGAGAAAAATTTGAAGAAGGAATTAAAGTTCAGCGAGAAGAAATATAAGCTTTGAGGTTTGCCAATTAAACTGTAATTCTGTCAGAGACAGCTAAGGACTATGAAGAGCAGTTGACCGGAATGTACAGTGTCTTGAAAGATGGACATAAGAAGAACACCAAGTAAAGCAAAACAAGGCTAATTGAATTTGGTCATTTAATCAGGCAAGCTGAGGGAATTAGATTAGGAAGTGATAAACTTAAACTAGTAGATGAGTTTTGCTATTTGGGCAGTAAAATAACAGATGATGGTCGAAGTAGAGAGGACATGAAAAGTAGACTGTCAAGAAAAGTGTTTCAGAAGATGAGAAATTTGATAACATCAAATATAGATTTAAGAGTCAAGAAGTCTTCTCTGGAAGTACTTGCATGGAGTGTAGTCATGTACAAAAGTGAAACATGGGCAATAAACGCTTTAGACAATAACAGAATAGAAGCTTTTGAAATGTGGCATTACAGAATAATGTTGAAGATTAGGTGGGTAGACCACATAACCAATTAGGAGGCATTGAATAGAACTGAGGAGAAAAGAAATTTGTGGCACAACCTGGCTAGAAGAAGAGATCAGTTCATAGGGCACATTCTGAGACATCAAATGATCACCAACTTTGTACTGGGGGGGGGGGGGGGGGGGGGGGGTTAAAATCATACACAGAGCCCAAGAGGTGAATACAATAAGCAGATTCAGTAATATTTAAGTTGCAGTAGTTACTTGGAGATGAAGAGGCTTGCACAGAATTGAGATTCATGGAGAGCTGCAACAAAGCAGTTTTCTGACTGAAGATCACATCAACAGAACGAAAAAATTAGTTTCCGACCCTGAAGATTCTCTGCAAATTTACTGTTATCACAAACATGAAGAGATCTAAGGTAGCCTTTTCTCCAATAGTGTCTGATACAATTTTCATAAGCCATTCAGAAATTTACTGTTGCTTTCAGATTCTTCAGGAGGAGTTATCATATAGGTGGGCAATACAGAGTAAATGAATCTGAAGACAACATTAAGGAAATGAAGGAAGAAATAGATGATGACTTGGGAGATATGATACTGAGAGAAGAATTTGACTGCAATGAAATGGCTAGGTGAAAACAAGGTAAATGAAACAAAGACGTTACCTAATTACGGAGAGTATTTGGAAAGCTATTACTCTAGCCAATATAAATATGGTACTAAAAAATGTTGGCAGAATGTAAATAACTTAAGATTAAAGGTAACACTCACCAAAAAGCAGACGCGTTGAGTCACTGACAGGCAGGTAATGGCTGAAAACGTGACTAGTGTCCATGTAATTGGATGAAAAGAATTCACATGTTTTACATCCCTTACTTTCTTGTACAGCAGGTGAAACTGAAGGAAACCCTGACATCAACTAATGAGGGCAGGAATGAAACATCAATTTTATGCAGAACACATCGATAAAAGAAAGTGAAACCAAGGTGCAGCTAAATATATTGTGTGCGTGTGTGTGCGCGCGCACGCACGCACACACACACACACACACACACACACACACACACACACACACACACACACACCTGATAATGTACATTATGGGAATGAATTTGCTATGGATACCACAGTGCAGTGCACTCCCCAACACAACATCTAGCTACACTTGGTCCATGAAATAATGTTCCCCCTCCATCCAATGATGAACCTGTTGCAATGACTTGAAAACTAGTTAATGGCACAATAAATCATATATAAAATCCAAAAAAGCTACTCGTCACATATTTATACCCAGTCAGGTCACCAACAAACTGTCTCCAGCTGAATTAGAAATGACAGTATTAGATACTAACAGTACACGTGACCTAAATTAATGAAACCTCAAAACAGCCTTCTTCTGAAGAGAGTAATAAAGAAAGTGTATTTTGTTAATTCTATAGGCAAACAATGAAACACATTTTGTTAAAAGGTATATCACTGTACCTGAGAATTACAGCGCACAGCAAACGTCAAAGTTTCAGATTCTGGAAATCCTGAGGGGCAGAAAACCACTAAAACCTTGAAAAAAGAAGTAATGTATTAAAATATAATAACGCTAGCAACATGACACAATTTTGTTAGCTGGGGTACACTTAATACTACTTTAATAAAAACAACTGTTAGTCCTAAAAGAAATACCAAACACCCACACCACTAATTCCATTTTGACAACAGCAATATTATAGGAACAGGAAAGACTGCTTACTCGATACAGCAAACTAAAATAAGGATTCTTATTTTATATTCATGAATGCAGATCCTGTCACTTTTTCTGTGTAGCTTTCTGTGTGTTTTGAATTTTAAAATGCAGTTATGCTAAGAAATGTCTGAATTATTATGTGTGCTTTTAAGTATATGAAGAAAACAAAGCAAGTCAAAACTGTGACAAAATTTCAAAATACTAAGAAACCAGAGCCCAATAAATGATAACCCTCCCACCCCTTCCTACCCATCCATAAAAGAGCAGTTATTACTCTCTACAGATTGGCATACACAAAATACTGACAACTCTATACGAGACAGATGTTTGTTACCACCTTCACATCAATATTTTATGTTGACTTCTATCTTGCACATAAGAAGATAGTTTGCATGTAATATCTGAAACAATCACAGAAGTTACAAGGTACTTCTAAATGTATAACATGAAACTTATTACAAAGTTCACTTGAAAACCAATTACACTTGCATTAGTATTCACATTATAGCCACCAGATAGCACCTTAGAATAATAAAGACAAGAAACTATCTGTACAAACTGTTTTAAATTTATGTTGATTTTAGCAAGTTACAGAGGTCTTACCACTAGATTAAGAAAATGGGAAGACAGCAACTCTTACTATTAATTTCCTAACGTTGGCAGCAGTTACCAATAAATATATTCATACCTCCATACTGGTGTCTGCTGTCGAATTGACCACTTCGCTTTTCAAATGACTGTCAGCGATTTGCTAGTAAACAAAATAACACGCGGTTCGTTACGTATTCCGATCTCGTCTGTGCACAAATAGTTGCACACACCGAGGCTGCAGAGCACGGAGCTCTGTATCCCGAACACGGCCGACCAGCAACCGCTTGTGCTGGAACCCAGCAACCGCGAAACAGCGGAATACCGTATCAATCATCCAGGTCCTCATAGAACTGTGGATGAGAAATGAGTGGGGCCACGGCGGAGGCCAGCCACTCAGACAATTCGGAGAACGCGCCGCGACCGTTTTTTTTCGCACCGAAATTTCACTGGTGCCTTAGGGAAAGTTTGCATGTAACTGTTGGCAACAACAACAAAGTATTAATGGTATTTTACAACTCCTCAAATCTCACATAACTTCACTGTGCAGAATGTAACACTGTGACTGCTCTCTTTCATGCATGGCTGTTGACCAAGAAATCTGCAAATACTTCATTTTTTGTTGAAAAAAAAAATGGACCTGATTCCCAATCTACACTACAAGAGTTGAGGAAATGGATGTTTACTAAACATATTGTTGACTGTGGAGAAGATAAATTTGTGATCAGGATGGTAATAATAATTCCACAGCACACCATGTTTTTACCTCAACTTTTAACACATTCTCGTCACAGAGAGATTTCTCTGTGGCTGCCACCCAAATAGCACCATACACAAACAACAACTACCCAACAAACATTTAACATTGATGTGGATTACACGGTTACATTCATTCAATCAGCTCCTACTTGCACAGTTTGATCATGTCAACAATGGAACTGAAAAGCTGAAAAGCAAAGCACGCAAAGTACAAAAGAAACTAAAACACATGTATCTGATTTTTACTGGCTGACAAACTGAGCTAAATTGAGCCAGTACAGAAAGCAATGACTTGCCTCACTACCCACAACTTTAGCTGCTCCCACCTGTAGTTCTTTGTAATGCAGGTTGTCGTTGCAGTGCACATTGCTCTAAGTTTTTAGCAGTGTCACTTCTCTCTGGAAAAATTCTTATTTGTTACTGACAATCCACTACATAGCATTACAATCCTTATTCTTGTTGTGTTACCACTTGGCAACAATTGAATAAAACCACTGTCAACTTAATCATGATTAGCCACACAATTGCACACAAATGAGGAGAATTTGAAACAATATTAGTTGTCAATAGCAGAACAAAAGCTCCTTGACAATTTTCTAAGTTATTAACTGACAAATATTTCAAGAGTTCATAATTTATTGTGTAATACAGATTCTTCAGAGAAATTATCATTGAAGGAAAAATAATTGCAATAAGAAGGAGAGGTACAAGAAGATACGGCAAGCACACAAATATGAACGAAGGTTTATCCTACAAAGAACTAAATGAAACAACAAGATATACACTGTAGCAGAAGGCAAAGTTCAGCTGAAACATGTCTTGACAGATTTATATTTCGTAATGGTTGGACAAACATATTGTTTGCATATGTGCTCATGAGTCATCTAAACACTGCTAGGTCAGATGTGCTCTCGCAGTCTATAAAGACTGATGTGTCACATAATTTAAAATGCTCTAGGACCCAGATTTGGTGATTCAGTGTGACTTCTTACACTGCCAAAGCTACAGCTATGTGAGCATCACAAAAATAGAAGAAATGACTGTCATTCAGCAGAAAGTGAGATATGGAATAAAGAATCACAAGTAAGTAAAACTTCCTTTAGCTTTTAACTTTTCTCCTTTTTGGCCATGTTTCCAGATAAATGTAATAAAATAACTGCATATCTTTAAGACCTTCATAAAGCAAGAAACTACCTTTGAATTGCATACATCTTGTAACAGTTAAACCTCCTACCCTCAAAAAGGAAGGCTATCATCAACACCTACAATACGGCCAGCTGAAAGGCGTTTATTCCCATTATTCAACAAACACTGCTATACAATATTGTAGGGTTTGAGGTCCGCCAGTGTACTGCTGTACATCTTGAACTGATCAGGTAGGCTGTGTTGGTGTGTTACTGCACTGCCTGTGAGTTACTGAAATAAACGCACCACAAAAATATTTGGCAGAATATATCTGGAGGGCTCTACAAAAATTAAGAGTTGGAGATTAGCCTACGTATAGCTTTTTGCCATTAGGTAAGAAAATTACAAACAAGATGTAATGAAGTGATACATGCAGCTCAATATTTAATGTTTTTGCAATTGAACATTTGTCAGTTCATGCATCTGAAAGAAAATATCAATAATTTTTGGACCATTTACGCCTTCATTCCACCTATTGCCCAGTGTGTATCTACATCTACATCCATTCTCTGCAAGTCACCTGACGGTGTGTGGCGGAGGGTACCCTGAGTACCTCTATCGGTTCACCCTTCTATTCCAGTCCCGTATTGTTTGTGGAAAGAAGAATTGTCGGTATGATTCTGTGTGGGCTCTAATCTCTCTGATTTTATCCTCATGGTCTCTTCACGAGATATACGTAGGAGGGAGCAATATACTGCTCGACTCTTCGGTTAAGGTATGTTCTCGAAACTTTAACAAAAGCCCGTACCGAGCTACTGAGCATCTTCCACTGGAATTTATCTATCATCTCCGTAACGCTTTCGTGATTACTAAATGATCCTGTAACGAAGAGCACTGCTCTCCGTTGGATCTTCTCTATCTCTTCTATCAACCCTATCTGGTACGGATCCCACACTCCTGAGCAGTATTCAAGCAGTGGGCGAACAAGCGTACTGTAACCTACTTCCTTTGTTTTCCGATTGCATTTCCTTAGGATTCTTCCAATGAATCTCAGTCTGGCATCTGCTTTATATGCTCATTCCATTTTAAATCACTCCTAATGCCTACTCCCAGATAATTTATGGAATTAACTGCTTCCAGTTGCTGACCAGCTATTTTGTAGCTAAATGATAAGGGATCTATGTTTCTATGTATTCGCAGCACATTACACTTGTCTACATTGAGATTCAATTGCCATTCCCTGCACCATGCGTCAATTCGCTGCTGATCCTCCTGCATTTCAGTACAATTTTCCATTGTTACAACCTCTCGATACGCCACAGCACCATCCGCAAAAAGCCTTAGTGAACTTCCGATGTCATCCACCAGGTCGTTTATGTATATTGTAAATAGCAACGGTCCTATGACACTCCCCTGCGGCACACCTGAAATCACTCTTACTTCGGAAGAGTTCTCTCCATTGAGAATGACATGCTGCGTTCTGTTATCTAGGAACTCTTCAATCCAATCACACAATTGGTCTGATAGTCCATATGCTCTTCCTGTATCAAACGCCTTGCAGAAGTCAAGAAACACGGCATCTACCTGTGAACCCGTGTCTGTGGTCCTCTAAGACTCGTGGACGAATAGCGCGAGCTGGGTTTCACATGACCGTCTTTTTCGAAACCCATGCTGATTCCTACAGACTACAATCCTAGTCTCCAGAGAAGTCATTATACTCGAACATAATACGTGTTCCAAAATTCTACAACTGATCGACGTTACGGATAGTTCTGCACATCTGTCCGACGTCCCTTCTTGAAAACGGGGATGACCTGTGCCCTTTTCCAATCCTTTGGAACGCTACGCTCTTCTAGAGACCTACGGTATATTTTTCTTTGTCTCCCATTAAATCCCCCCCCCCCCCTCAACTATATTACAAGGATATGGCTCATGCCCATTTATGCTGAAGATCAAAACATGCCTTTTAAAGCATAGCTGGCTCACACGTGTCATCTGACATTATGACATTCATTTCCTGATAGGAAAAAATTGCTGTTATGAATATTTTTCTCAGCTGTTTTGTGTGAGCTTGGATAATGGTTTTTCTGTGTTAAATGTCTAAAGCACTGCTTTACATCCATTGGGAAATGGGAGACAACGTAATGTTAGGTGTAGGCCAAATTTGTATAAAGCAAAAGACCAAAAATCACGTATCACTTCATTCTTGATGGATGTAATAACTCACTTAGGTGTTTGTGTTCAAAAGTAGGTTTTATAATTAGGAAAAATAGGATGTTCCACAATAAGTGCAATCAGTGGCTTCAGTCACAAAGCAGCCATTATGGTATCAGGGAAAATAAGAAATGTATCTTCAGAACTGAAAAATACCACCAATACAATGCTATGAAACTGCCAACATGTGCACCACTTTCCCTAACGACGAGACACCAGCTACGAAAACGATTCATGATGAAGTGATGGAGCGGTCCTCTTCCTCTTCCCTGATGGTGCTGTACATAAGTCAGATGGAAAAACTGGATCCAGAAGGCTGCTCTCACAATGTTGCTGCTGCTGTTCTCCTCCTGTCATCTCATGGTTTGCACAAAGCTGTTTTACTCTAATATATTTAAAACAGATTTACATCTAAAAATTATAAATGGCTTCATTAGAATTTATCTGTCAGTATTTCAATCAGAATACATAATGAGATCCGCAGAAAAAGGTGTCTTTTTTCATAATAAATATGAAGCTGGCTACACCAACCAAACCATAACGATATAGCTAATCTATCATTTAAACTTCCAGTTCTACACATTCATTGCAAGTAATAAATTCCAAGAACTTTTTTTTATATAAAAATAGTCTTCCTTTTAATCACATTGTCTCTTCACTTTGTCAAGTCAGATCTGTATGGGTAACAAATATAATGAGCCTAAAAAAAGAATTATTTTCAGGTAGAGTAGAATAGCTTTTTGGCAAGTGTTTGAAGAGCAACAAAGCCAGTGGACAACATCAAAATGTATGAATTTCAACTACTGTCAGAGAGAGAGAGGGAGAGAGAGAGAGAGAGAGAGAGAGAGAGAGATAGCTTTGAAAATTCATTAAGTGTAATTTACATGGCAGCTGGGATGTACAAATTAAGCTTGTTTATTTCTCATCTCGAAGTCCTGTACTTGGGAATAATCATAAGGAATTCAGTATAGTTCAAAGGGAAATTACCCATAAAAGATACTGAAGTGTTAGATTCTGTGTAGATGAAGTTGGAGATAATAAGAGAAATTAGCTGATCATTAGTAATGATTAACAGGGAGCAATAGTTGACATTAAATGGAAATGAAACTATGCAGCAAAGAACTGGAGCAACATCCACAGACTTATTAGGGGGGAGGGGGGAAGACGACGACAACAACAAATGATGAACACAAAAGAAACTCTAAAGAAGAATTTAATGGGGGGGAAAAAAGAAATATAACAGACACAGGAACAAGGCAGAAGCTTTAGCTGTCAGAGGAACATTCATTTCCCCAAAAGAGAACAGGAACAGCAGGACGTACAATGTGTCTCAGAAAACAGGCTTAGTCGATGTCTGAACGTCAACCACTGAATACACTCAAAGCTTTTGTCATTGTTTTATTTTAGGTGCATGAAAGACAACCATCATTGCCCACGCACCAATAAGAATTCAGGCTTAAAATTATTTATACAGTGCCAGCAGTTTAAAATTTATAAATTATACAAAAGAACAAGTATTCTGCAACTCTTGAAGTGATTAAGAGGGTGGTTTATAAATGATTTAAGATTAATAAGGATATATTCTATTTAATAATACTGATGCACTTGGGTATAAATTTGAACACTGGTTCTTTTGAAAAAGTCATTCTCATTGACATTACAGGAGACTGGTGCAGCTGATGCAGGATTGGTACACACTGTATCAACATCACATCGACAGCAAATAATTATGCCAGATGAAGAAATTTACGGGAGATAGCATTCAATTTAATTTCTCAAAATAACAGGCAATTCAGAGTGGCAATCTCTAGATGCTTTGTGAACCATTGCACATGAGAAAAACAGGTGTACATTATACTGCAAGCTTCGTACGGGCATTGTGCATATAAGCACTCATCCACGTGCTGATGTTCAAGTGCAAACCATCTACAGACGTACTGTTTCCCATTCACTACATATACCATGTTACAAACATGTTAATTTATGGGTTTGATTAATATTTTCGAGTCACCAATAACAAAACTCACTTCCTCGGCCTGCTTTAACAGCCTTAAAAATGTAGTTTTCGCCGTAAATAATGAAACTGAAGGTAAATGCTTCTCTCATTAATACTCCTCTGGCGCTGAGAAATGTCTGATGATCCGTTAATAACAGGTCGATCATAAATACGGAGGCCTGAATGCTTCATCTCTCAAATTTTTGCTGCTTTTTCACACTTTTAAAGAATCAAGTTTACATCCAAAAGTAGATTACAATCAAACATACGTCGTCACTATCTGTTTGTTAGCATTTTGAATATCACGATGTTTCCATCATTGTTTTGTACATCCCGGGCTTGGCTATAAATTATGTCTATAGCCCAAGAAATCTCGGTACCACGCATTATCTTTCTATTTGCTTTGGCTACAGTCATGGTGAGCCACCTTCATATTTACAATATAATGTATAATTAAACAGATTACATTTGCAAGCTGAAGATCAATCATTGATCAGTTTTGTAACAATTTTTATTTTTTCCAAAAAAAAAAAAAAAACTATCATGCCCGTCAGTTTTAAGATTACAAAAGCGTAATTTTCTGACAATCCAATTTGTATCTAAAGCCATTTATATTACAAAAAAACATGTAATACAGACATAAAACATCAAATACACTACATTTCACATTTATACGTTTTTTCCTCTGAGCAAACTGGCGTTGTACATATCTTCACATCACTACTTTATCCGACTTTAACCAGCGACGCCTCTCTATCCTCTAACCATTGATTGTGAAGTGAACAGAGATATTAATTGAGCGTTAGTGCACACTTCACAATTCCAAACTATATCCCTTAACAGAATCAGAAGAATTGTAATTATAATTGTTTAAAATTCCGTTCTTATGACAGAATATGTATAAATTTTTTATAATTTTCGTATTGTTCGTGCTATCTGTGATCTCATAGTTTTCACCAGAGAATACAACAGAGTGTTCAGGAAGAAGATATCAACGACTGAGGTGCAGAAGTGAGGTCTCTTTGGAACTTGTGAATTTTGGATTTGTGGTGTGAAATGTGAATTGTTAGTAGGCGTGTGGGGTAAAGTTTTAATTGATCTGTGGTTGTGGCGTTACTGTTGTAAGTAAATAAATATCACCGCGTAATTGAAAATGGGTAACTCTATGGCATCACCGGGACCGGCAAGCACATTCACGACGCCACCTCCGCCGCCGCAGACGACGGCAGCCCCGACACCACCACCGCCGCCGCCAACAGTTGGTTTTCCGCCTGCTGCACCAAAAGCAGAAGACATTAGTAGCAGCAATATCCATCAGATAGGCGAAACAGCAGGCACTAGCGACATCAAAGGTCTAGAAAACCCTGGCACTGTTGAAGATCTCCACAAGAAGTGCAAAGGTGTGGATATTAACCTTACTTTTATCCCGCATATTAAACTGTTTTTCCACAATCGAAAATATGTAACGTAATTATACAAACCACATTGTTACGGTGACTTTGCGAAATTATTGCTGGTTATATCAGATGTTGGTATTCAAGACTAGTATCGAAGGCCTCGTACGGAACTATCGGCCGTTCTGTGCCAAGTGCTCTAAATTTAGGAAAAGGAAAAAAAACGCTTGCATGACCATCTCTAATTGTATGTGCACATTCACACCTACTTCCGCTAAACAGTAGTCAAGTTTTAATACATGCAGAGATATAGTCATTTGTTTGATCCCGTAGCGCAGTGCACACGTGAGTTTTCGGTAACTTTGAGACTGAACACCTTAGGCAATATTTCCTTAAAAGAAACAAAAACTAGACCATCTTATACAACTTTTTGCACATTCCTAAACGAAATAATAAAAAAATCCTGGGTGATTTGCATATAGATAATTTGAAGTCGGAAAAAATATGAAGTTTAGCTTTCTATATATCCGGAAGTAATTGCGGGATACACCTGAAACTTTGCATGTAATGGCGTAAACACAAAAGGTATTAGAATATGTAATTTCATTCTCTGTCTGGTTCACAGTAGTTCACAAATTGTGACCAAAGTTTACTATTTTTCTAAAAACTCAAAAAACCTATATTTCCTTATGGAATGCGACCTTATAAGGCCCCAAAAAGGAACAACGTGGAGATGCATTGAAAATGGGCCTTATTTCTCTGGCACTCAGATCAAATCAGACAACTTTTATTGTGTTCTTAAATTGTTTAGTATTGTCTGTGGAAGATAACAAAAGTCCTGATGACTAGGAAATGAGCTTTAGTCCTAAAAACTGCAAGTAAGGGGTGTTCTTTTTTGTCTTGCAGCATTTTGCTGTACAAATTTTTATAGAAAAGTGACATGGAGTTAGGAATCCAATAAGAAGACTAGTTTCCTCTGTTTTGTATCTCTAATTATTTGATGTAATTTTTTGGGTTCTGTCTTATCAAACTTTCTTCTCAAACATTCCGATTAGTGACATTTGGGCTGCAGTATAGTTTTCTTCTTGACATTGTACAGAAAATTAATGAATCTGTGAATTATATTGTCTTGAATTAAACAAGTGTAGACTCATGAGAGAGTTCTACTAGCTGTGGCCTCTGACACATGGAATGTATCATCAGCTTAAGATACCATATAAGGAAAACCTTATCAGGCTTGAGAACCTGTTGTAAAGAAACACACTAGTGGCTGCAATTGGGTGTAGTCACCATGGTGGTGGTGATGCTGGTTTTCTCACTTTAAAAGGAACAACCAGCAGTAGTTAACCTACCATGCACTGTCCCAACACCTTTATACAATTTTTCAAGTATGCACTAATGTTCCACATTAACTGTAAATTGTACTAACAAAGTAGTCTATAAGTTAGACAGAAATTAAATTAGTGCTTCAACACCATTACACAATAAAAAGACACCCTAACAATTCTCTCTAACTTAACTAACTTCCCAGTCATATGATTTGTGATATTGCATTCTCCAGAGAGTACTAAACAAGTTTAGAACATAATAAAAGATGCCAGATTTAATTTGAGTGCTAGCGGGATGTGGGCCCATTTTACCACCCCTTATACATCAAGTGACCATTTTGTACCGGCTAAAGCAGAGTCAATGGTAGTAAGTCACTGGCAGTTTCCTTGGGCTCAGTATAGCTGCTTCATGTGTCTACCTCGACTGATTGTGTAACGCAGTTTTTGTATATGTCTCTGTGGCAGTGCATCATCATCTCGGCTCTGTAGATCACTATTATTTCTAACCACATCTGTTTGAATTTTGCAGTTGAAAGCTGGTAATAGTGTCCAAATGTACTCATTCCACCACTGAATTCCGCGACGCCTGCACAGACAGTCTTTAGTGGACTTTCCTTTTCCGCAGCTGTCTCATAGATCTTACTTTGCATACAAATTTCCTGGTCTGTAGCCTCTTCTTACCCTTCTACCAATACATATCCCACTTCCGAAACACTCGCCTGGCAAGGTGGTGCAGTGGTGAACACACTGGACTTGCTTTCGGGAGCACAGCTGTTCAGATCTGCATTTGGCCTCCAGATTTAGGTTTCCCACGATTTCCATAAATTGTTCCAGGGCATGGCGATCTTCCTTCCACATCCATCTTTTGCACTCCACCTCTAATGACCTCGTTGTTGACACTGCGTTAAACCATAATCTTCCTTCCTACTTTCCTTCCTTCCAAAACACTTGGAATTAACCCCCATGTCTCCCACGCAGCTGCCCTCAAAGTACAACCTTTCCTGTGCACCCACCATCTACTCCAGCCCTACCAAAGTAAATCCTAAAATATCCAAGGCAGAGCAACTTGTGAAGCAACATATATTGTTTATCAACTAACTTGTCTGTATAGCAGTGTTTATATAGATACTAAAGCTGTTATATGTAGCTGCACTCACCTATCAGTGATAGGTGATGGTGAGTAATGTGTTCTCCATGCTATAATGTCAGCTGCCCTCGCATGTCTGCCTCTTGTGCTCCCTCCCCCCACCCTCACCCCTCCACTGCCCCAATGCATAAAGGGCAGTACGCACAGTGTTGCTGCAGCACAGTGTGTGCAGGGCGTGCGCAGGAGTGCACAAGTATGTATGCCTCATGTTGCTGGAGTAACTATCCATCATACAATGTGGACATTATGCAACATTCCCCCCCCCCCCCCCCCCCCCCCCGCCCCATAATGTTTGTTCACTGGCAAAAGCAAAGATGTCCCATCCTCTACTTCACACTCTCAGGCGGCGATCTAAATTGGCTAATGGTTACCGACTAGCTGGCAGTGCAGTTCCACATGTGGCACAACTGTGAAATTAGAAATGGCTATCGTGCATGAGTGTGGAGAAGAGAAGACATTGTTTCTCACACCTGAGCAACTTCTGTTTACTCTCAACATGTCAAGTACAAATTTGAGGTCAAAGAAAGACATGATTCTCTTACTACTGTATCAAATGAGAAAAGAAGGAAAAATCTGGGTTCATCTGTATCTTCAAAGAGATAAACTGCAGTCTGTTGTAGCAGCGAAGGAGTTGGAACACAGATTCAAAGTTCGTAGCTTTTCATTGGACAACTAAATAGTGCTCTAGTGATTAGGCACAGTTGATTTATTCCACTGTAACACATCATTTTCTGTTTTGAAAACCCAAATGATTATGTACACAGAAATATAGTGATAGTGGTTTGTGCTCGCTAAATCTTTTGTATGTGCAGACTTTTGTTTGTACACATCAGAGATTTGTGGCTTTTCTGTCATTTTCTCACCATTTTTAGTGTTCATTTCCACTTGGCGATGTAATTTCATAAAACGACACAGGATGTTAGTCATACAAAAGAATACTGCCGGCATATTTCACAATTTTTTTTTGCACATTTGCTTCTGTTGATGTAGCAGTAATTTTATTTTAAACAATAGTAGTATGGTGCACTACTACAATGTATGACCTTTTCTTCACACCACATTCTCTGTCAAAGCCACCCTGGCATAGCCTGGGAGCTTGTAGTTGTGTAAAACATGTTTTTCAGCATCTCATACGAAGCTAATGTTCACACAACTCACTAGTACAACCCCCTGCGGATCCGGGGGGTTAGAACAGGCCCAAGGTATTCCTGCCTGTCGTAAGAGGCGACGAAAAGGAGTCTCACACATTTCGTCCTTTGTGATGGTCCCCTGTAGTTTGACTTCCATTTTTCAAAATTTTTCCTGCAGAGCAGGCCAAGTGGGGAAGGGTGCCTACATGGTGCATCGTGTCCATCATCTGTTGAGTCCTATTGCATCTTTCATCAACATGGGTCTGAACTTCTGCCCATTCTCCAACTTTTGGGCGAGGTCACCCTCCTGGGTGCATATTTCTCCTTCAAAAGTGCAGTATTGTTTTGTATGCTGACAATGATAATGGACTTGTCTGCTTGGTTGCACCTGATATCCAGCAAGGTAGACAGTCCAATGTGGTGGGGCCCGAAATGTACCTGTTGGTTGTAGCCCCTGACCACACAGGGATCGCTCAGCTGATGCATGCGCTGTTAACTCCCCACATATGCCAAGAAGTAGATGCCCGTCAGCCTGGGGCATAGGGACTCCCGACAATGGCCATCCTGCCAGGTGGCCTTCGCTGCGGCAGGGTGGCATCAGGGCGCATGAGACGTGATGAAGCATAGTACATCATCTCTTGCTGGTGGGCAATCACCAACAGTCTCTAAGCGTTCACAGGCTCAATTCAATGCACAGAAGTAAGACTCCAAATCGTCTCCACTCCCCCTTCTTATTTGCCCCTGGTACTTTGCATGTTCAAGAGCTGACAGGGAATCCTTCATGACGGTGAAGCCTCAGTTTTTTGTTTAGCATTTACAGGACAAGGTCAGGGTCAGTCTTGATCAAAACAACACTCTGCCCAGTCACAGGTGTTATTCGCGTATGACAAGCTTGGTATGTTTCTATAACCATCACGCCCCATAAGAGCTTAAAGCTGGTCAGTGGTATCATATTTCAGAGGGACTTTCTTTTTTCAGTCTGATGATGAGCTGCGCGCCAGTTTAGAGCAGCGAGGTGTACATTGCCACCTGTGAGTTCATCTTGGCATTCGAGGGTGATAACATTACCCGAGAAGGTCAAAGTGACTGTCTACCACTGTGATGTAAAGCCCTATATCCCTCCCCCAATGTGGTGCTTTAAATGCTGGAAGTTCGGCCATATGTCTTCCCGCTGTACTTACAACGTCGCATGTCGAGATTGCGGATGCCCATCACATTCCAATACTCCATGTGCCCCCCCTCCCAACTATGTCACCTGCGGAGAACACCATTCTACTTGCTCGCCTGCATGCAGGATGCTCCAGAAAAACACGAAAATCATGGAGTACAAGACCTTGGATCGACTGACCTATACTGAGGCTAAGAGGAAATTTGAACGCCTACATTATGTAAATATGACATCGTGTTACACCGCCACAACAACAGTTCTAGCCCCATTAGCTCCTTCAACCCCAGTCACTTCTCAGTCAGAAGACTATATCTGCCCCCTTGATGGTGGGGCCACTTCTCTCCCTGTTGCTTCTGCACCACTTACTTCTGGAGCTACACTCCCACAACCATGGGGGATATCAGTCCCCATTTCTGCGCAGGAGAAGCATAAGTCTTCTTCTGCTCCTCTCGCTAGGAAAGGGTCCCTTGGGTCACTCTCTCCTCAGGTTTCTGCTAGTGGGAAAGAAGACACACGCCAGTGGCTGAAGAACCCAAAAGCATCTGGTCGTAGGGTTTGTACTCATCCTCAGCCCCAGAGACTGAATCAGTGAAGTCCTCGCAGCCAGGAAAACTCAAGAAGCAGCGGGAAAAATCCAAAAAGACGATCCCCAAGACCAAGGGAATTGCGGAGGCACCCACACCACCACTACCTACAAGCTCTTCATCTGAGGATGAGGTGGAGATTCTGGTGTTTGCTGAGGACCTAGATCTCATCACACCCTCGGACACAATGGATACAGACTGCTCAGGAACTAAGTTTGTGGCAGCAGGTGACCCTGAGGCGTAAACTGCCTCCTTGAGCATTCGTGCCTTCCCAGCCTTACAATCACGTCATACTCCAGTGGAATTGCAATGGATTTTTCTACTGCCTGGCTGAGCTACAGCAACTTTTAAGCTTTACACCTGCTTTCTGCATTGCCCTCCAGGAAACCTGGTTCCCGGCAATGGGGACCCCTCCCCTCCACGGCTATAAGGGATGTTACAGGAACAGTAGCAACTATAATAGTGTGAGGTGGAGTTTGCGTTTGTCCTAAACTGTCTGTAGTGAAACTGTGCCCCTTCAAACCCCTCTTGAAGCTGTGGCTGTCGGGATAAGGACAACACAGGAAATACCTCTCTGCAATGTGTATCTTCCTCCAGATGGCGCAGTATCCCTGAGTGTGTTAGCTGCACTGATTTATCAACTGCCTAAACCTTTCCTACTTTTGGGAGATTTTAATGCCCATAACCTCTTGTGAGGTGGCACTGTGCTTATTGGCTGATGCTGAGATGTTGAAACTTTACTGTCTCAGTGCGACCTCTGCCTCTTAAATACTGGGGCTGAAACACATCTCAGTGCGGCACATGGTAGTTGCTCAGCCATTGATTTATCAATTTCTGCCCAGGACTTCTTCCATCTGTCCACTGGAGAGCACATGATAACCTGTGTGATAGCGACTACTCCTCCCTCTTCCTGTCACTGCCCCGACATCAGGCACATGGACGCCTGCCCAGATGGGCTTTAAACAAGGCGGACTGGGAAACTTTCACCTCTGGTGTCACCATTGAATCTCCCCCACATGGGAACATCAATGTGATGGTTAGCAGGTGACTACAACAATCCTTTTTGCGCCAGAAAATGCGATCCCTCACTCTTTTGGGTGCCTTTTCCAGATGCCAACACCTGGTTGCCATCCACAAGGCGCAGTCGTGGGCTCTAGCCCATGGTGTCCAGTTTTTGGCCACAAAGTTGTGTGTTATGCACTTATGTCGGCATCATGCCATTCATCCGGAAGCAGAACTTTACCTTAATGATGATCCATTGTCTGTAGTGTAGACATAGATTCTTAGGACTGGTTTTCGATGCCCGATTGACCTGGATTCCTCACCTTCATCAGCTTAAGCAGAAGTGCTGGCAGCACCTCAATGCCCTCTGCTGCCTGAGCAACACCAGCTGGGGTGTAGACCACTCTACACTGTTGCACCTCTACAGAGCCCTTGTTCAATCCCGCCTTCACTATGGGAGTCTGATTTATGGTTTGGTTGCACCCTCAACGTTGCATTTATTCCACCCAGTGCACCACTGTGGCATTCTCCTAGCAACAGGAGCTTTTAGGACAAGTCCGGTGACAAGTGTCCTGGTGGAGGCCGGAGTCCCTCCATTGCAGGTTAGGCATGCACAACTGCTGACCAGTTAAATTGCACATGTTTGTAGTTCTCCTGCGCATTTGAATTACCGTCTCCTTTTCCCTTCCATGGCAGCTCATCTCCCGCATTGGCAGCCCAGGTCAGGGCTTACAATTGCAGTTCATACCAGATCCCTTCTTTCTGAACTGGAGTCCTTGCCTTTAGCACCTATACCTGAGGTCCATTGACATACACCTCCATGGTGTACACCTAGGCCATGGCTTTGCCTGGACCTTCCACATGGCCCTAAGGATTCAGTTGACTCCACAGCTCTCCGCTGCCATTTCCTATCAATCCTTAACATGTACTGAGCCCATGAAGTGGTTCGATGGCTGCTGATCACATCGGCTTTGCATATGTCCATGGAGGACATATTGAACAGTATTCCTTACCCAATGGCTGCAGTGTTGTCACTGCCGAGCTGGTGGCTATATCTCGTGCTCTGAAGAACATCTGTTCATGCCATGGGGAGGTGTTTCTTCTGTGTACTGTATCTTTGAGCAGCCTACAAGCTATCAACCTGTGCTACCCTCGTCATCGTTTGGTAGCGACTATCCAGGAGTCCATCTATGCTCTGGAACGGTCCAGTCATTCAGTGGTGTTTGCCTGGGTTCCAGCTCATGTCGGAATCCCAGGCAATGAACTTGCCGACAGGCTGGACAAACAGGCTGCGCTGAAACTGCTTATGGAGATCGGCTTCTCTGCAAATGACCTGCGTTCACTACTACGCCACAAGGTTTTGCGGCTTTGGGAGACTGATTGGCATAACCTCAGTATGCACAGCAGCCTGCTTACCACTAAGGAGACTACAAATGTGTGGAAGACTTCCATAGAGGCCTCTCGCGGGGACTCTGTGGTTCTCTGTCGGCTCTGCATTGGCCACCCTTGGGTAACATAGTGCTACCTCCTGCGCTGTGATGACCCACCTCAGTGTTGGTGCAGTGCTCAGCTGACCATGGCCCATATGTTGGTGAGCTGTCCTCCTTTGGCTGCCCTGCGACAGACTCTTCAGTTACCGCACTCATTGTCATTAAGTTTAGCTGACAGCGCCACATCGGCTAATTTAGTTATACATTTTGTACGTGACGGTGGTTTTATCATTGTATATAAGTTTTTGCGCATGTCCTTTGTCGCTTTTTGTTTGCCACTTTAATGCTTTTAGGCTGGATGTTTTAATGTGTTGCAGAGTGGCTGGCTTTTCCTTTTTATTGTCGTAGTCGCCCAGCCATGGTCATCTACTCTCTTGTTCTTATCCTTTCAGCCTGTTTCTTTCTTCTCTCTGCGGTTTTCTTTTCCTGTTTTGTCCATAATAGTGTTGGTTGTCCTGTCATTCTTCTGGTTCTTCCATTCTCCTGTTATTGTGCTGTATGTCTCCTTTCTTTTCTTCTTTCCCTCGTGTAATTATTTTACCAGGAACAAGGACTGGTGATATTGCAGTTTGGTCCCTTCCCCCCTTTTTTATAAACAAACCAACCAACTCACTTGTACATCTTCAAATTAAACAAGTACAGAGCTGTGTTAGAGGACACAACATGTCTCAGATTGCTTGGCAATCTGGATGCCAAGTTGCTGGCATCTGGTTGCAGGCGATTGACTGGTGTGCCACTCTGCAATCACACTGTCTGTGGAGCACTATTCAACTCCACAGGAAACGATTAACAGTCGACGGGGAAACTTTAAATTATGATTCCCCCCCCTCTCCAATGATCCAATTTTGATGAAATAAAGCCCATATGATGCCCCAAGCTACACTCAAGTTACTTGTGAAAACCTCCATGAAAATCTGTTTATAATTTTCGGATATTAGTGTGTTCAAGCATTTGATGGTTTTGCAGAACTTTTATTATTAGTATAGATGACTACCTCTAAAATGGTTGCCTTGGATGGGCATATGACTAACCCCCTTGGGGCAACCAATACCCAGCTGCCAAACATGCAGTACAGCATGACCCAATGGACCTGAGTGCTTGCTATACTTCGCAGTCTATTTGGATACTACCACCCATTACTAATTTCCCTGAAATCGGGAGTGCCACTGACCACCCAATACATCTTAGCATCCCAAAATATTATTCAACTTAATCTCTGATAACACATCTACCCTCCCTCTTTTTTTCAATACTTTTTGATGTCCAGTTTCATAACTGCATTTTTCATCTCTCTTGCCCCTATTCTCTCTCTCTCTCTCTCTCTCTCTCTCTCTCTCTCTCTCTCTCTCTCTCTCTCTCTCCCCTTTCGTCTACCCACATCCTGACTACAGGGGGATCCCTCTAACTCTTTTAACCTTCCCCATCCTGTTCATCTCTCCCCTCCCTGAGAAAAGAACTGTTACTTCCAAAACTTAAGTAATTTGTGCTTATTAACGTCAATACTCATTTTGCCTATCAGAATAGAGTACTGGCCAGAAAATCTGTCTGGAAATATCCCCCCACCCATTTACACACACACACACATTCCATGTAAGTTTATTAATGCAATCTTTTTCTTTTTTCAGATGTATTTCCTGCCGTATTTGAGGGTGCAAGGCTGATAGTGAACAAAGGGCTTAGCAATTACTTTCAGGTATCTCACACAATAAACCTGAGTGCCATTGCACCATCAGGTTACCGATTTGGTGCAACATATGTGGGAACTAAACAGATGTCTCCAACAGAAGCATTTCCTGTACTTCTCGGCGATATAGATCCTGAAGGAAATCTAAATGCAAATATCATTCATCAATTTGGAACAAGAACAAGGACAAAGTTTGCAGCTCAGATACAGAGTAAAGTATTCACAGGAGTCCAGCTAACAACTGATTACAAGGGAGATGACTACACTGCATCATTGACCTTCGGAAACCTAGATATCATCAATGAATCGGGTAAGCATGTGTTTGGTAATATCAATGTCCCAACTAATATAATCTGTGTGTGTATTGCAAGACTTGATTGAAAAAGTGGTCAGAAAGAGCAAACATCATAAAAAGGTGGCTTTGTCACTTTGTGATCCTGTTGTTTTGGTAAGTACAACCTCCTAATTCATGTCTACCTGGCTTTAAATGCCATTTCTTTATTATTCAGTTCTTACTTTCTATTTTGTGAACAGATTTGATTTATTATTTCTATAAAGGCTGACATTGGTAGAGAAAATTCAACTGTTATTAAATATTTCCATTGGGCTTCAATATATCGTGAACATGTTGTGAACTTTATATTTGTATATATATATCATAGTTTTCAAGTAAGTGTTCTTACAGGTCTTATCATTGGTCACTATTTACAATCAGTTACGAAGAATGTGGCACTTGGAGCTGAGCTAGGGTATCAATATGGAGCAAAGGTGCCAGGAGGTCAAATTGCCATAGTTTCAGCTGTTGGAAGATACACTGGTGAGCAATAAAGCTAGACAGATAGATGTATTAGTGGTATATTATGACGACACCAGAGTAGTCTTTCATTACAATGATGCGTACTGTTTTTAATTTTATGTATGCTGATATTATTTATGTTCCAAAACACTGTTGTGAATGTGAGAGAAATGTTATTTTAAGCAACAAATTTTATCTTTAAAATTAATGTTTAATTGAACACTAGTCTGAACTTTCAAATAAAACTCCACCAACAGTTTCAGCTTCCTCTGGAGAAAGTTAAAAAGTTTTGGAAATGATCATGGAAAGATTCCACGTGGGAAAAATATATCTAAAAACAAAGATGATGTAACTTACCAAATGAAAGTGTTGGTATGTTGATAGACACACACACATCCATCCGCACATATACAGACACAAGCAGACATATGTAAAGCCTTTACATATGTCTGCTTGCTTGTGTGTGTGCGTGCCAGTGTATACCTGTCCTTTTTTCTGCTTAAGGTAAGTCTTTCCACGCCAGGGATTGGAATGACTCCTTACCCTCTCCCTTAAAATTCACATCCTTTTGTCTTTCCCTCTTTCCTGATGAAGAAACCGTTGGTTGTGGAAGCTTGAATTTTGTGTGTCTATCAACATACCAATGCTTTTGTTTGGTAAGTTACATCATCTTTGTTTTTATGTATATATATTAGTTTTCTCTTACATGTTAGACTTATTTTCCATGTGTACATTCTACCATTGCACTGACACTTTACAGCTGGAGTGAAACAGGGCGTTGGGCTCTATGCAGTCCTGTTTAATTTGACTGCACAGTCTATCATATTACCTGCTCCACTTCTATTATGTTCCACATCTTTCACAATAACAATTGTCATTTGTAAACAAAACAATTTTTGTGTCAGATCATTAACATAAAGGGGGATCAACAAGTCCAATAACATTTGAAAATTCAATACTTCATGGAATGTGGGTAGGGAGGTAAAAATTGATACATGTGCTTGAAACGACATGGGTTTGATTGAAACCAAAAAAAGTGCACAGAAGACCAACAAATGACACTTCGTTTGACACAAAAACAACAACTAGCATAACAACTGATTTTTTAGCAAACACAGTATTCTTTGTAACAAGTGCTCAAATTGTTGGCTATCATTCATCAATAGTATGTGTTGTCGAAAGACAATGTTGGGAACAGGGTGTGCAATGTGACAGATTTATTTTGCTAAGACTGTTGTATTAACAATAAATGACAATAAAATGAAACACATCTTAATATTTTAATGAAGCACAGAATATGGGGCAGTTCAGTACGAAACATAGTATGTATTACAACTGATGCAGCTTTATGGTGAATGCTACTTTAGGGCAAAATTTTAATTTACAAACTTATGTGTTGTTGCTATTTTATTTAAACATTACACAGAATATTACTTAGTTTGCAATCCTTTAAATCACCAGTTTCTAGTGCCAGTTTCTTACCGTTGCTAATTCAAAGATAAGCTCTGCAGTTGAAGGCTGCCAGTGAGCTTCTGTGGGTAAATTTCATTCTCTTCAATGAAAAAAAAAATTTTTTCTCGCACAATTATGTACTCCTAGATCAAAACGATGACATAATTGTAGCTGCAGCCTTGTAAAGTCATGGAAATTTGTGCTGAGAAAATGTGAATGTCCTGCCCTAGAGAGGGAAGTATATTTACATAGTGAAAATGTTGAGAAAGTCTATTCAGATGTTTACTTCCCTGCTCGCAGCTTCAGTCACATTGCTTAATAGCACTTCGTTTAATTTATGCACCTTCATTTCTTACTGTTTGTCTTAGTTGTCCATAACCATTAGTGTGCAAGGTATTGTAACATTTCCAGAATGAAATTTTCACTCTGCAGCGAAGTGCGCGCTGATATGAAACTTCCTGGCAGATTAAAATTGTGTGCCAGACCGAGATTCGAACTCGGGACCTTTCGCGGGCAAGTGCTCTACCAACTGAGCTACCCAAGCACGACTCACGCCCCGCACTCACAGCTTCACTTCTGCCAGTATTGTAATGTTGCTGTAAAATGAATTTTTATCATTGTGTTTAAGAGTTTTGAAGCACACTAAAATCTCAAGATACCATAGCATACCATAAACTTATTGGCATTCTGCACTAAAATGTTGTAAATTGATGTTGGTGTATGTAATATACATTTTGAACCTTCTAACCCATCCATTGTGATAATTTATCGTCAATTTAAAAAAAGCTACTCTCCCGTTTAAGCCCTCTGTCATAAATAAATTTGTTTGCTCACATCCAAGGTTATGCTAGACCTGACTGTGATCATTGATCTGAAAACAGTGCATTGGTTGCACTCCCGTGCACAACATAACTTCAGACTGTGTCATTACACCGCGAGCGATCACTGCCGACATGATGAGGGAGCAGCAGCGCTCTCACTTCCCTAACCACCACCTGGTCTAAGTGGCCCTGTGCCCTCGAACTTTGTGATCATTTTCTCCACAGCGACCTTTACCTATTTGACTACTCTTCTTATGATGATATGATCATAAAGCTGCGGTAGTGGACACTCCATTCTGATTGTAAATATTCACTAAAAGTGTCTTTTTTTGTGGTGAAGTCAATATGCTGTGAGTGTTGGTGCATCTTATTCCTTCTCTCATTAAAGCCCATTTTATACACAATTATCATGTGGCACCACTGATGTGTTGCTGTCCAGCACTATCTGTTGGCCAGTTTTTGCACTCACTTCTGGTTTCAATAAAACCTATGTAATTTCAGTCATGTGTGTCAAGTTTTACGTCTTTGCCTCCATTATTCTGTGAATTAGTGTATGTTTAAATGTTAACTGACCTTTTTGGTCACCCTGTATAACAAAAAAACGTGGAACCAGAACAGATCTGTGTGGTGACCCCTGCCGTCCTGTCCTCTCTCTGCCATCCCTGCTTTTTATGTCTCCAGTCAGATTCAGTCCTCTTCCTTCTTTTTTTAGTAAAATATTCATTTTCCCACTTCTCAGATATCAAATGAATCACTGTTAAGCTTTTGCCCAAATCCCATAATGTTAGAACTTCCGCATAATTATTGTATGATCCGCACAATCAGATGCTATTGTTAAATCAAAGAAATTACCTGCTGTGCTCAGCCTGTCATTTACCCCTTCCTAAAGACAAGCTGAGTTCTTCCATCTCTTCCTCTTCATCCTTGCCTTTTCTCATTTCTCTACAGGGTCAGCATTGTTATATGGCAATGTTAGTACCAGTTGATAGCCAGTTACCCTTCCTGACACAACTGCTCCCTGGGACAGAATTTGTATACCCCATCTGTCTGCATCTAGAACAAATCTCGTGTTTAAGTGTGAGAATGTTTTCCAGATATTTACCTGAGGTGGTATGTGGGTACCAGCCAAGTATTTACCTACCTGGATGTGGGGAAACACTCTAAAAACAACATCCAAGCTGACCGGGTTCTTACCAGACTTCATCTTGATCTACAAGGTGGCTTTGTTCCAGGGCATGCTCACCTCCCTGAATCCCATAAGTGCTGCATTAATGCGTTCAGCTGTTGGGCAGGTTTGAAGCCAAACTGAGAAGTCTTGACAGTAAATTGTGTGTACTTAGATATGCCACTACTATCATACACATTGCTTTCTAAAAATAAAAAAATAAAAAAAAAAACACGAATTTGTATTTCAATTTTTCGAAAAACTGACAAAGGTACATTGCACTAGTGACAGTATAGAACTGATGTAAGGTGCGATGAACTTCATAATCCTAGTTGAATTTTCATCATGCCCATGGGAGTCCTTACTCTTTAGTGACGAATAAGTGATTGTTTCATGATTGCTTATTTCCTGTAGTTGTATGCATTGTAATCGTCTTTGAACACCAGTTTTAACGATCTGCATATTGACCTATACCAATAAAATTTTAATTTGCTGCTGCTGAGAAGGGATTACTAAACATCAAAAATATTATCAAAAGTATAGATTGCTCCTTACCATATGGAAAAAATGTTGAGTCGCAGATCATGGCACAACAAAAAGACTGCTATACATTTTAGCTTTTCCTGTGACCAAAGATTGTGATCATGTGAGAGAGTTGTGCTTACTTGAATGTGTGTTTCCTACTTCAGAAGAATGTCTTTTGGCAGAAACCTAAAATGTATAGCAGTATTTTCATTGTGCTTGCTTGCAACTCATTATCTCCTGTATATGGTTAGTAGCAATCTATCCTTTTCGTAATATTATTATTACTCTGTCCTGGCCTTTGATTATTAAATATTTTGCACAACTCTGGTGAATCACTTAAGTTTCATTTTCACAGAAGAGAAGAGTAATATGTTGAGCAGTCACATTCTATAAAATGTCTTCAGTAATGTGATACATTTAATATTATTTACAATTGAAAATTAACTATAGTTTAGGGTATGATATGGATTTAGCATTTAAAGAATGAGCCAGTGTCTCGCATGTCTAGCACAACACTGTCACAGCATTCCCCTCAGGGACTTATAATTCTTTAGGGCACCAGCCTTTGCACTACTTTTCCTTGCTACATGTCTATCTTTGTGTTCTTCCCCCTCCGTTTTATGGCTTTTGAGCAAAAAATTGGTGTGCACTTTGTCACCAGCCAGTACTGGTATTGCTTCCCCTTCCCCATAACAGTCTGTATTTTCACTACTAGGCCCTTGTTGTTCACTTAAGATACTGCAATGCACTGCCTTTTAAGTGTAGTCTGCCTTTCATTTCTTTACTCGTTGGTTCTTCTGATTTGCCATTTTAGGTCTTCCTTTTCGCATCTCTTCTTATTTGCACCTTCGTAAAGGCGACATATAAGCCCACATTGGCACCTTGTCAGTCTTGTGACTCACTCTGAGGATGGCCGGACAATATGCAGCTGAAATATCAGAGGAAGAAATTCCAAACAATGGAAAATCCAGGATGGAATGTAAAAATATTATGAGAAGGAAAGTTGCTACTTACCATATAACGGAGATGCTGAGTCGCAGATATTTGCTTGGCTGCATGCTCGAAATTTAATGGACTATTAATTACGCCGCAAAATGTTGTAAATGCCTTCTCACCCATTTGATGCATAAAGGCTGACTGGGTAATGTCATTTCCTGTACCCTGTACCCCATTCGACAGGTAAGGTTTGCATGTAACTCCTGATAAAGATCAGTACAGGTTAATACTCCTGTTAGGAGGACCCCCGGGAGGAAGGAGTTAACCATTGGAGATGCTGGCAGTCGTGGACAATTGAACCACAATGGGTGCACCAACTGATTTACTCCACCAATGTCCAAGAAACAGAAATGGGATCAAGCGATGAAAATAATGAATATCCCAGCTAAACCTCGCTATCTAGTAGTATCGTGCATGAAAGGTCATTTTCGTGGTTAAGTTCAATCCATTTGCCTTTCATTAAGGAGTGGAAGGCCCAATGAAACCGTGCTGTCACCTAAGTATTGGGACTGACAGTGCCTTTCAGGCTCAAAAACTGTTGAAAGCTGTGCTCCTCAACTGATACCTTATTTACATAGAGGCACATTACCACTGAGTTACTTATGTGGAGTTTTGCCACTCAGCTGTTTAATGGCGTGACTAACAGGGAAAGCCAAGGTTATCTTTCCAATCAAGTTGTAAAACAAGTTGTTGGATTACAGATAGGATAAATAACAAATTACACTCCAGTTAAAAGTATTGTAAGATTGATGTTTCTGTGAGTTGAGTGGTAGGGGCCAGGCACCAGCCAATCACAGCTGTTTCTCGGACTCCACGTGCTCGCTGTGTTGCCTTCTCTGCCAGCCTTGCTGGATGATGTGGATGCGTCTGCAAGGGGCAGGTGGGACTAACCACCAGGGTGGGAGGGGAGGAGGAGGAGGAATGCCCAGTACACAGTGATTTTTGTATTGCACCAGAGTATAAAAGTATTTGTATGCAAATGAAGCAAAAGCTGCTGAAGTTAGTCTTTGGTAAAGTTATAGTTTGTGAAAAAATTTTTTGAAAAGAAAATTGTCTGATTCATAGTCATTATTATACAATCATAAATATACTATTTGTATAAAAGCTTATAGTCTGACATAGCTTGCCTTAAGTGTGCCTAATTTATAATGATGTTTTGAAATTAAGAAATCTGCAGCACTTAATTTGGAGAGCTTGTAGTGAAAAATGTGCTTTATGACCAGTGTACTTTATTTTTATGTATTTATTTGATCTGATTCACAAAATGCAGCCATCATACCGAAACTGTTTTCAAAGTTGGAAGAGATCCATATCTCATTACAGTGTGGGGTAAATACAATTTGTACACTCACAGTACACCACCGTCTAAGTTGCGCTTATGCACTATGCTGAATTCATGTTTTGTGTTGCTGTTTCCTACCCAATTTTTCACATCAGTTGCATCAGCAATCTAAATTGCTGTTAGTGTTAGTGTACTGTAACAAGATTAAATGAAATGTGTAATTGTCTGTCTGGCACATCAGCATAAAAATTGTGTTTTTCTCAAGTTTGCTTTTATTTTTCTCGAAGAGAACTATCTTCCTGTAGTAATGAGATAATAAAATTAATAGCTACAATTTTAGATAGTATAGTACTTTTACCAGTGTAGTAAAGTATTTTGTTATTTTATTTCTACATGCATGAATGTAAAAAGCTGAGGAATTATGCAAATCATTATTCCATGGCTTTAGTTGTTGATCAATGTCTTAGAATGCAATGACGTTTTGTCTCAGCGAAAGGCATACAGAATTGGAATTTAGATCTCTTGTTTCCATCAAAGGGCCATCAAAAACTTGAGCAAACTTTCAGTAATAGTTATCATTTAACTACCCTCAATAAGGCACCTACAGTTAACTTCCAGAAAATAAGACATTATCAAGTGTGTAAAAGAAAATATTTCCATACCAGAAACTGTAGAAAGTGTGAAATACTGGATCCTGGGGCTCAGAATCAAACACCTTTACTTCTATATGTCATAGATGAAGTGGCACAGAAATATGGCTATTAGGTCCTCTGGCTGCCATCATATTACTGTAATTTTAGTTCCATTAAACTCTAATGGGCTCAGCTTAAAGGTGATGTTGCAGGGGACAACAACAACAAAAAAAGTGTGCTGGCAGAATGGAAAGATTGACAAAGGATGATACAAACCAAACTTAGTCACCATATTGGCATAATGTTGTAAGGCACACTAAGGAAGTAGTAATGAAAACAAGAGAAAATGAATGTTTGCAGAAAGTAACACCAAAAGACTTATTATTTCATTAAATTCTGACAGCAGTTCTAATCACTACACAGAATATAGTAAAAATGCTCCATATATATTTTAAAATTATAAACAGCCGGCCAGTTGCAATGGATAAAGAAATTTTTTACCTAGGTTTTGACAAATATAAATTTGTTTTCTTCAGAAGGTAACAATTTTACATTAGTAAGGACTAATGTACCACCGCCGTTTTTACAATTGTTGACATAGATCCATGTGTCAAAAATAAAATATAGCCCTAGAATTTATAGAAATTAATGTTCATATATTAACATGACAAACCCTAATTATAGAGCTATACTAATGTACCACCGCCGTTTTTACAATTGTTGGCATAGATCCATGTGTCAAAAATAAAATATAGCCCTAGAATTTATAGAAATTAATGTTCATACATTAACGTGACAAACCCTAATTATAGAGCTCTATTTTATTTTTGACACATGGACCTATGCCAACAATTGTAAAAACAGTGATGGTACATTAGTCCTTAGTAATGTAAAATTGTTACCTTCTGAAGAAGACAAATTTATATGTGTCGAAACCGAGGTAAAGAATTTCTTTATCCACTGCAACTGGTCAGCTGTTTATAATTTTATTATGTGAAACCAGCCATGTTTAAAATATTCCAGATATATTTGGCGTGCATCTGTTTGTGGTATAGTATTTCGCCAAAAATTCAGTTATGTTCATCTCGGTTTTCTCTACTTATTTAGATAGTTTGTAAGGCATGTGTGACTGAATGGTCATCCTATTGCTGCAAGTCATCAGTAGTGTGTAATTATGGCATCTTGATGCAGCAATTTACCCCCAGAACCAGCAGCCCCCACCACTGCCCTCCCCACTGTCTACAAAGATGTTGGCAACATTCTGTAAGTAGCCGACATTTCTTTTTCAGTGAGAGTGTAATTATTGATCACATGAGGACATGGCATATTATATAGGAGCTGGTAACTCTGCTTCCTGTCATTGCCATGTATCAATCACAGCCTTCTGAACCGTGTAGTCCAATGCATGTGAAGCCAGATCTCTCAGGAGCTCCCAAAGTAATCGTAACTAATGCAGTAGACATCTCTCATTCTTAAATACTGATGCCCTTCAGTGGAATGTACATGGCATGAGATCACAGGGACAGAATTGTAACTGCTATTACATTCAGAATCACCACCTGTTGTATGCATTCAAGATATGAAAATATGTGTTGGAGACCTCTTTAACATCTAACACTTCACCCCGGAACGATATAACCATCCACCCCAGGAAGGAATTCTGGCTCAAAGGAGTATAATGATGATCATCCAAGACAGTTTCCGTACCCAGGTTATTCCATTCAGTAGCCAGTTAGGTGGTGTTGCTGTGTGTATGAGGTCTGTTGAAAAAATTCCAGAACATTCATAATTTTGAGCCAGTGATCTGTTTGAGTGAATTGCGGTTGTCCTGTGTTTAATGTGTAACTGCCCGAAGTTTCAAGTTAGAGAAACAACGTGCCTGCATTAATTATTGCGTGAAACTCAAGAAAACTTTTGGAGACACACCAAACGACGCAGAAAGCCTACAGTGATGAGTACATAAGCTGTACTTCGTGTTACGAATAGTTCACACAGTTTACAAGTGGCTGGATGGATGTTAAAGATGATCCTTATTCAGGACACTCTTTGACGTCTAATGACAGCATTCGTGCCAGGAACATCGACAAAATTGTGTGTGCCAATTGAAGAACAATGTAACATTTCAGTTGATCATGTCATGAAATCCTGACACAGGAATTTGGAATGCATCATGTTACTGCCAAGTTCACCCCATAGCTGTCGAGACGAGAAAGACCTACGCCTCGCAGTCTGTGAAGAGCTTTTGGATTGCGCAAATGAGAATGAGTTATTCCTTAAGAGTGTCTTAACTGGTGATGAGGTGTGAGTCTACAGTTATGGTGTTGACTGAGGTTCAATAGTCACACTATGTCAGGAAAGGTTCTCCAAGTCCAAAAAAAAAAAAGCTGGTCAGGTCAAATGTCAAAGCCATGCTGATAGTTTTCTTTGACTTTGAAGAATTAGTTCATCATTAATTCATACCATGGGGACAAACTGTTAATCAGGGGTACTACCGGGACGTGTTGCGATGCCTGCTAGAAAATGTCCCTGTGGTTAGTTCCCCCACCCCACAGAGTTGAAAACCCCATTGAAAAGATGAAGAAAAGCAGTGATAGATGGGATAAAAGAAAATTTGCAGACTGTGCTTTGTGTGATCCAGCAAGGGGCATACCAAGACTACTGGAATTGGAAACGACTTTGGGAGTGGTGTTTCAATTGTGGAGGATATTATTTTGAAGGAGACACCCTCATAATAAGAAAAAGGTAAGCATAGAAAAAATTTGTTGACAAAGTTCCGAAATTTTTTGAACAGACCTCGTATTTCCCTTACTGGAATTAAATTTTCTCTTTGTAACATCTACATACTGCATAGCTTATTCTCACTGTGGCAGACATGCTGCAGCTTATTTCCCAAAGCCCAACACCTTTCTTGCTGCTCAGTGCGTGTGATTCCCACACTATCTCATTTGGGACTTTCCCACAGCATGTGTGAGGGGGCTTGCTCCTGGCAGGTATTCTAGGCCTGCTTAGTATTGTTCCTCTGAACACTGATGAATCCACATCTCTTTCACGTTCTACATACATGCTGTCACACCAGAATCTTTCCTCCTGCAGTGCATAGCTAACATATTACCTAGATTGCTCAGTCATCTCAGATACATGCTCAAGCAAACGTTTTACGTGTGTAATTTGTTTGCCAACACACTTACGGTCTGTGTGTAAGATAACTTGGCAACTTTCTAAAGCAGACTGGAGGGTCTGTTCCTGAATTTCACCTTTGTCAAGCAAAAATTCCACAGCAATTAAACCAGGTAGAATACCTTATAAACATTATCCCCCTCTGCCATTGAGTTTTCTGTACCCTGAACATTCTTTCCTCTTGCAACCAACTCCACTCCCCCAGTGGACTGAAAAATGTTGTCATAGTTTGTATGTGAAGAGGTGCTCTCCATGTCAGTGAACATCCCCCAATGGTGGAGAACTGTCCGATGTAAGCAGATGTGCTGTGGAAAGAACCATCAAATAATCAGAGACAGTAAAAAAAGCCTCTTTGATCCCACTTCGGTTATTTGAGAAAAACTTCATGTTGCTGGCAAAAGATTAATCTTGTAACACCCAGTCTGACAATTGCAAACGATGTGGATCCTTTCAGTATTTCAAACTCATTGGGTCAGCACTTCGCAGAGATTCTTAGCTCTCTATCTTGGAAGTTAGCAGTAGAAGCTCAAGAGCTCTTACACTGTTCATAATTGTGAATGTTGCAGTACCATTTTTGTTATGAGAAACCTAGGCTGCCCATTCATCATCATGGTCCTCTGTCCCGGGAGCAGATGAATTTCACATTCGTGTGTTGCAGCACATATATCCTAGTGTCAAGTACTTTCTGCTGCATATGTAATTTCATACTGGGATGGATGTCATATTTCCTACACATTGACATTGTAGTTCCTTGCCTCTTGTATTATGTCCATCCACACACCTTGTACTTCATTTCTTTATAGCTCCCATGATCACGCATATGTGAAAAGTTCTGCTTCTCTGTTGCCTCCTGGAGTTCACTTTAGTGTTTTGCTTCGAAAGCGGGAGTATATGAGGCTGTTGAGAAGACCCCATCAAGGGGTACAGTGTCAAAGAAGAATGTAGTGTTTTTTTTTTTTTCAGCCTATGCAAGAGAAATGTAATGCTAAGCAAGAAATTTTGTCATTTGTCTTTGAAATTAGTGTTCAGTTGGCCATAAATGTTGGTTTTGAAGAAAAACTTCAGCAACAAATTTGCAGCAGGCTCTGAGGAAAATTCATTGCAATGATAAAGCTGTGAGAATGATGTTATACATCTTCACAAATAAACCATAGTTTTCTTTCCTGTACAAGAAACATTATTATTCCATCTGTACATTCTAATATTATATTGATACTTGTTATCATTAGTTTTAATAACATTTTTTTCCCTCTGTGAATGATAATTTAGTTGAGAGTGAGAACAGAATACTACTTCATTTTCCTCATACAGGGTGTATACGACCCGGGACAAACGGGAGATCCGGGGAAAACCCGGGAATTTTTTCATCTGGGAGAAAACCGGGAAAAACCCGGGAATTGTTTAGAATTCTGGGAATTTTTCATTGTTATAGTTTTCAGTTAATTTTTTTGTGATTTTGACTAGTAAGAACCAATACTCTAACAAAGGATATTATTGTATCCCGCTGCAGAATAATACTGCAGCAACAGAACATGAACGGGAGGAAAAAAATAAATAAAAACGAAAATAAATTAAGTTGCAAAGGAAATGTGCTGTATAAAACAACAAAACAGTGCTCATACAAGCTTCTGCCAAAAGTGAAGTGTGTCAAAGGCTTTAGGAACACTATGCAATGCTTTATAACAATAAACTGCCTCCAATGAGCGTGACGAGACGACGATTCGTTTGGCAGTTGCGGGCGGGCTCTTGCGCATGTGCAGTTGAGTCGCGTATGAGTAGTACCTTCTCCCGCTTCTGCTTACGGAAGTGTGGCTGGGCGCCACTACTTAATATTGCCCCTGATCGGAAATATCGTCGATACGGGGCTGGTGCACAGAACAGTCTGAGTTGTGGTGAGGAGGTGGGTCGTCTCCATGTGACCTCTGTTTACGTTCAGTGATTTTGTTGTTTACTCTTCGTTTATTGCTCTCATGTTTAATGATAACAAAATGGATTTTTGTGGTCAGGAGTTATCAAATCAATTAAAATACGTTCACATAATTACGGCAGGCTAAAATATGTTAATAGTTTCAGATTTTATTTCCACCTTGGACAGTCAAGCGTTAATCGCCTTGCAGAACAATGAAGTTATTTTTGCCGGTTTGCGAAAGAGATTTGGCTTTTATTAATGCTTTCTACTGAGGCAGTCAATTTATTTGAAACAAAGTGTTTAATTTCACACTATTGGCTAGTTTCAACTGTTCGCTGCATTTCAAGTGCATGTATGGCATGCTATAATAAAGAACCAAACATGAGTACTGGTACTCAAAAAAATTTACATACGGATGTGCATTTTAAGCCGAATGATGTGTTTTAGTATGGTTCACGAAATCCCGACGCTCTTGAAGTATCCTTTGATGTCTTGTTTCTTTTATGACATAATGTAAGATCTTTTAATGTTTTACACATATGAACATATGGGCTTCCTGCGTCATCGTAGCTGCGCAAACGCGGTGATGCCAGTTATCTGGCGCTTTCTTGAAACTGCTGAAACGAGCCTATTTCTAACAGGTTGCAGGAAAATATTGCTAATGGTGGTTTGAAAAGCATTACATTCAAAGCAGATTTCCTTTTACGCAAGATGAACTATGTGCGAGAATGTACGATGCAGTTCTTAAATCACAAAGTGTTTGACTCTCATTTAAAAATAAACTTTTTGAGGACGACCAATTAGAAGAATTTCGAGCTCAGAAGATTTGCGTTGTTATTAAAAATTTTACTGGCACATTTGTGTGATGTATCTTAAAGTGTAAGATGCGCAAAAAAGTTCAACATTATATGTGGAAGCTTAGCTTCTCTTCCAACTTATTAATCTTCGCGACCAATAGGTGAACGCTATGTATATTAATTTAAGCCATTACCTTTTCTTATTTC
The DNA here is from genome assembly GCF_023897955.1 of Schistocerca gregaria. Lineage (NCBI taxonomy): Eukaryota > Metazoa > Arthropoda > Insecta > Orthoptera > Acrididae > Schistocerca > Schistocerca gregaria. Next base: position 69,355,267 of record NC_064927.1, on the reverse strand, counting down.
TGTATTCGTACTACTTAAGAGTGATCTTGCTATTGGCTGACCATATCACGTGTCGTATTGCTGTCATCAGCTGGTGAGATCACGTGAATGAGCTATGACGCTTACCAATGCGCATCGCAAACTCGATTTCAATGCTTCGGAAAGTGACATGCATTGTTTGGTGCAATTCAGATTTATACCTTCATAATACGAAAATATGCAGCGTACATGTTGCTGCACATCGAAGGTTTTACAAAACGTGTTTTTCCCCTGAGTTTTGTTTTCTAAAGTGCCGGGAAATTCTGTCGTATATAAAACCATAAACATTCAAAGGATTGAAGACTTTTACAGTATACTGTCATTTAACACGGAAAAAGCGTATTTTCACCCAGGAGAAAGTGTATTTTTAACCGGGAAATCTGGGAGAAATCCGGGAATGTTTTTTCCTTGTCCACGTATACACCCTGTCATAGTTTTCTTCGGTTTATAAAAGGCACCAAATAATTTTGTTGTCGTTAAAAAATTGACACCAGTGAATTTGTGATGGTGGGCAGGGCTCCTCCTTAAGATTATCACAACTCTTATGGTGGTTGTGTTTATTTTCATTAAGGTCAGCACATTTCCACAGTGTGATGTGAGGTGTAACTTAATGTTGGTGAATGGCTTTCATTCTGGTCTGTGATGGTATGAAATGAATGTTGCTGTAAGTAGTTCTGCACATGATGGACAGTTTCAATACACTCTGGTAGAACAAAGTTTTCAAGAGGATTCTTTGTTACACTTTATAGCGTTTCATGGAAACTGAGGCTACGGGAAATTACTTGAGGCGAGTGATGTCATGTACAGTACGCACTCCGGAAATGATTAAAGCATTAACAGCTATTGAATACGCAAAATTGATATGAGAATAACAAGTCATTGACAATGTATGAATTAAAAGTATCCATGATTTTTTACGCATAATAACTAGTGACCTCGAAGCTGGAAGTAAAATGTAGCCATTGTTTAACTGTAGGTTCAGAAATTCATAAAACTAAACTGTCAGTACAGGAAATTGACATTGTTGGCTCCTTTTCATTGATAAGACATTTTGGATTTGGAGTCTTTCAGTTGTGTAAGTGATAGCCGAGATGCCACATTTTCAACATACATGTAATTTGTTGGGATACAAAGTAGCTGCCATGCATTGTCAGTCACAGCAGGCCGGGTATAAAAGTTAATTGAGCACTGTTCTGAGCTCCATTTGTGTGAAAAGGTGTTGAAACTTCATTGAAGTGGACCAATAGTTTTTGCTGGAGAACCTGCTCAGGAATAATAATTGTTGTTGGTGTCAGCAGTGGCGGCATTGGTGTCGTTTTAGAATGTTGGTACACTTAAGTCGCTGTAGGAATGTTGACTATGAATTTTTTCTCTGACCCCATACCATAATTGATGCAGTGTAAAGCCTGCATGTGAATGTGATACATTATTAATGATTTCCTGAAACTGGTGCAAATTGTCAACTATCTCCCGTATCCTTTAGAATAGCGTAGTCTCAAAAAATTGGTGTAGTTCTTGGAAAACGTGTCGTATATTGACTACTTAATGACTTTACGGTGTTATGTTGGGAGCCATCAAGGGCACTCTAAAGTAGGAAATCAGAGAAACAATGCAGAGAGCAAACAAAAGTGGTAGCATTTAGGTTACCAGTAGTAACAGTAGAGCCCTGCAAATTGCAGACACTCTGAGCAGCTCTCCCAGGGGAGAAGTTCACTTCACAGGAGTAACTGGTAACTCTTATCCACTTCCTAGACCCTGTTTTAAGATGTCACCGTAGAAGATGGCCATGAAAAGGCATGTCTTAGCAGAGGCAGCAAGCTTGTTACTTGCTCCTGAGAACTGCAACATCAGTAGGTTTACACAGGTTAGTGCTGCTACAGCAGCCCCCACCCACAGAATGGAGGGTGGGGCCAAATGGTGTAAAACACTGTTATTGCTGGCCATGATTGGAGTGGCAGTGACATTTAGCTTTCAGATGAACACTGTTGATACCAAACTTGGAGTTTGTTAATGTAAAATCCAGAAGTGTTCATACCTACGAAGTAGGAGTAGGGGAGGAATCTAAATGTGGTTGGTCAGGGATGCCCTGGAGGTGCAGAGCAACTCGTCAGATTGGCCAAAGCTTGTTGAGTGCTGGTGGATTGACTATGGGAGGGGAGAAATGATGCACCACCACAATTCTTTAAAAACCCATTTTTGTATTCAGAGGGAGTTCTCATTCAGATTGCTGGGGCGCCGACTCTGTGTCACTCATGGACAGACTCAGTAAGCTCAGACATATCTTTCCTCATTTGGAATGCTGCTCTTAAGTTTGTACTTAACATGCTGCTAGTATTTGCTACTTCTGTTAGCACCTAACCCATGGCTTCAGAGACTGACTTCTGTTGTGCAACCAGTTGCCTCCTTTGCTTTTTCTAATGTTCAAAATTAGCCTTCAGTGTAGCACAAATAGTGTTAATCAGAACCCGGAATTCCACCAGTCTCCTGCAAGCGTTCTGTTCAGGCCCAGAACCTGTGTCTCTCATAGGTGCCCTGGACAGTGTTTGGGACTAATTTAAAGTCATCAACGCGCCTCACTGAGAATTTGTCTTTCTGCATTTGCTCCTAACCACTTGGAAATTGCAGACTGACCTCAAACACTGTGTCTTTCATCTGTCCTGCTGTGTCAGGACACAATTCCTTCTGTCGGGTTTTCTGAGGGTGAAATGCTGATGTAAGTATCTGTTTGATTCCTGAATGTGCTAAGAAGTTAAATCGTCAATCACAGATAAATTGGCTTCAGTTGTCTGACAATATTACTCCACGTTTGCCAGTTTTCTCAAGGTATTGCCACCAATTCTTTTGAAAGTCACTATGCTGACTGCATTCTTTATCACATATCTTTATTAAATATTTCATGAATACAAAAAGATACATGTATGAAATAATTTTTATTGCTTCAGTCCATTTTCTTAATATTTATTAGCACAACACATTTCAGCAGCATGCTGTCATGAACAAGTGAATTACAGTTTCATGTTCATTAATTTGACGTGTGGTGTAGATTATTTCTGGGCATGCCAGCTAGGTAATGTACCAAAATTTAACAATTTTTGCAGGAAATTTGTCTGGCACACAGAGCAAAGAAATAAGTACATCATCACTTACCACTTTAACATTCAGTTGTTTACAGTCTAGAGACTCTTATTTCATTGTTTAATAAAGGAGACAGAAATAAATGTAAACACCGCTCACAGATTAGGCCATAGGCCTGTTTAATCTGGCAGAATGCTGCATACAAGGCAGTACGAGGAGAAATCTGTGATCGTGGGACACATGAGCGTGTCGCCAGTCCCTCATGCCATGACTGCCTGTAGTTGAGTCCTGATGTTCCCTGCCATTGCTTTGTTATTCAAACAGTCCTCATTTGGCCTCATAAGGGCTGAGTGGACCCCATACCAGACCTCCCAACCTCAAAAAATCTGAGATGGTACTGGAAATCTAACCTGGGTCCTTCTTCACTGAAGGCAGTGACACCAACAGTTCGCCTTTGCTTCAGAGGGAGAAGTAAGGAGACAGAAGTAACAAAGCTAGTTACAGTGGAATCAGTCTTCTGAGTGTATCTTATAAAATCTGCAGCATAGTAATTAATGAAAGGCTTAAAAACATCTGATTCAATTTTATTAAAAGAGCAAGCAGGATTTCATAAAGATGGATTATGAGCAGATGATGTTTTCACTCTGAAACAAATTATAGAGAAAAGACGAAAATTCAGTTTGGAAACACATCTAGCATTTATTGACAGTGAAAAAGCATTTGAATGTGCATCCACAGAAAAATCTGTGGTCAATAATAGATAAGAGATTTCTCATGGCACTTGATAAAATTATACTAAGGGTTGTATAAAAGCATCAAAAGAAAAATAGTTGCTTGCAAAGAGCAGGCACCAGAAATAGACAAACTGGGGAGTAATGTGAGGCTGTAGTATGTTACCAGTATTGTTTAACATCTACATTGACCCCATGATCAGGGAATGGATGAAGGACAGAATACCTCAAGGTATAACAATTGGGACAGATAAATTTCTAAATGCAATGACCAGGTAATTGTACAAGACAGTGAAAACAAATTACAAATAGCAGGACATAAACTGAAGAATATATGCCTAAACTAAGACATGCCGATATCAACAAAAATGAAACCAATGCTTTTTAGGGAAAGAGCCCATAAGGACTAAGGTAATCTTTAGTACCACAATAATAATAATAATAATAATAATAGAACAGGTCCCTTTTCCACTATCTAGTATGTGACATAACTTTCAAAGAAGAAAAAGACAAATAATAAAATTAAAACCTATCAGTATATACAGATCAAGATAAGAACAACGTTAAAAGGCTAAAACAATGAGCCAACTGAATATTAAATTTTAAAGAATGGAAAATCCAGGATGGAATAATGATATGATATGAAATGAATGGATTGATACTTACCATAAAGAGATGATGTTGAGTTGCAGATAGGACCAACAAAAAGACTCTTGTATCCTTCTCTGTTAAGAAACAATCCCTGAAATGCAAATGACTGACAAACCTCCAAATACCAATGAGAAATTTCCACACTCTTACCATCTGTTTCTGTTCAGGCTCGCAAATTAATTGGCTTCATTTTCAGTCCTCTATGCTCTTTTAATTTTATGCCACTCACTGACAATATTTTATTCTTTTTGTACAGCATGCGGAATTTTTTTTTGCGGAAACTAGACTTAAACTGCACCTGTATTCACAATCTCTACAATCATTATCCCATTTACGTTGACATTATTTGCTAATTGCTTATATCCTGCGTTTATGCTTTTAGTAGTTTCAGTTCTCTGTTGCTCTTCTATTTTTTACTATTATTATATCCTAATAGTTTTATAGCATTCGTTTTCCCTATTCTTATAGACTTGGACAGTGATTTCGGGCTACAGCTGTCATGTTGTTTCCATGCATCTCCTTTCCTGTTTGAATCACCATTAATTTGTTCCTGGTTGTCATTTTGGTTATTATTCCAGCATCTTCTGTTTGTCTTTTGTCATTCGAGTAGTTTGGGTGGCATCTGTTTATACATCATTTGCTCCCAGCGGACACACCACTCTTTCGTGAGTTGGTGCTTGACAGCCGTGGGTCCGAAGCCTTTGCATCACCTATTCCCTTTCCATGCTGCATATGTAGCCTCCTGCTATTCTTTTTCCCCTCCGTTGGGAAACATGACTTACTTATTTTTGGGAATGTGTTGTGAAGTTTTGGTAGTCTGGCATTGGAACAATAGCTCATACATTTCTTCCGTTTTTCTTCATTCTCAATCTTCTCCCCTTCCTCCGCTTCAGCATTTGAAGTCTTCCTTTGCTTCTTCTTCATTCCTGTGCACTCCTGAAGACCAGCCCACATGTTTGACACATGACACGTGACAGGTGACGGGGTTATGCATAATTCCCAGTGCCAGGTCAACAGGTGGAGTTCGCACGTACCTCCTGGTACGGACCAGGCTCAGGAAGGGGGGGGATTGCCTGCACTGTTGCCTTCCCAATTGCCAATTGGTCCCTCTGTGGGAATTTGGGAGGTATGACCTAAAATGAGAACAATCACTTAAGATGAGTGAGTCTCTTTGAGGGACTTCCAGTCAAAAGAGGGTGGTAGATTTTTTCACAGTGAGCCAATCATCTCCATCTCAGTCAACATCTAAGAAATGTAAATGGAATGAGGCTAAGCTCCACCTCAATTCCACGTGGTGCCACATACTGAAGGTCTGTCTTTTGCTACAGTTAATCCATTTATTATTCAGAAAGGTGTTGATGCAATTGCAGATTTTGTGAAATCGTGCTCTCACTTTCATAATGAGTGTTTGCTTCTGGCAGCCAATTGTGATTTTTGACCTCAACAATTGCTTACAGCTTTGCTCCTCCACGGCTGTCCTGTCTGTGTCGAAGCCCATCGAATGCTGAATTCTTCAAGTGGTGTTATCTGCACTCGGTTGCTTAATAGTCTGATTGGGGGGGGGGGGGGGGGGAGGAGGGGGGGAGGAACCTACACTACAATACCTGTATGATCAGGGCATCATTGCGGTCCACTGGGTAATGTAATAGGTCGATACAAGCTTAATGCCTACACGCAGTCTTTTGCTTGCATTTGATCGCTTAGTGCTTATACCGAAGATCAAGGCAAGCTATGAAGTTGTCATTGTCCGACTGTACATTCGAAATCCGATGCATTTCTACTAATATCAGCATTGTAACAACTTTTGTGTGTCCTTTCAAAGTATGCCCAAATGTGTTACCTGTGGTAGAGTTGCTTGTGAGGGCAGTTGCCCACCTCCTTCTCCCCACTGTATCAATGGCGAGCATGCCACCTCATCTCGTGAATGTTCCATGTATCTCTCTGAGTGAGCCATCAAGAAGATCCATGTGGCAGAGAAAGTATCCTACCCTGTCTTGCTACGCCTTGCTCTACAAAGGATATGGCCATATGGCTTGCAACCTCCATTTCAGTACTGCGGTTGTAAAATCACCCCATATTATGGTAACATTGTCATCTCCTCCTACAGGTGCACAAAAAGCCACCAAATCTTCATTCCTGAAGGCAACATTGCTTGCAACACAACTGGCAAGCCAGAAAGAACAAAAGGAACACTCCAGTGAAGACTTTACATCCCTCCAGCCAACAAACATCTGAGTCTTCATCTGCCAACTGTAAAGTCTCCAAGATATTGAACAAAGACAAATGGCCTCCTCCTTCCCTGACCCGGAGATCCTCTTGCCGCACGATATCCTCACCCGGAAGACCTTCATTCACCAGTGCACGGCACGGACTGGTTTTCTGCTCTAGAGTCCAGAGGCTGACCAAGGGAGAATGCCAACGCCTCCATACATTTCATGGAACAGGATACTCCAGCCTCTGCACACTGTAGCAGTGGAATGAGATCCATCCATCATTAAATCCTCCCCACTCCACCAAGAGTCTCTTTCCGCCGTCCACCTAACCTTCGTAACCTCTTAGTTCATCCCTATGAAATCCCCAAACCAGCTTCCCTACCCTCTGGCTCCTACCCTTGTAACCGTCCCCGGTGTAAAACCTGTCCCATGCACTCTCTCACCAGCACCTACTCCAGTCCTGTAACCCGGAAGGTGTACACGATCAAAGGCAGACTGTTGATATATTTTCCGGGATGTGAGGTCGTGGCCCAAGAACTTTTCTGCTCCTTACGTTTTGTCCAGGACTGCGCTGGACTTCCTCAGAGGCGCTGGCTGCTTCGCTGAGTCTTGCCAACTGACTGGTCAGGTGTCTGAGAGCGACTTGTATATTGTGAGAAAGGGGGGGGGCGTGGTTCAGGTGACACGTAATGAGCAGTGATAATCCATAGCAAAGATAAGGTTGACTATCGATTACCAGCTTGTCAAAGATAAAAATGGTTAGCAATTTTATAGAGCCACTATCCATATATCGCTGAGTTTCATAGCCTCCTCTTTCCTATTAAAATTATCGTGATGTTTATAAATTTCAATAGCTTCTCTGTATAGCCGTGGATAGTAATTTAACGTTCTAAATAAAACTTCGGTATCGGAAAACTTCACTTGGTGGTTGCCTGGTTGAAGAGCATGTTCCGCTACAGCTGATTTTTCTATTTTTCCAAGTCGACAAAGACTTTTATGCTCTTTCAGTCACGTATTTACGCTTCTTTTGGTAGTACCAATATAAACTTTACCACAGGTACATGGAATTTTATACACACCACATGTCGACAGAGGAGGGCGTTTATCCTTCACAGATCATAGTACTTGACTTATTTTCTTTGTTGGTTTAAAGACCGGTGTTATGTCATGTTTTCATAAAATCTTACCGATCTGATCTGTCCCTTTTTTTTTTTTTTAATAAAAGGGAGAACTACTGTATTTTTCTGTCGTTGTGGTTCATTCTTATCTTTTGGTCTTCTGTTCCTTGGACGCAAAATTCTTTTTTTGAGTAGCCGTTTTTTTCAAAAGCCTGCTTCAGATGTTTCACTTCAGCATCCAAATGTTCAGGTATACATATCCGTTCCGCTCGATCGACAACTTTTTATGACACCCCTTTTTTGTTGTGGATGATGATTATAATTTTTATATAAATCTCTGTCCGTATGTGTTGCCTTCCGAAAAACTTTATATTCCAAGCTTCTATTGGAGTCTCATAACTAAATAGAAAAATCAGCTGTAGTGGAACATGCTCTTCAACCAGGCAACCACCAAGTGAAGTTTTCCGATACCGAAGTTTTATTTACAACGTTAAATTACTATCCACGGCTATACAGAGAAGCTATTGAAATTTATAAACATCACGATAATTTTAATAGGAAAGAGGAGGCTATGAAACTCAGCGATATATGGACAGTGTCTCTACAAAATTGTTAACCATTTTTATCTTTGACAAGCTGGTAATCGATAGTCAACCTTATCTTTGCTATGGATTATCACTGCTCATCACGTGTCACCTGAACCACGCCCCCCTTTCTCACAATATATAAGTCGCTCTCAGACACCCGACCAGTCAGTCGGCAAGACTCAGTGGAGCAGCCAGCGCCTCTGAGGAAGTCCAGCGCAGTCCTGGACAAAACGTAAGGAGCAGAAAAGTTCTTGGGCCACGACCTCACATCCCGGAAAGTATATCAACAGCCATGTCACCCGGTCGTGAAAGCCTTCATTCTACGATCAAAGGCAGAGCCACGTGCGAAAGCACCCACATGATTTACCAACTGACCAGCCTACACTGTGACGCTTTCTATGTGGGAATGACCAGCAACAAACTGTCTATTCGCATGAATGGACACAGGCAGACAGTGTTTGTTGGTAATGAGGATCACCCTCTGGCTAAACATGCTTTGGTGCACGGCCAGCACATCTTGGCACAGTGTTACACCGTCCGGGTTATCTGGGGACTTGCCCTTCAGTATATCCTCTCTTCTCGTTATCCGCCAGGCCTCAACCTCCGCTAATTTCAAGTTGCTGCCGCTCATACCTCACCTGTCTTTCAACTACATCTTTGCCTCTGTACTTTTGCCTCGACTGTCATCTCTGCCCAAACTCTTTGCCTTTACAAGTGTGTGTGTGTGTGTGTGTGTGTGTGTGTGTGTGTGTGTGTGTGTGTGTGTGTGTGTCCTTTTTTCCCCATAAGGTAAGTCTTTCTGCTCCCGGGGTTGGGATGATGCCTTACGCTTTCCCTTAAAACCCACATCCTTTCGTCTTTCCCTCTCCTTCCCTCTTTCCTGATGAAGCAACTGTTGGTTGCGAAAGCTTGAATTTTGTGTGTTTGTGTGTCGATCAACATGCTAGCGATTTCGTTAGGTAAGTCACATCATCTTTGTTTTTAGATATATTTTTCCCACGTGGTATATTCAGTTCCTTATTAAGCATTACGTGTTTCAAAATTTCATAATCAGACTGAAGCTGTGGAGTAAAGTGTACAAGAAATTAATGATAGATAATATACCTAAGTGTGCATCCGAGTAGTCCAATATACAGAAGTTTCAAGTAGTGTACTTACATAAAAACCAAACTTTAATACAAAGCTCAGGAAAGCAAGCAACATAAATCTCATCTCGTGTAGGCATATTTGACAGTGTTGTCATCCATTCAAATAGAACCAGTGCCAAACTGAGTGTAGCGATTGAACTGTCAAAGACGTAATGAAGGCCATTAGGTGGTGGTAGTATTGATTATAGAAAGTAAATCAAAGAGTAAATTTACAGACTTCATGCACTGCAGTTAATTACTTGTCACCACCTCATGAACAAATTTGACAAAAACATTTATACTACTTTTATGGAAGAGAAACTCGTACTAACTCAACGCGACAGACAGATGTGATGTGCATATATTTCGAATTCACAAATATAAAATAAAGAAAAATTGTAACATTTTCTTTCAAATTGTTGAAACCATCTAGGCTTACCTAAAAGTTTATATTATATGTCGTCCATTGTTTGTTAGAATAGTGTAATGAATGCAGTTGGTCATACTCGTGTAACATTTCTTTTTGTGATGATTGTAAACTGATACTAGGTAGACAGACTTCAAGAAGAGTATAATAATTCCAATCCCAAAGAAAGCAGGTGCTGACAGATGTGAAAATTACCGAACAATCAGTTTAATAAGTCACGGATGCCAAATACTAATGCATATTCTCTACAGACGAATGGAAAAACTGGTAGAAGCTGACCTCAGATCAGTTTGGATTTCGTAGAAATATTGGAACACGTGAGGCAATACTGACTCTACGACTTATCTTAGAAGCTAGATTAAGGAAAGGCAAACCTACGTTTCTAGCATTTGTAGACTTAGAGAAAGTTTTTGACATTGTTGACTGGAATACTCTCTTTCAAATTCTGAAGGTTGCAGGGGTAAAATACAGGGAGCAAAAGGCTATTTACAATTTGTACAGAAACCAGATGGCAGTTAGAAGAGTCGAGGGTATGAAAGGGAAGCCGTGGTTGGGAAGGGAGTGAGACAGGGTTGTAGCCTATCCCCAATGTTATTCCATCTGTAGATTGAGCAAGCAGTAAAGGAAACAAAAGAAAAATTTGGAGTAGGTATTAAAATCCATGGAGAAGAAATAAAAATGTTGAGGTTCGCTGATGATATTGTAATTCTGTCAGAGACAGCAAAGGACTTGGAAGAGCAGTTGAACGGAATGGACAGTGCCTTGAGAGGAGGATATAAGATGAACATCAACAAAAGCAAAACGAAGATAATGGAATGTAGTCGAATTAAGTCGGGAGATGCTGAAGGAATTAGATTAGGAAATGAGTCACTTAAAGTAGTAAAGGAGTTTTGATATTTCGGGAGCAAAATAACTGATGATGGTTGAAGTAGAGAGGATATCAAATGCAAACTGGCAATGGCAAGGGAAGCGTTTCTGAAGAAGAGAAATTTGTTAACATCGAGTATTGATTTAAGTGTCAGGACGTTGTTTCTGAAAGTATTTGTATGATACATAGCCATGTATGGAAGTTTAAACATGGACGATAAATAGTTTGGACAAGAAGAGAATAGAAGTTTTCGAAATGTGGTGCTACAGTAGAATGCTGAAGATTAGATGGGTAGATCATATAACTAATGAGGTATTGAATAGGATTGGGGAGAAGACGTTTGTGGTACAATTTAACTAGAAGAAGGGATCGGTTGGTAGGACATGTTCTGAGGCATCAAGGGATCACCAATTTAGCATTGGAGGGTAAAAATCGTAGAGGGAGACCAAGAGATGAATGCACTAAACAGATTCAGAAGGATGTAGGTTGCAGTAGGTACTGGGAGATGAAGCTTGCACAGGATGGAGTAGCATGGAGAGCCGCATCAAACCAGTATCAGGACTGAAAACAACAACAACAACAACAACAACAACAACAGGTAGATAGTTACATGATATAACACAAAGTTACAGAGAACTGGAAAAAAAATTGCCCATTTTGTCATATAAATAGTTCTTTCATTTCAGGTTGTTGCCACCAAACTGGGCTCACCTGAATGATTCTGTTATGTCATTTATTACGTGTTCGTCTATTATAATGTGGCTACATTTTGTGATACGTACATACATTTTATTTTTTGATGGTTGTGAACTTATTCCTTCACACTTATATTTTACTTATTACTGATATTGGTTTTATGTTTGTTACATCACACCAGATATTAGTTGCAGTTGCCTTCCGTTTTGATATTGACTAAAGACAACCTCTGTAACGTTCTCTACGATGTTACCTAATGACACACTTTCTGCTGTTAGTGAGAGTTTCTTTTCCATAAAAGTAGCATAAATGTTTTTATCAAATTTGTTATGAGAGGTCGATATGTACTTAGTTGCAGTGTATGAAGTTTGTAAAGTTACTCGTTTCTTTCCGTTCTATGGTCACCTACTGGCCTTTATCACCTCTTTGATAGTTCAGTTGCCACACTCAGTTTGGCACTTGTTCTATTTGATTTGGTACTGGTTCTATTTGAACAGATGATGGCACTGTCAAATATTCCTACATGAGATGAGGTTTGTGTTGTATTCAGTCTGTGCTCACTTTCATGAGCTTTGTACTAAAGTTTGATCTTTATATAAGTATACTATTTGAAATTTCTGTATATTGGAATACTTGGATGCACACTTGTATATTTTCCTTCATTAATTTCTTGTACACTTAATTCCACAGCTTCAGTCTGATGATGAAATTTTGAAACTTGTAATGCTTAATTGTGTAAACTTGTGCAATCAAGTTGTTACTCCAGCTTATTGGTCAGCTCTTACCCATTTTTGCTGCTCAGCAACTTCAATGCCCACTGTCCTCTTTGGGGATCTTTGAGAACCTGTCCAGGAAGTTCCCTCTTTACTGACCTCAATCAACTATTTCTCGCATGTCTTAGCACTGGAGCACTGATGTTGCTTTCAGACTCCACACAACCTTATTTTTGTTTGGACGTCTAGTTCTGCACGGCCCAGCTTGCCTGTCAACTCAATTGGTCTGTTCTCTGTGACATGTACTTCAGCGCCCATTTCCCATGCACTATCAGTTTACCAACTCCTGCCTCATCTGTGTGTAAACCCAATGGGCAGCTTTCTAAGGCTGACTACAGGCTTTAATCCTCCCTGGTGACATTCAATGAACAACATTTCCCCAGTAGTGTTGACCATCTAGAGTACCTTACGAACATTTTCCTTACTGTACAGAATGTTCCATATCTCACACTACTACTTTACCACGCCATGTCCAGGTCCTCTGGTGGACTGAGTCATGCTGTTCACAATTTGTACTTCCAGACGTGGTCTCCACATTTTTAAGTCATCTTACAATTGCAAATTGTATTCATTATAAACAGTTGCATGTGCAGTGTCGCCACATTCTTCGGGGTAACTGGATTTCCTGTACTAGTTCTTTTAACAGTTTCATTCCCTCTTCTGTCTTGTGGCCCAACCTCCATCGGCTCTCTGGGACCAAGATTCATTGCCTGATTTCTGGCCTGACCATAGCAGGTGATGTCATTGTGGACACTATTCCATCTCCAACACCTTATTAACCCTGTTATAGACAGTCTCCCATCAGGCATCTCCATCTCATTTTTCGTTGACAACTTTTTGATCAATTGCAGTCTTCCATGGACTTCATCTTCTTGAGTGGCATCTTCAGCGATGTCTGATTGTCTTTAGCCATGTAGTGTAGACAATGGCTTGTGCTTTTCCATTGACAAAACACTTGTGTGAATTTCTGGTGACACAATGGGTTTCTTCCACAGTCTTTACATCTTGGACCTAATGCTCTTCCATCACAAATTTACTGGGGCTCATGCTCCGTAGGAACCTTCCTTGATCCCCCCCCCCCCCCCCCCCCACTTATCTTACTTGCCCACATGCTGTACCGGGCCCTGAGTGTCTTGTGTGTCCTAAATGGTACTTCATGGAGAGTGAATTGGATCACCCTCCTCCATTTATACTGATCCCTTGTCTGTTCGAAACTAGACTGTTGGTGTTCTGTCCATCTTACACTGTCTTAACATAATCCACAGTTCTGGAATACGGTTGGTCACTGGCACTTACTGCACTAGCTTGGTTGGAGTGTCTGTGCTGCCGAACTACTGCTGTCATACTGGCGTGACGTTTTCCTCAGCAGATATGCATGCTGTTTGTCTGTCATGCTCAGCCATCCTTCCTATGCCTTCTTTTTCGACGACTCCTTTGACTGCCAGTATGGGGTGCCCCCTTTTTCCCTGTTAACCCCCAGAGTTCGCTTTCGGCTACTAGTCCAGCAGCTTAACTTAATGCTACCTGCCACTTTTTCAACTCGTGTGAATACTTCACCATCTTGGCTTCATGTGGTGGACTGTGTTCATCTTGGACTTCATTTCCTTCCCAAGGATACTACTCCGGATTCAATCTATTGCTGTAAGTTTCTCAACCTTCGCAACCAACTTAGTGATAGCACCTTTGTTTCCACTGATGGCTCTAAGACTGACTGTGATGTTGGTTGTACCTTTGGCTTTGGCACTGACATTTTTTGGTTTCGGCTTCCGGAACACTTCTCGATTTTTTACAGCAGAGCTCTTTGCCCTCTGTCAGGCCCTCGACTGCATCCAGCGACATAGGCTTTTTAATTGTGTCTTATGTTGTTATTCTCTGTGCCCTTCAGAGACTCTGTGTACTGTACACAATCTGTCCCTAAGTGCAATTGGGCCAAGAAACTTTCCATGTGAATGCTGCTGAGGAGCTCATCGTGAAGTTTGTGTGGGTTCCTGGTTACGTTGATCTGACAGGAAATGAGGCTGCTTAGGCTGTTGCCAAGTCGGCAGCCTCCTACCTCGGTCTGCTGGCTCTTCCATTCCTTCGAATGATCTCCATCTTACCATCTGTTGGCAGATGATGCCACTTCTGCATCACCACTGGTTTTGTTTGGAACAAGTTCCAGGGAATTAAACCTCTCCCAATGGCTTGGCCACCCTCCTCTCTGCCCTCTCGTCGCAAAGAGATTGTCTCAGCTATGTTGCATATTGGGCACTGTAATTTTAGCCATTGCCATTTGTTACGTTGTGATCCCCCACCACTTTGTGCTCATTGTCATAAATCTCTGACGGATCGCCATTTTGTGGCCCAGTGCCCTCTTTTTACCTGCTTTTCAGTGTATGTTCGCTGTTGGAGTTATCAGCCATGTTAGCGAACGACGCTTTTACCTTCGTTCACATACTAGTGTTCTAAGGTTATTATATGGCCGCTTATTAGTTCAGTTGTTTTTGTGCCCAAAAAAAAAAAAAGACTGCATCATTGACATTGCCTCCTGTTTGTGTCGTGCATGTTGCCCAATCATTTTATTTTTATTCTGTTCTATCTTTTTCTTATGTTGCATAACATTTTTGTTTGCCTTTCATGTTTCTCACACTCCTGATTTCCCTGTCAATTATTCAGTTGTGAACTTGTCCATGTACAACTCTTCATTTGTCCAACATATATATGCAGACAAGTACAGGTAAAAATTGTTTGACATCATTGTCTGTGGGATGTCCTCTTGTGGGCCCCAGTACTTTGCTGTATTAAGTTTGTTTCAAAATATTTTTGATGTGTTCGTTGTCTGATATATGGTTCTGAGTCAAAAACCTAATTTTGTATTTCATTGTGCACAGTTGTAGTTGTTGTTGTTGTTGTTGTTTAGATGGCGGTGGTGGTCTTCAATCCAGAGACTGGATGATGCAGCTCTCCATGCTACCCTATCATGTGCAAGCTCTGTCATCACAGGGCAACTGCTGCAATCCACATACTTCTGAATTTGTTTAGTGTATTCATCTCTTGGTCTCCCTCTGATTTTTACCATCCATGCTTCCCTCCAGTACTAAATTGGTGATGCCTTGACACCTCTGAATGTGTCCGACCAATCGATCCTTCCTTCTAGTCAAGTTGTGCTACTAATTCCTCTTCTTCCCAATTCTATTCAGTACCTCCTCATTAGTTACGTGATCTACCCACCTAATCTTCAGCATTCTTCTGTAGCACCACATTTAAAAAGCTGCTATTCTCTTCTTGCCTAAACTATTTATCGTCCATGTTTCACTTCCATACACTCCATACAAATACTTTCTGACACTTAAATCTAATCTCGATGTTGACAAATTTTTCCTCTTTAGAAATGCTTTTCTTGCCATTGCGAGTCCTCCCTACTTTGACCATCATCAGTTATTTTGCTTCCCAAATAGCAAAACTCATTTACTGCTTTAAGTGTCTCATCGTACACTATATTGACAAATATTTTGACAAAAATATAGTTTAAAGTTCTTTGCATGTGTTTTAGTTTTGTGACAGTACACTCTTGAAAGACCTTTAATAAGGACTATTGCGTGTGTGTTGCTGCTTCCAGAGATAAACACAGAAAATTTACCGTGCAGGGATATTGTTTTCTACTGTGTGCATAATTGCAATTGCTTCTGTCCCTATGCCACTACGTCATGCAAAATTTCCTGTATTTGTGGCGTTACCCAAGTGGGCCCTCAGTCGATCTAATTCAGTTCAGATTTGTTTTACTTGAATGTTGATTTCCCTTAATGGCACTTCCTATATTGAATTTGACCATTTCTTTGCCTGTATTTAATTTTTCACTAACTGTTTCCTGTATATTATATGTTCTCCAAAGTTTCACCCACGCTTTCCTCTCTTACTCTTTAATGTACTGATTTCCAATACTGTTATTTCTGCAATGTGCTCACCTATTTATGACCTGTAATCTCAGATAAATTAAAGAACTGTCGTAAAATTCTTTGGCTTGTAGCCTTATTTTAATTCAGAGATTTCTCTAACCTGCTCTTTATGACAATCTTCAAATTCAAACATTTTTGCAAGTTGTTCATCTTTCTTTTGCACCCAGGTGTCAAATCTTTTCCCCAATTTATTTCCCATATTGTGGAATCTATCTACTAAATATCATTTCTGCTCTTGACATTTTCCATCAGGATTTTGAATATACTCGTGTTCCATGAATTTGGTTGTTAAAACCACATTTTGTTAACAGACAGTGTCAACTTTCACAGCTAATTCATTATGTGCAGTAACCACCTTACTTGCACATCACTGTAGACACTGTCACCAGATATGATGTAGTGGCAAAAAAAAAAATCTCATATCTCCAATCTTTTCATTTCTACCATGTGCTCTCCACACTGCCATTTCAGTTCTCTGAATAAGCTTAAATGAATATGGGATTAATAATGGCTGCCCTAGAAATAATATAGGCAACATCAAATTTGTCAATTCACTACTACACTGAGCAAAATCAGATACAGATGAAATAACAGTACAGCCGCTACCGGAAAATCAAAACTAATCACATTTTTGTTTGTGTTCTTAAGTAAGACTCATCTAGTATGAAAGTTGCATGTGATAGGAGATGAAATTCGTGTTCACATCTAAGTAGAATTTTGTGCTCCACATCTAAACTCTGATGGTAGATTCAGTCTATGTTTAAAAACTTGACATGTGTGAAGAGCCATATGATATTTACAAATCTTGAGCATGGTGTTCAATAAATGCCTCGGGGTGAAACCACTTGTGCTGAAACAATTCTTTTTCATCACCCATCTCTGGAGGTATTCCCTTGCAGTTTATAATGCAAAGGATGAGATACCTCAAAGTGTTTTGAAAGTGGTGTGTATTTTAAAAGTAATCCTTTTTAACATTTGTGATTGCCTACCTGGACATTATTGATGTAATCAAACATACTGTAGCATCTTGTGACAATCTGTTGAAAGTGTAATAGAAATTAATTGCCTGGGTAAAACATGGAATGATTGGTTGTAATTATCAGAAAATATCCCAAACTCTTTGCCTTTACAAATGTCTCCCTGTGTGTGTGTGTGTGTGTGTGTGTGTGTGTGTGTGTGTGTACGTACGCACGCGCGTGCTCGAGTGTATACCTGTCCTTTTTCCCCCCTAAGGTAAGTCTTTCCGCTCCCGGGATTGGAATGACTCCTTACTCTCTCCCTTAAAACCCACATCCTTTCGTCTTTCCCTCTCCTTCCCTCTTTCCTGACGAAGCAACCATTGGTTGCGAAAGCTTGAATTTCGTGTGTATGTTTGTGTTTTTGTGTCTATCGACATGCCAGCACTTTCGTTTGGTAAGTCACATCATCTTTGTTTTTAGATATATTTTATGATTTAGTTTGATTGGAAGGAAATAGTCTCATAGCTGAGTTGTATCAATTTCATATTTCAATGTGTATATAAATGTTCAGCTATTGGGATGTGTCCCAAGCATTAAAAATGATGAAGCATGTACTGTGAGCATTGAGCTTTTCATGAAAATGATTGTTACATTGAACGCAGTGTACAACAATTACTCTGATAATTTATTTTCAGGAAATGACTTCACAGTTAGTGGTGTTGTGGGTGGTGCTGGAGTCCACGTATGTTACTATGAAAAAGTAAGTGACCAGCTGCAGTTCGGAGTGGAGATGGATACAAATCTGCGTATGCAAGAAACTTTAGCTGTCATTGGTTACCAAGTAGATCTTCCCAAAGCAGATGTGTGCTTCAGAGGTAAGATTTTGTATTTTCACACATAGCTTATAGTTCCATTTAATATTTTGGTGTGTAGCCAGTGACAGCTGACGGCAGTTATAATTTCTAGGTTCCCCCATTTGTTCACAAATGTGTGCTTCAATGTACTGGTTTGTACACAAGCTGCATATGTTAATAAATAAGTAAATGTCACTACTGTTCGTCCTTTATTCAGGTTTTAAATTAATATGAAACTAAATTCAGTATATCTGTATAGTTGATTTTATTTCATTCTCTTTCCGATTCTGGAAATCTTGAGGAAAAATAAAAGCGAAAAAGAAAGAAAGAGAGAGAGAGAGACAATACTTCAAATAATTTTTCTGTTATCCTAATGTAATACTGCAGAAAATTGATTTTCTCTTTTACTGAATGTCTGTGTGATATCATGATGGAGTCTTCCTCTAATCTGTTTACTACAGTGTAAATGTTATGTGCTTGACCAGATTGTCAGCACGAAATTGTTTTTGTTTGATTGAGGTATGTAATATCCAAAGTTGCAGTCATGTTGTACCACCCCAATTCAGCTTTTCAGTAATCTCCTTAAATTACTAGAGGTCAGTGTTGGTATTTTTTTTAAACAAAGCCATGTCCATTCGTCCCACCCTCCCCGGACACGTTCCAAACCTTTCAGACATGTTATGGTAACCAACATTTCCATATGACATTGAAGAGCCCAAACAGATGAGTTGTCCTGATACTTTGTTCTGATATTATATGAGGAAGGAGGAGGGAGGGGGAGACCAAAAGTACAGAAGTAACACTTTTTCTCCAGCAGTTGGTATAAAACCAGTTCATAATTCTGCCAGTAGTTCCCTCACTAGACACCATTTCGAATCAGTTGCCCAGGTAGCATTGGCATGGAAACAATGTGTTTTCATAAGTGCTGTTTCTTGTGCTCAGCAGTTTTTTGATGGCAAACATTAAATATCGTAACATAAGGTTCTGTTTTGTGTTAAGGAAATCGGCAGCAGAAACTATCGCAGTGCATTGCACGGCTTATGTAGAGGAAGCTTTTTAGTCAGACAAGGGTTTATGAATGGTCCATCATTTCAAGTGATCACTTGTGATTTGAAGACAAATTTTTGACCAGGACATCCCCGAACAAATAAAAACATTAAAAAAAGATCCATGTTGTGATAAGTGTTTGATCGTCATAGAACAGTCAGTAAATTGGTGGAAATGACAGGAGGATCCTGAAGTACTCTGAAATTCGTGTAAATGAATTGTGACTTGTAGCTTCAAAGATGGAACTTGTGGCAGCAAAAATCATTGTACATGTGCTTCCAGATGACCAGTGATCCAGTTGTTTGCATGTGTGCTGGGAATTGATAGAACAGTTAGAAATTGATCTGAATTTTGACACAAAAGTCATAACAGGCTATTGGCTTTTGCACCATGATAACACCCCTGCTCACAGGACATCGGGGAGTTTTGGAACAAAAACCAAATTACAATGGTTTCTCATCCACCGTGCTCACCAGACCTGACCCTGTGAGACTTCTTTATTCCCAAGAATGGAAAGGAACCTGAGAGGGAACTATTTTTAAGATATAGAAATAAAGGGGAATAAATAAATAACTATGTAAATAAATAAATAAATACCACTGGAGGCACTAAATAGCACAATTGCATACAAGTTTAAAAACTTTGGGACAAGTGTATTATATCTGATGGTCACTATTTTGAAGGTATTTATACACAAATTTTTTTGTAAAACAGGTTTTTTTCCTCCTCCTCGTAATGCTGTCATTGAATATTTTTATTGGCCTAGTTGTAAACTTTGTCTTGGAAAAAAAGAAAAAAAAGATGGCTGAACATTGGGATGGGAGGAGAGGTGGGTTGTCAAGTGTTGGTTATGTGGTTACAATAAGAGGTGTGATTTGTGTTCATATAGATATGGGCTAAGTGGTGTTTCCTTTTTAGTAAAAAGTTAGTTTTTTTTCTTTAGAAAGTATTATGTTATGTATTCTCCAAGAAAACACCAGACTCATTAGTCATTTTATGTGTTTTGCAGCTATGATTGACTCCAATTGGACTGTTGGTGCTGTGCTGGAGAAGAAGTTACAGCCTCTACCATTCTGCTTTTCACTGAGTGGTATGCTGAATCATAGCAAAAACAATTTTCGGTTAGGCTGTGGTATCACGATTGCTTGAATAAAAAGCCAGTGCATTTGAGGAATATGTTTGAATAAAATATAATAGTCATTGGAGAATATATTATAATTCACAATGCTAAAGATGTTTTACTGTTAATGTGAAGCAGATCTGTGATCAGTTCAGTAATTTGCAAGATCTTTCACATACAGAGGTGCTTACAAACACATCACCTCCATTAGCCAAAGTATTTGATACGTTTGTACCAAACATTTTGTTAGTTTTCCATGTGACTTATTTTTTGTAAATATGTACCTGCACAAAACAATGACAGCTGTAAGCATTTTTTTTATCTAATGTGACACAAGAGACTGTATTGCTGAATCATTTCTTGGATTTGCAAGGACAAAATAAACAAATACAATAACATGTATATCGGGAATGACTAAATGTGAAGTATTTAGGTTCATTCAAACTCCAAGGCTCCTAAACTCTCAGATCTTTGGAGAGACTTATAAAGAAAAGTCAGTTTTGAGCTAAACGTAGACCTACAAAATTCGTTTTTTTTGTTTTGTGATGAATTTATTGCTCACCCTTTTTGTGCCATGTGATTGCCACAATAAATGCATTCTGTATGTATCTGCCCCTTGCTGTTAGGTGTTAGAGTAACTAGCACATTTGGATGGAGGCAGATATGATACACCAAGAATTTGGGATTGGCTCTAAGAGGGAGGAATGGCAGCAGAGGATGTGCATTCTGCTTTTCAGTATGTGTGTAAATAAAGCTGTTTGTTATTTTGTTTTATGATCAATAAATCTGAAAGTCTTGCCACAGTTAGCTTTTTTATTTACGAAATCTTAAGGTTATATAGATTTTAATCACGTTTACCTTGTGTGGAAATACAGGGCAGTTTCCTTTATTAGAATTAAAGAGTTGTTACGCAATTTAATCATTTTTAACAAGATGTGGAGAAGACAGTGTTGTTATCCCACATAGTCACTCACCCTAAACGTTTTTGAAATGATAGAAGGTAAGTTGTTCAAGCCTTAGATAAGAGGGTTTATAATTCCCAAAAATGTCTCAGTATAATTATTGCAGTTTTCATCACATAATTTGAGGAGAAATTTCGTGATCTGAAAGCTGACCGATCCTTCATTCTTCCGGCTGACAAGGGTTCCATGACCGTGGTACTTGATCGTCGGGAGTATGTGGCTGAGAGACTGCGTTAGCTTTCAGACAACTCTACATACAAAGTTTGCCAAGGTAATCCCATTACTGATGTCCAGGCGGAGCTTCAAGGAATCCTCAGAACCTGAGGCCCCCTACAAAACCTTTCACCTGACTCCATCAAACTCCTGACCCCACCGACACCTCGCACTCTTACCTTCTACCTACTTCATAAAATTCACAAACCCAAACATCCCGGCAGCCCCATTGTAGCTGGTTACCAAGCCCCCACAGAACGTATCTCTGCCTACGTAGATCAACACCTTCAACCCATTACATGCAGTCTCCCATCCTTCATCAAAGACACCAACCACTTTCTCGAGCGCCTGAAATCCTTGCCCAGTCTGTTACCCCCGGAAACCATCCTTGTAACCATTGATGCCACTTCCCTATACACAAATATCCCGCACGTCCAGGGCATCGCTGCAATGGAGCACTTCCTTTCACGCCGATCACCTGCCACCCTACCTAAAACCTCTTTCCTCATCACCTTAGCCAGCTTCATCCTGACCCAAAACTTCTTCACTTTTGAAGGCCAGATATACCAACAATTAAAGGGAACAGCCATGGGTACCAGGATGGGCCCCCTCTTATGCCAACCTATTTATGGGTCGCTTAGAGGAAGCCTTTTTGGTTACCCAAGCCTGCCAACCCAAAGTTTGGTACAGATTTATGGATGACATCTTCATGATCTGGACTCACAGTGAAGAACAACTCCAGAATTTCCTCTCCCCAACCCCAACTCCTTTGGTTCCATCAGATTCACCTTGTCCTACTCCAAATCCCATGCCACTTACCTTGACGTTGACCTCCATCTGTCCAATGGCCAGTTTCACACATTCGTCCACATCAAACCCACCAACAAGCAACAGTACCTCCATTATGACAGCTGCCACCCATTCCATATCAAACGGTCCCTTTCCTACAGCCTAGGCCTTCGTGGCAAACGAATCTGCTCAAGTCCTGAAACCCTGGACCATTACACCAAAAACCTGAAAACAGCTTTCGCATCCCGCAACTACCCTCCTGACCTGGTACAGAAGCAAATAATCAGAGCCACTTCCTCATCCCCTCAAACCCAGAACCTCTTACAGAAGAACCCCAAAAGTGCCCCACTTGTGACAGAATACTTCCCGGGACTGGATCAGACTCTGAATGTGGCTCTCCAGCAGGGATACGACTTCCTAAAATCCTGCCCCGAAATGAGATCCATCCTTCATGAAATCCTCCCCACTCCACCAAGAGTGTCTTTCCGCCGTCCACCTAACCTTCGTAACCTCTTGGTTCATCCCTATGAAATTCCCAAACCACCTTCCCTACCCTCTGGCTCCTACCCTTGTAACCGCCCCGGTGTAGAACCTGTCCTACGCACCCTCTACCACCACCTACTCCAGTCCTGTAACGCGGAAGGTGTACACGATCAAAGGCAGAGCCTCGTGTGAAAGCACCCACGTGATTTACCAACTGACCTGCCTACACTGTGACGCTTTCTATGTGGGAATGACCAGCAACAAACTGTCCATTCGCATGAATGGACACAGGCAGACAGTGTTTGTTGGTAATGAGGATCACCCTGTGGCTAAACATGCCTTGGTGCACGGCCAGCACATCTTGGGACAGTGTTACACCGTCCGAGTTATCTGGATACTTCCCACCAACACCAACCTATCCGAACTCCGGAGATGGGAACTTGCCCTTCAATATATCCTCTCTTCTCGTTATCCACCAGCCCTCAATCTCCGCTAATTTCAAGTTGCCGCCACTCATACCTCACCTGTCATTCAATAACATCTTTACCTCTGTACTTCCGCCTCGACTGACATCTCTGCCCAAACTCTTTGCCTTTAAATATGTCTGCTTGTGCCTGTATATGTATGAATGAATATGGGTGTGTGTGCGTGCGTGCGTGCGTGCGTGCGTGCGTGTGTATGTGTGTGGGCGCGCGCGCGCTCACGCTAGTATATACCTATCTTTTTTTTTTCCCCTCTAAGGTAAGTCTTTCTGCTCCCGGGATTGGAATGACTCCTTACCCTCTCCCTTAAAATCCACATCCTTTCATCTTTCCCTCTCCTTCCCTCTTTCCTGAAGAAGCAACCGTTGGTTTGAAAGCTAGAAATTTTGTGTGTGTGTTTGTGTGTTATTTTATTGTGCCTGTCTACCGGCCCTTCCCGCTTGGTAAGTCTTGGAATCTTTGTTTTTAATATATTTTTCCCATGTGGAAGTTTCATATATATTAAAAACAAAGATTCCAAGACTTACCAAGCGGGAAAGTGCTGGCAGACAGGCACAATGAACGAAACACACAAACAGACACACAGAATTACGAGCTTTCGCAACCGATGGTTGCTTCTTCAGGAAGGAGAGGGAAAGACCAAAGGATTTGGGTTTTAAGGGAGAGGGTAAGGAGTCATTCCAATCCCGGGAGCAAAAAGACTTCCCTCGGGGGGGGGGGGGGGGGGGGGGGGGGGGGGAGAAGACAGGTGTACATGCACACGCGCACGCACACGCACGCGCGCGCACACACACGCACGCGCGCGCACACACACACACGCACGCGCACACACACACACGCACGCGCACACACACACACGCACGCGCACACACACACACACGCACGCGCGCACACACACACACACACACACACACACGCACACGCACGCGCGCACACACGCACGCGCGCACACACACACGCACGCGCGCACACACGCACGCGCGCACACACGCACGCGCGCACACACGCACGCGCGCACACACGCACGCACGCGCGCACACACGCACGCACGCGCGCACGCGCGCACACACGCACGCACGCGCACACACACGCACGCACGCGCACACACACGCACGCACGCGCACGCACACGCACGCGCACGCACACACACGCACGCGCGCGCACGCACACACACGCACGCGCGCGCACGCACACACACGCACGCGCGCGCACGCACACACACGCACGCGCGCGCACGCACATATTTAAAGGCAAAGAGTAAGGGCAGAGATGTCAGCCGAGCGGAAGTACAGAGGCAAAGAAGTTAAAAGACAGGTGAGGTATGAGCGGCGGCAACTTGAAATTAGCGGAGGTTGAGGCCTGGTGGATATCGAGAAGAGAGGATATACTGAAGGGCGAGTTCCCATCTCCGGAGTTCGGATAGGTTGGTGTTGGTGGGAAGTATCCAGATAACTCGCACGGCGTAACACTGTGCCAAGATGTGCTGGCCGTGCACCAAGGCATGTTTAGCCACAGGGTGATCCTCATTATCAACAATGACTGTCTGCCTGTGTCCAGCATGCGAATGGACAGTTTGTTGCTGGTCATTCCCACATAGAAAGCATCACAGTGCAGGCAGGTCAGTTGGTAAATCACGTGGGTGCTTTCACACGTGGCTCTCCCTTTGATCGTGTACACCTTCCGGGTTACAGGACTGGAGTAGGTGGTGGTGGGAGGGTGCATAGGACAGGTTTTACACCGGGGGCGGTTGCAAGGGTAGGAGCCAGAGGGTAGGGAAGGTGGTTTGGGAATTTCATAGGGATGAACCAAGAGGTTACGAAGGTTAGGTGGACGGCGGAAAGACACTCTTGGTGGAGTGGGGAGGATTTCATGAAGGATGGATCTCATTTCGGGGCAGGATTTTAGGAAGTCTTATCCCTGCTGGAGAGCCACATTCAAGGTCTGATCCAGTCCCGGGAAGTATTCTGTCAAAAGAGGGGCACTTTTGGGGTTCTTCTGTGAGAGGTTCTGGGTTTGAGGGGATGAGGAAGTGGCTCTGGTTATCTGCTTCTGTACCAGGTTGGGAGGGTAGTTGCGGGATGCGAAAGCTGTTTTCAGGTTTTTGGTGTAATGGTCCAGGGATTCAGGACTTGAGCAGATTCGTTTGCCACGAAGGCCTAGGCTGTAGGAAAGGGACCGTTTGATATGGAATGGGTGGCAGCTGTCATAATGGAGGTACTGTTGCTTGTTGGTGGGTTTGATGTGGACGGATGTGTGAAGCTGGCCATTGGACAGATGGAGGTCAACGTCTAGGAAAGTGCATGGGATTTGGAGTAGGACCAGGTGAATCCTGATGGAACCAAAAGAGTTGAGGTTGGAGAGGAAATTCTGGAGTTGTTCTTCACTGTCCAGATCATGAAGATGTCATCAATAAATCTGTACCAAACTTTGGGTTGGCAGGCTTGGGTAACCAAGAAGGCTTCCTCTAAGCGACCCATAAATAGGTTGGCATACGAGGGGCCCATCCTGGTACCCATGGCTGTTCCCTTTAATTGTTGGTATGTCTGGCCTTCAAAAGTGAAGAAGTTGTGGGTCAGGATGAAGCTGGCTAAGGTGATGAGGAAAGAGGTTTTAGGTAGGGTGGCAGGTGATCGGCGTGAAAGGAAGTGCTCCATTGCAGCGAGGCCCTGGACATGCGGGATATTCGTGTATAGGGAAGTGGCATCAATGGTTACAAGGATGGTTTCCAGGGGTAACAGACTGGGTACGGATTCCAGGCGTTCGAGAAAGTGGTTGGTGTCTTTGATGAAGGATGGGAGACTGCATGTAATGGGTTGAAGGTGTTGATCTACGTAGGCAGAGATACGTTCTGTGGGGGCTTGGTAACCAGCTACAATGGGGCAGCCAGGATGTTTGGGTTTGTGAATTTTAGGAAGTAGGTAGAAGGTTGGAGTGCGAATATATATATATATATATATATATATATATATATATATATATATATATATATATTAAAAACAAAGATTCAAAGACTTACCAAGCGGGAAAGCGCCGGCAGACAGGCACATGAACAAAACACACAAACACACACACAGAATTACGAGCTTTCGCAACTGGCAGTTGCTTCGTCAGGAAAGAGGGAAGGAGAGGGAAAAATGAAAGGATGTGGGTTTTCAGGGAGAGGGTAAGGAGTCATTCCAATCCCGGGAGCGAAAAGACTTCCCTTAGGGGAAAGAAAAAGGACAGGTGTACACTCTCGCTCGCTCGCGCGCGCGCGCGCGCGCACACACACACACACACACACACACACACACACACACACACACACACACCATGTGTATGTGCGGATGGATGTGTGTGTGTGTGTGTGTGTGTGTGTGTGTGTGTGTGTGTGTGTGTGTGTGTGTGTGTGTGTACACCTGTCCTTTTTTTTCCCCTAAGGGAAGTCTTTCCGCTCCCGGCATTGGAATGACACCTTACCCTCTCCCTGAAAACCCACATCCTTTCATTTTTCCCTCTCCTTCCCTCTTTCCTGACGAAGCAACTGCCAGTTGCGAAAGCTCGTAATTCTGGGTGTGTGTTTGTGTGTTTTGTTCATGTGCCTGTCTGCCGGCGCTTTCCCGCTTGGTAAGTCTTGGAATCTTTGTTTTTAATATATTTTTCCCATGTGGAAGTTTGTAAATACTTCTGCCTAACTTGACAATGACTGAAATGCAACCAGTATTAGCTGAAATTATTCAGCTTCTGTCAATTCAGCTACTCCTGCAAGGTACTGTATTTGCATTCTTCATTTTCATGGGCACTCTATCTTCTTACACACCGTAATTGCTTCCTTCTGATATGACCACAGATTTTTTTTCTTTGTATCTTCGCAAATCTAGAAAATTTTCCCTGTCATTATCAATATCTCAGTCCTACATCTGTTTCTCCTACATACCTGCATAACCCACTGAATCCCCCCATTCCCCACCTCTGTCCAATCACCTGCTGTCAGTCTGTTTCTAGAAATACCATATTTGACTGCAACTCCTCCTTCCAGAAGTGCTTCAGATTATAGACCTTCAGTCCCTGCCTCTCGCTAATCTTTCATTACAGAAAGAAAGAAACAAAGAAAAAACACATGTTACAGTGGAGTAGCCTTTGCTTAGCCATATGTGAATAACAAGCAGGGTCCACAGAAAGTGAGAAATGATGGATTATCTGTTGCTGCCATTTGTTTTGTGACACCTGTCATAATGAAACTAATATTTTAACATTATATCAAATTTAACCATTAATCTTGTTTTACAGCATCATAATCCTTGAATATCTTAGCCACATATGCTTTAGGACTGTAGGGAAAATGGAGATGTTTCCTTGCCAAAGTTTCTGATGAAGTGTTGCATTGTGATTAGCGTATGCTTACATTATTGGTGGTGGATGAAAATGATACCTTGTCTCAACATAGCATTGTGCTTGTAATGTTTGACAGTAGGTGCTCTCTCTCCCTCTTGTTTTTTCCAACAATACAAAAAGAACATCATCTTAGTGGACTCTGCAACTGTACATATGTTGAATGAAGGTGAGATTTTTCCACTGAGGCAATATAGGGCTACTAAAAATGATTCATTCATTTTCAGGGCACTCTATTTTAGTAAGTATTACAGGTACAAATGTGATTTGCTACATGATTGGAACTGTAAACTCACCAAGATTGCATTTTGCACTCTAAAAGACATTCTAAGAGTTAGTAAGAGTGTTCACGTGAGCTTAGTCATATCTTAAGTTATTTTTGTAATCAATCACTTATCACAGGAACATTCCCGGACTGGGTTAAATATGCTGAAGTTATGCCTATCCACAAGAAAGGGGACAAAGAAATGCCGTCAAATTAGCGACTGATCTCACTTTTGCCAGCTTTTTCAAAAATTGTTGAAAAGGTTATGTTCAAGAGTCTACTAAAGCACCTTAGTGAAAATAACATTCTGTCAGAATCACAGTTTGGGTTTCTTAAGGGTTCTGATATTGAGAAGGCTCTTTACACATACAGTGAAAATGTCCTTAATTCATTAGACAACACATTAGAGGCAACTGGCATATTCTGTGACCTGTCAAAGGCTTTTGACTGTGTGAATTACAGCCTTCTTTTAAGTAAATTAAAATATTATGGCATCACTGGTAGTGCTGCAAAGTGGTTTCAGTTATATCTTACTCATGGAAAACAAAGGGTGTCATTACGTAACACTTTAGCAGTAGGCAATCAGACAACACCTGACTAGGAAGAAATTACATGTAGTGTTCCCCAAGGTTCCATACTAGGTCCACTACTTTTTCTTGTGTGTATTAATGACCTGTCATCCGTTAAATTGCCAGATGCCAAGTTTATCTTATTTGCAGATGATACAAACATTGCAGTAAATGGAAAATCAAATATAAATTTAGAAAGGGCAGCTAATCAAATTTTTACTGACATTAATAAGTGCTTCATAACCAATGCATTGTCATTAAACTTTGAAAAGACCCACTATATGCAGTTCAGAACTTCCAAGAGATTTCCTTCTAGTGTGTGTATAAAATATGACGACATGGAAATAGGAGAAGTTGAGAGTGTAAAATTCCAGGGATTACAACTTGATAATAAACTCAGTTGGGAGAGACATGCTAACGAACTGCTAAAGCACCTAAACAAGTCTGTATTTGCAATTCGAATGATGTTAGACATAGGAGATATTTAAAAAACTCATAGTTTGCTTATTTTCACTCTATTATGTCATATGGTATCATACTTTGGGGTAACTCCACACCAAGAAAAAGTTTTAGATTACAGAAGCGTATAATAAGAGTAATATGTAGTGTAAATCCAAGAACATCGTGTCGAAACCTATTCAAACAATTAGGAATACTAACCACAGCTTCTCAGTATATTTATTCCTTAATGAAGTTAGTTGGAAAAAGAGACATATTATTTACAACAAACTGCTTAGTACACAGTATCAATACTAGGAATAAGAACAATAAATAAAGATTTAAAATCACTTACTATTGCC
This sequence comes from Schistocerca gregaria, assembly GCF_023897955.1. Taxonomy (NCBI): domain Eukaryota; kingdom Metazoa; phylum Arthropoda; class Insecta; order Orthoptera; family Acrididae; genus Schistocerca; species Schistocerca gregaria. The sequence goes on along the minus strand of NC_064927.1, from coordinate 69,326,134 downwards.
CAGAAAAGAGTCCAGTATTCAGCAATGCATACTTTCAATGAGCTACCAGCAACCATTTAGTTTTAGTTTCAGACAAGGCACAATTTAAAAGAATTTTTGGTGGCCAGCTCCTCCTATTCCATCTGTGAATTTCTCAACAAGTGCAGTAGACCATTTTAATGAAAATTTATTATACTTTAATTTTTGACAATTCTTAGTTGTAACAGCCAAGTAGCTACCTACTGTGTGAATGATGCATGTATGGAAAGCAGATGTAAGTCTTAAGTCTGTAAATAGTGGAAGTTTAATTTTAAATCTTGTACATAATTTAACTGGTCTTAACAGAGAATCATTAAAATGAATAATTTACTTTAATTTTTTAACAATACTTGGTTGTAATAGCCAAGTAACTAGCTACTGTGTGAATGATGGATTTAATTAAAGCAGATGTAAGTATTAAACCTGTAAATATTAGAAGTTTAATTTTAATTCATGCACATAATTTTACTGTTTATTGACTGAGTAGCATTAAAATTAATGAAACTCAAGTTTTCTAATTACATTTTTGTAATGTGTTTATATGACATGTGTTTATATGACATGTTCCACACCCAGGAGGATCCCCTACTGTGGGTCTATGGAATGGATAATTAATGTAATCTGGCGGCAAGATGCAAACTCAAGGAGTATGATTCTATTCATGCATCAGTCATATTTGTACATATAATACTTTGGCAAATACAGCACTCTGGAAGTGAATGAGTCACTTTTAGTAGCCCTGTATATTTATTAATACCTCTTCTTAATTAAACAACTAGATTCATCTTGGCATGTAATTCTTCAGTGTCTCTAGAGAAGTATGTCATATGCATGGAAGTGACAATAAATAAACATGATATGTACCATTTGTGATGGTTTATATATTTAACTGTTCTTGTTGATTTGATAGACAGTTGGTGCATGTCTACCTGTTGAAGCATTGTGAACAGTGGCACATTGTGTGAATTCACTACCATTCTCATGTACAGCACCTTGCTGTGGGTAATTAATTAAAAACTGTGCAATTAAGTAGTAGTCATGTTAAATATTGTGCATAAGTTGAGGAGTAATGCTTTCATTGGATAGAGAAACTCACTTTGCAGTGGACTAATTTCATCCCAAAACGCAGTGCCCAGTAGCTTCTGAGTACTCTCTTCAGCCCTGTCTTTGCTTTTCCATTGGAAAGACATTGTCCTGTAGTCAGTGGTAGAGTTCTTGGAATTTCTTGCAACATGCCTTGTCGCTAGGCAAAGTGCAATTCAAAAATTCCTCACCCTTGAAATTTTTGACCTTGTTAAAAACATTAATGTATCTGTTGTAGTCATGAATAGGTAAACAAAAGTGAGACTGGTAAGTGAAGGAGCACAGCTGTCGTGTACCACCTCCTAGTGTACACTGAGGAGAGGGCACCAAGTGGTTTAGCAGAGGACTTGCTCCCTTCTAGCCACCAATGATAATTGACTCATAAATTTCTGTAAGGCAACCAGTCTTATACCTAAGTGTTTTTTGGACTGATTTTAATCACTCAAGCAGCATTTTTTTCTTTTAATTACTCCTTAGTAAAATTTATTCACGTGGACTTAGCCCCGTTTTCATCCTTGTAACCAACCTCCTAAAATTTCTTTGCACATGCCTTTTGTCTTCCTTGAATATCATCTTGTGATTGACATACCAACTATACTCATGAACAGCACTAGCACTTCTATAATTGACAGTTTGGTAGTTTGTCAATTTGAGTCCATAACTGTTAATTCACTCAATAAGGAATGGAGCAATGTTGCTGGTATTCCCAGAGATTAATATTTATGTTAATAGCAGGTAGTAAATGGTGGACATGAATTTTCCATCCAACTGAAAATGTAAGAGATTAAGTATGCATAATGCAGTAAATACTTAAGAATTTCAACTTAAAGATCTGATAACCATTTACTATATGTATTTATCAGGGTGTATTCAAACTTCTGTTCTTCCTGAAGGTACTTCAGTAGTAATTAACAAAGAAAAATATTGATAATACAAGGAAAAAATTTTGATAATACTATGAAAAAGCTGTATCAGCAATGGATATACCATCAAATGCTATCTGATTATTGCTGCAGTTATCTTGGTGTTACATTATATCTCTGTAAAATGGGTAATCTCTGGGAAATTTGATATATTTCAGAATTACTATTAAGACAAATATTCTTTTTTAAAATAAATTTACTGAAAACTCTATGTATGTGGCTGCAATCATTAATTTTTCTTTTAGAACACAATTGTATCGTATTTTCCTTTATTAGGTAGTGCCAGTTCAGACAGTATACAACTAAGATTCGAACATTCAAAGTTGAACAAAAGAAATTGTCTTCTTTAACATTTCAGTTCTAGCACCCAGATTTACATTCATCTACAAAACCTGTTACCTATCCACTTTTCCTGCCCTGAAATAATAAAAAAAAAGAATAATAATTACTTCCTGTTACCACTTCTTTTGCTACAGCAAAAATCAAACTTCACCCACTTCAGGTGTTAGCTTTCTATCTAAACTGCTTCCCAGCCTACTTTTTATGACAATTAGATGGTACCACTAGCCATCTTGTGAAGTAATGAAAGTGCTAAGCATGTTTTGAGACTACACTTGCTTAAAACTGTTCCTCAATATTGCATCATTTTAAGAGCCCTTTATGATGTATATTACCACCCCAAAATTAATTATTCTTGACAGCTCATTTCTTAATGGCCACTATAATAGGATTCACAGCAATCTGTAGCAAAATAATTACCAAAATTTCCCTTTAGTTCAGGATTCTACTGAAGCTGTAGAATTAATTTCTAGAGTCATCAAATACTTTTCTGCTCAGTGGCAGATGCAAATACTCATTTTTGTTTCCAAACATTCTTGACATACTTTCAACCATTTAGCATGTCCTGCCCATTGATGAACTAAATCGTATTTCATGTAAAATGAACAATTTTTACATTGCCTCTTTGTATTATTATTATTGTGCAATAATAACAACTGTTGCAGCCAGTAACTGGGTGCACGTTGAACTCTTTGACCAACATCTCTTCTCTTTGAGCTTACAATTTTCTGTAAGTTTTCTCTCCTCCCCTGCGAACTGGGGGCTCCATGCTTCCTCCCATACATCATCAAACTAAAACAATTTCAATTACAAACCATGTTCCTCATTATGTCAATACACAAGTTCTGCTTATGTATGCAAGATAGTGTAAAGCTTATAAAAGTCCCAAAATTTTCAGTCATTCACATCCTATTGGCTTCAAATTCGAATGAGCTGACTTTTTGTTTGGGTTGCTGAAGTTGCCATAGGATTAATATTATTAACATGTTGACTGCTGCACAAATGTGTTAAAATTGGTTTTTAACAAACCGAACTTTAAGAAAAAGTTTGCTTTTAAGGAATAAAAATTAAACTGTGTGTAAACTGAAACCCTGTAAAGATGAAATTCTTAATTTTTTTGGGAATTTGTGACAGTTCCATTCATTTTCAGTCAAACTGTGTTACATTGCTGACATAAAATAGTCAGTAATTCACAATCAATGTTTATTGCTGATTGGTACATTGTAGTTTTTGGTTAGTAATTTAAAACAAGAGCATATTTCAATGCTTAGATCACATGATATGATTTCACAGAAAACTTTGCCAACACGCAAATTCTTTGTATTGTTTTGTTTAACTACACTGTGAACATTTTGTATAATTAATGGCCAACAAACTAAAAAAGAATAAGAGTCAGCAAAAACTGACACTTATTCCTTTTGTTCAAGACAGTTATAACATTAAACACTCTGATATGGGAAAGAAATAAGCTTTTCCACCATCTTTTTTATACAGTATATACTGAAATATTATGAGGCATTCCTGATTGCTGAAACTTGAGGATCTTGTGCATTGTATAGCGAAAACATTCGTGCTTCATCATTTCAAGTGAGCTACACATCTTCAGTTAAACTGCCCAATTATCTGTTAATGTTAAAATCTGTAAAACTGCCTGAACTGATGGTGTGTGAACTATGTTGCTTTTTTCCTCTCACTTCAGTCATTCCTTGCACTGTCCGTGATAATGACAGACAGTAAAAGGAGAGCTCCTGTTGTGTGGTTAAAGCTGTATTACTACTTTAATTCTTCCTGAAAAGTAGATCGGAGTTTGTTTATTTTCTTAAAGACATCATAACAAGTTAAATTAGGTCCCAGAAAGTTTTTAGTTTCTGTAGTAATATATTGTATGCAGTCACTTTTTTTATTTAGTTTCAATGTGAATTTCTTTCTGTTTTGTAATGTTCAGTAAAATTCCAGAAGCCTTCAGTAAAACCCAAATGCTCATCCTCTGTGTGGATGGGACACAGTAGTGCCGATCCAAGCTCAAATTCATAAGTTTTCATGATCACGGTCTCGCATTGCCACACCTGTGACATAAGGTCACATGTGATTGATGGTATAATAACAAACACTGGCTGGTAGCATTGCCTTGGACATACTTTCAGTGGCATGCCGTAAGTCCCTTGCACTGGTAATGGTCTGCTAATATGTGCAGTTATTTCCAGTAACCATACAATTTATCAGTCGTACGTAATACCATGTGTGATAAGTTGTGCAGCTAACTGGAAGGTGTTCGGCCCTCATAAGAACTCAATCAATCTTCTTTCTTATTAAATGGTTTCATGAAATGGGAAGCAGAAACATGTATATACTGGGGCTACACTTTTGCTTCTGCCATTTTTTCTCAAAGTTCGAGGCTTTATTGTAAGCATCTTACAAAAAATTTATGTTTCAAAGTATTGGCCATCACTGGCCACTACTTTCTACCATCTTTCGGGCAGCATATGACTCCCGCGGCAGAGGAACTGGGTGTCTTTTGAGAAGATCCAGGCATCGATCAAATTTTGCAATTGTTCATATGACAAGAAGCCATGGGAAGCCAGATTGTGTGCCATTGAACTAAAAAGTTTTTAGTCAAAGGGAACAATGTCTGGAGAATACGGCCCATGGGGTAGGACTTCCCATTTCAACATTTCGAGGTATGTTTTGTCAGGTTTTGTGACATGGGGTCAAGCACTGTCATGCTGCAAAATGAGCTTTGCGTGTATATTGTTGTACTGTGGCCGTTTGTCTTTCAGCTCTCGTCTCAAACACATCAATTACTTTTGATAACAATCTCCTGTGATTGTTCTCGTAGGTTGCAGTAGCATCGAAAGCTTTCTCTCTTTCACAACCATGCCAGTCTTAAACATCAAAATCACCATTCTGGAAGCATGAAAACCATTTTCTGTAACTATCAGGCAGCTCATCATAGGTCTTATCCAGCTTTTTCTGAGCCTCAGCCACAGATTTATCCATATAAAAGCAGAAAATTAAAACCTCCCGCAGATGACGAGAATTGGCCTCGTAAGTTGACATATTCAGACGAGAATAACTTTGAGGTGAAATCAAAAATCGGCTAATAGTTGATGGTGCTATGTTCTCAAATTCCTAAGCTTACTGTATGACACGTATGACCTATGACTTGCACCACTACTTTCCAATAATGCCATCTACTGCAAAACAGTGAATGCAAGGTTGTAGACCTAATAGATGGAAATTTATTATGAGAGTATGTCCAAGAAGTCACTCTGTAGCTTGGGACTGAAAATTTCAGTGCATCAAATGGCTGCAGGACTACTCGGAAAAATGTCATAGTCTTTCTTACCAATAATTAAGTGGAGAAACTGGCAGTAGATATAGGAAGTACTGAACATTGGTTTCAGAATGGTCTATTCTCTTCAGGAGAATACTGTCATGGAAAGAAATTGGACCACGGCTGATAACAGATATGAGCCCTGAAACTTTCTCAGTGCTCCTGGGACAAGGGTCTTTTTCTTTTAATTTCTTTCCCTCAAAAATATGGGCCTGTTCTCTTCAGAGGGGAAATGTCACATAGGAGGAAAAAAGCAGGGAAAGGAGAGTCCTGCTGTGTTAATAGGGATGAGAGTGAAAGGTTGTCACCATCTTAAAACAGTGTTGTTTACCTACAATTTCATTACCAAACACTGCAGGACTACTGAAATTTGTAAGAAGTTTCTCAGTTTAGATGACGAGATAAGGGGAGCAGGAAGAACAACCATTGTTGTTACTGAGATACCCCTGCACACGCAGCGATGATGACATTCCGGAGGAAAGGTGATATGTTCTTTCTAGTAGCTGTGCAACTCACTGCATCAGTAAAGCAACACAGAACATCTTGGTAGAATTCCTTATCAACTTTAGTACCTTCTGTGATATATATATATATATATATATATATATATATATATATATATATATATATATATATATATATATATATATATATATATATATATGGACCAGACCATGGGAGTCAAAAAAGATGGCTGCGAATCTGCCTTACTTTTTTGGATCTCGGGGATGAGGGGTGTTTCCATTGTGACAACTTGAATTTTGTTATGGATCATACCATATGGTGCTTGGCAGCAGCTACCCTGTACCATTACTAGTCATTTCCATTCCTGTTCCACTCACAAATAGTGAGAGAAAAACGATTGTCTAGATGCCTCGATATGAGCCCTAATTTCTTGGATATTATTGTTGTAGTAATGTATGTCGGCGGCAGTAAAATCATTTAGCAGTCAGTTTCAAATGCTGTTTCTCTAAATTTCCTCAATAGTGTTTCTCGAAAAGAGCATCACCTTCGCTCCAGAGATTTCCATGTGTATTTCCAAAGCATCTCCATAACACTTATGTCTTGTTCAAATCTACCGGTAACAAATCTAGCAGCGCGCCTAAGAATTGCTTCAGTGTCTTTCTTCAATCTGACCTGGTACAGATCCCAATCACTGGAGCAGTACTGAAGAATAGATCATACCAGAATCCTACATGTGGTCTTCCTTACTGGTGAACCTATCTTTCCTAAAATTTTCTCAGTAAACTGAAGTCGGCAATTTGCCTTCCCTACGATAGTTCTCGGTTGCAACTTTGGCACAAATTTTGCGGAGATCCTCCTAAGGTCCAGACATTTTGTTAAAGTGGATTGAATGATCCAATATTAGTTTTAACCTTCTCTGCAAGTTTTCTAATTGTGATTTACATGTCCTTCATTATCAGGGTACTTGAGTGATCAATAACAACCTCATTTGTGGATGTTGGGGGCCTGCCTGAACATGCTCCACTCTATACTGATAAGGGGTGATCTTTGAAACTGTTGTACCACTCCTCTATCTGTGTAGTAGTACCCTTTGCTTAGCCCCAAACGCAAGTCGAATCTTCTACATTGTTTCAACTTGAGAACTGTCAAGTTTAAAACAAAATTTGATGTCAAGTTTAAAACAAAATTTGACGCCATTACAATGTTCCACTTTTTCTATCATTTTGCCCACAACACAAAATCTGATGACTACTGCTTACAAGTGTTCACTTGTCAGTGATGACTAGCCAGTGACTAGTTGTCTGAAAACAATCTTGAATATGCATCAAGTGTGCCTACAAACATAGAGAGCACACCTTACAATAATACGGTTCTTGGTTTCAACAATAAAAAATGTCAGGTACTTTTGAATAGCCCTTGTATATCTTAGAATGTTCTGGGACTGTCTCATGAGAGTTCACAATTAAAAAGTGGTATCTACATGGCCGAAAAATCTCCACATTCTGATTATGGGTCATCTTGTTAGAATGCTATTTAGTGTGTGCAGAAAGTGTCTATGTTAAAGGAAGTTCTTGAAATTCCATTTGTAGAGTAGTAATTCTGTGTGGTACTGTATTTAAGATACCAGGAATTTTAACAAGTCAGCCTAAGCATGAGTCCATATGGCAAAGACATCAATGTATCTAAACCAAACCAGTGCCTGAAGACTTATGGGTCCCAGGAAAGCACCCTCCAAGCAAGCCAGGAAAGGGTGGTATAGGAAGAAGCCATCCTGGTTCCCATGGCCATACACCTGACCTATTTGTGTGTCTGCCCCTCTAAGATGAAGTTCCCCCAGTTAAATTTCTCCCAGTCCTATTCCTAATCCCATGCCACTTTCATTGGTGCAGATCTCATCCTCAACAAAGGCCAGCTACACACATCTGTTCGCATTAAACCTACTAACAAACGACTGGACTTAATTACACCTCAAGCCTGCTTCAAAAGCAGATTCCCAAGCCATCACATCCAATCCTGATACTGCCGATCCCTCCAAAAATCAACTTAATAGTACACCACTTGTTACTGGGTACTATCTAGGTCTTGAATGTATTAACCAGCTACTTTGGCAGAGCAATGACTTCCTAAAATCAAGCTCTGAAACGAGATCCATTCTGTCTGAGATTTTTCGTCCTCCCAATCTCTGCAATATCCTTGTCAGGCCCTATGCTGCTCCTGCACCCATCTCCGTACCCTATGGCTCCTACCTCTGTGACCATCCCCTGCTGTAAGACTTGCCCTATGCACCCTCCTACCACCACCTATACTAGCCCTGTAACAGGTAAAACATATAATATCAAAGAAAGAGCCACCTATGAAATGACTCAGGTCACATATCAGCTGTTATGTAAACACTGTTCTGCCTTTTACAGCAGCACGACTACCACCAAGTTATCAGTTAGGATGAATGGACATAGGCAGAATCTCTATACAGGCAACAGATAATATCTGGTTGCAGAGCATGCACTACAACATGACAGTCGTGACCTCAGTGCCTGTTTCACCACACATGCCATCTGGATTCTTCCTCTAGACACCAGTTTCTCAGATCTTTGCAGGTGAAAACTGGTGCTACAACCATGTCCTTAATTCTTGCCATCCAAATAGCTTTAATTTATGTTAATTTCTTTGGTGTCAGCATCTCTTCACAGTAGCTTCCTTTATTCATTCCGGTTTAGTTTTCTACAGCTTTCATTTTGTGATCTATATATTTTTCGTCGTCCCCCTCCAATCTCTATCACATACAATGCACTTAGCTTTTTGCTCTCATTAACTTGTGCACAATGTTTTAGCAGTAATGTCTGCCTAGAATATTCATCTTCTTCCGCCTTTAAGCTATCAGTTTTTCAAATCTTGCCTAGTGCAATCTCGAACAATCGGTCTTTCCTTCTCATCCAGTCCAGTAAGTGTCCTCTGATTCAGGGTTCTTGGTGACTTTTTCAAACTCAACCCCTTTTCCTAAACCTCACCAGACCATTTTCTTCTCTCATCTTCCTTCCCCCTTCAATCTTTCCGCCAGGCAGAGGAGCAACTGGCTGCGAAAGCTTGCATACGTAATGCCTTTCATATGTGTGTTCTCCTGCCACTGCTTGGTGAGTAGATTTTTTATCTATCCAATTACATATTTCCAAAAAAATTTTATTTTCATTAATATAAACTTCATAAAATGTTATTTTAACACCTTTCTTTTTAAAAAGTGTGCATACAATATTTGTACCCGTAAAAAATAAAATTCCGTCTCACTGCATCAGGAGTACTGGTGCGCCTGGTCCCCGGCACGAATCCGCCCGACAGATGGGTGTCGAGGTCCAGTGAACCGGCCAGTCCATGGATGGTTTTTAGGCGGTTTTCCATCTGCTTCGGCGAATGCGGGCTGGTTCCCTTTATTCCGCCTCGGTTGCACTATGTCGGCGATTGCTGCGCAAACAAGTTCTCCACGTACACGTACACCACACAAACATAGGGGTTACACTCGTCTGGTGTGAGACGTTCCCTGGGGGATCCACCGGGGGCCGAGCCGCAAAATAACCCTGGGTTCTGTGTAGGGCGGCGGAGGGGTGACGTGGACTGCTGTAGTAGTGAGGTTGCGGTCGGCTGCGGCGGAGACGGAGACTCTCCATCGTTTCTAGGTCCCCGGTTAACATAAAATACAATACAAAACTGGTGTGCCTCGTCACACGTCAAGCACTCTGTAAATACATATGTAAGAGGATCATTTCAAAAGTCCGGCACACTGCATATTCACGACTATTACCGTGGCATGGTCATGTCAATTGTGAGCAAGACTTTAGGCATGACATCCGTATCTGTATTTGCTGGTTCATATGGCTGTGTCATGAGTAATTCAGTTTAAAAATGGAAAGTGAAAATAATTAAGATCGGATTACACATAGTGACCAGTGTTCAGTCACCAAAATTGAATACCTACGTGGAAAGAACCCATTGGAAGTTCACATTGCTTTGAGAGAGGTGTGTGGGAATAGTGTAGTGGATTGTAGCATAGTATCACAATGATCTGCTCATTTCCCTGAAGGTCAGGGAAGCACTTAGGACAACCCAAGAAGTGGAAGGCCACCAGCTACACCACCACACCACTCAAGTTATTGTTAATGACATTTTTGTGACAAGATTGATGAAAAACATGAGGAAATTGCATTAGGCGAGGATGTCTGTCACTTCAGTTTTACAGATTCCTAACTGAAAAGTTATAGGTGAGAAAAGTTGCTGCCGTATGAGTACCACATGATCCGAGGGAAGACCAAAAAGCAAGTCACAAAGAAACTACAGAATAATTGCTTCAACATTATCAAGCAGAACACTTTCTGGAAATGATTGTTACACTTGATGAAACCTGGATACAAGATTTTGAGTTAGACTTGCAGTCTGTCATCACAGTGGAAAAGTTCACTCCACACGCCCAAAAAAATTCCTCCACCAACAATCAAAGGTGAAACTGATGATGATCTTTGCGTATGATATGAATAGAGTCATAGCTACAAATAGTGCCCCAGGGGACCTCTCTGACAGGCACATAACAACAATCTAGTTTTGCAAAATGTTTTGCATGCAAAAACTCGTCAAAAGGAAGCCTGACATTGTTGCAGCTGGTTTCCTCATTTTGCAACGATAATGCAAGACCGCATATTGCCCTACCAGTGAGAGAAGCACTTGACAAACATGGATGGGAAATACTTTGCCACCCACCATACAATCCTGATATGAGCCCACCAGACATTGATTTGTTTCCCAAATTGAATGAACAACTTCATGGAAAACTTTTTAATACAAGTGATTAAGCTTCCAGTGAGGTGATCCAAGTAATCACTCTATCTGTACATTGCCAAAATGTTAGGAAACTGGAACAAGCAAGAATGGAAATTACATTGAAAACTTGAAAGGTATTTTGTAAAACAAATATTTTCTTTAGTTCTATCTTACAGTGTGCAGAACTTTCGAAATGACCCTCGTATATATATATCTGTGTGTGTGTGTGTGTGTGTGTGTGTGTGTGTGTGTGTGTGTAGGATGTGGCAGAACAGACTATGCAGTTTTGAGATAACTGTTCAGTCTGGTAGTGCACTAAGAAGAGACACACATTACCGACCAAAGCAGATGTATCAGAACACCAGAAAATGTGCAGCTGATGAGAGTGGCAGTTGAGCAATTGCCAAGATGATGTGCTCAGTGGCATGTTATTGCATTGGGGAGTTCAGAACATAGTTTGAGGAGGATTCTGCATTTCGATTTGAATTTCCATTCCTTCAAAATAATGATTGTTCAAGAACAGAACCCAGCAGACTATGCCAACCGCTGAAATCTTTGTGAGCAAATGCTTGGGCAGACCACTATGGAGGCAGCTTTCTTCTGTAGCGATGAGGTGCATTTTACCCCAGTGGGATTGCGAATAAACAAGATTATCTCTACTGGGCTGAAAATACCCACCAAATTATTCAGAAGAGACCCCTACATTCCGCTAAACTAACTGTGTGGTGCGCCACATCATAATTTGGTGTGACAGGCCTTTGAGGAGGAGGGAGTAACTGACTATGAATTCCTGACATTATGTTTCAGAGTTGTAAATTTTTTTTGTAGCCCACAATGGAAGAGATTGTTAAAGGACAGGGACTAGGGGACTCCTGCTTCCAACAAGATGGGGGCTACTGCACACACAGTCTGAAATTGATTTAATGTGTTAAGAGAAGTGTCTGGGGCATGTGATATCTTCGAGGGGTGATGTGGGCTGGCCAGCAGGGTCACCAGATTTAAGCGTTTGTGGTTTTTTACTTTGGGAGTATCTGAAGAAAATGGTGTTCAAATGTCATCGCAGTTTACCAGTGCTAAGGGAGCAGTTTATTGAAGAAGTAATCGCCATAACCCCTAACTGTTTAAACTAGCTGTTCAGAACTTCGGAGATCATCTAAAAAAATATTTTGCTCCTAATTGTTGCCCTCTTAAGAACACTGAATGAACATAAAATACTGTGAATTACTAACTTCAAAATTATTTATTGTTTATATTACAATTTTTTTTTATTTATGACTCCTTAAAACTTCATAACTTTTGACTGGTTCTGCTGCAACCTCCCTCCCTCCGTCACACCCTCCTCCCTCTCTCTCCTCCCCCTCCTCCCTCTGTCTCTCCTCCCCCTCCCTCCCAATCTCCTCCCCCTCCCTCCCAATCTCCTCCCCCCCTCCCTCCCTCTGTCTCTCCTCCCCCCTCCCTCCCTCCGTCTCTCCTCCCCCCCTCCTCCCTCCGTCTCTCCTCCCTCCCTCCGTCTCTCCTCCCTCCCTCCGTCTCTCCGCCCTCCCTCCCTCCGTCTCTCCGCCCTCCCTCCGTCTCTCCGCCCTCCCTCCCTCCGTCTCTCCGCCCTCCGTCTCTCCTCCCTCCGTCTCTCCTCCCTCCCTCCCTCCCTCCGTCTCTCCTCCCTCCCTCCCTCCGTCTCTCCTCCCTCCCTCCCGTCCTCCCTCCCTCCCTCCCTCCGTCTCTCCTCCCTCCCTCCCTCCGTCTCTCCTCCCTCCCTCCCTCCGTCTCTCCTCCCTCCCTCCCTCCGTCTCTCCTCCCTCCCTCCCTCCGTCTCTCCTCCCTCCCTCCCCTCCGTCTCTCCTCCCTCCCTCGATCCGTCTCTCCTCCCTCCCTCCGTCTCTCCCCTCTCGCCGCCGTCTCTCCCCTCTCGCCCCCCTCTATCTCCCCTCTCGCCCCCCTCTGTCTCCCCTCTCGCCCCCCTCTGTCTCCCCTCTCGCCCCCCTCTGTCTCCCCTCTCGCCCCCCTCTATCTCCCCTCTCGCCCCCCTCTGTCTCCCCTCTCGCCCCCCTCTGTCTCCCCTCTCGCCCCCCTCTGTCTCCCCTCTCGCCCCCCTCTGTCTCCCCTCTCGCCCCCCTCTGTCTCCCCTCTCGCCCCCCTCTGTCTCCCCTCTCGCCCCCCTCTGTCTCCCCTCTCGCCCCCCTCTGTCTCCCCTCTCGCCCCCCTCTGCCTCCCCTCTCGCCCCCCTCTGTCTCCCCTCTCGCCCCCCTCTGTCTCCCCTCTCGCCCCCCCTCTGTCTCCCCTCTCGCCCCCCCCTCTGTCTCCCCTCTCGCCCCCCCTCTGTCTCCCCTCTCGCCCCCCTCTGTCTCCCCTCTCGCCCCCCTCTGTCTCCCCTCTCGCCCCCCTCTCGCCCCCCTCTGTCTCCCCCTCTCGCCCCCCTCTGTCTCCCCTCTCGCCCCCCTCTGTCTCCCCTCTCGCCCCCCTCTGTCTCCCCTCTCGCCCCCCCTCTGTCTCCCCTCTCGCCCCCCCTCTGTCTCCCCTCTCGCCCCCCCTCTGTCTCCCCTCTCGCCCCCCCTCTGTCTCCACTCTCGCCCCCCCTCTATCTCCCCTCTCGCCCCCCCTCTATCTCCCCTTCTCCCCCCCTCTATCTCCCCTCTCGCCCCCCCCTCTATCTCCCCTCTCGCCCCCCCTCTATCTCCCCTCTCGCCCCCCCTCTATCTCCCCTCTCGCCCCCCCTCTATCTCCCCTCTCGCCCCCCCTCTATCTCCCCTCTCGCCCCCCCTCTATCTCCCCTCTCGCCCCCCCTCTATCTCCCCTCTCGCCCCCCCTCTATCTCCCCTCTCGCCCCCCTCTATCTCCCCTCTCGCCCCCCTCTATCTCCCCTCTCGCCCCCCCTCTATCTCCCCTCTCGCCCCCCCTCTATCTCCCCTATCGCCCCCCCTCTATCTCCCCTCTCGCCCCCCCTCTATCTCCCCTCTCGCCCCCCCCTCTATCTCCCCTCTCGCCCCCCCTCTATCTCCCCTCTCGCCCCCCCTCTATCTCCCCTCTCGCCCCCCCTCTATCTACCCCTCTCGCCCCCCCTCTATCTCCCCTCTCGCCGCCCACTCTATCTCCCCTCTCGCCGCCCACTCTATCTCCCCTCTCGCCGCCCACTCTCCCCTCTCGCCGCCCACTCTATCTCCCCTCTCGCCGCCCACTCTCTCCTCTCGCCGCCCACTCTATCTCCCCTCTCGCCCCCCTCTCTCTCTTTCTCTCTCCCCCCCCCTCTTCTCTTTCTCTTCCCTCATTCCCCCTTCCCCTCCTCTTCCCCCCCTTCTTCCCCCCTTCTTCCCCCCCTTCTTCCCCCCTTCTTCCCCCCTTCTTCCCCCTTCTTCCCCCTCTCTCTTCCCCCCCTCTCTTCCCCCCCTCTCTTCCCCCCTCTCTCTTCCCCCCCTCTCTCTTCCCCCCTCTCTCTTCCCCCCTCTCTCTTCCCCCCTCTCTCTTCCCCCTCTCTCTTCCCCCTCTCTCTACCCCCTCTCTCTTCCCCCTCTCTCTTCCCCCTCTCTCTTCCCCCTCTCTCTTCCCCCCTCTCTCTTCCCCCCTCTCTCTTCCCCCCTCTCTCTTCCCCCCTCTCTCTTCCCCCCTCTCTCTTCCCCCCTCTCTCTTCCCCCCCTCTCTCTTCCCCCCCTCTCTCTTCCCCCCCTCTCTCTTCCCCCCCTCTCTCTTCCCCCCCTCTCTTCCCCCCCTCTCTCTTCCCCCCTCTCTCTTCCCCCCCTCTCTCTTCCCCCCTCTCTCTTCCCCCCTCTCTCTTCCCCCCCTCTCTCTTCCCCCCCTCTCTCTCTTCCCCCCTCTCTCTCTTCCCCCCCTCTCTCTCTTCCCCCCCTCTCTCTCTTCCCCCCTCTCTCTCTTCCCCCCCTCTCTCTCTTCCCCCCCTCTCTCTCTTCCCCCCCTCTCTCTCTTCCCCCCCTCTCTCTCCTTCCCCCCCTCTCTCTCTTCCCCCCCTCTCTCTCTTCCCCCCCCCTCTCTCATCTTCCCCCCCTCTCTCTCTTCCCCCCCCTCTCTCTCTTCCCCCCCCTCTCTCTCTTCCCCCCCTCTCTCTCTTCCCCCCCTCTCTCTCTTCCCCCCCTCTCTCTCTTCCCCCCCCTCTCTCTCTTCCCCCCCTCTCTCTCTTCCCCCCCTCTCTCTCTTCCCCCCCCTCTCTCTTCCCCCCCTCTCTCTTCCCCCCCTCTCTCTTCCCCCCCTCTCTCTTCCCCCCCTCTCTCTTCCCCCCCTCTCTCTTCCCCCCCCTCTCTCTTCCCCCCCTCTCTCTTCCCCCCCTCTCTCTTCCCCCCCCTCTCTCTTCCCCCCCTCTCTCTTCCCCCCCTCTCTCTTCCCCCCCTCTCTCTTCCCCCCCTCTCTCTTCCCCCCCTCTCTCTTCCCCCCTCTCTCTTCCCCCCCTCTCTCTTCCCCCCCCTCTCTCTTCCCCCCCCTCTCTCTTCCCCCCCTCTCTCTTCCCCCCCTCTCTCTTCCCCCCCTCTCTCTTCCCCCCCCTCTCTCTTCCCCCCCTCTCTCTTCCCCCCCTCTCTCTTCCCCCCCCTCTCTCTTCCCCCCCCTCTCTCTTCCCCCCCCTCTCTCTTCCCCCCCCTCTCTCTTCCCCCCCTCTCTCTTCCCCCCCTCTCTCTTCCCCCCCTCTCTCTTCCCCCCCTCTCTCTTCCCCCCCTCTCTCTTCCCCCCCTCTCTCTTCCCCCCCTCTCTCTTCCCCCCCTCTCTCTTCCCCCCCTCTCTCTTCCCCCCCTCTCTCTTCCCCCCCTCTCTCTTCCCCCCCTCTCTCTTCCCCCCCTCTCTCTTCCCCCCCTCTCTCTTCCCCCCCTCTCTCTTCCCCCCTCTGTCACCCCCTCTCTCTCTCCGCCCCTCTCTCTCCCCCCCTCTCTCTCCCCCCCTCTCTCTCCCCCCCCTCTCTCTCTTCCCCCCCCCTCTCTCTTCCCCCCCTCTCTCTCTTCCCCGCCCTCTCTCTCTTCCCCCCTCTCTCTTCCCCCCCTCCCCCCTCCTACACCCCCCCTCACCCTCTTTCCCCGTTTCCTGGCCCCTTTTCTGAAGAAGCAACCGTTGGTTGCGAAAGCTTGAATTTTGTGTATATGTTTCTGTGTCTATTGACCTGCCAGCACTTTTGTTTGGTAAGTCACATCATCTTTGTTTTTAGATGTATTTTTCCCACGTGGATAGTTTCTCCCTCTAGTATATATATATATATATATATATATATATATATATATATATAATGATGGAGGTTGATTCCCCCGAATATAATAGCATAAGACATTGCTGAATGAAAATAAGCAAAGTAGGAAGCCTTAACGGACTCCACTTCAGTCACAGAAGCAATAATTTGTAGCGTATATATTGCTGAGCTAAGTCTTTTATACGTAGAGATGAAGTATGTGGGTAGACCAATTACTTCTACTGTCTATGTATGCAGCCAGGAATTTTGTATCCTCCTCTTTTTGTATTGGTTGATCTCTACACTTCATTTTAATTTCTTCAAGATTTCTTTGTGCCACATGGAACTTCATGCTCAGGGTTTTATCTGTGTTGAGTGAGAAGCTATTTACATAAAAAATAACGAGAACCCAGTTTAAAATTTCAGAGAAAACTTCGTTTATAGTTTGTTCAAGATTGCTGTCAGAGAATTCGCCAGTGAGAATTGATGCTTCATCTGCAAAAAGAGTAAAATTAATCTTTGTATCAGAAAAAAGAAAATATCAAGAATGCAGGAATTATGGAGTCTGATCTATACCTGACATTTTTGGTTCCTGACAGTGACAATGGATTGATGAATTAACACCAACATTTTATTTCCTTAAAATCAGTGGCTCAGGAGCTGTTGTATTGGAGGAATTGCAGTATTACAAGGCCAATGTTGACTATCGTATTAAACGCTTTAGATATGCCTACAAAGAGTATTTGTTTATACCAAACAGTGTTCGTTGTGTGCATGGGTACCATGAGCTTAGGCGAACGACATGTAGACCTCTTTGGTACAATTACTATTACCTCAGTAAGTTAAAAACCTCAAAAGTTGTACCTCAGACACACAGCCAAATGTCATCCTATAAAATGCTGTCGTGGTTAAGGACAGCTCCTAATCAGAATGAGAAATGTAGGCTCTGTGCACAAGCTAAAAAGAAAAAGGCGTTATTTGTACACAAGTGTGGAAGCCAGTGGTGTATTCATCAGTATTTGATACAATCTGCAGGGTACTTTCATTTACTGGATGGTGCACACCATCTCACAGACTAACATGTCCAGTCATGGAGGTGGGCAAGTAGAAATGCATATATGACCGACAAAAATAGATCGTAGCAAATCTAATAGTCAGGAGGAATACTAGCCAACCTATCACACTCCATTGGGTTTGCCACTGCTCGGAAGGCTGATGCGCATGTCTTCATTGCCAAAGAATGTATGACCAGTTTAGAAGAACAGAGCTGTCGTGCAAGATGACGCGGTGGCCTCTGTAGGTGTTGCACGAGACACATTGGCGTCTACTAGTTTTACAGACTTTTATTCTGCAGAATGGCCTGTCACCCTGTGATAAAGTTATGCAGATCAGGATGTGCCCGATTGAATTGGCTACATGCTGCTAGATGATGCAACGAACATAGTGGCCAGGTATAAAAGAGATAGCCATGCATCCTTCAACACAATGGGCTGTAGTAGTGTTGGTGGCAAAGACCATTTTGCTACCAATCTTATTAGAAAGTTCGATATTATCGAATATTGTTTTGTAGAAGAAAACTTTGTTACTGGTAATTCAAGTCATATACTTGCTATTTTAACACAGGCAATCCTCATTTGTTGGTGATACTAGGTGTAAGGTTGAATGGACATTTGGTTTAATTGTAAGTGTGTTTGATATCCAGGCATGCAAGAGTAGGAAGACGTGTTTGACATACATTACTGCGCTCAACAGAGAAGCAGTTACAAATTGCAATGAAAGTGCTTTAGCTTTTAATGTGTAGGTTGTTTCGTCAGGCTGGTTACACATATGTATTTGATTATACAGATCCCCTTTTGGTTCCTAATTAGAGCAGGGTGCATTTTGTTGAAAAGTATTGCAAATGCTATAGGGTGAAGAAGAAAAAAGTAGTTCCGTTGACAAAGTGTGGTCTGAAGTGGGTGGCCTAATAAGGTTATTGAAGACATCCTTTCGGTCAGAGAAAGTACGTAAACCCCAATTTTATTTGTTTGGCAATACTAATTGGTACATGGGTTCCCTTATTCATACCACAGTTACCCACCATACCTTAGATACCATAAAAGAGGAAGTTGCATGGAATCATGGTTGGTAATCACAATTTTTGTTAAGGTAGTTTATTGACATTACGCCTTTTACGGCATTTGACAATTACAAATTGTGGATGAGCCACTAGATAATTTTCAAATACAATTAGAAACCCAACATACTCACTACTCAATAAACACTCCCTTAAGAGAAAGTTATAAAAAAACTTAATGTGCCAGGCATTTATAGAAACCTTAAGAACAGCAATTATCAGTTACTTCACATAGCCACTTCATCAAACTCTAAAACCAGTTATTACATTAAGGTGGCCTCACTTAAAACATTCTTCACTAAAATACCCTTATCAGCTTACTATTTGAATCCATTAAAGAAGCACTTGTTAAAAGGTCAATCATAAACTTAACGTTGCTGGACACTAATACCCCTTGCTTTATTTTACCTTGTTAAGAAAACAGAATTACTGACAAACTTCAGAAATTCAAACTCCCATATAGTAGTTGTTGTTGTGGTCTTTAGTCCTGAGACTGGTTTGATGCAGCTCTCCATGCTACTCTATCCTGTGCAAGCTTCTTCATCTCCCAGTACTTACTGCAACCTACATCCTTCTGAATCTGCTTAGTGTATTTATCTCTTGGTCTCCCTCTACGATTTTTACCCTCCACACTGCCCTCCAATGCAAAATTAGTGATCCCTTGATGCCTCAAAACATGTCCTACCAATCGGTCCCTTCTTTTTGTCAAGTTGTGCCACAAACTCCTCTTCTACCCGATTCTATTCAATACCTCCTCATTAGTTATGTGATCTACCCATCTAAACTTCAGCATTCTTCTGTAGCACCACATTTCGAAAGCTTCTATTCTCTTCTTGTCCAAACTACTTATCGTCCATGTTTCACTTCCATACAAGGCTACACTCCATACAAATACTTTCAGAAACGACTTCCTGACACTTAAATCAATGCTCGATGTTAACAAATTTCTCTTCTCAGAAACGATTTCCTTCCCATTTTCAGTCTACATTTTATATCCTCTCTACTTCGACCATCATCAGTTATTTTACTCCCTAAATAGCAAAACTCCTTTACTACTTTAAGTGTCTCATTTCCTAATCTAATTCCCTCAGCATCACCCGATGTAATTTGACTGCGTTCCATTATCCTTATTTTGCTTTTGTTGGTGCTCATCTTATATCCTCCTTTCAAGACACTGTCCATTGCGTTCAACTGCTCTTCCAAGTCCTTTGCTGTCTCTGACAAAATTACAATCTCGTCGGCGAACCTCAAACTTTTTATTTATTCTCCATGAATTTTAATACCTACTCCGAATTTTTCTTTTTTTTTCCCTTTACTGCTTGTTCAACATACAGATTGAATAACATCAGGGAGAGGCTAGAACCCTGTCGCACTCCCTTCCCAACCATTGCTTTCCTTTCATGCCCCTCGACTCTTATAACTACCATCTGGTTTCTGTGCAAATTGTAAATAGCCTTTTGCTACCTTCAGAATTTGAAAGAGAGTATTCCAGTTAACTTTTGTCAAATGCTTTTTCTAAGTCTACAAATGCTAGAAACGTAGGTTTGCCTTTTCTTAATCTTTCTTCTAAGATAAGTCGTAAGGTTAGTATTGCCTCATGTGTTCCAAACTGAGCTTCCCCGAGGTCTGCTTCTACCAGTTTTTCCATTCGTCTGTAAAGAATTCACGTTAGTATTTTACAGCTGTGACTTATTAAACTGATAGTTCGGTAATTGTCACATCTGTCAAAACCTGCTTTCTTTGGAATTGGAATTATTATATTCTTCTTGAAGTCTGAGGGTATTTAGCCTGTCTCATATATCTTACTCACCAGATGGTAGAGTTTTGTCATGACTGGCTCTCCCAAGTCCATCAGTAGTTCTAATGGAATGTTGTCTACTCCTGGGACCTTGTTTCGACTCAGGTCTTTCAGTGCCCTGTCAAACTCTTCACACAGTATCTTATCTCCCATTTCGTCTTCATCTACATCCTCTTCCATTTCCATAATATTGTCCTCAAGTACATCGCCCATGTATAAACCCTCTATATACTCCTTCCACCTTTCCGCCTTCCCTTCTTTGCTTAGAACTGGGGTTCCATCTGAGCTCTTGATGTTCATACAAGTGGTTCTCTTATCTCCAAAGGTCCCTTTAATTTTCCTGTAGGCAGTATCTATCTTACCCCTAGTGAGATAAGCCTCTACATCCTTACATTTGTCCTCTATCCTTCCCTGCTTAGCCATTTTGCACTTACTGTCGATCTCATTTTTGAGACGTTTGTATTCCTTTTTGCCTGCTTCATTTACTGCGTTTTTATATTTTCTCCTTTCATCAATTAAATTCAATATTTCTTCTGTTACCCAAGGATTTCTACTAGCCCTCGTCTTTTTACCTACTTGATCCTCTGCTGCCTTCACTACTTCATCCCTTAGAGCTACCCATTCTTCCTCTACTGTATTTCTTTCCCCCATTCCTGTCAATTGTTCCATTATGCTCTTCCTGAAACAATCTACAACCTCTGGTTATTTCAGTCTATCCAGGTCCCATCTCCTTAATTTAGCACCTTTTTGTAGTTCATAACCAATAAATAGATTGTAGTCAGAGTCCACATCTGCCCCCTGGAAATGTCTTACAATTTAAAACTTGATTCCTAAATCTCTGTCTTACCATTATGTAATCTATCTGATACCTTTTAGTATCTCCAGGATTCTTCCATGTATACAACCTTCTTTTATGATTCTTGAACCAAGTGTTAGCTATGATTAAGTTATGCTCTGTGCAAAATTCTACCAGGCGGGTTCCTCTTTCATTTCTTAGCCCCAATCCATATTCACCTACTACATTTCCTTCTCTCCCTTTTCCTACTGCCGAATTCCAGTCACCCATGACTATTAAATTTTCATCACCCTTTACTATCTGAATAATTTCTTTTATTTCATCATACATTTCTTCAATTTCTTCGTCATCTGCAGAGCTAGTTGGCATATAAACCTGTGCTAATGTAGTAGGTGTGGGATTCGTATTTATCTTGGCCACAATAATGCGTTCACTATGCTGTTTGTAGTAGCTTACCGCATTCCTATTTTCCTATTCATTATTAAACCTACTCCTGCATTACCCCTATTTGATTTTGTGTTTATAACCCTGTAGTCACCTGACCAGAAGTCTTGTTCCTCCTGCCACCGAACTTCACTAATTCGCACTATATCTAACTTTAACTTATCCATTTCCCTTTTTAAATTTTCTAACCTACCTGCCCGATTAAGGGATCTGACATTCCACGCTCCAATTCGTAGAACGCCAGTTTTCTTTCTCCTGATAATGACGTCCTCTTGAGTAGTCCCCACCTGGAGATCCGAATGGGGGACTATTTTACCTCCGGAATATTTTACCCAAGAGGACGCCATCATCATTTAATCATACAGTAAAGCTGCATGCCGTGGGGAAAAATTACGGCTGTAGTTTCCCCTTGCTTTCAGCCGTTCGCAGTACCAGCACAGCAAGGCCGTTTTGGTTAATGTTACAAGTCCAGATCAGTCAATCATTTCCCTCAAAATACATATAACGACATAACATGCTAGAACTACTTACATCAAAAAAATGACAGAAACACTGATCTTTACAAATGAATGTTCAAGTGTTAGTAAAAGACTACTAGAGAGAGCTGCACCAGGAACTCAGCAGATGCTATGCAATTTAAGTTTGAGCCAGGTGCCAGTCGCTAATATTTAAGGAAACAGGTTCGTATAAGAACAGGTTACATACAATATATATTCATATATCTACCAGATTAACACGCCTTGGCAGATGGAAGATAAGTACAAAACTTTGGAAGGAGGTATGTGAACAACTCCTGGTAGTGGCCAGGTTCTTAAACACTGCCACGCCTAGACCGCGGATGACATTTCACTCCATGCCAAAGCATTGGCACAGTCAAAGGTTTTTGCACAAATCACAAAGACATTCCAATACTCTGAAACATAGAAACATTAGGCAGAACCATTGACTCGATACATGGGTAAGCGTGTAAAGGAACATGTTACACTACTGACAAATTCACAACTTTGATCTTAAGCATTTTACACATGGACAACTATATTAATAGAGTGCAGGCTCTGAAAATGCCAACATAAAACCATTTGATTACAAGAAACACAAAGCAATAGTAAAACTTCTGAGAAAGCTTTCAAATAATGGCCACAATTTAACTAGGCCAACTGAACTCTTCCACACCATCTCAAAGTTCAACTATGAAAGTCTCACCATAATAATAAAATTTAAATGTCGCTGTGTGTGTTGGTCAACAACATACAGTTACAACCACTCACTCATATCACGTACACAATATGAAGGAGTGGGTTCCACAGCTTCATCACTTCACTTCAAATTTTGTTCCCAGCAAAGTGACATAATTTTTATCTCCAAGCTGTCCATGTTGCCAAAACGCCTGTCCAACTTCACACCACAACATATAACGGTCATCACACTCATTCAGCAGCCATTGACACTCATCTCCCCCCCCCCCCCCCCCCCCAGGGGGTCCACAACTCTTTTGTGGATACGTGTGTAGCAAGCATGGGACCCCGAGCTAATGTGGCCCTCCTTCCTTTCCGGGCTGCGTACCTTCCCTTTCGCAATCCTTCCCCATCCCCCATCTTTGCCCCCCCCCCCCTCACCTCCGCCTCTTTCCTTCCCTTTCTCCTCCTCTGGGAGTATGTTTTGTGCCTACGTCCGGAGACGGACGCTCAAAACTGAAACGAATTCTTTTCTTTCTCCACTTCCAAGTCTTCATCCTTCCTTTGTCCTTCTCTTTTCCTTTACCCTTTTCTCTGCTGTGGCGTTTGAGATCTCTCTTCTTTCCTTTCCCTTTCTCTTTCTTCCACCCTGTGCGTGTCTGAAGGCCAACCCACGCATTTTCATGCGTAGCCGGTGATGGGGTAACGCATAATTCCCCAATTCCCCTCCCCGGGTAGACAGGTAGGACACATACGTACCCCTTGGTAATGGCCAGACCCAGGGGAGGAGTGATTACCCGAGCTGATACCTTCCGAAAGTTCCGATTGGTCCCTCCATCTGTTTGTCGGGAGGTGTGAACAATCACCTAAGGTGGGAGTGCCCTCAGAGAGGGGCCCCACAAGCAAGCAGCGCGCCATTGTCGACGCTGGTAATCATGGGTGATAGTTTCGCAATGGTTTCCTCATCTTCTACTATGTCAGCTAACAAGCGTAAGTTCAATGAGTCTCAGCCACAGACAGTCCTTCCATCGTTGCCACAGTTCCTTGTTGTTTCTCGGTCTGACGAAGGTCACGACTTCTCCAAGGTCAACACTTTCTTTATTCAGAAAGGTGGCAACGCAATTGCAGGTCCTGTAAAGTCTTGTTCCAGATTACGAAATGGCACCTTGTTAGAAACAGTCAGTGCCCTCCAGGCACAAAAATTGCTGCGTTCTTCGCTGCTACAGACCTTCCCTGTCCGGGTGGAACCGCACCCTACTTTAAATTCATCACGTGGGGTCGTTTATACACGCTCCCTCAACGGATTGTCCGACGAGGAAATTCAACACTACCTGTCTGACCAGGGCGTAACGGCTGTTCATAGAGTCATGATAAGGGTTGACATGAACATCATTCCAACCCGTACTGTCTTCTTGACATTTGCCAAAGTTAAACTCCCATCGAAAATCAATGCAGGCTATGAGATAATTTCCATTCGCCCTTACATCCCAAGCCCTACACGTTACTATCGGTGTTAGTGGTTTAGCCACACCAGCCAGTCCTGTTCCAATCCGGCCAAATGCGTTACGTGTGGCAAGGATACCCATGAGGGTGCTTTTCCACTTCCATCCCCTCGTTGCATCAACTGTATGAGTGACCACGCTGCTTCCTCTCGAGATTGCCCCATTTTTAAAGATGAAAAGCTCATTCAGGAAATCATAGTGAAGGAAAAGGTGTCGACCTTTGCTGCTCGAAAATTATTCGCCAGTCGACAGCCCACCAATCCTTCAGACAGGAAAATACAGCACTGTCCTTGCCTCTCCTCGGCCAACAAAGGAGGCGGGCACGCAGACTTGTGACCTCACCTTTAGTGCCACAGTCGTCAGATCGGCCTGCGCAAAGATCGCCCATTCAACCTCCCCACTTTCGCTTGCCCACTCTATGGCTCACCCTTCAACAGGTTCTGCTAAATCTCGAGCCCACAAGTCAGACACCAAGACTTCGAAAAAAGAGCATACTCGTGAAGATTTTTTACACACCCCAACTTCACAAGCATCGGTTCCTCCTTCATCTAAACATCATGTTTCCAAGAAGGCTAATAAGAAACTCAGTTCATCTCCAGAATGAGATTCTCACTCTGCAGTGGAGTGTGCGCTGATATGAAACTTCCTGGCAGATTAAAACTGTGTGCCCGACCGAGACTCGAACTCGGGACCTTTGCCTTTCACGGGCAAGTGCTCTACCATCTGAGCTACCGAAGCACGACTCACACCC
This sequence comes from Schistocerca gregaria, assembly GCF_023897955.1. Lineage (NCBI taxonomy): Eukaryota > Metazoa > Arthropoda > Insecta > Orthoptera > Acrididae > Schistocerca > Schistocerca gregaria. The sequence continues at coordinate 69,301,435 of NC_064927.1, read as the reverse complement.
GGTACTCCCAGCCTTACATCTGCCAGTATCCGTCTCCTACCTTCCAAACTTTACAGAAGCTCTCCTGCAAGGTTCGCAGGCAAAGGTCCCGAGTTCGAGTCTCGGTCGGGCACACAGTTTTAATCTGCCAGGAAGTATCATATCAGTTCATCTCCTTCTCCGCCAAGGCGTGTCTCATCTGCAGCAAACCAAGCGAGGTGGCGCAGTGGTTAGCACACTGGAATTGCATTTGGGAGGATGACGGTTCAATCCCGTCTCCAGCCATCCTGATTTAGGTTTTCCGTGATTTCCCTATATCGTTTCAGGCAAATGCCGGGATGGTTCCTTTGAAATGGCACGGCCGATTTCCTTCCCAATCTTTCCCTAACCCAAACTTGCGCTCCATCTCTAATGACCTCGTTGTCGACGGGACGTTAAACACTAACCACCACCACCATCTACAGCACCACCTGGCGGTAATCGCCCTCAACCGTCTTCTGTGTCGCCTAGGCGCACTGCTGGCGGCCGCTCAACCGGCCGATCACTGGTGGCAGGAGCTGCTCCTGAACAACCTATGGATCAGGATCTCCTTCCTTTGGCTGAATGCCATTCCATGCTGTCGGTCGCAAGCTCTGAGCAGTCGTTGAGTTGACGGCAACCTTCGTCACATTCCTCTATTTTCTGTTCACCCTATGTCCATTATCCACTGGAATATCTGCGGCGGGATGAATTGTCGATCCTCTTACGATCCTATTCGCCAGTCCTCTTTTGTCTTCAGGAAACAAAGCTGCATCCCCACGACCGCTTTGTTCTCCCACATTTTCAGTCCATCCGATTTGATCTCCCCTCTGTTGAAGGCACTCCAGCACATGGAGGACTCATGATTCTTCTCCATGATACTCTCCATTATCACCCGATCCCCTTAAACACTTCCTTCCAAGCTGTCGCTGTCCGTCTTTCCCTTTCTGGATATACCTTTTCTCTTTCTACTGTATACATTTCATCGTCCACACCAATGGCACGAGCTGATCTCCTTCTTCTTGGTCAGCTTCCACCCCCCTATTTGCTGGTTGGGGACTTCAATGCCCACCAACCGCTTTGGGGATCTCCACAGCCTTGTCCGCATGGCTCACTATTACTAGACGTCTTCCACCAAGCGGATCTAGTTTGCCTCAACACTGGGGACCCTACATTTTTGTCTGCCTCCATGACAACTTTCTCTCATTTGAACCTTTCAGTCGGTACTGTTCCGCTAGCTCGGCACTTCAAATGGTTCGTCCTTGATGATACACACTTGAGTGACCACTTTCCGTGTGTCCTTAGACTGCAGCCTCAACTGCCATATATGCGCCTGCGATGCTGGAAGTTTGCCCAAGCCGATTGGACACTTTTTTCGTCTTTAGCGACATTCGATGACCGTTACTTTCCTAGCGTCAACGATGAGGTCACACATATTACAGACGTTATTCTTACAGCTGCAGAACGTTCAATACCAATCACCTCTGAATTGCTCCGGCACACCCCAGTTCCTTGGTGGAATGAGGCATGACGTGACGCAATACGTGAGCGGCAACGTGCCCTTCGAGTTTTCCGCCACCATCCTACTTTGGCCAACTGTATCCACTATAAGCAGTTCCGTGCGGAATGTCGTCGCGTCATCCGTGATAGTAAGAAGGCAAGCTGGAAATTCTTTACTAGCTCATTTAGCACCTCTCGGGAGTTTGGAGTCGGATTCGAAAGTTATCAGGTGCACCTAGTTTCTCCCCGGTCTCTGGGCTCACGGTCGGGCATGATACATTAGTGGACTCCGTTCGCAATTTCTAACTCATTGGGCCAACACTTTGCTGAGATTTCGAGCTCTTCAAATTACCCGTCAGCGTTTCTCCCGAAGAAACTTGCAGCGGAAGTGCAACCTCTTGCTTTCTCCTCTCAAAATCGCGAAAGCTCTAATACTGTTTTCTCCATGCGGGAACTCAAACATGCACTCTCTTCTTCTCACTCTTCCGCCCCAGGACTGGATGGTACCCACATCCAAATGCTGCTGCATTCATCAACCCATAGTCTGTGTTACCTCCTTCGCCTTTATAATCGAATTTGGACCGACAGTACTTTTCCCAGACGATGGCGGGAAGCTATCATCGTTCCTGTTCTGAAACCTGGAAAGGACAAACATCTCCCCTCTAGCTATCGCCCGATCTCTCTCACAAGTAGTGTATGTAAGGTTTTGGAGCGTATGGTGAATTGCCGTTTAGCTTGGTGGCTGGAGTCCCGCAGTCTTTTAACACCTGCCCAATGCGGTTTCCGAAAGCAATGTTCTGCAGTTGACCATCTTGTTGCTCTCTCCACTTATATCATGAACAATTTTCTCCGGAAACGCCAAACAGTAGCAATATGTTTTTATCTGGAGACAGCATACAATGCCTGTTGGAGGACAGGCATCCTCCGCACACTGTTCTCTTGGGGCTTTCGAGGTCAGCTGTCCCTTTTTCTTCGCGAATTTATGGCAGAGCGCACATTTAGAGTGCGGGTGAACACCACTCTCTCCCATACTTTCTCCCAAGAAAACGTGGTACCCCAGGGCTCCGTGCTGAGTGTTGTACTGTTTGCCATTGCCATAAATCCGATTATGGATTGTCTCCTTCCTGATGTTTCGGGTTCCCTCTTTGTGGATGATTTTGCGATCTACCACAGGTCTCAACGGACCAGCCTTCTTGAAAGATGTCTTCAAGGATATCTCGATCGCCTCTACTCTTGAAGCCTCGAAACCAGCTACCGTTTTTCTCCCAGTAAGACCGTTTGTGTTAATTTTTGGCGACGTAAGGAGTTTCTTCCACCCTCCTTACATCTAGGACCTGTCAACCTTCCATTTTCAGATGTCACTAAATTCTTGGGTCTTATGTTTGACAGAAAACTGTGCTGGTCCTCCCACGTTTCCCATCTTTCGGCTCGCTGTCTGCGATCTCTCAACACCCTCTGTGTCCTGAATGGTACCTCCTGGGGAGTGGACCGAGTGGTCCTTCTCCGCCTCTGTCGTGCCTTAGTGTGCTCGAAATTGGATATGGAAGCATAGTTTACTCCTCTGCTCGGCCGTCTATTCTTCGGCATCTTGACTATCCACCACCATGATTACGTTTAGTGTCTGGAGCTTTTTACACCAGCCCTGTGGAAAGCCTTTATGCTGAGACTGCTGAACCTCCACTGTGCAATCGGCGAGCTGTTCTTCTGAGTCGTTATGCTAGCCATCTGTCTTCCATGCCTGCTAATCCGGCCCATGATATTTTTTTCGACGCCTCCTTGGATGTAGGGTATGCAGGCAGCCCTTCCTCCCTACTACCACCGGGAGTCCGCTTCCGTCAACTGCTCCATTCTCTTTCTTGACAACTTAGGGCACAGCACCGCCTTGGCTCCGTCCCCGGATCTGCCTGCTCTGTGACCTTTGTCAATTTCCCAAGGATGGTACCCCCTCACTTGTTTATCGTCGGGCATTTGCTGCTCCATGTGCACAAATGAAGAAAGCCACATTTATTTGCACTGATGGCTCGAAAATATAGTTAGGTGCAGGGAGTGCATATTTTGTTGGCGACACCCCAAATCGATTTTGGCTTCCCGACCAGTGTTCGGTTTATGAGCTTTACGCTGTTCTCCAGGCTGTCCAATACATCCGCCGCCATCAGCGGTTACAGTATGTTATCTGTTCAGATTCTCTCAGCTCTCTCTTCAGTCTCCAAGCTCTCTACCCTGTCCACCCTCTGGTCCACCGGATTCAGGACTGCCTGCACTTGCTCCATTTGGGGGGTGTCTCGGTGGCATTCCTCTGGCTCCCAGGACACGTTGGTATCTGTGGAAATGAGGCGGCAAATATAGTGGCCAAGGCTGCCATCTCTCTTCTTCGGCCAGCTATTCGATCGATTCCCTTCGCCGATCTACGGAGCATTTTATGTTGTCGTGTTGTTCTTTTATGGCACGCACGTTAGTCGGCACTTCCCCATAATAAATTGCAGGATGTGAAAGCTCTTCCCCGTGCCTGGACCTCTTCCACCCGAACACGTTGTCAGGAGGTGGTAATTTTAACTAGACTCCTGATAGGGCACTGTCTTTTTAGCCATCAACATCTTTTAAGCAGCAATCCTCCCCCACTCTGTCCCCACTGCTCTCAGCTGTGGACGGTAACACACCTTTTAATTGAGCGCCCCTATTTTACTCCGTTACGCACCTGTCTACAGCTGTCGCCTGATATATCGTTCATTGTAGCAGATGGCACGCGCTCGGCCGTTCGCGTTCTTGAGTTTATTAGTGCCAGTGAGATGACGTCACTCATTTGAAGCTCTTTTTGAGGACAACCAACCCCTGTCTGTAGTGGATTTTTAAGCTTTCCTTCTGCTTTTAGTTTCTCCAATTTTTTGAGTTATGTTCCCATTGCTGCTGCTTTCCATTTTCGTTTTTCACCATTTGCTAAGTCACAGACCAGGCGCTAATGACCACAGCAGTTTAGCAACCCCCCCCCCCCCCCCAAAAAAAAAAAAAAAAAAAAAAAAAAAAAAAAAAAAAAAAAAAAAAAAATTGAAAGAAAACCCTCATCTCCCAATGAAATGTCACGAGATCTCGAGGGTTACCTGACAAAGGCTAACAAACAACCTGCTTCACCCACCAACCCAGAAGATAAGATACACAAAAAGCAAAGATAACTTAGCTCAACCCCAATCGATCTCAATGATACCTGAACAAAATAACACTGACGTCAGCTTGCCACAGCTCACTAATCTTGGTAAAAGTACTCTTGTTGAGAAAATATTAGGCCATAAACTGGAAGTTTGTGTTGTGTGGTTCAGATTTTGGATTTTGTGGATATAATTCTAGGGTTCATAAAGTTATTCTATTTGAGTAGGCCAAGTGAAGGGAATTTGGCTATATATTGAAGCAAATTGTTGAAGGTAGACCACTAATCTGCGCCTAAGAATTTTGCATTGTAGGTTAGTGATATTTGTTTCCAGTGATATGGCTATAGGTGATGAAACTTTGTCGTCATGTTTGAATTTTGTACATGCATAATTATCATATGCAACACTGTATCTTTGTAAAGGAGGAGATAGACATATCGAAGGAGTTTGTTGTCAATGAACCTCTGGTCTGGGGCACACATTGCATGAAGAGGTGATGGAGTTTTCATAAACATCCAAATGTTACAGCTCTTCGGTTGGACAAGATGCGTTGATAGAGGACACAATTTATGGAAATAATTTACACTGATTTTAGTTATAGTGAGAAGACATAGAAGACAGCATGTCTTTTAGTTCATACACCATTCAAATTCAATCCATTAGTCATTATAATATTAAGGAAGAACTAATATTTTTTAAGACTGACACTGTAATAAGGTAGTAGCACATGTTTATAGGATTAACTGTAGAATAGGGTGTATTACTAAAGATAGCTAGATAAGAAAACTTTTTCTGCTGAAGCTTGAACTATTGAGAAAGTGCAATTGTGTGTTAATAATAAGTCAGGAGCATTTACCTCTCAGGGTGTTGATTCTACTTCTGTGCCTTGGCAGTGTAGCAGTGGGAGAAATACTTATAAATTCACACCATATAGTAAGCTTGCGAAATCGGTTTCTGTTGACAAAGTAAATGATTGAAAATGAATCTGATGTAAAGAACACCATATTTTCCAGCAATCTGTTTTATGCTGGTGTATAAAGCAGATGGTAATGTTCAAGCTGATGTGAAATATGTATATTTTATGGTAAAGCATATTGTTCATTTAACATTTTGTAAGAGGAAAGGGAAGATAACATTTTGAATAAAGTATTTTATTGTGAGAGCATATGACTGCATTGGATTTCTTTTATCAAAACTGGGACCATATCTGTTACTATCCTGATGACCTGTGCCTGGTTTGTTTGGTTCCTGACAGTGAGACATGGATTGATGAATTAGTTGCACCTCCCCTCTGACCAGCGTGTGTGTGTGTGTGTGTGTGTGTGTGTGTGTGTGTGTGTGTGTGTGTGTGTGTGTGTGTTCTAACTTACTTTCAGTTTCCAGGTTTGCTGAGGATCCATTTTTAATAATTTCTCGGTTGGACTGATGTATTTTCAGAATTTTGAGTACATTTTATGGGAAGTATTTTCCACAATTGGCTTAGTTTCAATGAACAATGCCTTTTTTACTTTATGGTATTCATTTTCCAACTTTTTGACTCTCCAGCTTATTCTCGGAATCCACAGCAGACACCACTTTAAAAACATTTTGTGCAATAAAGTTTCCCTGTTTTCTGATCTTTTACTTTCTGTAAACAGTTTTCTTTCGTTACTATTCTTCACTTCCTTGAGGAGGCTGAGTACTTCTTGCTTCATCGGCATCTCACATTTTCCTGACTGAACTTTATTTATATCCACTTTTGGAGAACTGATTATTAGTTGTAAAATAGTGTACTTTCTTTTAACTTCAATACCTCATCCTTACAATTTACACACACTTTGATTTTACCACCAAAATTTACATTTTTGCTTGGCGATGCATGATATGCTCTTACAGTGACTGCCATCAATAAGAAATAAGTGCCACAACAGCAACAGGCTTTTGTTTTGTTAACAGAACTTACACTTAGCAGAGGATGAAAGACACTAGGTTAAGAAATAAAAATAATAACAGGAATAGCCTGGTTTGACATGTTACAACGGCAGTCTAAATTATATTTTGGAAATGTTTTTCTCCTACCAGCATTTCTATACCACACTGAACCAATAGAAAAGTTCATCAGTTCTGTCAGGTAATGCGGCACCTCATTAATTGCATACTGACTACACAATATGTGACTTAGCCTCTCTAAATAGTCACAATCACTATCATTATCTAGCAGGGATATGATTCTGGATCATTACCATTCCATTCCATTCCAGTATCACGCGCCATTTTCTGTTAGAACAGTAGGATTTTGGACTTACATAATTGGCACTATTTGTGTTTGTAAAAGTAACCATTTAAGAACTGCATAATTATTCAGTGTGAACCTGTGTTTATCAACAATTAAAGTACAAGTAGCTATAGACTGTGAACAGTACTGCCCACATTTTATATCTGCCTTCATGTGGCCTCAATACATGTACAATTTTGCCAGAGTGTTGTGTGAGTGATTTCACAGCATGGTCTTTCCCCCAGCTCCATAGAAATTCATCAATTGTGGGAAATGTGTTGTTGGTCACAGTAGATGAGGTACATGGTCATTATGTGCACCTGTCAATAGTAATCGTTCTTGCGTGCGCTTGTATATAGCCACCCATATTTCAGCTGGTCTCAAAGAAACAGGAAGCCCTTGCATAGAATCCCATGCTGCAGTATGCCATTCAAAAGCTATGTTATAGTTCATAACAACATATTACTCGTAATTCTTCAAGCTTTCCCAGTAAGATGTTGTCATGTTGATTAATCGGGTTTCTGCTGGTTACTTGCTGCTAGTCTGCACGATATTTCAACTGCATGACTTGCAGTCCTCTTCAGGTGTTGTCCGATACTGATTCCAGTGTGGAACAAGTCCAGTATTTATGCCTATGTTGTGGTAGGCGTTCCGTCTGTGGTCCTCGTTGCGTCTGGTGCTCGGTCCGTTGTGTATGCCAAGTACCGGCAACAGCTGCAGCGTTTTCTTCTAGCCGCTGCTGTTCTGAATGCTGTGCCCATACTTTGTGGCTACTATCCATTGTCAGTATAGCTGAATTAAGTTCTGAATGGCATCGAAGTTGTGCTACACATTTTATCTGCTGATTGTCGTCATTTGAGTGCTTCTGTGAATTGAGACGTTCTGTTACCATGGTGTGCCATGTTAGGCGTTCCCTCCAAAGTTTTTTTCCCCCAGGAACGGCTACAGTGTCATTTTCAGTCTGATTCTCTTCAAATTGTTGCTCGAGACTTGGAAGAATGCCCTCAGATATTGTGTCTGTTGTATGAGGTACCACTTCACATAGTCCTTTGTTATATGTACTGGGCTGTTATTCCTAATTCAGTCTTTATACTTGTGTCTCTTGGGGTCTGGATCTAGCCTACATTGTGTCTTCAGGAGATCGAGTGCTGGGTTCCAAGCCGAGCTCAGCTGAAAACCGGTGTCCCAGTTAATAAGATTCTCCATAACCTTAATCTCAATAGATTCTTTGATAATGCAGTCCCAGTATCTCAATGTTTTTGTTAAAATCTTGGCATCATTATACTTCATAGAATGATTGAGTTCTAAACAATGCTCAGCAATCACTGACTTGGTCGCCTGTCTCAGCCTGGTGCTCTTTGCACCTGATGTCAACGTTCCTGGTCGTCTGCCATTCCACATTCACATGGTACATGATAAACACCCAGTTTCTGTAGACTCAGGTCATCCTTCACACTCGCTATCACTCCCTCCGGAGGGCTTGCCACTCTTTGACAAGTTCGTGCTTGGTTACCACAGGGCCCCAGCTGAAGACAGTCAGTCCTTTGCCACGATCAGTCCATTTATTATTCAGAAAGGTGTTGATACCATTCCTGGCCCTGTGAAATCCTGCTCTTGTTTACGGAATGGCACTCTGCTGTTGGAGATCGCTTCTGATGCTCAAGCACAACAATTAAGCTCAACAGCTACCTGGTTCGTGTTGAAGCAGATAGAACTTTGAATTCTTCCCAGGGTGTAATTTACACCAGGCTGCTTGACGGTCTAACCGAGGCTGAAATACAGTCTTACCTCTCTGATCAGGGTGTCATTTCCGTTCATTGTGTCATGAAAAAAGTCAATTCCTCCTTGGTGCCCACCCACACTCTTTTCCTCACCTTTGATAGGGTGGTGCTGCCATCCAAGATTAAAGCAGGCTACGAAATCATCACAGTCCGGGCGCACATTCCGAATCTGATGCACTGTTACCAGTGTCATCAGTTCAGTCACACCAGAACGTCTTGTTGACACCGGGCCAAATCCGTAACCGGTGCCAGGGATCCACACGAGGGCAAATGTCCACCTCCTCCTCCCCGCTGTATCAACTGTAATGGCGGCCACACTGCCTCCTTCTGGGATTGTCCTGTGTATCTAGATGAGTGGGCTGTTCAAGAGATTCGGGTAAAGGAAAAAGTGCCTTAACCGGTAGCTCACAAGTTACTGGCTAATCAAAACCCCTGTGTTCTCCCGTCTGGCACTTAAAGTTCACTTCTTGTTACCCCTCATTCCATGAAGGACATGGCTACACAGACATGGGACCTCAAATTTGGCTCTGTTGTGAAGTCACCCGGCGGCAAGGTAGCATCACCATTCCCCCGTCCTGTTGTGCAAAAAACTATCAAACTCTCGCCTCAAGGGGCGAAGCTATCCACTACACAACCAGCAGGAAGGAAAGGCCAGAAGGAGAACTCCCAAGAAGACTACCTTCGTCCCTCCAGCCAAACAACACTAAAGTGTTCCTCTAAGCAGAAGAGCTCGAAGAAGTCCACTGAAGACAAACGGTCTTCCCCTTCACCAACGCAAAAATCCAACTCAACAGTGTCGCCACGTGGTCGCTTAGCCCAGCCGGCCTCTGTCTCGCTGGTGTGCACCACCAACCGTTTTTCGGCATTGGATTCCACCTACCGGCTGCACCAGCACACTAATGCTTGTGTGGACCCCATGGAGCAGGATCCTCCTGCTTCTGTGCCCTGTAGTAGCAACCCTCCACCAGCTGTCCCTCGGCGGACACTGAGTTGACAGCCTTACATCTCTTCCTCCTCGTGATTGTCCGCCAATGGAACATTCGCATTCTTTGGTCCCACAAAGAGGATTTATGACTGTTTCTAGCATCACAGCATCCCCTTGTACTTTGCCTTCAGGAAATGAAATTCTGTCCTCAAGACCACTGAGAGGTTCCACATTACTTACCGACTCGTTTTGACCTTCCCTCTGAGGTCGGCATCCCATGCCATTGGGGCGTCATGGTGCTTATACGGGATGACCTTCATACTCAACCCATCTCCCTGACTACCCATCTTCAAGCTGTTGCCATTCGCCTCTTCCTTCCCCACCTGACTTTCTCCCTATGTATCATTTATGTACCTCTGTCCTTCAGTATCACCAGGGCTGACTTCATTCAGCTTATTGGGCAGTTACCTCCACCGTTTTTGCTACTCGGTGACTTTAATGTGCATCATCCCCTTTGGGGTTCTCCTAGGACCTGCCAGAGAAGTGCACTCTTGGCTGACATTCTTATCAAACTCAACTTCTTCCTTAACACTGGTGCACCCACTTTCCTTTCTGACTTCTTGCATGCCTATTCCCATTAGGACCTATCTTTGTGCACTGTCCAGATTGTCCATCATCTTGAGTGGTCCATTCTTTCTGACACCTACTCGAGCGACCACTTCCTGTGTGCTTTCTGTCTGCTGACTCTTACCCCATCTACATGCATGCTCAAATGCCAGCTTACTAAGGCGGACTGGCACCTTTACACCTCCCTGGCAACCTTTGCGAACAAGATCTCCTCAGTTGTGATGACCAGGTGGACTATCTCACAAATGCTGTTCTTACTGCTGCAGAACATTCCATTCATCGGACTTCCTCTTTACCATGTCGTGTCCCATCCCCTTGGTGGACTGAGGCATGCCATGACACAATTCGCACACGGAGACGTGCTCTCCACGTTCTTAACTGCCACCCTACACTGGAAAACTGCATTCATTATAAACAGATGCATGCAAAGTGTCGTTGGGTTCTTTGTGATAGCAAAAGAGCTAGTTGGATTTCGTTCACTAGTTCTTTTAACAGTTCCACAATTTCATCTGTTGTGTGGGCCAACCTCTGATGGCTCTCTGGAACCAAGATCCATTCCCCCATTTCCAATCTGACAGTAGGTGCCAACGTCATTGTGGATGTTGCTATCGCCAACACCTTGGGCCGCCTATTTGTGGAAGTTTAGAGCTTTAATCCATTGGAAACGAGTGGAGGAGGCTCTTCTCCGAATCGTGAGTGCTACAATGTCACCTTCACTATGAGGGAGCTAGGTCATGCTCTCAGTTCATCCTGGTGCTCCGCCCCAGGGCCAGATGCTATCCGCATTCAAATGTTGCAGCACCTTTCTCTTGTGGGCAAGCACTTTCTGCTTAACACATACAACAGCATCTGGGCTGAGGGCACATTTCCTGGATGCTGGTGTGAAGCCACCGCGTACCCATACTTAAGCCCGGTAAGGATAAAAACCTTTCTTCTAGCTACTGCCCCATCTCTCTTACCAGCTGCATTTGCAAGGTGATGGCATGTATGATTTATGCACGGCTGGTGTGGTGGCTCAAGTCTCGCCATTTACTCACGAATGCACTGGGTGGATTTCGAGTGCGGAATTCTGCACTTGACCATCTTGTTACTTTGTTCACCCATGTCATGAATGGTATTCTGCGGAAATCCCAGACTGTGACACTTGGGACTTCTGTGAGTGTGTGGCCTGTTTTCTAAGGGCATTTTTTCAAGACCGAGTTTTCAAGGTGCGTATGGTTTCTGCTTTGTCGGACACCTTTATTCAGGAAAATGGTGTGCCTCAGGGTTCCATCCTGAGTGTCATCCTCTTTGCTATTGCCACTAACCCCCATCATGGCCTGTCTCCCACTGGGCATCTCCGGCTCCCTTTTTGTTGACGATTTTGCCATTTATTGCAGTTCTCCACAGACCCATGTCACTGAGCGGTGTTTTCAGCGCTGTGTTGATCGTCTTCTCTCCTGAGCATCACCAATCGCTTTCACTTTTCCAATGATAATACCATCTGTATGAATTTCTGGCAGCACAAATGGTTTCTCTCATCATCTCTGCATCTTGGGCCTGTTGCCCTTCCGTTTGTTGGCATTACAAAATTCCTGGGCCTCGTGCTCGATAGGAAACTCTTTCGGTACTCCCATGCCTCTTACCTAGCAGCCCACTGTACACAGTCCCTCAATGTCCTACTTGTCCTTCTTGGGGTGCCCTTATCCATTCAAAACTTGACTATGGGTGCTTTGTTTACGCATCTGCATGCCCATTCCTTTTACACTATCTCAACACTATCCATCATCGTGGCATCCGTTTGGCCACGGGTGCCTTTTACACCAGCCCAGTTGAGAGTCTGTATGCTGAAGCTGCTTAACCAACGAGCCCAGATTTGAGTCCGTATGCTGAAGCTGCTTAAGTACCACTGTCCTACCGCCGTGACTTCCTCATCGGCAAGTACGCACGCCGTTTGTATGCCATACGTGGCCACCCTTCCTGTGCCTCCTTCTCTGATGATTCCTTAGATCATCAGTATGGGTCTCGTCCCTCTTCCCCGTTACCTCCTGGCTTCCACTTTTGCGACTCGCTACAGTGGTTTAACTTCACGCTACCTGCAACTTTCACCGTGGGTGTGAACCCTTCACCACTTTGGCTTCGTGAAGCGGCCCATGTTAACCTTGACCTTCATTCACTTCCTGAGGACACTACTCCAGCCTCAGTCTATCGTCTCCAGTTTCATGCCCTTCACATGGAAATTAGTGATAGTACCTTTGTATACACTGATGGCTCTCGGACTGACCGTGGGGTCAAACGTGCATTCGTCATTGGCACCCACGTCTTTCAACATCGGCTTCCGGCCCACACCCTAGTATTTACAGCCGAGCTTTTTGCCCCGTATCAGGCTGCGGAGTACATCCGGCGACACAGCCTTCCCAATTGTGTCCTCTGCTCAGACTCAATTGGCGCCCTCCAAAGTCTCTGTGTGCTGTACACTGCTCATCCCTTAGTGCAGCGGGTCCAGGAAAATAGTCACGTGCTCACTCTCGGTGCAGCTGATGCCACGTATCTGTGGGTCCCTGGTCATGTCGGTCTGCCAGGAAATGAGGCTGCTGACACTGCTGCCGAGGCTACAGTCCTCTTACCTCAGCCCTCGAGCACCTCTGTTCGCTCCGATGATCTCTGTGCAGCCGTCTGTGTCCCTTTGGTGCCGCCAGTGGTCCTCCCTTCACGGGAATGAGCTCCGGCTTATTAAGCCTCTCCCGGCATCTCGGACGACCTCGTCTCGGCCCTCCCGCCGGGAGGAGATTATTTCAACACGGCTGCATATTGGCCACTGCCGTTTTAGCCATCGTCATTTGCTCAATGGCGCTTCCCACTACTTTCTACGCATTACGCCCAAATTTTAACTGTTCGTCACTACATGCTGGAATGCCCTTTTTTTACTAATTTACATTCCGTCTCGGGTTTGCCATCTGATTTACCAGCTGTTTTAGCAAATGACACGTGGGCTGTCACCTGCGTTTTACTTTTTATCTGCCGAAGCAATATGGTGGAGGCCATTTAATTTTTAGTTTTGGATCTCCATTTTAGTATGATTTGTATTTTTTTAGCCCTTTTTCCTTGTTTAGATGTCTCCTATTCTTTCCATTGGGACTGACATATAGTTGTTTCCCTTGCCTCTGTGTTTGTGTTCTATAGTTTCGACTTGGGCGCGTATGACCTCAGTTGTTTTTTGCGCCCTAATACAAAACAAACAAGCAGACAATTCCCTAGCAGAGCCTTAATCTTGGTGGGTGGATGGAACACACTTTTAACGTCATGTTTGAGGAGAATTCTGCTGATTTTTGACAGATATCAGCCCTACATGTGGCAAATGTGCAACCTTTCGTCTTTCTTCTTTTATCTCCTCAGGTGGCTAAACAGGGTGAAGCGCCTTTTGAACATCTCTAGAAGAATATCCATTTTTGTAGAACACAGATTGTAGATGTTCTATCTCTGCCAAATTATACGGATCTGAGAGACCTCGTACCCAGTGAACCAGTGTTCTTGAGTACACTGTTTTTCTGTGCCGCGTGCTGGCAACAGCTGGCTTGCAGGTACAAGTCGGTGTGAGTGGGTTTGCTGTACACACCGTGACTGAAGGTACCATCTCCATTCCTCTTAACTAGTACATCTAGGAAAGGGAGTAGTCCATCTTTCTCCAGTTCCATGGTGAATTTAATGTTAGGGTGGTGTGAGTTTAGGTGGTCCAAGAAAACATTGAGCTTTTCCCTACCATTTGGCCATATGACAAAGATGTCATCCATGTACCTGAAAAAGCATCTCGGTTGATCTAAGCCAATGTAAATGCATCCATTTCAAATTTTTCCGTAAAGAGACTGGCCACCACCAGTGAGAGTGGACTGCCCATTGTCACCCCTTCTGTTTGCTCGTAGAATTGACTGCCATATAGGAAGTGCTTTGAAGTCCGTGAGTGTCTGAATAAGTGCGGGAGAGCACCGTCGAACTTTTCTCTCCAATCAGTGCAAGTGCATCGCTCAGTGGTACGTGGGTGAACAGGGAAACCATGTCAAAACTGACCATAGTGTCAGAGTCCTAGGGGCATTGCAGGAAATCTTCTGAGTTGCAAATGTGATAGGCACACTTCCCCACATATGGCAAGACTACCTTCTTAAGGTATTGAGCAGTGAGGAAGGTGGCTGCACCAGTATTGCTGACTATTGGACGTAGAGGAACCCCTTCCTTGGGCACCTTGGGTAGGCCATAAAATCCAGGTGGTACTGGTGCTTTAGCCCTTAGCTGCTTAATGGTATTTTCTGGAAGGCCAGTTTCCTTTAGAAGAGCCCTGGTCTTCTTATCCACCTTTGTACTGGTCTGTATGCTGGTTCGTCTAGACGGAATGCCTAACACGGCAGACCACAGTAATAAAATGTCTCAATTCACAGGACTCAAGTGACAACAATCGGCAGATAACATTTAGCACAACTTGGACGCCATTCAGAACTTAATTCAGCTATATTGACAATGGATAATAACCACAAAGTACGGGCACAGCATTTGGAACAGCTGTGGCTAGAAGAAAACGCTACAGCTGTTGCTGTTGGTCAGGGCACATCACGGACAGAGTGCCAGACACGGTGCGGACCACAGGGGGAACGCCTACCACAACATAGGCATAAATACTGGACTCATTCCCCACTGGAATCAGTATCAGACAGCACCTGATGAAGACTGCAAGTCACACAGTTGAAATATTGTGTAGAATAGATGTGAATAACAGGCAGAAACTGATTAATCAACATGACAACATATTACTTCCTACTATTCAATTGAGACTGAAATCAGTTGGGTACAATATGCTTTATCTTTGTATTTTACTAGTGAACCCAGCAATGGTTTGCTATCTCTCTCTCTCTCTCTCTCTCTCTCTCTCTCTCTCTCTCTCTCTCTAATGCAGGAATAGGTTTAATAATGGATAAAAAGTAGGAGCGTGGGTAAACTATTATGAACAGCGTTGTGAATGCATTATTGTAGCCAAGATTGACACAAAACCCATACCTACCACAGTAGTAAAAGTTTATTAGCCAACTAGCTCCACAGATGATGAAGAAATGTATGATGAGATAAAAGAAATTATTCAGACAGTGAAGGGAGACAAAACTTTAGTAGTCATGGGGGACTGGAATTCAATAGTAGGAGAAGGAAGTGAAAGAATAGTAGTAGGTGAATATGAAATGGGGGTAAGGAATAAAAGAGGAAGCCGTCTGGTAGAATTTTGCATGGAGCATAACTTAATCATAGCTAACACCTGGTTTAAGAATAATGAAATAAGGTCATATATATGGAAGAGGCCTGGAGCCACTGGAAGGTTTCAGGTAGATTATATAATGGTAAGACAAAGATTTAGCAACCAAGTTTTAAATTGTAAGACACTTCCAGGGGCAGATGTGGACTCTGACCATAATCTATTGGTTATGAACTGCAGATTAAAACTGAGGAAACTGCAAAAGGTTGCAATTTAAAGAGATGGGACCTTGATAAACTGAAACAAGCAGAGGTTGTAGAGTGTTTCAGGGAGAGCATTAGGGAACAATTGACAAATATGGGGGAAAGAAATACAGTATAAGATGAATGGGTAGCTTTGAGAGATAAAATAGTGAAGGCAACACAAATGTAAGGATGTAGAGGCATATCTCACCAGGGGTAAGATAGGTACTGCCTACAGGAAAATTAAAGAGACCTATGTAGAAAAGAGAACCATTTGCATGAATATCAAGAGCTCAGATGGAAAATTAGTTCTAACCAAAGAGGGGAAAGCAGAAAGGTGGAAGGAGTATGTAGAGGGTCTATACAAGGGTGATGTACTTGAGGGAGATATTTTTGAAATAGAATAGAATGTAGATGAAGATGAGAATGGAGATATGATACTGCGTGAAGAATTTGACAGAGCACTGAAAGACCTATGTTGAAACAAGGCCCCGGGAGTAGACAACATTCCATTAGAACAACTGATAGCCTTGAGAGAGACAGCCCTGACAAAAACCTACCATCTGGTGAACAAGATGAATGAGACAGGAGAAATGCCCTCAGACTTGAAGAAGAATATAATAATTCCAATCCCAAAGAGGGCAGGTGTTGACAGCTGTGAAAATTACAGAACTATCAGTTTAATAAGTCATGGATGCAAAATACTAACACACATTCTTTACAGACGAATGGAAAAACTGGTAGAAGCTGACCTTGGGGAAGATCAGTTTGAATTCCGTAGAAATGTTGGAACACATGAGGCAACATCAAAGCTACAAATTATCTTAGAAGATATATTAAGGAAAGGCAAGCCTAAGTTTCTAGCATTTGTAGACTTAGAGAAAGCTTTTGACAATATTGCCTGGAATACTCTCTTTCAAATTCTGAAGGTGGCAGGGGCCAAATACAGGGAGTGAAAGGCTATTTACAATTTGTACAGAAACCAAATGGTAGTTATAAGAGTCGAGGGGCATGAAAGGGAAGTAGTGGTTCAGAAAGGATTGAGACACGGTTTGTAGCCTGTCCCCGATGTTATTCAATCTGTATATTGAGCAAACAGTAAAGGAAACAAAAGAAAAATTTAGAGTAGGAATTAAGATCCATGGAGAAGTAATAAAAACTTTGAAGTTTGCCAATGACAATGTCTTGAAAGGAGGATATAAGATGAAGATCAACAAGAGTAAAACAAGGATAATGGAATGCAGTCGAATTAATTCAGTTGATGCTGAGGGAAATGAATTGAGACCCTTGAAGTAGTAGATGAGTATTACTATTTGGGGAGCAAAATAACTGATGATGGTCAAAGTAGAGAGGATATAAAATGTAGACTGGCAGTGGCAAGGAAGGCGTTTCTGAAGAATAGAAATTTGTTCACATCGAGTATAGATTTAACTGCCAGGAAGTTATTTCTGAAAGTATTTGTATGGAGTGTAGGCCTGTATGGAAGTGAAACACGGACAATAAATAGTTTAGACGAGAAGAGAATATAAGCTTTTGTAATGTGGTGCTACAGAAGAATGCTGAAAATTATGTGGGTAGATTATGTCACTAATGAGGAGGCACTGAATAGAATTGGGGAGAGAGGAATTTGTGGCACAACTTGACTAGAAGAAAGGATCGGTTGGTAGGACATGTTCTGAGGCATCAAGGGATCACCAATTTAGTACTGGAGTGTAGCGTTGATGGTAACAGCCAGAGAGAAATACCAGGAGGTGAATAGCCTAAGCTCCCCCTGCGGGTTCGGGTGTAAGAATAGGCCTGTGGTATTCCTACCTGTCGTAAGAGGTGACTAAAAGGAGTCTCAAATGTTTCGGCCCTTATGTGATGGTCCCCTCTTGAGATTGATTACCAAATTTCAAAATTATTCTGAAGAGCGAGCCAATTGGGGAAGGGCGGCTGACTTGGTGCGTTGTGTCCATCATGCATTGAGACCTTTAGCCAGCTTATTTGTTGTTACATTGCAGTCCCACTCACTCTCCATCTCTTGGGTGAGGATACATTCCTGGGTGCAATTTCTGCCATGCACTCTGCAGTGTCACTTTCTGCACTGTCAATGACCATGGACCACTTGCCACCTAATATCCAGCATGGTAGCCAGTCCGTTGTGGTGGGGTTGCCATGTACCCTGTTGGTTGCAGCCCCATGACAACACAGGAATTGCTCTACTGATGCCTGCACCGTTAACTCCCCACGTATGCCAAGGAGTAAATGCCCATCCCCCTGGGGCATCAGGACTCCCGGCAGTGGCCATCCTGCCAGGTGGCCCTTGCTGTGGCTGGATGGTGCCTGTGGGAAGGGCCCTTGGTCAGAGTAGGTGGCATCAGGGTGGATGACACGCAATGAAGCATGGCACATCTTCTCTTTGCTGGTGGCCAACCACCAGCAGTCTCTAAGCATTCGAGGGCTCACTTTAATGCAAACATGTATCACCCCAAATCGTTCCCCTCCCTGGCCACACCATAGGAGAAACAAAAGGCTATGAATGACAGCGAGGCGTATTTGCCCTGGTATTTAGTCTGTACGAAAGCTGATGCCTGTGTCCATAAAGCCTCAGTTCTTCTTAGAGCTTTTAGAGGACACGTTTGCGGAGGTGGAGGGCTTGTCAAAAATGCGGTCTGGGTCATTCTTGATAAAAACAGCTTCCTCTGCCCAGTCACAGGCATTACTTGCTTGCAAGAAGCTGGGGGATGTTTCCTTCAGTATCATACAGCATAAAAGCTTAAATATGGTCCAGGGCATTATCTTCCACAGGGACCTTCTTTTACAGTCCAATGACGAGCTGCATGCCAACTTAGAGCGACGAGGTGTCCATTTCATCTGGTGCGTCCTCTGGGGTCCGAAGGATAATCAGGTTGCCACCAGTGTCTTCATCTTGGCCTTCAATGGTGACACATTACTCTAGAAGGTGAAGATGATGGTCTACCACTGTGATGTCAAACCATATATCCCTCCCCCAATGTGGTGCTTCAAGTGTCGGAAGCCCAGCCATATGTCTTCCCGCTGTGCTTCCAGCCTCATATGTCGCGATTGTGGTCATCCATCCCATCCCAATACTCCATGTGCCCTGCCTCCCATCTGTGTCAACTGTGTAGAGCAGCATCCCCTTGCTTGCCGGACTGTAAGTTTCTACAGAAGGAACGGAAAGCAATGGAATACAAGACCATGGACTGACTGACCTACACCGAGGATGAATAGAAATTTGAGCGGCTTCATCCCATGCACATGACATCATCTCATGCCGCCACTGTCACTCCTGTTACAGCTCCATCCATTGCACCACATACAGTCAGCTCTGAGAGCTCCCTTCCCATCGAGGTCATCTTTGGCGCTCCCCACCAGTGCACGAGTTTTATTCGGAGGACCAAACACAGTTCCGACCCGGTGTTTCTTCAGAATGCGGGCAATTTTCCCCGAGAGTGCGCCTGTGTACGGAATAAATGCAGTGCCTACCTCCTCCCTCATGACTTCATCCATCTCAACAGGTTGTGCTGCAGTGGTTGGGCAGAGAGCACGTTGGATCTGCCACTCTGAGTACCCATTTTTTCGAAACACAGTTCTCAGATGTTCCAATTCCTGGGGTAGACTCTCTGTGTCAGAGATAGTGCGCGCCCTATGTACTAGAGTTTTAAGTACCCCATTCCTCTGTGAAGGGTGGTGGCAGCTGTCTGCATGCAAATACAGATCAGTGTGTGTTGTCTTTCGATACACCCCATGACCTAGGGTGCCATCAGCCCTTCTCCTGACCAAGACGTCAAGGAAAGGTAATTTACCCTCCTTTTCAGTCTCCATAGTGAATTTGATGTTGGGGTGTATGGAGTTTAGATGTGTAGAATGTGTAAGGAAGTCAAGGAGTTTATCCATACCATGAGGCCATATGACAAACGTGTTGTCCACGTAACGGAAAAAGCAAGTAGGTTTCCATTCGGATGACGACAGGGCTTCCTCCTCGAAGTTCTCCATGTACAAATTCGCTACCACCGGTGAGAGTGGGCTACCCATGGCGACTCCCTCAGTTTGTTCGTAGTATTCTCCATTAAAAAGAAAGTACGTGGAAGTCAAGACATGCCTAAAATGTTCAGTGGTATTCTCGTCAAACCTCTGACCAATCAACTATAGCGACTCTCGCAGGAGTACCCTCGTAAACAAGGAAACGACGTCAAAACTCACCATAATATCTGACTCATCCAACCTGAAGCTATCAAGGCGTTCAACAAAATCCATGGAATTACGGATGTGATGAGGGCATTTACCCACATAAGGACTTAATATTCCCGTCAGCTATTTGGCCAACAAATATGTAGGTGCCCTGATGTTGCTGACAATGGGGCGTAATGGTACCCCCTCTTTGTGAACCTTCGGAAGTCCATATAGTCTAGGCGGTACCGGACCTTGGGGTAACAATTTCTTAGCATCACCCTCCGGTAAATCTGCGTCCTTGAGAAGAACCCTCGTCTTGTTCTCCACCTTCTTTGTAGGGTCAACGCTGATCTTCCGGTAGGAATTGTCATTTAGCAGGCTCTGCATCTTATCAGTGTAGTCCTTACGGGAGACAACAACTGTAGCATTGCCTTTGTCAGCCGGTAAGACAACAATTTCAGAGCGTTCCCTCAGATCATGAATGGCAGCCCTCTCTTTACTGCTGATATTTGACTTCATCGACTTGGATTTCGTCAACGCACGACAAGTTTCACGACATATTTCCTCGGCTGATTCTGGCGGAAGTCGAGCTGCAACCTGTTCAACAGCACTAACAATTTCTGTGACCGGAGTAAACTTGGGGGTGGGAGCGAAGTTGAGACCTTTCTGCAAAACCGAGACCGCATCATCACTCAACACCATGCCACTCAAATTGATGACAGTCTTGCACGGAACCTGCAGAGATGGTTTGTCAAGGAGACGTGAGAACTTAGCTGTTTGACGTCCCGTAGCCTTCTTATGGGCGGAATCAGCTGACACCCAGGTATTTAAAACGGCCGCCGCCGCGACCGAACCCAGTTCCCCCTGAGCAGCCATAGCGTACGGATCTCCGTGCCGGCATGTTCACAGGAGTTCAGTCCGTCAGTTCACCTGATGATAGCGACATGTTTGATCGCCGAAATATTGTGCCTGTTGGACACTATAGACCGGCAGTACACCCATGGATATTTTGATTATCAAATACGCCGGGAGAAACTCAAGAATCACAGTATACTTCCTGTTGACACAGTATCATAAAATTTGGCAAGAAGCAAGGTTTCACAGTAAAACCAAAAGAAAAATCTAAAAATTGTTAATTTGTAATAATATTACACAAAAAAACCTCCGCAGTTGTTACCAGACTGTCTGTCCATCCGTCCCTCATCTGTTAAAACTCCTTTACTTCAGGAAAGGATAGATGTTTCAGGTTGCAAATTATCTCACATATTGGCATATATAGCTCTCTGGTGGTGTAAAAATGCTAGGCTTCTAAGTCAATGCAATCAAAAGACACGGCCATTTATGTCTCATATGTTGATGTTCACAAATTCACTCATTAAAACCTGCAGGGTACTTCCCTTTGACTTAGAAGCATAAAATCCGTAAAGAAGAAAGGTTTCACGCTACAAGAAAAAAATTGGTAACTAACAATGTAGGAAAAAATAGATTGCTACTTACCATAAAGAAGACACTACATTGCAGACAGGTATAATTAAAAGACACATACCTAAAGGTTTTGGCCAGAGCCTCCATCAGCAAAAGATTAAACACACACCATTTGCACATACAAGCAATAATAACTCATGCACACATGATTGCCAACTCAGGCCAGAATGCGACTGTGTAGGGTGGCACAGTAATCTGGACGGGGAAGGAAAGGAGAATGCATAGCACTGTATGGGGTGAGGGACAGAGGAATGCTGTCTAGCAAAGTGTGCAGGGATCAGAATGCCAACAGGCACAATATCAGGAGATTGTGGGGCAGGGAGGTGGGGAAAAAGTAGAGGAGCAGGGAAGTATGGGCAGGTGCATTGGCAGAGGGCAGCAAAGAGTCAGGGAGATGAGAATGAAGATGGGGCGGAGGGGAGGATGTGGGGACATTATGTTAACATAGATCGAGGCCGGGATAATTATGGGAGCAGAGAATGTGTTGTAAGGGTAACTCCCATTTGCACAGTTCAAAAATGCTGGTGGTGGAGGGGAGGATCCAGATGGCATAGGTTGCAAAGCAGCCATTGACATCAAGTATGTTATGCTGAGTTTCATGTTGTGCCACAGAATAGTCTACTTTGATCTTGGCCACAATTTGGCAGTGGCCTTCCATCCTGGTAGATGGCTGGTTGATAGTCTTACCAATGTAAAAAGATGTGCAATGTTTGCAGCAGAGCTGGTAAATGAGATGGCTGCTTTCACAGGTGGCCTGGCCCCTGGTAAGATAGGATAAACCTGTGACAGGACTGGAATAGGAAGTTCTGTGTGGGTGGACTGGGCACATCTTACAACTTAGCCTGACCATTCTACCCCAGGTCCCTGCCTCAGAATACCAACCTTCCAGTAGAAGAAAGAATAGCCATACACAACCTCAAAAGAAATCCTTCCTAATCATTCTATCTGCAGACAATGGTTTCACCACTGTTGCTATGAATCACAGTGACTAGCTAGCATAAGGCATCCACCAATTATCTGTTTCCATCACCTATAAACTCTGCCAGAGCAATCCCATCCCAGAAGTCCAATACAACATCCAATGCCTCCTTAAAGCCTTAGGCCCTCCCCACAACCTCTCCTCCAAATCCTTTTCCCGCCTCACCACTGTGACAACCGGCACACCCACCATCTGCATGCTACCACAAATCCAACAATCCTGAATGCCCCATTGTGGCTGGTTATTGTACTCCCACTGAAATAATTTCTGCCCTCATTGACCAGCATGACCAACCAATTGTCCATAATCAAGCATCCCACATCTAAGAAAACGACGACTTCCTTCTCTGACTCTCCACCATTCCCACTCCTTTACCTCCTGGATTTCCACTCATCACTGTTGATGCCACATCCCTGTACACCAACATCCCTCATGCCCATGGTGTTACCTCTACTGAACATTACATGTCCCTAACCTTCTTCAGACTCCAAACCCACTACCTCATTCCTCATTCAACTTATTAACTTTGTCCTAAGCTCCAACTACTTCACTTTTGAAGGGAAGATGTACAAACAAATCTGTGGCACAGCTATGGGAACCCGAATGGCATGCTCCTATGCCAGCCTGTTTATGGGCCAACTACAGGAGTCCTTCCTAGCCTTCCAAAATGCAAAACCCTTTGTTGATGATATCTTCATTACCCGAACTCAGGGCCAAGGCACCTTATCTTCGTTCCTTGACGACCTCAACACCTTTACTCCCATTGGCTTCGTGTGGCCCTCCTCAACCCAGTGTGCCACCTTCCTGGATTTTGACCTCGTCCTCTCTGATGACTCTGTCCACATCAGACCATGAATAGTATTGTATTGTATTGCATGATAACCGGGGACCTAGAAACGACGGAGAGGCTCTGTCCACGCTACAGCCGCAGTGGTCCACAACCCCATGACAACTACCACAGTCCATTTCACCCCTCCGCCCCACACCGGACCCAGGGTTATTTTGCGGTTCGGCCCCTGGTGGACCCCCCCAGGGAACGTCTCACACCAGATGAGTGTAACCCGTATGTTTGTGTGGTACAGTAATGGTGGTGTACGCGTACGTGGAGAACTTGTTTGCGCATCAATCGCCGTCATAGTGTAACTGAGGCAGAATAAGGGGAATCAGCCTGCATTCGCCGAGGCAGATGGAAAACTGCCTAAAAACCATCCACAGACTGGCCGGTTCACCGGACCTCTACACAAATCCACCGGGCGGATTAATGCCAAGAACCACGTGCTCCTTCCCGCCAGGAAACCATCAAAAGTACCTCCATTTCAACAGCCGTCATTCTTTTCACACCAAACAATCCCTCCGATACAGCCTGACCACCCAGGGACAGCATATCTGCAGTGACAAGAACTCCCTTGATCAGTATGATGAAGGTCTCGTCAAGACCTTCACAGACACGCACTATCCCCGAGACATAGTCCTTAAACCAATCTCTCATGATATTTGCCCTCATACCCCCAATCCTCCCACCACATGAATGATTTCAATGGTTGCTTCATTATCTGAGCCATCTGGACCCTCCCTTCGACCACCAGCTTTTCTGCACTGTGCAGATGGGAGTTATCCTTACAACATATTATTTGCTCTCATAATTATCCTGGCCTCACCCTATGATAACACACTGTCTCCACAGCCTGCACCCAACAGTTTCCACCTCTTCTGTCCTATCATCTCCTACCCATTCTCACCTCCAACCTCTTTTTTTAACCACCCTCTACCAATGCACCCACCCATTTTTCCCTGTTCCTCTCCTTTTCACTCTTTTTTCCCCACCTCACAGTGCCACAGCCTCCAGATGCTGTGCCTGTTGGCACTCTAGTGTGCACACTTCACCAGATGGCATTCCTCTGTCCTCCATCCCCTACACTACTAAGCATTCTCCTTGCCAATCCTCTAGATTGCTGGTGCCATCCTGCACAGTTGCATGGGCCAAAATCTTTGTGTAAGCATCTTTTAATTATGCCTGTCTGCAACTTAACATATCTTCTTTATGGTAAGTACCAATCCGTCTTTTGCTACATTGTTGATTTTCCTACTTTGAGTCCCCATTTTTATAAAATTGATAATTATGAAAATGTTTCTATTCTCATCTGTCATCTGACATTGAAGCTGAAATTAAAACATAACTGAACATCTTGGAATCTCTGGGATTCATATTCTGCCAATATCAATGGTGATAACAGGCAAAAATACCCTGGATTGGATGATTTGTCTATATATAATTAAGTTTGTACGGAACCCTCAGTACATGTGTCCTACCCACACCTAACCTTTTTTTTTAGTGCCTTGGTGGTAGGCTCCTACAGTCAGTGGTTTGACGGCAGGATGAGATCAACAGTTGGCCACCCAAGAGAAATTGGTACACCGACTCAGATTGTAGATGCCTCTCTGATACCTGAAGGCATTACTAAAACAGCATCACAATATTAAATGTTTATTGTCCACAAAATACAGCAGTTGATGCTTCAACAGCCAGGCAGCCAGGGCAGGCTGTAGCGTGCCCTCATGGAATGTATCAGTCACCATTCAGCACGTGGTCAGAGAGACGGAGAGAAAAGAGAGAGGCAGAGAGAGAACATTTCATCAGCTCTCTCACTAAACTAAATAAATACTATTGCATCTGGCTTAAGCTTTCTTGTGACACATTGTGCAGTCACGTCTTTCTGTCACCGTGATGTCTTTTTTGTTATAGGCACGAGCAACTGGTGAGCAGTGCATGGCCGAGAATGGTGATGCGAAGCCGCCAGGTTGGGGAACTGCTTAGGTATCGCTAACAACAAACAGACAGGACAGACAAACAAGTAGGGGTTAACAGACACTACGACTGACCAGGACACAACTTGAGGCAAGCAAGTAAGAAATGAGGCGATAAACACGCCAAGACAACAGCAGTGCAGAAACACTCCAACAACAACAGTAAATGTCTCAACATTCAGAACTGGAACGCTGTAGAGCCGAAATGCACACACAAAGTACAGTGAGTACCAGACTGCTGGGGTAGTGCCGCACAGCCGCCTAAATACATGACTGCGAGAAATGTGATTGGCCATGGACTTTACGTGGCATGGAGGGTGGAACACTCGCATGGTGAAGCTTGCGGCACAGACATGCTCCAGAATGCAGAGACCCCTAGTAGGTATCCAGGTCCATACCCTCTGCTGCGCATTCAACTTCTGCACCTTCCAACACCAGACCCCTCCCCCAAAACCTGTGTGTAGGGGCAAAAATGTCCCAGATGATGCCATGGTGGCTGGGAGGTGGGAACGGAGGGAGATCGTTTGTCATCGAACACCAATGGTGGTCACCAGAGGGAAGGGCATTGCATGGGCCCTCCAATCCTTGTGGATGCAGAAGGTAATGCTGGCATGCTTAAGGGGAGTCAGCGGCTGTTGGCAGTGGGGCTGACTCATGCACACCAGAAAGAGATGGAGGAGTTGGGGTTATTAGGCCAGAATTGGTTATGGTGGCGGCGTCTATACCAGCATCACGCACCACCCATGGGTCACGACGACTGTGGTGGGAGTTCAAGCAGATTTGCATTCATATGAGTGCGACCACACGGCCATGCCGGGGATTTATTGCTGAGAGTGTCAGAAGCAGGGCTCAGAAGGAATTGATGTCAGCAGATGGAGCAGGGTCAGTGGTTTCCGCCCATGGAGAAGTTTGGCCGGACTATGACCATCAATTGGCATGGTGTGATAAGAGCTCAGGATTAAAGTGAAGGTGACATGGCAGAGGATTCAACAGCTTTTCTCAGCTGTTGTTTAAACCAGTCATTCTGCTGTGCCATTGGAGGATGAATGGTACAGATGGGTGCAGATGTGTTTGATACCATTGGCCTCACAGAATGCATGGAAGGAGGCTGCCATGATTGGGGGCCATTATCAGAGATCAAGGTACAAGGCAGGCCTTCGATGGCAAGAACCTGAGCCAAGGCTGTGGGTGTGGCATCAGGTGAGGTGGATGCCATGTGCAACACATACGAATATCTGGGGTTTGCATCCACAATGAGTAACCACTTCGATCCCAAGAACAGGCTCACAAAATCGAGATGGATGCGGTCCCAGGACTGGCAAGACATGGGCTAGGGTGCAAATGATTGCAGAGGCACACACACACACACACACACACACACACACACACACACACACACACACACACACACCGTGCACCAACAGACCAAGCATTTGATGTCGCCATTGATGCCAATCCAATACACATGCCAGCGAGCCAATGCCTTCATACAGGACATCCTCCAGTGTCTGCGGTAAAGCAACCATAGAACCCAGTGGTACAAATGAATGGGAATTATTACCTGATGGGTGTCAGCCTCTGTGGCCAACAGGACACCCTCTACAACCGAGAGTCTGTGTGAGAGGTGCCAACAGGTGCTGAATTCAGTAATGGAGAACCTGCCACAGAATGGTGCAGAAGCAACCTTTGCTGCCATGACAGGATATCCATCCAGTGTATGTTCGTGGCCCATATCAATGTTGAAGCTGGTCAAACTCACAGGATCAAGGTCCGAGGGGAGACATGTTGGAGTGCTGAAATGTGGCCTTATATCGGATTACGTAAGTGTAATTGTGTAAGAACAGTGCCCAGTGCTGAAGGTGTTGAGCATTTCGCTCTTGCAGGTGAGTGTGTGGGCCAAATAGGATAACCAAAGGCTTGTGATCAATGAGGAGAGTGAAATTCACACCAAACAGGTGGATGTGAAACTTTTGAATGGCAAACACAGAGCCTCTTTCTCAATCTGAGAATGGCTCATCTTTGTTGGGGATAGCATCTTGGATGCATACACAATTGGCTGTTCTGAGCCATCCTCATTCCTTTGAGCCAGGACTGCCCCATACCATAGGCTGAAGTATCGTTCACCACAATCAAGGATTGGTACAGAGAGAAGGGAGTCATGCAAGGGGCAGACTTGAGTATAGTTTCAAGCAAAGAAAAGCTTGATCACAGGATGGAGTCCAGTTGAAAGGCATCCCTTTGTGATGCAAGCAATTGAGGTGCTGTGCAACATCAGCAGCCTGGCGTAAAAACTTTAAGTAGTAGATAACCATTCCCAAAAAAACCTGGAGGTCAGATAAATCCTTGGAATGGCCATGACATTGGGATCCAATGGACGAATGTCATCTTTACCGAGCCAGTGTCCCAGGTATTTGACTTCCGGCTGAAAGAGACTACACTTTTCCAGCCAACAGCGTAAGCCTGCAGGGTGCCAAATAAGCTACCGAGGCTTTGCAAATGCTCGTGGCGTGTATGGTTGGTGACCAAGATGTCATTGAGGTAAATGACACAAGCCACAATGGGCTGTGTGAGCTACTCCAGGTACCTCTGGCAAATGGCTCCACTGAGGAAATACCAAATGGAAGGTGCTTTTATTTATATAATTCAAAAGGCATGCTGATGACAACAATGTTCTGGGATTCCTCATCTAAGGGTAATTGGTGGTAAGCCACCACCAAGTTGATCTTAGAGAAGTATTCACCACGTGCAAGTTTCGCGAGAAGGTCTGCTTGTGGGAATGGGATAAGTTTCAGCCAGGAAATTTACATTGATTGCAACTCTGAAATCCCCACATAGGCAAAGGGAGCCATTGGGTTTCCTGATCACCAGTAACAGGGTCGTTCAAGCACTTGCTTTCATGGGCTTGATGGTGCCAACAGCCTGCAGTTGATTGAGCTTTTGCCTGACTGCTGGACATAAGGCCATCAGAACGGGTTGAGCCTGGAAGAACTGCGGCTGAGCATCTGACCAGAGAGCAATGTGCACCTGGAAGTCTGAGGCACACCCTAAATCAGACTGAAACAGAGAGGGAGAGGCATAGGCTAAGCACAGATCGTCAAGGTCCTGGTATGGGATGGCAATGTAAACAACCTTAACTTTGTCATAAATCAAAAAGCCAAACAGTGGTAAAGTATAGAGTCCAAAAATGTTTGAAACCAAGGGATGGTCAACCACCAGTAGGGTCAGGAGCCGGGGAATGTGTTTATAGGTGACCGGGACTGAGAACTGCCCACAGAGGGCGATAGAACTATCACCATGCATGACCCATTGCCAAGAGGAAGGAGATAGCTCCAGGGAACCCAGGCATGTATAAGTCACCAGATTGATCAAGGAGCTGGTGGTCCCAGTATCGATCTGGAAATGAATGTCCATGTTAAAAATGCACAGCATGAGGAACAACTTCTGCTTCAATGGAGTGTCCAGTGGGATGACTGATTGCAGTGTGTGCACAGTATACTGATGCTCCGTGGGTGAGCAATGGGAGTGGGTTGAGTGGCTGCAACAGATAGATCAGAGATGACCGTCTTTCTGACAGCATATGCACGTCTTCCAGCAATGGGGACAGGTTGCATGAGAGTGGGTGGAAAAGCACTGTAGGTAAGATTGAAGTGACCCACGTGACTGCCAGTGAGGGGTAACTGGCAGCTCTAAAGCCATAGAGACATCGGACAAGGAGGAGTCTCGATGACATTGCTCTTTGTGAGCTGCACCACGCTGACAGCATGAGGGAGGCACCCGCAGGGGGAACTCTACTACTGCCACTCGTGGCCTTGCCATGAGACACTCATTCACACTTGAGCAACTTCAAAGGAGTAGGCTATGTGCAGAATGTCTTCCATCGAGGGGTTATCAAGTTTCAACAGGACCTCTGGATCGGGTGCCAGTTGAACAACACATTGCTAACCGATTGCTGACTGGTGCAAGTGAAATCACATTTACGGCTAAGACCCTGCAAGTCCATGACCCAAGAACAGTATGACTGACTGTGTTGTTTATGGTACTGGTGGAACTTAAGCCGTGCTGCCACGACATGGTATCACTGGGAATAGTAGTTAGTCAACAGCACACATATCTTGTTAAAGGAGAGAGCCCACGGGGTCTGACAATGGTGTCAACTAGTGGAGCAGAAAGAATATGTCTGGTGATGCCCATGATAAGAATAACAACCACTGTAGGGAGTCATCCGTGAACTGAAACACTGTGAAATGTTGTTTCAGATGATATAAGTATGTTTCCCAGTCTTCCTTTGCGTCCTAAAGGGTACAAACGTTGGCAAGACTTGGGGACGCATCAGAAACTGGGACACCTGGAAGCTGGTGAGGTAGGGTGTTGCATGCTGTGACTTTCTACATCAGCAACTGCAAGAATTGCTGTAAGACTGTCACTGCTGCTGATGCATGAGCTGCTGCTGTTGCTCCAGCAGATATACCAACTTAGTATCCATGCTACTGAAATGTTATAGCCAATGTTATATCCGCAAGCAACCACCGAGTGGTGCACGACAGAGAATAGAGATGCAAAGCCGTTAGGTGGGGGAGTATCTGCAGGTATCACTAAAAATGAACAGACAGGACAGATGAATAAGTAGGGGATGACAGGTACTATGACTGACCAGGGCACAACACAAGCCAAGCAAGCAAGAACTGAAGTGATAAACGTGCTGAGACAGTAACAATGCAGGTACACTCCAACAACAACAGTATGTATCTCAACACATGGAACTGGAATGCAGTACATCTGAGATGCACACACAAACCGCAGCAAGTACCAGACTGCCAGGGTAGTTCCGTGAGGCTGACTCAATATGTGACTGCAGGAAATGTGATTGGCTGTGGTCTTCACGTGCTGCGGAGAGTAGCACACTCGCACTGCAAGGCTCCTGGAGCAGGCACGTACTGTAGCACAAAGACTCCTAGTGGGTATCCAGGTGCATACCCTGTGGTGCACATTCAACCTCTGCACCTCCTGACACACAAATTTTGTGTTGTTGCTGGACCAGATGCTAAGCTCATTCAGAGCATTGCAATAGCTTCCATGTTTGCTGCTGTTCTACCAGCAGTCCTTTCTTGCTGGCATCTCCCTAGCTATTGACTGTTCTGCTCTGCCCCAGGAATTGCAGGGGAAGAATTTTGAAATTTTCCAGGCTGCAGCAGGTATGTTATTCTGTAACATTCCCCAAGTCTTTAAAAAAATCTGACTCGGATTTCTCTGGGGGTGCCTCTGAAATAATCTTGACATACATGCACAGAAAAAATTTATATAATGCTTCTGATTACTCACTCTGTCTTTCTAATTCAAAGCATATGAATTCCAATCAGGTTTTCAATTCTAAAATCTTATTTTCTAAAATTTAGTCCAGGAACTCATATTCTTGTCTGACTTACTGTTTATAAACTAATACAATCATATTTCACATACTGTGCATAACCATATTATAATTCACAGTCTCATTTACAGTTCCTCAGTTAACAGGTAATTTGTTTCTGTAATTCTTTCTTAACTATCCTTACTTCTATTAACAAACCACCTAATTGTATTTGATTGAAAAGGTGGTTCAGGAGGGGTACAGTTTATTGTTTACAGTATTACAGTATTTGTAGGCACATGAAGCTTAACCATAAGCAGCACAGTGTTTACAAGCTGTGGCTAATACAGTCTGGCATTGCTTCTCACAATGCTGTTGTGTGTGTTGAAACAGGGGCTCTACAGTGATTCATCCCTTCTGCTGTTCTGTGTATTTGTTTATGGAATGTTGGAGGTGTGGGTTTAAGGTCTCATTTAGGAAGCTCAGGTTCAGGGCTGGCAATAAATCTAGCGGCTGCCCCAGACAATAGGTGTAGGTTGTGTCAGGTTTGTAACAGTTATTCCAGTGACAGCAGCTGGAAGACGGAATGT
The DNA here is from genome assembly GCF_023897955.1 of Schistocerca gregaria. Taxonomy (NCBI): domain Eukaryota; kingdom Metazoa; phylum Arthropoda; class Insecta; order Orthoptera; family Acrididae; genus Schistocerca; species Schistocerca gregaria. The sequence continues at coordinate 69,270,381 of NC_064927.1, read as the reverse complement.
CATACCCACTCTGTTACAAGTCATACCACTGAGTTACATCCCACTATCTTGTAACTCAATAATTGTTATTCCTCTTGGCTTCCCTTGCTCATAATGATTTACAGTCACCACTTCAGAAGAAAATAGTAAAACAAAGGCATCCCCACTTTAGGAAAATATGGCTGTAGTGAGAAAACTTAACTATGACATTTGGCTGGTTCTCTTGTACTCCACCTGGAAGAAAGGAATCAGTCTCACTTACTCCCCCCCCCCCCCCCCCCGGTCCCCTCAAAGAAGTGTGCAGCTTCTGATCATTCCCTACATCCTATCATTATAACTTATAATGGTACTCATATTAATAAAGGGAAAAGAAAAGTCTGCAAAACACAGAATTCCATAATAACCAAATCAATGCATAATACAACCCAAATATATCAAATCAATGACACACTAAATAAACTATGTCACATGTTATCAACAAAAAGTTTCCCAGACCCATGTCATTCAGTTATTCTGTGACATGGTATAAGCATGTGCGGAACATTTTGTATTTTTTATCATTGTCTTTCAATCTTTTCCCTTTGTTCTTGTATTTAACATCCTGCACAGTTGCTGGCCCTGGTACTTGCAGTAAAGCATCTACAGCTCCTTTAAATGCCCTTTGTTCTTGCATTTAACATCCTGCACAGTTGATGGCCCTGGTACTTGCAGTAAAGCATCTACAGCTCCTTTAAATGCCTTGACATGTCCGACATGCACAGTAGAGGTTTTCACTCGCAGTTGCATCTTGATGTTGACAGTGGGATGTCGTGTCAAGGATCTGATGTGGTCCTTGATACTGGTTCAAAAGTGTCTTTGTCTTGGTAGTAGATGTGTCGCAATTCATCAATAAAACCCATTGTCCAGCTCTATATTGAGATGACTTACTGACACACTCTTTTGCATTTTCTTGTTGCTTCAGCATTTTCATACTTCCTTTTTTCATTTATTATTGAACCTCTTCACAAATTTGTTAACTGTCTCTCTTTTTCTTCCAGTTTATGTTTCACCAAGTCAAAGGGTGGCAGCCTCTTCCTACTGCATACAGCTTCATGTGGTGGGAGCCCAATATTACCATGTATTTTAAAATTATGCCAGATATAACAAACAGGAGATGGACAAATCAGTCTTTATGATGTTCATTTATGTAATAACTCAACATCTTTGAAATTGTACAGTGAACACAGTCCATTCTTCATTCAACTGAGAGAGGAAATGCCTGTTCCTAATCTTATGAGTTCATAGTAAATGGCATAGCTGCTTCATTAGATCAGACCTAAAATTAGCACCCCAGGTCTTGTTGCTTCAGCATTTTCATGCTTCCTTTTTTCATTTATTATTAAACCTCTTCACAAATTAAATTGGGAATACAGAATTTTAAATGCCAATTGTTCACTGTGGCCAGGGCCATACTATTAGCCTGCTGATCTGGAATTACAATAATTGTGCCAAAACACGAAAAATGATGTATCATAGTCAGCATATAACAGGGACCCGCTAGTGTTAGCATACATCTTATATTGTCCATACTAGTAAATGTCTTCCACACTATCCTTAGTCCTCACCAACATAGTTCTGCAAAGCCATTTCAACCAAGCCCAATCGTCCTTGCAGTACCTTCTCTCCATCTGCAAAATTCTCCTGCTATGTAATCCTAAATTCCTGGAAACCATAACACATAGTGAAACTCTTCCCCTGCAGGAACTTGAGCAACATGCACAATGCCACCTCAAAAAGCTCTCCATCCTGCTTAGTTCCTAGTCCTGCCTCAGAGTTCCATTGTCCACCACTTCTTCGACAACCTCTAAACCTCTCCCACGCCCCCTCATAACTGACAAACCCTGTCTCACAGACCTACTACACTTACCCCACCTGCCAAAACTCCCTCCCACCACCACAGAGAACCCAAAACCTAAACAGACCCGCAACACGTCATGAACCTTTCCTCCAGAAGCCTTAGTCTCACAGAAATATCAGTCCTTCCCAAAGGCCCCACCTTTTGCTTCACTCCCAAATCTTAGCATGCAGGACTAGTTAAAGACCATCTCTCCTTCTTCTGGTCCCTACAATGGAAACACTTTTTTGCCACCAACCCAACCAATCAGACTCAACCAAAGACCGATATTGAACCTTGCCTAACTCAGTTCACTCCTCCATTCAATCTTGATCCACTCCCACTGCCTCCAAACCACCCCTTGTTAACTTTCCAGAATTTTGTATTCTCAAACCTTGCCTCACCATCATTCCCCAAATCCCTCAACATGCATACTAACCTTACACCTGCATAAAGAACCACAGTCCACCATCTAAAAACTGATCCCGCTCTTATAATCCTATGTGCAGCAATGGGTCCACCACCGTTGTTTTGAACTGCAAGGATTACATGACAAGGACTCCGTCAGCTTTCAGACACTTCCACCTACAAACCATGCCACAGTGATCCCATTTGAGCAATCCAGCAGGATCTCCAGTCACTACTCAAATCCTTAGGCCCATCCCAGGATCTCTCCCAGAGTCCATCTCTCTACTTACCCCTACCACTCCCTGCACTCCCACCTTCAACATGCTTCCTAAAGTCCATAAACCCAACCACCCAGGATGTCTCATTGTGGCCAGTTACTGTGCCCCCACTGAGAGAATCTCTGCTTTCGTAGACCAATACCTTGAACCTACTACCCGGAATGTATCCTCCTATATAAAAGATACCAACCATTTCCTTGACCAACTCTCCACAGTTCCTTTTCCTTTACCACACGGTGCCCTGCTCATCACTATTGATGCCACTTCCCTGTACACTAACATTCCTAATGCCCATGGCCTTACTACTATCAAACACTACCTTTTCAGATGCCCTATAGATTCCAAACCAACAACCTCCTTCCTTGTCTCCATGACCAACTATATCCTCACCCACAATTACTTCTCCTTTGAAGGCATTACCTACAAATAAATCCACAGTACGGATATGGGCACCCGCATGGCACCATCCTATGCTAACCTATTCATGGGCCATCTAAAGGAATCCCAAACCCCTCTTCTGGTTTAGATTCATTGATGACATCTTTGCTATCTGGATTGAAGGTGAGGACATCTTATTCACATTCCTCCAGAACCTCAACAACTACTCCCCCATTTGCTTTACCTGGTGCTACTTGACCAAACAAGCCACCTTCCTAGATGTTCACCTCCATCTCAGAGATGGCTCTGTCCATATCAAACCTACTAACCACCAGCAGTACCTCCACTTCGACAGCTGCCACATATTCCATGCCAAGAAGTCTCTTCCGTACAGCCTAGCCACCCATGTACGTCGCATCTGCAGTGACAAGCAGTTCTTCTCCAAATATACCGAATGTCTCCCTGAAGCCTTCACTGACCATAATTATCCTCCCATCCTTGTACAAAAACAAATCTCCTGTGCCTTATCTTTCCAATCTCCCACCACCTCCTAAAGTCCCACAGTCTGGCCACAGAGCAGCATTCCCCTCGTAACTCATCTGGGACTGGAGCAACTGAATTACATTCTCCGCAAGGGTTTTTATTACCTCTCGTCATGCCCTGAAATGACAAATGTCCTACCCACTATCCTTCCCACCCCTCCTACTGTGGTATTCCACCATTCACCGAACCTACACAATACACTCGTCCATCCTTACACAACCCCTGTTCCCAATCCCTTACCTCATGGCTCATACCCCTGCAATAGACCTAGATGCAAGACCTGTCCCATACATCCTCCTACCACCACCTACTCCAGTCCAGCCGCTAACATCACCTATCCCATCAAAGGCAGGGCTATCTGTGAAACCAGTCATGCAATTTACAAGCTAAGCTGCAATCACTGTGCTGCATTCTATATGGGCATGAGAGCCAACACTGAATGGCCACCGACAAAATGTGGCCAAGAAACAAGTGGACCATGCTGTTGCTGAACATGCTGCCAAACATGATACCCCTCATCTCAATGACTGCTTCACAGCCTGTGCCATATGGATCCTTCCCACCAATTGGGAAGGTGGGAACTTTCCCTGCAATACATCCTGTGTTCCCGTAACCTTCCTGGCCTCAACCTTCGTTAGTCACCGCCCTCACCTATCCAGCTCCCTCCCTGTTCCCATTCCAGCACTACACAGCCATCATTTCATCGCCACACCCAATCTTTTAATTTCTTTTTATTTTTATTTCTCTCCTTTTCACTACTTACACCCTCCCCCCTCCGCACCTTCTCTCCTGCCCTCCGTATAAACTACAACACTTCACTGTCTGCCACTCCCACCATACTATCCCTCCCCCTCCCTGCCCCAGCCTCCTCCTTACTCCCACCCAGTCGCCAATCCCATCATACACTGGTTCTGCTGCTCGCAGTGTAGTTTCAGCTCTCCGAGACTGCAGATGTGTGTGCAAGTTGTGTTTGTGTGAGTGTCTGTGTGCGCAGGTGAGTATGTGTGTGTACTGCTGACAAAGGCCTTAATGGCCAAAAGCTATGTTTGTGTGGATCTTTTTATTGTGCCTATTGTGACTCAGCATCTCTGTTATATGGTGAGTAGCAACTTTCCTTCTCTTGTTTATATAGTCATAAATATACAACCATAGTGAATATTTCCTTCTACACTAGGGTTCATTGAGCATCCATGTTCATTGGTCTTGTCCTCTATACTAGATATTAACAATACTTGACATTTTACGTTCTTGCTTTGCTTACAGTAGTTCCTTTTATCTTTGCATGTGTAATGGACATTTACACAAAATTCTCACTATACTTGATATTGTCTCTAAATTGTTCAGATATACCACAAATCTGGCTACCTGTATCAATTTAACAGTTCCCTTCCCACTGTTCAATCTTAATCTTAATGTAAAGACATCCAAAATCTGAATCATCATCTCTGCTATTAGACACTACATGCAAAATATCACTTTCAATTTCATCAAATGCTACATCTACACTGTTTTTGCAGGGTTTTATCAACTTTACTGGTTTCATACCATTACTTTGGTTACACAAGTTGTCAGGTAAGGATTGAACACACTGAATGGATTCCGTAGCACAACTGACATCACTTATTATAGAAGGTACACAAAATATATTACTGTCAAAATAACATTTCCTACTTGGAGCTTCTTTCACTTCATTCCACCAATTTGGATACAAATTTTGACTATCCACAACTAACTTATTTCGGAATGCATATTTATCTATGTTATCATCGATTTGGCCCCAAACAAAGAAGTTTTCACCTTTATTCTCTAGACTTACAGATAACTCACCTTTACTGTTTGGATCATTACTCTGCAAGATATTAATTAAAAACTGCTTTGACTGGACTGGTCTTCCATGACTCTCACTTACATCACCACAAACATCTCTTATCTTAACTGTATTTGCAAATAACTCTTAAACGTCATTATTCAAACACCTGATACTCATCAACATCATTATCATCATCGCACTCTTCCAAAATTGCTTCATCAATAACATCATTAACAACACAAGACTCATCTCCATTAATGTCACACACCTCACCTTCATTAATTCCCAATAAGCTACCAGTTTCAGACTTCCAACCTCAGTCACATCACAGCTCTCATTCACATGTAAGCTTCGTGCACGACAACTTATTTCAAGTACTTTCCACAACAGATTGTGGAAGTGCAGTGTTTAGTGATAGTGCTCATGAACCATGTGAAATGCAAAAGGATCTTGTAAATAAAACAGAACAAAAAAATTCATTCACACAGAAAAATAAGAAATCTGACGTAAATTTAGTAAACAAACTTCTGCCAACCTTATGTAGTTCCAATGGATTATCGACATGTGTGAAAAATTAAGAGGAAATAAACAGTGCAGTTAGGCCTACATTTTGTAGCTCCAAAACAAATACAAAAATCGAAATACATTCAGACAGCCAAGGGTGAAACATAGCTACTGACTTTCGTAATAAAATCAATGTGAGCTTAACTTCCATGATGAAACCAGGTGCAAAATTCTGCACAGCAACTGCAATAAGCCACAAAAAAATTCCCACATTAAGCAACAAAGACTTTGCCGTTTTCCTGGCGGGAACAAATGATGTCGCAAGAAATTAAAAACAAGATCTGTTGCTTTCACTAAAAAGGCAACTGTATGAACTAAGATGTACTAACGTCATTGTATTTTCAGTACCACATCATCATGACATAGTGGAATGGTCCTGTGTTAACAAAGAAGTGGAAAGTGCAAACAGTGAGATGAAACAGATATTCAGACGATTTGAAAATGTGACTTTCATTGATATAAGCAAACTAGGAAGGAGATTCCATACTAGACATGGTTTCCACCTAAATAGATTAGGAAAAAATTTTTAATTGCAAAAATAATAGAAATAATAAATGCCAAAACGAAAGAAAGTTGTGACCTTTCAAACGTAATTCCCCTCAAGGACAAGACCCACAAACTACTTGGTGAATCTGAAAATGAAGCATCACCACTACAAGACAAGTGTGATGTTCTGACATCGCAAGAAAACACCCCAAGTTCTAGCAGTTCACAAGGAAGCATATCAATAACAACAGAACCAACACCTGAAGTATCAGAAAGAGCTACACCATTATCATCATCATCAACAGCAAAAACAACAGCAACAACAACAGAAATGACAGCATCAATGACACTAGGAGCTACAGAAGCAGTAGCAAGCAACTCACCATATCCCAGTGAACGGCCTACAAGGTGCAGAAAACCTGTCCTTCTGGAAGATTTTTGGTACCTTGCCAGGGCAAGGAACGGAGTATGACACCACAAAATGCAAATACAAATGTAACCAGTTCTCATCCTCATCACTGCGGATTCTAAGCTTCAGTGTCTTACAAACAAATCATTAGAACTTGAGGTAGCTATGAACAGTGCAAATATTGACTGCGTGTGGAGCATTGGTGTAGAAGTTTTGGACTAAGTAGCATTAATATTCATCCGTTTAAGTTGACAAGCCAATATTGTAGAAAAAAATACCAAAAATGGAGGTGTATGTGTATTTACCAAACCAAGTATCAGCTATAAAAGAAGGTGTGAAGCTGAATCATTGAGTGTGGAAAATCATTTTGAAGCAGCAGCTGTGCAGTTGAATGAAATACAGGGAAAAGTCATAGTCATAGCAATATATAGACCACCTACTGGTGATGCAGACACATTCTTTAACCAATTAGAAATATTGCTTAACACTCTGTTCACCGATAGAGCCACTGTAGTTGTGTATGGTGACTTCAATATTAAACTTAGGAGTGAAAGTAGGCTAAAAGACCAGTTCGTAAATCTGTTATGTAGTTTCAACCTGCTTCCACACAGCCACAAGAATACAAATAATACAGTCAGTCGTATTGATAATATATTTTCAAATGTAGGATGCACAGAATTTGAAGTAATAAATACTGATTTGGGATTATCAGACCACAATGCTATTGTCCTCAGAATTCCTTCAAGGCCACTGAAAGAGAAAAAAACATGCTTCATGTATAAAAGAAATTTTTCTAGAGAAAACTGTGTAGAATTCATAAATATGCAAACTAATGAGGCTCGGGCAGAAGTACTATCCCTAATAAATACAAATGATGCATATAAGACGTTTTCTTCCATTTTCATGGGATATTTTGAAATGTGTTTTCCAAAAAAGCTGTCAAAAATCAGGTCACATGGCAATACAAAGCCAAGTTCTTGGATCACAGCTGGCATCAAAACTTCCTGTGGAACTCCAAAGAGACTAATTTCTAAAATGAAAACATCCACAGATCCACAATTCATAGAATATGTAAGGCATTACAAGAGGGTATATAGAAAAGTAATTGCTAAAGCAAAGTTCATGAGTAATAATAGTTTTATAAGACAGTCTGAAAACAAATCAAAAGCCATATGGGGTATTGTGAAGACTGAAATGGGGAAGAGTTGTGAAAACCAGGAAATTAGCCTCAAAAATTTAAAAAATGTCAATATTAATAAACAAGATTTGCCAAATAATATATAAATAATTATTTCATAAATGCAACATTTTCATTAAGCTTAAAATTTACAAACGAAGAAAAACCTGAATATCCAAAAACAGCTTGTAGGATGAGGGTAGAGCCAACAAATAAGGGTGAATTGTTGAAAGTCATACAAAGCTTGAAACCCAAAATGTCAGCTGGCATAGATGAGGTGCCTGTGCCAATCATAACAAGGACAGCACCACAAATGGCAAAACCCTTTGCACACATAGCCAATTTATCATTCAGTGAAGGAGCTTTTCCAGAAAGGCAGAAAATTTCAAAAGTGAAGCCATTATTTAAAAATGGTGACAAGTATAAGGTAAAAAACTATCACCCAATATCTCTCCTCCCAGCATTTTCAAAAATATTAGAAAAACTGATGAAGCACCGAATCAATAAATATCTAAATGACCCTAATTTACTAAACAGAAATCAGCATGGCTTCCAAGCATGTAAAACTACCAAAACAGCAGTAATGTGCTTCACTGAACAAATAATCAAAAATATAGAAAAAGAAAATAGTGTAGTAGGAGTAAATTTAGACCTATCCAAAGCTTATGACACTGTGAACCAGGACATTCTTTTAGAAAAATTGGAAGCATTGGGTATACATGGGATAGGAAAAAAATGGTTTGAATCATGCCTAAAAAACTGAACACAGGTTGTAGGACTGACATCAACTTACTCCAACCACAAAATAAATTCAGTATCAGAGGCCAAAAATGTAGAAATGGTAGTACCACAAGGCAGCATCCTAGGGCCCATATTGTTTCTTGTCTGTATAAATGATTTTCATACCTCAGATGATGCAGCCAAAGCAATAATATTTGCAGATGATACTAGTGTGATAATAAGCGCACCAAAGCAATTGCTACCAACAACTGCTGAGAAAGTACTAAATTACATCCACTCTTGGTTCAATGCAAATAGGTTGACATTGAATGTAAATAAAACAAATTATATGCAGTTTGGGAAAAGATGTCAAAATGTAAATCTCGATCTGGTGTGGGGTGACAAAGCCTTAGACAGAGAGACATCCACAAAATTGCTGGGGATTCATGTGGATGAAAACTTAAATTTTAATGACCACATAATAAAACTTGCACAGAAACTTAATTCAGCCTGCTTTGCCCTCAGAATTATTGCAAATGTTTGTACCTCAGAGGGTGCCAGAATGGCATATTTCAGCTATTTTCAATCTCTTGCCACATACAGAATAATATTTTGGGGTTCCACAACAGGGCGCCTAAAACAAATGTTTTTGTTGCAGAAGAGGGCCATCCGAATAACAACTCAGTCATCCACAGACACACTGCAAACCCATATTCAAAAAGCTTAGAATACTTACTATACCATCATTATACATATACAAATGTGTATTGTATGTCAGGACCCACATTGCAGACTTTCAGATAAATGCTGACTTTCATAACTGTAACAGCGCAGCACTCCATACTCAGCAAACAAAAAGAACAAATACACAAAGGCATTTGAGCTATATCGGTGCAAAACTGTACAATGCACTGCCAGTCAACATCAGGCAGTTAGAAGATAACAAATTAAAAACAGAATTTAAAAAATTTCTAGTAGAACAATGTTTTTATTCTGTAAATGACTATGTAGGTCAATAAATTTTTTCTGGTGATATTTATAAAGGCAAAATGGAAAATACTCTATCTGTACCTAATCATTCATTACATTTACATACGTAAAGGACAGCTGTTGTGTGATGTAAATATATACTTAAGCAGTGTTGTGTATATAAGGACTTGTCGTTTAGGGAGGACAAAACTAAAGCCTTATGAAAAACAGACTATGCATTTAAAATAACATGCAGGGATGTATATAGGCTATATTAATTTCATTGTATTATTATTAACTTCATTGTACTATTTTGGTTTGTACTTTTTTACGTATATATTGTTTGTGTCCCATTTCTTTGAAATGGCTTACATGTACCCTTGACAACATCCATACAATATTTATTGTGAACAGATGGATAAATAAAATAAATAAATAAATCTACATCAAAAACACCACCTAATTCACATCCAATACAGTCATCATGTGTTTTACATACATCATTACCACTGTTTTCTGACCAAGAGAAGAAATCATTAGTGCACACTACATCAAAATTCTCATTACTCTCATATTATGGCTTCTGATTAGAGCCTACATCACTATAATTAAACATAGTATTCCAAAACTTTTGATCAAAACATAAATGAGAAATATGATATTCCTTATCTTCAACTTCACAAACCTATACCACAGTATTATTACTGTTATTATTCTGTAGATTGGGGGTCTTGTATTTGTTGTGTTTCCTCACCCAAAAACTGTGGACCTTCATTGAGGCAGACTGCCATTTGCCGAGTAGTTACCTATATGATTGTTTCTTCTATTAAATTGCTCATGGTTATCCCCATTTTTCCTGTTCTGCTGATGCTCCAAGTTTCTGCTTCTATTACCATTTTGACCCTGATAAAAGTTACCACCATCTCTGTTTCTGTGGTTATTATCATTCTACATAAAAACTGCAAATACACAAATAAATGTCAATTCTTTTTCTGCAACAGACAAAACTTCATTATCAGTCAACAGATCATTGTTGATGTCCACACTTGTAATCTTACCCTCCCACACATCACCATTAAATTTCTCTTAGTTTCTTCATTATTTTCAAAAGCTTCAAGAGGTGTAAGATATACAAAAGAAAAACTGTTTACTTATTTTCATTTTTTCTTCGTTTTATTAGCTGCCATTCTCGCGTATTGCGGTTGAAATTTTTGCTTATTGGGTTCCAGATGACTAAATAACTGGTGAAGTACTATCTGTTGCTATGATTTGATTTTATTTTAACCCATTCTTCAATATCACCCTGACTTCACAATCTCCATTGTCATAAAACCATCATTTACATTGTTGTAGACAAAATTAAAAAACACATGTGTTTTCATCAGAGGCATTCCAACTACTCCTTACATTCTGCAGTACACACTATATTCCAAAGAGTTTACAAAGTGAAAGAGTTTACTTATTTTCTTGACAAAAGAAGAATCTTCACTGAAGTATATCATTATTTTGTAAATGGGTCCAGAAATAAATTTAATAGTTAGTGTTAGATTGTACAATTAATAGTATGAATTTTAAGTATGCCAGATATTTCATGGTTTCAAATATTTCTAAATGAAGAATAATTTTAACTGTACATACAGAGTTCTAACAAATTAATTTTTTTATATACATGTTAGCCTGAAATATAATACACTGTACACAAAATCAAATGAAATTCTTTCAGTGAAACAGCCAAGAATGTTCACCAATACCAGATTTGGGATTAATCCTGGTATCAGCTACTCTTATAAAAGAAGGTTATGTTAGAAAAGGGTGACCTATTACAAGTTCATTAACACTGTTACTGATCAGTATATTAGTAGCACTGGTTAGGATGACAGTGACAGGCAGGCAGCTATTGTTCACCGTTATGGTCACTGTTGATGTATCACAGTTAATTAGGGGAGTAACAGACTTCGTCTCACCACCTTCACTAATAACATTGCACTTGATTTGCGATTTAATGTGCTTGCCCATTTGGCGAGAGGTAAAAATGCTCTGGTTCAGCAGTGGAAACATTGTTGACCATTTGAGAACCACAGTTGTGCTTGTTATATTGTCTGGGAATTGGCAAGAACACAGAATAGATCCACAAATAAATCATCTGTAGTAATTCCAGGCAATGAAGCACCATCATGGGGCATATTCTCCAATGCATCCAGTCTGTATCCAACAGTGGTCGGTGGCATGCCAGCTTGACTATAGCTTGGTATTTTGCAGTGCAGTTGAAAAGAAAATAACTGTAGATAGTAAGGAGCAGGCATGGTAATTACTTTGCTAAATAATCATTCACACACCCGTCACTTACTATGAATACTTTGCATACTATGTTGCATAGAGCATGTACTACAGAGAAGTGATCTGCTAAAGATTCAGTTGTGCCTGCTGTGGTAGTGCAATGACACTACTGGGAGCAGAGCCAGTTGTTCTATGACCCCACACAAGTTCCACCCAATCTTGAAAAAATCAGATTCAAAAATTACCAATGCTGTCCAGAATACATAGTATGTTCAGACTATACTTGAGAATTGGTGGTTCATCGACATATAACATAAGGTCCTAGGATCAAGCCTGTCTCTTAGGAGGTTTATTTTTTAATGTGTATTCATTAGAGAATAAAAAATTTGCACTCCATGTATTTGATATTCAGAAATACATAAGATATGTGCCCAATAACCAGTTTGTGAGGGTAGATAGTATCTAAAAATTTCAACAATCCATCCAACCTGTTCGTATCACTGTTTTAATGGAATATTATACGTAAAATTTTGAACTGTCTACTCAATGTGGTTATATGATGGTTCATATTCATGTAATTACTGTGAGAACTGTTGGACTACAAACTAAAATATATTTTTCACTCACTGGGTGAAGCTGTGTGCTTGGTTCACTCCCCACTATAAATGGAAAATCTGTTTGTGTGCAGATGTTCTGAGTATATCATCACTGCCACTGAAGGAATGGAACAGATACACCATGAACCACAGTATGAATGTGTTCCACAGACAGATCTTATTTCTACATAATGGATTTCCTTTGCTGTATGCATTTACAAATACAACAGTAAAGATAATATACTGGCTCAGATGAGTACAAACTGAAAAAATTAGAATGTATGTGAACTCATAACTATGAGGAGAGCACTTATGCTGTGCCTCACATGTGCTTAATTCCAAACAATAATGCATCCCATTCCACAGATAAGTCTCAGCAGTGGAATCAGCCAATGAGAATGGATTTACCATCAACTAATGAAAACATCTGCATGAATTGTTTATGTTTACAGAACATTTGTATGCCTGTAAATGATTAATGGACGAAAATAAATATTCAATATGAAACAGTTGGGAGTTGCAAAAGCCACAATTCATGCCAGTTCGGTAAATTGAGAACATTTTGTGCAGAGCAATATCAGAATTCATACTGCACAAAGCCAAGACTCACCATGAAATTTACTATTTTGTATATGTAGGCTTAATTTAATTTTGTATTCTGGAAGCCATTAAAACCAACCCCCACCCCCTCTCCTGCTTCAACTTCTGGATTCCACTGAAGGGTGTATGTATTTGTTCAGTGGCATAGCTAAGAGGGTATGGCTATGGACAAAATGACAATGAAAGTTTGTGACACCAAGGAAGCTTTAGTTTCATGATTATTGTAAGTTGTGGGAAACCAAGAATTGCATCTGCCATCTCTTTTGATGTTGTTGTTGTTGTTGTTGTCTTCAGTCCTGAGACTGGTTTGATGCAGCTCTCCATGCTACTCTATCCTGTGCAAGCTTCTTCATCTCCCAGTACCTACTGCAACCTACATCCTTCTGAATCTGCTTAGTGTACTCATCTCTCGGTCTCCCTCTATGATTTTTACCCTCCACGCTGCCCTCCAATGCTAAATTTGTGATCCCTTGATGCCTCAAAACATGTCCTACCAACCGATCCCTTCTTCTAGTCAAGTTGTGCCACAAACTTCTCTTCTCCCCTATCCTATTCAATACCTCCTCATTAGTTACGTGATCTATCCACCTTATCTTCAGTATTCTTCTGTAGCACCACATTTCGAAAGCTTCTATTCTCTTCTTGTCCAAACTAGTTATCGTCCATGTTTCACTTCCATACATGGCTACACTCCAAACAAATACTTTCAGAAACGACTTCCTGATACATAAATCTATATTCGATGTTAACAAATTTCTCTTCTTCAGAAACGCTTTCCTTGCCATTGCCAGTCTACATTTTATATCCTCTCTACTTCGACCATCATCAGTTATTTTACTTCCTAAATAGCAAAACTCCTTTACTACTTTAAGTGTCTCATTTCCTAATCTAATTCCCTCAGCATCACCTGATTTAATTTGACTACATTCCATTATCCTCGTTTTGCTTTTGTTAATGTTCATCTTATATCCTCCTTTCAAGACACTGTCCATTCCGTTCAACTGCTCTTCCAAGTCCTTTGCCGTCTCTGACAGAATTACAATGTCATCGGCGAACCTCAAAGTTTTTACTTCGTCTCCATGAATTTTAATACCTACTCCAAATTTTTCTTTTGTTTCCTTTACTGCTTGCTCAATATACAGATTGAATAACATTGGGGAGAGGCTACAACCCTGTCTCACTCCTTTCCCAACCACTGCTTCCCTTTCATGCCCCTCGACTCTTATGACTGCCATCTGGTTTCTGTACAAATTATAAATAGCCTTTCGCTCCCTGTATTTTACCCCTGCCACCTTTAGAATTTGAAAAAGAGTATTCCAGTCAACATTGTCAAAAGCTTTCTCTAAGTCTACAAATGCTAGAAACGTAGGTTTGCCTTTCTTTAATCTTTCTTCTAAGATAAGTCGTAAGGTTAGTATTGCCTCACGTGTTCCAGCATTTCGACGGAATCCAAACTGATCCTCCCCGAGGTCTGCATCTACCAGTTTTTCCATTCGTCTGTAAAGAATTCGCGTTAGTATTTTGCAGCCATGGCTTATTAAACTGATAGTTCGGTAATTTTCACATCTGTCAGCACCTGCTTTCTTTGGGATTGGAATTATTATATTCTTCTTGAAGTCTGAGGGTATTTCGCCTGTCTCATATATCTTGCTCACCAGATGGTAGAGTTTTGTCAGGACTGGTTGTCCCAAGGCCGTCAGTAGTTCTAATGGAATGTTGTCTACTCCGGGGGCCTTGTTTCGACTCAGGTCTTTCAATGCTCTGTCAAACTCCTCACACAGTATCGTATCTCCCATTTCGTCTTCATCTACATCCTCTTCCATTTCCATAATATTGTCCTCAAGTACATCGCCCTTGTATAAACCTTCTATATACTCCTTCCACCTTTCTGCCTTCCCTTCTTTGCTTAGAACTGGGCTGCCATCTGAGCTCTTGATATTCATACACGTGGTTCTCTTCTCTCCAAAGGTCTCTTTAATCTTCCTGTAGGCCGTATCTATCTTACCCCTAGTGAGATAAACTTCTACATCCTTACATTTGTCCTCTAGCCATCCCTGTTTAGCCATTTTGCACTTCCTGTCGATCTCATTTTTGAGACGTTTGTATTCCTTTTTGCCTGCTTCATTTACTGCATTTTTATATTTTCTCCTTTCATCAATTAAATTCAATATTTTTTCTGTTACCCAAGGATTTCTAGCAGCCCTCGTCTTTGTACCTACTTTATCCTCTGCTGCCTTCACTACTACATCCCTCAGAGCTACCCATTCTTCTTCTACTGTATTTCTTTCCCCTATTCCTGTCAATTGTTCCCTTATGCTCTCCCTGAAACTCTGTACAACCTCTGGTTCTTTCAGTTTATTCAGGTCCCATCTCCTTAATTTCCCACATTTTTGCAGTTTCTTCAGTTTTAATCTACAAGTCATAACCAATAGATTGTGGTCAGAGTCCACATCTGCCCCTGGAAATGTCTTACAACTTAAAACCTGGTTCCTAAATCTCTGTCTTACCATTATATAATCTATCTGATACCTTTTAGTATCTCCAGGGTTCTTCCATGTATACAACCTTCTTTCATGATTCTTAAACCAAGTGTTAGCTATGATTAAGTTGTGCTCTGTGCAAAATTCTACTAGGCGGCTTCCTCTTTCATTTCTTAGCCCCAATCGATATTCACCTATTATGTTTCCTTCTCTCCCTTTTCCTACACTCGAATTCCAGTCACCCATTACTGTTAAATTTTCGTCTCCCTTCACTATCTGAATAATTTCTTTTATTTCATCGTACATTTCTTCAATTTCTTCATCATCTGCAGAGCTAGTTGGCATATAAACTTGTACTACTGTAGTAGGTGTGGGCTTCGTATCTATCTTGGCCACAATAATGCGTTCACTATGCTGTTTGTAGTAGCTTACCCACATTCCTATTTTCCTATTCATTATTAAACCTACTCCTGCATTACCCCTATTTGATTTTGTGATTATAACCCTGTAATCACCTGACCAGAAGTCTTGTTCCTCCTGCCACCGAACTTCACTAATTCCTACTATATCTAACTTTAACCTATCCATTTCCCTTTTTAAATTTTCTAACCTACCTGCCCGATTAAGGGATCTGACATTCCACGCTCCGATCCGTAGAACGCCAGTTTTCTTTCTCCTGATAACGACATCCTCCTGAGTAGTCCCCGCCCGGAGATCCGAATGGGGGACTATTTTACCTCCAGAATATTTTACCCAAGAGGATGCCATCATCATTTAATCATACAGTAAAGCTGCATGTCCTCGGGAAAAATTACGGCTGTAGTTTCCCCTTGCTTTCAGCCGTTCGCAGTACCAGCACAGCAAGGCCGTTTTGGTTAATGTTGCAAGGCCAGATCAGTCAATCATCCAGACTGTTGCCCCTGCAACTACTGAAAAGGCTGCTGCCCCTCTTCAGGAACCACATGTTTGTCTGGCCTCTCAACAGATACCCCTTCGTTGTGGGTGCACCTACGGTACGGCCATCTGTATCGCTGAGGCACGCAAGCCTCCCCACCAACGGCAAGGTCCATAGTTCATGGGGGGTCTCTTTTGATGGCCGAAGTTTTTGAGCATGTATAGCATGGCCAGGAAACTGAACATCTGTTGCTGCAAAGATGCATTTGAATGGATTAATAATGAGGCCGTGCACACATCAACAGGAAAAGAGTTGTCGTAGGTATGACAAATGCTCAGCTTCTTAGTGCATCGTGACCAAAAAATCGTCTATATACACACAGCAATAGTCCAAGTCAGGTGTAACCTTGTCCATAATTCTGTGGAATGTGTCAACAGCATTACATAGACTGAAAGGCACGCATGTGAACATGAACAACCCAGACGGCGTGCAGGCAACTGTCTTGGGGCATCATCTAGTGCCACAAGCATCTGCTAAAGAGTCCTGACTATGTCCAGCATAGAGAATGTGCTCTTACCGTACACACTGGATGTCTAATCCTCGATGTGTGGTACGGTATACAAGTCAGGCATCATTCTCACATTTGGCTGTCAAAAGTCTCCACAGTAGTGCCATCAGCTATTCTCTTTCATTGGCACAATGGGGTGAGATGCCCAACTACTACTTGACGGATGCCAGATCCGCTATGTGAGCAAGGATGTGAATTCCTGTTAATCACCTTTCGTTTCTGTGGCATTAAATGATGTGAACGAACATGAAGAGGTGTTCCAGTTGTGGTCAAAATGTAGTGCACTGTGGAGAGCAGCATGGGAGCTAACGTGATCTTGGGGACCTGTTTCAAAAGTTCAATAAATGGAGAATCTCCAGTTATCACCCAGACGCCAGCATGTTCCACATGACATATTAGTCCTCTGCTAACTAAGTTACTGCTAGTGTCCAGCAGGCACTGATGCTGGAGGTCAGTCAGGGCAAATCTGCTTCCAGTATAGGATGTGTGATGTCTGATATGACAAGCTCCCACTCGACCTTGGTTTTTTTGTTGTGCCCTAAAACAAAAAAAAAACTCGTCTCATAATCCTAGGTTTAACACTAATGTAGTATGACCATGTGTAGCTGTTGTAGAGCAATTGGCTACAAAGAGATGGGAACCATCATGCTTACCAGGTGGCAGATGGACGGACAGGTAGGCTGATACATCTGCACCCATGTCCACTAATAACTGTAATTTTGTACCTTGGTTTGTGATAAACAATTGACAGCTGCAGTTCAGAACATCAGTAGGCATCATCACTGAGATCCTGTTATGTTTCCCTGCTCACAAGGTGGCCTACATTTTTTTGCCTCAGGCACAAACCTGTGGTGGTACCACTGTTCTTTCATAGCTAAAGGTGAGTGACTGAGTTTCCCAGGAAATTGGCAACTGCTGTTCTGAGTTCACAGTGCAGTGTCTTGTAAGAGGGGAGGGGCGGGGAGGGGGGGGGGGGGGGGGAGGGGAATTGGTTGATCAGAGCTTGCAGTGCAGCAAAGTTACTGTGTGTCTGCAAGTGTGGCCTGACTGCTGCAACAAACACAGACGGATACATTTCAGATATTCTATTGGCAGTTTGTGCTAATGCATCTAGACCATTGACACACTCCGTTACAATCTTTTGTGCATCAGGCAGTACTGATTATAGCCAAATGCTTGACAGAATGTCATCGCTTACTGCATTGTTTGCAGCAACTGCGATGGCATACGGTCCTCCATCTCTTCAGTATGAAGTAGTTTTTCCAGTGTCTTTGCCTCAGACTGCAAAAGTCATTTGATTAGGGCACTCTTATATGCCAGATATCAGTCCACATTCGGCAGTGATGATAGACTATCCGCACCTCCAGTGTCATTTTTTCACTGACTGTCACCACAACATAGCTATGTTTTTTATGGTCCATGGTGACTTGCACTAGGACAATTTGGCATTCCAATTGTGCAAACTACAGCAGAGTTTGCTGCCAGAATAGTGATGGTTTTACTTCAAAATGTTTTATCATCGCACCAGCAGGTATGTCTGAAATGACACAGGAATTTGTTCTCCCATCGTAGTAATGCTGCAGAATCAGTATGCTACAGAGGTGTGTCAAAGCTGGTGTGGAGCACAGCAGATGCAGGATGTGGTTGAGATGGCTGTGCCATGCAACATGGTATGGAGCGCAAACATATGTCAAATGTAGTGCCTGTGGCTGTCATGTATCACTTTGGGGTCACCAACTGCTACAGATTATCAAAACTCACTTTGTAAGCTTTAAAACAACCTGTAACACAAAGTGACATTCTAGTGACAAAACAAACAGAAAAGCTTAATAATATATCAGAAAAAACAAAGAGTAAACATAGATCTTAGGCTTGGTCATAAATGATCTTCCACTTGGACGTAGACCTACACTATACTCACATATTGTATACTTCAGTTTCATTTATTCAGTCCACTTTGATTCATTGCAAACTTAAACAGTATATTGAATATACGAAAAGTCAAATTTGAGAAAGTAGACCAAAGAAGACAAAATTTAATTAACAAATAACACTCGTATATTACAAGTAACAAAAACAATGCAACATGAATTTAGCCATAATTACACATTCAATTTACAATGCTGTTTTTTTTATAATTTAAAAATCCTTTTGGTGAGTATCAACATTGTTCCATTAGAAATGATTTAAGGTTATATTGAATCATATTTTTATGTCACTGCCAGTTTAACTCACTAGGTCAGCTGTTAAATAATTTAACTGTTATCTGTGAAACAGTTTCCTAATAAAATACTGTTCTACATTAAGATGTGTGGATATTACTAGTGTTTCTTGTGTTGTGGCTATGGATGTGCTTATTTTGTCACAGATGTCCAGTACTGTTTAAAAAATACTTGTTTGCAATCAAAATACACTAATATATGTAAAAGTTTGGCAGGCTCATTATTTTCAGCTTTATGAAATGTTGTCTAGATGTTTCCAGTTTCTTAATGTTGCAGATAGCCGTGACTGCTGTTTTCTGCATCCCAAAGATTTTTATGCTGGTGGCTGAATTTCCCAGAAGATTATCCCTTATTAGAATAATGAATAGAAATATGCATAACATGCCTGAATGACTGTTGACCTGCTTGCACTTTGGCTTAACACACAAAGAGCATAACAAGTTTTTTCCTTTGTTCTTTCACATGACAGTTCCATTATAAATTGTCTTGTACCCATATAGCTTTAGGCTAGTAACTAGGGGCATTGACATGATCGTTGCTGCTTTCATAGAGATTTTGTCAGCTGCTTTTATTAAAATGCTAGTGGTGTCAGCAAATAATATTTGTTTTTTCACATTTATAAAATCATTTAAACCATCAGCGTAAAAGAGGAATGATTGAAGTCTTAGGAGAGAGCCTTGTGGCATTCCATACTTTATTGGTGATTTGTTGGATGAATGTGTTGTTGTTGTAACGACATTTTCTTTAATGTTATCCTGCCTGAAAATCAAAATTTGCTGTCTGTCTTCTAGATAAGATCTTATCTACTGAGTTGGGATACCTCTGACACTTTTTGAGTTAATTTGTAGATGAGAAAGTCATTGCAATTTATGTCAAACACTTTTGAGAGGTCTAGGGAAACACCAGTAGCATGCTCCCTGTCATACAGTGCTTTGAAAATAGTTTCTAAATACTCATACTTGGCTGTTAATGCAGACTTTGAGTTGCTGTGTCTGTGATGATTTGGTGAGAGTAATGAATTTTTTGTTATGTAACTTTGAAGCCTGTTGCAGAAAACTTTATCAAATATTTTGGAGAAAACACTGAGTTGGGATACTGGATGATAATTATTTACATTCTCAGTGTCCCCTTTTTTTGAATAGAGGCATTACTTTAGCTGTTTTTAAGCTGTTGGGAAAGGTTTCAATGGGTAAGAATGTGTTTACTATATACATTAGTGGTTTTATTACATAATCAGCGGACGTTTTAAATACATAAACAGGCACACCACCCAACCCCCATGAATATAAATAAAACACACAAACACACACACAGAATTTCGAGCTTTCGCAACTGGCGGCTGCTTCGTCAGGAAAGAGGGAAGGAAAAGGAAAGATGAAAGGATGTGGGTTTTAAGGGAGAGGGTAAGGAGTCATTCCAATCCCGGGAGCGGAAAGACTTACCTTCGGGGGAAAAAAGGATAGGTATAGACACACACACACACACACACACACACCAACTTGAAATTAGCGGAGATTGAGGCCTGGTGGATAACGAGAAGAAAGGATATATTGAAGGACAAGTTCCCATCTCCGGAGTTCGGATAGGTTGGTGTTGGTGGGAAGTATCCAGATAACTCGCACGGTGTAACACTGTGCCAAGATGTGCTGGCTGTGCACCAAGGCATGTTTAGCCACAGGGTGATCCTCATTACCAACAAAGACTGTCTGCCTGTGTCCATTCTTGCGAATGGACAGTTTGTTGCTGGTCATTCCCACATAGAAAGCGTCACAGTGTAGGCAGGTCAGCTGGTAAATCACGTGGGTGCTTTCACACGTGGCTCTGGCTTTGATCGTGTACACCTTCCGGGTTACAGGACTGGAGTAGGTGGTGGTGGGAGGGTGCATAGGACATTGCCCTTCAATATATATATATATATATATATATATATATATATATATATATATATTAAAAACAGAGATTCCAAGACTTACCAAGCGGGAAAGCGCCGGCAGACAGGCACATGAACAAAACACACAAACACACACACAGAATTACGAGCTTTCGCAACTGGCAGTTGCTTCGTCAGGAAAGAGGGAAGGAGAGGGAAAAATGAAAGGATGTGGGTTTTAAGGGAGAGGGTAAGGAGTCATTCCAATCCCGGGAGCGGAAAGACTTCCCATAGGGGAAAAAAAGGACAGGTGTACACTCGCACACACACACACATATCCATCCGCACATACACAGTGTATGCTGTGTATGTGCGGATGGATATGTGTGTGTGTGTGCGAGTGTACACCTGTCCTTTTTTTCCCCTAAGGGAAGTCTTTCCGCTCCCGGGATTGGAATGACTCCTTACCCTCTCCCTTAAAACCCACATCCTTTCATTTTTCCCTCTCCTTCCCTCTTTCCTGACGAAGCAACTGCCAGTTGCGAAAGCTCGTAATTCTGTGTGTGTGTTTGTGTGTTTTGTTCATGTGCCTGTCTGCCGGCGCTTTCCCGCTTGGTAAGTCTTGGAATCTCTGTTTTTAATATATTTTTCCCATGTGGAAGTTTCTTTCTGTTTTATTTACATCGTCATTAATTTGAACCCAACAATTACGTTTGTTATTGTCTCTGTTGCATTTCGAAATCTTCTCTATCGTCTTACTTTCTCTTTTCGTTTGTACAAGAAGTTCCACTTTGCATTCATCTTCCATTTTTCCGTAATCTACCATACATTTTATCCTGCCTAATTATACTCAATAATACGTAATTTACTTCCAAACCATAACCTAAAATTTTCAATGCTTTCAACATAACCGCTGCTATAAAATCCATTGTTCCAAGTTTACAAAGATTTCGTGTAAACTCGTGAATACTATTTCACAGTTTCAGTTCCTTTCACCCATTACACAACCATCTCAGTTTTTTTTTTTTCCAACAACTTTCGTTTTATTTCCATTCCCGTTTTTCCCACAAAACCGATCATTTTTTTAGCAGCTTCCCACAGGTTTACACGTTATTATTTCTTCATCAAACAATTGTTAGCCTCATTATCATAACCTGCCAGTACATAACCAGTCCTTTGAATACATTTACACACATATTCTTCGAGATTTTATTCGAAAATTTTTTTCGAATTTTATTTTTTCGCAAATTATTTTTTCGAAACTTTTTTCGAAAAAATTTTTTTGTCGAAATTTTCTTGAATTTCTCGAAATTTTCTTGAATTTCCCCACCCTTTAACGTGATCTGGAGACAAAATAACTACCCAACCTGTGCACCCATTGTTGTTCACCAACCTAAGTTGCTGTGTATGTGCGGATGGATATGTGTGTGTGTGTGCGAGTGTACACCTGTCCTTTTTTTCCCCTAAGGGAAGTCTTTCCGCTCCCGGGATTGGAATGACTCCTTACCCTCTCCCTTAAAACCCACATCCTTTCATTTTTCCCTCTCCTTCCCTCTTTCCTGACGAAGCAACTGCCAGTTGCGAAAGCTCGTAATAATTCTGTGTGTGTGTTTGTGTGTTTTGTTCATGTGCCTGTCTGCCGGCGCTTTCCCGCTTGGTAAGTCTTGGAATCTCTGTTTTTAATATATTTTTCCCATGTGGAAGTTTCTTTCTGTTTTATTTACATCGTCATATATATATATATATATATA
Source organism: Schistocerca gregaria (assembly GCF_023897955.1). NCBI lineage: Eukaryota > Metazoa > Arthropoda > Insecta > Orthoptera > Acrididae > Schistocerca > Schistocerca gregaria. The sequence goes on along the minus strand of NC_064927.1, from coordinate 69,247,528 downwards.
TATATATATATATATATATATATATTAAAAAACAAAGATTCCAAGACTTACCAAGCGGGAAAGCGCCAGCAGACAGGCACATGAACAAAACACACAAACACACACACAGAATTACGAGCTTTCGCAACTGGCAGTTGCTTCGTCAGGAAGGAAGGAAGGAGAGGGAAAAATGAAAGGATGTGGGTTTTAAGGGAGAGGGTAAGGAGTCATTCCAATCCCGGGAGCGGAAAGACTTCCCTTAGGGGAAAAAAAGGACAGGTGTACACTCGCACACACACACACACACACACACACACATATCCATCTGCACATACACAGACACAAGCAGACATATTTAAAGGCAAAGGCAAGTCTTTGCCTTTAAATATGTCTGCTTGTGTCTGTGTATGTGCAGATGGATATGTGTGTGTGTGCGCGAGTGTACACCTGTCCTTTTTTTCCCCTAAGGGAAGTCTTTCCGCTCCCGGGATTGGAATGACTCCTTACCCTCTCCCTTAAAACCCACATCCTTTCATTTTTCCCTCTCCTTCCTTCCTTCCTGACGAAGCAACTGCCAGTTGTGAAAGCTCGTAATTCTGTGTGTGTGTTTGTGTGTTTTGTTCATGTGCCTGTCTGCCGGCGCTTTCCCGCTTGGTAAGTCTTGGAATCTTTGTTTTTAATATATTTTTCCCATGTGGAAGTTTCTTTCTGTTTTATATATATATATATATATATATATATATATATGTGCGGATGGATATGTGTGTGTGTGTGTGTGTGTGCGCGAGTGTACACCTGTCCTTTTTTCCTCCTAAGGGAAGTCTTTCCGCTCCCGGGATTGGAATGACTCCTTACCCTCTCCCTTAAAACCCACATCCTTTTGTCTTTCCCTCTCCTTCCCTCTTTCCTGAAGAAGCAACCATCGGTTGTGAAAGCTAGTAATTCTGTGTGTGTGTTTGTGTGTTTTGTTCATTGTGCCTGTCTGCCGGCGCTTTCCCGCTTGGTAAGTCTTGGAATTTTTGTTTTTAATATATAGGGAAAGTGCCAGCAGACAGGCACAATGAACAAAACACACAAACACACACACAGAATTACTAGCTTTCGCAACCGATGGTTGCTTCTTCAGGAAGGTGAGGGAAAGACGAAAGGATGTGGGTTTTAAGGGAGAGGGTAAGGAGTCATTCCAATCCCGGGAGCGGAAAGACTTCCCTTAGGGGCATATATATATCCATCCGCACACACACAGACACAAGCAGACATATTTAAAGGCAAAGAGTAAGGGCAGAGATGTCAGTCGAGGCGGAAGTACAGAGGCAAAGAAGTTGTTGAAAGACAGGTGAGGTATGAGCGGTGGCAACTTGAAATTAGCGGAGGTTGAGGCCTGGCGGATATCGAGAAGAGAGGATATACAGAAGGGCAAGTTCCCATCTCCGGAGTTCGGATAGGTTGGTGTTGGTGGGAAGATAACTCGGACGGCGTAACACTGTGCCAAGATGTGCTGGCCGTGCACCAAGGCATGTTTAGCCACAGGGTGATCCTCATTATCAACAATGACTGTCTGCCTGTGTCCATTCATGCGAATGGACAGTTTGTTGCTGGTCATTCCCACATAGAAAGCATCACGGTGCAGACAGGTCAGTTGGTAAATCACGTGGGTGCTTTCACACGTGGCTCTCCCTTTGATCGTGTACACCTTCCGGGTTACAGGACTGGAGTAGGTGGTGGTGGGAGGGTGCATAGGACAGGTTTTACACCGGGGGCGGTTGCAAGGGTAGGAGCCAGAGGGTAGGGAAGGTGGTTTGTGAATTTCATAGGGATGAACCAAGAGGTTACGAAGGTTAGGTGGACGGCGGAAAGACACTATTGGTGAAGTGGGGAGGATTTCATGAAGGATGGATCTCATTTCGGGGCAGGATTTTAGGAAGTCGTATCCCTGCTGGAGAGCCACATTCAAGGTCTGATCCAGTCCTGGGACGTATTCTGTCACAAGTGGGGCACTTTTGGGGTTCTTATGTGAGAGGTTCTGGGTTTGAGGGGATGAGGAAGTGGCTCTGGTTATCTGCTTCTGTACCAGGTCGGGTGGGTAGTTGCGGGATGCGAAAGCTGTTTTCAGGTTTTTGGTGTAATGGTCCAGGGTTTCAGGACAGGAGCAGAAATATGTCTGCTTGTGTCTGTGTATGTGCGGATGGATATGTGTGTGTGTGTGTGTGTGTGTGTGTGTGTGTGTGTGTGTGTGTGTGTGTGTGTGTGTGTGTGTGTGTGTGTGCGCGCGCGCACACCCTCTCCCTTAAAACCCACATCCTTTCGTCTTTCCCTCTCCTTCCTGAAGAAGCAACCATCGGTTGCGAAAGCTAGTAATTCTGTGTGTTTTGTTCATTGTGCCTGTCTGCCGGCGCTTTCCCGCTTGGTAAGTCTTGGAATCTTTGTTTTTAATATAATTTTCCCATGTGGAAGTTTCTTTCTATTTTATTTACATCATCATATATACACACAAAGTTATTATTTGCTTCATCTCCGTGTCTATAATTGCCTGAAGGAACATAGATTTAAGACTAGCATTTAAATAATTTGGTAGGCACATAGGTCTTTCTTCATGCTGACTTTGGGGCAACTGATTTGTTATGTTAGTAAAATACACATTAAAGCTATGACCTCGGTCTGGCACACAGTTTTAATAAATACACGTTAAAGCTATGACCTTGGTCTGGCACACAGTTTTAATCTGCCAGGAAGTTTCCTAGGAGCTACATATTTTCAATCTGAAAGTCTGTTATTTTCAATATGCACTGATATATTCTTTGATGATGAACATTTTGTGTCAATTTCTGTTCTAATAACCTCCCAGACAGTTTGTATGTTATTTTTTGCACTTGAAATGTACTTATTATTATTTTGTCACTTGGCTTCTTTTGTAGCCTTGTTGAATATTTGGTTATATTTTTTCACATAATTTCTGAATTCTGGAGCATATTCACTTTTGTAAAAATGTTACTGAAGGAAGTTTTAAATGAAACACTTTTTTTGATAACCACTTACTTCTATTTCACCATAATCAAAATCAAAACAAAATTTTTCATGGTTTTCACAACTTTACAAGTCTATAATACATAGTTAAAATGGAGGCAAGTCTCAGACTTGCCTCTCAACATCTGTTCTCTGTGAACTTAAGTCACAGACTCCCACTCCCCCACCTTCCCCGTCCCACTCCAAAAAAGTGAAGAAAGACATTACATTACATTTTGATAGTACAAAGAGTTTCAACATCATTGTGGCTGGAAAAATATCCTGCAAGAATGGGACCAATGAAAACGGAAGAGAATTGTTCAATGATACAGAAGTGCAACCCTCCTCCAAACTGCTGCAGATTTCAATGCTGGGCATCAACAAGTGTCAGTGTGTGTACCATTCAATGAAAAATGATCAAAATGGGCTTTCCGATTTGAAGTCCCACTCTTGTACCCTTGATGACTGCACAACACAAAGCTTTACAGTTCACCTTGCCCATCAGTGGTGTGTATGTCGATGCTGTCAGCATGTGATAGTCTTCATGTAGAAAATATTATTCAAAACACAAATATGTCTTGTAAAACACAAATTACTATGTAATTTTATTTTTAATTTCTATGGCAGATTTTATATAGTTTGTGTATTGCCAAAATTAAGTTTATTTGCTGATAATTGGTAAAGTAATGAATCAGATTTCATGGGATACTTAACATTTTCAGAAATAAAATAAAACATAAAAAAATTGATTTTATAAATGTAATGGAAAAAGAATAAGATGATAAAATGAATTTTTGATAAATTTTTAGCAGATATCACAGTAGTTCCAAAAAACATCCATACTGAAGGTGAGTAATACAGATTTCAACATCATCAGAAAACAAATGCTATTGAAGGGTCCATATGACACAGTTGCATCATTATCTACTATGGGAGAGATTTGTTTCACGTTGATACTACCCAATATTCATTGGAATACATACCGTTTATCTTCTTTTTATGTCATTTCATTTCACTGCTCCATAATACACATTTATATTCAGTCTTTGTTATTGCCTTCCCCCCCCCCCCCCCCCCCTCACCAACCCACCACACACACACACACACACACACACACACACACACACACACACACACACACACACACACACACACATGCACATTTTTCTCATGCTCATATTCCAGGAGATTTAAATGAGGAACTACTGCAGCTGCTTATGCCAATGCAGCTGTTTTAATAACAGGCCACATTTCCTGTGAGTATATATACTGAAGGGCCAAAGAAACTGGCACAGGCATGCATATTCAAATACAGAAACATGTAAACAGGCAAAATATGGTGCTGCCGTTGGCAACACCTATATAAGGCAACAAATGTCTGGCGCAGTTGTTAGATCAGTTACTGCTACTACAATGGCAGGTTATGAAGATTTAAGTGAGTTTGAACGTGATGTTATAGTCAGTGCATGAGCGATGGAACACAGTATCTCTGAGGTAGCAAAGAAGTGGGGATCACAGTATGTCTGAGGTAGCAAAGAAGTGGGGATTTTCCTCTACAACCATTTCATGAGCGTACCATGAATATCAGGAATCTGGTAAAACATCAAATCTCCAACATCATTGTGGCTGGAAAAACATCCTGCAAGAATGGGACCAATGAAAACTGAAGAGAATTGTTCAATGAGACAGAAGTGCAACCCTCCTGCAAACTGCTGCAGATTTCAATGCTGGGCATCAACAAGTGTCAGTGTGAACCATTCAATGAAAAATGATAAAATGGGGCTTTCCGATTCGAAGTCCCACTCTTGTACCCTTGATGACTGCACATCTGTCTCGCGTGTGTTCACCTTGCCCATCAGTGGTGTGATTCGACTGTTGATGACTGGAAACATGTTGACTGGTCAGACGAGTCTCTTTTCAGATTGTATCAAGCTGATGGATGTGTACAGGTATGGAGACAAACTCATGGTTCCAATGGCCATGCACGTCATCAGGGGACTGTTCCAGCTGGTGGAGGCTCTATACTGGTGTGTGGCATGTGCAGTTGGAGTGATATGGGGACCCTGATACATCTAGATACGATCCTGACAGTTGGCGTACATAAGCATCCTGTCTGATCACCTGCATCCATTCATGTCCATCATGCATTCTGAAGGCTTGCGCAATTCCAGCAGAACAATGTGACACCCCCACACATCCAAAATTACTACACAGTGGCTAGGGAACACTCTTCTGAGTTAAACACTTCCACTGGCCACCAAACTCCCCAGACATGAAACATTATTGAGCATATCTGGGATGCTTTGCAACATGCTGTTCAAAAGAGATTCCACCCCTTCATACTTTTATGGATTTAGGGACAGCCCTGCAGGATTCATGGTGTCTGTTCCCTCCAGCACTACTTCAGACATTAGTCCAGTCCATGCCACGTCTTGATGTGACACATTTGTGTGCTCGCAGGGGACCTACACAATATTAGAAAGGGGTACCAGTTTCTTTGGCTGTTCATTGTATATTTTGTGTTTTGTGGCTTTAATGCAATGATATTTATCACCTTCTGGATCCTTGTGTAGCTGATCATTGCTGGTTCTTCCACTTTTAGTGTCAGTTACTCACTCAATGGGCAAGAGGGCGCTCTTCACCTCTAGCTTCTCCTACACCCTCTTTTAACAAGGATCTGTCTCGCGTGTGTTGCCTTACACAAGATGTATTATTCCTCCTAAGCAGATTATTCTTTGTCAAACTTTAAGTTGTGGCTGGAATCGGACCTAGGACCCAGGACTTCAGGATTTGTAATCACAGATCCTACTCAAAGACCATGGTACCTAGTCACATAATACTCATATGTTACTGAACTGTATTTATGTCTTTCACAGTCAAAAACATTTGTTAAGTTGAAAAATCAAACAGTAGAAAATCCAGCATTGAATGTAACAATATTATGAAAAGGATAGTTGCTACTCACCATATAGCAGAGATGCTGAGTCACAGACAGACACAACAAAAAGACTGTCACAACAAGGCTTTGTCAAAAATAGACAACACACACACACACACACACACACACACACACACACACACACACACACACACACACACACACACGACCACAGTTTCTGGCAGCCAGACTGTTGTGTGTATCTCTCAAAGGCCTTTGATTGTGTAAATCAAGGAATTCTTTTAGATAAGCTAAATCATTATGGTTTGAGGGGGGCAGTGCACAAATGGTTTAATTCATACTTAACTGGAAGAATGCAGAAAGTTGAAACAAGTGGTTCATGTAATGTTAAAACAACAGCTGATTCCTCAAACTGGGGGGGGGGGGGGGGGGAGGGGGGGGGGCCATCAAGTACGGGGTCCCACAGGGTTCGGTCTTAGGTCCTTTACTGTTCTTGATATACATTAATGACTTACCATTCCATATTGATGAAGATGCAAAGTTAGTTCTTTTTGCTGATGATACAAGTAGAGTAATAAATCCAAGAACTAAGTGATGTAATTGTAAATGATGTTTTTCACAAAATTATTAAGTGGTTCTCAGCAAACGGACTCTCTTTAAATTTTGATGAAAAACAGTATATACAGTTCCGTACAGTAAATAGCACAACTCCAGTAATAAATATAGACTTTGAACAGAAGTCTGTAGCTAAGGCAGAATTTTCAAAATTTTTAGGTGTGGCCATTGATGAGAGGTTAAACTGGAAGCAACACATTGATGGTCTGCTGAAGCGTCTGAGTTCAGCTAAGTACGCTATTAGGGTTATTGCAAATTTTGGCGATAAGAATCTCAGTAAATTAGCTTGCTATGCCCACTTTCATTCACTGCTTTCGTATGGTATCATATACTGGGGTAACTCATCGTTGAGTAGAAAAGTATTCATTGCTCAAAAACGTGTAATCAGAATAATTGCTAGAGCCCACCCACGGTCATCCTGCAGACATCTATTTAAGGATCTAGGGATCCTCACAGTAACCTCACAGTATATATATTCACTTATGAAATTTGTTGTTAATAATCCAACCCAGTTAAAAAGTAATAGCAGTGTGCATAGCTATAACACCAGAAGAAAGGATGATCTTCACTATGCAGGGTTAAATCTGACTTTGGCACAGAAAGGGGTAAATTATGCTGCCACAAAAGTCTTTGGTCACCTACCAAATAGCATCAAAAGCCTGACAGATAGTCAACCAACATTTAAAAATAAATTAAAAGAATTTCTAGATGACAACTCCTTCTACTTATTGGCTGAATTTTTAGATATAAATTAAGGGAGGGGGAAAAAAACTAACTTAAACATAAGTGTCATGCTATATTTTGTGTAATGTAATATCTTGTACAGACATCTTTCATTAATCTGACACGTTCCACATCATTACGAAGTGTCGTATTCATGATCTATGGAACAAGTATTAACCTAATCTAATATAATCTCTCTCTCTCTCTCTCTCTCTATCTCTCTCTCTCTCTCTCTCTCTCTCTCTCTCTCTCTCTCTCTCTCTCTCTCTCTCTCTGTGTGTGTGTGTGTGTGTGTGTGTGTGTGTGTGTGTGTGTGTGTGTGTGTGTTTTGTCTGTTTTGACAAAGGCCTTGTTGCTTTCTTCTTTCCTTTTCATAATATTGTTACATTTGTTAAGCTGCAAAAGAAACCCAATATTTTTATCAATATGTACTCTGTCTCATCCTAAAACTGATGTACAGATCTTTTTAAGTGAAATAAATCAGCATTACTTTTTAGTAAGTGTTTGAAGATGCAAGTAACAATGAAACAGGATTATGTTGCAAACAGCACACCACTGAGTGTTTAAGTATGCCTGGGAAAACACTTCTGTGGAAAGATGTGTTCCATAAGTAGGCAAGGACATACTAATGTAATCAGCCTCTTGACATCCAGTGCTGGATGAATGCCTCCTCTAGACTCTTCCAGCATTACAGGCTTCTGTGGTGGATATCATGCTAGTCCACACATCGTCTTGCCTGATGTGCTGAATACTCAAAATTTTCTTAAATAATTTTGCCACTGTTTGCTGTAGTGGATAGGACCCATTACTCAGTTCTGGTCTGCCTTACTAAACATTCCCTTTCCCTTGACAATTATTCATGGAAGTGTAAGAGAGGCTGTTCTCCAACTAACGTCACCAAATAAAGAAATACTCAGATGTCAGTTTAACTTATATATTCTTCAACACCATGAACAACATTTCATATTACATCTCGCAGAACACCTGAGTAATATTGCAATTGCCAGAGCAAACAATGTCCACTATGTGACAGATTGTTAACCGAGGTCCAAATCAAAACCAGATCTCTGCACAGACAATAAGTCAGTCACGCACTGTCATCTGCGACACTATTCCATGGGCTGAGCTCATCTCAGTAATGGCACCAGCATGCAGTAAGTGGCCCCACATTACAGCAGGTGGTGATGTTTTAACACATGTACCACTCCCAAGACATGTGGCATCCATGGATTACTCCATTTTTGCCCAGAATGTCCCACATTTTCCACATAGTGGGATGTCCAGTCTTATTGCCTAACTTACACATCAAGAAATCTTCCAGTGTATTTCATTGGCTAAGTTAAAACTTGAGTGTGATGTACTATTCCCTACAAAATAGCCAGTGACACTACAATGTGCAAGTTGCTTCTTCATGTTTTATGATAACATCTACCCACCTTCTGTTGGGTTTTTGCCTCAGTTTTTTCTTATCTCTTAGTTATTTGCTCTCCCTACTCCATTTCACATCCACTATTCACAAATACATTTCTCAATCATGATTCATTTCCTTGTTTTCCTGTCCCTTATGGTATTTCCCACCCATGTACCTCTCCTTTTCTTGCTAAGCAACTTTCAGTTCTTAAATGGTTTCTGCATCAATTCTATGTCTCACTGCCGAAAGTCAAAACCAGAAATACACAGTGATAGTAATTTTTACTCTCACACAAATCTGAAGATTAGATCTGCTGCCCATACACTTGTTTTCAACTGCCCTAAATGCAACAGTATGTCAACTCTTCTATTATTTCATTGTTAATTTGTGCATTTTCCTTTTTGATAGAAAATCCAGAATGTAATGTAATAATACACTCCTGAAAATATATAAAAGAACACATTGACACTGGTGTGTCAGACCCACCATACTTGCTCTGGACACTGCGAGAGGGCTGTACAAGCAATGATCCCTCGCACGGCACAGCGGACACACCAGGAACCACGGTGTTGGCTGTCAAATGGCGCTAGCTGCGCAGCATTTGTGCAACGCTGCCGTCAGTGTCAGCCAGTTTGCCGTGGCATACGGAGCTCCATCGCAGTCTTTAACACTGGTAGCATGCCGCGACAGCGTGGACGTGAACCGTATGTGCAGTTGACGGACTTTGAGCGAGGGCGTATAGTGGGCATGCGGGAGGCCGGGTGGACGTACCGCCGAATTGCTCAACACGTGGGGCGTGAGGTCTTCACAGTACATCAATGTTGTCGCCAGTGGTCGGCGGAAGGTGCACGTGCCCGTCGACCTGGGACCGGACCGCAGTGACGCACGGATGCACGCCAAGACCGTAGGATCCTACGCAGTGCCGTAGGGGAACACACCGCCACTTCCCAGCAAATTAGGGACAGTGTTGCTCCTGGGGTATCGGTGAGGACCATTCGCAATCGTCTCCATGAAGCTGGGCTACGGTCCCGCACACCGTTAGGCCGTCTTCCGCTCACGCCCCAACATCGTGCAGCCCGCCTCCAGTGGTGTCGCGACAGGCGTGAATGGAGGGACGAATGGAGACGTGTCGTCTTCAGTGATGAGAGTCGCTTCTGCCTTGGTGCCAATGATGGTCGTATGCCTGTTTGGCGCCGTGCAGGTGAGCGCCACAATCAGGACTGCATACGACCGAGGCACACAGGGCCAACACCCGGCATCATGGTGTGGGGAGCGATCTCCTACACTGGCCGTACACCTCCGGTGATCATAAAGGGGACACTGAATAGTGCACGGTACATCCAAACCATCATCGAACCCATTGTTCTACCATTCCTAGACCGGCAAGGGAACTTGCTGTTCCAACAGGACAATGCACGTCCGCATGTATCCCGTGCCACCCAACATGCTCTAGAAGGTGTAAGTAAACTACCCTGGCCAGCAAGATCTCCGGATCTGTCCCCCATTGAGCATGTTTGGGACTGGATGAAGCGTCGTCTCACGTGGTCTGCACGAACGCTGGTCCAACTGAGACGCCAGGTGGAAATGGCATGGCAAGCCGTTCCACAGGACTACATCCAGCATCTCTACGATCGTCTCCATGGGAGAATAGCAGCCTGCATTGCTGCGAAAGGTGGATATACACTGTACTAGTGCCGACATTGTGCATGCTCTGTTGCCTGTGTCTATGTGTGTGTGGTTCTGTCAGTGTGAACATGTGATTTATCTGACCCCAGGAATGTGTCAATAAAGTTTCCCCTTCCTGGGACAATGAATTCACGGTGTTCTTATTTCAATTTCCAGGAGTGTATTATAAAAAGGAAAGTTCCTACTCTCCATATAGCGGAGATGCTGAGTCACAGATACGCCCAACAAAACGATTGTCGCACACACACACACACACACACACACACACACACACACACACACGCACACACACATTTGTGTGTGCCTTGTGTGTGCATAAACGCAACTCATGCACACGACTGCAGTCTCAGTTAACTGAAACCACACTGCAAGCAACAGCACCAGTCCACGATGGGAATGGCAACTGGGTGGCAGTAAGGAGGAGGCTGGGGCAGGGAGGGGGAGGGACAGTAGGGTAAGTGTGGCAGAATATGAAGAATTTCATAATATGGCCACATTCCATCCTGGATTTTCCATTGTTTGATTTTTGCCCGATGGATTTTCATCAATCCTAACACAGTGCTATTTTCCTTTGTTATTATTTTCATATGCATCACTATACTCAATGACCCTCCTTCTTTCTATTCTTCCTGTGTTTCTATTGTCACCTTACAAACTGCACTGCATACTCTATGTTGTGGTTGGCAGGAGAGCCAACCGTGTTAGTAAAGGAGGCCGAAATGCACGCGTTTTAGCTCACACAGGCTGGCGTGAGGTCTGGAACATGACAAGGGAATTAGAATTGAGAAAAACGGAAGTAGCTGGTGAAATACTTAACTTTAATCCATTAATGGAGAATGTCGCTCTTTATGGCACATGATTCACAATATCAATAGTACGGATGCTGGCGCCTTGCTAGGTCATAGCAAATAACGTAGCTGAAGGCTATGCTAACTATCGTCTCGCCAAATGAGAGCGTAGAAGTCAGTGAACCATCGCTACCAAAGTCGGCTGCACAACTGGGGGGCGAGTGCTAGGAAGTCTCTCTAGACCTGCCGTGTGGCGGCGCTCGGTCTGCAATCAATTGATAGTGGCGACACGCGGGTCCGACGTATACTACCGGACCGCGGCCGATTTAAAGGCTACCACCTAGCAAGTGTGGTGTCTGGTGGTGACACCACACTCTACTTACGAGCCAGACTGTATCAACTGTCTCGGCTGCACACAAGAGACAGCTACAAGACCACAGTTTGTGTTGGTACAGTATCTTATGCCCCACATTATTCCCACAGATATAATTAATTCTACACCTTCAGATTTATCACTCTCCCATATTTCACATGTTACTTCTCACACCTTTCCAGTGCCACATGATCTTGAGTCTCATCCTACAAACCCACCCCACCCCCAGGTTGCAACCACTAATTCCATCTCATCCAGTCACATCTGCCGATCCCCTTCTTCACACTTATCCACCCTTAGATCTGCTACCCACATCCTCCTCACGATTTTTCACACTTATTTTGGTGTATTTTTTGAATTTTTCGGATGTAATTCTACATTATTTACATACTTTTTCTCATTTTTTCCACCAACTTGGACTCTTGCTCCCTCCATCTGTGTCCCACATACTGTTCCTGCATTGTCGCTTGGCTCATGGAATCCCCCCAAATGGTCTTACAATCAAATTACCTATCTCCAGCTGCCACCCCTCCTTCCACAGTGAACTCCACCTGTTGAGATTCTGCCAATCCTTAGCCCTCACCAACGTAGTTCTGCAAAACCATATCAACCAAGTCAAACTTCTGTGCAGTACCTTCCCTCCATCTGCAAAATTCTCTTGCTATGCAATCCAAAATTCCTGGAACCCATAACACACATTGAAACTTTTGGCCTCCAGGAACTAGAGCAACATGCACAACGTCACCTCAAAAAGCTCTCCACCCTGCTGATTTCCTACTCCCGCCTTGGAGTACCACTGTCCACCTCCCTACAACAACCTCCAAACCTCCTCCACATCCCCTCACAGCTGACAAACCCTGTCTCACAGACCTTTTGAGGAGCAAATCTCCAAGGTCATGGAACATGTTAGTATACAAAATTACAACATGAAAGTAATTAAATATAAAAATAAAATATTTATGAACCCGAAAAAAGTCAATCCATAAGTTTAAGTAAATGCAATCAATAATACAACAAGAATCAGCTTAATTTTTCAAGGAACTACTCAGCAAACTAGAAGGAGTGACCCATGAGGAAACTCTTCAGTTTCAATTCAAAAGCGCATGGATTGCTGCTAAGATTTTTGAATTCTAGTGGTAGCTTATTGAAAATGGATGCAGCAGTATATTGCACACCTTTCTGCACAAGAGTTAAGGAAGTCCAATCCAAATGCAGGTTTGATTTCTGCTGAGTATTAACTGAGTGAAAGCTGCTAATTCTTGGGAATAAGCTAATATTGTTAATAAAGAAATGACAGTAAAGAATATACAAATTGAGAGGCCAATGTCAAAATACCCAGACTCATGAACAGGAGTTGAAAAGAGGTTCAAGAGTTCCCCCAAAATATATCATCATATGACATAAGGGAATGAAAATAAGCAAAGTAGACTAATTTTGGTGTCAAACGATCACTCACTTCAGATACCGTTCGAATAGTAAAAATGGCAGCGTTAAGTCTTTGACCAAGATCTTGAATGTGGGCTTTCCATGACAGTTTGCTATGTGTCTGAACACCTAGAAATTTGAACTGTTCAGTTCCACTAATCATATGCCCATTCTGTAAAATTGAAATGTCAGGTTTTGTTGAATTGTGTGTTAGAAACTGTAAAAATAATTAATGGAAAATCTCATATAAATATGTGAAACAAATACTAACAAAGAGATAGAGGGGCTGGCCAGTACTTACTCAGCTCAGTACAGCCGATAGATACACAAAAAAACGTAAATTTTCGGTTGTTTTTGTGTATCTATCAGCTGTACTGAGCTGAGGTAAGTAGTGGCCAGCCCCTCTATCTCTTTGTTAGTATTAGAAACTATAAAAACTTAGTCTTACCATGATTTAGTGTTAGTTTATTTTCTACAAGCTATGAACTTAGATCATGAACTCCATTACTGAAACCAAGCCAGTGTTACACACAACATCCGTTACTACCAAACTAGTGTCATCAGTGAAGAGAAATATTTTAGAGTTACCCGTAATACTAGAGGGAATATCATTTACACAAATAAGGAACAGGAGTGGGTCCAACACTGATCCCTGGAGCACCCCCCACTTGACCGTACTCCACTCAGACCCCACATCACAGCCATTCTCAACATTGTGGTAATGACCTTTTGATATCTGCTGCTAAAGTAAGAGATTGAACCAGTTTTGAGCTACTCTCCGTATTCTGCAATGGTCCAACTTCTCGAGCAATATTTTGTGATCAACACAATCAAACATCTTAGTTAAATCAAAAAATATGCCTAACATTCAAAACCTTTTGTTTGACCCATCCAGTACCTCACAGAGAAAAGAGAATATAGCGTTTTCAATTGTTAAACAACTTCTAAAGCCAAACTGTATATATGATAGCAAATTGTGTGATATAAATTGATCAATTATCCTTACATACACAGCCTTTTCAATATCTTTAGCAAACAGTGGTGGCATAGAAATAGGTCTAAATTTGTCTACATTATCCCTTTTTATGAAGTGGCTTTACTACTGAGTACTTTAATCTTTCAGGAAACTGGCCATTCCTAAAGGAAAAATTACAAATAGGGCTAAATACAGGGCTAACATGTGCAGCACAGTACTTTAATATTCTGCTAGGCACTCCATCATAACCACGTGAGTCCTTAGTCTTCAGTGATTTAATTATTGACTCAATCTCCCCTTTGCCTGTATCACAGAGGAGCATTTCAGGCATCAATCTCAGGAAGGCATTTGCCAAGAAAGTTATATGATTCCCTGTATAAACTAAATGTTTATTTAATTCACCAGAAATGCTCAGAAAATGATTGTTAAATAATGTACAAATATGTGATTTATCAGTAACAGAAATATTTTTACTATGAACTGACCAAATCATCGACCTAGTGCTGCTGACCAGACACTTCCTTCACAACTGACCGTATGGTTTTAGTTTTATCCTGTGAATTAGCTATTCTATTTGCACACCACATACTCTTTACCTTCTTAATAACATTTCTGAGAACCTTAAAACACTGTTTGTAGTAGGCTACTGCAGCTTGATTGTGACTACTTCTAACGTTTTGATACAATTCCCACTTTGTTCTACTTGATATCCTTATCCCACTAGTCAGCCACCCAGGCTGCCTATTACTGCTAGTACCCCATTTAGAATGTTGTAATGGAAAGCAACTCTCAGAGAGCATGAGAAATGTGTTAAGGAGAGCATTATATTTATCATCTATGTTATCGGCACTATAAACATCCTGCCACTCTTGTTTGTTGACAAGGCTCAAAAAACTCTCTATTGCTGTTGGATTAACTATCCTACATAGTTAATAATTACATGTTACATTTTTTGAGTACAAAAGTCTTTTAGTGTTAGAATTTGTGCATCACAGTCTGAAAGGCCATTCCATTTTTACCAACAGAATGCCCATCTAGTAATGAAGAATGAATAAAAATATTGTCTGCTGCTGTGCTGCTGTTCCCCTGCACCCTAGTTGGAAAAAACACAGTCTGCTTCAGATCATATGAATTTAGGAGATCTACAAACACCCTTTTCCTTGCACTATCATATACAAAATTTATATTGAAGTCACCACATGTACCTAATTTCTGGTACTTCCTACAAAGTGAATCAAGAATGCTCTCTAGCTGGAGCAGGAATCCTCTGGAGTCAGAGTTACGGGATCTGTAAACTACTACAATTAGAAGTTTAGTTCCACTAAAGTCAACTGCTCCAACACAACATTCAAATATCTGTTCAGTGCAGTCGCGTGATACATTTATGGACTCAAATGGAATACTGTATTTTATGTACACAGCTACTCCTCCGCCCCGCAACGAACTCCTTGAAAAACAGCCAGCTAATCTGTAACCTGGTAAAGGAAGCCTTTGAATTGTCAAATTATTTATGTGGTGCTCTGACATGCTAATAATTTCAGAGTCAACTTCTATAAGCAGTTCACTAACTTTGTCTCTAATACATCTTATATTTTAATGAAATATGTTAATTCCTTCACCTCTGAAGGTGAGCCTTTAGTTAGGGGGACTTCCTTTAAGCAGGTATACCTATCAGCTGACTTTAATCTAAAAAAGGTGCATGTCTAGCACCAAGTACAACAGGAATTGTTCCATGAGCGATCCCACCAACTCCCACTACACTGTCACCTATAAGCTTTGCCAGCCTCCCCCCCTTCCAACCTTCCAATACCTATTGAGGTGCTAGGCATGCCTAGTGAAAATCCATCTACTGACAGACCCAACTGCCATCACTGAAATGTAACCCATGCCTTCTGCCTTCAGTGCCCTCTCCAGCCCCACGTTAACGCGCATAACAGCCGCATCAAGATGAGGCTGATCATGACGCTGAAACAGTTGCACGAAATGCACATTAATGCCACCAGTTTGAGTAGCTAAAACTCCCTCCCACCACCACACAGAATCCAGAACCTAAAAAGACTCAGAACACAGTCATGAACCTTTCCCCCAGGAGCCTTAGTCCCACAGAAATATCAGTCTTTTCCAAAGGTCTCACCTTTTGCCCCACCCCCAAATTCAATTTGCAGGACTTTTCAAAGACCTTCTTTCCTTCGCCTGGTCCCTACAGTGGAGACACTTTTTTGCCACCAACGCTACCAGTCAGACTCAACCAAAGATCAATGTTGAACCCTGCCTAACCCAGTTCACTCCATCCAACTGTGATCCAGCCCCAGTGCCCCCAAATCACCCTCTGTTAACTTGGGAACAAAGTTTTTTGTGACGGCACATATATGTAAAACATCCTTGCCACGTCAGTTCTGGATAAAATCTCGAGCTTTCAACAATTACTTCCATTGTCATCATCAGGAGCAACTGACTGTCTTCACGTCTGCTGTGATAGCCATTTTTAATAGCCTGTGGACGGCTTCTGATTGATTGGCGATTAACTACTGCTGTCGCAAACAGTGTCACTGTGTGTACCAGTGGTGCCACCACATCCACTGAAACGTAAACCTTGGAAGGAACATCTCTGCTGCTTCTCTGCATCAAGCGCTCATTTCCATGCACAGCTCAGATGGTATCCGCTATTGTGGTTAAAATGCTAATGGCTCATTCTTATTTCAACAACCTCCTTAATAACAGAATCACAGTATGTGGAGGCATGAGACAGAATTTTTGTTTCACTGAACAATATTTTATGTTTGTTTGTGAGGCTGTACTCTGCAATTGCTGATTTCTCCAGTTCTGTATTTTTAATATGGCGCTGGTGTTCTGCACAGTGGTCGGAAACGGTATGAATCGTCTGACCTATATAATTGCTCCCACACTCACAGGGCATATTATAAATTCCAGGGACCCTGAGGCTGAGATTGTCCTTAACAGGGTGCATTATCTCCTTAATTTTCTTATGAGGATGAAAAATTGGTCTTATACCTCGTCTATGCAGGACTCTTCCTATTTTGCTGGAAATCGTGCCACAAAAAGGAAGAACTGCAATTGGTGTTTCATCCTGTGAGAGTACAGCATTTTCACATTTCCTTTTCTTGGAGAATGCTGCCTTTATATTGCATGCACCATAGTCTTGCATCTGGAACACGTACTTCAGATGGTTAATCTCGGACCTTAAGTGGTCCTCGTCAAAAACAGTTTTTGCTCTATATACCAAAGTGTTCAAAACGGATCTCTTCTGGGCAGGATGATGGAAACTCTGTGCATTCAGGTATAAATCGGTATGTGTTGGCTTGCGGTGTATAGTAAACATAGACAGTGTACAGTAAACAGAGCCCGTCCCTCTCGGTCTTATCAGAGGAGTAGAACAGGCATTGTGGCATCTTGCACAGGATAACGCCAACGAAATGAGACTTGTTACCAGTTGCTTTTTGGACTGAGCTAATATCAGTAGAGAGGAGAGGGAGGGGCTCTGTTTACTTCAGAAGGATGAAGATCTTGTAATATTACC
This sequence comes from Schistocerca gregaria, assembly GCF_023897955.1. Taxonomy (NCBI): domain Eukaryota; kingdom Metazoa; phylum Arthropoda; class Insecta; order Orthoptera; family Acrididae; genus Schistocerca; species Schistocerca gregaria. The sequence goes on along the minus strand of NC_064927.1, from coordinate 69,230,112 downwards.
AGCTGACAAAGGAAATGCCACCATGGCCCCTAATACTCCCAAATATCATAGTAAAATGACATCACTGTTGGAGGACAGGAAGTATAAATGTCTTAAACGTGACCCAACTTTGACATACTGCAGAAAAACCATGAAGTTACTGAAGAATTCTGGGCTGCCAGGCAATGTTACAAAAAATCTCAGAGTCTGAGCTCCTAGTCAACTGAGGTTGTACAGACTACCGAAGATGCACAAGGATAATGTTCCGATGAGACCTATTGTCAGTGCAATTGGTTCTCCTACTTATAAGCTGGCCAAATACCTAAAAAAATTGATGACTACTATAGTCAACCAGTGAACATCACATCAAAAACTCCCAGATGTTCATTGACAAAATCAAACAGATTAGAGTTGGTCCAAATGACATTTTAGTCAGCCTGGATAAGGTATCGCTGTTCACAAAAGTTCCTATGGAGGACACTTTGAAAATGCTGGCGGATCTTTTTCCTCCTGAAACTATAAAGTTATTCCAGCATGTGATGACAACCACCTACTTATTGTATCGTAAAAAGTTTTATGAAATGATGGATGGTATGGCGATGGGCTCTCCGTTGTATCCATCACTGGCTAACATTTTATGGAGAATTTTGAGGAATGTGAATTAAATTCGGCTCCCCTCCATCCATCCTTATTTCATTGTTACATTGACGATACATTTACGATCTGGCGACATGGCACAGAAGCTCTTGAACAATTCATGGAACACATGAACAGCATACATTCGAACACCAGTTCACTGTCGAGATGGAGAAGGAAGCAAGACTGCCTTTCTTAGATGTTTTAGTACAATGACAAGCAGACGTGCATCTTGGCCACTCTGTACACTGCAAGCCGACACATACCGATTTATACCTGAATGCACAGAGTTTCCATCATACTGCTCAGAAGTGAGCCGCGTTGAACACATTGGTATATAGAGCAAAAACTGTTTCTGACGAGGACCACTTAAGGTCCGAGATTAACCATCTGAAGTACTTGTTCCAAATGCAAGACTATTGTGCACGCAATATCAAGGCAGCATTCTCTAACAAAAGGAAATGTGAAAATGCTGCACTCTCACAGGATGAAACACCAATTGCAGTTCTTCCTTTTTGTGGCACGATTTCCAGCAAAATAGGAAGAGTCCTGCACAGACGGGGTATAAGACCGATTTTTCGTCCTCCTAAGAAAATTAAGGAGATGATGCACCCTGTTAAGGACAATCTCAGCCTCAGGGTCCCTGGAGTTTATAATATCCCCTGTGAGTGTGGAAGCAATTATATAGGTCAGACAATTCATACTGTTTCCGACCACTGTGCAGAACACCAACGCCATATTAAAAATAGAGAACTGGAGAAATCAGCAATTGTGAAGCACAGCCTCGTGAACAAACATAAAATATTGTTCAATGAAACATAAATTCTGTCCCATGACTCCACTTACTGGGATTCTATTATTAAGGAGGCTGTTGAAATAAGAATGAGCCAAAAGAAGTTAAGCCCCGATTGCGGATACCATCTGATCTGTGCAAGGAAATGAGCACTTGATGCAGAGAGGCAGCAGAGACGTTCCTTCCAAGGTTTACCAACGGAAGTGGTGGCGCTACTATCGCACACAGTGACACCATCTGCGACAGCAGTATGTAATCGCAGACCAATCAGAAACCGTCCACAGGTTACCAGAGCAGCAGTAAAGACAGTCAGTTGCTCCTGATGATGACGATGGAGGTAATCATCTAAAGCTTGAGATTTTACTCAGAACTGACATGGCAAGAATACTGAGAAAGTTTTGCATACCTCTTTTAACCTTCCAGAATTTCTTAGCCTCGAACCTTGCTTCACCATCATTCCCCAAATCTCTCAACATGCAAACTAGCCTTACATCTGCAGAAAAAATCCACAGTCCACCATCTAAAAACTGATCCTGACCTTATAATTCTACCCGTGGACCTGGCAGAAGGACTTTGCAGCAAGCTTTCAGATACTCCCACCTACAAACAGTCTCACAATGACCTCATTCCAGAAATCCAGCAAGATGTCCAGTCACACCTCAAAACCTTAGGCCTAGCCGAGAATCTTTCCCAGAGTCCATCTCTCTGCTCACTCCTACCACTCCCCACACTCGTAACTCCTACATGCTTCCTAAAATTCATAAACACAACTGCCCATGAGGTACCATGGTGGCCAGTTACTGTTCCCCTGCCGAGAGAACCTCTACCTTCGTAGACAAACACCTTCAACCTATTATCCAGTACCCACCCTCTTATACAAAAAATAACAACCATTTCCTCCACCGACTCACCACAGTTCCTGTCCCTTTACTACACAATGCCCTGCTCGTCGCTTTTGGTGCCAGCTCCATTTACACTAACATCCCTAATACCCATGGCCTTACTGCTACTGAACACAACCTTTCCCAACACCTGATGGATTCCTTCCTCGTCACCACAATAAACTACATTCTAACCCACAATTTCTTCTCCTTTTACCTACAAACAAATCCGAGTTACAGCTATGGGCACCCGCATGGGACCATCCTATGCTGTCCTCTGGGCTGTCTAGAGGAATCCTTCCTAAACACCCAGAATCCTAAACCCCTCACCTGGTTCAGATTCATTGATGACATCTTTGCAATCTAGATCAAGGATGAGGACACCCTATCAACATTCCTCTAGAACCTCAACAACTTCTTCCCCATTTGCTTCACCTGGTCCTACTCAACCCAACAAGCCACCTTCCTAGATGTTGGCCTCCTCCTCAAAGATGGCTACATCAGCACCTGTGTCCATATCAAACCTACTAACCACTAGCAATACCTCCACTTCAACAGCTGCCACCTGTTCAATATCAAGAAGTCCCTTCTGTATAGCTTAGTCACCTCTGGTCATCGCATCTGTAGTGACGTTTGGTCCCTCTTGAAATATGCCAAGTGTCTGACTGAAGTCTTCACCATAAGTATCTTCCCAGCCTTGTACAAAAACAAATCTTTTGTGACTTATCTTTCCAGTCCCTCATCACCTCCCAAAGTCCCACCGTCCAGCCACAGAGGAACATTCCCCTCATAATTCAGTACCACCCAGGACTGGAGCAACTGAATCACATTCTCCACCAGGGTTTCAACTAACTCTCGTCATGCCCTGAAATGAGAAATGTCCTGTCCAGTATCCTTCCTCCCCCCCCCCCCCCCCCCCTCGCACAGAGATATTCTGCTGTCCACTGAACCTACTCAAAATACTTGTCCATCCCTTCACAACCCCTGCTCCATATCCCTTAGCTCATGGTTCACATCTCTGTAATAGACCTAGACGCAAGACCTGTCCCATACATCCTTCCTCCACCACCTACTCCAGTCTGGCCACAAATATCATCTATCACATCAAAGATGGGGCTGCCTGTGAAACAATTCATGAGCTTATATTTAATAGTATAAATGTACAAGCCAAGCAAGAGCACGCAACACCAGAGGCATTCCACTGTCTATTCTGGAAGCCGGGAGTCCCTGGCAGCTTGTAGTGTGTGAAGAGGAAGAAAAGTTGTTCCCGAAAAGTAAACAGAAATTCTTAACAAAAAACATGATTGCCAAAGCCTCTTTCTCGATCTGTTTGTAGTTCTTTTGAGCAGATGTCAGTGTCTTTAATGCACAGGTAATTGGGGACTTTGTATTGTTACTGTCCCTATGTACCAGTACTGTGCCAGTACCATATGGAGAAGCATCTATGGCCAAAACCAGTGGATGTTACAGAGTAAAGGGTGTCAGGCAGGTCACGAGCATGACAGGCACTTCGGGTGTGTGAAAGCCTGCAGACAGACAGCTATCCACCTATACTGAATGTCTTTCAGCAACTAGTTGAGCAGTTGCATAATATGGGCCCCCTGTGCAAGGAACTCGAAATAATAACTTACCATCCCCAAAAAAGCCTGCAGCTCTTGTAGGTTTTGGGGATGGGATAGTGAGTCAGTGGCAGAAATGCTGTGGTCAGTGGGGTGGATCCCATCTTTGTTTAGCAAGTGGCCAATATATTCTATTTGTCCCTGAAAAAACTGGCATTTATGTAAGTGGCACTTGAGCCCTGCATCATGCAGCATAGTAAAGATGATACAAAAGCCGTGTAGGTGTTTCTGACACTTAATGCCTAGGACAACTATTTGATATAGGTAGTTAGTATGAGCAGAAGTGGAGATGGTTGACTGTTCCAGGTACCTCTGGAAAATCACTGGAGTGGAAGAGATCCCAAAGGGCAACCACCTGTATTTGAATGAGGGAGTGTTGAGGACTGTAATGTGTTGCATTTCCTCATCCACAGGGATCTGCAAATATGCATTAGCAAGGTCTATGTAAGACAAACTTCATGAGAAGGTCCTCCAGATGCAGGATGGGTCAGGTTTCCACTTGTACTCGGTCACTGTTTGTCAATTTAAAATTTCCACAAAGCATGAGAGAGCACCTTGAGTTTCTTGACCACCACCACCAGCAGTGTGGCCCATGCCCTACTTTTCAAGCTTCAGTTACCCCAGAAGTGTGGAAGTGATAAAGTTCATGCTTAACAGCCACCGATAAAGAAACATGAAGGTGCCATGCTCAGCCAAAATGGTGTACAGCATCTGGACATAGGGTGCCATAGGCCTGGAAATCTGTGGTGCACCCCAGGGCTGAGGCACAAAGGTAGTTCAGAGATCATCAAGCACCTGGAAGGGAACTGTGTCAGAGATGACCCAAACCTCATCAGTGAAGCAGAATTGAAACAGCACGTATGCATTGAGACCAAACATTTTGCCAGCTGGGTGACTATCAGCAACAGAGTTATCAGCCAGTTGACCTGTTTGTATGTAGTTTTGTCCATGAATTCATCCTGCAGAAGAATAAAACTGTCACCATAGGTGACCAATGTAAAGGAGGTTGAAGCAAAGTGAGCTTATGTGTGGAGGTTGATCAAAGAAACAGGAGCTCCTGTGTCCACCTGAGGGCAGATGTCCTGTGTTGCAATCATGAGAGTGATAAGCAAGTTAGAGGTGTATGGATCACCCTGAGAATCAACAGGGTGATGTTCACACATCATTCCGTGACACCTGTGGCAGATGGCATCCAGCTACATTGACAAATGACAACAAACAGTGCAGAGATGCCCATCTTTCCCACACAGGTGCAGTGTGCCCAGTGAGCCAGACAGGCTGCACAGGAGTGTGCTGTAAAGTGGTCAGGACATTATGGGTGACCCCACTGCTTATGTCAGCAGGGTGTGACAGGCTGATGTCCAAAATCACTGAATCACGCTGAGGAAAAAAGGCTTATGAGAATTCCACCACCAAAGTGACAACTGGACCACCATTACCTGAGGGAAAGCCACAAGGCATTCTTCTGCAGCCTGTGAGATGTCACAAGAGCCCATGATTTTCAAAATATTGTCTAAGGAAGAGTTGTCCAGTTTGAGGAATGCAGTATGAAGTCATTTGCACCACAACATCTCAAATCAGTTGAATCTGCATATGAAATTTTGCAAGATGGGTTTGTACAAGAGACAATGCAACATCAACATAATCTGTCACTCAGGAGCAATATGACAGACCAGACTGCTTGTGTTATTGATGGATGCAACCACATGAAATCATTGTGACTAATAATTGAACAGCAATGAACACATCTTCTCAAATGTGAGTGCAATCAGACTCGAGAGTGAAGTCAACTTCTTTAGCAAGAAAAAATCTCTGGGAAAGCCCAAGAAAGGGCAGAGCAATTGTTAGGGATCATCACCTGAAACCTGAAAAGCAGGAAAGTGCACTTTCAGTCACGGCAAATACATATCCTAATCCTCTTTTGCATCATTACATGGTGGAAACGCAAGTGGGTGACATTCCACCTGGGACGTGACAAAGGCCTGGATGGGTTGGGAAACTTCAAACCTATAAGCAGTCTGGCAAAAGTCTAAAGTGTTATTGGAACTGCTGTTGCTTTTGCTGAAACTGCTGTAGCAACTTTTGTCATTGCAAATTTCATCACAATGAAAAGAAAAATTTTTTGTCTTCCAAAGGGTGTTACCTCTACATCTACATCTACATCCATAATCTGCAAGCCACCTGACGGTGTGTGGCGGAGGGTACCCTGTGTACCTCTATCGGTTCTCCCTTCTATTCCAGTCTCATATTGTTCGTGGAAAGAAGGATTGTCGGTATGCTTCTGTGTGGGCTCCAATCTCTTTGATTTTATCCTCATGGTGTCTTCGCGAGATATATGTAGGAGGGAGCAATATACTGCTTGACTCTTTGGTGAAGGTATGTTCTTGAAACTTTAACAAAAGCCCATGCCGAGCTACTGAGCGTCTCTCCTGCAGAGTCTTCCACTGGAGTTTATCTATCATCTCCGTAACGCTTTCGCAATTAATAAATGATTCTGTAATGAAGCGCGCTGCTCTCCATTGCATCTTCTCTATCTCTTCTATCGACCCTATCTGGTACGGATCCCACACTGCTGAGCAGTATTCAAGCGGTGGGCGAACAAGCGTACTGTAACTTACTTCCTTTGTTTTTGGATTGCATTTCCTTAGGTTTCTTCCAATGAATCTCAGTCTGGCATCTGCTTTACCGACGATCAACTTTATATGATCATTCCATTTTAAATCACTCCTAATGCGTACTCCCAGATAATTTACGGAATTAACTGCTTCCAGTTGCTGACCTGCTATTTTGTAGCTAAATGATAAGGGATTTATCTTTCTATGTATTCGCAGCACATTACACTTGTCTACATTGAGATTCAATTGCCATTCCCTGCACCATACGTCAATTCGCTGCAGATCCTCCTGCATTTCAGTGCAATTTTCCATTGTTACAACCTCTCGATACACCACAGCATCATCTGCAAAAAGCCTCAGTGAACTTCCGATGTCATCCATGAGGTCATTTATATATATTGTGAATAGCAACGGTCCTATGACACTCCCCTACGGCACACCTGAAATCACTCTTACTTCGGAAGACTTCTCTCCATTGAGAATGACATGCTGCACTCTGTTATGTAGGAACTCCTCTATCCAATCACACAATTGGTCTGATAGTCTGTGTGCTCTTACTTTGTTCATTAAACGACTGTGCGGAACTGTGTCAAACGCCTTCCGGAAGTGAAGAAACACGGCATCTACCTGTGAACCCGTGTCTATGGCCCTCTGAGTCTCTTGGACGAATAGCGCGAGCTGGGTTTCACACGACCGTCTTTTTTGAAACCCATGCTGATTCCTACAGAGTAGATTTCTGCTCTCCAGAAAAGTCATTATACTCAAACATAATACGTGTTCCAAAATTCTACAACTGATCGATGTTAGAGATATAGGTCTATAGTTCTGCACATCTGTTCGACGTCCCTTCTTGAAAATGGGGATGACCTGTGCCCTTTTCCAATCCTTTGGAATGCTACACTCTTCTAGAGACCTACGGTACACCGCTGCAAGAAGGGGGGCAACTTCCTCCGCGTACTCTGTGTAAAATCAAACTGGTATCCCGTCAGGTCCAACAGCCTTTCCTCTTTTGAGCAATTTTAATTGTTTCTCTATCCCTCTGTTGTCTATTTCGATATCTACCATTTTGTCATCTGTGCGACAATCTAGAGAAGGAACTACAGTGCAGTCTTCCTCTGTGAAACACCTTTGGATAAAGACATTTAGTATTTCGGCCTTTAGTCTGTCATCCTCTGTTTCAGTACCATTTTGGTCACAGAGTGTCTGGACATTTTGTTTTGATCCACCTACCGCTTTGACATAAGACCAAAATTTCTTACTGTTGTGGGAAGAAAGGTCATTTTAAGGGACAATGTCAGGAACTGCAGTGTTTCAATTGTCAGAAAATAGGGCATAACGCAAGGCAGTGTAAAGCCAAGAAATGGGTTAATGATACAGCAGGTAAAAAACTGTTAAACAAAAAAGGGAGTGTTCCTGCCATCTGGAGGCATTCCTAGTAAAAAGAGGTACTCAGAGAGTGCACGAAGAGGCAGATTGTAATTTGATAGTTTGGATAAAAGATAAGTTGTGAAGAGTTTTAGTGGATACTGGAGCGCATGTATCAGTTGTCAGTGTGGACCTCGCGGGCAAGATAGGATTGGAAGCTCCAAGATACAAATTGTGCGCAGCAGGTGATAAAAAATTAGATGCACTAGGGACAGCACAGCTCAAGTTTAAGATAGGAAATGTGTGGTTCCAGGAGCAAATGGAGGTGTTGGCAACTGTGGGACAGGGATTTTCAGTGATACTTTGGTTGGACTTTCTGATTAAACATCACGCCAAAATTGACCTTTGGCAACATATGCTGGAACTCAATGGAAACTTGTTCTCAATGGGTACAGCCATTGCAAATGTTTCAGAGTCACAAGGTGCACCAATAACTAAGGTGATAGAAACTAAACAGTGTACAAGTGCATTAAAGCTGATTTTATGTGACAAAGTACGAACAGGTACAGGGAAATTGATATGGGTACCGGTGGATGTTGATGTGCACAGCAGAGGTTATTTTTGGTAGAGCCACAACTGAGTAATGAAGTTTTAGACAAAAAGCATTGCTTTATTCATAGGTGTGCATCATGGGTAATGGACATAAACGGGCAGTTTATGGTTCCGGTGAGTTTAGATAACTTCAGCCGGGATGATGTCGATCCGCTGAAGGGATTCGTAATAGCCACAGTAGAGTTAATGGATGAAGAGGACATCGATAGTTCGAGGCTAGACTATGATGTAAAGCAAACTATCAGCATGTTTGCACTTCGTGACAAGGTAAATCATTTGAGAAGAAATGATCATTCAGGTATGGAAGCATTATTAATAAGGTATAAAGCATTGTTTGAAGCACAGCTACACTGATAACACAGCATCATATTCTGACAGGGAATCACGCTCTGGTGTATCATAAGCCATACAGACTACCAAAACAATTACAACCAGTAGTAGAGCAATTAATAGAGCAATAACTGGAAGATGGGATAATCCAGCACAGTAATAGTCCTTGATCTAGTAGTGTAGTCCTAGTTCCGAAGAAGACACCGGATGGGTCGAAAAAATTTCGCTTTTGTTGCGATTACAGACATTTGAATGACTGGACAGTGGCAGACTTATATCCAATTCTGAATATCACAGAAATGTTAGACAACCTAGGGCAGGGTAAATTTTTCTCCACTATGTATTTGCGAAGCGGTTATCACCAGATTGAAGTATGTCCAGAGGACAGGCCAAACACATCATTTACGATGCATTGTGATGACTTCGAGTATAAAAGAATGCTGTTTGGACTAACAAATTCTCCAGCAACATTTCAGAGGTTGTTGGATGGAGTCCTTCGTGGATTGAAACTGAAAAAATGCTTTGTGTATCTGGATGACATTATAGTTTTTTCAAGACATATAGAGCAGCATGTGGAATGGTTAGATGAGGTGTTTAAAAGATTAGAGACAGCATGGCTAACATTAAGTTTGGACAAATGCCATTTTGCACAAGCATAAGTAAATTATCTCGGGCATGTTATCAGTCAGGACGGGGTACAGACAGATCCTCGTCTCACTTCTGCAGTACGAGATTTTCTGGTTCCGAAAATGGTTAAACAACTGCAATCATATATTGGTCTTGTGAGCTATCATCAAAAATTCATACAGGGTTTCACAGAAATAGCGAGGCCACTTACTAAGTTGCTAAGAAAAGTGTTACCTTCTAGTAGACATCAGAGTGCGAGAAATCATTTCAAGAGTTGAAACGGACATTGACATCAGACCAGTTTTGAAGTTTCCAGACTTTTCAAAGGAGTTTATACTACAATGTGACACATCTAATCATGCTCTTGGGGTTGTACTTGGGCAAGAAATTGATAGAAAAGTACATATGATTGTGTTCGCATCTTGTCAACTTAACAAGGCGGAACAAAATTACTCCACGACAGAGAAGGAATTGTTAGCAGTAATATACGGGATTTCATACTTTCGATGTTATCTATACGGTACAAGGTTTAAGGTTGTGACGGATCATTCAGCTCTGAAATGGTTATTCGGTCTAAAAGACCTAGCGAGTAGGCTAGTGAGATGGGTGCTGAAACTCAGTGAGTTTGATCATGAGGTAATACACAAGCCAGGTGTGAAACATGCCAATGCTGATGCACTGAGCAGGAAAGTGGCAGTATTGCAAGTAACAGGGATGACTGACGATGAGTGGAAAAGGGCACAAGCCGCAAAGCAACCGCAGTTCCTAGTACAGGACGGGTTACTTTGCAGGTCGACGAAATGCAGCCCACGCATCGTCGTACCAGCAACGTTAAGATCTGAAGTTTTGCAACAGGTGCATGACCATTTTCTTTCAGGACATGATGGGAGAAGAGCTATGGATAGGCAGATAGTGGCAAAGTTTTGGTGGAGGACACAACATCAAGACATGGACGAGTACGTTAGGAATTGTGTGCCAACGACACAGTGTGCGGACTTGAGCCATCAAATGATTCAGCTTCAAAGATTACCAGAGGCAGACAGACATTACCAACAAATCAGAATTGATGTATTAGGCTCATTTAATAGGAGTGCAGCAGGGAATAAGTATGTGTTAATTGACCACTTTTGTAGGTATGTAGTCATGGTCGAATTACCAGATCAGAAAGCAAGTACAGTGGCACAAGCTTTAGTTAATAATTGGTTACTCAGGCATGAGATACCTCAGTCCATAATCTTGGATCAAGGTACTAATTTCACATCTGATCTGATGAAGCAACTGTGAAAGTTACTGAAGGTAAGGAAACTACGGACTAGTCCATTCCATCCACAAGCAAACGGATGAACGGAGAGAGTGCATCGCACGATCGCTAAGATGTTGAGTCACTATGTAAATAGTCAACACATTGACTGAGATGTGTACTTGCAATTCGTAACCAGTGCACATAATACTAAGCTACATACGTCAACAGGATTGTCACTGTATGAAGTGGTGTATGGGCGGAAGATGCCATCACCTTTTGACATGCTTCGTCCAAGGCTGAGATAGGACGGTGAGCATGTAAGGCAATTTGTGAAAACCATTAAGGAAGTATGGCAGAGAGTTAGACAAGCTAAGATGAAAGCATTGGAATGACAAGAACGGATGGGAGGTACAATGAGGAAGTTGCCACAGTACAGAATAGGTCAATGGATGCTACTAGCTAATCTGTATTTTCCAAAAGGGAGAACCAAGAAGTTCACAAACAAGTTCCAGGGACTGTACCAGCTAGTGGAAATGACATCACCTGCCAATGTAAAATTACAATTGCCTACCAAGACAATGGTGGTTCACATTAGTAGAGTTAAGCCGTTCAAGGGAGTAATAGATCTGTGTATATGTACTTCTCCTTCTGGCAGAAAGCGAAAAAAAGCACCAGAAGCAGACAGTAAACTCGGTATTAAGTATAAGTTGCGATCGAGAGATGTGTAAAAATGGCTCTGAGCACTATGGGACTTAACATCTCAGGTCATCAGTCCCCTAGAACTTAGAACTACTTAAACCTAACTAACCTAAGGACATCACACACATCCATGCCCGAGGCAGGATTCGAACCTGTGACCGTAGCAGTCCCGTGGTTCCGCACTGTAGCGCCTAGAACCGCATGGCCATTGCGGCTGACGAGGGATGTGTAGTTAGCAGTAATTATCATGTGTGTATTATTTTCGTGCATGGACTAGCGTTATTTTATTGATATTAAGGGGTAGTGATGGGAGTTTTTTCCTTCTCTCTCCATTCTGTAGGTGACACAGGACGGGTACAAATGGAGAGTATGGGGCGTAGTTCTCTGGCAGCTGACACAAGCTGGCCAGGTACAGGATATGCTGTTGCGAAGTGGGGTGTTGTTTGGGAAACAACCTGATGTGGTCCTCACGAGTCACGAGTGGCTGCTTCGGCTGGCACTCAACATCCTGCAGGTAAGGAACAAGATGTGGCAGCTACAGGAAGTGGTATTGAGCGTGGAAATGGTTGCATCTAAGAACAGAATAATATGGGACGTGCAAGAAGAGTAGGAGGCTTTGGATAGGTCATGTAAGGAAATAAGGGAACAACTGCGCCAAGTCATGAGCATGATACCAGGGAGGAGAAAGAGAGCAACGGGGTTGGTTGAATGCAGGTAGGAAGTTGCTGAAAACAATTTTTGGAATAGTGGATAGAGATGATATTGAGGGTTTGAACAATTCTTTAACAGGGAGGAAAGCATAGGGAAGTTAGTGGATATACACACAACAGAGATACGGAGATTAGGTACAGAGTTGTCGAATCTGACACGCGTGGTGCATGGGATGGCTACAGGGTTACGAGCATATATAGAACAAACACAGAAATTAGTGAATACAGATCTGGAAGAGGTACAAACATGATTGGATATAGTGGAAATGAAGCTGGAAATGGCTAAATTGCTGTGGGAACTGGTTAACAGCATTGGTGATGCATGAGTGAGGATGGATGAATTGCAAGAGGCAGTACATCACACATTGCACGGGCAGGTGAGTGTGATGTTGACGTTACCAGAAAAATTGAGACGGAGTCTGAAGCAGGCAGAGGGAGAGTTTCCAGAGGGGGTAGAGTATGTAGTGCTGATAATTGAAGCGAGTGTGTCTCTTTTTTAGCATATGTCTAGGATTAAGGTAACAACAGATCTAGTTAAGATGTATATAGAGATTAGATTTCCAGTAACTAGTGTAGGGAGACAATATCACTGTTGAACAATGCATCCTTATCCGGTCAGATGGAAGTGCATGGGGAAGGGTGTACAGTTCAGGACACAGGAGGTTTTATTAATTTCTAAGGAGAGGAATACTCATGCTACTATGTTGAGTTTAGAGTTGAGTAGATGTCTAATGGAGTCAGTTTACAGATACTCATCTGACATTCTACTGGTCAGATGCGTCATTGAGCATCACTCCAGGAGAAAATTTGACATATATTAACAACACCTTGGATGCTACACTATTGCAAATGATAGATAAACTATTAGATTCCGAGAAAGGTCAAATTTCAATGCAGCAATTATTAAGGCATGTGGAGGAATACGATATCAGGCAGAAACAGAGAATTGCAAATGGTAGATAAACTATTAGATTTTGAGAATGGTCAAATTTCAATGCAGCAATTATTAAGGCATGTGGAGGAGTACGATATCAGGCAGAAACGGAGAATAGTGACCATTGGTATTTCAGCCAGTACAATTACCGTGTTGATTGTATTTATCGGTGTCGTATATGTCTTACTAAAACGGAGGATTCAGCATGTTAATGCCAGACCGCTCCATGAGATTCCTGTAGAATGGATTACCAGTAGGGCACGAGTCAGGGCAACCTGGATGTATATGGGACAGCACGCTAAGTTACACTGCAATATACTGTGGGAGTAATAACAAAAAGCTACCACCGAGGGTAGAAATGTCCTCCTGCCGGATATAAATAGTGAAGCGCAGGTAGCAACAGACAGAAGCCATTAGGAAGCAGTTCGGATCTGAGGACAGACATGGTCCATGTCCAAATGTTCAATCTTCGTAGGTGACAATTCCGGAAGTTTGTTCCAGCTCGCAGGAGTCATCTGTTCGCCGCCGGATGTCAACTTCAGCTCTGGAGGTCAGCCCGAGTTTGGTTGGCACCACGGCTGACTAACTACAGCGAGAACTTCCAGCAGGACCGGCAGCAGTGCAGTCTCGGTCACAGGTGCCGCCGGGGACTGACGCCCGGACTTCACGGCAACCTGGCCCCACAGTACGTGGTCCGTCCACGACGAAACCTCGCGCACATCGCAACTGACGGCTTCCCAGCTGCCGGTGCAGCAGGTGTCAGCAGCTGACCTCACAGTGACGAGTTCATCTCAACCACAGGTCATCCTGGCTTCAGCAGAGCACTGATGGCCTGAGGCTCCAGAGTGCAATCAGCGGCACATGTTGTGCACATTGTCGGAGAATCTACATAGCAGCAGCCAGGCAGAGGGATCCGCAGGGCTGGGCAGTGACGGCGAGGGAGAAATTGTAAAGAAAGTTCAATAAATTATTGTAAAACCCCATGCCGTTTCAGTCTTTGGTGCTAACGAGTGGTGCAGAAGTCGTAACAGATTTTTGCTTGTATGAAATTTGGCAGAACTTTAATCCTCACATAAACATAGTGTGTATCTTGTACAAAAGAGAGGAGGGGTATACCATAGGGAAGATATTGTACCTACCCACGTGCCTTCTTACATAACATACTGACTGCCACAAGATCACTGGCAGATACAGTGAAAGTTAGTGGCTGATGTCGTGCACCCACTAGTGGCTTTGCACTCCAATCTATTAAATACAGCATCTAGTGCAGTACTGTGCATTAATTTGTATTTCTTGAGTGAGGTACAGGAAATGAGGTACAATATCTTGGTCAAAATTTTGAGTATTATTTTTGCGACCTTACCTTCAACGGAGTTTTTATTAGTAATTCCTACAAAATTTCATTGTTGCTCTGCTTCCATTATTGCAATTATATTTTGGTATGGTCAATGAGATTTAGCTTATCATAGTGTATAATATGGGCATAAATGGTTTTATCTCAAATTGATCCCAGACTGTGAAGTAGTGGGATGGGACAGCATCGTAAATGTTTAAAAATGACTGGTTTGACTGATAAAGAATTACTGGGTAGGTTCAAAGAATCAGGTTTTGACATTGCTGATCCAGCGTGATCAGAATTTTCTGAGAAAGATGCATTTGCAGATACAGCAGTGACAATGACAACCATTGTATTAGTAATGGTGAAGGCAATGGACTGCAAGAAAAACTGCAGCCAAGTAGAACTGTGAGAAGCGACAACTACGATGGAGCTCAAACCGAAAATATCTAGCCAAACCGAGATCACATTTATAGGTCATGTTCCTTGCATCTCATCCACAGCATAATATGTTTCAGGGACTATGACCGGTACTGTATTACAAACAAACCATCCAAAGGCAAGCTGTGCCAAACGGACATCAGGCGCGGACCTCTGCTGTCTTTGCCAGTGTTCTCATAGCAGCCAATGTGTTTACCCTTTGGGGTACATAAGAAAACTAAAGGGCTAATAGTTTAAATTCATCCACCTATGTGTTAACTAGAAGATTTATAAACAAAATATATTATTATTTGAAACATTTTTGTTCACACTTCTAACAAAAAAGCTGGGACATATTTGTTACTGTGTACCTTCAATGACAGTTAGAGAACACATAACACATTATATATCAAAGATCTAAAAAGGCTGTGTATCTGTTACATATTTGATGTGAACTTCCACAAAATAGTTTATGCTTGAAGTAAAGCACAAAGTAACACCGTACTGCACACAAATATTCTAAGTGTGATTTTCAACATTCTTTGAAGCACAATGAACATGTATTTTCCTCAAGTTTGATTTTATCATTTGGTGTGCCAGGCTCTCTGGGTGGTATGGGAAAGCACACATTTGCAGCCTTCTTGAGGTCTTTACAGCTGTTGATGAACTCCTTTGTCAACTTGAGTAATTGACAATTAGACTTCTTGAAGTGTATTGTCTGAACACTAGAGATGATAATGTTGGTTTCAATACTGCTCCTGCTGTCAATTTTGTGTATATTACATACAGATCATTCACATCATTGTCAAGAAGGCCAAAGAGAATTCTCAGGTAATACTTAATTTTTGCCATCCTGTTAGTCTCATGGTTCACTTTCTTTTGATCCATGAGGTCTACCCCTCCCATCCCTTTGTTGTACCTTCTTGTCATAAAGGGGCACTGAACACTGATCTCCTCAGAAGCACCAGATTGATTCCACTCCACAAATGTACTTGGCATAGGGGTAGCAAAATTATTTAGAAACCACCTTGTTATCCATCCATTTGAGGATTGTCAGTCCATTGGCATTAAGACTGCATGTATCACCCATTTTCATTTCCCTGTTTGGAAAGAATGATCTTGGGATGTTTTTATGGTTGGTATGTACTGTTCCACATGGTTGTATGTCTTCTAAAGGAAGGTTATACTGCAAATCTGGAGGGTTAAAAAAGTTATCTCTATAAAGTTAACATCCCAGTCTAAATACAGATTTTGTCAGTAATAGAACCAGTGACTAGCCAAGACCTACTTCAGGACATGATCTTTTCTGCCAGTGTATAAATTAAAGTTAAGTAGATGACCAGTTTCTGAATCTCTGCCATGTTTTAAAACCCTATTTGATCTGCTTATTTTTGATATATTATCATACAATATTATGACCTTTGAACCTGATTACATGCTCATCAACAGATTGAGCTTTAGTTGCTCTAAGAGAGTCCTGGAAGGTTTAATTCAAATGATCAATTACAGCTCTCACTTTGTGATGAAGATCTTTATTGATTGATCTCCATTGTAAGTACTTTCTTATGTCTTTGTATGAGTTTAGTATCATAATCTGAGCTATACAAGGTCTATCCAAAACATTCCAGAACTTTGTCCACAAAATATTTTCTACGCTTGCCTGTTACTTATTGTGCATGGTTTCCTTCCCCACAATTGATACACTGCTCCCATTGCAGTTTCCACTTTCAGGAGCAGTCTTGGTACACCTCTTGCTGCATTGTGCAAAGCACCATTAGCAAATTTTGTTTTATCTTGTTTATCATTGCATATCTTCATTGTTTCAATGAGGTTTTCAACTTTGGAAATTAAAAAAAAAAATCTGCAGGGGCATCAGGTCTGAAGAGTATGGAGAATGAGACAGCACAGTGATTTCATTTTTTGTGCAATAGTCACAAACCAAAAGTGATGAATGTGTGGGTATGTTATTATGATGCAAGAGCCATGAATTGTCTTGCACATTTCAGACCATTTCCTTCTCACATTTTCTTGCAGGCATTGCAACACGTCCCAATAGTACCATCAATTAACAGTTTTTCCCTGTGGCACCAATTCATGATGAACTAATCCTTCAAAGTCAAAGGAAATTATTGGCATGGCTTTGATATTTGACCTGACCTGATGAGCTATTTTTGATCTTGGAGAACCTTCCCTGAGCCATTGTAAAGATTGAACCTTGATCTCAAAATCATAATTGTAGACCCACATCTCATCACCTAACATGATTCTCTTAAGGAACATCCTGTTCCCATTTGGGTGATCCAAAAGCTCTTCACAGATTGTGAAGTGAAGGTCTTTCTGGTATTGACTCATGAGCTGTGGGATGAACTTGGTGACAACACAATGCATTCCAAGATGCTGTGTCAGATTTCATGACATGATCCAACTGAAATGGTACATTCTTCTGCAATCTCTTGGAGAGTCAGTCTTTGATTGGCACATACAGTTTTGTTGTTATTCTTGACATGAGCATTGTCGGTCGACATCAAAGGGCATCTTGTTTGATGGTCATCTTTAACTTCTGTCCAGCCATTTTTAAACTGTGTGAACCATTCATAACACAAAGTTTGGCTTAAGCACTCATCACCATGGCTTTCTGCATCATTTGATGTGTCTCTGTAAGGGTTTTCTTGAGTTTCATGCAAAATTCAATGCAGATGTGTTGCTCCTCTAACACTGACATCACAAAATTCACAAACTGTGCAACACAATGTTCTACTCAATAAAGCACTGAACAATAACTAACAGAGGCATGATCTTATGAAACAGTCTATTGTGAACCAGGAACTTCATAAAACAAATGACAGGATTAAAGCTCTATGTAGTAAATTTCAGAATGTGTCTCTAGTAGATTTCAGCTATCTAGAAAGGGAGCTGCACACATCTCATGGTCTGCACATTAACAAAAGAGGCAAAAAGATCATTAGTAGCAAAATTATTGAGGAAGTCAGGAACATTGTTCACAAAGTGATGAAAAGAAGTCCATTGCCATGGGGTGGTACAACTCACCTCAACAAAATCTGCCACAGCACCAGCCACCGCTGGCAAGCCAGGGAAACTTGTGAAGTCTGCTGGCCTCATTGCTAGTCCAAAATTATCCTCTAAGGTCCAGCAAGTAAAACAGCCTTAAAATCATACACCACAATCTTGGTAGTCTTAGAAATAAGAATAATGATCTAGATGTAATTTCATGGATTGACAAACGCGATATATTAGTTGTAACTGAACATTGGTACAATGAAGCTCTGATTAGCATTAGTCAACTACTGTGTATGAAATTTTGCACAGTCTTCAGTAGAAAAGACAAGACTGGGGGAGGTGTAGCAATTTTCACTGTAAATGAAAGTAATTTTAATGTTAGTAATGTGAGTGCCTTCTGCTTGGAAGGAGTCTCAGAATTTGCTGCAATAAACCTAAAATGGGGTAGAGATAACATAACAGTTATTGGTGTTTACAGGCCATATGCAGCAAATACAGATACCTTTTCTGTAAATCTTTCTGACTTGCTTGTATATATAGACACAACATTTTCTGGGCTAAATGGTCATGTAAATATTATATTTACAGGACATATAAATATGGATTTATTAACAAATGATGTCAGCACCAAAAAGTTACATTGTCTGTGTGATTAATTTAACCCGACTCCACTCACTCAGGAACCCACTAGAGAAATTGGCAATAGTAAAACACGTCTTAACAACATAATAACAAACATGACCCACCTATCCCACACTGCATCGGTTTTAAAACTAGCCATCTCAGATCACCATGCAGTACAGTTTAAATTTGAACTCCATGAGGCCCCCACTGTCACCACAAAGCAACAGTTTGTAACTAAAAGAATAATGTATAATGACAACATAAATAGACTAAACTGCATGCTAGCACAAATAAAATGATTTGAAAATAATAGCTTTTCATATTATAGCTTTGCTGCTGACTTCTATTACTGCTTTGATACCACATGCCCAGTTGTAATCACAAAAATGAAACAAACAAAATATATAAACAAAAATATTTGGGTAAATAGTAATGTCACTGAAGCGAGGGAAAATTAAAACTACTCCACAGTGCAATGCTGAATAATAGAGAGATTCCTGAGCTAAAGGAAGCCTTCAAAATATATCAAGCACACTATAAGGACTTAATCACACAGACCAGGAGCAACTATGTTGGAAATATGCTTCAAAACTCACACAACGTAACTGCTGGCATATGGGCAGTCATAAACAGTTTTAGAACGTGCAATGACAAATCCTGTAGGTACTTTACTATTAACCACAATGGCATGCTCATAAGAGACCAACTGGAAATTGCAAATATCTTTAATGAATATTTTTCTTCCATAGGGGAAGCCATAAATGACAAACATAAAAACATGCACTACAGTTTTAAAGGTAATACATGTGAATATAGTATATATCTAGCCCCCACAAACTGTGCAGAAATAATGGGCATCGTTAGCTCTCTAAAACCCTCTAATTCAGCTGGGCATGATGGCCTAAATACTAATGTTTTAAAAGCCTGTAGCCAAAATGTCTCTGTACCTCTGTCTGCAGCAGTCAAAAATTTAATAGAATCAGGCACCTTTCCAGACAGACTAAAAATAGCACAGGTAACACCCATTTTTAAGAAAGGAGACAACAACAAAATAGAAAACTACAGACCAGTCTCAATCCTTCCTGTCTCTTCCAAAATAGTTGAGAAAGTTATATGCAACAGGGTTATAAACTTTCTTAACATACACAACCTGATGTTCAAAAATCAAAATGGATTCCTAAAAGGTAAATCAACACAATAACTAAATCTCATTTACCAACTATTGTTAATTAAATCACTGTGTATTATGTCACATTTTATTTTTTGGGATGTTATAACTGAATGTTACTATTAATAGCAACATTCAGCCCAAACAACCATGCTAACAGAAAACTTAATCCTACTGTGGTTCACTAAAATGAGTGTCAGTGTTCACGCTATTACTATCAAATCATAGACTTGCTTGACAAAGTGACAGTAGAACAGAAATGTGGCAACGCAATAAGAAATAACTGGTACAATTTATAAATAGTTATGATAGAAACTTTACTTAACCACTTTGGTAACAGTTTGATGCATAGCACTTAATGTCATATACCTAATACAATGAAATCTAAATAAGACCTAAAGAAATGTGCTAAATGTGAATAACTTGATGACAGCTGTATTACCTGTTCTACCTACTGGTGACTCAGACATGGATGTCTCACTTATCGAAGTGTCACCTTAGTGCTAGGCTATCTGCATGTGCCTCCTTGACTGACCTAAACTTCCATTGTCTACATTCCCACACCACAGCCTCTTACTTTCATTACTGTATGCTTGCATCTTAATTCTGTATTTCTGCATTGGTGAGAATAAGACTGTGGGGAATTGAGACCTACCAATTATCATCTAGAGGCCACTTTGGCATGTAATATTCACCCTGAATATGATGATAGCCATTTGAAATTAGACTGAAAGAAATTCATCTTATAACGATGTTGACAGTGTGACATATGGAAGTTCAGGTCATTCTGGGAGGCAAACATGGATAACCTGACGGTAAGGCAAGTCCTCACAATAAGCAGGGAATCTGGATTTGAACCCCAGTCTAGCACAAAATATCATATGTCACCAACAGGTAGAACATCTGTACCTGATATAGCCAACACCAAATTATTTGTGATCTGCAGATTTATTTCAATCTAACACCAAACAACTGTAATTTATCATCAGTGTAAATAAAATAACTTTGCTGCCTCTGGGCAGTCTATGTTATTGTCACAATGACTGATCACTTGTGACTGGCTGTGTTATTACTTTGTAAATAGCAAATACTAAGTCGTAATGTAGTTTTGTAAACAGATCTCATGATACTCTGCACTCCATAGCATAATATGGGAAATGCTGTAATAGTAGGAATGGCTGAGCTACAGGAACTGAGCTCTGAGAGTGTATGTTGCAAGTCATGTTTTGTGTCTGTCAGTAGACTGATCTCCATCCCCACTGAAACTATGGAACTGGGCGGAAGCAAAGTAGTTCACAGTTGATAGCACCCTCTTTGATGGCTGGTGACACTGTTGACAGAAGAAAAGGACTTGCTGCCAGATGTAGCATGGAAGCAGTAAGGTATTCTCAGTTGGCAAGCACTGTCTGGAGTCGGTGGTCATCCCCGTGTGGTGGCAGCCTCTCATGGTGTTATTATGTACATCTTTGGCCACACATGTAACAATATTATTTTGCACTTTGACTGTGTTCAACATTTAGTCTCACTTATTACATACTGTATTTATAAATTAATTGTGTTCCCCTTGACTTGTCGTGTATTATACACAAAGACCAAAAAGAAACACCCTGAAGGAATTATCTGAATGGAATGGAAATTCATAGACACAATATACATGTACAGAAAAACAACTTTTTAGAATTTCAGAACATATGATGTAGTCAAGAGAAGGAGCTTCACAAATTGAACAAATCAATAATGCATAATGCATTTATCTTCTTCTGCCAGTTATTCAGCTTGGTATTGATTTGCAGAGTTGTTGAGTGTCCTTCTGAGGGATATTGTGCCAAATTCTGTCCAGTTCGTGCATTAGATCATCAGAATCCTGAGCTGTTTGGAGGGATTCACCCATAATGCTCCAAACATTCTCAATTGTGGAGAGATGCAGTGACCCTGCTGGTCAAGGTAGAGTTTGTCAGGCACAAAGACAAGAGGTAGAAAACTCCCTGAGGAATACCCTGTACAGTAATCACTGAAGTTGCCATAAAGTGCATTGCAGGGATTTTTTTATTGTTCATGGAAGTTACCATAGTTCCAAGTAACCTAAGAAAAAGTGTAATTTTTCGCTGTACAATTTTAAGATATTAATCGGCATGAAAGAAATTTAATTTCTGACATCAAATATGGGAGAGTATAGGTGTGAACTAAAAAAAAACTGTAATGTAATGGAAGTATTTGAGGAACAGCCTCCAGCACAGTCACCTAGGTAGTTGCACATAATGTCAAAATGCAGCAAAGATAGATTTTTTTCAGAAATTTCCACAAATTTCCTAACCAACTCTTCAAATACTGTACACTCTCTTGTCATTTATTAGTTCCGCCACTCTGTTGTATGCAGATGATATGACTTTTCTTCATAGCACTAACAATCTTAATGATCTTAAAACCTGTGCTGAAAATACACTCACTCATGCAGCATATTGATTCAGAGCAAATGGTTTCCTGCTAAATGAAAATAAAACTCAGCAGATAATCTTCACTCTAAGAGACAAGCCACTATCTGATGACCTAGTTCTGTTAAATTCATGGGAGTTTATTTAGATGAAAAGTTATCCTGGGGCCAACATGTAAACTATATTAGTAGTAAGCTGTTGTTGTTGTGGTCTTCAGTTCTGAGACTGGTTTGATGCAGCTCTCCATACTACTGTATCCTGTGCAAGCATCTTCATCTCCCAGTACTTACCGCAACCTACATCCTTCTGAATCTGCTTAGTGTATTCATCTCTTGCTCTCCCTCTACGATTTTCACCTTCCATGCTGCCCTCCAATACTAAATTGGTGATCCCTTGATGCCTCAGAACATGTCCTACCAACTGATCCCTTCTTCTAGTCAAGTTGTGTCACAAGCTCCTCTTCTCCCCAATTCTATTTAATACCTCCTCGTTAGTTATGTGATCAGCCCATCTAATCTTCAGCATTCTTCTGTAGCACCACATTTCGAAAGCTTCTATTCTCTTCTTGTCTAAACTATTTATCGTCCACGTTTCACTTCCATACATGGCTACACTCCATACAAATACTTTCAGAAATGACTTCCTGACGCTTAAATCTATACTCGATGTTTACAAATTTCTCTTCTTCAGAAACGCTTTCCTTGCCATTGCCAGTCTACATTTTATATCCTCTCTACTTCGACCATCATCAGTTATTTTGCTCCCCAAATAGCAAAACTCCTTTACTACTTTAAGTTTGTCATTTCCTAATCTAATTCCCTCAGCATCACCCGACTTAATTCGACTACATTCCATTATCCTCATTTTGCTTTTGTTGATGTTCATCTTATATCCTCCTTTCAAGACGCTGTCCATTCCATTCAACTGCTCTTCCAAGTAGTAAGCTATCTAGAGTAATTTATTTATTAATACAACTCAGAAATTGTGTACCTGAAACATACATCAGATCATCTTATTTTGCATTTTTCCAAAGTATAGTATCCTATGGCATTATCTTGTGCGGTAACTGTAGTCATATACATGACACCTTATTATTGCCGAAGAAACCCATTAGGATAATTATAAATTCTTCACATAAGGCTCACTGCAAACCCTTATTGTTGTTGTTGTGGTCTTCAGTCCTGAGACTGGTTTGATGCAGCTCTCCATGCTACTCTATCCTGTGCAAGTTTCTTCATCTCGCAGTACCTATTGCAACCTACATCCTTCTGAATCTGCTTAGTGTATTCATCTTTTGGTCTCCCTCTACGACTTTTACCCTCCACGCTGCCCTCCAATGCTAAATTTGTGATCCCTTGATGCCTTAGAACATGTCCTATCAACCGATCCCTTCTTCTCGTCAAGTTGTGCCACAAACTCCTCTTCTCCCCAATTCTATACAATACCTCCTCATTAGTTATGTGATCTACCAATCTAATCTTCAGCATTCTTCTGTAGCATCACATTTCGAAAGCTTCTATTCTCTTCCTGTCCAAACTATTTATCGTCCCTTATTTACTAAACAAAAAGTTATTACAGTAATAGACCTATATATATATACAATGTCTTAATCTTTATGAAGAAGAACCTACAAGATGTGAAACATAGAGAAAATGTACATTGTTACAACACAAGAAGCATCAAACACATATACACGCCTTACCACAGATTATCAAAATCAATAAATAGCTTTGAAGTCACAGGGCACAAATTATTTAATAAGCTGCCAGATGTTGTCAGGATCTTCCTGAACATACATTCAAAGAAAGACTGCATGAATGGTTTATTGCCCACCCGTTCTATGATATCAATGAATTCTTCAACTGTAAAATGCAGTAATCCAACAGATGACCCACTGTACATTTATCGTAACATAAGCTCAAATATTTCAGTAGTCAATATCTTATAACACTGTATTATAAACTGTAACTTCATTTGACATTGCAATTGTTGTAATGGCTTAAAGACAATAAAATCTTTATTATTGTTATTATCACAAATCTCCTGACTAACTCTCCAAACACTGTACACTCTCTTCTCAAAAACAATACTCCTTTGAACTCCTTTTTCCTATCTCCTACAACACTATATGAAATTGAAAATATTATTAAAAAAAGAATTAAAAACATTTATTCTGCAGGGCATAATATGACCCCTGCTTCTTAAGTCATAAGTGCTCAAATTACATCAGTAGACCCCTGTTAAATATCTCAAATACCTCATTTCTAGAGGTAACATTTTCAAACCAGCTAAAACTTGCTAAAATTATATCTCTCAACAAGAAGAGAGAGAAAATGGACATAGCAAACTATAGGCCAATTGCTATACTATGTGCCTTTACAAAAATATTTTAATACTGAGTGTCAACTAGATTAGAATCATTTTTAAATTCTAACAACATAATCACATCTTCCCAATGTGGATTTCAGAAAAAATAGGCACACCACACAAGCTTTGTATACATTTCTAGAAAAGTGCTTGACCATAAACAACCTGCTGTCAATATATTTCTCGATCAGTTTAAGGCATTTGACATGGTCGACAACAAGCTGCTTCTTATGAAACTACAAAAGTGGGGGATTAGAGGTGTAGCCCACAATTGGTTCCATAGCTACCTTAGTGAAGAAAAGCAATATCTAGAAATAAGAAAATCAATGACATCCAGGCACTGCAGGTCAGATACACTACATACAACAAATGGCGTTCCTCAGGGATCTGTTCTTGGCCCTGTTCTTTTCATCTCGTTCATAAATGATCTCTCAGAACACATACCAAATGCCAGCTCCTTTCTGTATGCTGACAACACAAATACTCTGATAACCAGTAGCAGTGACACACTGCAAGATGCAGTCAATGAAACTACTTGTAAATTAGAATCTTGGTTTGAAGCAAATGGACTACTCATAAATATTCAAAAAACTGTGAGCATGAACTTCCACACTTGACAGAATATTACCCTCTTCAGTGCAGTTATAGTTATTGGCAAAGATGACATTACAAACAGGCAAGACACCAAATTTCTTGGATCTACCATCAGTAACACTCTAAACTGGAAACCACATACTGAGGCACTGTCACTAAAGCTGAATAAATTCTGTTATTTATTAATATATTAAAAACAAAGATTCCAAGACTTACCAAGCGGGAAAGCGCCGGCAGACAGGCACATGAACAAAACACACAAACACACACACAGAATTACTAGCTTTCGCAACCGATGGTTGCTTCTTCAGAAAGGAGAGGGAAAGACGAAAGGATGCGGGTTTTAAGGGAGAGGGCAAGGAGTCATTCCAATCCCGGGAGCGGAAAGACTTCCCTTAGGGGAAAAAAAGGATAGGTGTACACTTTCACACACACACACACACACACACACACACACACACACACACACACACACACACACATACATATCCATCCGCACATACACAGACACAAGCAGACATATTTCTGCTTGTGTCTGTGTATGTGGGGATGGATATATATGTGTGTGTGTGTGTGTGTGTGTGTGTGTGTGTGTGTGTGTGTGTGTGTGTGTGTGCAAGTGTACACCTGTCCTTTTTTTCCCCTAAGGGAAGTCTTTCCGCTCCCGGGATTGGAATGACTCCTTGCCCTCTCCCTTAAAACCCGCATCCTTTCGTCTTTCCCTCTCCTTCCTGGAGAAGCAACCATCGGTTGCGAAAGCTAGTAATTCTGTGTGTGTGTTTGTGTGTTTTGTTCATGTGCCTGTCTGCTGGCGCTTTCCCGCTTGGTAAGTCTTGGAATCTTTGTTTTTAATATATTTTTCCCATGTGGAAGTTTCTTTCTATTTTATTTACTGTTATTTATTAAGATCATTAAAAGACACTGCCAGTGTAGATACCTTGAAGCTGGTGTACCATGCCCTGTTTGAGTCTGTCTTGAGCTGTGGCCTAATCTTCTGGGGAAATAGCTCTGAATCGCTCATAATTTTCAAGTTACAAAAACAAGGAGTAAGAATAATGAAATGTAAAAACAAGAACCGAACACTGTAAACCACTGTTTCAACAGTTAAAAATCCTGTCTCTGCCATACATCTATATAATAGAACTAGCTTGTTTCACAGTACAGCACTTGGAATACCTCCACAGAAATGCATACCGCCACACACGTGATACCTGAAACAAAATCCAATTACAAGTTATGGCTCACAACACAAAATTATATGCTAATGGAGTTAAGTGTACTGATTAAAATAAACAACCACCTCCCAACAAATATAAAAACAAGCAAAAACCTGACAATATTGAGAATTAAATTAAAGGGATTACTACTAAATCATTGTTTCTATTCCATACATGAATTTCCTGAAACAAAATTGTAATTACTTGTAATAAGCTGTTTATTCACTTGTAGATATTTATGCTTAGTAAGATAATTTATTTATTGCATCTTATTTATATTCTGTCTGTATCTCATATATGTATTCTGCTATGTGAAGTATGTATCACAAAATTTTAATTACTTGTAATAAGCTGTTTATTCACTTGTAGATATTTCTACTTAGTAAGATAATTTAATTATTGTATGTTATTTACATTCTGTCTGTATCTCTTATATGTATTCTGCTATGTGTACTATGTACCACCATTGTCATCTCTCACCACACACCACCTTTTTTATAGTTTGTCTATATATCCTGTATATATTGTGCTATGTGAGTTATGTACTACTACCGCCATCTCTCATCATACACTGTCTAAACATAATTTTCAAATTGACTTGCCTTATATTGTGATGTGCTTTGCTGTACAAAATGTATGATCTACAGGACCAATAAAATAAATAAATAAATAAATTTACCTTGTACGCTACTGAATCTGAAGGTCCCTACTTGTGCCACACCATCACTGCATGGGTTTGGGCAGTAACTAAAACACCAGTGTCTTGCGTTTGGGAAGACAGTTGTTCAGATCCTCATCTGACCATCGATATTTCATTTTTTCTTTTTTTGTGGTTGTCTTAAATCACTTAAGGCAAATGCCAGGACTGTTTTGCAGAAGAGGATACTGTCAATTTGCTCCCCTGACCTCATTGCCAGTTGGATATTGTGATCTACCACTCCCTCACATCAATAATAGAATGTCACTATCTTTATGGTTAACTCTTTTAATAAGCTTCAAGAAGAGTAAGATTTACAATAAATTTTTTACTAAACTTCTTTCTTGTAGTTGGCTCCAGTTCTTCACATCAAGAGGCTGAGTCTAGAATCTGCAATTTTTGACACTATAGGTTCTCATTGTTCCAACTGATGTAATAAATTTGAAGTGAGCCTGCACTGTATTTCTTGTTTACTCAAAATTTTATTCTCTCACATTTCTCTACATCACACTGTCTTTACAATTTCCATGACAACAAAGTAGAAAATTACATTGTTCTTCCCAAAAATAAAAACACATCCAATCACATTATAGGCATGACTACTACAACTACTTCACTCTGCAGTACTAACAATATTCCAAAGGATTTACAAATTTTTATGACAAATGACTCTCTATTAATTTATATTATTTTATAAATGAATCCAGAAATTAACATAATAAATAGTGCCATATTATGTAATTAATAATAGATATTTTAAGTGTGCCAATTATTTTGTAACTTCAAACATTCTTTAAAAAAATATTTTTAACTGTACATTCAAAATTACCTCCCCCCATGAACCATGGACCTTGCCGTTGGTGGGGAGGCTTGCGTGCCTCAGCGATACAGATAGCAGTACCGTACGTGCAACCACAACGGAGGGGTATCTGTTGAGAGGCCAGACAAACGTGTGGTTCCTGAAGAGGGGCAGCAGCCCTTCAGTGGTTGCAAGAGCAACAGTCTGGATGATTGACTGACCTGTAAAAATAACCAAAACGGCCTTGTTGTGCTGGTACTGCGAACGGCTGAAAGCAGGGGGAAACTACGGCCGTAATTTTTCCCGAGGGCATGCAGCTTTACTGTATGATTAAATGACGATGGCATCCTCTTGGGTTAAATATTCCGGAGGTAAAATAGTCCCCCATTCGGATCTTCGGGCGGGGACTACTCAAGAGGATGTCATTATCAGGAGAAAGAAAACTGGCGTTCTACGGATCGCAGCGTGGAATGTCAGATCACTCAATCGGGCAGGTAGGTTAGAAAATTTAAAAAGGGAAATGGATAGGTTAAAGTTAGATATAGTGGGAATTAGTGAAGTTTGGTGGAAGGAGGAACAAGACTTCTGGTCAGGTGACTACAGGGTTATAAACACAAAATCAAATAGGGGTAATGCAGGAGTAAGTTTAATAATGAATAGGAAAATAGGAATGCGGGTAAGCTACTACAAACAGCATAGTGAACGCATTATTGTGGCCAAGATAGATACGAAGCCCACACCTACTACAGTAGTACAAGTTTATATGCCAACTAGCTCTGCAGATGATGAAGAAATTGAAGAAATGTATGATCAAATAAAAGAAACTATTCAGATAGTGAAGGGTGACAAAAATTTAATAGTCATGGGTGACTAGAATTCGGTAGTAGAAAAAGGGAGAGAAGGTAACGTAGTAGGTGAATATGGACTGGGGCAAAGAAATGAAAGAGGAAGACGCCTGGTAGAATTTTGCACAGAGCACAACTTAATCATAGCTAATACTTGGTTCAAGAGTCATGAAAGAAGGTTGTATACATGGAAGAACCCTGGAGATACTAAAAGGTATCAGATAGATTATATAATGGTAAGACAGAGATTTAGGAACCAGGTTTTAAATTGTAAGACATTTCCAGGGGCAGATGTGGACTCTGACCACAATCTATTGGTTATGACCTGTAGATTAAAACTAAAGAAACTGCAAAAAGGTGGGAATTTAAGGAGATGGGACGTGGATAAACTAAAAGAACCAGAGGTTGTACAGAGTTTCAGGGAGAGCATAAGGGAGCAATTGACAGGAATGGGGGAAAGAAATATGGTAGAAGAATAATGGGTAGCTTTGAGGGATGAAGTAGTGAAGGCAGCAGAGGATCAAATAGGTAATAAGATGAAGGCTAGTAGAAATCCTTGGGTAACAGAAGAAATATTGAATTTAATTGATGAAAGGAGACAATATAAAAATGCAGTAAATGAAGCAGGCAAAAAGGAATACAAACGTCTCAAAAATGAGATCGACAGGAAGTGCAAAATGGCTAAGCAGGGATGGCTAGAGGACAAAGGTAAGGATGTAGAGGCTTATCTCACTAGGGGTAAGATAGATACTGCCTACAGGAAAATTAAAGAGACCTTTGGAGATAAGAGAACCACTTGTATGAATATCAAGAGCTCAGATGGAAACCCAGTTCTAAGCAAAGAAGGGAAAGCAGAAAGGTGGAAGTAGTATATAGAGGCTCTATACAAGGGCGATGTACTTCAGGACAATATTATGGAAATGGAGGAGGATGTGGATGAGGATGAGATGGGAGATGCAATACTGTGTGAAGAGTTTGACAGAGCATTGAAAGACCTGAGTCGAAACAAGGCCCCGGAGTAGACAACATTCTATTGGAACTACTGACGGGCTTGGGAGAGCCAGTCATGACAAAACTCTACCATCTGGTGAGCAAGATGTGTGAAACAGACGAAATACCCTCAGACTTCAAGAAGAATATAATAATTCCAATCCCAAAGAAAGCAGGTGTTGACAGATGGGAAAATTACCGAACAATCAGTCTAATAAGACACAGCTGCAAAATACTAACACGAATTCATTACAGACGAATGGAAAAACTAGTAGAAGCTGACCTCGGGGGAAGATCAGTTTGGATTCCATAGAAATACTGGAACACGTGAGGCAATACTGACCTTACGCCTTATCTTAGAAGAAAGATTAAAGAAAGGCAAACCTACGTTTCTAGCATTTGTAGACTTAGAGAAAACTTTTGACAATGTTGACTGGAATACTCTCTTTGAAATTCTAAAGGTGGCAGGGGTAAAATGCAGGGAGCGAAAGGCTATTTACAATTTGTACAGAAACCAGATGGCAGTTATAAGAGTCGAGGGACATGACAGGGAAGCAGTTGTTGGGAAGGGAGTAAGACATGGTTGTAGCCTCTCCCCGATGTTATTCAATCTGTATATTGAGCAAGTAGTGAAGGAAACAAAAGAAAAATTCGGAGTAGGTATTAAAATCCATGGAGAAGAAATAAAAACTTTGAGGTATGCCGATGACATTGTAATTCTGTCAGAGACAGCAAAGGACTTGGAAGAGCAGTTGAACGGAATGGACAGTGTCTTGAAAGGAGGGTATAAGATGAACATCAACAAAAGCAAAACGATGATAATGGAATGTACTCGAATTAAGTCAGGTGATGCTGAGAGAATTAGATTAGGAAATGAGACACTTAAAGTAGTAAAGGAGTTTTGCTATTTGGGGAGCAATATAACTGATGATGGTCAAAGTAGAGAGGATATAAAATGTAGACGGGCAATGGCAAGGAAAGCGTTTCTGAATAAGAAAAATTTGTTAACATCGAGTATAGATTTAAGTGTTGGGAAGTCATTTCTGAAAGTATTTGTATGTAGTGTAGCCATGTATGGAAGTGAAGCATGGACAATAAATAGTTTGGACAAGAAGAGAATAGAGGCTTTCGAAATGTGGTGCTACAGAAGAATGCTGAAGATTAAATGGGTAGATCACATAACTAACAAGGAGGTATTGAATAGAATTGGGGAGAAGAGAAGTTTGTGGCACAACTTGACGAGAAGAAGGGATAGGTTGGTAGGACATGTTCTGAGGCATCAAGAGATCACCAATTTAGTACTGGAGGGCAGCGTGGAGGGTAAAAATCATAGAGGGAGACCAAGAGATGAATACACTAAGCAGATTCAGAAGGATGTGGGTTGCAGTAGGTACTGGGAGATGAAGATGCTTGCACAGGATAGAGTAGCAGGGAGAGATGCATCAAACCAATCTCAGGACTGAAGACCACAACAACAACAACAACATTCAAAACTAGTACATATCAATTGTAACAAAGAAAATAAAGTAATTTATTTTTACAGACTTTAGCTTGAAAAATAATACATTGTGTACAATATCATATGAAATTCTTTTAGAAAATCAGCTGTGATAATATTAACCTGTTCAAAATCTCGAAAAAATATTTTTGGTGTCAACTACTTCTGCTGAGGAGAGGAACGTTAGAGGAGGGTGTCCCTTTACAATACTCAGCCATAATCTTGCTTCCTACTTGCACCCTGTTTGTAATTCTATGTGTTTCTGGGTAACAATGGTCCCACAACTCACTTTGGTTGTTTCGATCATTAAGTAAAATTATTCTTTCTGCAGATGTCAACAACATCTTGGGCAGTGCTGTCCTTTAGAATGAAGCAGTAACAAGAATCTTTGTGTTTTTTTAAACACTTCCCATATTCTGCTCCGGGCAAAGATAGATTTTCCCAGTTTTTCTAATGGTGTATGTTTAACATTTTGTTACACTTGTCAATTGGCATGTCACAAAAGCCATCAGCTGTTGACACCACACTGCAACACATTGCTGTCAGATTGGTTGCCAGCTGAACCCCTGCAACTACACGATGTTCCAGCTCCACCATTTGCAGTGCAACCTGCAGAGAGCCTTCACGTACACTGGACCAAAGCACAGAGGGCATGTAAATCACCAAGAGATGTCACTCTGGCTATGAACTTTTTGCTGCATCTGTAAAAGTCACGTACAGCCAATCAGGAGGAAGTGTGCCTCAAATGTGCAGGTATTTAGGACAGTACTCACACTGATCATGGCAGTTATGATGTAGCCAGCCAAGAGAAGAAGTCTACTCCGGATTGAGACCCACCTCAACTGCACACTACCTTTTCCAATGAAGGACGTGCTCATGGACCTGTCGGTATTCTGTCAGACTCATTTGGCAAGACTGTAGAAACTGTAAACCTGTACAATTCATAACTTACATGTTAGTCTGTTTCAATGTGTTTCTCTCAAGGAGAGTGAGGATTGAAATATTTGATAGTCAAACTCATGGAGAATGAATTCTGACTGTAGAAACTTTCATTGTCTTGTTTCCTCAACCAAGACATAGATTACAAGTACTTGCTTTTAGTAGTGAACTTATTTTCCTGTTAGGAACTAGTTAAAAACCTTGTTATTTTGTTATGTGGTCAACAAAGACCTTCATGTTGAATTCATTGTGTTCTTAAATATAGAGGATTAACTACATGCTCATGTGATTTTTGTGGAAGTATTCCAAACCCCAGATACTTCACTGTTAAATTAAATAGAATAGAATATTTTTATTAGCCTTTCAGTATTTTTCATACAATTGGCTTCGTCAAAGTTTACAGAGGGTTTTACTTTCAGTACGATATTCAAATAGTTACAGAAAGGGGAGAAAAGGAACTAAAGACCTTTTCTTCAGCATTATGTAAAACAATGTTTTATACAGTAATTAAATACACAAATAAGAAAAGAATCACAGTAAATAACTAGTTTATGTAATATCAAAACATTTTCTTCACAACTTAGGTAAAACATATATTTTGATGATTAGTTTCTAAGAATTCTTCAGTTGAAGCTGCCCTCATGCTGAATCTTTGAAATGATTTACCTTGCCAGCCATAAGGGCAATTGCAGATAAATGTGGGAGGTGAAAGGAGAAAAAGTAACAGACCAAAAATAAAAAAGTAACAAAGTAAAAAGAATGTGGATGTGTTGGTGGAACAGAAAGCTGTGTAGTGCTGAAGTAATTTTAATGGTGTGTGACAAGGGCCTCCAGTCGGGTAAACCACTCACCTGGTGCAAGTCTTTCAATTTGACACCACTTCAGCACCTTGCTCGATGGGAATGAAATGATGATGATTAGGACCACACAACACCCAGTCCCTGAGTGGAGAAAATCTCTAACCCAGCTGGGAATCAAACCCAGGCCCTTAGGATTGACAGTCCGTCACGCTGACCACTCAGCTACCGGGGGCGGACAGTGATGAAATGGGAGCAGGGAAGGGGACAGCTGGCTGAAGGACAGTGACTAACAGAGATCAAGACCAAGGGAGTTATGAGAACATAAGGAATATTGCACGGAGACTTCCCACCAGTACAATTCAGAAAATCTGGTGGTGGTAGGAAGGATTCAGATGGTACAGGCCGTGAAGCAGTCATTGATGAGAAGAACGTCATGTTGAGTGCTGTGCTCAGCAACTAGGTGGTCCAGCTGTCTCTCAGTTACAGTTTTTTTGTAGCCATTCCTGCAGACAGACAGCTTACTGGTTTTCATGTCCATGTAGGATGCAGCACAGTGGTTGCACCTTAGTCTGTACATTATGTAGCTGCTTAAACAGGTAGCCCTAACCATGCCCTGAAGTTCATATTTTTTCTGAGTGGACAGTTGTCCAAAGAAAGGCCCCACCCCCACCCTTTCCCAAACTCTCCTCCAGAAACGGTAAATAGAAGAAAAATTCATAAAAAGGATGCTTTTTATGTATAATAGCTGCAATAAAATTCAAAATTATTCTTTAAATATTATTTATTTAATGAAATGCTGCTCATTACAAAAGAATCACTTACACAACACAAAAACTGGGCTTCAATTTTCATTTGCAAAATAAATGTGTTTAACAAATCATCTAAATCTAGCTTACTGGTAAGGTCAAAGTCAACACTCAAAGCAGCAATATGACTGACTCAGCCATACAACACAGCTGACCTTAAATAAGTTTTGAATAATCATCAGAAACTTTGTCCATTAGAACATTATGGTGCAGGAATCATTTATTTTTATTTATTTATTATAGTCAACAAAAAAGATGACTATTGCAAATGTCAGCATTGTTTACATTATTATGAAGATGTCTTAAAATGCAAACAAAACAAATAGTTGATATAAATTAGCAAGACTATAATACATTCACACAAAGGGAATGTAGTGTCACAGAAGTAGGTATACAACTAAAATATTTCTAATTTCTAATAGAAACTATAAGATCATGTGTTTTCAACTTAGAATTCAGACAGAAAGTGCAAACATTTCTTTGCCAGGAATAATTTGAGTTCTGTTTTAAACATATTTCCATCGTAGGCACATAAGTCTTATAGCAAATTTGTTAAACCAAATTTGACCACTGATGTATGGGCTGCGATCACCCGCCTGATTAGCTGAGAAGTCTAATGGACAGCTTTCAGGAGTGGGAAGGAGTGCCTGGTCCCTGGCACGAATACACTCGGTGGAGTTGTGTCGAGGCCTGGTGAACCGGTGAGTCTGTGGATGGTTTTTAGGTGGTTTTCCATTTGCCTCAGCAAATGCAGGCTGGTTCCCCTTATTCTGCCTCAGCTACACTATGTCGGCGACTGCTGCGCAAACAAGTTCTCCACGTACACCACCATTACTCTACCATGCAAACATAGGGGTTATACACGTCTGGTGTGAAACATTCCCTGGGGTGCGGGGGGGTGCAGGGGAGGGGTTCTGTGGGGGAGAGGGGGGGGGGGTTGGAGAGGGGGGGTTCCACAACGGGCCAAACTGCACAATAACCATGGGTTCGGTGTGGGGTGGTGGAGGGGTGAAGTGGACTGCGGTAGTCGTCATGGGGTTGGCTTGATGAAGTACCCCAAAAAATAACCCAGTATGACATTATGGAATAAAAGTAAGCATAGTATGCCAAGTTTTTCATTTTTATATCCCCTATGTCTGACACAATTCGCATTGCAAATAGAGATTTGCTAAGACGCTCCAGCAGTTCTGTGGTGTGCTCTTCCCAGTTGAATTTATTATCAAGCTGTAATCCCAAGAATTTCACACCATCCACTTCTTCTATCTGCTTGTCATCGTATGTTAGATGTATACTCGTGAGACATCCCTTACAAGTTCTGAACTGCATGTAGTGTGTTTTTTCAAGAATTGGCTAGGAACCAGGGATTAATGTCCACAAATATTTTATTAGCTGATCTTTCTAAGTCTACAGTTGATTTGTTATTTATTACAATGTTTGTATCATCGGAAAATGAAACGAACTTGGCATCTGGTAATGTTACTGATGAAGGATCATTGATATACACAAGAAAAGGTAAGGGCCCAAAAATGGAACCTTGTGGCATCCCACATGTAATTAGTTCCCAGTTGGATGATGCCTGATAGCTTGATACATATCTCTTTTCTAATAACACCCTTTGTTTCCTGCCAGAGATATAAGATTTGAACCATTTTGCAGCATTTCCTGTTACACTATAATATTCTAATTTATTAAAAAGGATATTATGATTTTAACAGATCACAAAATATACCAGTTGCTGCAATTTTTTCTCTAATGAATTAAGCGCATTTTCACTGTAAGTGTAGATAGCATTCTCAATATCAGAACCCTTTGAAATCCAAACTGTGACTTTGACAGTATGTTATTTGAGTAAGATGGTTCAAATGGCTCTGAGCATTATGCGACTTAACTTCTGAGGTCATCAGTCGCCTAGAACTTAGAACTAATTAAACCTAACTAACCTAAGGACATCACACACATCCATGCTCGTGGCAGGATTCGAACCTGTGACCGGAGCAGTCGCTCAGCTCAAGACTGTAGCGCCTAGAACCGCACCGCCACTCCAGCCGACTGAAATAAGATGGTTATAAAGCCAGTTGTACATTACTTTTTCTAAAATTTTTGAGAATGTCAGCAACAGTGAAATTGGATGGAAATTTGATGCTATTTCTTTATCTCTCTTCTTAAACAGCGGCTTAACTTCAGCATATTTCAACGATTCAGGAAATGTTCCACTGATAAACGACTGGTTACACAGATAGCTTAATATGTTACTTAGCTCAGAATCACATACTTTAATTAACTTTGTTGATCTTTCATCATACCCACTAGATGTTTTTTATTTTAAAGATTTTATGACGGACATTACTTCTGCTGGGGTAGTGAGGGTCAAAATCATGTTATCGAAGTTACTTGAAATGTCTGTCTGAGGTATTCCATAACAGGATCTACTGAACCTGACAGCCCCATCTTTTCAGTAACAGCTATAAAATGTTTGTTAAAAAAGTTCTGTAACACTATACACATCTGTCACCAATGTATAATTTACTCTTAATGCTAGTTGTTCCTCTTCATGTCTGGTCCTACCAGTTTCCTTCTTCAATACATCCCTTATTGTCTTTATTTTGTTATCTGAAAGGACTATCTTTTCTTTAAAAAATATTACTGCTTTCATGTCTGTATTAAAGTCTTTAATATTTTGCACTATTTCTTGTAATGTGCTATAGCATCAACATTGGAACTGTTTCGGATTGACAGATACAGTTTTCTTTTTGTTTTACAAGATACCCCTATTCCTTGAGTAATCCATGGCTTCTTTGTAGACTTTGCTCTGACCTTGGTAAGTTTTGGGGGGAATCAGTGTTCGAAATAGGTAAGCACTACGTTAGCAAAAGTGTTATATTTTTCATTCATGCCATGAGCACTGTAAACATCAGTCCAGTGAATGTCTCTGAGGAGTGTCCTAAAATTATCAATTTTTGGCTTATTGATTACCCTCTTGAACTCAGATTTAACAGATTTTATATCCTATA
Organism: Schistocerca gregaria; assembly: GCF_023897955.1. Taxonomy (NCBI): domain Eukaryota; kingdom Metazoa; phylum Arthropoda; class Insecta; order Orthoptera; family Acrididae; genus Schistocerca; species Schistocerca gregaria. The sequence goes on along the minus strand of NC_064927.1, from coordinate 69,193,508 downwards.
TCCAGCCATATGCCTGAAGTTTCTTTATTAATAGGTCATGTTTAACTGAATCAAATGCCTTGGTAAGATCAAGGAATATGGCTGTTGCCAAATTTCCTTCATTAGTGCACTGTGTACATTACGTAAAAATTCAGAGATTGCTGATTGTTGCTGTGGTTTTCCCTGACACCATGTTGTGTTTCAGTGAGTAGGTTATTTCTATACCTACATCTACATCCATACTCCGCAAGCCACCTGACGGTGTGTGGCGGAGGGTACCCTGAGTACCTCTATCGGTTCTCTCTTCTATTCCAGTCTCGTATTGTTTGTGGAAAGAAGGATTGTCGGTATGCTTCTGTGTGGGCTCTAATCTCCCTGATTTTATCCTCATGGCCTCTTCACGAGATATACGTAGGAGGGAGCAATATACTGCTTGACTCTTTGGTGAAGGTATGTTCTCGAAACTTTAACAAAAGCCCGTACCAAGCTACTGAGCATCTCTCCTGCAGAGTCTTCCACTGGAGTTTATCTATCATCTCCGTAACGCTTTCGCGATTACTAAATGATCCTGTAATGAAGCTCGCTGCTCTCCGTTGCATCTTCTCTATCTCTTCTATCAACCCTATCTGGTACGGATCCCACACTGCTGAGCAGTATTCAAGCGGTGGGTGAACAAGCGTACTGTAACCTACTTCCTTTGTTTTCGGATTGCGTTTCCTTAGTATTCTTCCAATGAACCTCAGTCTGGCATCTGCTTTACTGACAATCAACTTTATATGATCATTCCATTTTAAATCACTCCTAATGCGTACTCCCAGATAATTTATGGAATTAACTGCTTCCAGTTGCTGACCTGCTATTTTGTAGCTAAATGATAAGGGATCTATCTTTTTATGTATTCGCAGCACATTACACTTGTCTACATTGAGATTCAATTGCCATTCCCTGGACCATACATCAATTCGCTGCAGATCCTCCTGCATTTCAGTACAATTTTCCATTGTTACAACCTCTCGATACACCACAGCATCATCTGCAAAAAGCCTCAGTGAACTTCCGATGTCATCCACGAGGTCATTTATATATATTGTGAATAGCAACGGTCCTATGACACTCCCTTGCGGAACACCTGAAATCACTCTTACTTCAGAAGACTTCTCTCCATTGAGAATGACATGCTGTGCTCTGTTATGTAGGAACTCCTCTATCCAATCACACAATTGGTCTGATAGTCTGTATGCTCTTACTTTGTTCATTAAACGACTGTGGGAAGTGAAGAAACACGGCATCTACCTGTGAACCCGTGTCTATGGCCCTCTGAGTCTCATGGACGAATAGCGCGAGCTGGGTTTCACATGACCAACTTTTTTAAAACCCATGCTGATTCCTACAGAGTAGATTTCTACTCTCCAGAAAAGTCATTATACTCGAACATAATACGTGTTCCAAAATTCTACAACTGATCGATGTTAGAGATATAGGTCTATAGTTCTGCACATCTGTTCGACGTCCCTTCTTGAAAACGGGGATGACCTGTGCCCTTTTCCAATCCTTTGGAATGCTTCGCTCTTCTAGAGACATACGGTACACCGCTGCAAGAAGGGGGGCAAGTTCCTTCATGTACTCTGTGTAAAATCGTACTGGTATCACATCAGGTCCAGCGGCCTTTCCTCTTTTGAGCGATTTTAATTGTTTCTCTATCTCTCTGTCATCTATTTCGATATCCACCATTTTGTCATCTGTGTGACAATCTAGAGAAGGAACTACAGTGCAGTCTTCCTCTGTGAAACAGCTTTGGAAGAAGACATTTAGTCTTGCGAAAGCAAACATATTCAAAGGTTTTGCTAAATAAGGGGATGAATAATATTGGCCTAAAGTTTTCAGCCTCTTTTTTTAGGACCTTTATTATATACTAGTTTTACTACATGCATTTTTAATGAGTCTGGGTAGGTGTTTTCCGTAATACAGCAGTTAATGAGATGGGTAATAGGTTTAACTAGTTCTTTGTGGACCTTTTTAACTAGGGCACTAGATATCTCTTTCCTTCCAGCTGAGTGCTTGGCCTTTAATGTGCAGATTATTTGACTTATTTCATGTTCACTCACAGTTATGAATCATGTAAATGCTACATAATAAGCAAGTGAACAAAGCATTAAAATCTGAAATGAGTCCTCTTGACAATTCATATTTTTTTAAAACTCAACACCTCTCAAATTTTTTCCTGCTCATTTTGTCTCTTCAAAAGTTGCAAAAGTATGTCTCTGTTGCTTATCAACCTCTCTCCATCAAAACCTTTGTTGTAACATTTTACTTATTCAATGAGGTCTGTAGACTGTTCAGTAATGAATTTTTCCAACAATTTAAAAAATTTTGCACAATCAATGATGAATTGACCCTCAAGTTATGCAATTAATTGGTAAAAACTTCCAAACATGACTTCCTGAAAAATTCTTGAGGTATATATATATATATATTAAATATGTGTAGTTTATTTCTGAGTTGCAGTTGTATGTTACTTGCAGTGTAACTGGTTTCCATTTCCCTGGATCATCTTCAGATATATGTAGTTGCTTCAGCAATCAGAACTTCACATCAGAATTCTGATGCACTAGAAAATCAACTAGCTAGGGATAAAGACAAACACTGCCTGAAGAGAAATAATTTCACTGATTCTTTTTATACTGTAAAATAGATGTGCAACGAGCCAACAAATAAGTGCTTAATAATCTGAAAAACTGTTGTTGCTCATCTATGGCAAGCACTCAGAATCAGCATCCAATTTGCAGAAAATTAAAAAACTACATAAAGAAAATATAGCACTTTCCTGTGCCACTTCTCTTCATTCCTTATTTTTAGGTTAGTTAGCTTAAAATCCCATTTTGCACTAGTCTCTCAAAATATGGAAATCAAATACTATCTGAGTATGAAGATGCCAGCTGTGGCCCCTCTTTGTCTATAAAAACAGACTTTATGATGAGTAGTAATTGGTCATTCATTTATTTATACATTTTATAGCACAAACAAGCTCCTGTGATGAACTGCTGCTGTAGATTATATTAAAAACTCACTGAAGACAATTGTCCTTTATGGTTAACTATAGTCTACTTGCTCTTAGAATGGTTGCAAGGTAGCAGAAAGATCACTAATACATATGCTGCTTGACAAAGAAAGTGAAACATCCAAAAGAGGCAGATGGAGGTCAGTGTAACTTCGTCACATAAGTGCTATCAGAGAGTAGAGAAATGATTGGGCTTGCAGTTCTCTGTGAGAGGTAGAGTGGTCATCAGAGTTTATTAATGCTGTTCATGTTTACTGTTGTTACAAGTTCTGGTAGAATACATAAGGGAAGTGAACAGCATAATATTCTGAGCAACCACTGTGAAGGACATAGAGATGTTGCATACTCATCTGAGGCAGCGTAGTCAGACCGTGGCATAATTTCAAAGGGGCTTCATTGTGGGTTCTTATTTGGTCACATGCCCAATTTGGTCAAAATCCAAATCTGTTTGGCACATATGCAATGTGAAGGCACACACGGAACGTGCAGGCATACCACTGTCGAGGTCCCACTCAACCACGTCTGACAGTGACAAGTGAGTGGGCATAGAGCACCTTGTAACCTCCTCAGATCCATCCCTGCCATTAGGAAAGAAGGAATGCATTCCTCACAATGTTCTGTGTCACCCCACACTATCGGTTGGAGACAATCAGCAGTCAGGCGAGGGCATTATTATCTCGTTCGTCGGCTGCCGTTAATGTCACAACACAAATGACTACATTTTGAGTAGTACTGTGATTGATGAGCATGAGTTACTGACAAGTAGTGATTCATTGTGATTAGTAATGAATTGCAGCTTTGCATTATCCCAGATGACCGTCATCAGCGAGCATTGTGCCAACCAGAAAGATTTATTGATTGACTTACGCAGGGAGACAAAACAACAATGGTCTTAGCCCACTGTATTCCACACCAAAACTGAGTGTATTTTGCACTTTCTCTCCCTGTAATTTTAGTAAAGTTAGTTGGTATCTTTAAATAGGAGTAGGAGGACTTTTGCTAGTTCTTTATTAGGCACTATTTTTCCAGGAATTAATGACCCGAATATTCCGTCTCTTTTGGCCTCCGACACTTCACATTAGAAGATTAAATGTAGTGTAGTTTCATCCTCTTCACCATGTAGTCTGCATTTAGGGACTTCTTTCCCTATAATCCCTCATGTGTACATATTAGGTCGCTATATTCCTGTTTCAGAGCTGCTTGGTTCTGTGAATGAATGTCGATGCCAGAATCCCTGTAGCACCTGTGCATTCTCTTCTCCACCCCCTCTCTGATAGCAGATCTTTCTACCTGAAATACCATGACCCGCTCTCCTAGAGAGATTCCTCTCTATAGTCTAAGCTGTACTCTGTATACTTTTCGCACACCATCTTTGACTGCTTTCAATCCATCAGTCAACTGGGCTACATCTCCAGAGCAGTATTGATGTTTATTCTGCCACTGATCACTACTTCTAATTATTATCTTGAAAGGTTCATTGAAGAACTGGAACTTGTTGTATAGTCAGCCAGCATTTCTGAACCATTACTATCTTTACTGCATTCACTACAATGGTGTGGGATTCTGGATTTTCTAAAGGTTACCAGTTATTTCAGATTTTTAACCTGTATGCATGTGCTCCTGCATCCATTACAGCCCAAAGAAATTACAGGGGCACATCCAACATGGCCTCAATCCCAGCAGAGGAGGTGCTGTTAACTGGTTAAGCGGGCCAATCTCTGCACGTCACCAAGCTGCTTAGCAGCCACCTTCTGTTATACTTTATTCCACAATCCAGTAACTCCATAACTTACCATAGATCTTATTACAATGGTGGATATACAGTATAATTCATGCTCCTAGCTCTTAGACTCCAGTTTTTATCATAGCCCATTCTAGTGCACATACAACTGCATTTCACCATGGAATATACAAGTATATTCTTTATGTGGGGAATCCGAGATGGTATCACACCCAGGACTACCCCTGAATGCTTCACTGCCCTCTCTACTTGCAGAGTTTTGTCAAAACACTTGAGATTCTGATGTGTGTCCTGGATAGACTTCGTTGTGAAGATTGCTACAACAGTTTTCTTGGGACTGACCCTTAGACCCTGTTTCCTGCACCAGTTATGCATAATATTCAGTGTGCATTGTGCCATTATTCTAATAGTTCTAACAAATTATCCAAGTATTACTATTACTAAATTGCCTGCGTGTCCTCGGCAAAAGTAATCTCTAGTGTTTAACTCTTTGATGAGTTCATTTTCCACTAAGTTCCACAGTTGTGGGGATAAAACCCCTCCTTGTGGACACCCTCTGGGGTTGTTGATCACTATTTTCTCATCCCTTTTGGTGACTTCTACCATTCATCTACTTAGCACCGTCTTAATCCATCTGAATATGGTGGTCATAATCCATGCTCTTTTGCAGCTGCAACCATAGATTCAAAAGTTGTGTCACTAAAAGCAACTTCAATGTCCAGAAAGATGCAGAGAGCAATTTCCTGAAAGTGTAGTGCTTTTTTATCTTTGCAACAGATAGCATTCAGCACTGGAAAGAAAGCCAATGTGCACCTGGTATGTTTGCTGTCCTGCACTCAAATTATTCTCGGAACCAGAAGTGGAAAGCTCTGAGAGATTTAGTGAGTCATGGAACATACATTGGAAAGACAGATTAAAGGCCATACGAGGGGAAGTGTTCATTGTAGTTGACAAAAATATTGTCTCTATTGAGGCCAAAGTTGAGTGTGATAGTGAAGTTATCTGATTGCATATAACAGCTCTAGGTGAAACTAAGTCAGTTGTTTGACACTTTAACTGATCATATGATTCTGCTGTGAGTGTCCTCGAGTCATTCAAAGAAAGTTTATGGTCAGCAGTGCTTAAATACCTGGATCATTCAATACTAGTTGGATGTGACTTTGACTTAACAAGTATAGACTGGGATATCTATGTGTTCATTCAGGAATATACAGACAGACATTCTTAAGAATTATTTTTGAACACATTTTCTGAAAACTGTCTTGAAGTGCTAGTTTGGCACCTCACACACAGTGGAAATATCCAAGACCTTGTAGCTTCCATCAGGCCAGATTTTATTGACAGTGTCAGTATAGTGACATTGATTAATGATAATGGTGTCATTATAGCAACTATGATTACAAAAGGCAAGTGTTTCTGTTAGAAAAAGCATCTCACTTAAGATGAAGGATTGATTTCACTTACTTGCAGTAAGGTGGACATAGTGGAACTATGGGAGAAGTTTAAACATATTGTAAATTATGGTCTGTAGACTATATGCCTAGTAAGTGGATTAAGGATGAAAAAGACCCACCGTGATTTCACAATGGAATTTTGAAAATTCTGTGGAAGCAAAGACTGTTGCACCCTTAGTTCAAAAGAGAATACACAAATAATGACAAAGGTCATTAGAGAGCCACATGCCTTTGAAAATATGTGTGCCTGACAATGTCATACCTTTAACAAAAAACTGACTGAGATCCCAAGCAAATTTTGGTCCTACATAAAATTGCTAAGTGTGTCTAAGGCTTCCATCCAGTCATTTATTGGCCAGCCTGATGTGGCAGATGTTGTTGTTGTGGTCTTCAGTCCTGAGACAGGTTTGATGCTGCTCTCCATGCTACTGTATCCTGTGCAAGCTTCTTCATCTCCCAGTACTTACTGCAGCCTACATCCTTCTGAATCTGCTTAGTGTATTCATCTCTTGGTCTCCCTCTACGATTTTTACCCTCCACACTGACCTCCATTACTAAATTGGTGATCCCCTGATGCCTCAGAACATGTCCTACCAACTGATCCCTTCTTCTAGTCAAGTTGTGCCACAAACTCCTCTTCTCCCCAATCCTATTCAATACCTCCTCATTAGTTATGTGATCTTCCCATCTAATATTCAGCATTTTTCTGTAGCACCACATTTCGAAAGCTTCTATTCTGTTCTTGTCTTAACTATTTATTGTCCATGTTTCACTTCCATACATGGCTACACTCCATACAAATACTTTCAGAAATGACTTCCTGACACTTAAATCTACACTCGATGTAAACAAATTTTTCTTCTTCAGAAACGCTTTCCTTGCCATTGCCAGTCTACATTTTATATCCTCTCTACTGCAGCCATCATCAGTTATTTTGCTCCCCAAATAGCAAAACTTCTTCACTACTTCAAGTGTCTCATTTCCTAATCTAATTCCCTCAGCATCACCCGACTTAATTTGACTACATTCCATTATCCTTATTTTGCTTTTGTTCATGTTCATCTTATACCCTCCTTTCAAGACACTGTCCATTCCATTCAACTGCTCTTCCAAGTCCTTTGCTGTCTCTGATAGAATTATGATGTCATCAGCGAACCTCAAAGTTTTTACTTCTTCTCCATGGATTTTAATACCTACTCCGAACTTTTCTTTTGTTTCCTTTATTGCTTGCTCAATATACAGATTGAATAACATTTGGGATAGGCTACAACCCTGTCTCACTCCCTTCCCAACCACTGCTTCCCTTTCATACCCCTCAACTCTTTGAAGATAGCCAAAGTTTTAAATTTTCTGTTTAAGAAACTGTTCACACAGGAGACTCATACAAACATATCGTTGTTTAGCTGTCAAACAGATTTCCACATGGAAAACAAAGAAATAAGCATCCATTGTGTAGAGTAACAACTGAAAGAGTTGAAAGCAAATAAGACTCCAGCTCAGAATGGAATTCCAATTGAGTTTTACAAAGAATACTCTGTGGCATTGGTCCCTTACGTAGCTTGCATTTATTGTGAATCTCTCGCCCAGTGCAAAGTCCCAAGTGACTGAAAAAAGATGCAGATGCCTCCCGTATATAAGAAGAGAAAAGACTGGACCCACAAAATTACAGACAAAGACCTTTAACATCAGATTACTGCAGAAATTTGAACATATTCTAAGTCTGAATATCATAAAATTTCTTGAGACCAAGAAGCTTGTGTCCATGAATTAGCACGGTTTTAGACAGCATCGCTCACGCAAAACTCAACTTGTTCTTTTCTCATGTAATATACTGTGAACTTTGGATGGGGGACAACAGGCAGATTCCATATTTGAAGATCTCCAGAAAGTATTTGACATAGCATCTCACTGCAGACTGTTAATAAAGGTACAAGCATATGAAATAGGTTCTCACATATGTAAGTTGCTCAAAGATTTCTCAGGAAACAGAACCCAGTTTGTTGTCATCGAAGGTGAGTGTCCATCAGAGACAAGGTTATCATCAGGAGTGCCTCAGTGGAGTGCAGTAGGAAAGCTATTATTTTCTATATACATAAATGATCTTCTGTTTGCTGCTGGTGCTGTGGTGTATGGTAAGGTGTCATCACTGAGTGACTGTAGAAGGATACAATATGACTTGGACAATATGTCTAGTTGATATGATGAATGCCACTTAACTCTAAATGTAGACAAATGTAAGTACATGACATTCACTATAAAAAAAAATGCTTAGTGTTCAGATGCTGCATTAGCAGTGTCATGCTTGACACAGCCATATCATTTAAATATCTGGGTGTAATGTTGCAAAACAATATGAAATGGAATGAGCATGTGAGGATTGTGGTAGCAAAGGGGAATGTTGACCTATTTTTGGATAGCACTCATGTGTTTGGGATTCATACCAAGTCAAATTAAAGGAAGACACTGAGGCAGTTCAGAGGTGGGCTGTTAAATTTGTTACTGTTAGGTTCAAACAATACATAGGTATTATGGAGGTGCTTCAAGAAATCAGATAGGAATTGCTGGACAGAAGGTGACATTCTTTTTGAGAAACTCTATTGAGAAAATTTAGAGAAAAGGTGTTGTTCTTTTGAAAAACACTATTGAGAAAATTTAGAGAACAGATTTTTGAAGCTGACTGCAGAACAATTCTCCTGCCACCAACATAACATTTCATGTAAGGACCACAAAGATAAGACGTGAGAAATTGGGGTTCATATGGAAGTGTATAAGCAGATGTTTTTTCCTTACTTTGTCTGTGAGTCGAACAGGAAAGAAAATGACTAGTAGTGATACAGGGTACCCTCCACCACTCACTGTATGATGGCTTACAGAGTATGGATGTAGATGCAGATGAATGATGACAAGACAGTAAACCAAAGACAGAGTAAAGGAATGAGAAGAATTAAAAAGGTGTGAAGGGCAGGAGCCAGGTTAGACCACCAAGCAAGATCAGCCGTGGGCACCTTGAGGCCGGAACAGGTACTCATCCGGCCCTCAAGCAGCCAATGAGGCCCATGAGCCCTACCTGACAAAGAGGAGTAGAAACCACCTTCATGGGCAAAACATAAAGCCAGATCAACAATTTTGCATCATCCACTTACAGAAGAGGCAGGGTGCCAGTAAGTTTAAGGTTTCAGCACAGGGAGGCCAAAATTAGAGCAACCCATTAAGATGAGGGCCAGCAGCAGACTAGCACCACACTGACAGTGGGGTCAGTCCTCATGTCAGAGTACGTGGCCATAGGTCAGGGAAGAGTGGATAGTGCAAAGGCATTAGAGAATGGAAGATTCTCTGCAAGAAGCACAGAAAGAAGACTGCCACATAGGCATGGTCCCCTTTATTGTTCACAGTTTGTTCAGAGAAACCAGAGCACACCAATCTGTGCTCCAGGCCTCTCTGACAATTGATGGTGTAGAGTTGACAGAAAGTCTGGTTCCTGCACCCCCATTTTCAACGACAGCATTCTGGTAGCCAACTCGGTAACCTGTTGGTTTCCTGAGATCCCATTGCGATCTGGGGTCCAAACAGAGGTGAACAACCATCCAGTGTGATGGAGATCAGAGAAGAGACCATGGATAGTATCAACCAATGTATGTCAAGGGTGGCACTGGGTGATAGTCTGATGACTACTCAGGAAGTCACTGCTAATTAAGAACATCTCACAAGTGCAAGAATGAATGTGACTGAGGACTTGAGCAATAATTACCAATTCTACAGTAAATACACTGCATCTGCTTGCCATGGAGTATTGTTCACTGAACCTTGTGTGTGTGTAGGTAAATCTGAGAGAAGCTACCATTCTCTGTTGACTTCACATCAGCCACTCTTAGCTGATCTATGGCCACATCCTCTGACATGAGAATCCACCCCACTGTCAGTGTAGTGCCCATCAAAACTCATCCATCAGCCATAGATGAGGAGGAGGAGGAGGAGGAGGAGGCGGAGGAAGAGGGAGGAAGGAGGCTGAAAGAATGAAAAATGTATGGCAAATAGTGAGCAGTAATTATTGCAGAAAAGAACATGTAATACAGACCATGCACCTACAAAATAAGCAGAAAGAAGTTTTCGGAAAAAATTCAAAGCTACGTGGTATAACAGGGAAGCAAGATCACAGGGTGATATAGGTGTGACATATGATACAGGCAGTCAGGATCTGGTGACACAATCTGAGCAGTTGAACACAGAATGTGGTAACACATGACCTGAAGAAAACACTGCATTGGCTACAAAGGTAAAGAAGATTCACCAATGCAGGATATGAATCTGTAACAAATTCAGTATGACACTCAGAGCCAGTTCATACAGGAAACAAACACCTGTGTGCTCCCTGCCGCCATTGGATAAGCAGCTGCAGCAGCAAGTCATATACCCCTAGCTTACTTATTTGTTACATAGTTTAATTCTTAATTTCTTTGCATGTTTTTGGGTACTTCCATTATTTAATTCTTAAATTTTGGGTGTATTATAGTATTTGAGAGTTGTAGCCTTGTGCTTTAGTGTTTACTTCACAGATTCTTATTTAAATTGCATGTGAGTCTCATATAGGAGGTGTAATTTAGAGTTTTAGTTACTGTAATCGTAAATTCAGGCAGATTGTAGGGCAATTGTTAGTTATTGGTACAGGTTAGTTAATACATTCTTTGTGTGTTTCTCTTGCATTATCTAGGCACGGACTCGTGTTTCAGTAACTGTTGTTCAACATTGATTAGAATGGACAGGGACTGTGATTGTTGTGTTTGGATGAGGGCTGAGTTGGCATCCCTTCGCTCACAGCTGCAAGCACCACTGACTTCGGTCATGCAGCTTGAGGCTGTTGCCAATGGGCGCCACTGTGGGGAGCTGTACTTGGTTATTACGGGGATGTCAACATTGTCCCGTCTGTCCCCAGATCAGTCTGCCACTGTGGTTGCCCTGGTTGCTGCCCGCAGTGGGGCTTAACCCTCGCCTGTGGTTGATTGGGAGGTTGTTCCAAGGTGTGGCAGGCAGCGAAAGACGTCCCTGGAGGCTGATCAGAAAGCCTCCCCGATGCGTCTGAGAAACAGGTTTCAGGCACTGTCTCTGGCTGAGCCAGATGCAGCTCCCTGCCTTGTTTCAGAGGATGATTCTCAGCCTTCAAGGTCCGGGAAATCACAGAGGGTGGGCTTATTGGTAGTTGGGAGCTCCAATGTTAGGCACGTAATGGGGCCCCTTAGGGATATGGCGGCTAAGGAGGGGAAGAAATCCAGTGTGCACTCTGTGTGCATTCCGGGTGGAGTCATTCCTGATGTGGAAAGGGTCCTTCCGGATGCCATGAAGAGCACAGGGTGCAGCCAGCTGCAGGTGGTGGCACATGTCGGCACTAATGACATGTGTCGCTTTGGATCTGAGGAAATTCTCTCTGGATTCCAGAGGCTATCTGATTTGGTGAAGGCTGTCGGTCTTGCTTATGAGATGAAGGCAGAGCTCACCATCTGCAGCATCATTGACAGATGCGACTGCGGACCTTTGGTGAAGAGCCGGGTGGAGGGTATGAATCAGAGGCTCAGACAGTTTTGCGACCGTGTTGGCTGCAGATTCCTTGACTTGCGCCATAGGGTGGAGGGGTTTCAAGTTCTGCTGAATAGGTCAGGAGTTCACTACACTCAGCTGGCAGGTACACTGGTAGCGGAGGCTGTGTGGCGTGTACTGGGCGGTTTTTTAGGTTAGAAGGCCTCGGGAAAGTATGGGGTGGGCTGCAATCTCAAAGGGTGCATGGCAAATACAGGACATGCTTGGATCAAGGAACAGTTGGAATTGTAGTTGTAAATTGTTGTAGTAGAGCTGGGAAAGTCACTGAGCTTCAAGCGCTAATAGAAAGCACAGAAGCTGAAATTGTTATAGGTACAGAAAGCTGGCTAAAGCCTGAAATAAGTTCTGCAGAAATTTTTACGAAGTCTCAGACAGTGTTCAGGAGCGATAGAATAGGCAGAATTGGTGGTGGAGTGTTTGTGTCTGTCAGTAGTGGTTTATCATGTAGTGAAGTCGAAGTAGATACTCCATGCGAATTGGTATGGGTGGAGGTTATACTTAACAGCCAAACTAAGTTAATAATTGGCTCCTTCTACTGACCCGCAGACTCCGATGATATAGTTGCTGAACATTTCAGAGAAAATTTCAGTCTCATAACAAATAAATACCCCACTCATATGGTTATAGTTGGTGGGAACTTCAACCTTCCCTCGATATGTTGGCAAAAATACTTGTTCAAAACCTGTGGTGGGCAGAAAACATCTTCTGAGATTATCCTAAATGCTTTCTTCGAAAACTATTTCGAGCTTTTAGTCCACGAACCCACGCAAATTGTAAATGGTTGTGAAAAAACACTTGACCTCTTAGCCACAAACAATCCAGAGCTGATAGAGAGCATCATGACTGATACAGGGATTAGTGATCACAAGGTCATTGTATCTAGGCTCAATACCGTTTCTTCCAAATCCACCAGAAACAAACGCAAAATAATTTTATTTAAAAAAGGGGATAAAGTGTCACTAGAAGCCTTCCTAAGAGACAATCTCCATTCCTTCCAAACTGACTATGCAAATGTAGATGAGATGTGGCTCAAATTCGAAGCTATAGTAGCAACAGCAATTGAGAGATTCATACCTCATTAATTGGTAAGAGATGGAACTGATCCCCCATGGTACACAAAACAGGTCCGAACGCTGTTGCAGAGGCAACAGAGAAAGTATGCAAAGTTCAGAAGAACATGAAATCCTGAAGATTGGCTAAAATTTACAGACGTGCGAAATTTGGCATGGACTTCAATGCGAGATGCCTTTAATAGGTTCCACAACGAAACATTGACTCGAAATTTGGTAGAAAATCCGAAGAAATTCTGATTGTATGTAAAGTACACAAGCGGCAAGACGCAGTCAATACCTTCGCTGCACAGTGCCGATGGTACTGTTACCGACGACTGAGCCGCTAAAGCGCAGTTATTGAACGCAGTTTTCCGAAATTCCTTCACCAGGGAAGATGAATGAATATTCCAAAATTTGAAACACGAACAACTGCTAGCATGAGTTTCTTAGAAGTAGATACCTTAGAGGTTGCGAAGCAACTCAAATCGCTTGATACGGGCAACTCTTCAGCTATACCGATTAGGTTCCTTTCAGATTACACTGATACAATAGCTCCCTACTTAGCAATCGTATACAACTGCTCGCTCACCGATAGATCTGCACCTACAGATTGGAAAATTGCACTGGTCGCACCAGTGTTTAAGAAGGATAGTAAGACTAATCCATCGAACTACAGACCTATATCATTGACGTCAGTTTGCAGTAGGGTTTTGGAGCATATACTGTATTCAAACATTATGAATGACCTCGAAGGGAACGATCTATTGAAACGTAATCAGCATGGTTTCAGAAAACATCATTCTTGTGCAACACAGCTAGCTCTTTATTCGCACGAAGTAATGGCCACTATCGACAGGGGATCACAAGTTGATTCTGTATTTCTAGATTTCCGGAAAGCTTTTGACACCATTCCTCACAAGCGACTTCTAATCAAGCTGCGGGCCTATGGGGTATCATCTCAGTTGTGCGACTGGATTCGTGATTTCCTGTCAGGATGGTCGCAGTTCGTAGTAATAGACGGCAAATCATCGAGTAAAACTGAAGTGATATCAAATGTTCCCCAAGGAAGCGTTCTGGGACCTCTGCTGTTCCTGATCTATATAAATTACCTGGGTGACAATCTGAGCAGTTCTCTTAGGTTGTTTGCAGATGATGCTGTAATTTACCGTCTAGTAAGGTCATCCGAAGACCAGTATCAGTTGCAAAGCGATTTAGAAAAGATTGCTGTATGGTGTGGCAGGTGGCAGTTGATGCTAAATAATGAAAAGTGTGAGGTGATCCACATGAGTTCCAAAAGAAATCTGTTTGAATTCGATTACTCGACAAATAGTACAATTCTCAAGGTTGTCAATTCAACTAAGTACCTGGGTGTAAAAATTACGAACAACTTCAGTTGGAAAGACCACATAGATAATATTGTGGGGAAGGCAAGCCAAAGGTTGCGTTTCATTGGCAGGACACTTAGAAGATGCAACAAGTCCACTAAAGAGACAGCTTACACTACACTCGTTCATCCTCTGTTAGAATATTGCTGCGCGATGTGGGATCCTTAGCAGGTGGGATTGACGGAGGACATCGAAAGGGTGCAAAAAAGGGCAGCTTGTTTTGTATTATCACGTAATAGGGGAGAGAGTGTGGCAGATATGATACGCGAATTGGGATGGAAGTCATTAAAGCAAAGACGTTTTTCGTCACAGCGAGATCTATTTCAGTCACTAACTTTCTCTTTCAAATGCGAAAATATTTTGTTGAGCCCAACCTACATAGGCAGTTATGATCATCAAAATAAAATAAGAGAAATTAGAGCTCGAACAGAAAGGTTTAGGTGTTTGTTTTTCCCGCGCGATGTTTAGGAGTGGAATGGTAGAGAGATAGTACGATTGTGGTTCGATCAACCCTCTGCCAAACACTTAAATGTGAATTGCAGAGTAGTCATGTAGATGTAGATGTACTACAGAGAACTAATCAATAAAACACACACCAAAACAGATTCATGATAGATTTATGAAAGCATAGAGAATGCTGTGCAACTAACTGGGCTGGAAGAACTGATGACAATTACTATAACATTAAAACATCTAGCAAGGAATATACGACCAGAAGAGGAGCACATTACTTTTCCTGTACATAGTTTCATGTACAGGGTGAGCTATGAGGTTTTCCCCTGTTAGATGGAGGTTATTCCTTAGGTTATTTGGAACAAAAAATGTAAATACAGTAATATTATCAGATCCATAATTAAGAAGCTACAACAGAGTTCCAAAATATGCCACAGTGTATGAAGCACTAAACTTGTGTTCACAGGATTCACAATCAGTCTTAGGTAGACAAGTGCAGCGAGTGGTACGTTTGCACAACAACCAAGTTTTTGATAGTGCAGTCACTGTTTACTGTTATTGTCTCCTATGTACAGTACACTATGTGATTCCATACAAGTTTTCATTGCAGGAGTATGGAGAGATGGTGTAGATTTTGGGCTTCTGCTATGGCAATGTGAAAGCTGCTCTTGCTGAATATCACCATCAGTATCCTAATCGCTGGATTCCGAGTACCAAAACATTTAGTGGAAAATATTGAACATTGAGAATCTAGTACTCTTCCCAATATTTGTATTCACTCCAAAAGCCATTGTGATGTTCAAGAGGAGGAAAACATTCACTAGAGCACACTCCTCGTTCAAGTACAAGACACCTAACTACCCAATTGAACGTTTCAGAATCTAAAGTATGCAAGATTCTTCACGAGAATGAACTGTATCTTTTCATGTGCAAAATGTTCACCGTTTAGAACCACATGATTGTGGCAACCATTTGCACTTTTGTAACTGGTTAAATGGAAATTGGCATCTCTTTCGGTTCATAATATTCAGTGATGAGGCAACCTTTACCGGAGATGGCATCAATAACATGCAATACATGCATGATTGGGCAGATGAAAATCTCCATACCATGGTAGTATCTCAATTTCAATGCAGATTCAGTGTCAATGGCAGGTGTGGTGTTGTGTGTGACCAGTTACTGGGACCGTTTATTCCCCCAGGAAATTTGAATGGTCAGATGTAAAGTAACTTTTTGTGAGAAGACTTACTGCAGCTTCTTGAAAATGTTCCTCTGGAAACAAGATGCCACATGTACATCCCACATGACAGGGCACCTGCACACTTCCACCATGTTGTAACAATATATCTTAATCAGCAATTCCCACATCGATAGCTAGGTCGGGGGGTAGTGAAATCCTACAATAAAAGTGTTTGTGACATTTTCCTGAGTTTTTCAATTACTGTAGCTCCTTAATTATGGATCTGGTCCCACTACTTTATTTACATTTTTTGCTCCAAATAACCTAAGGAATACCCTCCAGAAACTGAGGGAAAGCCTTGTGACTCACCCTGTATAGAATCCATCTCAAAGTGAACAATCTGCCAACAGAGCTGAAAAACTGGAGAAATTATGAAAACAGGTTGCTGTCAGAAGAAATGAATCATTCTTCTTAGACGTGTTGTGCAAGCACTTTGTAATGACGCATGGTTGTATAGCATGGGATTACAGACAAGAAGGGCAAGACTGTCAAATACATACCCAACATCACCAATGGAGAAAAAATAGGACAGCTTAATGCAATGAGAAGTGTCACCGTATTGCATGAGGCTTGAAGAGTTGAAATTAGATGTATTGTGCCTCCAAGAATGATATACAAAGGCAGGGAAGATCTCCAGTATGCCAATAACTTCCCAGAGAGCCACACAAGGGCAGTGTCCTATGGCAGCAGTAATAGCATTTAAAAAGCCCACAACAGTGACAAACATATCATAGTGTTGTCCGGAACATGTAATCTGGGTGAAAATCTTACATGCATTTTCATTTAGCAATGCAAATGAAGAATAGCAGTCACCTAGGATGATACCCTCTTGTGTACATTAATGATGCAAATCTGAAGTCAGTCTTGTGGCATAGCTGCTTGTCTGATAAGTGTGGAAGACAGCTAAAAGAAGCCATTATGGAACTCAGCCTACAGGTATTGAATACACCTCAGACTCCCAATCTACAAAGGGAGGGTTAGAGGAACATGAAATATTGATGTCATCTTAGCAAATACAGTAGCAGCATGCCATGTGAAAGGCTGGAAATTTGAGAATGGAATGACATCCAGTGATCACAATATCTTATACTATACCATAACTGAAAGGGAGGGTTGGTTGGTTGGCTCCAGGAGGGGACCAAATGGGAAAGTCATTGGTCCCATCAGATTAGGGAAGAATGGGGAAGGAAGTCAGCTGTGCATTTCAGAGGATCCATCCAGCTATTTGCCTACAGCGATTTAGGGAAATCATAGAAAACCTAAATCAGGATGGCCAGACATGAGTTTGGGCCATCATCCTCCTGAATGTGAGTCTGGCATGCTAACAACTGTGCCACCTCACTTAATGACTGGAGGTGAAATCCAAGGCACCACAGAAAATGTGTTCATAAAGTCCACAAACAACATCAAAGATGTTAACTGGGAAGAACTAAGAAGGTTGTTTCATTGTCTGGGAAGTTCATCACAGGGTGATAATGTAGATTTGTAAATAATAGTCAGTTATCAGTTGCCCTGTTGGTCAGGCAACAGGCATTACATGCATTGATCAAAAATGATAGTGCATTGAGATTGGCTAGTTTCTAGCTGAAATCTAGATCTGCCAATAAAATTTAAAAAGGACAACTGAAAGCTGAAATCTATTATTTACAAGTCAGTATAACAGTTGCTTCATGCAACAGCCTTCTAAATGGAAGGTAACCTGATAATGTAGATGTTAAAGTACAAGAACTGACAGTGGCTATACATTGTGCAATGTATGTATCATCAGCTGTCAGAAGAGGTCATTCTAAAGGAGTACCTTGCATTTAGACAAAAGCACTGTGCAGAAATTAACATGTGAAACAAAAACAGCCAGAAAGCTATACCAGAGAAGCATGACCCAAGAGGAAACAGTCTAAAGGTTGTGTGGACACAGGTATATCAAATAATGTTTTAAGAAAGAATTATGGAAAATAAAAAATTGAATGATGGAAGCAATTCATGATGGCTAACTTAGAAACCAAACCCCGGGGTATACCACATAAAATAGTCTTCTAGAAAATATGATTACTGACAGTCTTATCCCTGCTCAAATGGAATGATGAGATGGTAACACAAAGCTGGGAACAGTCAGAAACACTGCATCCTGACGACAAAGAAGAAGTTGAGACAGAAGATCAGCACAGGTTATGAGAAATGTCATGGGAAGACATAGAAACAATAAACTCATGCACCTCTTGCACATGAAGAAATTAGGCACATAATTTAAGAGTGGGCAAGAAATAATCTCTAGGGCCAAATGGGATACCTATATAAGTAATACAAACCTTATGTGACCAGTTAGGTATTTACTTTTGTGAACTTTACAATGTGTGTCTCCTGGAAGGAAGGCTCCCTACACTGTGGAAGAATGCTGAAGTGGTAAAGAACAAGACAATTGTCTTCTGAAAGTTCTCAGCAAAATATTTGAAAAACTATTGTGCAACAGATTGCAAGATCATAGAGTTCTACAGGCAGGAAGTGTTTAGAAGAGGCAAACCTACTGAAGAAACAATTAACAAGGTGATTTCCCTACCAACAAATACTTATTCTACATATGCTTCAGCAATGGTAATCAATATTGCTGGCGCTTTCAAAAACATGTGTTGGTCATCTTTCTTTGGCTGCCTTGGGGATTTATAGTGTCCAGAAGTGCTGTACAACTACTTGACAGATGATTTCCACAGGCAATATGCTTCTTTAACAAGCCAATTAAAAAAAAAAAATGAAGACAATAACAAAAGCCTGTCTGCAGAGATCAGTGATCTGAGTTTAGGAATGTAGCACTGGAGTCCATACAAGAGAAGTTACATTACAGCGGTATGATAAGCAGACTGGTAGCATGTGCAGATGGCATGCGGTTTGTTGCAAGTGGTGGCTCCAGAATAATTATAGAAGACGAATGTAATGCAGTGCTCCACAAACTTGAGGGCTTGTGTCAGAGTATTAAATTGTCACTAGCACCTCAAACAACAAAATATCTCATGCTGAAAGGGAACCCTAAAATAAAATTAAATGCTGTAACAATTAGGAGAAGCACACTTCCTTTCTCTCTCTCTCTCTCTCTCTCTCTCTCTCTCTCTCTCTCTCTCTCTCTCTCTCTCTCTCTCTCCTTTTTTATTTGTGTGTGTGTGTGTGTGTGTGTGTGCTGAAAAAGTACAATCATGATGAATAAAATTGTAATGTTGCAAATACACAATTTTGGCTTCCCTTGAAAACTATTAGAACATACCCCCAATCTATATTAGCATCAGTTGTAGGGTATGGTGTGAGCATTTGGGCTCATAGATTGCAGCTAGTGAAGCCAGCCTTAATTTGGTGAGAAGAGTTAAATGAGGAGTGCTACTAAGATTAGGATGGTGAAGATGGCGGTGAAAAAAGGTTCACGGAAATTGAGTTCCCCGAAAAACATAAAAAAGAATGAGTTTTTATGTATTCAGTGCAAAAAAAGTATCGTTGTTTGACCTGAAAAATGTTACTGCTGCGAAGTTAAAGCAAAAAAAGCAAACAAAATCATTACAAGATCAAAATCTAGTGAAAAAACCGTAGCAAATGCAAATTCAGTGACATCGACATGTCAACATTGCGATGATTTTCGTCTCGTTTTAAGTGCAAAAAACAGTGAAATCAGTGAACTTAAAAGGACTGTAGCCTTACTGGAGAAACAGCTGCAACATCTTGGCTGTAAAACTCAACAAACAGAGCATCGTCTGAACATGGAAAAAATATCGGCTACGAGTATTGTAATCAAAGGAAGAACTCCTGTGGAAACAAATACAAAACTTGGAAATAATAAAGTAAATAATTAATGGAAAATCTTATATAAATATGTGAAACAAATACTAACAAAGAGATAGAGGGGCTGGCCAGTACTTACCTCAGCTCAGTACAGCCGATAGATACACAAAAAACAACTGAAAATTTAAGTTCCTAGCTTTCGGAATAAATGTTCCTTCATCAGGGAGGAGAGAGAGGAAAGAAAGGGAAGAAGGGAAAGTGGATTTAGTTACTCACAACCCAGGTTATGAAGCAACAGGGAAAGGAAAACAGGGAAGGTAGCAAGGATGGAGGCATGGTTGTCAGAGGGAAGCCAAAGATATTCTACTGTAGGTACTGTGCCAGCTTCAAACCAAAGAGGATGCATACAGAAGTAAAGAGGTATATAGTATAAAGATGTAGGATGAAAAGATGCATGAATGGCTAAAGAGGAAAGGGAAAGAGGAGAAGACTGAAGAGTAAATGGTAGTGAGGTTGTTTAACGTAGGTTCAGTCCAGGGGGATGGCGGGATGAAAGGATGTGCTGGAGTGCAAGTTCCCATCTCTGCAGTTCAGAGGGACTGGTGTTGGGTGGGAGAAGCTAAATGGCACATACGGTGTAGCATGTTCCTAGGTCCCTAGAATTATGCTGGAGGGTATGCTCCACTACTGGGTATTGGACATCTCCTAAGCGGACAGTTCGTCTGTGTCCGTTCATGCGCTCAGCTAGTTTAGTTGTTGTCATACCAATATAAAAGGCTCTGCAGTGCAGGCATGTCAGCTGATAAATGACATGTGTGGTTTCACATGTGGCCCTGCCTTGAATTATGTATGTTTTACCAATAGCGGGGCTGGAGTAGGTGGTTGTGGGGGGATGCATGGGGCAGGTTTTGCAGCGGGGTCGGTTACAGGGGTAGGAACTGCTGGGTAGAGAAGGTAGTCTGGGAATATTGTAGGATTTTACAAGGATGTTATGGAGGTTAGGGGGACGATGAAAGGCAACTCTGGGTGGTGCGGGGAGAATTTTGTCAAGGGATGATCTCATTTCAGGGGTTGACTTGAGAAAGTCATATCCTTGGCAGAGTAATTTATTGATGTATTCGAGGCCAGGATAATATTGGGTGACAAGGAGGATGCTTCTGTGTGGTCTGAGGGTAGGAACATTGTTGTTGGATGGGGAGGAATGTATTGCCCGGGAGATCTGTTTGTGGACAATGTCTGTAGGATAGTTGCGGGAGAGGAAAGCACTGGTCAGGTTATTGGTGTAATAGTTGAGGGATTCGTCACTGGAGCAGATATGTTTGCCACGAATACCTAGACTGTAGGGAAGGGAGCGTTTGATGTGGAATGGATGGCAGCTATCAAAGTGAAGGTACTGTTGTTTATTTGAGGATTTGATATGTACAGAGGTGTGGATGTGAGCTTCAACAAGATGAAGGTCAACATCCAGGAAGGTGGCTTGGGTTTTGGAGAAGGACCAGGTGAAATTCAGATTCGAAAAGGAGTTGAGGTTATGGAGGAAATTAAGGAGTGTTTCGTCACCACGAGTCCAGACCACAAAGATGTCATCTATAAACCTATACCAGGCCAGGGGAAGCAGCTGTTGGGTCTTCAGGAAAGCCTCCTCCATGCGGCCCATGAAGAGGTTGGCATAGAACGGAGCCATCCTGGTTCCCATGGCAGTTCCCCTGATTTGTTTGTAGGTCTGCCCTTCAAAAGTGAAGTAATTATGGGTGAGGATGAAGTTGGTAAGTGTGATAAGGAACGAGGTTTTTGGAAGATCTTCGGGTGGGCGTTGGGAGAGGTAGTGCTCAAGGGCAGAGAGACCATGGGTGTGTGGGATGTTTGTGTAAAGGGATGTAGCATCTATGGTGACAAGAAAGGTTTCAGGTGGGAGAGGAGTGGGAATGGATTTGAGGCGTTCTAGGAAGTGGTTTGTGTCCTTGACGTAGGATGGGAGTCTGCGGTGATAGGTTGGAGGTGTTGGTCTACCAGAGCTGAGATACGTTCTGTTGTGGCTTTGAAGCCTGCTACAATGGGACGGCCAGGATGGTTCTCTTTGTGGATATTTCCCTCTCTCCTCCCTGATGAAGAAACATTTATTCCGAAAGCTAGGAACTTAAATTTTCGGTTGTTTTTTGTGTATCTATCGGCTGTACTGAGCTGAGGTAAGTACTGGCCAGCCCCTCTATCTCTTTGTAAATAATAAAGTAAGTGCATCAAATAGTTATAATGACAAACGTGATTTCACAAACAATGTCAATCAGGAATATATGAGTCCAGATAATAATTACCAACAACAACAGCCATACACTCTAAATTTTTCGTGCATGTTGCATCCTAACAAAGAAATGTGATTAAAAAATCAGTCGACTGGCCTCAAGTGTGCAAAAAAGAACAAAAAGTGTTGATTTTTGTCGATAATCATGGACGCCAGATAGCAGAAAAGGTAGCAGATACACAAACTAATGCAAGTGTCCAAGCCTTTGTCAAACCAGAAGCAGGCATTGCAGAAGTGACAAAAACAGTAGTAAAATCGTGTGAAAACCTTAACCAAAAAGAATGTGTCATAATTTTTGCAGGTGCGAATGATGTTGCCAGAGATAAAGGTAGTGAACTCACTGTTCTTGAAAGTGTGCTACCCAAATTAGGCAACACAAATGTAGCTGTTGTAAATCAACCACACTGATACGACCTTCCTCCTTGGTCATGTGTCAATAAATTAATAGAAAGATTAAACAAAGAGATAGATACTGTATGCAAAAAGTTTCTGTATGTGAACTTAATAAACATAAGCATGTTAGACAGGTCCATCCACACCAGCCATGACCTTCATTTAAATCACAGACATCAGATGATTCACATAAGATCAAGCATTACAAATTGTACAGTAAAATTCTTAACAAAACCATACAGGCATCAAAGAACATGTTCTTAAAGGCAGAAATTGATAACTCAAACAATAAAGTAAAAACTATTTGGAATTTTGTAAAGAAGGAAACAGGGAAAAGTGCCGCTCACAGTGAAAATATTCAAATAAAAAATCAGGATCATATTGTTAGTGATCCAAAAACAGTTGCTGATATGTTCAACAAACATTTTTTAACTGTAACAGAACATAAATCAAGCCATTAGTTTTCTGCAAGCCAGCGTACCTGGCACAGTACCACAAATCAAAATAACAACAGTCACTATTCCAGAAATTGAAAGAATAATTAGATCCCTGAAAAGTAAAAACTCCACTGGAGTTGACAACATATCTAGCAAATTATTAAAATACTGCCGTGGCCACTTAAGTAGAATCTTTTGCCACATTTTTGATGCGTCACTTAAGCAAGGAATAGTGCCCGAAAGACTTAAGTATGCAGTTGTGAAACCTCTGTATAAAAAGGGAGATAAGGCAGATACTGCTAACTATCGGCCAATCTCACTACTGACGAGTTTTTCTAAGGTTTTAGAGAAACTAATGCATGCCAGGATTGTTAATCACCTCATTGAATATAAGATCATCAGTAATAGTCAGTTTGGATTTCAGAAGGGGTTATCAACAGAAGATGCAATATTTGCATTTGCTGCCAATGTTTTGGAGTCCATCAACAAAAAGATGAAGATAGTTGGAATATTTTGTGACCTCTCAGAAGCGTTTGACTGCGTTAGTCACCAAATACTTTTGCATAAAGCATCATATCTAGGCATAAGTGGGGCAGCAGGGAAGTAGCTCCATTCTTATCTTTCAAACAGAAAACAGAAAGTTGTACTGGATAGTCAAGAAGGTGCATCAGCATCATCGGAATGGGGAACAATCACCTGTGGAGTGCCTCAGGGCTCCATTCTGGGCCCCCTACTTTTTATTATTTTCATTAATGATTTTCCTCTATGTACAGATATTTGTAAATTCACCATCTTTGCTGATGACACTACGCTACTGGTTGATAACTCAGTGGATGAACTTGAGGTGACAGCTAATAAGGTTTTTAGTGATATTGTGAACTGGTTTAATGTAAGTGGTCTTTCTATTAAGCTCAGTAAAACAAACTATGTCCAGTTTCAGACAGTCTCTAAAGAAGATGAACAAGAACAAAAACTAGGTGACATGCAGATAGCTAAGGTCGATAGTACAAAGTACCTTAGCTTACATATAGATAGCAAACTAAACTGGTCAGACCACATCTTGGATCTCTGCAAAAGGCTGAATTCAGCAACTTATGCTTCACGCATTATCTGCTCTTACAGAAATACGGAAACCAGTAAATCAGCTTATTATGGTTATTTTCATGCCATTATGGCATATGGAACATATTCTGGGGAAATCAGCCACTTGCTAGGAAAGTGCTATCTGCACAGAAAAGAGCCATAAGAATCATGAGTGGAGCCCACCCTAGAGCCACATGCAGAAATCTTTTTAAAGAACTTCAAATCTTCACATCCATTGCACAATATATATTCTCCTTGATGTGTTTCATAAGGGAAAAAAAGCCCGTCTTCAAACCTAATAGTGTTTATCATAATCATAATACTAGAAGAAAAGATGATATCCACTATGAGCATGCAAACCTGAGTAAGGTACAGAAGGGGGTCCACTTCAGTGGTTGTAAGATTTTTAATGCCCTCCCTTCACAAATTAAGTGTTTAGTAGATCATGAGTTCTCGTTTAAGAAAGGCTTAAGGCAGTTCCTATTGCAAGGGTCTTTTTATACTATAGAAGAGTTCCTGAACCACGATGAATAGTACCCTAGTACCTGTACGGATAAGTCTCAGATACATTTCCCACTCTTCATTTGTGATCCTGTCTATCTATTACTTGTCAACATCTGAAGTTTTCAGTAGTATATTTTCTCTATGTACGTGTATAGAGTCTGTAATACTTAACTTTGTAACATTTATTTTTTTTGTGATTTTAATTTGTAATGTTAATCTAAGCCATATAATTTTAATATGAATAATAGCAATACTTACAAAATACCATAAAAAGTTTGTAAAACTGACACGTTCCATATCCTGTGATGTATTCACAGCATGGATCACCGGAACACAAAATAAATTAATAAAACAATTAAAAAAAGTGGGAAACAATTTTTGGTTGAAGAAATCTGTCGTCTAGCAAATTGCAATCACAATAGGACTAATATAGAAGCAGTCCAAAGTACTTTGGACAAATGGGTCATAAAGAAAGATGTGATGTCTTATAAAAAGGGTGAAAGACATTTTTTAGGGAAGTAGACTGTATCACAAAAAAATATGATGCAGAATTAAATTGCTAATATAGACTGAAGATTGTACACCAGAATGTACAGTCATTAACAAACAAAGTTGATGAAATAAATATACTCCTCAATAGTGAATGGAAAGATGTTGCAGTGTTATGTTTTTGTGAGCATTGGTTACAAAATGAGTATTTTCAGTACTTAAAAATATTACATTTTAACCATGCAAACTGCTTTTGTAGAATGGAATCAAAACATGGGGGAACTTGTATATATATAAAAGAAAATGTAGATTATAAGAGTATACCATCTGTTTGCAAACTTGGTTGTGAAAGAGACTTTGAAATCTCAGCTGTAGAATTAATGCCTGAAAACACTATTATTGTATGTGTGTATAGATCTCCTGTTAGCAACATCAGTGTTTTTTTCAAAAAATTGGATCTTGCTTTAGGCAGACTTAAGACAACTGGGAAAACAGTGGTACTATGTGGTGATTTTAATATTGACTTTCTGAGCCATAGCCCTCACAGGGAAAATTTTTTAAATATTATAAAAGCCTACAATCTTTGTCTTATGTTAGCTCTCCAACACATGTAACTAAAACTAGTGTCACTCTCCTTGACCAGGTATGTGTAAACATGGACAAGTGTACATCAGAAAACTTTGATACCGGCTATAGTGACCACCTTTTGCAATTACTGACCATACCTGTAAATCACATTTCGATCAGTATAGAAAATGTTATCCATAAAAGGATTTATAGTGGGAAAAATATTGAATACTTCCAGTACCTAATCAGCGAACAATCTTGGAGAGAAGTATATGATACCTCTAATACTAACGAAAAGATGGATAATTTTTGAAAAATTTTCAAGCATAATTTTGACATAGCTTTTCCACAAAGGAAAGTTATTTCCAAGAGCACAGATAGATTCAGAAACTGGATTACACCAGGCATCAGAGTATCTTGTAAAAGGAAGCGGGAACTTTTTCTGCACTCAAAAACTAACAGCAGTCCAGAATTTATTAATTATTTCAAAGAATACAAGCTAGTTTTGAAACACATCATAAAGGAGGCAAAAATTAAGGAAAATGACAAATGTATTATGAAGTCATCCAACAAAACTAAGTCCATGTGGAAAGCTGTGCAGGATCTTACTGGGAAGAAGACAACTCACAAAAATATTGTGATATCACATGATGGAAAAAATGTCACTGACCCTAGGGAAGTTGCAAATAGTTTCAATTCTTACTATGCAACTGTTGCTGGGAAATTAGTGAAGGAAAAATTTGGAAATCCGCCTAATACAACATGGAAAGAACTTTCGTCTATTGAAATAAACAATATATCCGTGTTCCTCAGTTCAGTAAGCCCAACAGAGCTCCTAAATACCATTAATTCACTGAAGAGTAAGTATTCAACTGCTACTGATGATATTCCAGATTATATCATAAAAATAACAGCAAGACAAATACTTTCACCTTTATTGGACATACGCAATTCATCCGTATCATGTGGTGTCTTCCCTCAGCAACTGAAAATGGCAAAAGTAATACCCCTATATAAAAAAGGTGATCATCAATGTATGGGTAACTATAGGCCTGTGTGTCTATTGTCAGGGTTTTCGAAAATTATTGGAAAAGTGTTCCTTTCAAAACTAATTACATTCTTTGACAAGAATAATATTATTTCTGGATGTCAAAATGGCTTCAGACCACAGAGATCAATTGAAACTGCCACTTTCAATCTGATAATCCATGTCTTAAATGCAGTGGACAACCACAGAAATATCTCAGGTTTATTCTTGGACCTAACAAAAGCTTTTGATGTGGTTCATCATTCTCAACCCCTGAGGAAGCTCGAATGGTATGGTGTAAGAGGTGTGCCAAATCAGTGGATCAAATCATATTTGGAATATCGCTCTCAGGTAACTGAAATTAAGTACACAGAAGGAAATGAACTCCAGGTACACGTTTCAGAACCATGTGGACTAACTCATGGTGTCCCACAGGGCTTCATTTTAGGTCCCTTTCTTTTTTTGATCTACATTAATGATTTCCCATCACACATTAGGTATTCGGAACCAGTACTGTTTGCAGATGACACAAGACTATTGATTGAAGGGAATAATGAAGAAAATCTTACTGCATCTGCAAAAGATATTACAAAAGGAGTGTCTGAATGGTTTACCAGAAACAGGCTAATAGTTAATCCCCAAAAAACGGTACTCATGAATTTCCACACTGATCAAAATAAAAATCCAGCACAACCTGTAATATGTATAGATAACCAAAACATTAGTTCTGTCAATGAAACTCAATTTCTTGGGATTCATATCCAGGAAAATCTTAATCAGAACACTCATATCACAGCCCTAAATTCAAAACTAGCAAAAATGAGCTATGTGGTAAGAATTCTCTGCAACAGTACTAGTGCAGAAACAGTTATGGCTGTATACTTTGCTCATGTACATTCAATACTGAAGTACGATATCATTTTCTGGGGAAATGTACATCAGGCCATAACAGTTTTCAGGAAACAAAAGGCAATTATAAGAATAATGAAACAAGTGAGAAGAGAAAATCATGCAAACCTTTCTTTAAAGGTCTAAACATCGTACCCCTTCCCTGCATTTAATTACTGGAAGTAGTCACACATGTCAAAAAAAAAAGAATACTGAGAAAAGAAAACCTTTTTCCTCAAAACAAAAGTGTCCATGATTACAGCACCAGGTCAGACAGTGACATACATGTCAATCATTGAAACACCACATTATGCCAAAAAGGTGTATATAATGCAGGAACAAAACTTTACACAGATTACCAAGACATATAAAATCTCTTACTGAACTAAAAAGCTTTAAAAAGTCTGTGACATCCTACCTTCTGAAAAACTGCTACTATTCAGGCTCACAGTATCTTATGCAAAAAAAAAATGTAATTTATGATGTAAATAAAATAGAAAGAAACTTCCACATGGGAAAAATATATTAAAAACAAAGATTCCAAGACTTACCAAGCGGGAAAGCGCCGGTAGACAGTCACAATAAAATAACACACAAACACACATACAAAATTATGAGCTTTCGCAACCGGCGGCTGCTTCGTCAGGAAAGAGGGAAGGAGAAGGTAAGATGAAAGGATGTGGGTTTTAAGGGAGAGGGTAAGGAGCCATTCCAATCCCAGGAGCGGAAAGACTTACCTTAGGGGGGGAAAAGGATAGGTATATACTCGTGCACACACACACACACACACACACACACACACACACACACACACACACACACACACACACACATATCCATCCATACATATACAGACACAAGCAGACATATTTAAAGGCAAAGAGTTTGGGCAGAGATGTCAGACAAGGCGGAAGTGCAGAGGCAAAGATGATGTTGAATGACAGGTGAGGTATGAGTGGCGGCAACTTGAAATTAGCGGAGATTGAGGCCTGGTGGATAACGAGAAGAGAGGATATACTGAAGGGCAAGTTCCCATCTCCGGAGTTCGGATAGGTTGGTGTTGGTGGGAAGTATCCAGATAACCCAGACAGTGTAACACTGTGCCAAGATGTGCTGGCCGTGCACCAAGACATGTTTAGCCACAGGGTGATCCTCATTACCAACAAACATTGTCTGCCTGTGTCCATTCATGCAAATGGACAGTTTGTTGCTGCTCATTCCCACATAGAAAGCGTCACAGTGTAGGCAGGTCAGTTGGTAAATCACGTGGGTGCTTTCACATGTGGCTCTGCCTTTGATCATGTACACCTCCCGGGTTACAGGACTGGAGTAGGTGGTGGTGGGAGGGTGCATAGGACAGGTTTTACACCGGGGGCGGTTACAAGGGTAGGAGCCAGAGGGTAGGGAAGGTGGTTTGGGGATTTCATAAGGATGAACCAAGAGGTTACGAAGGTTAGGTGGACGGCGGAAAGACACTCTTGGTGGAGTGGGGAGGATTTCATGAAGGATGGATCTCATTTCGGGGCAGGATTTTAGGAAGTCTTATCCCTGCTGGAGAGCCACATTCAGAGTCTGATCCAGTCCCGGGGAAGTATCCTGTCACAAGTGGGGCACTTTTGTGGTTCTTCTGTGACATGTTGTGGGTTTGAGGGGATGAGGAAGTGGCTCTGGTTATTTGCTTCTGTACCAGGTCGGGAGGGTAGTTGCGGGATGCGAAAGCTGTTTTCAGATTGTTGGTGTAATGGTCCAGGGATTCAGGACTGGAACAAATTCGCTTGCCACGAGGGCCTAAGGTGTAAGGAAGGGACTGTTTGATATGGAATGGGTGGCAGCTGTCATAATGGAGGTACTGTTGCTTGTTGGTGGGTTTGATGTGGACGGATGTGTGAAGCTGGCCATTGGACAGATGGAGGTCAACGTCAAGGAAAGTGGCATGGGATGTGGAGTAGGACCAGGTGAATCTGATGGAACCAAAGGAGTTGAGGTTGGAGAGGAAATTCTGGAGTTGTTCTTCACTGTGAGTCCAGATCATGAAGATGTCATCAATAAATCTGTACCAAACTTTAGGTTGTCAGGCTTGGGTAGCCAAGAATGCTTCCTCAAAGTGACCCATAAATAGGTTGGCATATGAGGCGGCCATCCTGGTACCCATGGGTGTTCCCTTTAATTGTTGGTATGTCTGGCCTTCAAAAGTGAAGAAGTTGTGGGTCAGGATGAAGCTGGCTAAGGTGATGAAGAAAGAGGTTTTAGGTAGGGTGGCAGGTGATCGGCGTGAAAGGAAGTGCTCCATTGCAGTGAGGCCCTGGACGTGCTGGATATTTGTGTATGGGGAAGTGGCATCAATGGTTACAAGCATGGTTTCTGGGGGTAACAGACTGGGTAAGGATTCCAGGTGTTCGAGAAAGTGGTTGGTGTTTTTGATGAAGGATGGGAGACTGCATGTAATGGGTTGAAGGTGTTGATCTACGTAGGCAGAGATACATTCTGTGGGGGCTTGGTAACCAGCTACAATGGGGCTGCCGGGATGTTTGGGATTGTGAATTTTAGGAATTAGGTAGAAGGTAGGAGTGCGAGGTGTCGGCGGGGTCAGGAGTTTGATGGAGTCAGATGAAAGGTTTTATAGGGGGCCTAAGGTTCTGAGGATTCCTTGAAGCTCTGCCTGGACATCAGGAATGGGATTACCTTGGCAAACTTTGTATGTAGAGTTGTCTGAAAGCTGACGCAGTCCCCCAGCCACATACTCCCGACGATCAAATACCATGGTCATGGAACCCTTGTCAGACAGAAGAATGATGATGGATCGGTCAGCTTTCAGATCACTGATAGCCTGGACTTTGGCTGTGGTGATGTTGGGAGTAGGATTAAGGTTTTTCAAGAAAGACTGAGAGGCAAGGCTGGAAGTCAGAAATTCCTGGAAGGTTTGCAGAGGGTGATTTTGAGGAAGAGGAGGTGGTTCCCGCTGTGATGGAGGACGTAACTGTTCCAGGCAGGGCACAGCCGAGATCCAGAAGTGGAAACAACTATCTACAAGTTAAATGCACCAAAATAAATAACAAACACAGAATAGATTCTGTGGAGTAGCTGGTTAAGAATTTTATTGTAGATCTGTAGTCGTAGAAGTAGCTGTACTATTTAAACCATTAAATATCAGAAATAAAAAGGTATATATTTATTATTATTCAACAAAATGTGGTTTCTAGGGGCTATCTTAGCTTTACAGATAATAGGCTGTAATTATGGAGAATAAATAATAACTGTAGACCTCTCAGTATGCACTACTTCCAAACCCAGGTATGCATCACTGAGTGAAGTGGCGTAGTGGTTAGCACACTGGACTCACATTTGGAAGGATGACAGTTCAATTCCACTTCCAATCATCCTGATTTAGGTTTTCCATTATTTCCCTAAATCGCTCCAGGTAGCTTCTTTGAATGGGCATGGCGGACTTCCTTCCCCGTCCTTCCGTAATCTTATGAGACCAACGATCTCGCTGTGTGGTCTCTTCCCCCGACAGCCCAACCCCAGCTATGCATCAAGCACATCCAGGAAAAGTCATGGGGTCGACTGTCTCTATCAGGCAAAAGGATAGATTGAGAAAAATTTGAGAATGTAGTACACACTGTGGGGGCATACATGGGTGCTCTTTGGCAAGAGGCAACAGGGAGAAACTGGAGTTCAGCACAGAGATGTAGTATGCAAACTGTGGATCTCACTACCAGAGAAAAGGAAATGGTAGTTTGGATGCTCAGTGAAGCACTGAATATGCATTGTGTGGTTGAGCAGCAGTTGTTGGCACCTGAGATGCAGGGGAGGGATGCCAGCCTCCACAAGTATCTGTCCACAGGACTGGTCTGTAAGGCACTTGCATGTTGCACCACACAGTTATGTGTTGGCTACAGCATCCATAATGCTGAAGCTGATGCCGGGCCATATACCAGAGTCCTATAATAAAGATTAGGCAGTATCAGAGCTTTTTAAAGTGGCAAATGTGTACAGTGGTCTGCATTCCTGCAGGTATTATTGAGGCAGTGAAGAGTATTAAGGTGTGACCATAACGTTTGCTTAAGTTGGTAAAGCTGGGGAAGATGTAACAATTGGGCTTCGAAGACCAGTCCCAAAAAGTGATATTTATTTATTTCATTGAAGTAGAGTTGTGGTTGTCTTGCACCTGAAAACTGGAAGCCACAGGTAAGAGCCAAGGACTGTGTCTTTTGTATGGCACCCTGCAGCTCATGTTCAGAAACATCCCCTGTGGAGGAGCTATAGTAAATGCATACATGTAGGCTCCACAGCTGTAGCGAGACCATTGACACCCACTAAAAAAAAGGGGCTCACTCAATGTACGACCCCGCAGGGCCACATTCTCTCGTATATGGGAGATATTGTGGGAAGCACCAACTTGAACCCAGAAAGTGAAAAGTGACAAGAAGTTCTGGACTAAATTTGAGAGTGGATGCTTGTAGGATAATGAAGATGTAATGATGCCATCTAGTGTCATAAGTCTTTTGCAAGTTGAATAAGACAATGACATGGTGTTGATGCAGGGAAAAACTGACCAAATAGCAGATTCCAGGCACACCAAACTATCAGTTGTGGAGCAACCTTGGTAAAAACCATACTGGGACAGAGTCAAAAGACTCTAAGACTCAAAGTACCAACATAACCACTGTCTCACCATGTGCTCAAGCAATTAGCAGTGAACATTAGTAAGACCAATTAGGCAATAGCTGTCTATCTCAAGAGGGCTTTTAACTAGTTCAAAATCAGTACGATCACACTTTCTTGCCATTGAGATGGGAACTCACCCTTGCTTAGGATACAGCTGAAAATGGCAAAGACATGACACTGGCAACCCAATGATAGTTTTTTGAGCATTTGGCTGTAGATGCAGTCTGACCCTGGAGCCATGTCAGGGCAAAGGGGTAGGGTATAGAGGAATTCCCACTCACTGAAAGGAGAATTACATGGTTCTAGGTGACATGTAGAGAAAGGTTTGTGGATTCATTCCAGCTGCTGTTTGAGGATACAAAATGCAAGC
Source organism: Schistocerca gregaria (assembly GCF_023897955.1). Classification (NCBI taxonomy): domain Eukaryota; kingdom Metazoa; phylum Arthropoda; class Insecta; order Orthoptera; family Acrididae; genus Schistocerca; species Schistocerca gregaria. Next base: position 69,161,076 of record NC_064927.1, on the reverse strand, counting down.
TGATCTCATTCTCAGATGCAGAGGCTTGAGCAAAATGCTCAGTGACAGCATCTGGGTCAGTGCAGACAATACCATTCAGCGAGACACTAGGTACACGTGCAGGGTGATCGGTGTTCATAGAAACATCGAATCTTCAGACAAATCTGCGAAGGAGGGGATCGTGGTTCAATGGTAGCCACATTCCACTCCCAGCATTCTTGTTTCTGTTGTTTTATGAGGTGATGAACCTGAGCACAGAGCCATTTCAGGGCAATGAACAGCTACAGTGTTGAAAGTTGTATTGAGTACCAACTGGTTGTTGTACATAGAGCTACAATTTACATACAAATTCTGCCAAATGCTCTGTTACAGTCATCTCAATTCTTAAATACTCCAATACTGCAGAGGGTACTGGTTTGCCATGCTGGGAACCTAGTTTCCTGAAGAGCAATGTAGAAAGCAGGAGAAATGCATAAGAGATGTCATAGGTCAGCCAGGTGGTGGAAAAAAAGCGCTACAGTACCCCTGGAGAATCATGCTGTCAGTAACCTGTGGGGGCATAAAGAACCAAGGAAGCAGGTCTTGCCCTAGGGTCACTTGATGTCACAGGTTGTGAGGATGTGTCATCAATACAAATTGGTTCTGAATCACATCGTTTGGGGGTATCCAGTGCCACAGGGACCACCGGGAACTCCATGTTGGGTTCTCTGGTGAAACGTGGACCACTGGAACCTCCTTTATCTTGAAGGTCTTCTTTTCATCCCTCTTCTCCTTGGCTGATTTCAGTTTCCATGGGGGCTTGTTTGCCCTGATTGCAGGGTTGGAGGACGAACATGAATCTCTACAACCAACAACCTGTAGCTCTTTCGGACTCTGGCTGCTATTGGGTTGCAGATCAAGAGAATCCTGGGAAGGAAGTGTCCTGAGGAACCTCTTCATGGTGAGTGACTCCAGAAGAGAGTGTTGCTTCTCAAGCTGGAGTTGGAGATCGACATCCTCAGTGGGTGGAGAGTCAATGCTCCCAAAGTGGGTTTAGGGAAAAAAGGAGGAGGGCCCCCAACCACCAGGGGATGAAGTGTAATCTAGCAGGCCCTGAGGGCCAATGCAGAAGGCACAAATATCCATGGGGGTACTGTTGTTGGAGATCATAATGTCATCATAGCCATAGCATGTGTTGTCATAAGTGCAGGATGGAAATGATCATATTTCTTCTTGGTCTCTTGATATGTCAGTCAATAAAGAGTGATGCTGAGGGAGAGACAGGATGACTCCTGCTTAAAGAGTGGCTCAAAACACTGTGTAAAGAGTCTTTTCTTTTGTCTTTGGAACACAGTGCAATCTGGTGAATAGGGGGAATGGTGCTCTCCACAGTTGACACAGAGGTGTTAGGGACACAAGAAACATTTTTGTGCAACTGATCAGGGTCAGGCTCAGAAATGGGTACTATGTAATTAGAATGGAGAGGTGTGTAAAGTGCTGGAGAAGAAAAAAGATGAACGTCCAAAATTGTAAGCCAAATCCAAGCACGATTGGCACCAAGAAGACCACCCAAGGGAAAGGCAGAGGGGAAGAAGTGTAGCAGAAGAATGAGTTTGCAATATGGAAGGGGAGGTAGTGCTGCAAGAGCTGGGTCCATGTTGGCCAAGCATGTATTTACGAAAGAATTGTGAGCTCCCTGTGGGGCTGATTGGTATGCAGGTTGATATTGGAATCACTGTTAACCTCTCTTCATAACGTGCACATTAACCAGTTTTTCAAATATCTTCAGTAGGAAGGAGGACAGACTGATTGGTCTCATATCCTTAGCCTTGGTATGGTCTGTTCTTCCTGGCTTCAGAATGAAAAACAACCCTCTCCATTCTCCTGGCATTAGGAATGATTCCTGCTTCCAGGGTGATTCCGAACAATGTGTATAGGGATCTAATTAATCCTACTCCTGCTTGTTGCACTAGAGCCGGAAAGATCCATCAGGGCCTGTTGACTTGAAAGTTGAAACACTCCCACAACCCACTGGACTTTTTTTCTTTTTTTAACCATGACATTCTCTGGCAGATTTCCAATAAATCTTTTAGTTTCCTATAAACTAGTGCCTCCCAGGGACTGAACCTTGGTCTGCGTTATCTACCAAAATGCACTGAAGGAAGTAAATCATGAGGAGAACATCCAGGGACTCATATGTTGAGTGGTACATAAGTAAACAAATTAGTGAAATCAAAGTACATACTGGCAAACAGTGGGTAGAACAGCAGAGCAGAAGAGACAATGACCGTGAAGTCAGCAAGTTCCACATAAGCAGACGCTGTCGATTCAGCCGTCAGGGCATCACCCGACCAGCTCACGTGTTTCTCAGTTGTCACATGTGAGCAAAGGCCCTCGCCTACATTCCAAGAGCCAATGACCAACATTAAGAAGATTCTTCGAGAAGCTTTTCAACGTGACAGAAGAGGCAATGACCGTGAAGTCGTTCACCTCCAGTAAACTGAAGTGAATAAATACGCAAGACGCAGTGGGCCCGACAGACAAAGGAAGAAGAGAAGAGTAGCAGTAGTTTTCAGTCAGTTTCGGTGCTGAGGACCATCATGCAAGAAGAGACTACATCATGCACAGATGCACCAAGTCCGCCACTGTAATGGAATAGCAAGCAGCAGCCTCGGTGCCAGAAGACAGAAGTTAAAATGTGTTTGAAGTCTGTGTTTTACGTACCCGGGTGACTCGTGAGGATGGGAAGGAGATGGCCTCACATCAGCAGTCACCCGTGAGCTGGGATGAAGACCTGGCAGCCAAAGACTGGCAAGAGGGAGTCCGTGGTTCGAGTCTGGGACACTGGCCTTCCCCCGCCGCGCCTCTCCGCTGGCCTACCCACAACACACATGGCCGCTTGAGAAGAGAAACACTGAGACATCACATCCAAGGTATTACCATCTGATGCACGACTTCACTCGCAATAATTAAACGCCCCACCTTGTGCTGCGCGTCTCCAGTTAGCTGGGCGAGACAGCAACATGAGATACACACTGCCATGTGTAATCAGACACCACCGCTGCCACAGCAGAAGGCTTCGCAAACGACACAGCTGCCATTCTCCGAGCCAGAACATCGAGTAAGAAAGCAGTTGTACGAAACTTGCAATAAAAGTTATCTTATGTAAAAATGCTGTTTCATTCTACCTCATACCTGAGCGAAGGAAGAACCTGAAACTGTCGTTCCACTATTGTTATTTTGTAATAAGACCTGGCATAGTTCAAATAAAGTAGTTACTTTTGTATATATATATATATATATATATATATATATATATATATATATATATATATATATATATATATATATATATATAAAATAGTTAAATTCCTACAGGTGGCTTCAGTTGTCTAATATGAGTATGATTCCAATAGTGCCGTTTGTTGGATGCAGAAGTTCCGCTGTTCACCGTGTCTGTCTCAATTTGGGTGTTTCTAATACTATTTTTCTTTCTGGATGTGCTTGCTTGCTGCTACTTGATATAAAAAGTAATACGAAAAACTCATAAGTTCATCATTCACTTTCGATTTATTTCACAGGGAAGTACAACTTTGTTCCACGACTGCGTCTCAACCGACCACAGCCGACTCTACAAGTGACAAAGAATGACTCTAGCTTCAAAGATATTCCACTCGACACCCAAACTTCCATTTGTAATAAGTCTCTTTGATATTTTTCGTCATATCTACCAATATCAATCAATATATTGCAATTTTTAAACATAATAGTAAATTAACATAAAAATAAGTAGATTATAATTTATAAAAATTCCGACAAAAATATAAGAGAAAAACATTCACCACTTCACCCACCAAATTCGGTATCGATAACTTCAGTTGAAAATAATACATCTCCCAGATCCATTACAAACCCACCCTGCCCACATGTTGTTAAGAGAAAAAAATTAATTTATCTAGTATTTTCACCCTGACATAATGCTTTAGAATGCTCATCCTGACAATTGACTTGCATCAAAAAGAGAAAACCCAGTTACATTTAGTAGCAGAACTGTTACATTTGGTGTCAGAGAAAAAAACCATGGCTCAATATGAGGTGTGAATGACAGTCACTAAGGGTCCACAGTTAGTATTGTTTAATGTGTGAAAGGATAGAGGTTTGCATAGAAGTCGTAATATTTTCTTTATTTAGAAGTGTATTTTCTCTCATAATTTTAAGAATTTGTTGAAAATATTTAAACATCTTTTTAATTCAGTATAGTAAGATTGTGTAACTAATAGTTGGTAAAATGATGATACAAAATTGTACAAAGTCAGAGTCAGCACCACAAGCGGTTTCTACTGAGGAAGCTATTCAGAGCTGAGTTAATCAGATAGCACAGCTTAAAAACGATAATAATACATTATTTAAACAGTTGAGTGAGGTTAGGCAAACCAGTGCAATCCCTCCCACCCTAGATTCCTCAGCAGCAGCCTTAGTAACTCCTTTTTCAGGTAAACGTGGCGAAGACATAACAGCCTTTTTTGATGATTTAGTAGAAGCTGCAAAGTTAGGCTCATGGTCAGATGAACAGCTCTTACAAATGCTAGGAGAGGCTAAAGCACACATATTATACCATGAAGAATTACGAAATGCTCCAACATTTGAGGAATTGAAGAAAGGATTGCTTAAACATTTTCAAAAACAGAACAGCTGTAGATTTTATAGGGAAAAATTAAACACTATCACTCAGAGGCAAAACGAGTCGTTAGAAAGCTTTGTAGATAGGATTAGAAAAGTTAATATTAATACTTATCAGTTGACAAATAGTGATGAAGCAAATAAAGTTATTTTACAAGAGGCAGAAGATAGAGCTCTGGATACATTTTTACGTGGGTTGCCTCCTGAAACGTCCCGTCATGTCAGGGCAGAGTTTCCTAAAAATTTAGCGTAAGCTGTATCTGTGGCGATGGCTTTCGAAGAAATAGACATTGTCACCAGATACAAGGAGAAGCGAAATGTATTTTCAGCAGGAGTACGATGTTTTAGTTGCGATCGACAGGGACATATAGAAAAAAAACTGCAGACAACCTCAATGCACTAATTGTCAAAGAATAGGTCACACATTCAAGGAATGCAGGTCTAAGAAAGTTTTTGGAAATAGAAATCAGTTAAACTCAAACGGGAATTTTGGAGCCATCACCAGGCATTCCCATAAAATTTCATGCCATTAAGGCGAATGTGAAGCCAGAATGCTGGTTATCTGCTACCATACAGGATAAAGAGGCAAGGATACTGGTGGATACAGGCGCAAATGTTTCAACAGTGAGTAATGAATGCATTGGAGAAAAGAAATATGACCCTCCAAGGTATAGATTGAGTGGGGTATGAAGACATACAGTGAAGTCATTAGGATGTACATAATTTATTTTCTATATTCACGGTGTACAATTTCAAGAAAATGTAGAAGTGGTAACAAAGGAAACTGACGAGTACGACGTGATCCTAGGGTTGGATTTCCTGAATAAACATCACGCTAAAATCGACCTCCGACAGAAAACTGTAGAACTTAGTGGAATAGTATTTCAGCTAGGTGACACTGCTGCAAAGGGCCCGCTGCTGAAAGATTTCCCTAATCGGAAGGCGAAATCAACTACACTGCGTGCAACATCCTTGAAGGTTGATTCGCAGGATAAGATACCATTTGGCTCAGGAAAACTTTTCTGGATGACCGTTGACCCCAAGGTACCTACAGATACAGTGTGTCTAATAGAGCCATTAGAGGAAAATGAGGAATTAAATGTATCACATTGTTTTGTACGTAGGAGTGTTGTGCGGGTTCAAGATGTTGAGGGAGAAAGAAAAGTACCGGTACATATTGACAATTTCGGAGTGGAGGACAAAGAGTTGCATAAGGGAATATTAGTAGCTACAGTCAGTACTTTTGAAGAAGAAGATTTCATTTGGTGAGATATTGATGATGGTCAGAAACCAGATGCTTATATAACCGCATTTCGCCAGAAGATTGAGCATTTGAAAGGAAATGATAGACATGATAGAAGCAGTTTTAGTTGAGTTCCAAGATTTATTTAATGCAGAAGGACCATTGCCAACAACAGATATCACACAGCATAGGATCCCAACAGGAAATAGCCCCCCAGTTTGTAGGAAGCCTTATAGAGTTCCGCATCACTTACAGCCAGTACTGGATGAATTTATAGAACAGCATCTAAAAGATGGAATTATAGAATATTCTGATTCACCTTATAATTCAAATATCTTAATTATTCCAAAGAAGTCTCCCGACGGTATGAAATGATATAGATTTTGTTGTGACCACAGACACCTTAACAAACAAACTATCTCAGATGTTTATCCTCTTCCAAACATTAAAGATATCATTGACAGTTTGGGTAACAGTAAATTCTTTTCAACAATTGATTTATGTAGTGTATATCATCAATTGGAAGTAGCACCTGAAGATAGGCATAAAACAGCATTTGCTACCCCTGGAAGCCACTGGAAATTTAAAAGAATGCCTTTCGGTTTGAAAAACGCACCAGCAACTTTTCAAAGACTACTTGATGGAGTATTGCGAGGACTCAAAACTCAGCAATGTTGTGTATATTAGTTAAAAAGGAATTCAAACAGATCCTCGATTAATTTCGGCAGTTAAGGACTTTCCAACACCACAATACGTTAAGGAAGTACAAAGTTTCATTGGTCTCACATCGTATTACCGAAAATATGTTCAAAATTTTGCTGAAGTTGCCCGACCCTTAACCCAATTATTGAAAAAGGGTGCAAAATTTCATTGGTCTGAAGATTGTGAATCAGCATTTCAAACCCTTAAAGATAAGTTAACACTCAGTCCAGTATTAGCCTACCCAGATTATAATAAAGAATTTATTTTATCCTGTGACGTAAGTGGTCATTCAGTAGGAGTTGTTTTGAGTCAGAATATTAATGGTGGAGAACACCCCATAGCCTACGCTTCGAGACAACTAACAACGGCAAAAAGAAATTATTCCACAATGGAGAAAGAATTGTTAAGTGTTATTTATTGCATCAAATACTTTAAATGCTACTTGTATGGTAGGAAATTTAAGGTTATCACAGACCACGCAGCTTTAAAATGGTTGCTTGGGTTAAAGGATCCATCTAGTTGTCTCACCTGTTGGGCCCTATGTCTTTCCGAAATGGATTTCGAAGTTATCCACAATCCAGGCAAAAAGCAAATGAATGCAGATTGCCTAAGTCGGAAAATAGCACTTTTGGAAGCAACAGGGTGAGATACTGAGGACTCGAGAAAGGCACAAGATGGGGATACAGAATGCAAAACATACGCAACTCAAAAACAATTTTGCTTTGAAGATGGTGTATTATGCCGTAAAACAAAACTTGGACCGCGAATTGTTGTTCCCCAACACCTTAGACAAGAAATAATGGCAGAGGCCCACGGTCATATCCTTGCAGGACACGGTGGACAGCTGACAACAGAAAGACACATAGCAAAGCAATTTTGGTGGCAAACCAGAAAGCAGGATGTTGCGTAGTATGTTCGTAATTGCATTGCGTGCGCACAACGAGCTGAACTTTCTCGTTTAAAAATACCCTTACAGACGCTCCTCAAGGCTTCATGTCCATTTCAAATCTGCAGAGTGGATCTCTACGGGCCATTTCATAAAACACCTGCTGGTAATAAGTATGTTCTTACAATTATAGATCACTTTTCACGCTATCTAGCTATGGTGAGTCTCCCAGATCAGCAAGCAAATACAGTTGCCCAAGCTTTAGTTAACAACTGGATACTTAAATTTGGCATACCAGATGCAATTATCACAGATCAGGGATCTAATTTTATGTCTGAATTAATGAAACAACTATGCCACTTACTAAAAGTAAATAAATTACGCACAACTCCGTTACGGGTGCACAGAAAGAGTTCATCGGACAATTGGCAAGATGCTTATTAACGAACTACATTCTAATTGGGATACATATTTACCAATAATTGTGTTGGTATACAATACCAAAACGCATTAAGCAACTGGCATGTCACCTTATGAAGTGGTCTATGGGAGAAAAATGCCGTCCCCGTTTGATGTAATCAGGGAGAAAAACGGAAAAGTCGAAGAAACAGTAAGAGATTTCAGTAGAATGATGAAGGATGTATGGAAAAAGGTTCAAAAATCTAATACAAAGGCTTTGGAACAACAGGAAAGATTAGGTAATGCCCAAGCTAAATATCCAAATTACAAAATCAGTCAGTGGGTGATGCTGTCAACTCCATACATTGTGAAAGGAAAAACGAAAAAATTTGTAACAAACTACAGAGGTCCTTATCAAATTATTGAGATCACATCACCAGTCAACGTTAAACTGCAACTTCCCACCCAAACTACTATTGTCCATGCAAGTCATGTAAAACCTTTTAAGGGCGCTCCAGATGTAATTCCTTCAACAATAGTGTCTGCTTTTCCGAAGGGTTAAGGAAGTTCCCGAAGAGGAAAAAGAGTGGCCATGCCAGCACAACATACAAACATGGCACCATACAATCTTCGACCAAGGGTGTGAATGTCCTAGTTGAATCTTAGTAGACTGTGGATAATATACAAATGTAAATAATTAATTAATGATAATGGTTTATTTTTTAAGAAAAAAAGTTGAACGTAGAAACTTGTAGATCTTGTAGTTAACAATGTATTCCTTCTTTTATTTGTTTTTGTTTTTCCTACATTCATAGGCCCATAAACATGTTGTTTGCTTTTTTCAGTAAACGCCGTGCACAGCATTTCCTACACCAAACCCATCCTACCTCAATGACTCCCTTGACAGTTCCCTTCTGAAGTCATTAGATATGTTCATAAACTCGCAGGAAGGCAAAATTGATGCCAATGTTATGATGCAACATGTCTTAAAATTAAAAGGTGAACACAAAACTAAAATTATAATGCTAGGAACGGGTATATCTGGAACCTTGGTGTTGGTGTTTCTGCTTTGTACAGTTTTGTTTTATTTAAGACGAAAAAATAAGCCAAATAATAATATACCACTTCATCAAATCCCTGTTAACTGGATACCACGCTCTTAACTGGTATACTTCCGTGGCTACTTCTGAGCATTAGTGAATTAATTTTGTTTATTGTACTTCAGTCTTTATTAAACAGTCTCGTGTTAAAATAAACAATACTGTAGAATAGACATTCTTGCATTAATATAGGGTAGATTAAACAGGTGTTGCTATCTAGTTTTCTAAGTGAAAATTCTATTTTTTGTTTATTCATTGTCATCAAGATTTGTTACACTTATTACAACGATTTATGTGTGAACTATGTGATTCCTGAGCATACACTGGTTTTGTAAAGTGATAAAGAATTTTCAACATACTTAATGTGCAGTGTGTGTAATCTTCTAAGTCAAGAGTTTTCATTGCTTGTGTTAGTGCTTTTTCCGTGTGAAGAGTGGAGGAATGTTGAGTGGTACTTAAGTAAATAAATTAGTGAAATCAAAGTGAAGTAGAAATTAGAATATAAATGAAAAACTTGGTTTAGTTTAGAGAGTTACATACTGGCAAACAGCGGGCAGAACAGCAGAGCAGAAGAGACAATGACCGTGCAGTCAGCAAGTTCCACATAAGCGGACACTGTCGGTTCAGCCGTTAGGGCATCGCCCGACCGGCTCACGTGTTTCTCAGTTGTCACATGTGAGCAAAGGCCCTCGCCTACATTCCAAGAGCCAATGACCAACATTAAGAAGATTCTTCGAGAAGCTTTTCAACGTGACAGAAGAGGCAATGACCGTGAAGTCGTTCACCTCCAGTAAACTGAAGTGAATAAATACGCAAGACGCAGTGGGCCCGACAGACAAAGGAAGAAGAGAAGAGTAGCAGTAGTTTTCAGTCAGTTTCGGTGCTAAGGACCATCATGCAAGAAGAGACTACATCATGCACAGATGCACCAAGTCCGCCACTGTAATGGAATAGCAAGCAGCAGCCTCGGTGCCAGAAGACAGAAGTTAGAAGGTATTTGAAGACTGATTTTTACGACCCGGGTGACTCGTGAGGACGGGAAAGAGATGGTCTCACATCAGCAGTCACCCGTGATCTGGGATGAAGACCTGACAGCCAAAGACTGGCAAGAGGGAGTCCGCGGTTTGAGTCCGGGACACTGGCCTTCCCCCGCTGCGCCGCTTCGCTGGCCGACGCACAACACACGCGGCCGCTTGAGAAGAGAAACACTGAGACATCACATCCAAGGTATCACCATCCGATGCACGACTTCGCTCGCAATAATTAAACGCGCCACCTCGCACTGCGTGTCTCCAGTCAGCTGGGTGAGACGGCGACACGAGATACACACTGCCATGCGTAATCAGACACCGCTGCTGCCGCAGCAGAAGGCTTTGCAAACGACACAGCTGCCGTTCTCCAAGCCAGAACATTGAGTAAGAAAATAGTTGTGCGAAACTTGCAATAAAAGTTATCTTATGTAAAAATGCTGTTTCATTCTACCTCATACCCGAGCCAAGGAAGAACCCACCCTGCCCACATGTTGGTAAGAGAGAAAAATTTATTTATCTAGTATTTTCACCCTGACATAATGCTTTAGAATGCTCATCCTGACAATTCACTTGCATCAAAAAGAGAAAACCCAGTTACATTTAGTAGCAGAACTGTTACATTGAGCTCCCTGCGGGGCTGATTGGTATGCATGTTGATATTGGAGTCACTGTTAACTTCTCTTCCATAACGTGCACATTAACCAGTTTTTCAAATATCTTCAGTAGGAAGGAGGATAGACTGATTGGTCTCATATCCTTAGCCTTGGTATGGTCTGTTCTTCCTGGCTTCAGAATGAAAAACAACCCTCTCCATTCTCCTGGCATTAGGAATGATTCATGCTTCCAGGGTGATTCCGAACAATGTGTATAGGGATCTAATTAATCCTACTCCTGCTTGTTGCACTAGAGCCGGAAAGATCCATCAGGGCCCGTTGACTTGAAAGTTGAAACACTCCCACCACCCACTGGACTTTTTTTTCTTTTTTTAACCATGAAATTCTCTGGCAGATTTCCAGTAAATCTTTTAGTTTCCTATAAACTAGTGCCTCCCAGGGACTGAATCTTGGCCTGCGTTATCTACCAAAATGCACTGAAGGAAATAAATCATGAGGAGAACATCCAGGGACTCACATGCGTCCTCTATTACTCATCATCCTCCTTAACTAGAGTGCCTCTTAGATTGGTTGGTATTCTAGTAAGGAATTTATGAAGTCTGACATTTAACAATACCTTCCACCTTCTCACAAAAATTTCTCCATGATCATAGTAGTTTCACTTTGTTAATGGTAAGGCTGTGTTTGGCAATGGCGTCCTGATACTTTGCCCATTGTTCTTTCTTTCTTGAAGTGTTAAACAGTTTTTTATGTGCTTTGTTTGCAATCCAATATTATTGTTCCACAAAGATAGGTTCCTTTTTATGCACTTATTGGTGATGAGTGGAAACTTTTCTAAATACAAGGTAATAATGGGGACGTTATTTCATCTACCTTTCCCTGAATATCTGTTGCATTCCTGATTGAAGTTTAGACCTCACATAGGACCAAGAAATGTGGTGCAGTGGTTACTTCACTGGACTTTGTAATGGGACATCCTCCTCTAATATTACTTCCCCTTTAACAGTAGCAACCGATACCAGAAAATTTTTAGAATTTCATATACTTTTGTACACAATATGTTATATATTAGGCTAAAATTTATGAAAAGGAACTAATTTATTTTTGTTGTTACAATGGATATCTACTAGCTCTGAACGCATAGTAAAAATAATATTTTTAGAAATATTTAAATTACAAAATATTTGGCACATTTAAAATTTATATTACTAATTATGCAATCTAGTACTGTTTATTGTGTGTATTTTTGGATTCATTTATAAAATAATAATCTAAACTAATAGAAATTCATTTGTCAAGAAAAATTGTAAACTCTTTGGATATTATTACCGCAGAGATAGGGAGACATTCTTCAAAATTATTTAGATCAATTGAACCATGAGAACCTAAAATGTGAGAATTTCAGCTTCAAGAATCAGTCCCTTAGACATGAAGAACTGCAGCCAAATGTGTGAGAAAAGATGCAGTGGTATGTGGGATTTGGGATGTGGACGTGGCGGATGTGGTCCCTGACATATTTTACTAGGTCCAGGAGGTTGATGTCCACAGGGTCAGTGATTTGTGATACGAACTCCTCTCTGAAAGTGACTGGTTCTCCATAGACCACCTCTGCCAGTGAGGCATCCAGATCTTCTTTGTAGGCAATCCGTATGCCAAGCAGCACCCAGAGGGCTTCAGTCCACTCCTTGTTGTGGCTTGAGGGTGCAGTAGCACTGCTCCACAAGTCCATTGGATTGAGAATGGTAGACTGTTGTGTGGAACCGCTGGCACCACAGAGGTGCAAGAGCTCAGAGAACATGGCTGACTTGAACTAACGGCCTTGGTCAGTTGTCAGGCATTCTGGACAGCCAATGAATGCAATCCATAGTGTCATGAAAGCTCAGGTGATGGTGTTGGCCGAGATATCAGTCAGAGACGTGCCCTCCACTCATTGAGTAGTTCTGTCTATGGCTGACAAGATGTACTTGCATCCGTTTGAATCTGGGAGTCATCCCACCAGGTCTATGGAGTCATGCTGGAAAGAGCCCTTCGGCATGGGGAACTTCCCTAAGGGTGGTTGGGTGTGAACTCCTGTCTTGGCCTGTTGGCATTGTATGCAGGCTCTCATCCAGCCATCACAGTCCTGTTTAATGTTAGACCAAACAAAATGTTCCATTATGAGTTTTAGTGTTGGGCATACTCCAGGGTGAGACAAGTTGTGGAGAAAACAGAAAACTGTTTCTCTGAGCTCTGTGGGACGACTGGTCATTGCTGACCATGGCACACTTTTAACCAAACTAGTTTGGTTGTGCCTGTGATGGTACACTGCTTGTGTCCATTGTGTGCCCAGATAGCACGTTTTGAAGGTTGGTGTCATTTGCTTGTGCCTCCATTAGCTGGTTGAAGTCAAAGTGTGCTGATGTGGCGGCAAGTCATGAGAGATAGTAAGTCACTGTGTTTTCTGCTCCCTGTACATAGCAGATGTCTGTAGTCAGGGATGCCAACTTGTAAAAAATATTGGGGAGTTAATCATTTTAGAGAGTCATATGATCAATATTAGAACCCCAAACACTGGACTCTCAATAACTCGATATTCGGGGAAACTCGACAAGGCCGACACATTTTTTGGCTTTGAAAAAAGAAACAAAACATAAACACAAACAGTATTTTCATAAAAAGGTGATTTAATTTACAGTAATAATCATGCATATAGACTATTACAGAGCAGTGGACATATAGTTCTGAAAAGACTGAAATTATATTTAAATAAATCCTAAACTATCATTAAAAGAATAAAACATGAAATATAGTAAGTGAAATAGCTAATTTAAGCTTACTTTGAATAAGGATCACGGTACATTAAATAAAAACAATATCTCAAAGTTAATGCTTTAATACAGTTAATATAGTTAATGCAGTACTCCTAACACTTTCAGTCAAAAAGTAAGTAAAGAGCGGGTTTTAATTGGGTCTTACACTCTAAAAATATTTAAGTATTTGAAAATGACTAACACAGTACTATAGTAATACAGTACTAAATTAGTACTAATATTTCAAAACTGATAATTTAACAGCATGTATGTATTTAATTCTCTATTTTATAAAGATTTTTAATATTGCTTTAAATGCCATTATTGGGGCTACAGTGTCTTTAGCAAGGTGCAAATATCAACCATCTGACTGGGCACTAAATGACTGTTCTGCTGTTGCTGTCGTGATTGGAACTACTTGAAGAAGCTTAATGCATTTCACTACTTCACATAACATTTTTCCAACTGCACGTTCTTGTGTAATGTACTTTCCTACATCACTCATGTTTTTAAGACCAGTTATTTTTTACTAGCGATATCGGCTAACATATTCAAGTGTAAGCACAGTCTCTCAATGACTTGGTCATTTTTGAAAAACTCAGTTGATTTTTCCAAATTTGTTTCGCCTTTGTTTACTAAACTCTTGTTCAACTGCAATGACCTAGGTGAGTCCAGTTGAAGGAAACTGCTCAGTAATGCAAGACTGCATCGTTTCACAAACTTCAATGTAAATAGGTTTGTAGTGTTCCTTTGGGGTTTTGAAAGTGTATGGTGAGCTGGCTTAATTGTTTTCATACTTCTCTGGTATACTTAAATGCCGAGGAAGTGAAAGATCATCAACTTGAGAAGGTTTTTCTTTTAAACACAATTCCCAAAAGTGTTCAAAACTATCACACCTTCCATTCAATATACAAATCAAGCCCTCATATATTTTTTTCCAGATCAGCAACACTTAGATGAGGGCATTGAATTTTTTCATTGACATCCTCTAGTGGGTTCACTGCATGCCAATAAAGACAAAAAAAAAAATTCTTGAATTGTAGCATTGACTCAACGTAGCCTGCACATTTGTAACCTGTCTCTGTTTTGTCCTCTGCAGAAAATGTTTCAAAAAACTCTAGAAGTTCTTCAAAGTTTTCCAATTTTCTCAAAATAGTAGAAGCTCGCATAGTCCATCGAGCTGTGCAAAGGGGTCATAGACCAGCTTGGTTCTTGGCACTTTCATAGTGTATGCTTCTGAAAAGTCCCATCCTTTTATTGGATTCCCTTGCAGTTCTTATTAAGTACTTGGCTGAAGCCATAATATCCCTCATAGATGTAAAATGGGAGAGACTGTCTACAATTGTCAAGTCTAAACTGTGAGCAGTGCAGTGCACACAACTTGCTTTTAGTTTAACAGTAATATTTTTCTATGCCAACACAGACCAAATAGAAGATTTCCAATATAATATTATTGCTTTTGGTTGTCTATCCAAAACTAACTTTTTTAGTCTTTTGAACTTACCTCTCATATTCGAGGCACCATCATAGCACTGTCCTCTTAAGCTATCCATTGACAAATCATGACGAGCTAAAGCGTCTTTTAAAATACAAAGCAGAGTTTGTGGTTCAGTTGTGGGGTCTCATATAAGCCAATAAAGTCTTCATTGACAATTAAGGAATCATCGAGAATACGAATACAAAATGACACTTGTTTGTGAATCGAAGAATCACTTGTTTCATCAACCATAATAGAAAAATGTTCAGTCTTCTTGATTGAAGCCAATACTTTCCTCAACACAGACTTTCCTAGTAAAACAATTATCTCATTTTGAATATCGTGGGATGTCCACTTATACCCCGAACACCCTAACCAATCTTTAAACTCAGTTGTGTCATTCTGTCAGAGTTCCAACTACTGAAAAAAATTGAGTTTGTATCTTCATGCCCTCTAATTGCTAGGCCTTGTCGGCATAGAAATTGCACCATAGTAAAACTTGTCTCAAGTGCTAAACGGCCTTTCTTCATATCACTATCTAACTGTTCGTTCAATTGGGAGGCCACACTTCGGTTAGTGATAGAATTAAGTTTCAGAACACCCTCTTTACGCATAAACTTATTTTCATGAAGATGGAATTTTTCCAAAGCCTTTTTCCAGATAGAAAACCCTACAGAAGTAAATGCATCTTCTTTTTTTGAAGAAAATTGTAATAGATTTATAGCTTTGCCTCCTTGCAGGTTTCGCGAAAAACTTTTTCGGTAGATGCTTCATATTCTAGCCATGTATATTTGATCAACCAAGACTTCTGAAATGATCTTCCCTTACCAGATTGGCCTGGTTTCATCTGTGAACAGTTCTCGCCTGAAGATGACAAAGCAACTGACGACACAATAATTGTTGGAGATTGATTTGCAGTATCATCAACTTCCAAGCGCCTTTTCGTAACAAATTTATCCATTGCAAACTTAATTCACAATACACTTAGAGACTAAAGTAAATGAATAAAATATAGGCATATAAAATAGACCACTACACACTAAAGTCAGAGCACTAAACACGTCTGCAGCATGCACTGACTGAAACTATCCATACTGAATGACTGCGACAACAGCGTGGGCTTTGCAGCATCGTAATGTCTCAAAACGTCAAGGCGTCATTTTTGATGCAGCCATTTCGTCTTAGCTTCCCTGCACTTCTTATTTATATCTTTCTTCAGCAACTTGAATTTCTCTTTTCCTGAGTTTACCAGAAAATTTGTGTACTTCCTCCTTTCATCAATCAATTTGAACTATTTCTTCTGTTACCCATGGTTTCTTTGCAGTTATCTTCTTTGTACCTATGTTTTCCTTCCCAACTTCTGTGATGGCCCTTTTTAGAGATGTCTATTTTCTTCAGCTGTACTGCCTTCTGAGTTATTCCTTATTTCTGTATCGACAGCCTCACACAGCTTCAACCGTATCTTATCATTCCTTGGTACTTCCGCATCACAGTTCTTTGCATATTGATTCTTCTTGACTAATCTCTTAAACTTTAGCCCACTCTTCCTCGCCACTATATTGTGATATAAGCCTATATCAGATCATGAGTATGCCTTACAATCTAGTATCTGATTTCAGAATCTCTGTCTAACCATGGTGTAATCTAACTGAAATCTTCCCATATCACCTGGCCTTATCCAAGTATACCCCCTTCTCTTGTGATTCTTGAACAGAGTATCCGCTGTTACTAGATGAAATTCATTACAGAACTCAATTAATCTTTCTCCTTTCTCATTCCTTGTCCCAAGCCCAAATTCTCCTGTAACATTTTCTTCTACTCCTTCCCCTACAACTGCATGCCAGTCCCCCATGACTATTAGATTTTTATCTCCCTTTACATATTGTATTACCCTTTCAATATCCTCATATGCTTTCTCTATCTCTCATCTCCAGCTTGCAATGTCGGCACGTATACCTGAACTATTGTTTTTGGTGTCGGTTTGCTATCGATTCTGATAAGAACAACCCCATCACTGAACTGTTCACAGTAATACACTCTCTGTCCTACCTTGATAGTCATAACAAATTCTACTCCCATTATATCATTTTCTGCTGCTGTCGACATTACCCTAGCCTCATCTTCTTTCCATTTCACTTCACTGATCCCTACTATATCTAGATGGAGCCTTTGCATTTCCCTTTCCAGATGTTCTAGTTTCCCTAGCACGTTCAACTTTCTGCCATTCCACACCCCGACTCATAGAATGTTATCCTTTCACTGATTCTTTAATCTTTTTCTCATCACCACCTCCTCATCTCCCCCTTGGTATGAACCAGATATGAGCTTATTCAAACCTTTAATTAATACACTTATATCATCAGCAAACAACACAACTTTTGAAAACCCTTTTAAATATTTACACAGTCTTTTCCTTCACATCCTGTCTGCTAAGTCTTCCAACCTAGTATTCTGAGCACTTTTCGATCCTAAACTTTACCAGTTCTTTTCCTTCACTCTTTATTCCCTGTCAACCCTTCTGCCAGAAGAAGGAGCTACTAACTTCAAAAGCTTACACATTTCCTTAAGGTTTGAATTTGTTTTCTCCTGCCACCGCGTGGTGAGTATATTTTATCTACCCAATTATATTATATTTTCAAAAATGGATTAATTTTGTTGATATTTTAGCTCTTTGAAATACTTTGGTAGACCATTTATGTAAATAAAGTACTTGTGATTTTCCACTCACTTCAAGTTTAGTTTAGCCACTGTTGTGCAGATTATAACTGATTTTATTGTTTCCTATAATGAAGGGGGGAAACTCCTGCCACAAATAAGTTGTCCTGTGCTTGCCATACAACACATGTAAGTTCACTATGTTTGCATTGTGATAAACAAACATTCCACTGATCTCCTAACTCTTTTACAGTAACCTCACTGTCCATAAACTAGAGCAAAATGTGTTATATACAATACAGCTTTGATCACAAAGATACTTGGGAGATGCCTACTCTAGACAGTCAGCAAATATGAAGGGTATATCACACCAGATTCTTAGACCATATGTAGCTGGCAGTGTTAGCTGGGAACAACATATCCTCAAACCCAAGAAAATATTGTCCTCCACTATTTTTGTTATGACAGTTTCTCATATTGGGGGACATCAATGTCACAAAATCCACTTACTTTGGCTACCACCACTCAATTGTGTGTTACGGAATTATCTTCTGGAGCACTTCACCCGCATCAAAGAAAAAGTGAATCCAAGTGATGTGCAAAATAGTTTACTACCAGTCTGCAAGATCCATTATGGCTACATGATTGACAATTCTGTGCGTTACAAAACCAATTAAATGTACCACAAGAATAACACAACAAGAAAGGCTGACCTCCACTGTGAATTTAACTACTTAATTCACTGTCAAATAACATTCAAGGTCTACATAGTAACAGTGCATTGCTTAAAAATAAAATAACGCTGTACTTACTTGATAAAACTTTTCATTCATTTGGTGAATTTTTCTTTCCACTACATATAGACTGTACATAACATTCATGGTGCAAGTTTATTCTGGTAATTTGGTATAACACCCCACATAACAAGGCCACCCTTCAGCCACTCCACCATAAAACTATATGCAATGGAGATCTGAGTTCATCTAATTAATTTTTTTGTCCTAATGGTGAAATTGAAGTGAAATTAATGTAATAGATTTTCAGCTACTTTAACTACCCTCCATAAAATAATTTAAAAAGAATTATAGGGTCCAATTTCAATTGACATTAAGGGGACCATACCGTGGTTCAGGTCGAAAAAAATCTATTTTCAATAGATTAAGGTTTTATTTAAGTACTCTGAAAAGGATTTAGCTGAAAAAATTTTTTTCAAGCATTTAATGAGCATTTTCCTACCACATGTGTTTATGTGCCACACCCACTTTTCTGCATATATTTTAAATCTTTATATCCCCTACATTGCACGTTAGGGATTTCTTTTTTTTTCAACTCCCAAGTGTGTTGGCTATCCTTGGAATGCAACGGTGTTTCTGCTGTTTGTTAACAACATGCTTTCAATTAAAAGATGGAAAATTGTTGACCAGACAGCGTTGGTTAACTAAAACTGAAATAGAAAACTTGCAGGTATACTATGGGCAGGCAATTACGAGAAATAAAGAAAATCTGGGAGCAATGAAGAGAGATGTTTGGGCCATATTCTTCCATAAGTCCTCTATGATGACAAGCCATCTCAAGGATTGTGTCCATCAGGAGAAAATTCGTGGTGCAAATACAATAGGGCTCAGGCAACTGGAGAATCTTATTCTCACCAGCTTTCTCTTCTTGCTGCTGTTATTACAGCAATTAAACCTATTTTCAGAGACTTGGCTCATCCTGACCTTCCAAGGAAATGTCTGCATGGGCAGACACGGATCCCAAATGAATGTTTCAACAGCATAATTTGGAACCACCTTCCTAAAACTATATTTGTAGGCGTGTACACAATGAAACTAGGAGTTCATGATGCTATTATTACATTCGATTGTGGTAATATTGGAAAGTGTTGGTTACTGGAAAAGCTGGGAATTAATCCTGGTGAAAATACGGTCACTGGGCTGCAACATATCGATAAAATGAGGATAGTCAATGCAGACAGGTCTGCATCTAAAATGTCCAAGAATGCAAGACAAACATCCAGGATGGAAAAACAGAAGCTGGAAGACCTGCTGAAGGCCAAAGAAGGGCCACCATATGTAGGAGGACAGTTTTAATTAACAGTAAGTAACAAATTTCAAAAGTTTTTCTTTAAAGTCAATTTCCTACAAACTAAAATTTTCAGTACATATGCCCCATTATATCAGAAACTATCACAGATAATGAATGAAATTTTCAGAGTCTCTGCATAACATAAAAAGTCACCTCTGGTACTACATTAATTAATATTCCCCAATTACGAAGTTCACAAAAAAAGTTTTCTGCAGAGAAAACTTAAAATTTTTTGTTAATAAATTTAAAAAAGAATTTCTTAAAAACTATAAAATGGATAAAGTAGATTTTAGTACAGCTGACCTAAGAGAAGGTTGTATGCATGGAAGAACCCTGGAGATACTAGAAGGTATCAGACAGATTATATAATGGTAAGACAGAGATTTAGGAACCAGGTTTTAAATTGTAAGACATTTCCAGGGGCAGGTGTGGACTCTGACCACAATCTATTGGTTATGAACTGTAGATTAAAACTGAAGAAACTGCAAAGAGGTGGGAATTTAAGGAGATGGGACCTGGATAAACTGAAAGAACCACAGGTTGTACAGAGTTTAGGGAGAGCATAAGGGAACAATTGACAGGAATGGGGGAAAGAAATACAGTAGAAAAAGAATGGGTAGCTCTGAAGGATGAAGTAGTGAAGGCAGCAGAGGATCAAGTAGGCAAAAAGACGAGGGCTAATAGCAATCCTTGGGTAACAGAAGAAATATTGAATTTAATGGATGAAAGGAGAAAATATAAAAACGCAGTAAATGAAGCAGGCAAAAAGGAATACAAACGTCTCAAAAATGAGATCGACAGGAAGTGCAAAATGGCTAAACAGGGATGGCTAGAGGACAAATGTAAGGATGTAGAGGCTTATCTCACTAGGGGTAAGAAAGATACTGCCTACAGGAAAATTAAAGAGATCTGTGGAGAAAAGAGAGACACTTGTATGAATATCAAGAGCTCAGATGGAACCCCAGTTCTAAGCAAAGAAGGGAAAGCAGAAAGGTGGAAGGAGTATATAGATGGTCTATACTAGGGCGATGTTCTTGAGGACAATATTATGGAAATGGAAGAGGATGTGGATGAAGATGAAATGGGAGATATGATACTGCGTGAAGAGTTTGATAGAGCACTGAAAGACCTGAGTCGAAACAATGCCCCAGGAGTAGACAACATTCCTTTAGAACTACTGACAGCCTTGGGAGAGCCAGTCCTGACAAAACTCTACTATCTGGTGAGCAAGATGTATGAGACAGTCAAAATACCCTCAGACTTCAAGAAGAATATAATAATTCCAATCCCAAAGAAAGCAGGTGTTGACAGATGTGAAAATTACCATACTATCAGTTTAATAAGTCACATCTGCAACATACTAACGCGAATTCTTTACATGCAAATGGAAAAACTGATAGAAGCCGACGTCGGGGAAGATCAGTTTGCATTCCGCAGAAATGTTGGAACACGTGAGGCAATACTGACCGTACGACTTATCTTAAAAAATAGATTAAGGAAAGACAAACCTACATTTCTAGCATTTGTAGACTTAGAGAAAGCTTTTGACAATGTTGACGGGAATACACTTTTTCAGATTCTCAAGGTGGCAGGGGTAAAATGCAGGGAGCGAAGGGCTATTTACAATTTGTACAGAAAGCAGATGGCAGTTATAAGAGTCGAGGGGCATGAAAGGGAAGCAGCAGTTGGGAAGGGAGTGAGACAGGGTTGTAGGCTGCCCCTGATGTTATTTAATATGTTTATTGAGCAAGCAGTAAAGGAAACAAAAGAAAAATTCGGAGTAGGTATTAAAGTCCATGGAGAAGAAATAAAAACGTTGAGGTTCACCGATGACATTGTAATTCTGTCAGAGACAGCAAAGGACTTGGAAGAGCTATTGAACAGAATGCACAGTGTCTTGAAAGGAGGATTTAAGATGAAAATCAACAAAAACAAAACGAGGATAATGGAATGTGGTCGAGTTAAGTCGGGTGATGCTGAGGGAATTAGATTAGGAAATGAGTCACTTAAAGTAGTAAAGGAGTTTTGCTATTTGGGGAGCAAAATAACTGATGATGGTCAAAGTAGAGAGGATATGAAATGTAGACTGGCAATGGCAAGGAAAGCGTTTGTGAAGAACAAAAATTTGTTTACATCGAGTATAGATTTAAGTGTGAGGAAGTCGTTTCTGAAAGTATTTGTATGGAGTGTAGCCATGTATGGAAGTGAAACATGGACAATAAATAGTTTGGACAAGAAGAGAATAGAAGCTTTCGAAATGTGGTGCTACAGAAGAATGCTGAAGATTAGATTTGGTAGAACACATAACTAATGAGGTATTGAATGGAATTGGGGAGAAAAGGAGTTTGTGGCACAGCTTGACAAGAAGAAGTGACCGCTTGGTAGGACATGTTCTGAGGCATCAAGGGATCACAAATTTAGCATTGGAGGGCAGCGTGGAGGGTAAAAAATGTAGAGGGAGACCAAGAGATGAATACACTAAGAAGATTCAGAAGGATGTATGTTGCAGTAAGTACGGGGAGATGAAGAAGCTTGCACAGGATAGAGTAGCATGGAGAGCTGCATCAAACCAGTCTCAGGACTGAAGACAACAACAACAACGACTCTATTATCATCATTTAACATACAGTAAAAATATTAAGGTCCTACATCAAATAGTTTTTTTCAGAAATGGGTCAAATACTTGACTAAATTAACACCTTAAAGGTGTCCACTGTTACTGCACATACTTATTGTCAAAAAACAAAAGGATGATATTCAATGAGCTAACATAAATAACCCTCAATTAGAATGAACACAAAAAGTGCTGCAGTGCAGTTGACAAAGTCAGGAATGGTTGGCGTGGTTCCCACTTAGAATGTGGATAAGGCTATCCAATTACAATCCACTGAATTGACAGAGATTGTGAATGGCTAACTATGTGCTAAATATATATGGTGCTACGACTGCTGCTGTTTGCAGGAGCAACGCTGTATATTGTGAGCAACTCTTCTCCTATATTCCCATATTGATGGAATAGTGCAATGCTTACTATGCAAAGCAGTGAACTATGTGCCACAGTGGTGACTTGACCACAGTATCATAACCTCCACTGCATGATACAGGACTAAGAATTGCAGCTCTGTACCAGACACGAAATTACAGTGCCACACAAATCAAGGCTGTTGGTCAGAAAATTCGCTCAGATTTGTCTGGTGGCAACAAACTGAAAATCAACCAGATTGGCCTCGCACCTAACACCGAACTTATGGCGTGGCATGAATCTACCAAATGACACTTACACCTTTGTCTGATTATGAGTTGCACCCCAGCAGCCCCATCACAACTGCCATCTATCACCGTCTTCCTGTTCTTACTGCTTCAACTCCTTAGTACTCTCCAAAACCAAACGCTCAAGGTGCCATATGGAGCTCCTCAAAAAAACTGAATCCATCAATGACAGGGTGAGCAGTTTTTTTCATTAACAACATGTTTTTTTTTAATACCTGTCACTGCTTCCAACAGACAAGCAGATCCTTTTTCACCAATCCTCTCTCTATCGTGGTATCCAACAGGCACTCTCTGGTACATGCCTCAAAATCAGTCAGCTCGCCAATCAAAACATTCACCATTTGCATGGGAACATTGGTGTTGGACCCAACATGTCCCTCAAAATATGCAAATGCAGCAGTTCTTGGATCATTTGTGAAGTGGACGTCAAGCAGTCCAACCCATTATAGTGAATGAAGCAAAATATTTTCTTTCGCAAGATTATACAGTGTTCTCAGGATGGTCCACAAAAAAACACTGTCAGGGTTACCAGGCAAAACTGAGGTGCACTCTGGCCTTTGCAAGGCTCTGTGCCGACACAACCTGGCAAAGGAACCATAAAAAACTGTCCTTTGTATTCTCTAAATTTCCAGCAATAATGTGGTTGTTCTACTACTTATGCCAGCAGCTGCCACTGCACATAGCAGCAGCCATAGCTGTCCATGTGGAAGACTTGCTTGAAAAATGAGCAAAATTCCACCTCAAAATACAACCAAACACCATGCCTAATCAATATCAATCTTCCAAACTGTTCACTGAATTGGCCATAACACAACACTAGCACCCAATCTGCATATGATCCTTAACTGTGATTAATTAGGTGAAAGAGAGGCGAGCCATTTCAAGAGTTCATGCGTATATTTTTATTGTTTGTTTGTTATGGAATGTTACTCAACATGTGCTAATCCTTGTACGATGCCTTTTTTCACTTTGTTCCTTTTCTTTTCTCTCTCTTTTAACTCATTTCACAGCCTAATGTCTCACAAGCATAACAGGATTTAAGGAATACGTATATTTATAAAATAAATACCTAGCACCAATATTGTATCAATCTCTAACTTACTCTCAGATTTAATCATCCGTCTTTACTTCCTTGAAAAATAAAAGTCAGAACAAGTAAGTTATATATTACTATAAACACCAGTTAACATAGAGAGAACAGTAGTTCGACTGGCAGTAATTCTCTAAGGTGCTGGTCATGTTCTTTCACACCATCCTACACACATCATAGCTCATGATCCCCACTGCAGACACTATCACCAATAGCAGAAATGCTTGAGAGTGATTGTCAGACGAAGCACAAATCGGGAAAACTCCATTCTACAATTTTGGAACCAACTGGGCATTCCCACGTGTTGCACTCAACCCACAAGTTTGTGTCTGTTCCACATACCCGTGTGTGGACTGCATAATTTTGGTCAATGGGTATGTGTCTAGTGACCAGGTGTCCCAAAGTTGTACGCACAAAACTATTTATTCTGGTGACAAGGTTCAGTTTTATAGCAGATTCCTATTTTAAGTAATAGTTGTGTAATATTGCTCTTTTCTCCCCCCTCACATATCCCCCTTCAGCTTTGCCTGACTGAATGAGAATAGTGGATAAAGTATCAACCCAAATATTTTTCCTCACCTTCCTATCGAGTAGTATTGTACTCTACCAAAACCAGACAAATGGTAGGACTAACGATAGTTATGGTAGAATTGGTATGGAAAGAAACATAAATGAATGTGTTAGTGAGAAAATGGGAGCCAATGACCTCTCTTTGTTTAGCTCATAATTAAAACTGCACATTATTCAGTGTTGGTCCACTGCGTATCTTATATCCATACAGAATATAAATTGAATTTTGTAAGTAATAAAAATTAGTTGACTGCACTACTTCACTGATACGTAAAGCAATTACTTTTGATGCATGAACAGTTGACATATACAAACAAAAATATATACAGTTACTGCTATTTTATACTCTGTAGAATGGTCTTCATCATGATCAAAGGCAAGAGTTTCCTGTTATTATTGATTAATGTGAAAGTTGTTTGCAAATAACAGAAACATGTTTTTATATAAGTTCTACAAAGAGTTGGAGTGATGTTTGATACATTTTTGTTTTGTGGATTTTTTTTTCTGCTTTACCTTTTTGTTGAAGAAACTGAGTTTTCTAGTGCTGCATGATAAATCTGTATTGTCCTCTTTATTTCTACTATGACATTAAAATGTTTCAGGTTACAAGTCAACAGTTTTCTAATGAAACCTGAACTGACATCGAAAATTCCAGTTTTGCTATAAATACTGTTTATTCTTAAGTAAGAGATGTGAAACACAAATGTTCCATAGGTTACCCAGACATTTATATATCCTCAGTCAGTTTTTAGGGAGTTCACCACATCCACGTTTTACAGGGATCTATTATTACAAGGTAATGCCCAGTATGTATACAACACACCTAATGAACAGGTAACATGGGTACAATCTTAACTAATCAAAACTAGGGAACTACTGTAGCTTATGCTTGTTTACAGTAGTGTACGATAGCAGGAGTTTCACAATTCTAAAGTTCAAGAAATATTTCAAATTGAAAAAGCAAACACACAAGCACACCAGACAAAAATTGGCCACCTCCACAACACATCACACTAATACTGAGTAATACCATTCCTAGCCTTGGTAATAATCCCATGTTTGGAGAGGAAGAGTTTCTTGAGCTGTGCCATATCCAGCTGAAGATACTCTTCCACAATTAGAGCCAATATAGCTAGCAAATTGCCAAAATACATTCCACCTGTTCTTCCAAACACTCTACAGTATTAACATTTGGAGATTTAGTAGGCCAGCCACGGTCTGTCCAAGTGTTCATCAAACTGGGTATGTAAGCACGCAGTACTGTTAACGAGGTCTGTGACATTTTGCAGGATGGGAGAGTCCACAGTACAGTCTTCACAAATATGATGAAAGGGGTGACATTTTATTGCCAACTTGTCAAAGTAAACATCCTAGTTCACGTTCATGGTAACCTGAATGATTGGGTCCACGGGTCTGACCCACAGTTCACAAAATGTCACAGAGTACCTCTTGCCTGAGCTATATTCTACCTACATCACCTACAGTCATCATTTGTACAGGGAGAGGGGACCACACTATCCACCTCCAGCATGCCACTGTCCAGTTTCTCTATTGTTTAGCCTAATGAAGACATGTAGCTACACGCACGGCTGTCACCAGTGGGGTTCTGCCAGGTAGCCGAATCCGAATGTATATTGCAGGTAGTTCCCTTAATGATGTTAGACGTAAATAGCTCAGATGGACATATATTCACTGACTGCTATAATTCCTATCAGTTTTGAAACCAAATTTCATCGTCACTGACATTGTAGTAGAGAACAGTAAAAGTAGTTATCTGACTGCATTGTAACTTTATGTCAATCAATAGTCCAGCTCCCATGCTTCAAACCACTCTTTATCAAGTTTACTGGAATTCTGGCGAACATTTCCTTCCCCCTCCCCCTTCCCCCCCCCCCCTCTCTCTCTCTCTCACACACACACACACACACACACACACACACACAGTGTTCTTCTCCACACGCACATCAGTTATTACTGAACTGAGTGAACGGTCCTGAGATTTCCTAATATGACATGTAGAATCAAACACCTGAAATAATTGTCAGAACTGAAAGCAGTGGTAATACAGCATTGTTTGCCACGAATGCCTCAGTTGTGAGGGAGTGCATTTCAAATTGAAAGAGTGACACTTGTTGAAGAACTGCTGTCAGTTTGTATATTTACCATATATTGACATAGACCTAGCTGTCACAGATGGTAACCGACTTTGAGAAAGATGCTTCAAGATTTGTTAAAGGATCACGTCTGTCTGGAAATTAGAACACTCATTTGACAAAAATCGAGAAATTTAGTTCCACTGTAGATCAGTCGCAACCAGATTAACAGCTACACACGACTGACCCCATCCACTGTATACCCCCCTATACAGCTTATTTCTACCCTGAAACATTACGAGATACTTCAATTTGCTCCCTTCAATTGCTGCAATAGTGGCATCGATGTATCAAGCTACGCAATGGGAAAATATGTACAGTAAATATAGCAGCACTTTGTAGTTCCTAAATAATGTTCAAATATGAATGACTAGTTCTAAAATATCTGACAGCTGAATTTCTTAACATCTAGTAGCTATTAAGAAGGTTCAAAAGAAATAAAATAAATTTCACTTAACACTATGCAAAAAATGTGGGTTCAAATAAAATGTGACTCATGATCATACTGCATATTATCTTTAAAGGACCCCAGCTGACATCTGTAACTGTAGTACACAATAACTATGCATTTATCAGTCGACAAATGTGGTGACCAGTATGTATGTAAATTAAATTATATATCTGCGTCTTAAAATAAAGTGAGAAGTGGATTTACAATAATTTTAATGTGGTTCAATGTATTTACTATTAAATGAAGAGAGAGAATTGATGGGACTGTACTCAATTTCAGATTGCAAATTGTTTAGTACTGCACCTGCAAAAGTGAGGGTGGTGATACTGTCCTAACTTTTGGAATTATTAGCTGCTTACTTGGGAGGAGAGAGGGGTAGGTTAGGGAAAGGCAGCTCATTCATATTCCAGGGTAAGAGGACCCCAACTATGATGAGAATGAGTGGTAAGAAAAGTTCCCTCTGTGTGCTACACTGTTCAGACAGTAAACAAAAATATGGAGGAGGGTACGATGAATTACAGCCATAAATACAAAACGTGGCTTGAGAGACATTGTCTTTGACATTTAAAGCCACTATAACCTGTAACTCTCAAGTGTCTATCTGAAGTGCTCATGACAGTAATAGAGCAACAACTTTTACACATACAAGATATTCAGCAACTGCGACAGGTTTAATGTGTTAATGCTATAGATTGTGTGTCATACTCTAACAGACCTGTTCTACTGTGCACTACGCAGCTTGTGTACAGCACAAGTGTCACAACAGATATGGTATAATAGCTGGTGCCCCACACTTCAATTATTCAATTTACATTCGACAATAACAAAATAGAAAGCTGTATCCACAGGTATAATACTTATTATTAAACACGAGTTGTTTCTATCTCTGCCCCTAAAATTCAATTCTAATGATGTCACATTATTCTTGATACAAATATTTTCCCTGTATTGTGTTGTATTACAGTGCGGTTGAATTTCAGGGAACCTTGAGGACACTTTCCTTTACAATATCTTGTAACATGAATGTGAGTAACGCGAGTATGTAATCACTTTTGCCTGTAATGCATTCTGTCGGGAGAGAGGGGGGGGGGGGGGGGGGGAATGGGAGGGGTGGGAGATGGATGGCGGTGAGGGGGGGGGGGGAATAAATCATGCAAAACAATTGTGCTGTAAAGTACATTCTAATTCATTTTTTCATCGGCTTTATACATTTCAACAGTTTTTATATCCCATTCTTTCATTTACATGGCTTAAAATGCAAATCAGTGCATTAAATCTACATATCACAGTTAATTTTTTTTATATACTCCTCCTATGAGCAACTTCCATTCACATTGGTCAGCCATAATTCAATAAGGAAACACTACAATATAAACATATGAAGGGTTCATCTTACATATTAAATCTGCAACTAAGAATGGGCTGTTAGAACAACAGCCTCAAGCACACCTGGACCACTTCTTGTTAGGACTGCACTCACCTGTGTAGAAACAAACACACACACACACACACACACACACACACACACACACACACACACACACACACACACACACACACAAATACTTAAGTGGCTCAATTTCATGATTTATAGTAATTGTGACACGGTGACTAGCCACCAATGTTTAATGCTTGGGAGGAGGAGGGGGGTGGGGGGGGGAGGGGGGGGGGGGAGTTATAGAAGCATTCATCAAATGGATGAATATATTACAAGTAACTGATGCAGTTAATTGAAGTACTTTACCAGTAACAGGATTGTAGAAGACTTTAGGGTAAATTGAATTAGAAAGTTCTTTGAGATCCAATAAATTTTGAGTCTTGTTTTGCCAAAATATAGTACTTGCCACTGCAGTATCCTCCCGAGAAAAATGTCTTTTTCCAATTTTCTCAGAAAATGTGTTACCTGAAGTACAAAATTCAAACATGAAGGCCCTTCACAGTCTCAAAATGTCACACAGAGCAAAATCAAACAAAACACTGAAGCCCATTACAAATTCTACTTTTCTATGCAAAAGGGGCATGGTGGGGGCTAATAAGAAGGAACTTAGCAGCTCAACACAATCACTCAGTCACAAAAACAAAAACACACACACACACACACACACACACACACACACACACACACACACACACACACACAGTCATGTCACACAATATGTATAGTTTTTGTATATAGATATATTTACTTGTTTGTGTTGATTTAAAATGCATCTAATCTTTCTATATTTATATATGTGTATGTATAAATATATACACTATACATGAAATGTGTGTGCAATATATATAACCTGCACGCACGCACCCACATGCGCACACGCACACGCACACACAGACCTCAGCGAAAAATACAATTACAAATCCATATACATTTTTATCTTTAAATATTATATGTTCTACATACAGATATACAAGTAAGTGTTAAAAGCATAATTATGATCCTTACACACTATCACAAATTTAGGTCCTTATTCATTAATTGGTCTCATTGAGCGGTATGACAAATACGATAATGTGTATTAACAATAAAAACACTAATTGCTGCAACTTTGGAAAAGGGTGTCTTCTCAAAAACAGAAAAAAAACCATAGACAAGTAACTAAAAGACGTGCTACCCAAATATACTATTAACTAATGAGATGAAGTTTTGCATAAATGCTCTACCTTTTTCATAAAATAGCAATGAACACTTTCTTCACAATTAGGCAATATACAAAGTTACAGTCTTTCCAGTCCAGTATTTCTGTTTTTTCTTTCTAAATTTTTTCTTTTTACAATTCTTTTTGCAGAAAGTATTTTTTACATTACTTTTACACCAAATAACAGAAATATTACTATAAACATTTATTAAACAATATCATAATAAACTGACTAGCCATGTACTGAAATAATGTAGTTACATCTTACCATTACATTGAGATTTTTTTTCTTGTTTTGCTAAACACACAGAAAAAATATACACAAAGAATAACACACTACTACTGGTCATACAGTACTGAAATTTATTAACAATAGGCCAAATCTAATCAAATGTCACATAAAATACCGCCTTCTAGTACTATGCGATACCCATTATTTATTGTATAACGTGCCTACACAATTATACATCGATCACATAAAGGACCACATACAATTTACGTTCATATACAACAGTCATTTCTTTGCCATTTGAACAAGGAGTATGAACTGAAAATGAGTATAAAGCCAGAAAGGTGAGTTTCCCCTCCTAACTTAAAGAGTGTAATTTAAAGGCATATTTAGAAACAAACAAGTAGTGCAGTCTAACAATTCCATCTTGGCCATGATTTATTCTGAAATACCGTATCCTTATAAACTGTTTTATATACAATACTGAAATTAAGCTGAAAGATATTATATGAAAACCATGCACTGATCATTCAAAGACACTTTTGAATAATTTCTTTTATGTTCTTGTGGGTGTCTGTTTACTTCATAACTGAAGATGCTGTACATTTGTTCTCAGTTGTAATAAATAGGCCTTATGTATCCTTATTACTGCAGTAACTATTGAATGGAGTTCACATGTAGCCACCAGTTTCATAGGTCAGCTAAATGTTTGTCCTTCTGGGTTCTAGTACTTATCACTTAGTTTAAATCAAAATATGAAGGAATTTATTAGAGTAATCATTGGTGCATGTGGGTTTGTATGATGACTATTACCGCCCAATCCCTCTTGAAAATTATGGTGTCAATGAGCACATAATTTCTACCAATTGTTGCAGAATTTTTCATTTCACTGGAGAGAAAGCCCTATAGCAAATAAAATAAATTGAGGTTTGGGAAGGCATGTAGTTTTACTATTCAGACGAATTCAAAGCTAGAATATTTTTATTTAATGAAGCTCCATGTAGGAATATCAACAACCTATGAATAGATAGACTAATACTTATGGTAAGTAGCAATCTATCTTTACCTAGATTGCTGTACTTAATGAAGGCAAATTGACAGCAAAATCTCTGTGCAATGTACTTCTGGCAGCTGGAAGGGCTTTGCTGTAATTCAAGTTGGGAGAAAAATAAATATTTTAACAACTCTGAAGATTAAGAACACAGTAAACAGAAAACATATGATCCAATGCAGGTAAAACCGGCAAACACCGAATCAAGGGCATCTCAGATCTCATCTTTCATAAGTAAGTTACATTCATCAGTCAGTAATTAGGAATGTACATAACACTTTTGTATGCAAAATGTTTGCAAAATAATGTTTTGGAAAGGTAAAGATTCATTGCGCACTGTCACAACGATGAACGCGCAGTGTTCGACACTGATGTATTAACAAAAAAGTTATTTTACTTAAACAAAATAGAATCACATTACTTACAAGCTTTGGGCGTGTTTGCTTTCGATTAGCAACTTCATTTCTTTTGAGGGGAGTTGTAGCTAAAGGTAGCTTACACAGGGAGGGGGGGAGAGGGAGGGTTAATCCAGAAAAATCAGTTGTCACAAACAGAGATTTCTCAACCAATAGGCTGGATTGATAATGTGATGATACAATGAGAAGGGAAGAAAAGACACTACTACCAGTATGTACCAGTTATTCAAATGACAAAGAACAGTGTAGTTCTCCGAGAATAATTAGCTCAAAAAACGGGAGAAATTAAATGGAAACTGTCAAAATGCCTGAAGGAGTTATGGTATTGCTTAAAGAAAAGAAAAAAAAGAAAAGAAAAAAAATGGAAAGAAGGGTGAAGATAAGCAGAAGGATTAAAGGAATAAAATCTATGAGAAAATGCAGGAAAAGAGGATGTTGCCTATAAGTAGGGCAACAAAAATTAATAACATTTTTAAAACAAATGATCTACTAATGCACTCACTAAACACAAAGAACGATTGCTTATGATAAGCTGGAAGGTTTTTTGGTCACATATGTACCACATCTTTGTTAAATCTACTTTTGCATCTTAATGTTTGTCCTCTTCAATACTGTAATGCAAGTCATGGTTGTCTGATTCAACAAAATTGTTTTGTTACTGTGTGTCTTCTATTCAAGATCTTTTCCAAGTATCTTTCGAACCCAAGCGTCTGGGATGAAAAGATCAGTTTTTCATAATTCTTCAGCTTTACGTGGCATGTAGCACCACAAAAAATTATGGGGTGCAGAACTGAATTGCTGTGGCATGTTTGCCCTACATTTCCTTGTACATCCAGACTTGTGCTCTTATTTATCAGAACACTCTATGGCTTACATCACAATGAGAGAAATTAAAGAAATAAATCTTTGCCCTATTAATGTGAAAGCAAGGTTTTTCAATACTAGTACAAAAGACTTCAATGTAAAATAAATTTTTACCCAATAAGTAATCAATAATTTTGTGGCACATACGTGTAACATCTACATCAAGATTAATTAACACTGAAACTTCAGCTCGTATACATCAATGGAAAAATATTAATGAAATCCAGGGCACAAATTGGTGCTACACATGTTATACTCTGATAAGATGTAGTCCATAAAAGTGTGGAGATAACAAGCCTCACAAAAAAAGTTTGTTGTGTATAATAAAAAAAGGGTAAGAATTACAACACCATAATTAATTCTTACATTACTGCTTCATTCAGTTTATACTATGATTGTTTCAAAATAGAGAGTATGTGCTCAGTTCGAACAGATCACCGAAACTATGGCACACAAAGGGAACATTACACCCCCAAAGTAATCAAATAAAGTGTAACTTAACAACAGACAAAATAACAATATGTTTAAAAACTGCAGGTCAGTATTGTACGTAGCTGCCATAAACGTTACCTCACCTCAGACAAACAAAGTACTGAAAATAGAAATATACAATATATTTGGCACATAGATGGTCCCCATCTTTTTCACATACATAAAATTACTGCAAGTCTCTAAAAATAACACATATTACACAGAACTGAAAGTGTATAATGTAAAAAGTTCTGCAAATGACTGGCTGCCAAGAAAACTAACTCAAAAAAGTTTTACTTAATTTAAATTGCATTATCGTTCACACTCCTTATTCCATCATGGCAAATGAAATACTACAGTACATTTAATTTTTTTCTACATATCATGAAGCACCCCTCTAACACTGATATAATTTACTCATGGAGCATTATAATAAGAAACTAGATAATATATACAATGTGTTCATTTCACATTCTAGGAACAACAGAGCACCAAACTTCTGATTTACATTCAAAACCAAACAACAGCATCAGGCATGAAGCCTCTAGCCATTAATGGTGCTGTATTGTAGAATCAGAACAGAACTGACACATTTAATTTAATTTAGTCAACAATATATGTACACTCTAGTTGTTGTTGAAGCATCTGATACCATAAGAATGTAGCTTAAAAAATCTTTTATGCAATCTTTCTTGTAGCACGTTAACAGGAAACTACAATATGACTTGGGTAAAGTGGAATGTCAAGTAATACTCATTCACGTGACATTCAGGAAGACAAGATATGCCCATCAATTACACTGCACACACAAGCTATGAGCTCCAACTTCCCCTCTGCACAAGAATCCATAAAAAGACAGTATTTGTTACATAATTATCTTTAGTTTAAAAAGTGCTAATTTTACTATCAACAAGCTTGAATTTCATGCAAGTCTGTAGTCACAACCTCACCCGAAATACAAAAAAAAGACATACTACAAATAAAACTTGTTTGCGATGCATAAATAACTATGTGGCAATATCGAGCTGTGGCTTCTTTTTTTTTGGAACAAGTGGGAGGGGGGCAAGTGAGTAGCAGCACTATTTGTTGTGCCCACAGTCTCCAAGATGAAGTATAAACATTTCACTATTCCAAGATGCACTCAAATTATCAGACTGTATCTTATTCACATATATATATGATAAAATAAGGCAATTTTTAAGCTATTTATGAATTGTCCAGAAAATTATGTCCAACTTGAAACCAGCAAACATATTCAAATGTTCCACAAAATTATTTTTAAGGAAACTAAACACATTTTTCTTCTTTAAATGCAGTATAAAACATCTACATAGCAAGATGAAACTGTTACCCTGCTATCAGACCAATTATATTAGGCAAGTGATGTCATTTTCTTAATACTTAATCACCTGAGATGTGTAAAACAGGAAAACAATTGAAATACAATTTACATTACTCTTCTATTTTCCACACAACTTCATAGAGGAGAGAGAGAAAAAATGTTACATAGACAGGATTTTAACATATGTGCAAATAAGTCTTCAAAGAAAAACAAATCCTAATTTAATTTACAAACTCTAAGGTTTCCTTGGTGATTAAAACTCTCAACACTGACAATTTCCTTTCCAGACAATGATAGCGAAAAAATGTTTTTGAACACAATCAAGATTTTTTTTTTTCACTGAAATAAAACTGTAAAAAGTCTTGAAAGGATGTATGGAGCTGCAGTTTCAGCAAAAAGGTAACAACATATGATTTGAGGGTAAAATGACACCAATTGTGAATACATCTATTACACATTATTCTTGTGCATAGTGCACCAATCTTAATAATAGAAAATAGGGGTTATGTAAGGGAACAAATCAAAATATTAACAGAATTCTACTTTAGCAGAAGCAATAGAAAACATTTGTACTATATTCATTGTTCCTCTGGCTACAACTCTTACAAACACATTCCATTTAACAGTTCTAAATA
Source organism: Schistocerca gregaria (assembly GCF_023897955.1). Lineage (NCBI taxonomy): Eukaryota > Metazoa > Arthropoda > Insecta > Orthoptera > Acrididae > Schistocerca > Schistocerca gregaria. Next base: position 69,126,279 of record NC_064927.1, on the reverse strand, counting down.
CTGTAAACACACTATCCTAGTCCGTAAACCCGTTCTACTCAACTATCACACAAAATGTCCAAAATATGAACAAGTTGCTAGCAAAAATAGACATTTAATTTGTCTGGGTTCCTCAGGTGGTTACGTCAGGCAACAAGACACACTGTCAACATTTTTATCCATACGTCCCAAACTCTGAATGGCTGGACAGATTATAGCATTTGGTCCAGTTAACTGGTGTCCACCCGCCTTGTCAGAAATAAATAAATATCTTACTTGTCTCATAACATATCAGCAATCACACAGCCATCATTAACTTTATGGATTATTCTTTGACTTTCACAAAAATCCTGCTCAGATGTCACCACAGTGGAAAAATGTAACATATGAAAGTCCCCATCAACACCCATCAACTAGTCCACCAAGAGGCACACAGTTCACCACAAACTTTCAACGAATGGCTCACAGTCGTATGGTAGTAGTATTTTTTTAAGCTCTATGCAAAAATAAAGGCTACATAGCTGCAGTTCACAAACACCGTCATATTAAAGCCACTCACGGATTTTCCACCTGTCGTCAGCAAAATATTCTTATACACCAACACTTTAAATAAATTAGTACGTATACAAATACTTCATCCCCAGGAGAAGCAGGCACTAGCTTTGACTATTAAAATGAAATGATGTGGGTGGTGGAATGTGCCTGTTGACAATCGGTCTGGGTGGCAGGCGCGGTGTGCGATGGACAGTGTGATGGTTGTGATGACGTGGCAGTGAGCCAGTTAAGCATTCGTCACTGTGAAGTGATCTAGATGCCTGGTGGCTGATGCTGGATACTGAAACAGAAACAATTTTCTTACACAGGCTGTATGTAATGCATAGTAGTGTCATGACATACACTGGTGACACATTTAGTACACTAAATGGAGCAGTCACAATGGAAGGGGCAGTGTATTTGATACAACAAACCTACGTGAGTCTCAACTACACAACACACCTCAAAATGAAAGCATGCAGCAAACAAGCAGTTTCATATGATGGACAAATACAACAAATTTTTTGGCCAGTACACTGATTTCACATGACTGAAATAGTCAATACATAGTTTTACTGCATGACATCAAGTAAGAATTGTGCTGCTTCACTGCAAAACTGACAAGTTCTAAAGAATCAAAGAGGTTGGTTACAATAAGCAATTGAAATGCGCATGTAAAATTAACTTTCATTGCACATAATAATTATTTACACATCACTATCAGCAACAGGAGTGTCTCAGAAACTCTCAAACCCATAAACATCACTAAAACAAACAGAAGAGTCTGTACTGATGAATCATAGGAACACTGCACTTTAAATGGGATGCCACAACACTATCCTCAGATCAAGTAACTTTCAATACAATTTAAGTGGAAACAGATTTGAATTTTATAGCTTACTCCGCTCACTGTGCATCATATGTTGAATGCTTTCCAAATCAATCTAGTTTTCAAAACTTAATTTAAGCTGTTTCGATAAATTTATACGAAAAAGTTACTACTCAAGAAGAAATCCAAATTGTTATAAATATTTGGTCACAAGAATGCACGAGATTAAACACACATTCACAAGATATACTCGAGATGAAAAATGTAATAAAGACAGTACATTTTATCAGTAGACCTAAAGACAACATAGGTTGTTGCCACTTTGTATTTGGCATTAACAGGCCCATTTGGGTTAAGGCAATGGCATCTCCCAGAAGAACACCAAAATTTTAATCAGTATACATTCACTGCCAGAACTCTGGTGACTAATGGCACTGATCTCCAATATGCAAAACAACAGAATGGCTTGTGATGTACCTGTGAGCTGAGTGAGCCATAACATTCATATATGCTTGCACTTAAATTGAAACATCCTTATCATTCTGTTGAAAGTTATTTGTTCTGAGGGTAGTGCAGTGGTGCTGCTCATTAAGACATGCTCAATGAAACACAACCCACAGGAAACATTAGGATATCATCAGCAGAGCAGTAGTTTTACGGTTTTCCATGCTGCCTGTTCAGAACAATATAATAACAGTTAATAAAAAGCACACGTGTAGCCAATATGAAATACACAAGCAATTTTAGTTATTGCACATCAGGCCATTTACAACAAAACTTTCACCAAACAGAATGCAGGTACGATATTGGTAGCACGAGGCATTCCATAGTACATTATGCTTTGTAATATCTGGGAATCTCTCATCTCAGCAACACAAAATTTTTCCCTTACACTGTTTAATTGTGGTGGAATTGGAAGTTGCCTCTTCAAATATGTACCTTTCCTGTGTTACTACAGAATAATTGCCATTAACATTTTTAAGCAATTAAGCTTGCAAGACTCTTGTATGTCTTGCTTGGTTCCCTGGAATTACTGTAACAAGGCTACTTAGTGGTGTTTTTGAAATATCCTTTATTTTTTTGTAAAAACTCCCTTAAATTAGTTTCATTGCCAAATAATTTTGTATCCTGTGAATAAACCATTTATAAATGAAACTGTGCTGGTCAAATTTAACAGTTACGAGTTCAGGTCATGCCAAAATGAACAATTCTGGCCAGAGTGGTTGGGGGGGGGGGGGGGGGGAGGGAGAGAAGGAGAGAGAGAGAGAGAGAGAGAGAGAGAGAGAGAGAGAGAGAGAGAGAGAGAGAGAGAGAGAGAGAGAGAGTTTTCTTTTCTTTTCTGGAGAAGGCTTTGGCTGAAGCTCCATGTGTAACACTCTTTCCGAAATAAAAAGTGCTTTGTTTCCTACAGAGAATTTCATGTTTCTGAAGTGATTGCACTGGGAAAGCAAGGTACTCGTTTGTGTGCATTTTGTCAAGTCGTAGTCGATATTGAAATCAGACAAAGCAAGAAACAGCATAGCGCTAGGATGGAAAATATTTTATATGTGCCTGATACAAGTGCTCTTAACCACATCAACATATAACAGACTATATAATAAGTACACAATTGCATTTGACTTTAAAAGTGTTAGGATTCGGGAAAAAGCCAGTGGTGAGATTGTAGTGGTAGGCTACTTGGAAAGTAGGCTGTACATGTTGTGTATGCATGCTGTCAGACCAGAAAAGAGTAATCCAGTTAGCTTAATGACACACACTAACACTCCAAGTGCACCACAAAAGATTCGGAAATCAAAATATAAAATACATCAAAACTGAAGAAACTTATCAATGCACAGGGTCCATTCAATAAATAACTCGTAAAGTTGTATAAAAAATATAAAACTTCAACAAAGCTTGTGATTCTTTGTTATTTTTTTGGTGGTGTCCAAGAACTTATCAGGAAGGCTTGGCACACCTACCTCACAAACAGGATGCTACACATAAATGAAACAAAATGGCAGCACCATAGCAGGTTTGCACCAATGCGGAGCAGCGAAATGTCATTAGATTTCTTTTAGCTGAAAGGTTGAAACCAACTGAAATTCATTTATGGCAGTGCAATATTGTGAAAGTTTTTGAGATGAACACAGGTGTACGAGTGGATACGTTAGGTTCAACTGTGGTGCAACAAGTGTTGAGGATTTGCCACTCTCCAGGGCACACTGTCTGTACAGTCACCGACTAATGTTGTGAGAGCTGATGAGCTGATACAGGACAACAGGCATATTACATTGAGTGATACTGCAGCAACGATGAACACTGGTGTTGGACCAGCCCAGCATATTGTTTCATGACATACTGATGTTTGTGCCACAAAAGTTGACCTCAGGAATGAAAGAAAGGTGCACAGAGGCGTGCAGGGAGCTTTTGAAAAATTACAAGGCTGAAGGGGAGGCATTTCTTCACTATACTTAAGAGGAGATGAAAACTGGACGATTTTTTATGAACCTGAACGAAAGCAAGCTTCAACTGAGTGGAGAAATTCTTCATCTCCAAGTTCTGGCAGTAATTGTGTGTGTGTGTGTGTGTGTGTGTGTGTGTGTGTGTGTGTGTGTGTGTGTGTGTGTCCGAACGCAAATTGGTCAAGTACTTTTTGAGATTTTTGGTAGCAACGATTTCCCTTTATGTATTACACATACACTTATATATTAAAAATATGTCTGTCCATATGTTCATTGAGTACTGCCTAAAGCAAATTGGCCAAGAAATTTCAAGATTTTTGGTAATAATGTTTACCCTTTACATGCCACATATTTATTTACATATAAAAACAAGCACATATTCAATTGCAACACTGGGCAATCATTGAAGAACTTTTGTAGATTTATGATTTTGAACACACATACATTTATATTTTTATTTATATAGATGTAAATGTGTGTTTGGACAGAATTGTAAATCTCTTAAAGTTCTTCAGCAATTCCTTCAAAATTTTGACAGTACATTAGAATACATGTGTTTTTACACACCAACTGGAGTGCCATATGGTATATAGACATTTACATTGTATATAGCATTACTTAATACGAATATAATAAATTAGGTTCTGCATAACTCAGCAGCATTTTTGTTTTTGCATGCCAGTATTCTGGTTGCTATGGGTTTACGTACTGACTGTAATTTTTATCTGTAGTTAATTGCTGCTATTTAAGTTTACATACTGTCATTTGGAGACAGTAAGTGGAGCTGTGGATGCTAGAAAATCGAGTGCCAAGTGGAGGAATCAGAATATTTCTGTAATATTTTTCTGTTTGAGTTCAATACAGAGGTTACAACAGCGGAAAGGGCCAGAACCATTTGTGCCGTGCATAGGACCAATAGCATTAGACAGAGCATGGCAAGAAAATGGTTTTCTTGTTTTAAGGTGAATATTTTTGACACTGGTGACTATGTTCAGGGACACCTTTGGGGTTTGACACAGATCATTTAAACATATTAGGCCATAATGTCCCACGTCAGTATACTCGAGAACTAGTCTTTCCAACACTGTGCAACATTTGCATGCAATGGGAAAGTTCAATAATCAAGTGTATGGATACCGCAGTAGTCTAACATGACATTTCTTAGGCCCTTTGAGAAATTGAAGATATTCATATGAATATGGAGAGGAACACTATTATTCTATGTTAACTGAGCCAAAGTGATGCAGAACATTGTCACTAGGTTTCTGTGTATGCAGGGCCAAGAATATATGCAGAAGTGCACCTCTCATGGGCAAGAGTGGTGAACGGAAGTCATCACTTGCTGTGGTGGACGAGTTACTCCATGCAGCTGCTGATGGAAGGTGTTAATACCAAAGAACCTGTATTAGCAATGAAACTTATGTAAAATGTAATGTATCTGGCTTACTCTATGGTATATGGACCACGCAGGAGGAGGAGGAGGAGGAGGAGGAGGAGGAGGAGGAGCCTGGAGTTCAATGTAAAGGACATCGTATGAATGGTAAATTTAACAATATATGGTTCAAATCATGGAACTCTGGTTATGAATGCTTTACTATGTTTGAGGTATGAATGCTTTAATTGTTTGAAGTGAGTAATGGGCTCCTTTTTCAGCTAAATCACAAAATCTTCAGGGAAGAGGATCTGAGCAGGGTGAAGAAGATTATTATCTGGGTCTGAATAGCATGACCAGCTATACAATACAAATTTATACAGAACCGTAGTATCCAGAATATATTAGAAAATAAATGGAATCTATCAAAAGTTATATGCTATATCAGGAGGACATATGTAGCTGATAGGTGCAATGTCTCCCTATAAGCACTAAGCATACAACGTATGTTGAACATTATGTCTAGGAGCGAGTGAAGGCAAAAAAGACAGACAAAAAAGCTAATAAGAAGAACATTTCGAGAAAAATAGCAAGAAATATTGCAGAAATGCGCATTTTCAGGGGCAACGAAAGTAAACATTTGCAGAGCAACAAAGCTTATAGCAGAGCTTGTTATTCAGTATCATTAAAGAAATTGTTGACATACGAAGGTTGACAAAAATAACTATTTCCACTGCTACAATTTTTTTAATTAAAAAAACAAAGAGGAAGATTTGATGAGTTTATAGCAGCCTAAGGACTTCACGTCAGCTGATCCAGAAGACACACTGTCTACAATGTCATGCAGTCATGAGTCACCTTTGGGAGAAGATAGGTGAAGGAAGCGATTAGGCATGGGAGGTCTCTGTTTCAGTAAAGGTTGGGAAGGTAATTATAGTCTGTGGACATCTGCGTGAGACCCTCTGTATGTTTCGAGAGGGCCTGCTCGTCACTACAGATGTGATGGTCACAGGTGACTTAGCTGTTTGGAAGGGACATCTTGCTAACAGACAGATGGCACCTGTCAAAGTGGAAGTATTGCTGGCAGGTTTGATACGGATGGGGCCTAGCTCCCCATGGCCATTGTATCTGTAGTGTCTACTGGTCCCTCTTTAAATATACCAACGGTCGCAGACGGGCCTTCACAGACCGTAATTAGTCTATCTTTATGTAGATGGTTGCAGGACCTCAGCTGCTCAATATAAAATGTTAAATAAAAACGCCTTTCAGACATCTAAATTTCCATTTGTAACATTTTTTTATTTATTTTGACCATCGCTTGCGGAATCGGAAAGTGACAATCTAAAGGATTGTTGTGTCAAAAATCTAGATACCACTTACTGAAACCTGGCCATTACTTTGACTGGACCAAATGTTGGATTCTTCCTACATCAGTCAATCAATAACAGTCATATTTTCCTTTGCCTTCCTCAGCTTAAGGGCTATTTGACACAGAGGTGCCTGAAGATGGTGTACTGTGCTCTGAAACTGGTTGCTCTAATAAAATAACAACCGGAAAGTTAAATGGCAGAAATGTGTTTTGATTCAACATTTTGTACAGAAACCACCTTCCATGTTTTATCTTTCAAGTCATCAACCAGCCCTTTAAGTTTAAGTGACCAGTGAAAGAGGAGTATTCCCCTCAACTCAGCACACTACAAACAGGTGGAACAACTGAATCACATTCACCCCCATGGTTGTGACTACTTATTGTAGTGCCATGAAATGAGGAATGCCCTACACACTGTCCTCCCCATCCCTCCCACTGTGGTATTGGGCTGGCCACCGAATCTAGACAATACCCTCACCCATCACTACACAACCCCTGCTCCCAACCTGTTGCCTCATTGCTCATATCCCTGTAATAGACCTAGATGCAATGCCTGCCCCATACATCCTTCCACCACTACCTACTCCAGTCTTGTCACCAGCATCATTGATCCCATCAAAGACAGGGCTGCCTGCAAACCAGTCATGTGATCTAGAATAGGGTGTATATGTGGACACTTTCTCCCGGATGACATTACATTTTCCCTTATCAATCCTTTCAATGGGAAAAAGACACGATTTGGAAACATCTTTGATGTGCAGCTACATGTACGCTGCGTACATGTGGGGGGCGAGGGGGGAGAGGGGCGAGGGGGGAGAGGGGCGAGGGGGGAGAGGGGCGAGGGGGGAGAGGGGCGAGGGGGGAGAGGGGCGAGGGGGGAGAGGGGCGAGGGGGGAGAGGGCGAGGGGGGAGAGGGCGAGGGGGGAGAGGGCGAGGGGGGAGAGGGCGAGGGGGGAGAGGGCGAGGGGGGAGAGGGCGAGGGGGGAGAGGGCGAGGGGGGAGAGGGCGAGGGGGGAGAGGGCGAGGGGGGAGAGGGCGAGGGGGGAGAGGGCGAGGGGGGAGAGGGCGAGGGGGGAGAGGGGCGAGGGGGCGAGGGGGGAGAGAGGCGAGGGGGGAGGGGGGCGAGGGGGGAGGGGGGCGAGGGGGGAGGGGGGCGAGGGGGGAGAGAGGCGAGGGGGGCGAGGGGGGAGAGAGGCGAGGGGGGCGAGGGGGGAGAGAGGCGAGGGGGGCGAGGGGGGAGAGAGGCGAGGGGGGCGAGGGGGGAGAGAGGCGAGGGGGGCGAGGGGGGGAGAGAGGCGAGGGGGGCGAGGGGGGAGAGAGGCGAGGGGGGCGAGGGGGGAGAGAGGCGAGGGGGGCGAGGGGGGAGAGAGGCGAGGGGGCGAGGGGGGAGAGAGGCGAGGGGGCGAGGGGGGAGAGAGGCGAGGGGGCGAGGGGGGAGAGAGGCGAGGGGGCGAGGGGGGAGAGAGGCGAGGGGGCGGAGAGGCGAGGGGGCGAGGGGGCAGAGAGGCGAGGGGGGAGAGAGGCGAGGGGGGAGAGAGGCGAGGGGGGAGAGAGGCGAGGGGGGAGAGAGGCGAGGGGGGAGAGAGGCGAGGGGGGAGAGAGGCGAGGGGGGAGAGAGGCGAGGGGGGAGAGAGGCGAGGGGGGAGAGAGGCGAGGGGGGAGAGAGGCGAGGGGGGAGAGAGGCGAGGGGGGAGAGAGGCGAGGGGGGAGAGAGGCGAGGGGGGAGAGAGGCGAGGGGGGAGAGAGGCGAGGGGGGAGAGAGGCGAGGGGGGAGAGAGGCGAGGGGGGAGAGAGGCGAGGGGGGAGAGAGGCGAGGGGGGAGAGAGGCGAGGGGGGAGAGAGGCGAGGGGGGAGAGAGGCGAGGGGGGAGAGAGGCGAGGGGGGAGAGAGGCGAGGGGGGAGAGAGGCGAGGGGGGAGAGAGGCGAGGGGGGAGAGAGGCGAGGGGGGAGAGAGGCGAGGGGGGAGAGAGGCGAGGGGGGAGAGAGGCGAGGGGGGAGAGAGGCGAGGGGGGAGAGAGGCGAGGGGGGAGAGAGGCGAGGGGGGAGAGAGGCGAGGGGGGAGAGAGGCGAGGGGGGAGAGAGGCGAGGGGGGAGAGAGGCGAGGGGGGAGAGAGGCGAGGGGGGAGAGAGGCGAGGGGGGAGAGAGGCGAGGGGGGAGAGAGGCGAGGGGGGAGAGAGGCGAGGGGGGAGAGAGGCGAGGGGGGAGAGAGGCGAGGGGGGAGAGAGGCGAGGGGGGAGAGAGGCGAGGGGGGAGAGAGGCGAGGGGGGAGAGAGGCGAGGGGGGAGAGAGGCGAGGGGGGAGAGAGGCGAGGGGGGAGAGAGGCGAGGGGGGAGAGAGGCGAGGGGGGAGAGAGGCGAGGGGGGAGAGAGGCGAGGGGGGAGAGAGGCGAGGGGGGAGAGAGGCGAGGGGGGAGAGAGGCGAGGGGGGAGAGAGGCGAGGGGGGAGAGAGGCGAGGGGGGAGAGAGGCGAGGGGGGAGAGAGGCGAGGGGGGAGAGAGGCGAGGGGGGAGAGAGGCGAGGGGGGAGAGAGGCGAGGGGGGAGAGAGGCGAGGGGGGAGAGAGGCGAGGGGGGAGAGAGGCGAGGGGGGAGAGAGGGGGAGGGGATACATACTGACAATGATATGGGCCTGTAATTTAGTGGATTATTTCTACTAACTTTTTTGACTATTTGTATGACTTGTGCAACTTCACAGAATTTGGGTATGGATCTTTCATGGATTGGTTGGTTTTCCGGAAGGAGACCAGACAGCAAGGTCATCGGACTCCCCAGGTTAGGGAAGGACGGGGAAGGAAGTTGGCCGTGCCCTTTGAAAGGAACCATCCCGGCATTTGCCTGGAGCGATTTAGGGAAATCACGGAAAACCTAAATCAGGATGGCCGGACGCGGGATTGAACCGTCGTCCTCCCGAATGCAAGTCCAGTGTCTAACCACTGCGCCACCATGCTCGGTTCTTTCATGGAGCGAACAGTTGTATACAACTCTTAAGTATGGAGCTACTGCATCAGCATATTCTGAAAGGTACCTAACTGATACACAGTCTGGACTAGAAGACTCTGAGAATATCTGCTTCGAAGTTACTCATGGTGGCACCTGTTCTTGGCTCTAATTCTGGAATATTTACTTTGTCTTCTTTGGTGAAGGAATTTTAAAAGACTGTTTTTAGTAACTTCACCTTTGCAGCATTGTAGTCAATAGTATTTGCATTGCTATCCTGCAGAGAAGGCATTGACTGTGTCTTGCCACTAGCCTACCTTACATACGACAAGAATCTCTATGGATTTTCTGCTAAGTTCCAAGATAAAAGTTCCTTTGTGGAAACTATCATAAGCATCTCACACTGATGTCCTCGCCAAATTTTAAGCTTCTGTAAATGATCACCAATATTTAAGATTTTGTATTCGTTTAAACTTGGCGTGGTTTTTTCATTGTTTCTGCAACAGTGTTGTCACCCATTTTGAGTGTCAAAGGGAATCTGCTCAGGTGTTTGTTTATTTATTTATTTATTTATTTATTTATTTGGTGTAAATCTCTCAATTACTTTTGATATTATTTCTTTGAATTCAAGCCACATCTGGTCTACACTTACATTGTTAATCTGTGATGAGTGGAGATTGTCTCTCAAAAAGACATCAAGTGAATTTTTATCTGAATAGGTACATTTTTCGTTTATTTTGGACGATTTAGGCATAATAATATTATTCAATCTCACTACGACAACCTTGTGTTCACTAATCCCTGTATCCATTTTGATGCTCATTATTAGCTCAGGATTATTTGTTGCTAAGAGGTAAAATGTGTTTTCACAACAGTTTACTATTTGCAGGGCTCATGAATTAACTGCTTGAAATAATTTTCAGAGAATGCATTTAGCACAATTGTGGATGATGTTTTATGTTTCTTTAACTTTCAGCAAATGTATCATCTGAGTTTCGAGGAAGATAAAGGGATAGCATTACTACTTTATTATGGTAGTCAAGAATGACCTCTAGACATGCTAACTCAGAGAAACTTGCTACTTGAATTTTGCGACAAGGTAAACCATTTCTATCAGCAACACACACGCCACAGCTAACTGTGTTTGGCCTATCCTTTCAGAACACTTTTAGATTCTTTGCAAATATTTTGGCATAACTTATTTCTGGCTTTAGCCAGTTTTCAGTGCGTATAACGATTTGAGCAGCAGTGCTTTGTATTAGCACTTGGAGCTCTGGTACTTTTCCAACACAGCTACGACAATTTACAACTGTTATACCGATGATTCCTGTATCTACGTTCTTCCTATATTTGACCTGCAGCCTTTGAGAATGAAACCCTTTTTGTATTTCCCCCAGGCCCACTTACATAAAAAAAAAAAAAAAAAAACGACCCAGTCCACACCATACAGCCCCTGCTACACACATAGCCACCTCCTGCATGTAGTGGATCACAGTTACATATGGTAAAAATGGGATGTGATAGAAATAGACAGAAGTATACATAAAATACAAGGAAGAGGCCGAACAAAGTAGACTGCAAAGTGACCAGGAAGTCAGAAATGTCTGGTGGATAATATATTACAAGGAAGGCCACACAATAGTGATTCCTGAAGGGAAACACTACTTGAGTGCTCATTATTTGGGAAATGGGCAAATACCACATCCCTTATTAAGGTAAGGTGTGGAGTTGTGCTGGGTATGTTATTACCTTATATGGAACCCTTACCAGGTTCAGGTGAACCTGTAGAAGGGATGGCTACAACCAAATATTTGTTAAGGAATGAAGGAGGTACAAGGGGACATCACACAGTATTTTGAGTAAATATGGGAAAGAGTGCTGGTTTCTTTAAAGATGGAAAAAACAGTAAGTTTAAACAAAATGAAAGGGCAAATGTGTGAAATAAGGTGAAGCTACTTCTAAAAAATGAAAAAGAAAAATAATAAAGAATTTCTGACTGACTTGTTCTCAGCTTCATTAGTGGAATACTATCATGTTGTGAGGTTTTATTCTTATAGTAAGACACTATAAGATAATCTTAAAAGGAGTCCTAACATTCAAGCACATTCCAGAGTTTTAGATATAAGTAATAAGGTGAAAATGATACGTACTTGTTAGAAATGTAATGACAAGAAATGATGTAAAATTGTATAATGAAGAACCCCAGAAAAAAAACAGGATTCTTGAGTAACAACTTTAAAAAGTAGAAGTAATTTATTTAACAATGATTGATAGCAAAAATCTAGAGCCCACTGAACTATATTGGAAGGATAGATTTGAACTAATAAAAACAATTAAGTGTATATTAGAATATATGCAATTTCTTTATACAGTAAATCAAACAACACTCCAGGTGGGAATATCAACAATGTAGGAAAAGATAGATTGCTACTTACCATGAAGAAGATGTGTCAAGTTGCCAGTCATGATTAAAAGACATGCACGTATAATCTGGAGAGGGTGGGGAAGGGGAAGGGACAGTAGTGCGCAGATGGGGGGAGAGAGAGAGAGAGAGAGAGAGAGAGAGAGAGAGAGAGAGAGATATGAGTGCTGTCTGGTGGAGTGTGCATCGACTAGACTGCCAACAAGTGCAGTGTCAGGAGGTTGTGGGGCAGGGAGGTGGGGAAAAAAGGAACAAATAAGAGAGAAGTAGAGAAAGAGATGGGGATGTGTTGGTAGAGGACTGCAAATAAACAGGGCAGTGGACTAGAATGGGGTGAAGACAATAGGACAAGAGTAGGTGGCAACTGTTGGGTGGAGAGTGTGGGGATCCCATATGCGCAGTTCAGAAAAGCTGATGGTGGAGGGAAAGATCCAGATGACTCTGGTACTGAAGCGGCCATTGAAATGAAGTGAGTTATGTTCAGCTGCATATTGTGCCACACAGTGGTCTATTTTGCTCTTGGCTACAGTTTGGCAGTGGCCATTCATCAGGATGGACAGCTGGTCGGTAGTCATACCAATATAAAAATCTGTGCATTGATTGCAGAAGAGCTAGTAAATAACGTGGCTGCTTTCACAGGTGGCCCGGCCCCTGATGGGGTAGGGTGAACTTGTGACAGGACTGGAATAGGAAGTGCTGGGTGGGTGGATTGGGCAGGTTTCCCACCTGGGTCTTCCACAGGGAAATGATCTTTGTGGCACAAGGGTTTTGGATTCGGAGCAGTGTAGGGATGGACTAGGATGCTGTGGAGGTTGGGTGGGCAACAGAACATCACTTTATACGGGGTGGGAAGTATCTCAGGTAGGATTTCCTCATTTCAGGGGGTGATAATAGGTAATCAAAATCCAGATGAAGGATGTGGTTCTGGTTCTCTTGTTCCAGTCCAGCGTGGTACTGGGTGACAAAGGGGACACTCCTTTGTGGCTGGTTTTTGAGGGTGATGGGAGGATTGGGGTTGTGAGGGGAAATGCCACAGGAGATCTGTTTGCAGACTAGGTCTGGATGATAATGCCTGCCTGTGAAGGTCTTGATGAGATCCTCAGCAAGGTAGTTTTTGTCAGTGCAGATATGCTGTCCCCAGGCAGCCAGGCTATATGAGAGAGATTTTTTTTTTGTGTGAAAGGGGTGACAGCTGTCAAAATTCAGGTAGTTTTGGTTGTTGGCCAGTTTAACATGGACAGAGGTGCAGATGGAGCCATCAGAGAGGAGGTGGTCAACATCTCAGAAAGTGGCACGCTGGGTTGAGGAGGACCATGTGAAATGGATGGGAGAGAAGGTGTTAAGGAATGAAGGAATGAAAGGGTGCCTTGGCCCTGGGTCCATATCATGGAGAGATTGTCAATGAACATAACCATGACTAGAGGTTTGGTGTTTTGAGAGGTTAGGAAGATCTCCTCTAGATGGCTCATGCAAAGGTTGCCATAGGAGCTTGGCATGTGTGTGCCGATGTCTGTGCCGCATATTTGTTTATATACCTCCCCTTCAAATGAGAAGTAGTTGTGGGTTAGGATGAAGTCAGTAAGGTGTATGAGGAACAAGGTAGTACGTTTGGAGGATGAAGGACATTGGGAAAGGTAGTGTTCAATAACAGTAAGACAATGGGCATGAGGGAATGTCGGTGTATAGTGAGGTGGTGTCAAAAATGACAAGTAGGGATCCAGGAGAAAAGTGATTGGTGTCTTTGATGTGGGAGGCTAGATTATGTGCAATTGATTCAACACGTCGGTCAATGAGTGCCGAAATTCCTGCAGTGGGGCACAATAACCAGCCACAATTGGGCACCCAGGATTGTTGGGTTTGTGGATATTGGGCAGCATGTAGAAGGTGGGTACGGAGGGTATCATAAGGATGATGAGGAAAGGGATTCACGGGAGCTGTTCTGGGAAGGGCCTAAGGCTTTAAGCAGGTATTGGAGTTTGTTGGAGCTCTGGGATGGGGTCACTCAGGAAAAGTTGGAGAATTCAGACAATTGGTGGAGGTTTTTTGCCAGGAATTCACTGAGATTCACCTTACTAACTTTATCCTAACCCACAACTACTACTCATTTGCAGGTGAAATGGGACTATCTTCCCATTCCTATCCAAAATTCTTTCCTCATGTCAACATTCTCTGAAGTGATCATTTTAGCTCGAATTTTTAACTTTCTAGACTTTATACTGTTATGGCTACACCCAACACCATTAGTAAACTGCCCTTTAAAAAATTAGTACAAATGAGTTTACTATCTCAGATTAAATTTCACATTAATATATCAACCAAGGGGAGTAAGCCGTTCGTTAACAATCCAAATTTGAAATTTAGTGATATGAACTGTGCAGTTATATTGCAACACAAATTCTTGAAAATTCTTCCCCATTTCAGAAAATCTACAATATTTATTTGTTATTATTATTTTAAATAATAGCTCCACTTAAGAGCTATCCTAGACACCAATAACAATATCTTATTCAAAGTAATTTGTTCATAATTAACTAAAATGTAATTTAAATTGTTGTACTATAAAATTTATAGAAATTTTGTATGAAATTAAGCGAACTCTTCCAAATTGTAGATCAAAACATGTAGGGCAATATGTGGCCCATTTTTTGGTGAAAGAAACTGAAATCATTTAATGACTTAATTGTTGGTTTATAAGTCTTACATTTAACTATGTCTTCAATTATTTTGTTTTATATAAAAGGAAGTGATGCATGAGCTGTGAAGGGCATGGGCAGAGTCAGTAAGGGTGTAGTGGTCTATGTAAGGGACAGTCAGTGAGAGAGTCAGTCAGTCTGTCTGTCTCCATTATTGCCTTTCGGAAGCTGTTTGTGTGAGACTCTTCATATTGGTAAGCACAGAACTAAACCATATACAGTGTTTATCATTATTAATGGTGTAAATGGGATACTAGAAGCATAAAAGCCTCAGTAAACATAGGGGCAAAAATAGCATGCCTTACGAGCTATGTGCACTTTTTCCATCTTCGATACTGTGAAACAAATCTCTTCTACTGCAAGTTCTTTGCTTTCTATATTTTGGGAAGTGGTAGCATGGACCAAAATACAAAAAAAAAAAAAAAAAAAATGTGCTCTAAAATACATACCTTAAAAGTAACAAGCACTTGATCATTAGAAGAGTTGTATTTTAAAGTAGAAAAGTAGCTCTTAAGGAATGCAGTTTAGAGCACATGATTACTGGACTTTTTTTTCTTGTTTTGGTCCATACTACAAGTTCCCGAAATATGGAAAACAAAGAACTTGCAGTAGAAGAGATATGTTTCACAGTATCGAAGATGAAAAATTGCTTGTAGCTCTTATGGTACGCATTTTCGACTATGTTTACTGAGACTTTTTTCTTATAGTACCGTGTACTTTCAACTGTAAGTGTTTATGCCATTAATTATGATACACCTTGTAAACTATTACAAAAAATTTATTTTTTTAAGCTTGTTATTATTCAAGCTCCTTACACTCACAATATGGGAGTGTTCAATTACACTTTTCGGGGCCGGTATGGGTGAACCTAGACACGTCTGTTCTGTAGGGTATGTAGAACACCTACATCTCCCGACTCCTAAGTGAATCCATCCTCCTATCCATATTCAATAGTTTCTATCACAGAAATACTTCTTAATTTCATTTCACATATTGATATACAAACCTGTTTTAACAGGAATGAGAAAAGTCATATCAATTTCTGTGTCAAACATAAAAATGAAAGTTAACAGAATCTATATTGCAATGTGCTTCATGTTAGCAATGTCACATTAACCACGAAAAAGGAAAGGAATTGCACCCATCTCCTAAATTTAGTTATGAAGTGCCAACACCCAGCCAAACTGTTCCAAATTGCCAAGGAGTACAATGAGAGCATTACAACAGAAGAGTCAAATAATGTTAAATCGCACAACCACCTATGCACAAGAATGTGGTGTCATGTGCCTCATACAAATTGTATGTTGGAGGAAAAAGTTAGGTGGACCCAGGGAAGGGAGTACCTATATGTAGGTGAGATGAACCCACACAAGGCAAGACGTATACCGTGTTAGGAGCATAGATTTTAGAGAAAAAATACCACTGTAAAGACTGCACGAGAATGTGTCTAAACAGTTCTTACAGAAGTAAAAGTGGTACTGTATTCTGTTTCCCATTATGATGAGTTCTTCAAACTAGTAAAGTATGGGGAGACTTACCTCAATTGTGTGGATTACTAAGAGCGACACGGCCATACACACAATTGCAAAAGTAGCAGATGTCAGAGCTTGTTATTGACAATATGGGGTTGCAATTACCTTGCAATACATAGCTCCCGAAAAATGAAGAGGCAATGTTTATTTGGAAGATACATAAATGGGTGAATACATCATTAAACATGAAGAGGCAACATAGAAATTTAATATCAGGAGAGAAATCAAAATGAAGCGCACACTAGTGCACTGACATGGTACTGATGCAACAATAAGGTAACTAAGTCAAAATGTTTAAATACATGGAAGCAAACATTTCATCTTACCACAGGCACTAAAGTAATGTGGTGATTTTCCACAGAATCAATAGTAAGTGTCGTATAAATAAAATATAATAAGTTAAACTTGTAACAGGATCACCAAGGAAAAATACAGCAAATTAGTAGAGGTTAAAATGAGGTTATATTAAAAACAAAGATTCCAAGACTTACCAAGTGGGAAAGCGCCGGTAGACAGGCACAATAAAAAACACACACGCACACACACACACACACACACACACACACACACAAAACTTCGAGCTTTCGCAACTGGCGGCTGCTTTGTCAGGAAAGAGGGAAGGAAAAGGAAAGATGAAAGGATGTGGGTTTTAAGGGAGAGGGTAAGGAGTCATTCCAATCCCGGGAGCGGAAAGACTTACCTTAGGACACACACACACACACACACACACACACACATACACAGACACAAGCAGACATATTTAAAGGCAAAGAGTTTGGGCAGAGATGTCAGTCGAGGTGGAAGTGTAGAGACAAAGATGATGTTGAATGACGGGTGAGGTATGAGTAGCGGCAACTTGAAATTAGCGGATATTGAGGCCTGGTGGATAACGAGAAGAGAGGATATATTGAAGGGCAAGTTCCCATCTCCAGAGTTCGGATAGGTTGGTGTTGGTGGGAAGTATCCAGATAACCCGGACGGTGCAACACTGTGCCAAGATATGCTGGCCATGCGCCAAGGCATGTTTAGCCACAGAGTGATCCTCATTACCAACAAACACTGTCTGCCTGTGTCCATTCATGCAAATGGACAGTTTGTTGCTGCTCATTCCCACATAGAAAGCGTCACAGTGTAGGCAGGTCAGTTGGTAAATCACGTGGGTGCTTTCACACATGGCTCTGCCTCTGATCATGTACACCTTCCGGGTTACAGGACTGGAGTAGGTGGTGGTGGTGGTGGTGGGAGGGTGCATAGGACAGGTTTTACACCGGGAGCGGTTGCAAGGATAGGAGCCAGAGGGTAGGGAAGGTGCTTTGGGGAGTGGGGAGGATTTCATGAAGGATGGATCTCATTTCGGGGCAGGATTTTAGGAAGTCGTATCCCTGCTGTACAGCCACATTCAGAGTCTGATCCAGTCCCGGGAAGTATCCTGTCACAAGTGGGGCACTTTTGGGGTTCTTCTGTGAGAGGTTCTGGGTTTGAGGGGATGAGGAAGTGGCTCTGGTTATTTGCTTCTGTACCAGGTCGGGAGGGTAGTTGCGGGATGCGAAAGCTGTTTTAAGGTTGTTGGTGTAATGGTCCAGGGATTCAGGACTGGAGCAAATTAGTTGCCACGAAGGCCTAGGCTGTAGGAAAGGGACCGTTTGATATGGAATGGGTGGCAGCTGTCATAATGGAGGTACTATTGCTTGTTGGTGGGTTTGATGTGGACGGATGTGTGAAGCTGGCCATTGGACAAATGGAGGTCAACGTCAAGGGAAGTGGCATGGGATTTGGAGTAGGACCAGGTGAATCTGATGGAACCAAAGGAGTTGAGGTTGGAGAGGAAATTCTGGAGTAGTTGTTCACTTTGAGTCTAGATCATGAAGATGTCATCAATAAATCTGTACCAAACTTTGGGTTGGCAGGCTTGGGTAACCAAGAAGGCTTCCTCTAAGCGACCCATAAATAGGTTGGCATATGAGGGGGCCATTCTGGTACCCATGGGTGTTCCCTTTAATTGTTGGTATGTCTGGCCTTCAAAAGTGAAGAAGTTGTGGGTCAGGATGAAGCTGGCTAAGGTGATGAGGAAAGACGTTTTAGGTAGGGTGATCGGCGTGTAAGGAAGTGCTCCATTGCAGCGAGGCCCTGGACGTGCGGGATATTTGTGTGGCATCAATGGTTACAAGGATGGTTTCCGGGGGTATCAGACTGGGTAAGGATTCCAGGCGTTCGAGAAAGTGGTTGGTGTCTTTGATGAAGGATAGGAGACTGCATGTAATGGGTTGAAGGTGTTGATCTATGTAGGCAGAGATATGTTCTGTGGGGGCTTGGTAACCAGCTACAATGGGGCGGCCAGGATGTTTGGGTTTGTGAATTTTATGAAGTAGGTAGAAGGTAGGAGTGCGAGGTGTCGGTGGGGTCAGGAGTTTGATGGAGTCAGGTGAAAGGTTTTGTAGGGGGCCTAAGGTTCTGAGGATTCCTAGAAGCTCTGCCTGGACATCAGGAATGGGATTACCTTGGCAAACTTTGTATGTAGAGTTGTCTGAAAGCTGACGCAGTCCCTCAGCCACATACTCCCGACGATCAAGTACCGCGGTCGTGGAACCCTTGTCAGCCGGAAGAATGATGATGGATCAGTCAGCTTTCAGATCACGGATAGCCTGGGCTTCGGCTGTGGTGATGTTGGGAGTAGGATTAAGGTTTTTCAAGAAAGATTGAGAGGCAAGGTTGGAAGTGAGAAATTCCTGGAAGGTTTAGAGAGGGTGATTTTGAGGAAGAGGAGGTGGGTCCCGCTGTGATGGAGGACGGAACTGTTCCAGGCAGGGTTCAATTTGGATAGTGTCTTGGGGAGTTGGATCATTAGGAGTGGGATCAGGATTATTTTTCTTCGTGGCAAAGTGTTATTTCCAGCAGAGACTACAAGTGTAGGACAGTAAATTTTTGACAAGGGCAGTTTGGTTGAATCTAGGAGTGGGGCTGAAGGTGAGGCCTTTGGATAGGACAGAGGTTTCGGATTGGGAGAGAGGTTTGGAGGAAAGGTTAACTACTGAACTGGGGTGTTGTGGTTCCAGATTGTGTTGACTAGAATTTTGAGGTGTTGGGGGGAGTGGAGTTGGAAGTGGGAGATTGAGTAGATGGGAGAGACTGGGTCTGTGTGCAATGACAGGCGGTTGAGGTTTGTTGGAGAGGTTGTGAAGGGTGAGTGAGTTGCCTTTCCAGAGGTGGGAAACAAGGAGCCTGGATAATTTTTTGAGGTGGAGGCTGGCATGTTGTTCTAATTTGCAGTTGGCCTGTAGGAGGATGCTATGAACAGCCGGTGTGGAGAGGAAAGATTGAGGACTTTGATTTGGGATAGGAGTTGACGGGTGTGTTCACTGGCCGAGTCGATGTATAAGTGAAGGATTAGGCAGGTGAGGGCTATGGATTGTGCAGTTTGGAACTGGTATAAGGACTGATGGAAAGAAGGATTGCAGCCAGAGATGGGAACTTTAAGTGTGAGGCCTTTGGGGGTAATGCCAAATGTCAGACAAGCCCTGAGTAAATAAAATATGGGAGCGTAATCTGGCTAGGGTGAAGGCATGTTTGCGGAGGGAATGTAAATAAAATTTAATGGGGTCGTTGTAGGGATGTTGTGAGTTTGACATGGTTTTAGAAGGTGGAAAGGGTAACATGAGGTTAAAGTGAAAATAAATAGATATATATACAGGGAGAGAGAAAGGTGTGAAAAAAGTCGAAAAGTATTGGTTTGAGATGAGCTATGTTGATCCTGTGCTGAACTTAGGTTGGTGAACAACAATGGGTGCAAAGGTTAGCTAGTTGTGTTGTCTCCAAAACATGTTAAAGGGTGGGGAAATTCAGGAAAATTTCGAAAAAAAGGCGTGTAAATGTATTTAAAGGACTGGTTATGTACTGGCAGGTTATGAAAATGAGGTTAACAATTGTGTGACGAAGAAATAATAATGTTTAAACCTGTAAAATGAGGTTAGCAACATACGTGCTTTCTGCAGTGCCAATAACAAAACTAGAGATACGTACAGGGATTAGCCGAAATTACTAACAAAAAGAACAGCTACTGTCTAGTTTTTAAAGATATTATTATAAATTTTTGTTTTGTTGAAAATATGTTAGAATTATCAGAAAAGCCATAGTTCTAAGATTTATTTGTTATGCTAACTACATGAAAAGAAATAGAAGTTGCTACTACGAGGGTCGGTCAAAAAGTAATGCCTCCCATTTTTTTTCTACTTAAAAAAATTAAGTTAAGTGAAAAATTTGAATTTGGCGCTATTCCTCAAACCTTCTTCTGCAATCCACTGCAGTAGTAACTTTCTGTGTCAACAGGTGGCAGCACAGCAGAAGTTTGTAAGATGGCCGACATCGATGTTCGTTTGAGACAGCGTTGTGTGATTGAATTCTTGAATGCAGAAGGTGAAACGCCCATACGCATTCATGAAAGACTGAAGAAGGTGTATGGTGTTGTGACAGTGGATGTCAGCACTGTTAGACGATGGGTTCGTCGTCGTAAGGAAGCTGAAGGGCAAACACCGTTGACTGACGAAAAGCGGAGCGGCAGGCCGGTGAGTGCAGTGACTCCACACAACATTCAGCAAGTTGATGACATCATTCGTGGTGACCGTCGGGTGACTGCAGATGAAGTGTGTCGCATTATTTCTCTTAGTAAAGGCAGTGTGATCACGATTATTAAACAATTGGGGTACTCAAAAGTTTGTGCACGGTGGGTTCCAAGAATGTTAACTGATCAGAATAAAGAGGCAAGGAAAACAATAGCCTCCCAACACTTGCAGCGCTTCCGTTTGGAGGGAGATGAGTTTCTGAAAAAAATTGTGACCGGGGACGAAACATGGGTGCATTTTTTTGAACCCAAATCAAAGAGGCAGTCAATGGAGTGGCGTCAATGGCTTAGGAAGCAGAGCTGTGATTTTTACCGTCCTGGGATACATGCCCTTGTTCAAAGATGGACCAAAACTGTAGAGATGGGCGGAGATTACATTGAAAAATGACAAAATGATCCTCAATGTTGTGGTTTTCAACCTATGTAATTGCATTTAAATTTCCTGACAATTAAACGTAGAAAAAAAAAGGAGGCATTACTTTTTGACTGACCCTCGTAGTTACTTAAAGAAAGTAATTTTCGTGACATCTTTCATCTCAGTGGGGCAACACACAATTTTGGGGGAAAATGATGAGCTACGCTCTGTCCTCCTAAATGATTTACGATGATCACAATATTTTATAACATTTTTATTAATATTTAAGTTTGGACAATATATCAGAGAAATGAAATATATGTGCAGGTAATAAAGAGTACATGGGCACATCACATCTGGCAGAGGGGACGACAAGCTAATCATCTCCATCTGCTGTGGTCCATTTGTTCTTAGACAGCATGGCTTGGACGTGTGTTGCAGCCATGGAAGAATGGCACTTACGATAATAATACTGATGTCAAAGAAGAATAAAAACATAACGTTTCAAAAATATGAGTCATTTGATACTTCATTCCTCTTCATCCCTTCTGCCAGAAGCAGCCACAGGCTTTTCTTTGTGCGTTGTCCTGCCGCCGATCAGCGAGTAGATTTTTATCTGCCTGATACTAATATTTTCAAAAAATGAAGTTTTAAAACTGTCATAAGGACATTCTTCATTTATCCAATGTTTTGATTTGTCAAAATGTATTACGTTGTGCAGTTTAATGAGACAAGACGTGTAATTCAAGCAATTTTAACACAATTGTAATATACATATCTGATGGGATTTATCTGTTGATGTATAAAGTAGTTTTAATAGATTGATAATTGAAAGAAGTAATTTTCTTGGCCAATACATAGATCTGACAAGAACTCCAGTTCTCTTTCAGCTTCTAGCACCGAAGACACTGCAAAGGATAAGAAGTGCACAAGGGAGAACAGAAGCACAGTTATTTGGATACGATAGCAGGTTCGAAGTTTAATTAATTCACAATACAGGCAACCACAGAAACTATATCACGTACTATTTATTTATCAGCTAAATACAAAGACAGAATAAAACCTTTGAACATACAGTACAAAGCTTACCGGAGGAAGAAAGGTTGTGTGTGGACGAATGTACAGGCCCATTTCCCGTCACAGACATATGGCGACGTGACGGCGGTGGTGCTGGTGCTACAGAGGATGCAGGAGAGCCGGGAGGATGAGTTATCTCCATGGCAGAGTTACGTCTTACAAGTATGGCAGAACTGCCAACTGGCTGCACACGTGGCACAGTGCCTGATGCTCCTGCAGACGACACCGACAGGAGGCTCGCAGAAGACACCAGACCGAGACGTGGAGGCAGAGGCGGCGGAGGTGAGGGATCACGAGGAGGTAGCTGTGGTGCATCTGGAGCTTGCCGGATCTGCCAGAATGATGTTTGTTCTATACACGTGTTGCATTAAGTGGTTCTGAAGCTTAAATAATTACATTTTCCACAACATTTTGTATGTAGTGAAGTACAAATGAAAAGAATTATAAATAACTAGAATTGAAAGGTTTGCAATTAACAAATTCAATATTAACTCAAAAAAGACTTACATTAGGTGTATTTAATAATTTTTTCCAACTCGGATCCTCAGCATGTACAAAGTTACTTTTGGAAGTTATCATTTATTTATAACATTTACTAATTAGAATGAAGTCTACACATCACTATCAGCTGATTTTGGGAACTGTTCAAAGTGATCTGTAGTGATCTGAAAATTGCTTTTGCAGACAAAATCGAGTGACAGTGTACAACGTCTGGATCTCTGTCAAGTTGGTAAATTCTATAGAGGAGAACTGATTTACTTACTCTGGCTGCAAAAACATACATACATTAACAGTTTGACTACCAATGGAAGGCAAAAATTTTAGTACATTTCCAATCTCCTCATATGATGGGGTAAGATCTCTCCCAGTTATAAACACATCATACTGATAGGCCTCACATTATCTATTCCGTCTAACGCGTAAGTGCAGTCGTCATGAGTTGTTCAACAGAATGGAGTGATCACACATCATACTTCATAACATTTCCAAAATATCAAGACATAATAAGACTGTAAGCATTTTTGTGGAGGAAAACATAGTTGCTGGTTGGAAGATATTGTTAATTATGTCTTTTTTGTACGATTCAGTTTTTGATGGATTCAATAAACATTATTGCAATAACAGTTTTTGTTGCTTTTTGGAAACTAAATGGAGTATGCTTTCACATTAGAATGCATGGATTATAGGCAGAAAGGTCTGTAATTCTCTGTGAACAGATAGTTATTTGTTTTACATTATAGCTTCAAATTATAATAGAAGCTCATCATATGTGAAGTGTAAAGCACTAATTACTTTGTGAATCAATCTTGATATCATTTTATACATGGATAGTCATTTTCCTAAGTTTAGACCTATAACAGATATTTACATATTTTAAATTACAACTTTCAACATTGGAAAATCCAGGATGGAGTTTAACAGTATTATGAGAAGAAAAGTTGCTACTCATCATACAGTGAAGATGATGAGTTGCAGCTAGGCACAAACCAAAAGACTCTCCCAATTAAAGCTTTCAGCCATCAGCCATTGAGGCTTTTGTCAACAAAATACACACACACACACACACACACACACACACACACACACACACACACACAGAGAGAGAGAGAGAGAGAGAGAGAGAGAGAGAGAGACTGCAGTCTCAGGCAACAATGTGATTTCAGTTGTCAGAGACTGCAGTTGTTTGTGTGAGTATTTGTGTGTGCGTATGTGTGTCTAATGTTGACGAAGGTCTTACTGCCTGAAGCTTTAATTGTGACAGCCTTATTGTTGTGCGTATCTGTGACTCAGCATCTCCGCTATATGGTGAGTAGCAACTTTCCTTCTAATAACAAAATTATAACTTCCGATAAAGAGTAAATAAGATATAACATGCATAATTTATCTGATCCTGAGTCTTAGAAATCAAAATGTAGAAGGTTAGTCATGGGGCTAATGAGTGATACTGCATCCCGACCCCCCCGAACACTGCCAAAATCTTGGTTGTGGTGAAACTGACCTGCAGCATAGCATAATGCTTACATTTGCCCCTTATTTACACACTTTTGGTCATAAACACTAAAACTGCAATGTAAATTTAGAAAACATATACGAGATAATGGGGAAATCTCCTATTAAATAATGGGCAAGTATCCGTGTGTTTTGGTGCAATTTGTGCATCTATCACAAATAAAACACAAAAAATTTAAGGGTGCATCTGCTAAATAACTTTGCACAATTTGGCTCTATACGTAACTATATGCAAGCAGAGCAATCCAATTCAAGAGAAAGACAAGGTAGCACATTGATTGATTATAAGATTATTAAAACAATAGCCAAAGACTTTATTGCTTATTCAGGTGCCTGCCTGGCTTAGATCGCAGTATACCTGCTTTGTGGGGTGGTGTCTCCCTGCTCTGCACAACAAAGTTTTTATATTGTTAATAAACACTAACAGTTGCAATTTTGTAATTTCCTTAATCGCTGTCATGTACCACGTCATGCCACTTTGATTTCCAAAAACACAGTGGAGGCTCTTTCAATTTGCTTTGCTGTGGTCGTGGTGTTGCACTTTTCGACAGTCTATCTCTTTGGTTGCCACTCTCAAGTCACACCACATACACTGTATTCTGCCTTAATGTTTCTCATAAGAGGATACTTGCATGATTAATTTCCAGAGGCATTTAGTGTAACCAGAACTGTGTGTCCAGTTTCCAAAAGACAGAGATGCCAAATAAATAAAGATACCGCAATAATAAATGGAGAAACAAAATATGGTATCTCTGAAACGATACAGGTCAACAGTCATAATACATTTTGAATTTTCCCGTCAAGACACAGGAAGCCTGTTCAATAACCTTAGCATATCAATATGGGACATTGAAAACTCTTTAAAAGATATTTCTACAAATATGCTGCACATGTCATCTGGAAGCCATGAAACTTAACAGATGCACTTCGACATAAGCACTTTAATATCACATTACTGTAGGAGTCATATGAGGAAAGGGGAAGCGGGCACACACAAAATGTCAAACGATGCCAGGTGCCTTGTAAGTGAGTGACTTCTGCATTGAACGCCTATTTGAGTTTTGTGTATTAGTGACAGACTTTGAAAGATATGATTTGGACAGGTGATAGGCCCTAAAAGGAAATTTAAATGTAAATGTAAATGCCACTCACTGGTTGACTGTTGCCTAAAGGCACTACTAGGAGCAATCTATGACTTGGAACATGTGATTAGTGTGTTGCCAGTAGATGAATCCTAATGATGCCACTGCTTTTGGCGTCTTGAGAGTTGAGTTGACCCCGTAACAGACCTCCCTACCTCAGGACAAATCTGAGGAGGTCCTTCCACACTGAAGGTAATGGTGCTAACCATCTGGGTATGGATGCAGTGTTTTAAATGTTTTAAACTTAATCAAGCAATTATGGGGTACTAACAATACTTCATTGAAATAAGTTGAAAGAAACAGTATGTGATTCCAAATTTGATTCAGGATAGTTCTAATCAGGAGCTAGCTCTGATTTGACCCCACAGTAACATTTGTATGAAAAAAACATAGTAAACAGCAATTGGTAATTTGTTCCTAAATCCAACTGTCTTTAATGAAACTGATGTGAGCTCTATAACAAATTGTTTATCTGAGTGTGATGGCAAAATGGCAGCTAGAAAGCATCCCCCCCAATCAGATTTATTTAAGAACGAAAAATTAAAATTTCATAATTATAAAATTCACTCAGTTAATGTTTTGGAAAGAATTCACAGAAAGAAAATAGTAAGTAGTTTCAATACTGCCACAAGTTGCAGCAATAGGCCTGCTCCTATTGTTGGTCTAAATAAATGACTTACCCTACATTTTGGAGGACTTTTACATTCGTCGATAACACGAGCACATTGAAGAAAGGCTTCAATACATCCATAATAGACATGGCCAGGAGACTAATGGAACAGGCTTACAACTACTTCACAGCCAGCAGCTTAGCCCCAATATTTCAAAAACTCTTATCACGCAATTCTAAACCGACTCACAGGTACCAGAAGTGGTGATCAATGGGCACACACATGATGAGACGGTGTGAAGTTTCTGGGATCCCGATGGATAATAAACTGAGGTAGCACCAGCAAGTGGAAAAGTGAAACCAAAAACTCCAGCCTGCCTGCTTTGCACTCAGAAATCTCTACCACTGTGGTTACTTGCAGACAAGTTTGCTAGCATACTTTCACTCAATTCTGTACAATTGCACAGTCTTCTGTTCTGATTCGTTGCAGTGTAAGTGGAAAGTATTTATTCTAAATTAACAATACTGTGTTAAGTTTAATCACCAAACATCTTGCAGAAGACCTTTCGAAGACCTAGGTATTCTCACACTTTCATGCTAATAATGGAATCTCTGATTAATAATAATTATGTGAATTTAATATAAATCCAGTAATACCGAGTTCAAATCTAGAAATAGAAATAACGTCTATTTGGACTATGCAGTCCTATCAAGGGTTCAGAATATGGAGTTATATTCTGGTGCAAAGGCTACAATAGCTAGCCAGCAGACATTAGGCAGTAAATTGCAAATCCCCAAATATTTAAGAAATAAGAAAAACAATACCACAGTAGCTACTTCTACAACTTATTGGAATACACTTGTTCAAGGAGCAAAATTCTGTGTAGTTGTAATATTTGTATTAGATACACCCTGTTTTGTTTGTATATAGATAGCCAATCATAGTCTGTTTAGAGTTAAATAAATGGATTTTTTCAAAGTAGCTGTTTTTCTCTGCAGTCTAGATGTAATTACCACTAACTATTGCTTTGTATAGATTACTGATAGCCAAAATTTGTTGCTAGTATACCTTTAATATAGATTACATAAGTAGCCACCAGGAGTTGGTCCTGACAGTTAATGTATAATTTGATTCATTCCACATCCCTGAAGAGATTACAAAAGTGAGTGTGTGTGTGTGTGTGTGTGTGTGTGTGTGTGTGTGTGTGTGTGTGTGTGTGTGTGCGCGCGTGCGAGAGAGAGAGAGAGAGAGAGAGAGAGAGAGAGAGAGAGAGAGAGAGAGAGAGAGAGAGAGAGCCAGCCATTGAAAGTCCAGAATGGACTTATGACATCATTATGAAAAGGATTGGTTCCTACTCACCATCTAGAGGAGATATTGAGTTGCAGATAGGCACAACGGAAACACTGCTATTCGTTTAAGAGTCTGGCCTCAGTAGCCACAGACAGTGGTCACGTGTGTGGTTGAAAGCTTAAACACACAGCAGTATTTCTGTTGTGCCTGACAGCGACCTAATGTCTCCTCTATATGATGAGCAGCACTGTATCTTTTTCATAATACTGTACATAGTAAAAAGAGGTAGCTCTGACGAACACTACCTAATAATTATCAGAGTTATGCAGTTCAGTTCCTACAAAATCCTCACCAAGATGCTTCATATTTAGTGTGGCTCTTTATGATGATGGATTTGGGGCGCTCAACAACACTGTCAGCATTCTTATTGGGTGTCCGTACGCAATTCTCAGGTGGAGGGTGGACAGCAGGTGAATAGACTCACCAGCAAAGTAGTAATAAACATAAACTTCATGCAGAATGTGGCAGTTTTTCACACCTCTCACTCTTTATGATGTCATATCTACTGAACTACGACAGGTAGGTGGCCAGTGGTTTAGAAGGAGATAAGGAGATGGGGAAAACACACACACACACAATTTTTACAATATGTATAGTTATATTTAAAACAAAGAGGTATATTACAAGCTGCACATGTCAACTGATCTTCCTGCAAGAGGAGTAAGCTGAGCATCAATGTACAGTGTCCTATTCTCAGCCTTCTATTGGTGTGGAGGCCACAACGTCTGTTACACCCACATGGTCTATTTTATTGACTGCAGTTTGTTGTTTATCACTTCCGAACATCCATTTTCCCAATGGTGCGCAACTATGTCCGACAACGAGATGATGGTGTGCTGGGATATGACACACCACATTATGACACCATATCTACATGCTTCTTTGACAGCTTTGTTGGTGCCATCATTGTGACAAGTCCTGGTATAGCAAATAACTGCCTCCTCACCTCGGTTTTGGATCTGTCGTACGATGTTGCAGACAGTCTGATTTATTTTTTCTGCCGGACACATTTGCTGTAGAGCACTAAGCAAGTATAAGCAGATTCCTTCATACCTGCCACAATGCCTTCAGGACTCCATATACCTCTACATCATATTCTGTTAAGTATCCCAGAAATCAAACACTGAAAATCTTGTCAGGAAGAACTACTAAACAGCTGAGTGCATTCCCCTACTTAAATCCATTCAAATACAAAATAATACAATCTTGGTATTCTTTTTAAAACTGAAGAGAACAAAACTTTAAAAATGTAAATTTTTTGCACTCTGTCAAGCTTAAAAATCAGCCTCTGAAGACACCAAGGAGGCAGTTTATTCCATCCCTGGCTGTTTACCCTGAGGTCCGATATATGAAGATCCACGGAACAGTCCTCAGCACGTGAACCAAACGGTTTAGTCTCATGTGGCTAATTCCTGAAAATTGACTCGGAATTTGGCTGTCTCACCACACTCAATGAAAATAAGTGGAGCAATGCTATTATTTTTCAGGGATGGTTTTGCCATGAAAATATGCCACCATATTCAGAGTGGAGGTTCACCAGCCTCTGAACTGGGCTGATCCTGGAGTCTCCAGGCCTTATACCCTGATCGAAGACCACATCTGACATCTTGAAGTAGGAGACATATGTCGATCGATACATCATGCAGCTGTAATCCAGCTGAAATCTGATAAACGCTCTCTGTAACTGCAGGAGACTGAACCTGTCGGCATTCTAACACCGTTCCACATGATTCAATTATTTTATGCTCTGTTTGTAAATCTGTTAGGTGCAGTGGCTACATTAATTGTGTGTCGAATATGGAGACCAGAAAGTGCACATATTCCTTAAAAATTCAAAATATTATCCCCCATTGTAAGCTCTGATTAGTTAAAACTTTGAAGTGCACTATTAAAATTTACACAAATAGTTCTTGTTGATAAGAAACAAAAACCACATTTATTAGCCCAGTTTTCCAGCCTCCTGACAGTCAGCTACAGCTGGTATGAACTTTACTTGGTTTCCATATAGGAATAACTCTGTTGGGAAAAAGTACACCCAGAAAGATAAACGTTGATCGTGATCCGACGACAGCATATGCCACGTGGAGGGCAAATGTTCTGGTAACAGTTTCAACATTGTCAGTCAACAGACAGTGGCCAACAGATCTGTATTTACCCTTTAATATGGAATGCTCACAGTCAGAAGGCTCACTGTGGTGCAAATGTGTGAAGCAACCAGGCAACCATGCCACGTACATGCATTCTTGCTTCCTACAGCCAACTGAGTGAGTTTGAAAGGGGTCGTTTGTGGCCTTTCGAGTGGCAGGATGGTCCTTTCAGAGGACTGCCGTGGAAGCTCGACATACTGCACGAGCTGTACAATGATGCTGGTATCAGTAGTCACACAAACCCTCTCATAACCGTAGACAAATTCCTGGATGTCCACAATGCACAGACACCTGCCAGCTACAACAACAAATATAAGAGGGCTTGTGAGCCCAGATATTTCGACACGAACTGTTGTCAACCAGGGCACACACCCCTCTAGCTCGTCTTCCACTCACGCCACAATGTGTGCGGTTCGACTGATGCCATCAGAGGATCACTTGGAAGGTAGAATGACGCACCTTAGTTTTCAGCGATGAAAGGAGATTCTGCTTGCATCCAAGTAATGGATGTTTCTGTGTAAAACGTAGACCTGATGAGCAGTGCATTCATCAAAGACACACTGTCCCTACCCCAAGGTCTTTATGGTATGTTGTTTCTGGACGAGATGCTAACTTGTGCTCAGTATGTGCACTTGTTCTTTTGCCATTCTTGCAACGGGAAGGTGACGTGTTGTTCCAAGAGGATAATGCTTACACACACACTGTCAGTGAAATTTGATGAGCTCTGCAAGATGTGCAGCAAACTTCCCTGGCAAGTGTGATCTCCACGCTTTTCTCCAATCAAGCATGCATGGACTATGATGGGACGAGAACTGACTTGTCAACCAACAAACTCTTATCACGCAATTCTAAACCGACTCACAGGTACCAGAAGTGGTGATCAATGGGCACACACATGATGAGACGGTGTGAAGTTTCTGGGATCCCGATGGATAATAAACTGAGGTAGCACCAGCAAGTGGAAAAGTGAAACCAAAAACTCCAGCCTGCCTGCTTTGCACTCAGAAATCTCTACCACTGTGGTTACTTGCAGACAAGTTTGCTAGCATACTTTCACTCAATTCTGTACAATTGCACAGTCTTCTGTTCTGATTCGTTGCAGTGTAAGTGGAAAGTATTTATTCTAAATTAACAATACTGTGTTAAGTTTAATCACCAAACATCTTGCAGAAGACCTTTCGAAGACCTAGGTATTCTCACACTTTCATGCTAATAATGGAATCTCTGATTAATAATAATTATGTGAATTTAATATAAATCCAGTAATACCGAGTTCAAATCTAGAAATAGAAATAACGTCTATTTGGACTATGCAGTCCTATCAAGGGTTCAGAATATGGAGTTATATTCTGGTGCAAAGGCTACAATAGCTAGCCAGCAGACATTAGGCAGTAAATTGCAAATCCCCAAATATTTAAGAAATAAGAAAAACAATACCACAGTAGCTACTTCTACAACTTATTGGAATACACTTGTTCAAGGAGCAAAATTCTGTGTAGTTGTAATATTTGTATTAGATACACCCTGTTTTGTTTGTATATAGATAGCCAATCATAGTCTGTTTAGAGTTAAATAAATGGATTTTTTCAAAGTAGCTGTTTTTCTCTGCAGTCTAGATGTAATTACCACTAACTATTGCTTTGTATAGATTACTGATAGCCAAAATTTGTTGCTAGTATACCTTTAATATAGATTACATAAGTAGCCACCAGGAGTTGGTCCTGACAGTTAATGTATAATTTGATTCATTCCACATCCCTGAAGAGATTACAAAAGTGAGTGTGTGTGTGTGTGTGTGTGTGTGTGTGTGTGTGTGTGTGTGTGTGTGTGTGTGTGCGCGCGTGCGAGAGAGAGAGAGAGAGAGAGAGAGAGAGAGAGAGAGAGAGAGAGAGCCAGCCATTGAAAGTCCAGAATGGACTTATGACATCATTATGAAAAGGATTGGTTCCTACTCACCATCTAGAGGAGATATTGAGTAGCAGATAGGCACAACGGAAACACTGCTATTCGTTTAAGAGTCTGGCCTCAGTAGCCACAGACAGTGGTCACGTGTGTGGTTGAAAGCTTAAACACACAGCAGTATTTCTGTTGTGCCTGACAGCGACCTAATGTCTCCTCTATATGATGAGCAGCACTGTATCTTTTTCATAATACTGTACATAGTAAAAAGAGGTAGCTCTGACGAACACTACCTAATAATTATCAGAGTTATGCAGTTCAGTTCCTACAAAATCCTCACCAAGATGCTTCATATTTAGTGTGGCTCTTTATGATGATGGATTTGGGGCGCTCAACAACACTGTCAGCATTCTTATTGGGTGTCCGTACGCAATTCTCAGGTGGAGGGTGGACAGCAGGTGAATAGACTCACCAGCAAAGTAGTAATAAACATAAACTTCATGCAGAATGTGGCAGTTTTTCACACCTCTCACTCTTTATGATGTCATATCTACTGAACTACGACAGGTAGGTGGCCAGTGGTTTAGAAGGAGATAAGGAGATGGGGAAAACACACACACACACACAATTTTTACAATATGTATAGTTATATTTAAAACAAAGAGGTATATTACAAGCTGCACATGTCAACTGATCTTCCTGCAAGAGGAGTAAGCTGAGCATCAATGTACAGTGTCCTATTCTCAGCCTTCTATTGGTGTGGAGGCCACAACGTCTGTTACACCCACATGGTCTATTTTATTGACTGCAGTTTGTTGTTTATCACTTCCGAACATCCATTTTCCCAATGGTGCGCAACTATGTCCGACAACGAGATGATGGTGTGCTGGGATATGACACACCACATTATGACACCATATCTACATGCTTCTTTGACAGCTTTGTTGGTGCCATCATTGTGACAAGTCCTGGTATAGCAAATAACTGCCTCCTCACCTCGGTTTTGGATCTGTCGTACGATGTTGCAGACAGTCTGATTTATTTTTTCTGCCGGACACATTTGCTGTAGAGCACTAAGCAAGTATAAGCAGATTCCTTCATACCTGCCACAATGCCTTCAGGACTCCATATACCTCTACATCATATTCTGTTAAGTATCCCAGAAATCAAACACTGAAAATCTTGTCAGGAAGAACTACTAAACAGCTGAGTGCATTCCCCTACTTAAATCCATTCAAATACAAAATAATACAATCTTGGTATTCTTTTTAAAACTGAAGAGAACAAAACTTTAAAAATGTAAATTTTTTGCACTCTGTCAAGCTTAAAAATCAGCCTCTGAAGACACCAAGGAGGCAGTTTATTCCATCCCTGGCTGTTTACCCTGAGGTCCGATATATGAAGATCCACGGAACAGTCCTCAGCACGTGAACCAAACGGTTTAGTCTCATGTGGCTAATTCCTGAAAATTGACTCGGAATTTGGCTGTCTCACCACACTCAATGAAAATAAGTGGAGCAATGCTATTATTTTTCAGGGATGGTTTTGCCATGAAAATATGCCACCATATTCAGAGTGGAGGTTCACCAGCCTCTGAACTGGGCTGATCCTGGAGTCTCCAGGCCTTATACCCTGATCGAAGACCACATCTGACATCTTGAAGTAGGAGACATATGTCGATCGATACATCATGCAGCTGTAATCCAGCTGAAATCTGATAAACGCTCTCTGTAACTGCAGGAGACTGAACCTGTCGGCATTCTAACACCGTTCCACATGATTCAATTATTTTATGCTCTGTTTGTAAATCTGTTAGGTGCAGTGGCTACATTAATTGTGTGTCGAATATGGAGACCAGAAAGTGCACATATTCCTTAAAAATTCAAAATATTATCCCCCATTGTAAGCTCTGATTAGTTAAAACTTTGAAGTGCACTATTAAAATTTACACAAATAGTTCTTGTTGATAAGAAACAAAAACCACATTTATTAGCCCAGTTTTCCAGCCTCCTGACAGTCAGCTACAGCTGGTATGAACTTTACTTGGTTTCCATATAGGAATAACTCTGTTGGGAAAAAGTACACCCAGAAAGATAAACGTTGATCGTGATCCGACGACAGCATATGCCACGTGGAGGGCAAATGTTCTGGTAACAGTTTCAACATTGTCAGTCAACAGACAGTGGCCAACAGATCTGTATTTACCCTTTAATATGGAATGCTCACAGTCAGAAGGCTCACTGTGGTGCAAATGTGTGAAGCAACCAGGCAACCATGCCACGTACATGCATTCTTGCTTCCTACAGCCAACTGAGTGAGTTTGAAAGGGGTCGTTTGTGGCCTTTCGAGTGGCAGGATGGTCCTTTCAGAGGACTGCCGTGGAAGCTCGACATACTGCACGAGCTGTACAATGATGCTGGTATCAGTAGTCACACAAACCCTCTCATAACCGTAGACAAATTCCTGGATGTCCACAATGCACAGACACCTGCCAGCTACAACAACAAATATAAGAGGGCTTGTGAGCCCAGATATTTCGACACGAACTGTTGTCAACCAGGGCACACACCCCTCTAGCTCGTCTTCCACTCACGCCACAATGTGTGCGGTTCGACTGATGCCATCAGAGGATCACTTGGAAGGTAGAATGACGCACCTTAGTTTTCAGCGATGAAAGGAGATTCTGCTTGCATCCAAGTAATGGATGTTTCTGTGTAAAACGTAGACCTGATGAGCAGTGCATTCATCAAAGACACACTGTCCCTACCCCAAGGTCTTTATGGTATGTTGTTTCTGGACGAGATGCTAACTTGTGCTCAGTATGTGCACTTGTTCTTTTGCCATTCTTGCAACGGGAAGGTGACGTGTTGTTCCAAGAGGATAATGCTTACACACACACTGTCAGTGAAATTTGATGAGCTCTGCAAGATGTGCAGCAAACTTCCCTGGCAAGTGTGATCTCCACGCTTTTCTCCAATCAAGCATGCATGGACTATGATGGGACGAGAACTGACTTGTCAACCAACAAACTCTTATCACGCAATTCTAAACCGACTCACAGGTACCAGAAGTGGTGATCAATGGGCACACACATGATGAGACGGTGTGAAGTTTCTGGGATCCCGATGGATAATAAACTGAGGTAGCACCAGCAAGTGGAAAAGTGAAACCAAAAACTCCAGCCTGCCTGCTTTGCACTCAGAAATCTCTACCACTGTGGTTACTTGCAGACAAGTTTGCTAGCATACTTTCACTCAATTCTGTACAATTGCACAGTCTTCTGTTCTGATTCGTTGCAGTGTAAGTGGAAAGTATTTATTCTAAATTAACAATACTGTGTTAAGTTTAATCACCAAACATCTTGCAGAAGACCTTTCGAAGACCTAGGTATTCTCACACTTTCATGCTAATAATGGAATCTCTGATTAATAATAATTATGTGAATTTAATATAAATCCAGTAATACCGAGTTCAAATCTAGAAATAGAAATAACGTCTATTTGGACTATGCAGTCCTATCAAGGGTTCAGAATATGGAGTTATATTCTGGTGCAAAGGCTACAATAGCTAGCCAGCAGACATTAGGCAGTAAATTGCAAATCCCCAAATATTTAAGAAATAAGAAAAACAATACCACAGTAGCTACTTCTACAACTTATTGGAATACACTTGTTCAAGGAGCAAAATTCTGTGTAGTTGTAATATTTGTATTAGATACACCCTGTTTTGTTTGTATATAGATAGCCAATCATAGTCTGTTTAGAGTTAAATAAATGGATTTTTTCAAAGTAGCTGTTTTTCTCTGCAGTCTAGATGTAATTACCACTAACTATTGCTTTGTATAGATTACTGATAGCCAAAATTTGTTGCTAGTATACCTTTAATATAGATTACATAAGTAGCCACCAGGAGTTGGTCCTGACAGTTAATGTATAATTTGATTCATTCCACATCCCTGAAGAGATTACAAAAGTGTGTGTGTGTGTGTGTGTGTGTGTGTGTGTGTGTGTGTGTGCGCGCGCGTGCGAGAGAGAGAGAGAGAGAGAGAGAGAGAGAGAGAGAGAGAGAGAGAGAGAGAGAGAGAGCCAGCCATTGAAAGTCCAGAATGGACTTATGACATCATTATGAAAAGGATTGGTTCCTACTCACCATCTAGAGGAGATATTGAGTTGCAGATAGGCACAACGGAAACACTGCTATTCGTTTAAGAGTCTGGCCTCAGTAGCCACAGACAGTGGTCACGTGTGTGGTTGAAAGCTTAAACACACAGCAGTATTTCTGTTGTGCCTGACAGCGACCTAATGTCTCCTCTATATGGTGAGCAGCACTGTATCTTTTTCATAATACTGTACATAGTAAAAAGAGGTAGCTCTGACGAACACTACCTAATAATTATCAGAGTTATGCAGTTCAGTTCCTACAAAATCCTCACCAAGATGCTTCATATTTAGTGTGGCTCTTTATGATGATGGATTTGGGGCGCTCAACAACACTGTCAGCATTCTTATTGGGTGTCCGTACGCAATTCTCAGGTGGAGGGTGGACAGCAGGTGAATAGACTCACCAGCAAAGTAGTAATAAACATAAACTTCATGCAGAATGTGGCAGTTTTTCACACCTCTCACTCTTTATGATGTCATATCTACTGAACTACGACAGGTAGGTGGCCAGTGGTTTAGAAGGAGATGGGGAAAACACACACACACACAATTTTTACAATATGTATAGTTATATTTAAAACAAAGAGGTATATTACAAGCTGCACATGTCAACTGATCTTCCTGCAAGAGGAGTAAGCTGAGCATCAATGTACAGTGTCCTATTCTCAGCCTTCTATTGGTGTGGAGGCCACAACGTCTGTTACACCCACATGGTCTATTTTATTGACTGCAGTTTGTTGTTTATCACTTCCGAACATCCATTTTCCCAATGGTGCGCAACTATGTCCGACAACGAGATGATGGTGTGCTGGGATATGACACACCACATTATGACACCATATCTACATGCTTCTTTGACAGCTTTGTTGGTGCCATCATTGTGACAAGTCCTGGTATAGCAAATAACTGCCTCCTCACCTCGGTTTTGGATCTGTCGTACGATGTTGCAGACAGTCTGATTTATTTTTTCTGCCGGACACATTTGCTGTAGAGCACTAAGCAAGTATAAGCAGATTCCTTCATACCTGCCACAATGCCTTCAGGACTCCATATACCTCTACATCATATTCTGTTAAGTATCCCAGAAATCAAACACTGAAAATCTTGTCAGGAAGAACTACTAAACAGCTGAGTGCATTCCCCTACTTAAATCCATTCAAATACAAAATAATACAATCTTGGTATTCTTTTTAAAACTGAAGAGAACAAAACTTTAAAAATGTAAATTTTTTGCACTCTGTCAAGCTTAAAAATCAGCCTCTGAAGACACCAAGGAGGCAGTTTATTCCATCCCTGGCTGTTTACCCTGAGGTCCGATATATGAAGATCCACGGAACAGTCCTCAGCACGTGAACCAAACGGTTTAGTCTCATGTGGCTAATTCCTGAAAATTGACTCGGAATTTGGCTGTCTCACCACACTCAATGAAAATAAGTGGAGCAATGCTATTATTTTTCAGGGATGGTTTTGCCATGAAAATATGCCACCATATTCAGAGTGGAGGTTCACCAGCCTCTGAACTGGGCTGATCCTGGAGTCTCCAGGCCTTATACCCTGATCGAAGACCACATCTGACATCTTGAAGTAGGAGACATATGTCGATCGATACATCATGCAGCTGTAATCCAGCTGAAATCTGATAAACGCTCTCTGTAACTGCAGGAGACTGAACCTGTCGGCATTCTAACACCGTTCCACATGATTCAATTATTTTATGCTCTGTTTGTAAATCTGTTAGGTGCAGTGGCTACATTAATTGTGTGTCGAATATGGAGACCAGAAAGTGCACATATTCCTTAAAAATTCAAAATATTATCCCCCATTGTAAGCTCTGATTAGTTAAAACTTTGAAGTGCACTATTAAAATTTACACAAATAGTTCTTGTTGATAAGAAACAAAAACCACATTTATTAGCCCAGTTTTCCAGCCTCCTGACAGTCAGCTACAGCTGGTATGAACTTTACTTGGTTTCCATATAGGAATAACTCTGTTGGGAAAAAGTACACCCAGAAAGATAAACGTTGATCGTGATCCGACGACAGCATATGCCACGTGGAGGGCAAATGTTCTGGTAACAGTTTCAACATTGTCAGTCAACAGACAGTGGCCAACAGATCTGTATTTACCCTTTAATATGGAATGCTCACAGTCAGAAGGCTCACTGTGGTGCAAATGTGTGAAGCAACCAGGCAACCATGCCACGTACATGCATTCTTGCTTCCTACAGCCAACTGAGTGAGTTTGAAAGGGGTCGTTTGTGGCCTTTCGAGTGGCAGGATGGTCCTTTCAGAGGACTGCCGTGGAAGCTCGACATACTGCACGAGCTGTACAATGATGCTGGTATCAGTAGTCACACAAACCCTCTCATAACCGTAGACAAATTCCTGGATGTCCACAATGCACAGACACCTGCCAGCTACAACAACAAATATAAGAGGGCTTGTGAGCCCAGATATTTCGACACGAACTGTTGTCAACCAGGGCACACACCCCTCTAGCTCGTCTTCCACTCACGCCACAATGTGTGCGGTTCGACTGATGCCATCAGAGGATCACTTGGAAGGTAGAATGACGCACCTTAGTTTTCAGCGATGAAAGGAGATTCTGCTTGCATCCAAGTAATGGATGTTTCTGTGTAAAACGTAGACCTGATGAGCAGTGCATTCATCAAAGACACACTGTCCCTACCCCAAGGTCTTTATGGTATGTTGTTTCTGGACGAGATGCTAACTTGTGCTCAGTATGTGCACTTGTTCTTTTGCCATTCTTGCAACGGGAAGGTGACGTGTTGTTCCAAGAGGATAATGCTTACACACACACTGTCAGTGAAATTTGATGAGCTCTGCAAGATGTGCAGCAAACTTCCCTGGCAAGTGTGATCTCCACGCTTTTCTCCAATCAAGCATGCATGGACTATGATGGGACGAGAACTGACTTGTCAACCAACAACTCATGCAAACCCACGTACGAAGGTCGAGCAGGCATGGTACAACATATTCCTGGACAGTATTCTCCATCTGTACAATCAATTGGATGCCAGAGTCGACACTGCTGCAACAATAAATCTTGGTGAATTGGTAACCTCTAAAAGGGTGTACTATTTTTTTCCTGGCTGAATGTCTTTTTTTAAACGGAATTACTGGCCGCAACTATGCAGTAGCCATCTTCAGAATTGTTCATTCTGCTGCAATGCAAATAAGTTTTATGACATCAAAATCACACGAGTCTAATTTTTGAAGCGTTTTGTGCCTTGCTTTACTTTCCTAGTAGCATTCTTCATTCTGACAAGGGACAGGCTGTCTTCCGATATGGTTGCGAGGTGGCAGTATGGTTTCTTCGGCGCTCACAAAGGTAATACGTTCCACCAACTTTATTTTTGTTTGAATATGCCCTTTTGCCTGTATCTCATCCAGTTTGCCATTTTATACACCCACATTTGTGGTCTCCTTTCGATTACTGCCCAATTCATCAGGCAGACCCACAATGGAAACTTTTCACTAGAATACAAATCTGTGGCCTATTCCCAGCACAGACTCCTGAAGACCAGAAAGCAAAGCAATTGCTGAAGATAAACCTGTAGCTGTAGAAAATTGTGTCATCTGATCACAATTCAAAATGTATATGTCCTCTAAATGGATGACTTGACCCCTGGGGCATGGCATACCTGAACTTCCCAGTACACACTGAGTACTGAAGTTAGCCATTATGAGGAATGGAGAGGGGAGTTCCTTGGCATGCTCTTTCAGTGCATATTTGTCCAATGTATCACGCAAAGGAAAGTATGAAGACAGTGTGATTTTAACAGTTACAATAACTTCCGTCGCAACTACTTGTGTCCCCATGCTAAGAGCTAATGGAGACAAGTAGTATGTGTCACAGACGAAAACAGCCACTCCACCCTCAGCTCTTACTCCAGCAAGATCACACCTCATGTAAGAATTGTTGCTTCTTATCCCTTACCACAAGAGTGTCAGTGACTTTTACAAAAGAGATTAGGGGGAACATTAGACAGAGACGAGCTCTCTCATCCTACGTGAGGTCATCAATGCCATCAATATCAAAATCACCATCAGAAATGGAGACAGTTTCTCAGTCTGACAGTTTAACTGCTAATTTCTGTAATTTTGATCAGCTTCTTGTTGGTCATTTTTCTTTATTTACTGCAGGTGTTGGTTGCAAGGGGAAAGGCAATGACTAATTTTTCTCTGCTATGAATTTTTTATGTGGACAACTTCTAATGCTTTTGTTGACGACTTCAGCACAGTTTCAGGGTGAGATGCAATTTTTCTCCTGACATGTATATTGATAGAGCATATCCTAGTGCTCGATTCTGATATCTGAGTGTGCTGAGGCATTACTTTTGGTGAGTGGTTTCTTAATAGCTGACATATAAGTAGTAACAAATGCTAGAGGCCGCATTTCCTAAAAGCTTTTTTAGGTTTACCATAGGGAATTCTTCTTGTAGCTTTTTCTTTCATCATCATAAATGCTGCACTTTCTGCTTCACTGTCAGTGATCACCAGAGTAGTTTATACATTTTAGATAAGACATACAAGATTCAATTGATTTTTGGACTGGGCCTCCACAACTTTCATGCACAGCTCTACTATTACATGCTACAGTACCATGGCCAAATCTGTACTGACCCAGGTAGGATTCCACACCTGAAAACTGTGCGCTCAGTTGCATGGTACAAAGTCGTAAGGTGTTAGCACCAGCAGAGGCCTCCACTCTAAGATGCGCGAACGGCCTCTCAATTGTGTATGTTGCTGACTGATGGTTTATAGATTCAGGTCTTGAAAGCCTCACTCTCACTCATATGTTGAGATTCAGTCTGTGTCTCAGAAAAGTAGTGCAGCCACTCCATTGCAAGTGTTTTCCTGTATCAGTATTCTTGAAGTAATAAAGTGTTGTGTGTTATTGTGTGTGTTTTCTTGTAGTTGGAACATACTGGTGATGAGTAGGGTGATTTTTCAAGTGTTTTGCTGTGCAATTGCTTTATGCCTTTCATTGTGGCAATTTTTTTGTTATGACATGGAAGCTCTGCTTCAAACATTGCTGTAACAACTGATGGAATTTCTTATCGACATGTAACAGGCTGTGCCAGCGTTGCTTTCTCCCTCTTTGTCTTTGGCTATGCTTTCTCCTCTGTTGCCACAGTTTCAAATGTGGCAGAATATTAGGAAGTGTATGAAAACTGTGCAAAGCAACATTTACATACTTTCAACATTACAAATGCAAAGATATGCTGTGCACTGTTTTTGTAAGGGATTTCTCCCACCTCATATCAGATGTTGCAGCATCTCTCACCATTGCAGGAATCGTCTCTGACGCCTTTGACAGTTTATGCTCACTGCTGTCTTCCTACTATCACAGCCATATGAGTGCCGTGACCACTAGCATTTAATTCTACCAATGCAATAAACAGCCCCATCAGTATTATCGTGCCTGGGATCTCTCTCTTTTGGCCTTAGTCACAAGTGCAATTTGTCACATCCTAGTCAAAAGAGTCTTGTGCCGATGTCATGGCTCATGATGTTATAATCTGCTCCACTCCAGATAAGGAAGTCTGGTAACGGGCTCTCAAACTATACAAATCCTTCCCTCGACAAGATGTTGTCCAGTGCCCAGTTGTATGAGGTCTCACATGCCACTGGTCAGCAGCTGGAAAAACAGTGTCATGTTATGACAGTGCAGGATAGCCTGACTTTGTCACTGTGTCTGCAGAAGACGACGTATCGGAGGTGCAAGCCAGCCAATCTGGTGGCTTCCACGCATCACGTAAACAGCATTCCTGTCACCATTACCTGTTGCATCATTTGCATCTCATTACTCCCAACACAATATTTCATAGTGTCCACAGCATTGGACTGTGTCTTAATTGTAGGGAAAAAGGTCACATTGTGGTAATCTGCTACTAGATGGTAGAGAACACAGTGTTTGAGAATGTGAAGCTATCAGTAGTGGTGGCCAAGTGTGTGTGTGAGGTGTGCTCACTTGTGTGAATGAAATGTGTTTTCTTTGCTAAGTATGGCTTCAGCCAATAGCAGCACATGTAAGTAGTTTCATTGTGCCTGTCTGCAACTCAATGGGTCATCTTTCCAGTGAGTAGCAATCTATTCTATTCCTTATATTGTTGCTATCCCAACCTTGAGTTTCGATTGTTTGTAATCACAGAAGAGAAGGAGAATTCCTGATATCTATTACACAGTTGCATAACTGAGTGCCACAAATCAGCTATGGAACAGCATTACAAGATTGTGCAAAGTGAACTTAAAAGATTTAGCTGACAATGAAAGTGCAAAAAATAAGGATCAACAGATGATTTTTACAGATTCATTGTTCTGTACATTGAGGAGCACATTGTACTAAGCTAGCAGCCACAGAGCAGATAATGAGACTAGTGGTACAAACAGCAAATTTTCTGAAGCCACATGCATTATTACACTGTCAGCAGAACCAGATTTTGATGGAACTGAACAAAGAATTTGAAGACATCACCTATTACTGCAAAGAATGTTTGGAAAGAAAAGGCGCATGTCTGAAACAATTTTTCAATGTACAGCCTGCTACTGTTGAATTTAAGGAAAAAGAAAACTGGGAGCAAAAATTATAACATCTGGATTGCACTGAAAACCTTGCATTAAAAGTGGACTTGACTGCACACTGTGTACAGAGAAACACTGCAAAGGAAGAAACAACTTATTTCTGATTTAGTGGGGATTCATTTAAAAAGGAATCACACTGTGGAAGGGACAGCTTCTGACAAAAAAAAAAACATTTCTCTAAGCTCATTGGTGTTAACAAAAATATGAGTCTTGAAAAATTCACTGTGGCATTGAAAACTGACAGATATGCGATCCCATTCCTGTTTGGAAGTAAATTCTTCTACATTTAAATACTCCGAGAGTTCTATGTTGTTTTTCTTGGGAAGAATTTCCACATCTCCACAATGAGCTCAGAAATGCAGTACAATGTTCCAATCAAACTATGTGCATCAATTGATTTTTTCAATAATAAAACTAATCAAATCACAATTACACAGAAACCTGAGTGACAAATAACTACAAAATTGTCTGCATGGGTGTCTGTATACCAACAGCTTTTACCAGATATAAATTTAATATCTTCACGAGCCAAAATTAATTAAATAAAACTGAAACTTTGTTTGTTTGTGATCTAAGTTGTTATGAAATGAGAAACCAAGACACACACAAGCCGTTTAATGTTCTCCACACAACTGTGTTGCCAGCTAACAGCAGTGCATTCACCATTTCCTCCTCTTCCCACTCAGACAGCATGACATGATAGGGGGAATATGCAGGCAGGTGACAGAAGAACTCTGCATGCATAGAAGTACACTGTACACATGCAGAATTCATCTACATCTACATCCACGTCCACATACATACTCCGCAATCAATCCACCATACAGTGCGTGGCAGAGGGTACCTGTTCCACTCCCAAACAGAACGAGGGAAAAATGACTACCTATATGCCCTAATCTCTCTTATCTTATCTTTGTGGTCTTTCTGCGAAATATACGTTGGCGGCAGTAAAACTGTACTGCACTCAGCCTCAAATGCTGGTTCTCTAAACTTCCTCACT
The DNA here is from genome assembly GCF_023897955.1 of Schistocerca gregaria. Lineage (NCBI taxonomy): Eukaryota > Metazoa > Arthropoda > Insecta > Orthoptera > Acrididae > Schistocerca > Schistocerca gregaria. The sequence continues at coordinate 69,083,195 of NC_064927.1, read as the reverse complement.
AGCAATTCACAAAAAGAACGCCGACTTTCCTCCAGAGACTCCCACCAGAGACTCCCACCAGAGACTCCCACCAGAGACTCCCACCAGAGACTCCCACCAGAGACTCCCACCAGAGACTCCCACCAGAGACTCCCACCAGAGACTCCCACCAGAGACTCCCACCAGAGACTCCCACCAGAGACTCCCACCAGAGACTCCCACCAGAGACTCCCACCAGAGACTCCCACCAGAGACTCCCACCAGAGACTCCCACCAGAGACTCCCACCAGAGACTCCCACCAGAGACTCCCACCAGAGACTCCCACCAGAGACTCCCACCAGAGACTCCCACCAGAGACTCCCACCAGAGACTCCCACCAGAGACTCCCACCAGAGACTCCCACCAGAGACTCCCACCAGAGACTCCCACCAGAGACTCCCACCAGAGACTCCCACCAGAGACTCCCACCAGAGACTCCCACCAGAGACTCCCACCAGAGACTCCCACCAGAGACTCCCACCAGAGACTCCCACCAGAGACTCCCACCAGAGACTCCCACCAGAGACTCCCACCAGAGACTCCCACCAGAGACTCCCACCAGAGACTCCCACCAGAGACTCCCACCAGAGACTCCCACCAGAGACTCCCACCAGAGACTCCCACCAGAGACTCCCACCAGAGACTCCCACCAGAGACTCCCACCAGAGACTCCCACCAGAGACTCCCACCAGAGACTCCCACCAGAGACTCCCACCAGAGACTCCCACCAGAGACTCCCACCAGAGACTCCCACCAGAGACTCCCACCAGAGACTCCCACCAGAGACTCCCACCAGAGACTCCCACCAGAGACTCCCACCAGAGACTCCCACCAGAGACTCCCACCAGAGACTCCCACCAGAGACTCCCACCAGAGACTCCCACCAGAGACTCCCACCAGAGACTCCCACCAGAGACTCCCACCAGAGACTCCCACCAGAGACTCCCACCAGAGACTCCCACCAGAGACTCCCACCAGAGACTCCCACCAGAGACTCCCACCAGAGACTCCCACCAGAGACTCCCACCAGAGACTCCCACCAGAGACTCCCACCAGAGACTCCCACCAGAGACTCCCACCAGAGACTCCCACCAGAGACTCCCACCAGAGACTCCCACCAGAGACTCCCACCAGAGACTCCCACCAGAGACTCCCACCAGAGACTCCCACCAGAGACTCCCACCAGAGACTCCCACCAGAGACTCCCACCAGAGTTCCAGAAGCAGCCCGTCTCTGAATTGCTTCTATGTCCTCCCTCAATCCGACCTGATAGGGATCCCAAACGCTCGAGCAGTACTCAAGAATAGGTTGTATTAGTGTTTTATAAGTGGTCTCCTTTACAGATGAACCACATCTTCCCAAAATTCTTCCAATGAACCGAAGACAACTATCCACTTCCCCACAAGTGCCATTACATGCTTATCCCACTTCATATCGCTCTGCAATGTTACGCCCAAATATTTAATTGACGTGACTGTGTCAAGTGATACACTACTAAAGGAGTATTCAAACATTACAGGATTCTTTTTCCTATTCATCTGTATTAATTTACATTTATCTATATTTAGAGTTAGCTGCCATTTTTTACACCAATCACAAATCCTTTCCAAGTCATCTTGCATCCTCCTACAGTCACTCAACGACGACACCTTCCCGTAAACCACAGAATCATCAGCAAACAGCTGCACATTGCTATCCACCCTATCCAAAAGACCATTTATGTAGATAGAAAACAACAGCGTACCTAGCACACTTCCCTGGGGCACTCCAGATGATACCCTCACCTCTGATGAACATTCACCATTGAGGGCAATGTACTGGGTTCTATTACTTAAGAAGTCTTAGAGCCATTCACATACTTGGGAACCAACCCCATAGACTTGTACCTTAGGAGTCTGCAGTGGGGCACCGAGTCAAACGCTTTGCGGAAGTCAAGGAATATGGCATCTGTCTGATACCCTTCATCCATGGTTCGCAAGATATCATGTGAAAAAAGGGCGAGTTGTGTTTCGCAGGAGCGATGCTTTCTAAAGCCATGCTGATGCATGGACAGCAACTTCTCTGTGTCAAGGAAATTCATTATATTCGAACTGAGAATATGTTCAAGAATCCTGCAACACACCGGAGGATCCGTCCTTCTACCCTTCTTATATACAGGTATCACCTGCGCTTTTTTCCAGTTGCTCGGGATTTTACGTTGGACAAGAGATTCGCGATAAATGCAAGCTAAGTAAGGAGCCAATGCAGTAGAGTACTCTCTGTAAAACCGAATTGGAATCCCATCAGGACCTGGCGATTTACTTATTTTCAACCCATTCAGCTGCTTCACAACACCAGGGATGTCTATCACTACGTCCTCTATACGGTAATCTGTACAACACTCAAACTGCGGTATGTCTGTACGATCCTCCTGTGTGAAAGATTTCTCAAATGCTAAATTTAAAATTTCAGCTTTCGTTTTGCTGTCTTCCACTGCCAGGCCAGCCCAGTGAGTGACTGGATGGAAGCCTTCGACCCACTTACCGATTTTCTAAAAGACCAGAATTCATTGGGTTTTCAGCAAGATCTTTTGCTAAGGTATGATGGTGGTAGTGGTTGAATGCTTCGCACATTGCTCTTTTTACAGCAGTACGAATCTCTACTAACTTTTGCCTATCTTCATTCTCCCCATCTTTCTTGTACCGCAACTACCTTTGCTTCCTGAGCATTCTCCGAATTGCGCTGTTAAACCACAGTGGGTCTTTTCCATCTGTAACCCACTTTTTCGGCACATACTTGTCCAATGCATGATTTACAATGTGTTTAAAATTTGCCCATAATTCTTCCACATCCATCGTACCGGAAGTAAATGAAGTCGGTTCATTTACTAAGTGGGATGCTAACAACTGCTTATCTGCTCTTTCTAGTACGAATACTCTCCTAGCCTTCTTGACTGACTTTATAACTTTCATAACCATAGTTGTAATGACAACATCATGATCACTAATTCCTGTCTCAACACTGACACCATCGATAAGGTGTGGTCTGTTCGTGGCTACCAGATCTAAAATATTTCCATTACGCATTGGCTTTCGATTTAGCTGATCAAGACAGTTTTCGGGTAATGTGTTCAAAAGTAATTCACACGACGGCTTGTCTGTACCACCTGTAATTAATCCATAGACATCCCAGTCTATACTAGGTAGGTTGAAGTCGCCTCCGACTAATATAGCATGATCCGGGTACTTCTGCGAAACAGAATGTAGACTTCCTTTGAATGACTCTACAACTGTCACGGTGGAACCTGGTGGCCGGTAATAACACCCCACAATTAACTTTATTTCCCCTAGCCCTGTTAAACGTGTCCAGATAACTTCACTATCACACTCTACTTCGACCTCAGTAGACACAATATTTTGTAAACTGCAATGAAGACACCACCTCCTACGGTGTCTAATCTGTCTTTCCGATACACATTCCAACGCTCACTAAATATTTCAGAACTTCCTATCTCAGGGTTCAGCCAGGTCTCAGTCACAAGAATAATTTGTGTGCCACATGCTTCCTGGAGGGCAGTAAATTCAGGAACTTTATTCCAAACACTCTGAAAATTTACTGCTAATATCTTGATAGCTGAAGTGTCTTTACACTGAGCACGTCCTGATTTCCCTGCCTGCACGTCAACTGGTGAGTGTTCATCAGGACAACTCGCACTACTGCCTAGCCTAAAAAAAACCATGTGCACACCACAAGTACTGTGCTACCCAAGTAGCCACTTTCTTTGTGTAGTGCAATTCTTGGCCGTTCCTAATTTCCACTATCAATTTGAATTAAATCAGAAGTTACACACATCTCTACATTTTTATCATTCTTCATACTTTATTATCTGAATGTTCCTTTGTGGCAGTTTTAGTTTATTAAATGATTGTTATTACATTTCCACAGTCTGAGAATTTTTTTGTGAATCTGCCGTAAGTGATGTATGTTACAGGACCACATAGGAAAAAATGCACAGAAAAGAAGCGATTTACATCTTTATCTTGCTACCAAATGAAAGGGATTCTAGAACATAAAACTGATTAAACATGACTTTCATTTGTCTTCACATATTTCATCAGCAAATTGCGTGAAACTATCAGTTTCAGTTATACAATACTGCTTGGTATTCTCTTTTGATCTCAAAAGTTATCAATACGTTACTGTATTACTAGCTCTCTTCCTCTCTCCTTTCTCTGTCATTTTCCTCCTCTCCTCAGCCTCTGTTAACTTCCCCATCCCCCTTTTTGTGTCCATCTGCTCCTCGCTCCCTCCAAGTGTCCATCATCTCCTTCCCCCTTTTCTCTCTCCAGGTTATAAAATCCAACACAATAACAGGTTTGTGGTTTTTACACCCACAGTATTTCTTTCTATATTGAATCATTACAGGTACCAAATTTGGTTGAAATCATTCCAGGAGCTCTTGACCAATGCCTTTGCTCATGTACACACATGTCAAATATATTTCACACATTTGTAGACATGATTCACTTTTATCTCGGCAGAATTTTGCCCTGCAGGTTCATTTTCACGTAGCTCGATGTTTATTAACATACAGCATGAACTATGTATCATATAAAGACATAATTTTGTTGGTACTGGAATGCCACATGCTAAAGTTTGACTGTATGAATGGCAAAAATGTAGTAAGCAATAAACTTCTCTCTTTCATCATTTTTCTGCGCCTTGCCAGTGAGAAAAAGTTTCGTGAAAGTTTGAAATAATGTGTAAAGTTTTATGCAAGCCACTAAGTGCTCTCATTCTGAAATACTGGATGAATAAAATATGGTGTACACTGCTTTTCCACCCTCACACCTTTGATAGGTATGTGTGTACAAAGTTTGATTGAAATCAGTGCAATTGTTTAGGATGAGATGTGGAATATACGTACATATATTTTTAAAATATGTATGGATTATTTCACAAGATAACTCTCATTTTAATGCATGTGTGATTTCACAAGATGACTTGCATTTTAATGTGTGTGTGTGTGTGTGTGTGTGTGTGTGTGTGTGTGTGTGTGTGTCAGAGGCAGAGAGAAATGGAGGAGGGAGGGGGGAGCATGGCGCTGGAGGGGGGAGCATGGCGCGGGAGGGGGAAGAAAAGGGAGGTCGTGAAGGGGGGGCGTAGAGGGCAGTCGGGGAGGGTTGGACTGGGCGGGGAGGGGAGGATTTGCCTGGATGGAGAGGGGAGGGGAGGGGAGGACTGGCTGGGAGGAGGGGACAGGTCGGGAGGGGAGGACTGGATGGGAGGAGGGGACAGGTCGGGAGGGGGAGGGGAGGGGAGGACTGGACGGGGAAGGGAGGACTGGACGAGGAGGGGCCAGGTCAGGAAGGGGAGGGAGAGAGTAATTATAATTTACCTGATGTGAACTAACTGCTGAAGAGGCAGAGCTTTCACTGACTGAACTCTCTCGCCGCCGGATCCTCGGAGGCAGGGGTGGCGGCAGCCGAGGGCTCGGCACTGGAGCTGCAGTGCAGGAGGGGGAGGAGCTCTGCATCTGAGTGCCGGACTGAGGTATCTGCTGCATGCTGGAGTGACTGTGTCCATGAAGAGAAAAAGACGGGCTCGTGCCACCAGTATTTGCAGGAGACGTAGCTGGCGACGCAGATGCTGAAGCTGTTGCCGAAGTTGAAGCTGGTACCAGACTGGGATAACTTGGGGCTGGTGTTGAAGATATAGGGCCAGGAGACTGGTTGCCAGAACTTCCAAAAGAAGGAGCAGCTGTAAATATGAAATATTATTCATGTACTTTGTTAAATATTCTGCAAACATTTAGTAACAATCAAAATAGCACCCAAATTTCAATATTATTCATGACAGTAAATATAATTCAGCATACAATACTTGATAATTCGACCAGAAATATTGTGATGAATTATGATAGCGTTTTTGTTCAATCACTTTTCCTGATAATACAGGACCTCATCAAGAAATCCACCACAAAGTTTACAGTTTGCAATTTAAGATGTAAATTTTATAGAGAGTATGTCGCACTGAATGAAAGAAGCTGAGTGAGATATATAATTTATGTTATATACAAATAGGGCAACAAATTGCAAATTCTCAGATAGAACTTTTTAATCTGGAGAGAGCTCTTAACAATAAAAATCAAAGTGAAGAACGTGCTACAAGAAATTGCCAGATGATAAAAATTTCACGGATTAAAAATAAAATCTAAGTTTCTAACATTGCTCTCCTTTCTCCTGCACGTTTCATTAAGGGTGAAATATTACTTCTTAACACATAAAGGTGAGGTCAATTTTTTAAATGATTGGATTCTCATTCTAGTTTTCAACAATTAATATTTTATGACTAATTGTATTAACATAGCAGTATTGCTGTATACACAGCTGAAGAGGTACACAGCAATACCACGAGATGCTATCACCACACAGGTGTATCAGTCATCAGACGCACTCTCAGTTTCAATCAGCAATCTCCAGATGGCGATCACTAAGTGGGACTACCTTTTGCTTCTATCTCATGTCCATTATCGCATAATATTTGTCTGCTTGTAGTGTTTTCAGCCACTACAAACAACACTGTCAACCATGGACTATTTTGTTTCCGCCAAGTATGTGCACATACGGAAATCATTCTGCCAACAGGCATAAAAAACAATGCAATGCCAACAGTCAACTCAGTTGCTACTGCTTTGTTTGTACAGTTCCTGCAGTTTAAGTTCCATCAGTTCCACCCAGAAGACAAGTTCCTACAATGCAGTCGCCATTTATGAAACAATAGGAACAGTTAATTGAGAGCGTCTGCATAATATTTTCAGTTACAGTTATTAAATTACTGCCTGTCAACAGATTGCAAAGTTACAGGTACTAGGTACAGGACTTCAAAGCCGAGCACCAAAATTTTAAGTACAACTGAATATCATCTCTGCTTATAAATGTTTTTGATTATTTATCATCATATTGCCATATTTTAGTTCTACTGCCACCTCTCAAGCAAGTGTATAATTAAATATAAATACACTCCTGGAAATTGAAATAAGAACACTGTGAATTCATTGTCCCAGGAAGGGGAAACTTTATTGGCACATTCCTGGGGTCAGATACATCACATGATCACACTGACAGAACCACAGGCACATAGACACAGGCAACAGAGCATGCACAATGTCGGCACTAGTACAGTGTATATCCACCTTTCGCAGCAATGCAGGCAGCTATTCTCCCATGGAGACTATCGTAGAGATGCTGGATGCAGTCCTGTGGAACGGCTTGCCATGCCATTTCCACCTGGCACCTCAGTTGGACCAGCGTTCATGCTGGACGTACAGACCGCGTGAGACGACACTTCATCCAGTCCCAAACATGCTCAATGGGGGACAGATCCGGAGATCTTGCTGGCCAGGGTAGTTGACTTACACCTTCTAGAGCACGTTGGGTGGCACGGGATACATGCGGACGTGCATTGTCCTGTTGGAACAGCAAGTTCCCTTGCCGGTCTAGGAATGGTAGAACGATGGGTTCGATGACGGTTTGGATGTAACGTGCACTATTCAGTGTCCCCTCGACGATCACCAGAGGTGTACGGCCAGTGTAGGAGATCGCTCCCCACACCATGATGCCGGGTGTTGGCCCAGTGTGCCTCGGTCGTATGCAGTCCTGATTGTGGCGCTCACCTGCACGGCGCCAAACACGCATACGACCATCATTGGCACCAAGGCAGAAGCGACTCTCATCCCTGAAGACGACACGTTTCCATTCGTCCCTCCATTCACGCCTGTCGCGACACCACTGGAGGCGGGCTGCACGATGTTGGGGCGTGAGCGGAAGAAGGCCTAACGGTGTGCGGGACCGTAGCCCAGCTTCACGGAGACGGTTGCAAATGGTCCTCGCCAATACCCCAGGAGCAACAGTGTCCCTAATTTGCTGGGAAGTGGCGGGGCGGTCCCCTACGGCACTGCGTAGGATCCTACGGTCTTGGTGTGCATCCGTGCGTCGCTGCGGTCCGGTCCCATGTCGACGGGCACGTGCACCTTCCGCCGGCCACTGGCGACAACATCGATGTACTGTGGAGACCTCACGCCCCACGTGTTGAGCAATTCGACGGTACGTCCACCCGGCCTCCCGCATGCCCACTATACGCCCTCGCTCAAAGTCCGTCAACTGCACATACGGTTCACGTCCACGCTGTCGCGGCATGCTACCAGTGTTAAAGACTGCGATGGAGCTCCGTATGCCACGGCAAACTGGCTGACACTGACGGCGGCGGTGCACAAATGCTGCGCAGCTAGCGCCATTCGACGGCCAACACCGCGGTTCCTGGTGTGTCCGCTGTGCCGTGCGTGTGATCATTGCTTGTACAGCCCCCTCGCAGTGTCCGGAGCAAGTATGGTGGGTCTGACACACTGGTGTCAATGTGTTCTTTTTTCCATTTCCAGGAGTGTAGCAGGCATAGTGCCACCTTCTATAGAACTGTAAATTGGGTATTTGACAGATCTTGCACCTGGGCTTTCCACAGGAGTATGGCCCATGTGGCAAGAGGTCCAGAGAGGGTGAGGAGTAAGGACAAATTAAGATATTACATAGACTAGGTGGGAAATGGGATACCAATTTTAGGAGGGATGGGAAGGATTGTGAGTAGGATGTTCCTTACTTTTGGACATGGAGACAAATACTCAAAGCTCTGGTGAAGGATACAGTTTGGTTGTTCCAGCCTGCAATGATACTGAGTGATGAAGGAGTGTGCCTTTACAGCTAGTTGCTGTGTGTAGTAACAGGATGCGGCTGACGATGTGCAAGTGTTTAACGAGACCAGACAGCTACGTCAGCAGTCTCCTACTAACCCCCCCCCCCCCCCCCCCCCTCGACAAAAGCACATCGAGTAAATTCCATGTGCTGGTAGAGAAAGTGTTGTGAATGTTTGTGTATCGTGTACCCAAGCGGAACATGGGAACCGGCTCAGTATACGTATAGTGGGATTTGGGAATCCACCTCAAAACCAAATCCAGGCTGGCCAGCACACAGAGCCCTCATCATCAAAATGCCGGGCCGATCCGATAGCCACATAAGTAGGCGGTCAAAAACACACACACACACACACACACACACACACACACACACACACACACACACACACGGCTATCTGTGCAGTTGGTGGCCGGGTTAAGGGTGTGCGAGGATATGGTGTGGGAAATGTGTTTGTAAAGTAGGTCATGTAGGGAGATGCCTTCCAGAAGATGTCTCAGCCATGCATACATATCATCTCAGACCTGGATAGACATCACAAAATTATCATCAATGGAGCTAAAGAGACTAGATGTTTGGGTGGCTCAGAAGGTTTCCTCTAGGTCGCCCACATACAGGCCAACGCAAGAGGTAATCATTATGGTGCCCTTAGATAAGGCATGGATCTGTTTGTATATCTTCTCCTCATAAGTATGAAAATAATCAATTATTGACAGTAAAACGTAAATGGACAGATAAAGAATCTACTCATCAAATGGCACCAGGAGAACACACACAAAAAAGTTTAATTTTTACAAGCTTTCAGAGTCAGCAGCTCCTTCCTCTGGCAGAAGAGTTGAAAAGAAAGGAAAATCGGGCAAAGGAAAAGGACTGGAGAAATTTAGGGGAAAAGGTACAGTTAAGAAAGTCACTGAGAACCCTGAGTCTCTCCTTCTCATCCCATCCGGTAAGCCTCCCCTGGCCTGGGGTTCTGGGTGAACTTTCTGAACTGTACCACTTTCCCTAAACCTCTTCAGTCCTTTTCTTTCAGCCCTCTTCCTTCCCTTTCAACTCTTCTGCCAAAATAAGAAGCCACTGGCTCCAAAAGCTTGTAAAAGTTAAACCTTTTTATGTGTGTGTTCTCTTGCCACAGCTTGACGAGTATATTTTTTATCTATCATTTACATTGTATTGTCAAAAAATAAGTAGTTATGCATGAGACTGTAGGTGATATATGTATAAGGAATGAGGCAGTGGGTTTGAAATCAAGACGTCAGGAAAAGCACTGTTTGAGAGGGGTCGTGCTGTACCAGTGGGGATCTTGACATAAAGGGAATTGCTGTACACATATCACTCTGTATGATCCTGAACTTGAACAACCGAACCATATTCTCAGTCAGGGCTTCGAAGGCTATTGCCGTGCTCGACAATAAGGAACAGCAAACACAATCCTTCCCATCTCTCTCAAAGTAGTATTCCACCACCCAACCTTATCTATGCTGTATCCTGGTCTACCCTTACTCTGCACCTCTTTGATCATACCTCTGCGGGAAACCCCAGTATGAGAACCAACCAATTCAATCACTGGGCCCATCCCACTCCAATCCCATCACAGGCTTATCCTGTGCTATCGGAGGCAGAGACCACCTGTGAAAGCAGTTATGTTGTAACAGCTCTGCCGCAATTCTTGCACAGCACTGTGTGTGGGCACGAGCACCAACAAGCTTTTCAAACAAACTGTCACTGTCAAACGGAGGCCAAGACCAGAACACGCCATCGAGCACAGTGGCCTCTTCACCACCCATGCATCCACATCCTTCTCCTCAACACCAGTTTTGCCAAAATGTGTAGATGGGAGTTGTCCCTGCAACACATGCTGTTTTTCCATAATCCTCCAGGCCTGTATCGCTGTTAGACCTCTGCCCAACACCCACCTCCACTCATTCCCCAGGATGCGCATACTGCTTTTCTCCCCATTGTACTCGCTGCCTCTGCCTTCCACATTTCTATTCTCGCAACTATCGTCTCTTCCCCTTCACCACCAGCCACTCTTCCCCAACCCAATCAGTCAGACACAATCACCAATCCAATCGAGCTACAGTGCTGGCACTATGTAGTCAGCCAGGATAATGTATCCGTATGTTTTGTGTACTCTTACTCACAAAGTGATTCATTTCAAAGTATTCTGTCTTCTTTATAAGCCTTTCAACAACTCAATTCCTCTATTATTCATTGGGTCCTTACCTTTACTCCTCAAATTTTATACCTTTACCCTGGACTCACTATCCATATTGCAGGCCATAAGGTAACATATTTCATAAGCATCATAAATTGTACAGTTAAAGGCTGATTGAGGCCTAATATCCTGTAAAACTGGCAATATTTTTAAAAGTACAGCTAGTTCCCAATTATGCTGATGTGTGTCATCCTGTTTGTGGATTATCTGAATATAATTTGCAGATTTAAAGATAAAAGTAAAAAATTAAGCCTGAAGTATTCTGCTACATTTAAAACAAATATCTTTGTTTAGAATACACTATTAAGCATGTGGCTCACATTCACTTACCCGTCCCTGCGTCGGACATGGCCAACATATTTTCTCCGTCGTCTCTTATTTCACATTCAGCTAAATTTAGAGGCACTGCCCTCTTAACACATATGCTGGTAATTTTCTGTAAGTGCACTTGTCTTGCCCTTACCCTGGGAGCTAAAGGTTAATAATTTCTACTCAGGTTTCACACAAGTAACATGTGAGTAATGCAGTGCACTTTCAAAGTTACATTTACTTGTTATGTCTCTAATAAAATATACTGTTACAGCTGCATACTGCATTCCTGAACATTTACCTGTATTTAGGGTTATCTGTGCTTTTTAGTTATCCGTGCAGTCTTGGATTGGCATTAACTTGGATAATCTGGAGCTTGCTGTATTGTGAACACAATATATTGAGCAGAATTTTCTTCTCTGGTCATCTAAATTATATAATGAAATAGCCATAGAACAGTCTTTTGTGCAATAAGTGTGTGTTCATTCAGATATGTAAGCTAATCATGACAGCACAGGCTGGTTGACAGCACAGGCTGGTTGTTCATGACATTACATGGTAGTCAGTCACATTACCAATACTGCAGTACTTCTTGTAAAAAAACAGGACACTTGCAATTGAGTGTGTGACTGAGCGAGTTATGCATTATTAACTCGAACCAAGCACCCTTTAAAAACACAGTAGAAAATCTGGTTTATGTCATTTCTAGGATTTCATTTGATGAAAAGGTATGCAAGGTTGTGAAACAAATACCTGAATATTACAAAACTGATTACAATGATTGCCTAGTTCGAAGGTACAGTAGAAAGACCAATAGGTGAGAGCATGATGGTGAGATTTGGATGGAACCCTTTCAACATTAATTTTGTATTTTACTGAGCTAATTTGTTTCTGAGATTATTTACGATAATATGGACAGGAGCAGAGAACTCACCTTGCCCAATCATAATGTTTGCGAAAACAGAGAAGTCGGCAGCTGAGGATGCAGGTGTTGGTACATGGTGTGGAGGTGTATGTGGAGCCGAGCAGGTGTGTGGTGTTCGTGGGGTGGTTGTTTCTTCTCCATCCTCTGGCAAGCGGTTTGTGGAAGGAAACAGATGACGCTCTCCCAAAGAAGGCAATGGGCCAGGAGGATGACTGCGACCAGGGAGGTTGCGTGGTTTAATACCAGGTGATTTAAGATTCAAATCTGGCCATTTTCGAGACTGAAACAAATGAACACAAAAATAATCCTTCCTCCCTCTCTCTCTCTCTCTCTCTCTCTCTCTCTCTCTCTCTCTCTGACACACACACACACACACACACACACACACACACACACACACACACAGTACTGATAAGGCAGGTTGCAACTAGATTTTCTGTAAAGACTTAAAGACTATTTTCATTTATGGTGCAGAACTGATACATTACAACACCACTTTTACGTTCTCTGAATTGTAGTTTTCTCACCCTTTCTAACTTTTTTACCAGTCCCATCAAATTTCCTATGCCCACAATGTTATTTAGCACCTGATATTGCATCAACATACTGATAATTTTCCCGTGATTTATGCATTACGAATATATGTTTGTGGACAGAAAATGATGCTGACATGATGTTGGTCGTCCAGTAATTTTTACAAATATGATGTCATTAAGTTTCTTCACACCAGGGCACTCTACGCAGCGGATTTGAACTGGTAAGTGCGCAAGAAGTGTTGGAACAATTTGTGCCCTATCTCCTGCCGCTGCCACGCTCTACTTGGCATGGTGGCTGATGGGAGTAACTAGGTTCTTTCGAATAAGATATCATGACCAATCACAGCCATTTTCAAACTTTCTCTACTGTGCAAAAACAGTTTCGTGATTGTTGTGATCATCGTGAGACCTTTGTCGAATTACAGCTGCAGGCTTTCAAAAACATCGATTATGACATATGAAATTGAGTCAAACATTCCTACTTCCCAGACTGTTGTCAGTTCCAATTACATCTGCGGTTTTTATTATATAATAAACCTTCATTATATAATAAACAAGTCCCTAACCAGTCTTCTGATGCCTGTTATGTACATATATCATACATAAAGTTCAAGTGGTATGTTATACATAACTTTTACAGCTTAAAACGTTATTTCTCACATTTTCCCGCATTTTAAGCCATTTTTTGGAAGTCCCTTGAAAAGCGTAAAAGTGGAGTTTCACTGTAACTATATTTTCAAACTATGGCTAAATTGTAATATAAACAAGTAATACATGGAACAGATAGCCATCGTCCAAACACCAAAATCCACCAAAAACAGCCAACTTATCTTTCAACTCATTCCATTTTTTTAAAATTAAAAACTGTTGAAAGCAAGCACTGACAGGTGCGTATTACTGAACTGTTAGTCAGGACCCAGTCCCACATACTGTTACTGCATTGTTGTTGCTCAGCTATGGAGTGATCCCATCCCCTCAAATTACCCATTTCTGGCCACAATCCCTCCTTCCACAATGACCTTTATCTGGTCAAATTACATACTTGCCAATCTAGTCCTGAAAAACCACAAAAATCACACCGAAACTGCCTTGCAACACCACTTCTCCAACCATAAAATTTTCCTGCTTTGCAATCCCAAATTCCTGCATTAAATTTCTCACACTGAAACTCTAAGCCCCAGGAACTACAGCAACATTCAGAACGCCATCTTAAAAAAAATTCTCCAGTTCCACCTGTTCACCTCCTACTGCAGCCTTTGATTATACAACTATCCGCCACCTCTACAACAGACTACAAACCTCCTCAAAAGACCTTCTCTCCTCCTACAAGTCCCTCCAATGGGAACATTTTCACCACGAATGCTAGAAATTACACCTAACCCAAACCAATACCGAAACCTGCCTGACTCAATTCACAACTCCATTCAACCATGATCCACCCGCACTGCCCCCAAATCACTCCCTTGAACCTTGCCTCACCATCACTCAAACTCTTAACATGGAAACCAACCATACATCTGCAGGAAAAACTAAAACCTACCAGCTGAAAACTGCTCCTGATCCAACAAAGGTTCCACTAATGTGGTTATATGCAGAAGGACTCCGCCAGGTGTCAGATTCATCCACCTGCAAACCCTGTCACAGTGACCCCATTCCAGAAATCCAGCAGTATCTGCAGTCCCTCCTCAAATCCTTAGGCCTAACTCAGAAATTACCCCCCCCCCCTCCTCTCCCCCTCCTCTCATCTCTACTACTCCCAGAACTACTATTGCACTGCCTTCTAAAGTCTATAATCCCAACCACTCAGGATGACTCATTTGGGCAAATTACTGTGCCCCCGAAGTAACGATCTCTGATCTCATGGACCAACACCTTCAGCCTATGACTCTTAACCTACCCTCCCATATAAAAATACACCAGTCATTTCCTCCATCAACTCTTCACAGTTCCTGTCCTTTACCACAAGGTGCCCTGGTATCATTGTTGATGCCAACTGCCCTCCCCTCCCCCACCTCTCCTCATTAAACCTACGAACCACAAGCAATGCCTCCACTTTGACAGCTGTGACTCACTCCATGTGTCAACAAATGTCATCCACACAGCCAATCACCCATGGTCATCGCATCTGTAGTGACAAGCAGTCCTCCAGATATAGCAAGTGTCTCACAGCAGCCTTCACAGACTGTAATTACCTTCCCAACATTCTAGAGAAACAGATCTCCTGCCCTCATATCTCCAGTCACCCACCACTGCCCACACACCCATTGTCTGGCCACAATGGCACACACCTCTCGTGAATCAATACCACCCAGGACTGCAGTTACTGAATCATATTTGCGTCCAGGGTTTTGACTACCTCACACTGTGACCTGAAGTGCAGAATATCCTAATCACTATCCTTCATACCACTCCCATAGAGGTATTCTGCCACCCACCAAACCTGTGCAATATTCTTGTTCATCCCTGCTCCAACTGGGCCCCCAATCCCTTGCCCCATGGCTAATATCCCTGCAATAAACCTGGATATAAGACGTGTCCCATACATCCTACCACAATCACCTATTCCAATTCTGTCACAAGCATTTCCTACCCCATCTAAGGCAGGCCCGTCTGTGAAAGCAGCCAAATGATATACAAACTAAGCTGCAATCGCCGTGCTACATCCTACATGGGCCTGACAACTTACAAACAGTCTGTCCACATGAATGGCCACCAACCGACTGGCCACAAGACAGCTGCTCCACCCAGTTACTGAGCACACTGTCTAACATTATGTGCTTCATTTCAATGACCACTTCACAATCTGTGCCATCTGGCTCCTTCCTAACAAAAACAGCATTTTCAAATTGCACAGGTAGGAACTCTCCCAGTAACGTATCATAAGTTTCCATAACCCACTGGCCTCAACGTTAGTTAGTGCCTACCCTAAACCTACGTATCCCCTATCCTGCTCCAGCACTACACAACCTTCTATGCCAACAGCCCCCCCCCGCCCCCCCCCCCCCCAAAAAAAGAAAAAAAAACTGCACACAACTTGACTGCACCTAGCAGCCCTAGCCCACCCGCACCATGCCCCTGCATGCTTCCACATGCAGAACTACATCTTTCCACACCCCTATCCTGCTATCCCTTCCCCTCCACCTCTGTACCCCCACCACCTATACCAGACTGATGTTCCGCCAGGTGCAGTTTTAGTCTGCAGTCTGGCCACAGTGGCCAGACTGGTCACGTGTGTAAGTTGTGCTTGTCAGAATGTATGTGTGTGTGTCCCCTATTTTAGTAGAAGGCCTTTTAACTTAAGGTTTAAATGTATAACTGTCTTTTCAACATGCCTATCAGCAACTCAAATCTCCTTATATGGTGAGTAGCAATTCCATCTTCTTCACATATACTCTCGACTTTCCACAGCGTGATCTAAACTGTCAGTTTAATAGGTCATGGTTTTGAAATACTCACACAGATTATTTATAGAAGGGTGGAGTATCTAACATAGGCCATCTTGGGGCAGAGATGGTAAAGGGAATGGAAGATCAGCTGTTCAGAATGGATATTTTCTTGAAAAGGGATAAGGATAATTAAAATAGCTAATGGAGTGTACTAGTATCTCAATGAATTTGTAATGCTTTCACATGCCACACAGGGATATTTCTATTTTACAAATAGAAATCCGCTTACTGTGTTTTTGTTTCTCGGGTTTCTATTTGTAATATAGTGAAAGTTGCTTCACCAGGGGTTCCAAGATTCACTTGAGGTGGTTTACCATGAGCTGGGAAAGCAAATGCACATGCTTAGTGCAATAAATGCTGAAAATCCTCTAAGATTTTTTATTTCTATTTCACATAGGTATTGTTAACAAAGAGAAGTAGGGGAAATGTTGAGAACAAACATCCTGTGTCCCTGAAGAAAGAAGTTTAGGGAAATTATGTCAGTCCCAGATAATTTCGTTAGGAAATGAATTGCTAGAAATGGTAGATGAGATTTGCTATTTGTGTAGCAAGATAATTACACTGAAAGTGGAGAGATATAAAATGTAAACTGACAATAGCAAGAAAGTGCCCTTGAAAAAGAACAATATTAAATATGTCATAAATTTAAGTGTTAGGGATGCATTTTTCTGAAAGCATTTGTTTGAAGTGTAGCCCTGAAAGGCAGTCAAACACGCGATCTAGTGTCAAACATGGACGATAAATAGGATAGTTGAGACAAGAACACACCACTTTTGAAATGTAGTGCTACAGAAGCATGTTGTAGATTACATGAGTGCGTAGCCTAGCTACTGACACCATACTGAACTGGACAGAAAAGAAATTTATGGCACATGTTGGCTAAAGAAGGGATTGATTGATAGGACACATCTTGAGACATCAAGCAATAGTCAGTTTGCTAAGGAAGGGAAAAGTTGGGGGTTAAAACTGTAGAAGACAACCAAGGTTCAAATACAACAAGCAAGTTCGAGTGGATGTCAGCTGTTGCTGCAATGCAGACACAAATAGAATTGAACAGAACACAAATTTCGATAGCTGCATCAAACAGACCATACACTGATGACTATAACTGTTAATCGATCAATAATGATTGAAATGTTTGGCAGCTTGACCCAATATGCCACATATTACTTCATTCCCATTACACTTGCATCATTTCTCTCTCCAAACAAACAAAATGTAAACTTCTATTAATCCTTCTGTGCTCGATTATGCACAGTACAATGATCAACTATGAAGTCGTATTTCAAAAATGTCAGCTATTCATTTGTAGTGTTGCCCTCTCGGCTGACATTTTTTGCCAGTGTGAACTTTTGAGCTTACCTGGTAGTTGACACCTTGCTTCAGCACACAGTTTACTATACATTCACCTTATCTGAGAAGTTTTAAGTTTAATAAGTGATGTGTCACTGCTGTTAGTGCTTGATATGTACATATATTATACTTACAATTTTTATATTGCTTCTGATCTTAATTACAACTTCTGAAGATGCAAGGCAAAGCATTTAATGTGAAATAAAATAATAAAAAATTCTTAAGTTATTATGACAGAACAGTTCATAAAGGTCACAATGATTACAGATTCATTGAAGGGGTTTATTTTCCTTAATTAATCAGTGCTCCATATTGCCGACATTCACAATATGTATCAGTTAATACTGATCATTACCCAAATGGGTTATACATTAATGAGTGAGAGGCAGATACTGACACTGTTCAGTTCATGCATTTTCCACAATTTATTTTTAGAGGCTCTGTGCAGTAACTGAACCTATTGTGTGTGTTTTATATTGAAGTTTTATTGCCATTTCCTGGAATTATCACGCTACACAAATTTATTTATTTATTACTCACAAATCTAGGTGGCTGTCTGCAACCACGAGGCTCTATTTCCAATGACTTATTGTACAAGTAATTGCTGATATCTGCATCTTTCATATCTTCAAATGGTGCCAGTGTTTTCAAAAAATGCTGCAATAAAAAAGGACACTTAAAATAATTTTGAAGTTATGGTGTGTGGAGTTAGTAGTTACAATGTATGCATATTCCATATTCTATTTTTTATAAAGATATGAAAAGGAAGATTTACATTAAATACAGTGAAACCAGAGACTGACTTAAAACAGGAATAATACCGGGTGATCAAAAAGTCAGTATAAATTTGAAAACTTAATAAACCACGGAATAATGTGGATAGAGTAGGTAAAAATTGACACACATGCTTGGAATGGCATGGGGTTTTATTAGAACCACCCCATATTGCTAGACGCGTGAAAGATCTCTTGCGCATGTCGTTTGTGCTCAGCGCCACTTTGTCATGCTTGGCCTCCAGGTCCCAGACCTCAGTCTGTGCGATTATTGGCTTTGGGGTTACCTGAGGGATTGAGAGTGTATCGTGATTGACAGAGATCTCTAGAGATGCTGAAAGACAACATCCGATGCCAATGTCTCACCATAGCTCCAGACATTACTTACACTGTTGTTCGCAACACTATTCCTCAACTACAGCTATTGTTGAAGAATGATGGTGGTGGACATATTGAGCATTTCTTATAAAGAACATCATTTTGCTTCGTCTTACTCTGTTATGCTAATTACTGCTATTCTGATCAGATGAAGTGCCATGTGTTGGACATTTTTTGAACTTTTGTATTTTTTTAGTTCTAATAAAACCACATGTCATTCCAAGCATGTGTGTCAATTTGTACCATCTATCTACATTATTCCATTATTTATTCAGTTTTCAAATTTATACTGACTTTGTAATCACACGGTACATTGAATCAAAAACACGCGATCTAGTGT